>NC_080071.1:50499553-51958946 GCF_949987535.1 Balaenoptera acutorostrata | reverse complement strand
TCAATATCTAGGTTACACAAAACTATTTGATATTAAGAGAGAGCATTCTAATGAATACACTGTAGTTCACTTAATTCCCTCTTTCTGGCTGTCTTCTTTTTCTTGCTTTCCTTTTGCTTGTCTTGTTATGCTTTGTCACTATTTTATTTCCATTGCCTAGAAGAGTGCCAGGCACATAGTAGGAACTCAAGAAACATTTTTTTTTTGAGTGAATGAATGAATGTTAATCATTGAAATCCTTATTAACAAGATAAACTAAGATAACTCAAAGAGCTATATAAGTTCAAGGTACTGTGTTACCAACAATGAAACAATAGTCATGCTCAAAATATTATCAGTATTAAACACTTTCAGAAATAATAAATCTGTTGCTTACATTGATTGGCTCATAACTATGCATATTTACGCATCAGATAATATATCTAAAAACTCTTTAGTTATATATACTTAGTAGTTAAATTCTTATTATTTTTGAGCAAAGAGGAAAAGAAAATAAAAGAATTTCCAGGGAAAATTATTTGTAGCATTTTGCCTCAGTTGATTCTACCAACACATTTAATTAACATGAGCAAAGATAGAGGCATATTTATGAAACCCTCTTACCATTAAAGTGATAAGTTTCTCCTGCTTTCTTGTGTACTTTCTTCACACCTACCACAATAAGGACAGCAATAATTAAGTAATAAATGTGAAATTTTTTCCCAGAGATTTCAATAATATTGAAGGGCTTATTGACTAAAGGCCTTGTGTGTAAAAAAGCAAAGTCAAGGGAAGAATAGAGGATAATATAATCCTTCATACTAGGAATTAAGTAATTTTTAGAATTAATTATTTACATAGTCTATCTATGTTGATACAAATATTGGGTTATATGTGATATTTTTTGCAAGTAATTACAACCCTAAAGTTAAATCCCTGTTTATTTAAACATGTATTATTAGCATATTTCATTTTGAATATAGTTAGCTCTCCATGCTGTGAACTGAGATGTACAAAATTACTCCCTTGTCTAAAGTTATTGCTTCAAGAAACCTGCAGGATGTCTGGAATATTCACCAAAGCTCTTCACTCATGGTTAGATAAGTGAAAGGAAACCATAAACAAGGCAAAAAGACAACCCTCAGAATGGAAGAAAATACTTGCAAATGAAGCAACTGACAAAGGATTAATTTCCAAAATATACAAACAGCTCATGCAGCTCAGTATCAAAAAAGTGTGAAAATCTTAGTTGGTATGTCTACCTAGCCCAGTGGTTGGACAAGGAGGCCTACATTGTAAATTCTTATAAAGAATGCATTCCAATAATTGTGATATCCCTAATGGAAACAAGTCAATATAGTTAGCTTGAAGCATTGTGATTTTTGTTTTGTTTTGGTTTTTAAACAGATCTTTTCCCCAAGAGATTCTGCACATCTGGTCTGTGATATAGTTCAGCTGGTTGAAGCTAAGGTCATCAGACATCCTTTGCTTTAATAAGATCTCAAACTTCAAAACAATACTCTCATGAGATGAACATTCTCAAATAAAGTCTCAGATAATATTAGATAAGCAGAGTATGTTCAGGTGGAGAGAATGTCCCAAAAGGGAAAAAGTGGGCTTAAGTTAATTGTCACTCTGTCGCAAAGCATTTTTCTTTGGTTGGGAGAGAGGATTGGGGGAGCCTACAGAGATTTCTCTCTCTGTCTCTGTTAGCTTCTTGGTCACTTTGGGCTGCCAACACTGACTAAAGCTTCAAAGATTAACAATGCACACTCTACTTGACCCCCACCCGATAGTAAAAAAGGATAAACTGTGATACCAGAACAGAATTTAACTGTTGTAGGAAGGAAGCTTATTGCTCTTAATGAAAAGACACAGGCATTTTACTTGCTAGAAGGAAATTGCAGTAACCTGAAAGACATAAATACAATTTGTTTAAACAACAGAAAGAGTTAAATTAATTAGTTTGGAAACAGGAAATTTTGATGATTCTAATAAAATGTACTCTTTCCTGTTCTACAGTGTATAATTCAGCCTGCAATATTTAACCATTATTACACATATCAGCTGCAATCCCCTTATGCAGCTGACACTCATTAATTAATAATTGTATGTCATGGGTAAGATGAGTCTCTAAGTCAGCCTCTTTGTCAGGCAGATTTAAGATCCATTAAGGTATATTTAACCCTGAGTAGAGAAGAGAAATAATTAGGATCCGTGAACTGGAAATCAAGCACCTTCGAATAGTCAGGATGCAGTTGTCTGGAAAAGTAAGCTGGGCTGCATTTGAGATGCGTAGATATTCTTCCTTGTTATAATGGAAAAAAACTTAACCTCTGTATATACCAGGGGCATCAATTTTTAATTCCGATTTATATTCAGTATTTTCACTGTGTCTTTTCATGTAACTACATCAGTCTTTTTGGGAAGAAGCAGCCTGGTAAATAAAACTACATATTCAATTATGTATAACTCGGTTTCTCTTGTATTTGCTGTTGTAAGCCCACTTGTTACTAAATGATATATTTTTAATTAGCTTTGTCTGCTTGGCACTCAGAAGGTTGACTTGGGCTCACTCCAGAGTCCTGTTAGCCAAATGACCTGTTTCAGGCTATGGGTCTTTTCCTCCCCTAGGCAGGACAAATGACATGCATTTTTATTCACACACTGGTCTTCAAGGGTATACATCAGTTTTATTTATTGCCCCTACTCCCAGCTCCTCCCAGCCAGCTCCTTTGCCATTGATCTACCTGCTTTTCTACTTCTTCAGGCTAATTTGCTATCTCATTTCCATACTCACTATGCCCTTTGTTTCGCTAGGTTTGCTGCCAAGCTGCCTCAGAACTCCTAAAGATCTTTTTCAACCCTGTCTTCAAAATCTTCTCATATTTGAGAGCCTGCAAGGAGCAGAAAGGCTGTGACTAGGCATTTGTGTTTCTACTTATACATGTATATAACCAGTATATGACCAGTTTACATGCAGTATATATTTTAAAAAATGGGCTAGAAATTTTCTTACTTAATGATAAAATAGAACTTTAAATCAGCATTAGACTCCATAAATGTTAACTGACTCACCATTTCCCTAGTGTCATATCACCAAAACAAGGTCATGTGCAAAATGTTCAAGATTCCCTGTGTACAACAGTGTTTTCAAGAAATCAGATCATACCAAAGATGTTGATCTGTTGGGGGACTTAGATTATAGCCAACATTCTTTGAGAATCTGGAAGAACTTGATATCCTTACTAAAATCAAATATAATTGAGCTAGTATTATGTATTTAGATTCACCCATTTGAAAATATATAATAGAGACTTAAGATAATTAAGCGGCAACTGAACTGTGATTAATGGAAAGCCAGATGTAAGTGAGAAAGATCAAGAAATGTTCTAAACATTTCTAATGTTCATAGGTTTGTATAATTTTGTCCCTAAAGTAAAGGGCAATTTTACTCAGGTGTAGGACTTCATCCTTCTGTTCACAGCACACAGAAAGACTAGGAAGATTAGCGATAGTAAATTATTAGATAACTGAATAAATGAACAGCCTATAGCAGATCATCTAAAAGGAAAACCATAAGGTCCTGTGAGCCTCTGCATACCCTAATTCAGCCCTCACTAGTTCCACCAGGATAAAATAAACAGACAATTCTCCCTTCCGGCTGTCTTTATATTCCCACCATAAGAGACATTTATCTACTTATAAGTCAAAGCAGTACACAGCCTGCTGATTGTCACTTTTTAAAATGTGAACCCAAGTGGAAGGACCCTGGAACAAAATGCTTTGCCTTAGTCATCTTTTATTAGCAAGTTAGTATGGATTTGTTCATCACATTAACTGATTTTTACCTTAAAAGGCCTTACATTTCCATTGGGAAGAAGAAGAAGGACAATCCTTTGATACCAAGATGGGATCGGAACACTGGCCTACTGACCTGTGAGTCAAGCCTTAGGAAAGTACCAGCTTGAAAATGTGACATTGAGGGTGAAGGTGGCATTTGGAGAATATATCAGGAGTTGTAATAAAAGTCCATTGGTTAAGATATGCAGAACAGCTTTCTTATTACCCTACCAACCATCAAGTCATGTTTCCCTGTTCTCCAGCTTTCCTTATCTTCTTTTTCTCTCTTAGGTCATATTTTTATTATTGTTTTAATACCAAGTATTTCTTTTATAAATCTTATTAATATATGCACAACAGAAAATTTTAAAAGTTGCATCATAATCCTACTCAATAACAATAGTATTAATAAGATAATAATTTAATTTCTTCCATTTTTACCAAATTTTTATACAGTAGACAAATCATTTCAGGAAGAAACAGATTATTAAAGTAAACCTGTATATGAGGGAACAGTAGGTAACAGCTATGAGAAATTTCATTTATTAGTGTCTTTTATAAATAGTGTATTTTTAAAATACTACCTTTGTAGGTATTCATTTATTCATACAACTAAAAATATTTATCAAAAGCCTATACAATGATAGAACTCACCCAGATGTTGTGAGTAAAGAGAACAAAACAAACAGGTGTCCTAATCTTAAGGAACTTAAATTCCACTGGGTTAGACAGAAACACCAATTAAAAAACTTAATAGGTTATTTCAAGTAAAGATAAATATTATGAAGAAAGTGAAAAGAATAAGGTGACAGCGTCTGGATGGGAGTGAACTTTTAGATGAGGAGGACATTTAAGGGGTTGATATGTGGGAGCCAGCCTTGGGAAGATCTAGGGGTGCCGGGTGCACTGTGCTGTAGACAGGAGTGACAGCAAGTGGCCTTGAGGCAGGAACAGAGTAAAGTGTGTTCAAGGAGACAAAAGAGGCTTTTGTGCTGGTCATGGAGAGAGTTAGTGGAAAGGTGACAGGAAATGTCCAATTACATCTAGGTGGGGGTGTCTTACAGTTCATAGAGAGGAGTTTGGATTAAATTCTGAATTCTAAATTTAATAAGAAGCCGCTGAGGATTTTTACACAGTTTATTTACAGCTTTTACATCAGGAAGTGGCACGATTCCTACCCCATCTTTATTTGCAATAAAAAAGAGAACGATGAACTTAAAACAAAATACAATATTTTGATAGCAATTTGTCAAAGGTTTGAACTACCTAGCTTTGTTCTTTCTTCTTGAGTTTCTAGTTCTGTGCATTTTGTTTTGTTTTCTGAGCAGGGTGCAATGGTGAGAAGTTTCAGGAAGAGATTTTTTTGGAGAAGCAGAAAAGCTGGAAACAAATTACTGGCATTGGGATAAAGGTTCTGATTTGGATTTCTTCCCTGACTTTTTATTTTCAGTGGGGAAAAAGGAAGAGTGTGAGCTCATCTGTAAAAAAGACAAGTTTGATTTATTTTCCCTGTAAATCCCACATAACTACAATCAGGACTTATGTCATTCTTGCAAATTTTTCTCTGTGTGTGTCTGCATAGACAGAGAGAATGAATTTGGGGATAGAAAGCACATTTTAGAGGGAAAAAGAAAAATAGGTAGTCAGAAGGAGTGTAAAGAAGAGAGAATTTAAGAATGAAAAGTATTAAAAGGCAAAAAAGTATTCAATTTTATTTAGGATTTTGTATGCCAGTAATAATCAGTTCATTAATATTTAACATAATAAAAGAACCTGCAGATTGGGAGTGGCTGGAAAATGTGTTTGCAATTTTGGTGTAATACTAATCTTTCTCCTTTTTCTAAAGAAAAAAAATAGATTCAGAAAAAGAGAGAGTGTGAGAAAAGGAGTAAAGAATATGGCTTTGGCAAAGGTGAAAAGCTTGATGCACTTAAAGCAGATAAATTACCAAAGGTTTATAATATTCATTATGGTGGTTTTAAAAACTGTTTATTTTTTACTTTGGGGAATATATTGCTAGAGAGTGATTCTGAATATAGAACTCTGGCAAGAGCTCTGTAAGAGTAGTCTGATATGGACTTAGAAATAAGTCTCCTCAGCACTCAAAAAGCATGCCCTTGCAATAGTTTGAACTAATCTAGTCTTGAGTTTTCAGAAACCATATGTATTTTAATGTAAAATTTGAGATTTGATTCTGATAGTTTATCATATAAATTTAAGGTTATCATTAATAAATTTGTGACCATTATTATTTTACAAAGAGTGCCTTAATCTCTGAAGACACTGCAAATTATTTCAGAGATAGAAAAGGCAACTAAATGTGTTGAGTGGCAGAAAAACAAGTACTGTGTTAGGTTAATCCTTCCAAGCATATTTTGAAATAATATGATCAACCCCAATTTAGAGATAATAAAAGGAGCTCAGGAAAGCTCAACAATTTTCCTAGTTTCACAGTCAGAAATCATATTCAAACATTAGTCTGCATAACTTGTTTTACTAACTAGAACTTTAAAATTAGATGGGACTTTGAAGGTTATGCAGTCCAACTTTCCATCCAGTGCTGGATTGCCTTTTATGATACCCGTCATGCAGCTTCACCACTAAATAAAATCTTCCCCCAACTTCGGTTTTGAAATATCCCTGTTCTGAAGATCCATATAAACAAAAAAACTTCATAGGTTGGAAGACACATCTTATGTAATTCATCTCCATCATTATAATTATAGGGGAATTCTAATAAAAATTTGAACAGTTTTTTTTCACAGATGTTGACTAACTGTCCAATTTCATAGTGCAAGAGAAAGAGCTCAAGTAGTCACGAAAAAAATATATAGGAAGATCACTAATAGAACTAAGAACTAACTGAGAAGGTAACTACCAGATATAAGCAGTCTATTAACAGAATGCCAAAGACATTTACAATAGTGTGGTTTTGGCACACTGTTATTTAATAAAATAAAATTAGGAACCTAGAAACAGTTTCAGATATAATGTAAGAAGCAATAGAAAATGTGACAATACAAATCATGAAAGAAATGTAGATCAACCAATGAAGATTCTGGGAAAATTAGTTATCCAAATGAGAAAAGATCAACTTAGATCTCTGTATCACACTATACACAAAAATAATTTTCATAGGTTTTAATGACTAAAGGTAAAAAGTAAGATAATAAAAGTGCAAATTTTACAAGAGAATATAGACAAATATCTCTATATCAGTAGAATAAGAAAAAAATTATTTCTAAAAAACATAAAAGCAAAAACCATAAAGGAAAATAATAAATTTCTCTAAAATGAAAACATTATGTGAGGCTTGAAGAAAAACAAAATGTGAAAAAATGATATAATATATGAGAAATTTGCATTCATATAAATGATAAAATTGTATACAAAGCATGAATGTGTATGAACTTATAGAAATAGATAGATAGCTACATGGATGATAGATGTTGGATAGGTAGATAGATAGTTTCATTTATACATTGCCATTCAGTAAACCACCCCAAAACAAAATGGTTTAAAACAACAAAAATCATTCATTTTTGCACACTAATTCGCACTATGGGCAATACTTGACAGGGATGACTTGTTTCTACTCCACGTTCCATGGGCATCTTTCTTGATGTAATTTTAAGACATCTTCATGCAGTCTCTTTGCATGGTTTCCCACATGGCAGTCTCAGGGTAGTTCAAATTCTTGGCATGGAAGCTCAGGGCTCCAAGAAGCATGTTTCAAGAGACCAAGGTGAAAGCTAAAAAAAACTTCTTGTGACCTACCCTCAGAATAGGACCAGCCCTAATTTTATATATATGTATATATATATATTCAATTTTAAAAGGCCAAAACCTGACTTTAAAAAAGAGCAAATATGAACAGATAAGCTAGAAAAGAAAACTGAATGGCCAATGAATACTGGAGTACATTGTTATCTCTACTAATTAAAACAATAAGATATCTGAAATCGGAAGAGTGTTTACAGTTCAATAACATTTTAAAAATGGGAGTCTAAATTATTAAGATCACTTTAAAAAGCAATTCAGCAATACGAAGGAATTTGAAGACTCCCATCCATATCCTTGGCGAAGCAGCTCCACGCCTATATATCTACCTTGGAGAAACTCTCTGACACTGGGTATAAGGAAATATGTACAAAAAAGTTCATGGCAGCATTGCTTTTGATAGTGAAAAAAAATCACTTAACTCTTCTAATAGGGAAATTGACAAAAAAATAATGATGTCTTATTAAAATCATGTAATATGGCAGTTAAAATGAGCAAACTATGTACAAATATCTCAACACTGAGGAATGTATAAAAAAACACAATGTTGACTAAAATAAGTTAGTTGATAAAGGTTTAGTAAAATGTTAGTACATTATTTAAACTTTCAAACACTAAATAATGCTATACAGTTGAAGAATCAAATATATATAGCAAAAGTTCAAAAATTATGAAAATATTGCAAGCTAATTTAGACTGCCTCCATGAGGATTAAAAAAAAAAAAGGCAAAGAAAAATTTCAAACCAAAGGGAAGGAAGGGAGGGAGGG
The DNA here is from genome assembly GCF_949987535.1 of Balaenoptera acutorostrata. Taxonomy (NCBI): domain Eukaryota; kingdom Metazoa; phylum Chordata; class Mammalia; order Artiodactyla; family Balaenopteridae; genus Balaenoptera; species Balaenoptera acutorostrata. Next base: position 51,950,575 of record NC_080071.1, on the reverse strand, counting down.
AGGGAAGGTGGGAGAAAAAGAAAGAGCAAAAATGCATTCTAAAGAATGTTTGCATATATCCAAAAAGCATTCCTGGCTATTCTAGTCTAGCCAGTGAAATTTGAAGAAACATATCACCTCTGCCCCAGCTGCAAACAGTTCCTAAATCTGAGGCTATAGTACCATTTCTACTAGCAGAGAAGACCCAGAGTTACAAAATAAAAATCAAAACAAGTAAACAAAAAACCCTGATCATTTCTAAGAGGTGGTCCTGTCTCTTGCTACCAGTCAGAGCATAGCTCAGTGAAACTACCTGGTGGACGCTTGAAGAGCAAACTTCTGTGACTCTGTGCCTCTCATTTTGGTGCTACCATCACTCCTGAGACTGATGCCTTAATGGAGATGTAGAAGGTCTTCATGAGCAAGGAATGATACTTCTCTCCGTGGCTTATTTATAAAATTGATGTCAGTAATGCAACACAATCATTCCCCAAAGGCATATTCCTGCAAGGTCAGGAAGCTTGGGTCATGAAGAGTTTGAGTCTCAAGGGTACTGCAGATCCAGAACTCCAGTTCCATCCTGACCCCATCTTTGTGGAGAAGGCGTCCCTCCTGTTCTCTTGTTGAATTCTGTTTCAGCAGTTTCCTGACCTTTTCTTGGCGCTTGGCTCTGATAGAGGCTATTCCACCAACTGACATGCTTTAATAAATAACTTTGAAACTCTAACTCAACTGGACAATGTTTCCATTAATTTCCCCTACGAGAACATTTGCTTATATGTGTAACAGGTACATTAGCCCGATTCCTTCCTAATAATATGTCAGCCTCCATAACATTTCAGTATATACATATGTATATTAGGCAAATGGAGAGGTGGTTCCCTATAGGCCCTGACTCAAAGTCTCCCGTTTCATAAACAAAAAGTACAGTAAGAGCAAGTATAGTCATAAAGTCAAGTATAAACCAAATAAGAAGACAACACTTAAGTGTCCTTAGCACTGTAAGTTCTTAAAATTACTGGGGTTTTTTTTGTTTTTTGCTTTTGTTTTTGTGGGGACTTAGTTAAAATACCATGTTTTACATAGAAAATTATTGTTTGATTACACCTGGTTATTGGGTGGGAAAATATACATTTCAAAAAATCCAATGACAAAAGCAAACCAGCAATGGACACAGAAATATCAGAAATTGGGGACTATATATTAAAAGAGAATTCAGGATTAGTTGAAGATGACTGATCACAATAAATTTCAGAAAAACAAGAAAACACGACAAAACTTGTCAAACAGAGTCTTTATAGACTCATAGTAATAAAAGAAAAAAATATTTTTTAAGAAAATATAGTGGAAAAGGAAATTAATACATGTGGGGAAAAAAAGCCATTAGGAGGGAAGTTAGTATTTGCCATTGATTTTTAAAATTAGTATTTTCTGAAATAGATAAAAGTAACAATAAATGATGATTTTATACATCTTTTCTTTTTTACATTGTAGTGATAATTTAAAAGATACGGCAGTATATGATTAGAGGTAATGAGAAAACTGAAATAGGTTACAAATATGCTAAAAAAAGACTTTTATATTTGTTAATAATACTTTTGCTGGGTTATTATGTGAATAGGCTCTGGGATCTGGATTTTATTAAATATATTTCAAACAGATGATTTCAATTGAACACACTTTGCTGAAATTAGGTTATTTTCAAGCTCACCCAGCAAATTTATGAGTAATCAGTTTGCACACTTCAGGCTTTTTAGCTAAGCCTACCCTATTAGGTCCATTCATGGGTCGAAGTGTGCAGGCTGCCATACTTTCCTGTGAGTGACTTTGTTTTTTACAGAACTGATAAGCTCTTTGCCACTCTGCCAGTTCTGGCTGAAATTAGCCTCCGGGATCAAAAGTTATTAGTGGAAAAGGATACGGCAGACTGACATAGTGATTTTATAATTCTATTGTCCTAGGAAAGTAGGGTAATGAGGGTTGACTGGTGGAAATAAAAATGATCATGAAATGCTCCAGGCACCACACCTCTATAAATAGTGAAGAGAAACAGCCTATAAAATTTCTCCTGCTGCCACTGATGCTGGGTTGATAAGGTGAACCCAGCCCAGCTGGAAAGGAGAATGAGATAATCCTCTCCCCTGTTACCTGTCCTCTTAATCCCTTTGACACTGAGATGATCCTCACCACTTTTTTCTAAACAAAAGATAGTGACATATGCCTAAATCATGTTCTTTCTCTGTTGTTCTCTTGAATAATTCAATAAATTCACTTCCCTTGCATACGAACTTAAGTGACTGAAAAAACAATTCAGAAATGAAGTTGCCTGAGAGACTTCAGTCTAGTGGAGGCGATGTTGAAAAGGTGCTTAGAGCGAACACAATATCCTCTGACAACACGTAATTTTAAGTTGATGTCAATGACACCATGTTTAGGAGCTGCTAAGACCCAGTCAGACAAATTGAGAATTTATAGCATGTAACTATTCAAAGGTGTTTTTGTTCACGTGCCCTGGATTTTTACTAGCAAATTGAATATATTTGCAGGGACATACTGGGAGCACACTGTATTAGTCCTGAGAGGACAAAGATATAGAATTTCAGTGGAAGAAACCAAAACATATGTTTGTTATACATGTATAACTATAAAGTTATAACATAAAAATGTCATACAAAATTTTGTTATATAAAATTTTTATATATAACACACAAAAATGTAGGAGAATGTCTTCAAATTAGTCAAAAACAGTAAGCAAAAACTTGATTAATTTAATTATATCCAAAATTAAGGACTTATGATCACTACCTTTTCTTGACAGGAGGGGGTTGTCTGGGCTCCTCCAGCTACCTGACATGTTTTAGTAACGTTGTGTCTAACACAACCGGTCAGCCTCTCTGTCAAATTTCCCCCAGGAGGACACATTGTTCATATATAAACTATTCCAATTTCTTTCTAAAAATGTAGCCATCATGTATAAATTGATATATTAAGGGAATATTAAATACACAATGGTCAAATTTAAAAGAAAATAATATATTGGGAAAGATGTTGAAACATCTAAAACCAACAAGAAACTAATGACTAGAAAGGGCACAGTATATTTACAAAATCAACAAGTTAAATTTTTAAAAATAAAATTCAAAAGGCAAACAAGCATATAAAGAAATGTTCAAATTTGTTCAGAGTAATGCAAATGAAAGTAAGGATAAGCATAGATCGATTTAAACCTTCTGGACTGGCTGTAATCAGAAAGGTGGATAATGTCAAGTGTGGTTGGAAACATGGGCTGAAGAATCTTCATACCCTGTTGATGGGATTGGTGTAGCCTAAGTGAAGAGATGAATACTCCATCAAGCAGTAATTCTGCTCTGGCTTTCTACCCCAAAGAAATTACCCCACGGTCTATAAGGGACACATATATTATGTGAATTGCAGTGCTGTTCATGGTGGTCCAGAGATGGAGACAATCCGGGTGTCCATCCCTGGAAAGGTGGGGAGACAATATGTGGCAGAGGCACACCATGCCACAATCAGAGGCTGATAGACCTGATAAACATATAATAATATACAGATCCAGAAATATTGTTTTGTATAAAATAATAATAATGGTTAACATTAATAAATAGAATGATATATAACATAATACCACTTAAGTACATTTACTGTATATTCAAACAAAATAATCACATTTTTACAAGATCACAAACCAACATTAGATATCAGTATTTATATTGGTATGGTCGCTGATGAGGTGGGAAGGAAATGGTAATAAAGGGAAACAAAACCTAATATCAATATGTTGAATATTGGAGATAAGATCTTTGTCTGAAAGGATGAAAATAATGGACCACAATATGAAGAATATGCTTAACTAAGCCAGATGCTTCCAGCCCCTCAACAAAAACAAAGAGGTATTGTCTCCATTCTTATGACCTTCTACATGAATCTTGACTTTCACAGTTCTTCACAGAATTGGTGAAGAAGCAGGTTCCCATCTGGACAAATGTAAGGAATAATTTTGTGGTGCTGTTATCCATTTCAACTGTGAAATGATCAGGTTCAATTTGTTTTTTTATTACTGTTTATTCCTTTATGAAGCTCATTTTTTTCCCCTTAGTATTCACCTGGAGACAGTGTCTCTCTCTCTCTCTGTCTCTGTCTCTCTCCGTGTCTCCCTCCTCCCATCCCTCTCCCTCCCATCTTCCTTCTAATCTTGACCTCAACCACTGTAAACAGAAGTGATCAGCAAGTTATGTTCTGTGGGCACAAAATTCTTTGTAATTAGCGCAGGCAAATACTGAATCTGTTAAGAAGAGTCTGAGTGCCAGACTGTGCTGGTAAGAGCAGCCACAATGCACTCCACAAGCACTATGGCCAACTGCTTACAGTATAGTAAGCACTACTAAATGTTCTTTATAGTGGAAAGATTTGGCGTTAACAAATCATTAAGCAGGCACATGTGTTAATTCTTGCAGAGAATGAGAAATCATCTCTGGAAATCTGCCGCAGATTTCACTTTAACCTTGGTTGAATTAGGAATCAGAAAACTCAAGTCCTATTCACCATTCAAAACTTACTAGCTGTGCAAGTCTGAAGGACATTCAAACATTTCTGTGCTTTGTTTTGTTTCATTTAAACATGTATTTTATGGTACTCTGCCTGAAGAATGAGATCTGAGCATGTGATCCCTTGACTCTTGAACTGAATGGACTGAAATGATTATATGGTCTACATTTAATTCCCTTCTTATGGAGATGGATTATTATTACACAATTACAGACTTATAAAGAAACACATCAGAACTGCTATTTAAAAAATATTCAGGTATTTAAAAAATCACCAGGTCCAACTTTCCGGTAGATTAGAAATGAGAAGAGTGAACATCAGAGAAGTTGAGTGTCTTTCCAAGATCTGACAGGTGCATAGTGCTGGAGCTGAGACTACAAGCCAAGTCTTTTGACTTCCAGATGACTATTTCATTTCTAAAATTGACTCTAATTATGTAGTGGTCAATTATGCTGTCTGATCTTAGAAACTCAAAAAATTTCTTCTTCACACAGAAAATATCCCAACATAATTATTTAGTAGAAGAAAAATATTGTTTCTATAAGGACCTATTAAAATACATGCTATTATCATAGACATATTTTGCTGACGGGCACTAGCAAGGATTATTTTATCAGTTTAGCAAAGGGATATCTTGGGTCTTACAGAGATGAATGGTCAGGCAGACACCTGTCTGTGCCAAGTAGCACGGCATTAGCAGGCCTAGGTGAGAAGATTTGGAGGGTTGAGAACAGTATGACATTGCTACAAAGGCCTGAGATGATGTATCAACTGGCTATGAGGGCTGGCTTAGGGTTAGAGGAAGGAAGAAAGGACAGGTACTGAAACAGAAGAATGTCAAGGTAAAAACAAGCTTCACCCAAATTTGCAGTTTTGCCAACAGCCAGTCATGCATTGGAGCTTCCCTTGCTCCAGGTCCTGTATAAAGTCAGCCCAATAATTAGCTGAAATAATACACTTCTGCAACATGAAGTAATGCCTAACATATGACTTCTATGTAGCAAGGCACTCTTGGACTCAAGAAAGCATATGCAGAAAGAAAAATGAAAGCTGGTCCTACTGAATCTGCTTGCTTTAACTGACTGCAGCCTCCAAGAGAGAAAAACATTAAAATATGTCCCCAAAACCACCTCTAATTCTGAACGTGCACACAAACCGTGTTCTTAATCAGTCAAGGAACAGGCACATGTGTGCACACACACACACACAAAACAAACATTTGTGTAATTTCATATTATTTTTCAATATTTTTTATTCCTTTACATTGTTGGAAAGCACAACGTTCATATTTTCATTCTGTTTTTAAGGCTTGAAATTTGCTAGATTTTCAAGCAAAGGAAATAATTATTAGAGCTTGTGATATCTTATGTATTTCTGATATTGTTACCATAGCATAGATTTCAATTTTCAACATCAGCTTAATATTCCTACAGTACTGATACAGTAGGCAAAGAGACTGTTACCTCATTTTCGATACATTAGTCAAAATGTCAGTAATTTCACGGGCAATGTAAACTGAAAGAGTGCAGCTATGTACACAGCTCTCCACATGATTTCTGACCAAAATTAAAACGTGATTACTTAATGATTTATTAGTAAGTACAAATAATGAAATGATCCTGAAAGCAGGATTTAAAGAAACACAAATCCTATAGATAGTTAAAAACCTGTGCCATGTTAAAATTTAAATAGCCTAATTGAATTTAAACATTACTGAAAGCAATCTGGCACTAAAGGAGCATAAGCTCATCTTGAGTCTTTCCTCAGAGTCGTCTTCTGAGGGACTGTCCATTAAACTGAATCTATTTTCCAGTATGTCAGAATTGCTCCTTAGAGCATAGCTCTAAGCTTTAAACAGGGACACTGGTAGACTTTGCACAAATTAAAGAAAAAAATATCCCTTGCTTAGAGGGACACATTCATTCACCAGGATTCATGACTTAGCAAACACAACATGGATTGGATTTTAGTTGCCATTCCCCCCCCACCGCCTTGCCTGGAGTCCCTTGTGGAGGGAAAGACTAGTGCAACCAGAAGTGAAAGTTCTGCTTTAAAATACTTACTGACAATAGAACAGCCAAAAGCTGTTAATTTGCTACCTTGCCATTCTCAATCAGCCAAAAAAGTTATAGCTGTAATTTTGTAGTTCCTCTCCACTTGATGCTTTTGCTAGGAAAATTTTCATTTTCATATTCATAATATGTGCAGCTTTCTTATTCAAAATCAGAAACAAAAGATGAAGAATGATTGGGAAAAATCATTCGCACCTAATTATGGACTACCTCTTCCATGAATGTGCAAATTCCAGTGCATGTCTATTTAAAGGAAAATGTTTTCAAGGCACTCCCTTGATTCATTCAACTACCTATAAGCTACTGGATTGGTAGCTCCCTTCAGATAACACTTATTGATATTACTGAGTATGAGTATTCATAAATTTAGCCAGTTTAAAAACCTCAGTTTTTTCTAAACCTGAGTAAGGGATGATTTGGTTTTCGTCTGTTTCTTCCAAAACACAAAACAAAAACAAAACTCACCAATACATTTTTAAAGCCTATTTTAAAAGAATAACAGGACTTCATGACTAGGTTTGTAAGCCAAAATGGACTCTCATATGTATTGATATAAGGTATCAGTGCATTACAATCTCAGTGTCCCCTCTTCCATTCTTTCTTGTTTCCTCTCCTTTTTCACGAGACTAAAAATATAAGCTTGAAAGTTCTGATGAATTTGCTGTTGAAAAGTCTGACACTTTGGCAGCAGAGAACTATTGGAAATTATTTTTGAATAAAATGCAGAGTAACTAAAATGTGGATTTGCATTAAGAGCAAATTAATTCAATCTTTTAAAAATTAGTTTCCCATTTCAAAAAGATCCACAATAAAGTTTTATGTGTGTTTGAAGCAATACTGTAATTAAAGGTCCCTATTTGTTCTTCTCAGAAGGTAATGTACTCAGTTACTCCTCAGAACACAGCCAAACGTAGATAGCAATCCTGTTTTCTAAGTATTGGCTGGGCTGGTTTCTGTCAAAGTAATCAAATAAAGGATATCTGTGTCAGTATACAGTGAAACTAAGTACACTCAGCCACCTGGCTTTTGTTCTGATATCCATGAGCTCCATAAACTGATGGATTAGTAAATTGTTCTCTTCCAGCCAGTGCCAAATGATTTACTGATTCTCTTTTCACTGCCTCACAAGCACTTCTGTACAAACACATGACATTCTAATAGAGAGTGGAGACAAGAGCCCTGCAACACGTATGAACTTATATCATGGTAATCTATACCACACCATGCCATGCCCATCTTCTTTAAACTTAACAATAATTTGTTGTTAACTGACCAACCTCCTTCCAGAGTTGTCCAAATCAACTTTCTATCCATACTGCAGCTAGAGTAATGATGGAAAAGAAACAAAGTAGAGAAATGAAGAGATGTTTGGAAAGTAGAATATATGGGACATGGAAATTGAACGTGAGAATGTGCTCCTTGAAAAGTTTTTAAATTGTGCAGAGAAAGTATAAATGACAAAATTCGGTATGGAATGTCATGACAAATGCATGCACACTACCAAAAACCTGGATACACTGTCCATTAGGATCTGATGTATTTGAATAGGAGCGCCTGTAAACAAAAGACTTGGAAAATAGATTTGATACAAAGTAGGGAGAATAGAGGAGAATGGAAAGAAGATGCTGAAGATGACCCTGAAGTTCCTGACTGCATATATTAATGAAACAATGGATAGTGATGCTTCTGATATAAGGAGCAGTGGAAGAAGACCAGGAACAGACTTGATGCAAATATGAGGTGTTAAAAGGTATTTTTTTTTAAAAAAAAGGTAAAATCATGACTCTCATACAAATATGAAATAAGCGTGTGTCAGTCTATTTAAATCATTAATTAATGAGGGAACCAGTAAGATGTTACAACCAGTTCAAAGGGGCATCCAAAAGAGTAGACACATATACAAGCAATTAGGACTGCTGAAATGAACTTGCTTAGTAGATGCAAAGCATGCATCTTTTATAGAGGAGAAGAGAAATCAGTTGCACTTGATGAGACAAAATTCATTTGCACGTCTAGGGACAAGAATAATTTGCAGTTCTATCATTTATCCACATTTTACAAAGTGGTAAAGCTCAGAGACAATGAAAGATACATTAGAAAGATGCATCACACAATACCTAGTTTTCTATTGAAGATACCTAATAATCTCTTAAATTCATTTGAAAGTATTCCATATTTTTCCCATACAAAGGTGATTTAAAGACAACCATGTGGAGATATCAAATAAGCCCCTAGATACAGGTTCACTTCCTTCCTATCAAGTTCTAACTTAAACAACTGGCAAACCGCTTATACCCTACATTTTCAGAAAAAAGGGACCACTTTTATGATCTTTCACTTTTGCAAAACAAAGAATAAATTATTCTTCATAAAAACAAATGAACAAGAAAATATTACATCATCTTACACATTCTTTTTTGCCTTTCCAGGTCCAACTGAAGCTTTTATCTGTTCCAAATAGTTTTCAAAAGATGGAACACGCATCTTTCTGAATAGTTTACTCTGAATTGAAACGAAGTAAAAAAGTTCTGTTGTAAGAAATACTCATCAATTGGCAAGGAATTGAGTTTCTGAAAAGGACAACACTGGATGGAAAAATTTGAGGGGAGGGATGGTTTGTAGTATTTGATTGGTGTTAGAGGCAGTTATTTAGATGGCCTCAAATACTGAACAGAGTATACATTGGTATTTAATTTATTTTAAAAGCTATCATCTGTTTTTTTTCCCTCTCTCTACTGTGGGCATAAGGGAATTTATCAAGGAGATTAACTTTGGGGGTAGGGGTGCTTACTTCCCAACACAAGGTTTTCTTGGAATAGAAGCAATGTTGGAAACTACTCAGAGGGGTCAATATTCTGTCCAAACACTTGACCCTCAGAGACATCTTAACTACCAATCACACTATTCTAAGGGGAAAGAATTCCACATAGTACTGGCACCAGAAATGAGGAAGGATTTTGTTCAAGTGTTTGGTACTGGAGAGGGTTTCTGAAATACTTCAGTGGTCTGTCTTTACTTTCCCATTTTCGAAGGGCTTACTAATAATTGCAACATACCTGCCATGTAATGACAGTGATTAATAACCTTGTGTATAGACAATAGGTTTAGTCATAGGTATGTTAAACTAGATGTTATTCAATTCGATGGTATTCAGTTTTAAAGTATAATAAACAAATATAATACTAAAATGTATTTCTAAGAAATCATCTATGAGAATATATGTTTAAAACCAGGAGATAACTTGCCTCAGAAAAATATATTTCCCTAGCTTTGAATACTCACACAATATTTGTGATTTTTAAACCTGAATCTAGCAGCTGACATTTAGAACTCACATTTTCATATTAGTACTGAAAAAAAAAGTAGTCACTCTAAGACTTAAGACATTTTTTTGTACCAGCTTTCTCTATTCTCTCCCTTCTTATAGCCCTAATACTCAGAGAAAACATACCTACCTCAGCTTAACACATATGCTATCATTTCAAGTGTATCATCACTCACACTGCATTGGGATGGACTATGAAGGAATAAATTAAAAACAGGTTAGGTACACAAGCTTGCATTGATCAGTTATCTTAGAGCAACTGAATGTTGATTTATGGCAGCTCTCTTGTTTCATTTCCTTTACTTTTTTTCACTTTTGTTCCACTTTCATGTGTGCATGTGTATACGTATACATATATATCAGACAATCTTTGGAGTCTATACTTGAGCTTTGGAACGATTTTTGATCTCTGGAGAAATAACAGGGCTTTCTTTTATTCTTCTGAGGGTAAAAATTTCCATGTCTCAGTCTGTCAATAGTCAGTTCTTTCTTGACCATAACCTGACACATGCCTCATGAACCTCCTAATGACTCTGACTGCCATGTTCTCCTGCTCAAATCGCAAGCTATTCTTCTGATGTACACTTCACATCTCTAAATTGGTCCTCTATTTTCAATTAGCCCATCCTAAGTTCCCAAAAGACTTATTTTATTTTTCTTTCTTTTAATTCTTTTTGAAATGCAGATGCCTTGTGTAAATTAGCATTTTGGTGTGAATCTGGATGTAAAGGGCACATGTATGTCCAATGTATTCTCCTGCTCATTTGAGGAATGCTCCTCTCTTGCTAATCACACTTGTACATTCATACATGGATATCTCCTTGAGTTCTAGTCACGTTGGACGTATCTATAAATCCACAGTAGTTTTGAAGACTAGGTTTTATTTTTTCTTTGTGGGTTATCTTTATCTGGTAGACATAAAACCAATTAATGGTGTATTTTCTTTTTTTTTTTTTTTTTTTTTTTTTTAAAGGATTTTCTTATTTATTTATTTATTTATTTATTTTTGGCTGTGTTGGGTCTTCGGTTCGTGCGAGGGCTTTCTCCAGTTGCGGCAAGCGGGGGCCACTCTTCATCGCGGTGCGGGGACCGCTCTTCATCGCGGTGCGCGGGCCTTTCTCTATCGCGGCCCCTCCCGTCGCGGGGCACAGGCTCCAAACGCGCAGGCTCAGCAATTGTGGCTCACGGGCCCAGCTGCTCCGTGGCATGTGGGATCTTCCCAGACCAGGGCTCGAACCCGTGTCCCCTGCATTAGCAGGCAGATTCTCAACCACTGCGCCACCAGGGAAGCCCTGGTGTATTTTCTTAATATCCTAATTTAAGCTTTTGTTTTATGGGGGCTATAAAATATAATAAGGGTTGACTTATTTATTTTTTAAGATCAAAACATTGATACATTAATTAGGTTAGGGTGTCATTTTTGTCATCCATTTGCAGTTTTTCACTTTCTTCTCTATAAATATCTTTCCATGTCTAGCCAGCATCTCCCTTTTCTCCATTACACCAAAGCACAGTGTATGGCATTCAGGCCATGCTTCTGTACCCAGCAGTGAAGTGGTTCTGAGAAATATTCCAAAGAGATGAGAAATATTTTTGTTTGACTAAGAGAGGGTTCAATATTAGAATAGTCCTAGAATGGTTTTATGCTGTTGTAACCCTAGAGAGGTGGATGGAGACCCTGCCACACCAAATTGGTCTGGATGTTGAGTCTGGTGATGCCACAAACACACCAATAGGGTATGAAGAGATTTATTACTCATCTGGGGAAGCTTCTGGGGAGACAAGGGCAGCTTCCCAAGCAGGTCAGAAAATGACTAATAAGAGCCAGGAAGAGATAGGCTTTAGCTTTTTTGTGGTTAGGACGTGGTTTGGCGGGTGAGGCTTCCCACGTTTGGACTGGGGCTTGTGCAGCTTGAACTATTGTCAAAGGCAGGAGCACCTGGGCTTTCTGACTGGCTTGCCCAGAAGTGAGGCAAGAGTATGGGAAGCAGAGGTGGGGATAGAAAACTATCAAGTCAAACATTCAAAAATGGATTTAGACTCTTTATTGTATATGCCAACTTCTCAAGATACCAGCCAAATATATGATAACTGATTTCTAAAACCAGCGATCATCTCTATTAAAACAAATAAAATAAAATAAAATTGACAATTTAATTAAAATGAGCATTTTGAGTTATTCTCAAAAAACTAGTAAAAGAAATTTAAAAATATATTTTACATATACCAGTCCTTATTCTTAGGCTAAAAACATGTTATGTTTCTAGAATTAAACAAGATATGAATTCTAACTTACGGACAAGGTAAGAAGATATTAGAGGATGCTATAAATGCAGCTTAAAAAAACCCATTTCTGATCTGAATATGTCAGTTGAGCTATATTACTCCTCAGGTAAAAATATCAAGATGTAGTAGAAATAATTCTGCATTTGTAATTAGAAGACCCAATTTTAAAACCTTGTTCCATGCTTAACAGGTAAGTGAAATTGAGGAAGTACCTTTTAATTTCCCTATTTATGAAATAGGATGCTGTTGGTTTTGTTATAATGGGACATGTATGTTCCTAAAAATCACTGCACTGTACAAGATGAGCCAATAAAAATCACAGGGTTTATGGGGAAAATGGAGTTAGCAACACATACTCAAAATTTTCATCAGTAAGACCTAAAAATGGTAGGGACATATCATAACATTTATAGAGCAATTTTATGTTTATTAAATGGTTAAGAAATACGTATTGCCATAACAAATACGGCTCTTTACCTTGAAAAAGACTTGACGTTTGCTTGTGGTAGTAGTCATGGGAAGTGTTCCAGCTTGTTAACCATTGTGAAATGGTGAAGGAAGGAGGATTATCTGAAATTGGAAGGAAGGTCATAACATCAGAGGTAGTGATAGAGGTTTGAGGTGTGTGTGCGGTTTATGTATCCCAATGTGGCTTGGTTCACCTGTGTGCAGTATTCTACATTTACCTAGTATTTCTCAGATGAAATCATGCATAAACAAACTGAAATTTGCATTATGCCCCAATTGTTCCCTAATATATCAATTGCACTGAAACAAACTCACATTTGAAAACAAGAATATAGAAAAACTAGCTACACTACCATCTGCCCTGTTTTTATTGTGGTGGTTGAGACCACAGGTCTTAGAGCCAGACAGATTGGATCCAGACTCCTGCTATCACATCTTTGCTGTGTGATCGTGGACACATTAATGTAAGATCTAAATGTTAGGCTCCTTATCTGTAAAATGGAGCCAATAATTGTTTCCAGCAAATAGGCTTTTTTTTAATGGGTTAAATGCTTAATGCATGGAGAGGATCTTGTACTGGCTAAGGGTTCTGAAGCCTTGGTGAAAATATTTTGTAATCTAGGAGTATATACTTGGAAGAATTTATTTCAGTATTAAGATGAACCATATATTTGAATTGCCAATATTTGATCATTTTTCTTCATCAAACACAGTAATTTCATATGGTTTGTTCTAATATTCCTTGTGTTTTTTGGTAATACAATACTTATACATGAGTTAATAATTTTAGAATTATATAAGACTAGCATGAAATTAAAGAGGTGGAAAATGTGTTTAATACCGTATATAGTATACGCCAGTAACTTTAATTTGTGGTCAGTAAACGAAATCTGTATTACAAAACCCACTTTCATAACTAACATTCTGATCCTTAATTTGTATTTCTTCCAGTCCTACAACATTGAGAATATGAATTAACTTGGAAATTTTCTCCATAAAGAAAAGTTTGAAGTGCTCTATTTAAAAATGCACAAGAATGTAAATTAAAGATTAATGATAAATTTCCCCTTTGGAGAAATTTAATTGGTTGTAGACAAAGATTCATTGAGGCCTTTGGCACAATGTGGTCTTGGAAACTTGAGAGACATATTGTTATTTAAAAGTTTTGAAGTTTGAATACAGATGTTTGTTTCATATTTTATTGTATTTTCTCATCCTCTTCTGCTAATCAGTTTTTTTTTTAGGCCTAGTCAATTAAATTATTCAGCATTTTATGGATAGAGGCCCAATTTATCTGGTTACAGTGATCTGTATTTGGTGTAGTATTATGGAAATCTGAATATGGTAGAAGGAATCTTAGCCTCAACTAGTAGATTTTTCAAGTAAGATTAATTCTGAATTTTGTATTTTGATTAATAGTAGAGGAGCTGTGTCAGATTTTAATGTTATTTGCAGTCATCATCCTGTCTACTTGTAATAAAATAACTGAGTGATAGAGAACAAGGGATTAAATCAATGTACTTTTACTTTCTGTGGGTAAAGACACAAAAGCACATAAACAAATTTCACAAGTTTTACACTGTTACTTTCAAAAAGGGAGATATTCAAGCATTATTCATATAAATCAGATACAGTCTACTATTCCGCCATTATCTTTAAATGGCAGTATTATTTGTGAATCAGATGTTTAATCATTATGCTATTTTCTGTGGATATTTACTTAAAGAGAAAGTTTACTTATAAAAAATATAAAGCTGATAAAATACTATGTTAACCATGCTTTGATATTAATTTTAACAGCCATACACAAATGGTTATACTTCTATGTCTGGTGAAAGTATTTCATAAGATATACGCATTATATAAAGCCCATAAAGCCATCAATTTGAAATTTTAAAAAGGCAAATTATTGTAAAACTAATATTAAAAAATGATTTGTCAAAGGACGCTTTAAATTGCTAGGCTGCATTCGTTTTAAAGCGTTTGATGATGATCCATGGCTTTGTGATAAGGTTTATTGTAAGCAATCTTGTTCTGCCTAAAAAAATGATCAGAATTAAATCTTTATGTTTAGCTAATAGATTTTAACTACATGAGAGATCATATTCTTTGCATCTGTCTATTCCCTGGAGCAAGAAAATTCATATTTCAAAAAGACACGAGTCCAAACCAAACCTAGTTATTTTATTTTTCATGCAAAAAACCTACGTTAAAAAAAAAGGCCTTAACATTTACACTTATGAAAAAATATAGTCATTTAAATTTTATTTTATTGTAGAAGTTACCATCAACATTTTCTTTTAATAAAATTATAGTTGAAATCCTAAGCATCTACTTAATTCTTCTGATTAGATTACAATGGGGGTGGGAGGAAGGGAGAAAGAGAGAATGAATGGGAGATAAAAGAGACAACTATTCTAAGCTTTCTGAAGGGAGTGGGGAACGGTCGCTGTGACGACTGACAGAAAATCAATTTCCACACCTCCTATCTCCTAGGGAAATGGAGAAGTGGAACTTTTATGCTCCCATTTCCCACAGGTAACCCAAGGGGAACTTTCAGGCTCACTGGAGTATTTCTGGTTGCTGAGAGTTCCCTGAAAAGGCAATCTGAATTACCTTCCATTGTGTTCAACAAGGTAGAGGACCTTTAGGGTGCTGTTCAGGGTAAGAAACAATTCTCTGGCATTGTGACATAGATACTATAAGAGGAAGTTAAAACAAGAATCCATTTCTACTTCTATTTTGAGAACTCATATTATCTTGTGAACAGTGGAGAATTATACTTCTATATGTCTGGTGTTTATTCAGTACATAGTGAAACAGATTAAACTCTTGTGAATATATAATATAACATAATCTAGTATAAATGTATATTGACATTCAACAGAAAAAGTAAAAAGCCTTACTTAGTTAAAAAAAAAACAAAAGCATTCTCATTTAAGTTTTCCTTAGTTCCTTAGTTAAAAAAAAAAGCATTCTCATTTAAGTTTTGCAAGCCATAAACATTATTATTCCTACTATACAGATGAGAAAACTGAAGTTCAGTATTATTTGTTTTATTACTTTTTATTTTCTTAACACTTTTCCTTATGCTAAGTAATTTGTTCAAACAAGCAAACTTCCTCTGAGAGAATTATGATACAAATATATCTCAGCAAAATGTGTATTATTCTTCACCTATGAACTTGAAGTAACTAGGAAGTATTTCAGACCCCAAATCATAAAAAAATGAAGGGTATAACAATATGTTAATATTGTAGTAATTTGATACTTCCCAGTTTCCCATAAATTTCATTCTTTATCATTGCTCTAATACCCTGATTCTTACTAAAAAAGAGAGAGAAAAAAAGTAAAGGTTTATAGTACAAGTAACTATGTTCTTGGAAGCAAAGGGATTATACCTGATACCTAAATAATAATTTTATGTAGAATCCTATGCTGATCAACATACACAGACACTAAAATTTAAAATGGGCACAAATTCAGACAGCAATAGATACGTAACTTTTTATTTTTAAGATCCCATAATCATTATTTGATCTCTGTCTGGTGGTAACTCAGTTATAGCAACTGTTTCAATTAATACAAAAGTAAATCTAACTAATTCATTTGAATACATGCTCAACAAGATGAGAATTATCTGCTTTTGGTCCTTAAGCAATACAAAAATTACTAATGTGGAGGTAATTTATATTCTATCTTGAAATATACTTACTAATATAGAAGTAATTTATACATATCCTAAAAGGATAGCTCTAAAAGCTCTGAGGAAACCAAGAACAGTTTCTTTACTAAGATTGTGTTTGATAAATTATTCACTTGAGTAATATCAGTACAAGCCCCAGAGAGGATTGCAGAGTTCACATCCAGCATCTGGATTTAAATCCATATACACACACACACAATCATTTACAAACACGAAGCAGACCATGTCAAATACGTGGCCAAATGAAACAAAGTTAGGGAGGAAAGGCAAAAAAAAGAGAAAGGATATTCATTTTAAAAGATGTTGACAGCACTTCCCTGATGGCACAGTGGTTGAGAATCTGCCTGCCAATGCAGGGGACACGGGTTCGAGCCCTGGTCCAGGAAGATCCCACATGCCGCAGAGCAACTAATTCCATGCACCACAACTACTGAGCCTGCACTCTAGAGCCCGTGAGCCACAACTACTGAGCCCACGTGCCACAACTACTGAAGCCCGCATGCCTAGAGCCCGTGCTCTGCAACAAGAGAAGCCACTGCAATGAGAAGCCCAGGCACCGCAACGAAGAGTAGCCTCCACTTGCCGCAACTAGAGAAAGCCCTCGCACAGAAACGAAGACCCAACACAGCCATAAATAAATAAATAAACAAACACTTAAAAAAAAAAAAAGATGTTGACAATGTAAAGTTGACTAGTCTGGATTACAAGGATGGTGAAAAGTTCATGTACATTGTCGACTCTCTTCATCATTACTGAACAACTCCTTATTCAGAATAAGAGTACTAGAGTAGTTTGTGTGGTAGAACTATGTCTTCTGCAAACATTTTTGTTCTTTCCAAGGCTTACTGCAAACATATTGGTTCCAGTAGTTCCAGTGTTCTACTTTACCTTATACAGGAGCATGGCAGTGACATGTTTTCACTACACATGCCTATTTCCTCTTCCAACAAATGCCTAAGTAGAGAAAGGTAGTATCTGGATAGCAACCTTCACACTTGTCTCCTGATAATTGAAAAATTGATGCAGTAGTTGTAAGCATGCACACCTTTGACCTTTTGCAATAATGTCTAAAGAAATATAAGCCAGAGAAATCAAAACTCCTCTACTCTATGAATCAATAATCCAGTGTGTTCAGCTCTCCAAGCTGAATATCAGTCAAGCAAAGACCTGCTTTAGCTATGAAATTGGGTGTCATTTCCTTCCAGATCCTTGCCTTATTCTCTCTACAGGCACCCATATACCTACCCACATATCTCTACATGCACAAGTCTAAGATGCCATGAAGAAGCCTAAATTCTTCCTATGCCAACTCAATTTTTTTTTTTTTTTTACTTAATTATCCATCCAGGTAAAAGGAATCTCAAACAACTCACTTCATATAATTTTTAACCTATTTTCTCCTTCAGTTTTTTCTTTTCCTTCTAGATCATCTGATATAAACATTTTTTTTCTTTATAAAAGATAGTCCGACCTCAAAATCTCCCCAATTACAAACTGCCTGAAAAGGGAGACAAATAGAACCATCTAAAGTTTATTTAGCTATATATCTTCTCCAACTTGTTTCTGTTCTTCATCACAGAGCTGGTAAAGTTGGTGAGAATATGAGAGAGAATCAGCATGAATAGAACCCAAGCATAATTCTATTCAACAGACCTTCCTTGAATACCTACTCTATGAAAGCACAGTGCTAAATCCCATGGTTCTTTTCTTCAGGATTTCAGAGGCTAATGTGAGAGAGTGAAATACATAAAAACGACTCTCAAAACAAAATGTCACATACTTTATTTAAAGTGTGCACAAAATCTCTATGGATTTTTACAGTAAGGTTTATCGATCTTTGAGGCTCTTCCTTTAGAGAAGTATGTTAGAAGCCAGAGGCATTGCACAGGTTCATATATACCTACATTTTAAGTTTTTGGAGAAATTTGAAAGGTTTGAAAATTCAGTTTGATATCAGTATGATTGATCTTCAAATAAAACTGATTTAAGGCTGAATTCAGTTGTAATCGACTAAAATTGGTTCATATTCTGTGCTTTAAAACTGAGTCATCAATCAACCCCTTTTTTTTTCTCTCATGAAGAACCATCATTTTCCATTCAGTAACCATGAAGATAGACTGGTTGCATGGACAGGTGTGATTTGTTTGTTTTTATATTATTCTAGAAGCCTACCCAATATGATCACTCTAACTGCTTTAACTTCTTTTGTGGTCTCCATTTCACAGGCTTGAGAATGAAAGCAGAGATAAGCTATTCCCATAAACACGGACTACCAATTATGTCAATTCACATGGGTGGTTATGCTGGGTATCATGATGTATTCGGGTACCTAAAATATGCATTTGGTTTTCTGTTTCCAGTGGAGAAGAAAGAGAGGTCCAAAGAGAAAACATGGGTAAAATAAATTAATTATGAAATCTATTATATATTATATATGTATTAAATATGTGTATTTATAATAATGTATAAAATATACCAAATGTAATAAACTGTGTTATATATTTTACTGTAAATTTTTCAATATCTACCATCATTATTTTACAATTTTGAAATAATCTTGGAGTCAAATTTTTGACAGTATAACTTATTTGTGATGCTAAACAACCTTCTACTGAATATTTCTCTTTTTTGGGGTGTTTCCAACTTTATAATTTAAAAAATGAAGCTATAAATCTGATATAAGGGAAAACGTTAATTTATATAACACTAAGGTCTTACCTAAAATGAAGTAAAATAAACATTGATGGGTCAGTATTTAGAAAGTAACATTTTCAGTTTAGCTTTTGTTCAATTATGCATACATAAATTTGTTACCATCTTCCTGTTAATATTTGACCACAATGGCTACATAGCAATGTCTAAAGGTTACTTTTTACATAAAAGGATTTTAATTGATTTTTTTTAACCACAATAGGTTTTATGTGTCATAGCTGCAGTAAATTAATTACTCCTTGGAAGTAAGCAGCAGAAAGAAACTGACAAGTGTTTCATTGCATAAGATAGTTGTGCTTCACTGAACATGCTCAGCCATGAATTAGTAGAATAAGAGAAAAACTAAATAAAATTGGTAAGCGTTTCAGAAAGAAAATAGTGGAAAATATAAGGAAGAAAATACTGTAAGATAACTGGCAATATGGTCAAGAGATAGAATTTGATTCCTCCTAGGTAGGGGTAAGAAGTAAATCCCTCAAAGAAAAGAATATTCAAAACAGATTTTTTTTCATTGTGCAAGACCCCAAATATAGAAAAGTAAGTCAAGAAGTTTAGAAGAAATGAATGGGATAGTTAGTTAGTAAATATCAAATGCAATGTAATGTGGAGACAAAAAATAATAACCCAGATGTATGCCCCAAATTGAAAGCGTTGAAGGTATTTATTATGCCTCACTGGGCTATAGACTATTTCTTCAAGCACTCACAAGACTAATGCTTCTTGTTTTTGTTCCCTGAACTTCCTCACCAACTTTGTTCAGGTATTCTCCAAGTGCTTTTCTGCCCTCTTTGGTCCAATGATACCTGAGGGATGTTCTTCTTGTAGTGGATCTTGGAAGCAAGAGAGGACAATCCTAATCATGCAAACCATGTTTAGAGCCCCCACATCCTATGTCTTGTTATATTTTATAGCCTCAGCAAGTCACATAGCAAACCCAACATCAGTGGTCCAGGAAGTGTACTTCATCCCAATGTGGAGAGAGAGAGGATGATAATTTGTTGAACAATAATATAATTTATCACATTAGGAATTATTGACCAGTTTTACAGATAGCCAAGATTTGAAGATTTTTAAGCAGTGGTTAATGTTTCACAATTAGCAAATAACAAAGCTAGAATTTCAACATATTGCTATCTGTTTCCTGCGCTTAGTCTTAATTATTGTGTCATTTTGCCACTTTGATCCACTTTTGAGTATATGGACACAACACCACAAGAAACACGCACACACAACACATATAAACCAATACTCTCCAGATTTTTACTAAATAGTGCTTTCTCATTGTTCCAGTCAATGATATTCAATGTTCCTTGCATAATCTCTGAACTACTGCTTGTCCTGTAAGAAATTTAAACTATAACCAATACAAATTTACTACTATGTGTTTTACTAGAGAATTCAAAATATTGTTAGCCTGAAAATTGTTAGCCTGAAATTACCAGTAGAGTCCTCAATGTACTCATTTTTCTAGGAATCTCTGTCTTTTTGGACTCTGTATCCTGAGATTACATATATGCAAAATTTAAACATTTATTGAAAAGGCGTATTATTATATATGATAAAAATTGAGAAAATTATTTAAAATAGTTAATTCATTGTATAAAAAGAGGAGTTAAAATGTATTATATACTGATATAATTTAGTTAATGTAAAAACTGAAATATAAAACAAAAGATTTTAAATATAGACATAAACTCACATACTTCATGTTGGCTTCAATAGTGTAGGGATAGTTCAACAGTTACTGAAATAGCACTGAACAAGATATCGAGGATTTAGTCTCTATTCTGTTACTAACAAGCTCAAGTAACACAGCTCAAGTAACTGCTTTCTTTGAGCTGTAGAGTTCTAATCAATATATTGAGGAGGCTAGTTTCGATTATCTATGCATCCTCTTTTATAGTGCTAAATATTTTTGCACACAAAAAAATCTATTATCAAAAAGCTGGAGGTGGAGGGGAAAATTATTAAACTAACAGTAGCAACTAGAATTGAGTGAGATGCACTTATACAAAGCAGTCAGATAGGCATATCTATCTAGACCAATTCCTACAGTTGTGACATTTGAGTATACATACCAATGTAAGTAAAAGGGAAAACATAGAATTAGCCTCATAATTGTTATCTCTTAAGGGTATGCTTTTATATTTAATAATAACTCTTTAGGGATATGAGAGGGTGCTGAATATCTAGACTATCCCAATATAAAAAATGAAAAGAATCAAAAACATGTTTGCATTACATGAATGCTATACTGTCACAAGCTTAATTAAATGCTTTGCAAAGAATCTTTGTACCATTTATTTTTCTTAATTTCAAATATCACTTTAGAGTTTTTCTCTGACTTTGGATTTCTTTTCTTTTTAAATAGAGTCTCTTGTAAGCATAAGTATTTCTTGAATTTCAAATGAAATCTTGACCCATATAAAGAAATTTAAATCATTTCTTAACTAAGTATACTTTATTCTACTTGGACATTTAAGACAGATCAACAAATGTGATTTTAGCTGTTAGTCAATGCTTACATAATACTCATGTTATTATGCAAAGAAGGAATGGTGACAAGAAGTAATCCTGATGATGGAAAAATAATTTGTGATTTAGATTTTAATGAGCTCCATTTTTGCTGGAGAAAACCCTTATCACTTTGCTAAAACTTAATGTATACCCGAAGTTTTAAGGTAGTTTCTTAATCTGTCTCCCATTACATTTTTATGCGTGTAAAATAAGACGTGACTTTGTCCATGATAGCTCTTTTTCCCACCTAATATGGAGGAAACTCCTTTTGTTCACACTACATTTTTAGTGTGATTTAATAAATAGTCATGGAATTTAAATAGCTACTGAGTAATACTGCTTGTACAGTTTGCTTAAATGAAAATGACATAGTATATATTTTTTTAGCATCTTTATTGGAGTATAATTGCTTTACAATGGTGTGTTAGTTTCTGCTTTATAACAAAGTGAATCAGTTATACATATACATATGTTCCCATATCTCTTCCCTCTTGCGTCTCCCTCCCTCCCACCCTCCCTATCCCACCCCTCTAGGTGGTCACAAAGCACCAAGCTGATCTCCCTGTGCTATGCGGCTGCTTCCCACTAGCTATCTATTTTACGTTTGGTAGTGTATATATGTCCATGCCACTCTCTCACTTTGAAAATGACAGTTTACCTCTGTTCATCAGAAGCCAGTAGCCTAAATGGGAATCACCCTAAAGCCATAAGAAACCCATAAAAAAGTACACTGCTGCCGTATATATATACGTATATATATATGTATGTATTCATCCTTTTTTGCTGCTTTGGCCAGTAACTTACTCGAGTTCTTAAATTTTTCATTTTAAAATCTATCCCATCCACAAGTGCACATTTCTATCCCTTCCCACGTACATAACTTTTAAGCCAAATTCAGTTGTCAGTGCTTGTAGATCAATACTATAACTTTTATTTGAAGGTCAAGAGTTCTAAGAGTCTGGTTTTCTATTACCTGCTGTAATACATTGTTCTAAGAGGAACTTTCAGAGAGTTTCCCCCCATTTCACTAGATGACATCCAATGATAATGGCCTTACCATGATGGGAAATTAATTGAGAAAGCATTTCTGTCCTGCCATAAACTCATCATCCATCCTGTTGCTGCTATTAGCAGAAATCCATAACCCCATGGGTGTTTCAAGTGAATCTCTTTTAACAGAGCTAACAGTCTGGAGGTCATACTGTTAGCTACTGCCATCAGCCGAGTGTCAAATCATTGTCAAAAAGAAATTACTAGTGTATTCATTTTTTTTAGCTTCTAGTCTTGTGCTGTGGTACCTGAGATGATTTGTAGAGAGTCATTGGGGGAAAGAAAAGAGCACTGGTGGTCCTGAAGGCTTCTTTCACATCAGCACTTAGTCGAATCATTACAAATTAACTTGGATGTGTGAGGTACTGCCTGGTAGTCACTTTTAAGACATGGTTAGGAACTCCTGGATTCTAATTCCTATTGGGCATAATTTTTTCTTAACTTAATGACACCACAGAAAGGATCAGTGCCACTTGTGATATTAAACACATATGTTAAGAATTGATAGAGAGTTCCCCCATCATATTGAAAACATATAACTGCATTGTTATACAAACAATAATAAATGAAGGTTACCATATAAATGGCTGCTGTTCCGTTTTTATCTGACTCTGCACCTAATGTAATTGTTTCCATACGTGCATTTTAGATATCCTAAATATAGTTTAGACACACACACACACACACACAAGACACGAATAAAATTCAAAGGGGAAAGATAATTCTATGAAATCTATTGTTCTATTCTGATCTTTTTTCCCCCTGTGATATAGAACAAGCAAACAATCTCTAATATTGTTTTTCTATACCTACTTTCGCAACGAAGCACCACAAACTATAGCGATTTTTTGATACGCGTGTATAAAATACAACGTGGTGAAATAGTCCCGTGTTTAGAGTTTGTGTGAATTGCCTGTAGACTATAGTTGCTGTTTTCCTAATAATATTTTTTTAAAGAGACAGTTTGGGAAGGGCTTCTGTCTATCTTGTCTCCACTGGTATTTAAGTAAATGGAAACAATTACTGAAATATGACATATGATAATGGCATAAAGAGGATTTTATGTACATCCTAAATCAATTGTACTTGGAAAAATGAAGCACTACTCTGACAAACACAGGCATACTGGTGTATAATTACACTTTCTAAAATCTTTCACACGTATTTTAATGGCTTTAACAAGTTTATCATAAAATGGCTGTACCAAGACTGGAGCTTCTTTCCTTCAGGTAGACCTTCTGAATCAATGGCAATGCTGAACTCTTCAAATTGTGACATATAGGCTAACATTTTTCTTATGAAGGCAAGGATGGGAAATAAAAATGACCAAGAGGTATTTATTCCAGCTAAGAACTGAAGGCAATAATATCCATAATTGAAAAAAGATTCTCTAGAATTTGAAAATAAATGTAAACAGCTACATTTATGCACACTAAAAATGTTTTCTGGAAAAGAGTCATTGTTCTCTACAACATAGATAATTATCTCAATAACTCATGGACCTTTCATTCATAAATTTGTCAAAAGTCTTTTGAATACATTCATATTTCTGTCAGCATGTATTTCATGTCTGTTAATATCTATGTTTTCTGTCAAACATAGATAAAGTATATGATCATAAAAGGGAATTTGAAAGATTGGATACAGATAAATACTCAAAATGTGTTGCATGTTGAACATAAAAGCAAAGTTAAATATGCGTCTAGACTTTTTAATAGTAGTGTGTATGCTTTAAGTTTCAATTAAAATATTTCCTATGTGATAAAATGGTTTCTTATTTTTAATACCAGCTTATCATTATAAAAATATTTAACAACCAAGGATAAACGAAAGAAAAAGTCTAAAGAAAATACCTTTATAAAAATGTTTAAGGGAATAAAATGTACACAATTATTTTCTGATTTTTTCATTTTGAAATTACTGAGAACTAAAATTGTGTTTAAATTAAGCATTTATAATTATTGATAAGAAGAAAATTTTTCTCTGCATTTAATCATAATGATTCTAGAACTCAGTGTGTAAAAACTGGAAAAGTTGTCCAGGAAACAATACCATGATGAAAAACATTATTAAGTGAAAGAGCATCATGCTATTTTATTGCTGGACAATTATATTCAGCTTAAATGCAAGAAGTGTGAATAATTCCCAATAGATTCTAAATAATTTATAAGGAGGGATGCTCCAGAGTTATAAAAATTAGAAACATATTTGAACTGAAGCTATATTCATTTTTGTTTTACTTTTATAAAAACAGGAAATATTGAATTTAGGCTAAATAAGTATCTTCATTAATTTTGGTGATTTGAAGTGTTTATACTCACCAAACATAATCATGAAAATTTGGGTTTAGGAAACTAATAAATTCCAACTCATTTATTAATTTTAACTGGAAATGTGTGGTTTGGTCTCATCTTCATTTTTGTTATAATTATACTCTGAAATGTTACCTCTTATGCATTACTCAAAAACCTTGGAAAAGATTGACTCCAAAATCATATGACTGTAGTTTGTTTTGTGCTTTGATAACCCCATACTCATGCAGATTTTTACCTATCCATAAGCAATAATATTTTTTGTAAGTCTTCTCTAAAAGGACTATGAATTCTTACCCTTGAATTAAGAAGTTGTATTTTGCTCTGACATTTAGTGGAAGTTAAACAAAAATTTTAAAAACATTATCTCATAATTTATCTCTTTGAGGGTAATGAATTAATGTTCTTGAACTAGATTAAAATTATACATGTGATTAAGGACAGAATATTTCTTCAGTATTTATCATGCATACTTAATACATGCATTACTCTAATTAATAGTAAAATACCTAACTATACATATTTGCATTTATTTCCTCTTCAACTACATCAAAAGTCAGTAAATAGGAAAAATACAAGTTCCACTCCAAGCAAGAGATCTCTTACGAGCCAAATTTGCTCAGGATTTAGTGTTAACATCATGTTTCCTGCCATGATTTCTTTATATAGCAGCTGAACTTTTGCTTTGAATTACACATTATAAAATGCTCTGTTTAAAGAAAATTTGCATCATATTTATTAGATTTTTCATTTGTTCCTTTCTAACTGTGTTTTGCTCTGTCAACTGTTTGTTAGATTTCCCTCGAGAGAAAATTGAGCTTCATACCCATGCTCATAGATCACAGTGTAAATACAACTTGCCACACTTCACTTGGCAGGTAGGAATATCCGTGAATAACACTGAAATATAATTGGCTTCAGCTCCTGGTGTTGTGCCCTGAAATTGTTTCATTCTTATATCGCCTGACCTAAGCAGCAAGGACATTATTTTAAATTCAGACAGCCTTAAATTGCTGTATTGCAGTTTTGTTTTTGTTTTTTTTTAATAAACCTCTAGTGTTACTAGGGTGACAAAAATTGCTTGTTTTTCAAAATATTCTATATGTTTTGGTGAGGTGTATATGTGAGGGTGGTTACTGGAATTATGAAACGCTGACAGTAGTAAGTATATTTGGCCAAGGAATAATATCCACTGGGTTTTATGCTCATATCTTGTTTATATCCAAATCGCATGAAACTACTGCATTCATTATTAAAAGGCAAACTTGAAGCATCACTTATTGCTTATATTGTTAATATACTAAACATGTGTTTGAATATGGTCCTTGGCCAAATTTCATAGCCAGTGGTTTAAGAACACAGAAGACACACTCTCATCCTGATTAGCTAGTTCCCCATGAGAGTAGGGTTGGGGGGGTGGGGGGGTGGAAGCAGCCTTGGTAATTTTTCAGCTCATTAGGTGCATATTCATCTTAATGGGGCATCAAAGTTTAAAACTATAATGCATTCCCCTCATTTAATCCACCAGAGAATATGCATAGTAACCACATGAAAGCAGAAAGGATTTCAACACTTTGAAACTGCAACAAGCAGGTGTCATCTTTCCCTCTAGGCAGAATGGAAACGGAAACTTGATTAGTCTAATTCTGCCTCAGTAACCCCCTTTGCTGCTCCCTCGCCATCCCGAGTGGATGTATAGCAGTGCATCACCTCAAATAAAACACAAATTCAATTGCCTTCGGCTACATTTTCAGAAATGGGTGTGGGAGGGAAAGAAACATGACCTAAGTCATATTCTCTTCAATAAAAGTATTTTTATTCATTTTCTCCACACACATTCATTAGCACCCCTTTTTACATAAAACCCTCTGCTGAATGCTGCAGAGTAAAGAGTGTCAAAATTCTGAAAAGTGTTAAAAGAGGACATAATAATTCTTTTGCAATCTATCCAAACATATTCTTAAAGACTTTAAACAAATACTAGACTTTCCAATTTCTTCTTCAGAATGTAACTCAAGTGGACATCTGGGATATTTGTCATTTAAAAATTCTCTCTTAAATACTTGCTTTTATGCTTAGATTAAAATAATCTCATATTACTTTTGTTACAAGGGGTGTATATCTTATTACTCATCCTCTCCAGATAAACATATGCATAGTAATTTACAATTAACGTCTGATTCAACTGAATGATTGTAGTTCTTACCTGGGGAAGTAACAAGGGAACAGCCCTACTTTAATTTCCGGAAAAGAGAAAAATGGAGGAAAGGAGCAGAACTTATTTTCGTATGATATATTCCCTTTGTAAAATTTCTTAACATTTCCCTAACTGTATTTCATTTAGTTACTTATTTTAGATTAATCCAAAGTCAGAAATAGAATAATTCAGTGACACAAATATGTTTTTAAATTACATAAAGTATATATTTGAAGTAGTAATAAACTATCTGGCATAAAGAATATTTCAGGAAAGTCAGTTCAAGTAGAAACTGCATATTTTCCCATGAAGTTGAAAATTTATAAATGGGAGAGTTATCCCTGAGGGCTTCAGAGGTAGAACTCTTTTGTGAAAACTTCAAAACTCAAAGGCGTATGGTAAAGTAAAATAGTTCATTAATAAGAACTGGCCAAATCTATTAAAAAGAATTGGAAGTAAAACATTTTGTCTCCATGTCATCTGTGTTTGTTACTAGGCTGTCACTAAGTGACTTGAGGATGAGGTCAGTGCAGCTTTTCCTGTTGTATCCCCATTCCTGGCACATAGTAGGTGTCAGTTAATAAGTATTAAAAAACAAAACCAGGAAAAGTTCAAATGGTATTAAAGCTCTACTAAATATCTGCATGCATATACTCTCAAATTAAACATGGATTGGTCATGTTAACTGATCAGATTTTTATAATAAGCTTCTAATGGCTTAAATAGTTTAGGTGGTTATATTTAAGCTCAGTAGCTGTACGTTTCCCTGAAATGAACTGATGCTAAGGAAACACAGCCTGAATAGTGCACCTTGAAACCACTTTGTCTGGAGGGGACATTAGTCTTTTTTTTTTTTTAAAGGCATTTCTTTTTTTTTTTTTTAATTTATTTTATTTATTTATTTTTGGCTGCATTGGGTCGTCATTGCTGCGCACAGGATTTCTCTAGTTGTGGGGGGCTACTCTTCATTGTGGTGCGTAGGATTCTCACTGCAGTGGCTTTTCTTGTGGAGCACGGGCTCTAGGCACGTGGGCTTCAGCAGTTGCAGCACGCAGGCTCAGTAGTTGTGGCTCGCGGGCTGAGTTGCTCCACGGCATGTGGGATCTTCCCGGACCGGGGCTCGAACCCGTGTCTCCTGCATTGGCAGGCAGATTCTCAACCACTGTGCCACCAGGGAAGCCCCTGGAAGGGTCATTAGTCTTAAGATCAAACATTCCTCATGGGTCATGTATACATTATAATGCTTACTGTATACATTTCATTTGATAAAGCTAATTACATCACATTATTTGTGTATATCCAAACAAAAAAATGTCTTAAAATTAAAATGGCAGTGTGATACAGCCAGCATATAATATTGGTCCAAACAGATAGAGTCTAATGCCTTATAACTTGTTTTCCTTCTTTCTTTTATCTTCCCACAGAATCAAAGCCTCAAGTTACTTATATTTCCATCTGATAGTCTGATTAAATTAATTGAAACTCAGATTTGAATTAATGATAGATCAATAATCTTACTAATTATCCCAAAACTATAAAAGATCTCCAGTTGATAGAGTAAGAAATGATGACTTTCCCTGGCATAACTCCAGGCATTCTTCTTAATCCATAAAATGGCAGGCACTTCCTTCTCCTTCCTTCCATATATATCAAGTAAACCTGAGAACAAAATACACAGAAGCAGACTTTAACAAACTCTTCCTCACTTTTTCAAGTGATTATATACCTAAAGGAATTTAGTAAAAATAGAGTCATCTTTGAAGAAAAGAGAATCATATGCAGAGTGATAGATTAACTGCTAAATTGTGAGAAGAAGAATGAGAGCTGTTTCAGCATATGTATAATATGGTCGTATCTTAGTGTTTAGTGTTTCTAACAAGTTAGATAGAAAACAGAATAATAGTGAGATAAACTGGTAAAGTTTAATCACACAATAACCCTATTCCTGTTTGAAAACACAGTTTTTTATAGCCATCATATTAAGAGCAAAGTAAGTCACTGCCAAAGTCTGTTTTTTTCTTTTTGGTATTTTAAAAATTTTTACTCTTTATATTTCTGGTATAAATTAAAGGTTTATTAATTCAGTAAGTCTCTTGAATTCTTGCCAAGAATAGTCTTGAAGAGTGCTTTTCAAATTGATATAATATTGTTAGGTTACTGCTTTTATGATTTACAGGTGTGAAATCTAAAGTTCTAAGATTATTCACTGCCTCAACCATTCTTTCACCTAAACTCTGGTCCTGGATACCTAGGAGTCTCATCATCATCTCAGACCCAATATATTTAAGACCTTTTATTTTCCAAGGCCAAATTCTTTCCCGTAAAACTCCAACTTGATATTTATCTACATAAATTTTAATCCTACCTCTGTCATTCACTAGCTATGAGGCTTGGGCAACTTACTCTGTTTTCTCATCTTTAAAAGAGAGATAATGATAACCAACATAAAAAGCTGTTTCATAATTAAATGAGTCAATATATAGAACAATGATAGGCACCTTGAAAGACTCTATATAAGGGTTATTATTATCCAAACTGGGAAACTCATATTCCTCTTTGTTATTTACTTTTTCTTTATCCGAAGAATTTAGCTAATAACCCAGTGTAAGTGAATAAAAATCTTATAATTCCTTACCACATCTTGGGTTCATCTCCTGTCCTCCCTCTGATACAAGCTCTGTTCACTTTAGGCCTTAAATATTAGGCCAAAGTATCACCACACTATACCAATTTATGTTACATAACACTGCCAGGCCAGTGGTATTAATGACATCTTGCATCATGCCATTACCACTTTGAAAACTGAGAATGGCTCTTTATTTTCTACAGAACCAGTTGTCCACTTTGCTGGCTTTCAGATACACTCTAATTTGATCCTATGATACCTACCAATCCTGAGTTCTTACTATTCCTACTTTTTGAGTGCAAGTAACAGGAACCCCTACTCAAGCTAGCTTAAGATACTACATGTATACAAGCTCACAAAGGCTTATAAGTAGGGCTGGGCTCAGAGGCAGTAGATTCAGGGGCTCACAACGTGACAAATGACTTAAGTTCTTTCTCTCATTCACACTACTGGCCTCAATCTAAGGCTAGTTGATCCCAAGAGAGTAGAATATCCTCATGCTCTGTGTTCCTATCTTTACCCAAAGTGACCAAGAGACATGCCTTTCCTTTCACTGACCAGGCAAGAGGATTGAGATTAAGTGACTTGTTTATATTATCAGCAGGGACCGAATGA
The DNA here is from genome assembly GCF_949987535.1 of Balaenoptera acutorostrata. Lineage (NCBI taxonomy): Eukaryota > Metazoa > Chordata > Mammalia > Artiodactyla > Balaenopteridae > Balaenoptera > Balaenoptera acutorostrata. Next base: position 51,920,144 of record NC_080071.1, on the reverse strand, counting down.
ATATTGGGGAATCAACCACAGACTATATTAGAAGTGCTAAAATTAGCTGAAACTTACTAAATTCGTGTTGATTGATGAATGATTAAAAATCTGTTTATATTGCAAATTTATAAAGTGGAAAGAAATCAGTAAGAGTCATTGAGTTCCTGGGATTGGTAAAACATGATTTGGGTGCTTTCATAACTTATATGAGATATTAGAATATGATTATTCTGGGAGATAGAGAGATGTAGGATTGAGGCCTGGCTTTACCATTCACTGCTAGTGACTACTACTCACTTTTCCTCAGATTCCTGCTATAAAATTGGAGCAAATACAAAAATATTTAATAAGATGGTTTTTATATGAATTAAGAAATGAAGTCTTTAGTCCAGTGTGTGATACATGTAAGCTCATGATAATTCTTAAAAATAAATAAATTATAGCTAATGAAGACAAATGCAGAAATGTATTCTCAATTAAATAGGAACCTAAATGATAAAAATATTGTTTAATTGATTCAAGATTATAAAATAAATCGATGAACAAGAGGTTTTGTGGTTTAAAAGAAAATGAGAAACCTACTACAGGTGTAAAAGAATTATTTGTAATGAATTATTTGTAATTACAAATAATGGAATTATTTGTAACTTTGCAACTGTTTGTTTAAAACTGTTGATCTTAAAAATAATGGAAATTTGTGTAGGCTCAGGAATTTAAGTGTTTACTTTGCAAATGATTAAGCAAGGAGGTTTTCCCACAGGTAGTTCAAAAGAAGACATCAGATGAGCACTGTTTAAATTATTCATATATTCTATGTTATGGGTCTAAATCCACGTGGTTCTAGTATATCCACTTAGCCTGCTCTTAGTCATGGGTCTACAATTTCGACTTAGTCAACCTGAAGCATTGAACAAAAAGAATGACCCCATTCTTCATGGTTTCCCAGCAATCCACATCTAGGATACATTACTTGAAGCTGCAATTTTGTTCATCCTTAAAACATTTCTTCTGCCCTCCCTGCTTGAACTTATCTTCTTCAATTCCAATTCAGAAGCTCCTTGGGGAATCCTGCTGCCATCCAGTCTTTACAAATCTCCAGCCCAGCAGTGTTTCATTAATCATCATCTCAGTGCTGGGAAAGACATTGTGGATGTGAATCTTGTCCTCTATTTATATGCATTTGTTAGAGTTTATGGGGGATGCTGCTCAAACAGATTGATTCAAAGCCTGGGAATACTTTACCTTAAAAGGCGTTGAAGAGGTCTGATATTACCACCACTTACTAGACTTTTACTTTTGTGTCCAGCTTGATGCCTCTTTAAAGTCACTCCTCCCAAAAGGAAAAATGGCCCTCCATTTCCAACTCTGTGTGTGGATACAGAAGTTTCGATGGTGTGTGTGACTTCTAAAGAGCAAGCTAGTCCATAACATTTATATCTGGGTTTTCTGTCCATAAAGAATTTTGTTGTAACTTGGAAAAGTAAATCTTAGGAATTTTATCTTCTTAGGCAAATATAGTAAGAGGACAGGAATTAATATTTACCTTGTCTTTTAATTCTGTCTTTGGGAGGTTAGTTGATCTTTTTATGCCATGGAGTTTCCTCAATTTGGCAAATAAAAAAAATATACAGTTTTGAATAAAAACTTAAATTTGGAGGTGTTATTATTGCTTATCCTAAATTCTTCCTTTTGCAGATGGAAAAACAGAGGCCCAGAACTGCTTGCTCATCATTACTCTTTAATATTATTATTACAGCCACGACTATTATGGAGTATACATTTTTCCGGCAATCACAGTAAGGAAAAGTCTTTGTATCAAAGTGTTCTGAAATAACATGATTGTGAAGACAGAGAAGAATATAGCTAATCTATCTTCCACAGTGGGTGACAATAACAAAGGGTATGTAAGAACATTTTTTTTCCTTTTGGGGGTTGATAAAAGACAAGAATGATAAAATTGCCAGTAACACTTAGGAACATGAAAAATGTAAAATAAAAATTAAAATAGTATATAAAGTATTAGGAAAGGCAGTCTTATGTGCATAGTCTTTCCACCCCCAGTCAGCCACATGAGAATGGGCCTTGGGTCTGGAACACATCCTTACTGAGAGAAAAGAGCCCATAAAACCTGTGTCAGTCTTGTCACCTTGGGTGGGAATATCTTTCCTTACTACGGCTCAATCAGTACTTTTTTTGTCTCTGTTTAAAGTGCATCATAGGGTACCTGGGCAAACCCACTTTTATATCTGTACTCTGCAAGGAAGGGATAGCGTCCTTCAACTCAGGCACAGGAGGGGGTGGGCGGTGCATGGGTTAATTGCCTTGGGGACCGAGGGACACCCACTACTAAAGCTGATCTTGCTCTGTCTCTTCTCTGTATAAGTAAAGCATTGTTTCATTCAGTGCTTGATTGTGTCATGGTTTCCTTGGCGACTCTCAATACCAGGATGCAATGGGCAAAAGCATTTAGAGTCTTCCTCTGGGACTGGTAACGGATGCACGGTATTCCACCTGATATAAAGTATGATTTTGATTAGGTAAACACATTTGACATAGAAAGAAAAAAGTACTTAAAGCCAAAATTAATATAGCTAGTTTTGCTTTTGGGGGGTAGGGAGGTGGTGGCCTAACATAGTTTATGTCAGTGAGGAAGCAAATCTTCTTACAGAGGAGAAAGAGAAAGGATGAAACTAGGAAGAGATGCTGTATCATTTACCAGATACACTGAGATATTTGGAAATACAAATGGACGTAGAAAGCTACATTCTTCTGTATAATAATGTATAGGAACTTTCTGGGAACTGTCAGGGAGAACAATGAGGAGAGGGGGCAGGGCTGAGAAATAGTGTGGGAGGCCAAAGCCTGAACCTAATTTTAAGTTGTTTGTGTTTCTGCTATGTGATCATCTGCTAAGTCCCCGAACATCAGTAAAGTGTGGTCATATTCCTTCCGATGTATTGTATATTCCAATACGTCTGTGGTTATTGGTGAAATCAAGGGAGAGTGAGTAACCGCAACATCTGAGTGGCACAGCAGAAAGAAATGAATAGCCTCCAAAGGTGAGATGCCAGGGAATTTGCAGATTAGCCCAAGCATAGCCCTGCCAAAAAAAATGGAATGAAAAAAAAAAAAAGCCTAACTTTTTGAGGCTGTTTCCTAGTTTTAACACTTTTTTTTTTTTCACTTTCTATCTTCCTTTTTGTTTTTGTTTTCCTGTTTCAGTTCATGCATTGAAAGGTACTTGGGCAGATTCTGTGACTTGGTCCTGTGCTTCCGATCCTTTTTCTACATTTTTTCCTAAAACCCATTTTCTATTTATTGCTGTCATTGTTGCTGAAATATTTAAAGCAAATATCTAACTGCATCATTTCACCCATAAATATGTCCATATACATCTTTCAAAAGTAAGAACATTTTCTTTACAAAACCAGGATGCCATTACCACACCCACAAAATCAACATTATTTTATTAATACCATTTAAAATTAAGTCTAATTAAAATTTCTCTCTCTCAAAAAATGACATTTGGAATCAGGATGCAAACAAAGATTACTTGTATTTGATTGTGGTGTCTCCTAAACCTCTTTTAATCTAGAATAATCTTACCCATCCTTTTTCTGTCATTTTTCTTCATGTCTTTGAATTGTTGATGAAACCTGGTTACTTGTCCCATAGAATGGCCTATTTTCTGAATATATATGATTGCTTCTTCTTGGTGTCATTTAACTTGTTTCTTTAGCCCTGTATTGACTGTAATTGGAAGTTAGCCTAAGTTTTCATTCATTAGATTAAAGTTCAACTTCTTGGCAAGACTACTTTATAAAAAATAATATATAATTCTATGTGGATACTTTATACCTTATCACATCAGGAGGCACCTAATGTCTGGTGGTGTTAGTATTCAATGCATTCAGGAGACAGAATCAAGAAAAGCTTTATAAAAGGCACAGCCTATCTCTTTGACCTTTTGCCCTTCACCAGTTTTTTTTTCCCTCTTGAGAATACTGACATGATGTCTGCAGATTCAGCATCCACCTTGTGATCATGAGGACAAAACCACAGACAAAGCAAGAAGATAAAAAGTGCATGGACACGTTATAGTGAAGACATATGCAATCCAGGACCAGTCTAACCCTTGATTTATTGTTGTATGAAAGAAATAGGATCCCTTATTTAGTAAGCTGTTATTATTTGAAATTTCTGTCATTTGCAGCTAAATGCAATACTGATTCACCCTTTTATCACTTTCTCCCTCAGCAACTCTAGTTCTATAAGCACCAGGAAAGCCATCCTGGTTGTATGAAGCCAGCATCTATTCTGATCAGTATGTGACCTTACCATACTGGTCTCTTCAGTAAGATTTCAAACCTATGTCCCATGCCTTAAATCTCTTAACTTTAAAAATGTGAATATTAACAATATCTACTTCATAGTTTTATTGTGAGAACTGCATTAAATAATTCAAGTAAAATAATGCAGTTAAACCATAGCATCTGGTATACATAAGTAATCAAAGACTAATAGCTATTGCTCTCTTCCCATTAACCCTCAAGATCATTGAAACTAGCATCCGGGTGAGGTAGTAACTGATGTTTATTATCACCCAGGAATCTCACAGTCATTTTCCTTGTCACTTATTACTTAATAATAAGTGAAGCTACTACTACCTGAAATTTTACATAGGAATCATTTGTTCATGAAAAGAAAAACCATTGTAATGCAGAACTGGAGACTGAAATAATAGTAAATTATGTGCTAGTATCAAGATAGAAGTAAAAAAAAAGGGGGAACAAGGGAACCTATTATAGGTAGCTCAGTAAATATGTGTCAGCAAAGCTAAGTCCATGTTTGTTCACTATAAATTTGTATATTAAAAGCAAGGCCATACTAAATATGTGGGACAGCTGTGGCAGAGGCAGAGCTGCTGGCTGAGAATTATGAATTTATTAACATGGTGGAAGAAATTTAAGATAAAATAATTTTCTGAGTGACATCTCAAGTCTACTAAAAGCTGATAAATCAATAAACCAAATTTGATTTACCCAGAAGAAAACTCTAGCTTGGCCAGGAAAGAGCAAGTATAGGTCAAATCTACATTGGAAACACAAACCATTTAGGGGACAGTAAAACATCCTGCTGATTCAGGGGACCACAACTAAAGGGCTCTGAAAGGGAAGTGTTCAGACCTCAGAGGCTTTTGAAACACTTATGAATGAACTCAAAGGGTGTAATCACCTGGCAAATTAGATTGTCCTATAAATCGTAGAGCATAAAAAAGTATAATAGAGATCTGACTTTCCCCTATGATGGAGTAAGGAGGTTGACAACTCCACTGGCTAAAAATAACTATCAAGTGGGACAAAATGTCCAAAGCCAACAATTTCATCAGCACTCTGGAATTTGACCAAAGGTATACAACAAACTGAGAAGTGTTTATTCATGAAAAACACATTTATTAATGAACTTTGAGAAAGAACAGTGTAGGTATGTGGCATTCTTTCCTAGGCTGCTTCTCTTGCTCCCTACCTGCAGCTGAGTTCTGTCATCACGGCCCTTCACCGAAAGCATGGGCATGGCAAGCTGTAAAACTGGCAGCTTTGTCGCTGCTGGAAAAGACTCACTTGATTTGTGTTGTCAAGGTGTTGATTCAGTAGTAAGCAAACAGGGAGTGCCAGCAGGCTAACAGGGGATTTAACAGAGAGTTCCAGGAAATGAGACAGCCATAGAGAGCATAATAAATCTGCCATATATCCAGGATCTACCAGAGGCTATGCACAGGTGCAGAGGTGATCAGAGTGGACACAGGCCACCCATACATATCCAGTCCACAGGACTGGGCAGGGGCAGCAAATGAACACAGAATGGTCAAGGGAGAGCCTAGCAGAATATAAGAGGTGATGCAGATTTGAAAATGGCCTGGAATTTGAATGCACCCTCAGTCCATGCACAGATTCATCAGCCGAGAGTTGAAGCTTTACCGGCTTGAAATTTTTGAGCACTAACTCTAGCCAGTCTTTGCGTGATCTCTAACCTATGCCAACCCAGGAACCCTGGCTTAAAAATAAAACCAACCAAACATTTGAGCAGAGATCAATGGTCATAACGTTACTAGGAAGACAAACTTCACAGATTTAGTCTAGGTAAGTTTATAAACAAACAAACAAATAGCAACAACTCAGGTTAGAGGGAGGTACGAGCCAAATCTAGAGTTGTTAATACATTATCAAAAAATATCTAGTATTCAACTGAAAATCAAGAGACATTCAAAGAAGCAAGAAAGTGTGGCCCAAACACAGAAAAAAAATGGCATTCATAGAAATTTTTTCTGAGTGTCCCAAGATGTTAGATTAAGCAAAGACTTTAAAGCAACTATAATAAATAAGTTGAAATAATAATAGAAACTATGCTAAAAAATATAGCAACAATGATATAGTGAATAAATAATCTCAAAAAAGAGATGAAAATTATTTTTAAAAAGGGTAAATGAAAATTCTGGAGTTGGAAAGTACAATAAATGAAATGTATAATTCACTTGAGGAGCTCAACAAAAGATTTTAGAAGACAGAAGAAAATCAGTGAACTTGAAAATAGAGAAATAGAAATTTTCCAATCTGAAGAACAGAGAGAAAAAAATAAATTGAAGAAAAATGGAAACCTCATAAACCTGGGAAACAATATCAATTGTACCAATGGATGAATAATAATGAGTTCCAGAAGGAAAGGAGAGAGTAAAAGATGTAAGAAAAAATATTTGAAGAAATAAAAGCTGAAAACTACCTAACAATAAATGTCAAAAATTCAACAAATTCCAAGTTGAGTAAAGACAAACAGATTCACACCTAGACATATAGTAAAACTGTTGAGAAAAAAAAAATCAAAAGAAAAATTTGAAAACAGCAAGAGAAAAATAACATGTTTAGGAGAACAACAATTAGAATAAAGGCTGACTTCCCTCAGAAACTATAGAGGGCAGAGGCAGTGGAATGGTAATTGAAAGTGTTTAAAAACAAAAACAAAAACTGTCTGTCAAGAATTATATATCCATTTTTAAATGGAAGTCAAATAAAAATCTTTCCTTTACAATGACTAAGAGAATGTATTGTTACCAGACCTGCCTTACAAGAAATTCTAAAATAAATCCTTCAGACTGACAGGAAAAAGTATCAGATGTTAAATCAAATCTACAGGAAGAAATGAAGAGCTCCATAAATATTAAATATATGGGTAAAAATAACAAAAGACTCTATAGATTTGTTCTCACTTCTTCTCAACTTTTTTACAAGATATGATTGCATAAAGCAATGATTATAACAAGGCATTTTTGTATTTATATTGTATATAGATGTAATACATATGATAATAGTAGTAAAAATGAAGAGCACAAAATGGAGAAAGGAAAAATATGTAGAAAGAAAAGAAAAGGAAGGAAGGGAAAAGAAAATTAAAGAAACAAAGTATAAAGAAATAAGAAAAATAGACAATATTTAAATACAGATTCAAAAATTCCAGGCAAGATAACAGCATGTAAAATTTATCAGATGTTTATTATTGTTTTAGTTGTCCATGTTAATAATTCAGCTAACCAAACTAATCGATATAAAACACCATATTAATAAATTAAAGAAGAAAAAATATGATAATCATTCCAATAGACCCTGAAAAGGTATGTGACAGAATTTCACACTTATTCCTGATATAGACTCCTAGAAAATTTGAAATAGTTAAGTGATTACCCTAAGCTGTTAGGCATATGCACAAAAAACAAAGTGATAGCAACATAAACTAGATTAAACATTCTTATCTTTACTGGTAGAACTTTAGTAGCATCGACATTTCAGCTGGGAAAAAAATGACATATTCATTATGATCTCCACTTTTCTACCCTGCTGTGGAAGTCCTAGCCAGCAAAGCAAAATAAGGTTTAGGGATGGGGAGGGAAGTATAAAGGCTGGAAGAAATACAACTGTTGACGCACCCATGAGTTGAGTTTTGTGTTTTACCTAAAAAATACAAGAAAAAAATACAGTAAAATCACTACAGTTAATAAAAGAGTTTAATGAAATTTATGGCAACAAAATAATGCAAAATTAATATTCTTCTGCATGTGCAATAAATGAGTGAAAGATTATGTTAAAAAACATTCACAATAGCAATAAAAATGTAAGGTATTTTTCAAACAAATCTAAGAAAATGCAAAAGTCTTTATGGAGAAAATGATAAATCTTTACTGAAGGTCATAGAAGAAACTTGAATATATATAGAGATAAATGTCTGATTGGACTTGCATTGCATTTATAAATTAATTTGGTAAACTTTGCCACCTGCATAACATTGAGCCTTTCAATCCACACACAAAATATCAGTGACTGTTTTATGGAACTTGACAATTTGACTGTAAAGTTCATAGAAAGATAAGAGACAAGAATATACAAGACAATTTTAAAGAAGAAAAAAACTGTCCAGGGAATGTGCACAAGCACACTTTAAGGTTTATGGTAAAGCTATAGTAATTCAGTGTATAGTAACTTCACAGAGATGTACAAATACTCTAATGGAACAGGATCTAGAAGCAGACTCACACATGATTTGGAAATTTGTACATAGAAGAAGTCATACTGCAAATCAGTAGGGAACTAGTGGATGATTCTGTAAATTAGATGATGGATTACCCACCTGTGGAAAAAATATAGATTTTCATCTCATATTTTTATATAAAATAAAATCCAGATAAAGAAAACTGTAAATGATTAGAAAAAGAATAGAAAATATATTTGGGGGATTTTTTTTCTCTTAGAAAATATTGGAAATGTGATTACCTTTAAAAAAATCATATATAAAAGACAACATTAATAATGTAAAAAAAAAAAACAAACAGGTACTGAACTGAAGGAGGATATTTGCAATGAATGTAACTGCCAAGCAATATACAAAATGTACAAAAAGCAGTTAGATATCATTAGGAAAAAGTCAATCAAATAGAAATTATATAAACAACATAGGAGAAAACTGAAATGGTCAGTAAACTCATGAATACTTGTTTGGCCTCTTTATTACCCAGGGAAATAAAAATTTAAAGAAAAATGAAATAGTATTAATCCTATGCCAGATTCACTAAAATACTTATACCTTAGGATAGTAAGTAAGGGGAGGATGTGGGACAATGGGAACACTCATATTCTGCTAATGTGAAACTAAATCAGCTTGATTATTTTTAGAGTCATCTTTATTAACTTTTCCTTTAAAACTTTTTATGGAAATTATCAAATACACGAAAATAGAGAGAATTATATGATCAATCTCCATGTACACATTACTTGACTTCCATGATTAGCAACATTTTGTCAAATTATGTCATTTACCCTCTGCTACTCCTCCAGTCTCCCCAACTTTTTGCTTGCTTGTTTGTTCACTGGATTATTTTAAAGACAATCCCACAAATGTTATTTAACAGATAAAGAGATCTGTTAAATGCTTTTCTGTGCATCTCTTATTAACATGGGCATTTTTAACACCCACTTAAAAAATGAGCAGTTAATCCCAGACCATATTGAAACTCTTTTAACAATATCATTGTTGTTGTTGTAAGTTTGGATTAAATTCAACTGAAGTCTACATATTGCATTCAGTGCTCATGTCTCCCCTAGGTCTCTTAAAACTGATAAGATGCTCTCTCCTTCCTTTTTATCCCCATGTATTTGGTATGTTGGAAAAAACTGGGTCACTTGTCCTATAGACTGTCACACATCCTGGATTTGGCTGAATGGTTTCATAGGGTGCCTTAACTTGTTCCCCATGCCATTCATTCTTGTAAATTGATAATTTGATCTTGCATCTTTTTTAGGTTGACATTTTACATCTTAGGCATGACTATTTCATGGGTGGTGGTATGTGCTTTCTATTTCCTTACATCTTGAGGAAGATAATGTCTGTTTATCCCAGTTTTAGTGAGATTGGATCACAGGTTTCAGGTGTAGATAGCAATTTTGTATTATTTGGTGTAGTAGGAGAAAATTCTACTATCTAAGTTCATTTCTTGATATTTACACTAAAGCAGCTCTAAATAAGATGCATAAGGAAAAGTGTAAGAAAGTTCACTAAAACACTGTGCTGGAACTGGATAGCTTCTGTTTGCCCCTTTAATGACACTCTCTAGCCAGCCATGTACCTGTAGGGCTGAACTCTATGAAAAAGTATCAGTGGACTCCTTGGCGCCCTTGGCATCCTTGGCTCCTGCTTGTGTTCATCTAAAGAGGACACAAAGCGAGAGATCTGTGGAAGACAAGAGAGAAAGTTCAGAGTGTTTCCACTCCACACACCAGCCTCCTTCCTGTTAAATTGTCTCTAGTTAAGGTCACAGCTAAGGCAGTCCTTTCCGTGAGATCTTTCTACCTAGTTTTCATTACCACTCACTCCTCTTTTTCCCTCAGGCTTAAGTTTGGTGATTAGCCTTGAAATTGTGAAGTAACCCTTGGGTTTTCCTACACCTTGCCTGTTTCATTTTAAATAGTTCCTTTATCGAACTCTTTCTTAAAGAATTCAGCTTGAGCGTACCGTCTATTTCCTGCCATAATTAGACTGATATATTGCTCAATGGTAAAATTGAACAATATATCAGTTGGATAAAATGTAAATGTTTATTCGTGCATTTGTTCACTCACTGAACAAAGGATTTTTGAATGACTCTTCTAGGAACTGTCAATATAATAATGAACGAAACGAAGTCCCTGCTCTCACTGAGTGTATATTCTAAACATAAGCAAATAGGTATATATATATCCCTGGATATAAGTTCATCGATACGAAAAGTGAGCTTAGTATATTCATACAGTAGAATTCTATGCAGCAGTTAAATTGCCTGAACAAAAGATACATATATTAACAGATGTAATAATAAATTAAATAGTAGATTTTATAACGATGAGAGTAATGCTTATTATTTAAAGTTAAAAAAACAAAACCCAGTTAAAAACTCACACACAAAAACATACAATAACAGAAAAAAACATGAGATTAGTACACATGAATCTTAGGGTTGTAGAAAACTCTGGAAGACAGGGAAGACTATGAAAGCAGGTGAGGCATGCAGAAGTTGTCAACTCTACCTGTAGTAAGTTTTTTCTTTACTTAAAAAAATAAAACATCTAAAGAAAATATGCATTATTTTTCTAAAGCTGTTTATTGGTATACAGGTGTTTGTTAAATTATTCTCTATACTTTTCTATGTGATTGAAATAGTTCATGTTTAAAAAACATGATCTCTTTTATTTATGGATTCTGGAAAACAAAAAATTTTCAAAAACAAACAAAACCCAAGCTCATAGATACAGAGAACAGATTGGTGGTTGCCAGAGGCAGGGGTTGGGGGAGAAATAGGTGAAGGGGTATAAAATTACAGAAAAAAAAATACTCACTGCTTATATATTTAAAAGTGAAATAAAATGGAAAATACAGAACTCTGGTTCTGAATTGCCTTTCAAAGACCACTCACGGAAATAATACTAGCTATATTCTAAGCATCTGGTCTGCCTCTCTTATTCTGTCACAGTTTGGATTTTCCCTACGTTATTATGCCCTTACTTGTCCCACTGTTCATAAGGCCTTGATCAGAATCCTACCTGAACAAGCCCCACCCCTCTGCCTCTCTTTGGATTATTCAGATTTTCCTGTTACTAAATTCATGCTCATTCAGTTTTGTTCACAACTAGATCTGTCCATGGTGATGTGATAGCGGCTTAACTGGAGACCAGGTTTAGTATCATTTCACAGTCATTCTAAGCAGAAAGTACTTCAGATAGACAGAAAAGATGATTATTTCAAAAGCTAAGGACTTATTTAAGTTTAGAAGTAATATTACTAGACAACTCTGACCCTGGATTTTAGTGTATATGATAAAACTTCCAAACATTTAAGCCATTTGATGAAATTTAGTCTATTCACTGGCCAGTGAGGCATGCTGGTTGAGGCATGAAATGATTACTGATACATACTTTCAATGGTATGACTATTTATTCAACAGCTATTCAAATTTATTCATTAAAAAAAACTAAATCAATTGGATATGTGATCTATCAGATTTAAGAAGACTGAGTTTTTTTGGGAAAATAAAAATTTGCTTTATTTCAAAACAGTAACTTCCTTATATTGCAGCACTGGTCAATATTCAATACTGATACAAGTGTACATTTCTTAGGAGGTCAAAGCATGTATGTCAGGTGAATTTTCTGAATTTCTTTTAAAGGCATACTCTTTAAACCATATAAAATAATTAGAAACAATGTACATCCACAACACGTGTAATATAAGCCACAGCTCCAATTTAAGCTGAATAACCAAACCATGTAAATTACTTCAACTAATATTTGCTAATATTCAGAACATTACATATTTTCCGTAAAAGTAAACTTCCATCTACTCTTCCAATCTCTTAAACCCTCCAAAAAGTAAAATTTATTTTTCTACTAGATTTAAATAATAAATCCAAATATTTACTCATGATGGGAGATTCTGGCATTAATTATAGCTGAGTTTAACAGAAATACAGAAAACCTTGAAGATTTATCAAGCATTTAAGCATGATCAATTATAGCAATTCCTTAGAAGCTCTAATGAGAAAGGCAGTTCTCCACTTTCTAATAACACGTAAGGTTTATGTTGCACAATGCCATTCAACAGAACTGCATTCTGACCAGCGATAACATGGGGATAATCTCTTAAAATTTTACCTTAATTGGAAGTGAGCATGAGAATAACACAACTAAATATATTAAGAAATAGAAGATAGTCACCATTGAAAGTTATTCTAATGAGTTATTTTTGGAGGTACAAACAATCCAGACTAGAATATGCTTTACAAAGACTAGAGAATTACTTACAGAAATGTTAAAAATGCTGAGCTCTAAATAAGCTAAACAAGGCAATTGAGCACATGTCTTAACCAGATGCCTACCTTGATTATTTTTATGAACAGCTATTCTGCAGCCCAGTTTTTATGTGCAATTTTATTTTACATATGTGCACAAGAGAGAAAGTGAAATGAGAGAAAGTTCAACATTAACCATATTTAGCATTCCCTTAGGCATCGCATACTCACCAGTGCAGTCACAAATTGTTCCGGAGAAAACTGGATAAAATCATTGTAGCTGTTAAGCATGTCATTTTGTATTGAGAGCTAATATGAAAGATGATAAAGTCCATAAGGATATTATCTCTAATGCCTGAAAAAAATCCTGTAAAACATAAAAAGAAACAAAACAAAAAATCATCACCACTATCAACAACAGAAAAAACAGATCAAAGGGAGAAATATACCTCACTAAAAGGTAAACATCCAGAATACCTAGCATGTAAGTCCAAGCTGAATTTAAAGACATTTATAGAAGATGCATTCTTGTAGGCTAGTGTGACCAGACAATACTGCTTGCTATAGTCTGTCTTCAAACTATAGAATCAACAAGTCATATCAATCATGAAAGTATTGAATCAGCCACCTGTATTGATTACTAATATGGCCAGGACAACTTTACTGACTTTTTCTGCTGTATCACAATCCATTTGGTCAGAAGCAGAAAACCTTTGCTAAAAGTGAGTTTCTAATAGTGGCAGTCTTTGTTGACAAACAGGTGCCAAACCCATGCTGACTTGAAAATGACAAATGACTTTGCCAAAAAGTCACCTCGGACTTTATTGAGTTCTTGGCCACAAGAAACATCTCCTAATGGATGATTCACAAGTTCTGTGAGAGCCTCGGCAAAATTCTTTCTTCTCAGAGATGTAGCAGCTAACAATACTTTTTCTATTTTAGTAAAATTGTATTTGAGAAACAGATGAGCATAGGCAAGTGAAGAAGCCTCTGTGTTGTGAAACATGGACATAGGTTTTTTTAACTTGTTATTGAAGGATAACATACCAAACACAAGTATAGACATTGTAAATGCAGTTAGCTGACGTTTCACAAACAGAACACATCCTTGCAATCGGCACTCAGAATAAGAAATAGAAAACTACCAGAACTCAGGGAGCTCCCTTTTGCTCCTTTCCAGTCACTATCTATATAATCCCATAACCAAATGCATAGATTAGCTTTACCTGTATTTGTTCATTATATAAATGAAATCACATGGTACAGCTTCTTGTGTGTGGTTTCTTTCCCTCCATATTATTACATCTGTGCTTTCTATACCTCTTGTTTACGTACATCTTAATAGATGTGGGGGTCTTCCTATGAATTTCATCAGATATTTCCAAACCCAGGTCATGCTAATGTGTAACTTCCAAAGTAAAATACAATCAGGGGATATAGGGCTCAAAAATATTAATTTTTGAGGAAACTTTGGCATGCTAATTGGAATTATTCCAGTTTCTTAGGTCAAATAAGAAGTCACCAGAGTAAAAATTCAACTGAGTACGAATGTTATTCATAAAGGTGCTAAAAACTGACCACAACATCCAATATGTACACTTAAAAAGTGACTGAACAATGTAAATAAATAATAATAATGGACAATTTAAAAGGCTTTATATACCTTTAAAATTCAAATTACTGGGCTCTGAAGTGAAACATTTTTGTACTTGGGAAGCACTTTGAAACACTAAATATACATCTCATACACTTTCATAGATGAATAGATCAATATTTAAATATGAAAGTAGTTTTTCAACCTCATATAATCACTGAGTGAGGAATAAAACTCAAGTCTTTGATCTATCCATCTCCAAAAAATATATTGTGAGAATAAGGTTATTATTATTCAGCTGAGCAAAGCAGTGAGGAAAAGAGAAAGGATGGACTCAGAAAGTTCCTCCAAATATGCATTAAAGATATTTATGCAACTTTCTACTTAGCACCAGATATTGTTGTGTTATTTCTTTCAACAATCTTGCCTCCATTTTTCAAATTTTAAATCCTTACAATTGCTGGAAAATTGCCAGTTTAGTAGCAGAAATAATTGTTTAAACTAGAAGTTATCACCATATTTTGGACAATATTAACACAGGGATACCTCCAAGATATTGTTGATTTAGTTCCAGACCACCACAGTAAAGCTAATATCACAATAAATCAAGTCTCACAAATTTTTTGGTTTCCCAGTGCACATAAAAGTTACGTTTACACTATATGGTAGTCTATTAAGTACACAATAGCAATACCTTATTGCTAAAAAATGCTAACCATCATCTGAGCCTTCAGCGAGTCATAATCTTTTTGCTGGTGGAGGGTCTTGGTCCAGTGTTGATGGCTATTGACTGATCAGGGTGGTGATTGTTGAAAGCTGGGGGGAGTTGTGGTGATTTCTTAAAATAAGAGAACAATGCAGCTTGCTATATTGATTGATTCTTCCTTTCACAAACAATTTCTGTGTAGTATGCGACAATGTTTGATAGCATTTTACCCACAGTAGAACTTCTTTCAAAATTGCAGCCAGTGCTCTCAAACCCTACTGTTGCTTTATCAACTAAGTATATATAATATTCTAAATCCCTTGCTGTCTTTTCAACAATCTTCATAGTATCTTCCACAAAGTGGAGATTCACCTGGGGAAGGAGGTGAGCTGGTGTGTGCTGTGGAGGGAGGGGAGGGGTTGGAGCGTGAGCAGAGCTGACAATGGCACCTGTGTAAGAGGACACAGAGGCAGTGCTGATAGTGGAAGATGGGTTACATGCAGGGAGGATTCTCATCATAAGTGAGTATATTAAAAAGAGGTTTTCACTGATCAAGAAGGGGGGCACAATTATAGGGAGAAAGAGAGCTAGAATAAATACTGTGGTGGAAAAGTGTAATTGGAAATACTGGTATGAACACATGATTTTCAATATATATGTGAAGAGAGTTTTTACGTGTATATATATATATATATATATATATATATATATATATATATATCTGTTTAGAAGGCCTGGAGCAGTGACCCACCTCCTTCCCAAATCAGTGAGTACACTGATCAGTGAGATCCCATACCTTGGTTTCCAAATATTTTCTTCATGGAAAGGAAAAAGAGCTTCACTGAAAAATTGTTGATTACAAGGCTAGAGCAGGAAATGGCTCAGGGAATGGCAAAAAAACTTGGAATATATTCTGGTGCAAAAAATAATGAAGGACTGAAAATGAAATGTGGTATATCAAAGGAGCACAGAAGTCAGCTTGAAGGAGTTTCTTCCATGCAAAGCTGGGGTAACTTCAGTACCAAAAGAAATAATAATGATACTACAGATTATAGCTCATTGAATAAAACAGCAATCTATGAGTACATGGAGATATAAATAAACAAATAAATAAATGGAAAGAAGTGAATGCTCTCCCTTATAGTAGAATGCCAGCTAATAAAAGTAGAATGAAATTTAAATTTACAAAATCACCACTTGGAAACTCCCATAATCATAATTATCATAACATCAACAGATGCTAAAACTAGCCTGTAAAATATTGATGAGAAAAGGGAAACACATGTTGTCTCAAAGTATCTCCCCAAAAGTACTTATTAATTACAAAGTTTAAAAGTATACCTTTATAGTGGAGAAACTTAGAAAGTACCACTTAATTTTGTGATGAAAGTTAACATCACTGGTAACAGGACAAATCAAAGTCATGTACCATTGGACAGGATTCATAAAGAAGAACACAGCATCACTTCTATATTTTTCTTGCAAGGTATAACCTGATTGAAAATTGAGGAAAAATAGACAAATCCAAATTTGAGGTCAATTCTGTAAAATAACTGGCCTATAGCACTTGTAAGAGTCAAGGTCATGAAAATCAAAGAAATACTGAAGAACTGTTTCAAACTGAAGGAAATGAAAGACATATAACTGAATGTAACATGTAATCCTCAGCTGGATCCTATTACTATAAAAGACATTATTAGGAGAATTGGTGAAACTTGAACTGGGTCTGTGCATTTCATAGTAGTAATGTTTTAGTGTTAATTTCCTGGTTTGGATGGTTGTGCTATGGTTATGTGGGAAAATGTCCTTGTTTGTAGAAAATACACTGCAGATTAACCTCAAATAATTCAAGGAAAAAAGTTTTCAGTACTGTGCTTGCAACTCTCCTGTGAGTTCAAAATTATTTCAAAATAAAATAATGGAAAAAAGTAGAGGAAATTAGTGTTTAATGGGTTTAGACTTTCAGTTTTCAAGATGAAAAAATTTTAAAGACTTCTACAACAGTGGGAATACTATACTTAACATTTCTGAACTGTACACTTAGCAATGATTAAGATGGTTCTGCATTTTTTGCCACACTAAAAAAATGGAAACAAATGAATCAACAAGCAAAAAAAAAAAAAAAAAAAAAGAGTATTATTTAGGAGATGAGTTCCCAACGCTGAGCAGGGGGTAGTTTTCAGAAAATACAGATGTTGAAATCCCAGTACTGTAGATTATGATTCAGTTATGTCTGGATTATGGTTTCACACACAGCCAGGGATGGGAAAACACTAAGCACACTCCCCCACTTGCAAGTAAATAACAAGAGCTACATTGGAGTAGAAAAAGCACTTGACCCAGTTAGGAGTGTTCCACTTACTAGTTTTTTTTGTGTTTTTTTAACATCTTTATTGGAGATTGTTGCTTTACAATGTTGTGTTAGTTTCTGCTGTATAACAAAGTGAATCAGCTATATGTACACATATGTCCCCATATCCCCTCCTTCTGGTGCCTCCCTCCCACCCTCCCTATCCCACCCCTCTAGGTGTTCACAATGCACCGAGCTGATCTCCCTGTGCTGTGCAGCTGCTTCCCACTAGCTATCTATTTTACATTTGGTAGTGTGTATATGTCAATGCTACTCTCTCACTTCGTCCCAGCTTACCCTTCCCCCTCCCCCTGTCCTCAAGTCCATTCTCTACGTCTGCGTCTTTATTCCTGTCCTGCCCCTTCGTTCATCAGAACCATTTTTTTTTTTTTTTTTTAGATTCCATGTATATGTGTTAGCATACGGTATTTGTTTTTCTCTTTCTGACTTACTTCATTCTGGATGACAGATTCTAGGTCCATCCACCTCACTACAAATAACTCAATTTCGTTTCTTTTTAAGGGTGAGTAATATTCCATTGTATATATGTGCCACATCTTCTTTATCCATTCATCTGTTGATGGACACTTAGGTTGCTTCCATGTCCTGGCTATTGTAAATAGAGCTGCAATGAACATTGTGGTACACGACTCTTTTTGAATTATGGTTTTCTCAGGGTATATGCCCAGTAGTGGATTGCTGGGTCATATGGTAGTTCTATTTTTAGTTTTTTAAGGAACCTCCATACTGTTCTTCATGGTGTCTGTATCAATTTACATTCCCACCAACAGTGCAAGAGGGTTCCCTTTTCTCCATACCCTCTCCAGCATTTATTGTTTGTAGATTTTTTAATGATGGCCATTATGAAAGGTGTGAGGTGATACCTCATTGTAGTTTTGATTTGCATTCCTCTAATGATTAGTGATGTTGAGCATCCTTTCATGTGTTTGTTGGCAGTCTGTATATCTTCTTTGGAGAAACATCTATTTAGGTCTTCTGCCCATTTTTGAATTGGGTTGTTTTTTTTTTGATATTGAGCTGCATGAGCTCCTTGTATATTTTAGAGATTAATCCTTTGTCAGTTGCTTCATTTACAAATATTTTCTCCCATTCTGAGGGTTGTCTTTTCGTCTTGTTTATGGTTTCCTTTGCTGTGCAAAAGCTTTTAAATTTCATTAGGTCCCATTTGTTTATTTTTGTTTTTATTTCCATTTCTCTAGGAGGTGGGTCAAAAAGGATCTTGTGTGATATATGTCATAGCGTGTTCTGCCTATGTTTCCTTCTAAGAGTTTTATAGTGTCTGGCCTTACATTTAGGTCTTTAATCCATTTTGAGTTTATTTTTGTGTATGGTGTTAGGAAGTGTTCTAATTTCATTCTTTTACATGTAGCTGTGCAGTTTTCCCAGCACCACTTATTGAAGAGGCTGTCTTTTCTCCATTGTATACTCTTGCCTCCTTTATCAAAGATAAGGTGACCATATGTTCGTGGGTTTATCTCTGGGCTTTCTATCCTGTTCCATTGATCTGTTTTGGTGCCAGTCCCATACTGTCTTGATTACTGTAGCATTGTAGTAGTCTGAAGTCCAGGAGTCTGATTCCTCCAGCTCTGTTTTTCTTTCTCAAGATTGCTTTGGCTATTCGGAGTCTTTGGGTTTCCATACAAGTTGTGAAATTTTTTGTTCTAGTTCTGTGAAAAATGCCATTGGTAGTTTGATAAGGATTGCATTGAATCTGTAGATTGCTTTGGATAGTATAGTCATTTTCACAATTTTGATTCTTCCAATCCAAGAACATGCTATATCTCTCTGTTTGTATCATCCTTAATTTCTTTAATCAGTGTCTTATAGTTGTCTGCATACAAGTCTTTTGTCTCCTTAGCTAGGTTTATTCCTAGGTATTTTATTCTTTTTGTTGCAATGGTAAATGGGAGTGTTTCCTTAATTTCCCTTTCAGATTTTTCATCATTAGTGTATAGGAATGCAAGAGATTTCTGTACACTAATTTTGTATCCTGCCACTCTACCAAATTCATTGATTAGCTCTAGCAGTTTTCTGGTAGCATATTTAGGATTCTCTATGTATATAGTATCATGTCATCTGCAAACAGTGACAATTTTCCTTCTTCTTTTCCAATTTGTATTCCTTTTATTTCTTTTTCTTCTCTGACTGCCATGGTTAGGACTTCCAAAACTATGTTGAATAATAGTGGTGAGAGTGGACATCCTTGTCTTGTTCCTGATCTTAGAGGAAATGGTTTCAGTTTTTCACCATTGAGAACGATATTGGCTGTTGGTTTGTCATATATGGCCTTTATTGTGTTGAGGTAGGTTCCCTCTATGCCTACTTTCTGGAGAGTTTTTATCATTAAATCGGTGTTGAATTTTGTCGAAAGTTTTTTCTGCATCTATTGAGATGATCATATGGTTTTTATCCTTCAGTTCGTTAATATGGTGTATCACATTGATTGATTTGCGTATATTGAAGTATCCTTGCATTCCTGGGATAAACCCCACTTGATCATGTTGGATGATCCTTTTAATGTGCTGTTGGATTCTAATTGCTAGTATTTTGTTGAGGACTTTTGCACCTATGTTCATCAGTGATATTGGCCTGTAGTTTTCTTTCTTTGTGACATCTTTGTCTGGTTTTGGTATCAGGGTGACGGTGGCCTCGTAGAATGAGTTGGGGAGTGTTCCTCCCTCTGCAATATTTTGGAAGAGTTTGAGAAGGATAGGTGTTAGCTCTTCTCTAAATGTTTGATAGAATTCGCCTGTGAGGCCATCTGGTCCTGGGCTTTTGTTTGTTGGAAGATTTTTTTTTTTTTTTAAAGATTACTGGCAACCTTTTTGTTTTGTTTTGTTTTGTTTTGTTTTTAATTATTTATTTATTTATTTATTTATGGCAGTGTTGGGTCTTCGTTTCTGTGTGAGGGCTTTCTCTAGTTGTGGCAAGTGGGGGCCACTCTTCATCGCAGTGCACAGGCCTCTCACTATCGCGGCCTCTCTTGTTGCGGAGCACAGGCTCCAGACATGCAGGCTCAGTAATTGTGGCTCACGGGCCCAGCTGCTCTGCGGCATGTGGGATCTTCCCAGACCAGGGCTCGAACCCATGTCCCTTGCTTTGGCAGGCAGATTCTTAACCTCTGCGCCACCAGGGAAGCCCCTGTTGGAAGATTTTTAATCACAGTTTCAATTTCTTTACTTGTGATTGGTCTGTTTATATTTTCTCTTTCTTCCTGGTTCAGTCTTGGAAGGTTGTACTTTTCTAAGAATTTGTCCATTTCTTCCAGATTGTCCTTTTTATTGGCATATAGTTGCTTGTAGTAGCTCTCATGATCCTTTGTATTTCTGCAGTGTCAGTTGTTACTTCTCCTTTTTCAATTCTAATTCTGTTGATTTGAGTCTTCTCCCTTTTTTTCTTGGTGAGTCTGGCTACTGGTTTATCAATTTTGTTTATCTTCTCAAAGAGCCAGCTTTTAGTTTCATTGATTTTTGCTATTGTTTCCATGATTTCTTTTTCATTTATTTCTGATCTGATCTTATGATTTATTTCCTTCTGCTAATTTTGGGGTTTTTTGGTTCTTCTTTCTCTAGTTGCTTTAGGTGTAAGGTTAGGTTGTTTATTTGAGATGTTTCTTGTTTCTTGAGGTAGGATTGTATTGCTATAAACTTCCCTCTTAGAACTGCTTTTGCTGCATCCCATGGATTTTGGGTCGTCGTGTTTTCATTGTCATTTGTTTCTAGGTATTTTGATTTCCTCTTTGATTTCTTCAGTGATGTCTTCGTTATTTAGCAGTGTATCATTCAGCCTCCAGGTGTTTGTATTATTTACAGTTTTTTTCCTGTAATTGATATGTAGTCTCATAGCATTGTTGTTGGAAAAGATACTTGATACAATTTCAATTTTCTTAAATTTACCAAGGCTTGATTTGTGGCCCTAGATATGATTTATCCTGGAGAATGTTCCATGAGCACTTGAGAAGAAAGTGTATTCTGTTGTTTTTGGATGGAATGTCCTATAAATATCAATTAAGTCCCTCTTGTTTAACATGTCATTTAAAGCTTGTGTTTCCCTATTTATTTTCATTTTGGATGATCTATCCATTGGTGTAAGTGAGGTGTTAAGGTCCCTTACTATTATTGTGTTACTGTCGATTTCCCGTGTTATGGCTGTTAGCATTTGCCTTATGTATTGTGATGCTCCTTTGTTGGGTGCATCAATATTTACAATTGTTATATCTTCTTGGATTGATCCCTTGATCATTATGTACTGTCCTTCTTTGTCTCTTGTAATAGTCTTTATTTTAAAGTCTATTTTGTCTGACATGAGAATTGCTACCACAGCTTTCTTTTGATTTCCATTTTCATGGAGTATCTTTTTCCATCCCTCACTTCAGTCTGTATGTGTCCCTAGGTCTGAAGTGGGTCTCTTGCAGACAGCATATGTATAGGTCTTGTTTTGTATCCATTCAGCCAGTCTATGTCTTTTGGTTGGAGCATTTAATCCATTTACATTTAAGGTAATTATCGATATGTATGTTCCTATTACCATTTTCTCAATTGTTCTGGCTTTGTTTTTGTAAGTGTTTTCCTTCTCTTGTGTTTCCTGCCTAGAGAAGTTCCTTTAGCATTTGTTTTAAAGTTGGTTTGGTGGTGCTGAATTCTCTTAGCTTTTGCTTGTCTGTTAAGGTTTTAATTTCTCCATAGAATCTGAATGAGATCCTTGCTGGGTAGAGTAATCTTGGTTGTAGGTTTTTCCCTTTCATCACTTTAAATATGTCCTGCCTCTCCATTCTGGCTTGCAGAGTTTCTGCTGAAAAATCAGCTGTTAACCTTATGGGGATTCCCTTGTATATTAGTTGTTGCTTTTCCCTTTCTGCTTTTAGTATTTTTTCTTTGTATTTAATTTTTGATAGTTTGATTAATATGTGTCTCGGCGTGTTTCTCTTTGCGTTTATACTGTATGATACTCTCTGTGCTTCCTGGACTTGATTGACTATCTATCTCCTTTCCCATGTTAGGGAAGTTTTCGACTATAATCTCTTCAAATATTTTCTCAGACCGTTTCTTTTTCTCTTCTTCTTCTGGGACCCCTATAATTCGAATGTTGGTGCATTTAATGTTGTCCCAGAGGTCTCTGAGGCTGTCCTCAATTCTTTTCGTTCTTTTTTCTGCTCCCTGGCAGTTATTTTCACCAGTTAACTTCCAGCTCACTTATCTGTTCTTCTGCCTCATGTTATTCTGCTATTGATTGCTTCTAAAGTATTTTTAATTTCAGTTATTGTGTTGTTCATCACTATTTGTTTGCTCTTTAGTTCTTCTAAATCCTTGTTAAATGTTTCTTGCTTGTTCTCCATTCTGTTTCTGAGATTTTGGATCATCTTTACTATCATTACTCTGAATTCTTTTTCAGGTAGGTTGCCTATTTCATCTTCATTCGTTTGGTCTTGTAGGTTTTTACCTTGCTCCTTCGTCTGTAACATATTTTTTTATCATTAAGTTGTTTTTTTTTTTTTTTGAGGGGTGGGGCTGTATTCTTCTGTTACTGGTTTTTTGGCCTTAGGCATCCCGCACTGGTGTTTGCAGGTAGTTGGATAGAGCCAGGCCTTGGTGCTGAGATTAGGACCTCCAGGAGACCTCACTCTGATTAATATTCCCTGCGGTCTGAGGTTCTCTGTTAGTCCAGCGGTTTGGACTGGGAGCTTTCACCACAGGTGCTTGGGCTTGACCTCAGACCTGGGAAGCAAGATCCCACAAGCTGCGTGGCATGGCAAAAAAAAAAAAAAGAAAGAAAGAAAGAAAGAAAAAAAGGAGCAGTACAATATCAAAGAATAAAAAACAATAAAATTAGAAAGATAAAAAATATATTAAGAAAATAAAAATATAATTGAAACAACTGCAACAAGGTAAAATAAAACCTCAACAGAAAAAAGAAAAAAAAAAGGGGGTGGTGGGGAGAACAAGCCAAATGGAGAGAACATTAACAAAGTGTAAAGGATAAAACAAAATTAGAAAAATAAAAGACTTATTAGGAAAAATAAAAATATAAATGAATCAACATCAATGAATCAACAAGGTAAAACAGAACCTCAATCTAAAGGAGGAAAAAAGAAAAAAAAAAAGCCTTGGCTATGGGGGGTGGAGTTTAGGTGGAGGTGGAACTTAGGCAGGGGCGGGGTTTAGGGTGGGGCAGGACCTAGGTGGGTGGGGGTTGACATTTGAGCCTGGGGCAGGGCCCAGGCTCAGGATCCATGCAGCCAGAAAAGGCCTTTGGGGCAGGATCTAGGCAGGGCGACTTTCAAGCATGGGACAGAGCCTCTGCTTAGGACCTGCATGGAAGGGGAGAGTCAGCATGTCCAAAGCAGGGGGGGCCTCCAGAGTATGGAGTTCTGGAGTTTGGAGGTAAGGCCCTGGGTGAAGGTGTGTGGGTGGGGTTTAGGCCCAGCCTGGTTGGAGGGGGTCTCAAAGGGCATCTCTGAGTGTAGAGGTGGGGCCCCGGGTGGGGGTGTAGAGGCAGGGCTTGGGCCCTGCACGGTAGGAGGGAGGCTCCGAGGCCAGAGGATTAGGCCCAGGAGCCCAGTAGGCTCCCTGGTGCCTAAGTGTACAAGGAAAGCGCTGGCTGCGTTCCCTTCCCTCTGCGCCCCTCCCCCACTGTCTTCCCCAGGGTCTCCCCCATCACCGCTGGACCCCTAACCGTGGGTGGGTCCTGCTGGATGTAGGAACTCCTCCCCTCCCACAGACACCCCTCAGGGGTGCCAGTCCCACCCCTCCTCCACTTCTCCTCCCCCTTCACTCGCCCCCCACCTCATGTCCTACCCAGTCGCTGGGGGCTCCTCCTGTCCCCTTAGGTGTCCGTGGTCCCCCACCAGTGCCTGGTAGGTGCCCTAGTTGTGTGGAGGCGCAAAATCTGCATCCTCCTAGTCCGCCATCTTGAATCCGCCCCCCACTTACTAGTTTTATAACCTTGGACAAATCACATCAACAACTCTCATCTTTAAAGCCCTCATCTCTAAAATGGGGATAATAATTCCTGCCTCATAATATTGCTGAGCTGTGCACAGGAGATAATGTATATAAAAGCACTGCAGAAATACAAGGCATTATTATAATATGAGAAATTAATGAGTAAATTTCTCTATTGTAAAAGGAGTCAAATAAGGTATGATAACTATATCATGTCACTAAAGTGCAGCCATACTCTCCTGTGAGCCATTTCACAATCTTACATGATACACCTGCATGATTCTTGACTTTGGAACATAAAAATTTAGATGCTAGCGAGCAAATTACTCACAGAGTAAGACCTAAATGAAATCCCAGTAGCAAAACTGGTGACTTAAAACTGGTGACTTTTTCATTTCAGTGGGCCCTCTATTAGAACATTTTCTGGGATCTCACATTGGAGGAAAAACAACAACAAAGATGGTATAGTGAATGATTCCAAAGGGATGGCCTCTCACAATCTTTGGTGAAAATAGCTTCCTCCCAGCTTCCCAAGCAA
Source organism: Balaenoptera acutorostrata (assembly GCF_949987535.1). Classification (NCBI taxonomy): domain Eukaryota; kingdom Metazoa; phylum Chordata; class Mammalia; order Artiodactyla; family Balaenopteridae; genus Balaenoptera; species Balaenoptera acutorostrata. The sequence continues at coordinate 51,895,153 of NC_080071.1, read as the reverse complement.
TCAGAGAAACTGCAGGTGAGCAGCCTGAGAGTTGTTGTCCTTGTGCAATTGCTGACATGTCAGTGCCCTTGGAGGCTAAACTCATAGACTCTAGATCAGGGAGAGTTGAGGTCAAATTCCATCCACAACTGAGCAACCTTGGATGTGTTTCTTGTCTCTGAGGCTCAGGTTCATGATCAGTAAAATGATGATAATGACAGTATGAGCTTCATAAGGTTAAATTAATAAAGTATAGAATAAGTGCTTGATAAATGTTAGCAATTACAATTTCTTATAAATGATGATATTCAGTACAGCTCCCCTCTGTCTTTTCCATAATGAGTGTTAACACTTAAGAGAGCAGCTGGGGAGGCTCCCCTGGTGGCGCAGTGGTTGAGAATCTGCCTGCCAATGCAGGGGACACGGGTTCGAGCCCTGGTCTGGGAAGATCCCACATGCCGCGGAGCAACGGCCTGTGAGCCACAATTACTGAGCCTGCGCATCTGGACCCTGTGCTCCGCAACAAGAGAGGCCACGACAGTGAGAGGCCCGCGCACCGCGATGAAGAGTGGCCCCCGCTTGCCGCAACTAGAGAAAGCCCTTGCACAGAAACGAAGACCCAACACAGCCATAAATTAATTAATTAATTAATTTAAAAAAAAAAGAGAGCAGCTGGGATTAGAGTCTTAGGAAGTTACTAATATGGCATCATGAAGTTACTTGATAGATGAATATTACAAAAATAATTAATAAGGCCACTGGAGCTTAAAGCACAGTTTAGATTTGCAGACAATAAATAAACAAACAGTGTTGCAAGAAGTGTTAAATATGTGTAAAGCTCTTTGTTGAGTAGGGGGGAGTGTGAAGAGGCTCTTAAAATAGAAAAATCCCAGAAATCAAATTATGTACTTTCCTTAAGATCCACCCAATGCAGCACCAATTCTCACTGAATATATTCTTTCAGGAGAATCGTGTTATATCACTACCAATTTAGACTCTGGAGAAGGAAAGGAACTAAAACAAAACACTGTTTTGGGGACCTTCATCAGCATAGGAACACTTAAGGAAAAAAAACCAGTTGAAATATTCTCTGGTCTCCTGTCTCATATCAGAAGGCTAAAATTCATAAAGTTCACTCTATGGATCAATTCAGACTACCTACAGTAGCCACAGGTCTTTAAATACTCGCTAGTTGGCCTTATAATCCACTCACTTTCAAGGTGAAAAATAAAAATCCTTTCAGAAACTTCTATTTTCCTCAAAATTATTTGTAAAATGTTTATGCTATTTTACCTTTTTAAAGTTCAGGAAATATGTTATAATTCAAATATAAAAATCATCCCTCCTGGGCTTCCCTGGTGGCGCAGTGGTTGAGAGTCTGCCTGCCGATGCAGGGGACACGGGTTTGAGCCCTGGCCTGGGAGGATCCCACATGCCGCGGAGCAACTGGGCCCGTGAGCCACAACTACTGAGCCTGCACGTCTGGAGCCTGTGCTCCGCAACGAGAGGCCGCGACAGTGAGAGGCCCGCGCGCCACGATGAAGAGTGGCCCCCGCTCACCACAACTGGAGAAAGCCCTCGCACAGAAACGAAGACCCAACACAGCCAAAAATAAATTAATTAATTAAAAAAAAATCATCCCTCCTTTTATATAAAGTTGATTGGCTTTAAAATACTCAGTTGCTTTTTGTGGAATAATTACTTCTTATTCATTGTTCCTATTAAAAATAATGATCTCCAATATTATTCATCAATTCTAAAGATTAATCCATTAAAAATTTCAAGGAATGTTCAGAATTCAAAATTGCTACATGTATAAAATGGATAACTAATAAGAACCTGCTGTATAAAAAAATAAGTAAAATAAAATAAAAAAACACAAAAAACAAAATTGCTGGTGTTACTCAAACAGAAGTGTTACTTTTGGTCTTTGTCACATTGTGTCATTTGCTAGGTGTCTACAAGGGTTTTGAATCTTCAATGAAATTGTTATTGTTTTAAATACGTTGGTGAACAGATAGTTAAAATATTTTATAACTATTCATATGAAAATGCAAAACATTTCTACTTTTCATTCCCTCACTGTTTAAAAAGACCATACATTTTCTAATCTTCCTCTCTTTATTTCTATGACAAAATGACAGGTACAGAAATGTCTGCAGGGAAAAAACATGCTGATTAGCAAGGGTTCCATGCTATCATTTTAGATTTTTTAAAAAAAGTGATTAGCTCTCTTTTGTTCCTTTACAATAGCCTGTTGATTTTCTTAAATGCTGCAAAGGAATTTAAAGAAAAGAAAAAATCCTAACAACTAATTCACAAGGTGTACAATCAATGCGCTGCTCAGCAAGGATTGTATTTCTATTGTGGTAAAAGAAGGGTGTTGAAGAATGTTGGGGAACTGGAAAAAAAAATGAACAATTTGGTTTGATTGATTTTTGGTTGTATGATAATTTACAGTATGTACCTCCAAGGTTTGCAAATACTCTTTTGGCATTTTAGAGTAATTATCATTGTGAAACTTTCACAACTACACCTTATTTCCAAAGGTAATTAAGGTGACCTAGTTATGCCTGCGTAAGGCTTAGTCTATGAATAATGCAGACCCAGGGGAGACTAACAGGTCACTAACAGCAATCAATCTAACTGATGGAAAAGAGGAAGAATCTTGTAGATGATATTTGCCCTATACAATTATAAGGCTATTTTTAAGATGCTTTATTTCATCACTGATTCCCTACAAACATAGAAATCATTTCCTCTGAACTTTCTTGATCTCATTTCAGGCTTCTTTTAAAATTTGAATTGTTGAGCATGGTAACTCTTTATCATTAGTCATGAAGAGAAATGTGATCCATTTTTCAAAATGAACTTTAATCTTGTTGATTTTCAAAAGCATGTTTAAAGAATTGTTTCTATTTTCATATGATTAACAAATCCTTAGCTGATGCTCTCGTGTCTGTGGATTATTGTTTATTACCATGGCCTTACAAATGCTGTACCACAGAAAAGTGTTGTTTGACCCCAAATTGTTCTTTTCCCTAAGGACAGCCCTGAACCCAAAGTCCTACCTCTCACATCAAAACAGTCAATATTCTGGGAGCTAACTGCTCTTACTGAAAGAGGAAGAGAATCCGGTTTCTTGTAAAACCCACAAAATGCAGCTTCTGTCCTTTTTTTTATTCACAACCTTGAAATTTACTAGAAAAAAATCAATGCATCAGATACGCCACCAAGAGCACAGTCTTGCTCAATATAAAAAGGTCACAAGTGTGTTTATTTAAAGCCTCTCTCAGGTTAATTAACAGACAATTTTTCAGAAAAAGTAAACCAAAAGTCAGCTGAAATATAAAATAGTTCATATAATATGAAGTAGATTTAAGGCCAGAATTTTTTTCCACCTCATACCACTGTGGCTGAGAAGACATGGATAATATAGTTCACATTTTACTTACAAATGAGTTTTTCATTTCTACTTCTGGGAAATACTAACAAATCAAACTCAGTTTCTTAAATAATGTTGTCTGTGCTGCTAGACATTAAAATTCTAATAACTCAAAGTGAAGCATATACAAAAGAAAAATATATGCTATTAAATATGCAAAGCACTTGCATTCACTCTTGAATCATTATTCAATTAATGAATGACTTATTATCATACCATAAATGGGGATGATACTTGTATAGGAGCTCTAGCTGCTTGAGGGTGAATGCCATGTGCGTTTTTCCTGGAGTCCTTAATAAGTGACACACTTGTGTCATGACATTTGAGGTGAAGCAGAAGCCTCTGTCAGATTGGATTCACATGGGCAATCCCCAGTGGCAAAACATCTGATTAACTAGCAAAGCCACTGTCGTTAACAGCTGTATCATGGGAAGCTTGGAAGTATTCAGCCTATTTAGTAACCGAATGTATTATCATAATCACTTTCTCTCTCTGGCACATATCCAGGAGATATTAACTACTACCCAAATAATTTACTATTAAAATGGTTAGGCATAAATGAAACAGTGTATGTATAATTTACATTGGACCATATAGTCCATATGTTCTATTTGACTCCAGTAAAACCTATTTTAGTAATATATACATGGCAGTAACTTCAAGACAAGCTTTGGATGATTTCTTCATCTGTAAGTTTGCTGGGTTGGTTTAGTAAAAATTTCTTAAATTTCTGTAATAAGACCTTGCAGAAGGGTCTATTAATAGTTCTTTTATTCTAAACAAAGTATATTCTCCAACTTGTGAGCACAGATATATGCATTTGAGTGATCTATTAAGGTGTCAGCAGGACGTGCCTTTTCATTATATGCAACTATTTTAATGAGATAATTTTCTAAGTCTCTCACATATTTCTAAACTGTGATTATAAAAAAGAAAAGTACATAAATGAGTTTACTTGATAAAACCTTATCAATTTTGTAACTGATGACCATTTAAAGTAGCTGCAAAAGAAAACTGCCAAACATAAATATGGTGCCTACAGATAAATAAAACCTCATAAAAAAGCAAAGTTGTATCTAAATCTAAGATAAGGAAAAGAATTTAGCCAAATTTTAATTTTACTTTTAACAAAATTTATTTCAGTCCTTAGGCAGGGAAATCAATTTTTTAAATCTATTAATATGGTAAGTTTAAAAATCATTCTTATATCTTGTTCACTATCTTATTTTACTCTACCCATTAACTTGTCATAACCATCCATTATCCTCTGGTACAAAATTTTAATTTAGAATTTAATAAAGAGATTGATGATGCTTTAGTTTACTTGGTTATAAGTAGCATGGGTTTGGAAGGAGCACTCATATTTAAAAATCAAATAAATTATAAAGACAATCTGTCTCAATGACATAAAATAACTTAACAAAATTTTTCAAATATTCATCTACTTCCTAAGTCTCATGGCAGCATTGAATGGAAACAGCAAGGTAACATCAAGTAAAACAAAATGAAGATGTTTAAAGGTATAATACTATTCTGAACTGATAACTCTATTTCATATATGCTGTCTAAATCCAAAGCATGCTATCTAAAACCAGACTGCAACTGCCTAGACTGGTATGAAAAACAGTATGTGCTCACTTGTGTATGCTCCAAGAAGGTAAATGTTATTAAAATGAATGACCAGTTTGTTTAATGGTTTCAAAAAGAAATATTTCATATATATTTGCCTCTTTAAAGAACAGTTTCTAATGACTTACTCTTTGCTTTTACGTCTATAAGTATCTTGTATTTTCTCTAAATTCAGATTTTCAAGAAGGAATTACAGTCAAAACAAATGTTATCCTTAGAATATTAAAGAACATACTTTAAAAGCAACAAATAGAGATAGCATCAGCAATTAGTGATAACTATCACAATTCAATTAATGTTATATTTTATTGTCTGCCTTTGTAGGGAAAGTGTTCTCTTGATTAAACGTACAGAATGCTCTTCAGAACTGTTCAGAGTCTCTCCAGAGGACAGACTAATTACCAACTGTTAAAATTAAGAATACGCTTGGGATGGAAAAATAGGACTTCAATTTACAGTAATAATTTTGGGATGGAGTTATTCCAGCAGTAAATTTTCACAGCTGCTCAAAGTGTGATGACACCCATGAAAAAGCCATGATAATAAAATAAATACAATTATAATTTTCCAGTAGATCTTGAGATACTTTGCCAAGAAATGTAAAATGTTTAGTACATTTTCATAATTTACAAACTGAGACTTATACCTTATGTTTGCATAGGGGTTTGGAGTTATACAGTGTTTTTAAATATGACATGAGTACAGTTTTTGACAACTGAACAATGCTCTCTGCTGAATATTATTCATAAAATATTTCTTATTTTGAATTACTGATGGCCAAACCAAATAACCCCCAAATTGGTCAAGCATAAACGTATTCTTATCTCAGATAGTTTATATTTCTGATGGGTTGAATGATCTTACCAATACCACCACCACCATCATCCCATCCCCAGGATTTATGCTTCAGTTAGCTGAAGGATTCCCAGTTGTCCAAACATCTGTTTCTGCAAAGACAGACTTATAGAAAGTAAGAGTGTTCAGTTACTTGGCACAAAGTTAGTATGTTTCCTGCCTCTGAGTCTCCTGCCAAACCCAACCGTCCACAGATTATTTATATGAATTAAAAGCTTTCAGATATGATCTCACTCTTCATTTGTTAGGGCAGAGGAATTTTTCTCTCTCCATGCCTGTGTAAATTCAATCTGGTCATCCCAATGTAGGATGACTTCTCTATCTACAAAGGAAAAGACCAATCTCATTTCACCACTTGATTCAATGTGTTCGTGTACAATAGAAGTACTTCCACTGATTTAGCAGTTTAGTTTACCAAGCACTTGCACTTGTACCATCACTTTGCACCCTCACCAGACCCTGTAACATAGTTACCTACATCTTTTTTCTAGACTGAGAATAAGATTTAAATGTGAATCTTCTTTTTCAAAAGTGCTCATATTTTTATTTATCATATTTGGTTATTTTAAATTGCAATGATATTAGGTTTTATTAGAAGTTTCTTTCTCCTTTTCTTTTCTTTATGACTCAGAACTATTTGCTTTTACTGCTGCCTCTATTGTTGTTCAGCGGCTACGTGCTGCTTATACACTGTCATAGATCAATAATGTTATAACCAAATTGAGCCTGAAGAAACTGAAATAAATTTATGCTTGAAAACTGCTTATTAAATCACTGTGTAGTATACAGAAAAAAAAATAAAACTTCTAAGAAGGATTTGTAATTTACTTCAGTCTCAATGTAGCAGTAATTTATATTGACAATCTATTTTGCATGGATTTTGACCACTACTAGGGGAAACTACTAAGATACCACCAAAATACATAGAAAAAATGTTTTTATATATAGTGGGCACTGATGAAATAAAAACATCATTACTAAATTATCTATAACTCTCTTTAGAATCCTTTTTCCCAACTCCTTCTAATCACATGTCCATATTCTTTGCATTCTGTACTCCCTTTTTTCACCTTAACATCCCTGTTATAAAGATGGGTCCACCCATCTATTCATGGCTCTTTTTCCTTTAACTTGACAAAATGCTCATTTTAACTATTATCTCCCACAGGTACAAAGAAGCTAAGATACAAGTCCAATTAGGAGATATGTTCCAGTGCAAATAGGAACAGATTTGATTCCTTTAATCCACTAGATTTCTGTAGATTTCCTGTTAAATTGCTTATTCATTCATATATTTATTTCATTTTATTTGCTCTGTGTCTGTTTCTGAGTACTTTTTCACCTCTGCACTCCTTTATAGCATCTAGGGAAACATTATGTGCTTCCCAGAGGAAAGCACATGTTTCTATTTTTCCTATGCCCATTTATGCTTTGTGCAAAGCATAGTGTCAATGTCTCTCTTGGCCATTACTCACCATACTGGGAAGAGAAAGACTGGGCAAAGAATCAGATGGTCATCAAGGCTGGAGAATGTGCTATGACTTGAAATATCTTTCAAAAAAAACAATTTAACTATAAAAGCTCACAAAGACACAAGTTGCTAATTATTTAAATGTTTTACAAGACTGTATGTTGTATAATCTAAGATAATAATATATTCCTACAATGACTAAAGGAATCGCTCCTACTCTATTCACCACTTTTGACAAAAAAAAAAAAAAAAAAAAGGCTTCAGCAAAACTTCTACCTGCACCTTCACAGTCAGGAAATAAGTCTCCTTTTGACGTATCCCTATTAAATATAATGATAATAATTAAATCTTAAAGAAGGGAAAAGTACTTCTAATATGTCATTCCAGCCGATATTTTTCATTTTTACTTTATAATTGGCATTTTATAGGAAGAGAATCAATTTGAATTGATGTCACTGCCAGTAGCTTTAGTCTCAATCACTTTTTTACCAATAACGTCCCTTGCTCAACGCACCTCTAAACCAGACTGACAACAAAGTATCTTGACAAGTTAAATATCCTTTCATCCTTTTCTCCAAAATGGAAGTCAGTAGGAAACATAGAAATGAAAACACATGCCTAACACAAAGTTATCAGATGCTATTTAAAGTCCCTGCTACTAAAGCTCCAGTGTGGTGCAGGGAAACCGTGCTCCAGTGACACCAGAAGTCTGAGGTTGGAACTTCAGCTGTGCCAGACATGAGCTGTGTGAGAGTTTCCACCTCTGCCGCTTACTTCACAGGTTCGTTAGAAGGACTAGTTGAGATCCCAATTTGGGAAGGTGCCCAGCACAATTACAAAACCTCATTAAATATTAGTTTCACAGTATATTTTTTAAAATAATTTTCACATACATTACCTCCTTTGATACTTGCAATCACTCCAACACTGACTGTGTTCTATTGATTAAAAATGTTAGGATTTTTAAGGAATATAATTGCACTATTTGCTCCAAAAAAATTTTCAACAGGCTATAGATGATCTTGATGGGAAGAAATCCAACTGTTTAGGCAACAAGTATGGCATAACGAGGTAGTCAATCTAGGAACAGGGAAGTCATTTGGAGAGTTAGAGAGAATACGATCATAGGAAACCAAAACAACATCAAAAGATCCAAGCTGGTCTGCTTCAGGAAAGTCGGTTGGAAAAATAGTAGGGCCATCAGGGCTAGTTCTTATTTATCACATGTATATCCACAGTCACTTGACATGGTATCTTGTGCATAGTAGGAATTAAATGCATAGTGAATGAATGAATTAATCAGTGAATATAAAGATATTCTATATCCCCTATTAGCTGTTCAATATAAGATCAAAGGAGTCATTCAATCTGTTTTTACTTATGAATGAAAGAATGAATGAACAAATAAATGAATGAATGACATTTTGGGAATCTCTATGTGGCTACTAAATAAGTAAAATCAAAAAGCTTCATGGGGAAATAAATTATTTACTGGAAAGCCTTTTATTTGCACATTTATTTTAATGAACATGAACTTTTGCTTAACATTAATTTTGATTGTTGACTATAATTAAGCAGCTATTTAGCAGTGTGCTCAGTGTGCTCTGATCTTTAAATAGAACAACCTTAGTGATGTACTGGTTCAACCAATAAATAAAGACAAATAAATATCAGATTGTCATCCTCTAATAGGCCTATAGTAAAAATTCAATTTAGATATATAAAAATAAGAACACCACAAGAAACCAAAAAGGAGATTGTGAAAAAAAATGAGAGGTTATTACCTAGATCCTTCAGGAAACTAAATGCTTAAATGCATTTAATTCATAATCAGGTTCCAAAGGGAAAAGCAAAAAGAAAACAAAAAAGCACATTTCCGAAGGACATACATGATAAAACTGATTTATTTCCACATAGTTAAAATAAATGTTTAAATTCATTTCCATCTTATAGTAACATAGAAATCAATCAAATCAAGATACAGTGATGATAGGAACAAAATGTTTCATGGAAAATATAATATTTTCATCAAAGTGTTCAACACAAGGTTGAAATACCCAATGATTGTCTTGATAATAATCAGGTTTAGAGCTTTCATGGAAAGGTTTTAGGGTCAGACAAAGCTTGCTGTTATGGGGAAGCCTACTATATAACCTGGCACACTGGAGACACTTAACAATATAATTATTTCCTTTCTCTTTGAATTGACCACACTCATCCTTTTAAAACACAGTCATCTCCCCACACTGCCATCTAACATCAGTTCAGCAAGAACTCCTTCTTGCCTTAATTGCAGTAAACTCTGCAGTTTCACCTTCCGCATCTTGATTAATTAGAAAAGAAGTAGCAAATTTTCAAGGTGATAAATTACTATGTTTAAAAATTATGTGACTATTCCCCCAAAGAACGTTGCATAGAATAATATCCCCCAAAAGTTCTCTAAAATAGGGTTCTATGAATAAGTACATTTGAAAAATTCTACATCCTCTTTCTTACAGATTCACAGTATACATTATAATACTAAGGAAAAGGGGGAAGGAGCAAGAGTAAGTGGAGAGAGCCATCAAATCAAATCATGAGGCATGCCTACAACTATGAGAGGAGAGAAGGAAGGAAGGACGATTGGGTAGGAAAAGTCTCAGATGGCAGTACAGTTCTGGGAACTGTCATAGGCCCCAAAGCAAAGATTGCCCATTACAGGACTCCTGCCTTGTACAGTAATGGCCTGATTCTAATTACCCCATCATTCGTAGTCATTGGCTGAGAGTAGCTTGGGATAAGTGTAGACTTGTAAGAAATCCACAGTGTATCCAAACATGCAGCAGTTGAAAGATGTCAGCCAATTATGCTCCCCACAGTGGGTTCTCTTGAAGAGCACTCCAACGGCCATGCGACTGGATTTGTTACAAAGTTGTTGGTTGAGCTGAAATAATGAAGCAAACCAGAGATGAGGACAGCAGGAAGCTACCAACACCCTCAGGAGTCAAGAGAAGCAGTGGTTTTAGTAGAGACCAGCAGCTGGGGCCACGAGACACAATCTAGGACCAGGTTCTGGTCTGGTGAGAGCTGATATGGTGGAGGGAAGGACTGCCTGATGAAAGCTGGGTTCACAGCAGAGACTTCAGTCGCTCTCAGAGACATCTACCAAAGCAGAGGAGAGAGGAGCCTTCTCCCTTCCTTCCTTCTTCTTGTCTCCTTCCAATACCTCTCATGGCACAAACTTAAATGTAAACTATTGGCAAGGGACACTGAGGATATTGCAGAGTCAGAGCCCTGCAGTACAGAGCAGATCAGGGAACTGTCAGCAATGGATTTGGGAGGGAACCAGCCCAGGATTGGCACAGCAAATCATGGGATTAAAAAATCTTGGACTTATGCTGAATTAACAGACAAATTAGTACAATGATCGTCAAAATAATCAAGTGCCTACAAGTTACTTAGGCCACTTTACTGGGAAGATAAAATGTGTTTTTATGAAAGACACCCTCAATTTAAAATCATATTTTCAATCAGTAATGAAGAAGCAATAGGTGTAATACTTTTAATATTAGATATTCTTTTTTTTTTACTGCATAAGAAATAAGCACGCTAATAAGAATTTTATTCACAAAAACATGTTGACGGTAGTTTGGTAGTTTGGAAAGCACAGATCAAATGTGGTTTCACAGTTGGTTGATTTAGACGTGAACTTAAAATGTATATTAATGAAAATGTTGAAAATAGAACATGACTGAGAGCTGCAGGTTTGGAATGGATTGAATAGAAGATGTGTCAAAAGGTAGGCACCATTTAAAAAAATTCAATAACATAAAGCCCTTTAATTCAGAATTCATGCCTTATTGTTGCATATTTGGTATATTTTAAAATGATGTATTGCCACAGGTAGCATGGTTCCCTCTGCTCCCAGAAAGAAAAGCCTCAAACACATCGCAAATAATGGGGTTTTATCAAGGACTTGCTTACCACATCATTACCCCTCCCAAATAAAATGAATACCACACTCAAAAGGCTTGAAATCTGGCCCAAAGATGAGCAAATTTCTCCTTCTCCTCTGTTCTGATTCTTCTCCCAGCCAAGCTCAGAATATTTGCATAAAAGGTAGAGAAACAGTGCATCTGTCCAGAGCTAGCTTACTATTCAGCTGTTAGACCAGTGCCTGCCTGCCTCAGAATGAGAGAGGGTGAGACATAGTGAACTAGGAGGGACAGATGCCCAGCATGCCAGCTTTGTGAGGTGCTAAAAATACTACACTGGAAATGATGAGGCAGAGGATAAAAGACTATCCAGGTGTCGGCGCCTTGGGGGTGCTCAGAGCAGCCCTGGTGTTAATGTCCACTACCCCCATCACAGGGCTATAATTGAGTGCTTTAGACAAGATTACAGGGTTATCTCTTGTGGGAAAGGCACAGTGTCCTCCCCCTGTGTGTGCACCTCTTTCAATTTCGCCATTGGGCAACTAAAACCTGAGATGATGGGGTGATGTTTTAATATGTCCCTTTGTAAAGGTCCATTGTTAAACACTGGCTTGGAAATAAAAATGGAGGGAAAAAGATAATTTGCTGTGCTTGTTCAGTTTAAAACAGGCAAAGTTATTTTATGTAGTGAGAACACTGTATCCTGATCTCTGGTGATATGCTATTTAACTATCAGTAAGTCACCCACCTCTACTTTGATGGCTGAGCCTGAGTGAGGAGAACTTTGATGGAGACAGATGCAATTTTAAGAGCAGTATTATATACTGCTGCCCACCTGCTTATAGCCAATAAGCATCAAAATAGAGACTGAGAAAAGCTTCTTTCTTCCTTTCTTTTTTTTTTTCTTTTTATAAGAACCATAAACGTAACAAGAGATAAGGTTAAGGACAATAAAAGTGTTACTGCAAATGTTTCAGCAGTTATTTATAGAAATGAGAATTGGGAAGACCACAGGAGCACACAGAGCAAACACACTGATGGAAGACCTGGGTTCCAGGACCTACTCTGAACCTCCTTGGGACATTTACTAAAATGAAGTATGATAAACTTTAAAAATGAACCACTCAAAGCCCCAGACAGGAATAAAAGAAATGTTTGGTAAAGAAGCTTCACTGGTTGTGACCTTCTGTTGAGATCACTCAAAGCATACACACCACAGCGGAAAATAAATGATAGACAGCAAATTGGCAGGCGAATCCCAGAGGACTAAACAACGTAATGTCATGTAGTTTGTAAAGGCATGGATATTTGTCGCCACAGCCTGCGTGAAGGACACACACTGTGCAAACTTTTATTAATGTGTTCCATTACTTTGGAGTTTGTCACTTCTTCTCCCACATCCATTATGTAAAACAGCCTGGCATTTGGCACGTTGCTTAATAAGGGTTGCAGTCAGCTATGCAAATGCTTAATTATTATGACACGCACCTACACATTATAGCTTCCTTTCCGAATTTTCTCCCACGTTAAAATTATTTAAACTTACCCTTTGCTCCACACCTCTATGAAGAAACCTGGTCTGGTAATATCCAGGAGATAATTGTTTTTACATGTAGGAATTCAGAGGCTATCCTGCTCAGGTGAGGGCCATCATGGGTTTTCTGAAGTTAGCAGTGAGAAGAGTGGCTATCAATTATTTATTGAGTACATTTATCACAGTCTACACAATAAAGCTATTCTTAATCATAAGTGATTTTTAAAAAAAAAATCTGATCATAATTTTTGAGAGTGATATTTTTGTTACTTCTTTAAAAGCAGATAAATAATTGACGACAAATATTCTTTAATATTATGAAATTGTAAGTGATAAAGACAGTAAAGACACACATTTTAAATACACATATTCATCGTAGAAAGAGCATATTGATAACAATATGGAACCATGGTTAATATATCGTTTTTTTAAAAAAAACAATCTTTAGATTAATGTGAAGCAACAAAACATACAAAAAAATTAACTATTAATTAGTTTAATCAAAAATATTTTTACTATTCATTAGTTTATTTAATTTACTTTTACCTGATCATGTCATAATATATGATTTGTAGTGGCTTTACAAGAAGTTTGATTTTGCATTTAAAATAAATGAAATGGGACAAAAAGGAAAATAAGTCTAGAAAAAGTACAGTATATCTAGGGGTGAGATTAGGGCACGTAATTTCTTACTAAAAAGTGAGTTATAACTTTCTGAGCTTTCTGGAGGCTAACTCATATGGGAAACTCAATCACCCATGATTCTTAGTGCCTATAAAATAAAAGTAAACTATCTGGTCAAGAATATGTATTCTTATACTTGAGAGGAAAAGTCCTCGTGTTTCTTTATAACAACATCACTTTGTTTGGTGAACAACCCATTCATCACCATACTTAACGTCAACAATAAAAGTCACCAATAAGTTGCTTAGTGATGTTTCTGGTAAATGCAATGAGGCCCTATTACATAATCTCTAAATGAAGTTCAGTCGGTTTTTCTATGATGCTCTAAAATTATGCAGTTTCTGTACTCTGGGCTCTGATTTTTCTGACTCAGTCCAGGAAAGGTATTTTAGACCCTTTTTAAAGTATTATATTGAATTCACATTTAAAAAAATTTACCTGGTATTGACATCCATAGTTGATACATGAAAATTGAAGTCAGGAAATGAAGAGTTCCTGTATTGACTATTCTACACTTCTGGGGAGATGGGATTCTGAACACTCCAGATAAAAACTGTGTGTCTACTTTAGGAAATGGGTAATGCAAGGCCCACTAACATTTGGTAGCCAAGTCCCCAAGAATACATTGCATTTAAAAGTCCTCATTCTGTCCGTATACATAGTTTTCATTCCTGATAGATTTCAGATATCACCAATCTGATGTGACTAGACAGAATTTAGTGCACAATTCTTTCTACCAAAACCACCCAGAGGAGGTATATTAGTATTCCTAAGTCATTTTATCAATAATCTCATAAGTAATTTTTAATCTATATAATTCTATAGTACCTTTTCCCAATTTTCATATAATATAAAATATCTTGGTGAGCTTTTTATCAATAAATATGTGTAACCCACTCATGTCCATTTCCAGGACTTTCTGAATTGATATCTCCAGAAGCCAAACCTTTAACAAACCTGGTGATGCTGATGTACACCAAAGTCTGAGAATTATTTGTCTAAGGTGGGATTTTTCCGTTGAAAATTTTCCATGAAGTTCTAAAATTTAGCCTTATATATGAATTTATTTAGAGGTTTTTTTTCCTACAGTACAGCGATGTTTGTTATTTAGGGGGTGTTGTTAAAAAATATGAAGCTCTTCCCCAGATACTTAAGCCAAATATGTAAGTTGGAGCCAAGGTATCTGCATGTTTTCTTTTTGGATAAGTCTTATGCATACTGATATTAAAGTACCATTACCATAATAGATAGCACTAAGCAAGAGATTTAAAAGAAATAAAATTCAAGTATTATGTAAAGTCGCAGTTACATTTGTCTCTTAAGATTTACCATAGACTGATTATATTTGCTCACGCATTGTGAACTCTGATTGTCTGTTAATAAATATACATTTTAAAAAGTAAAAAAAACTAAAACTATTTTCCAAACTGCACAGTAATGGTATTGATGAGTAGGTAAAATCATGTATGTATCCATTAATCAGAGGTAACTCTTATCAACCGTCTATATATCCTCTTCAATTTGGAAAAAAACTGTTCTAACAAAGGAGGCAATATCAAAAAGTTAGTTATGGAAAGTTCTCAGACTGTGGAGCCAGACATATGTCCTTTCAATCCTGGTTCTACCACTAGCTAGCTTTATGATCTTGAACAATTTATTTAACTTCTCTGAAAATGAACACCCCCATGAATGAAACAGCCATAATAAAGTTGTGAATGTGAAGATTAAATGATACCTTGTACACCTTTAATAAATGTTACTTCCTTTCACCTTTGCTTTTTGTCTAATTATGCTGTTTAAAAACTGTATTCCCACAGAATTCATTATACCATCTGAGTTTCTGTCTCTGCTTTCTTCAGTGGTTAGTCAGGATAGAAGATAAACTACCTGTGCTCTTTCATAGAGAGTAGGAAGACTGTAGTGTCATGGAAAGAATGGGATCTTTGGAGTTTGATCTGAGTGTGAAGTTTGACTCTCCTATTTGCTCAGCTTGACTTGGGGCCCATTTCAGCTTCAGTATCTAATCTGTAAAATTATTACCTCTTGGAATTTTATGGGGAATAAATTAAATACCAAGGTAAATGCCTGGCACTGAGAAAGAGCACAATAAATGCCAGCATTCTGCGTGTTTGGTGGAGAGACCCTGTATACTCCCATCACCCACTTTAGACAGAAAGTCAACACATGCCATTAGAGAATTCAGTTGGAACTGTCATCAAATTTTAAAAGTTTATTTGACATAATATTAAAGGAAAAATTCTCTTATAAGGCATTGCTGTCCATTGGATAAAACACCTTTATGAACTTGTGAGCATTATTAGATCTTTCAAGGATGAAAGGAATACCCAAAGTAATTAGCAATTATTATTTCACAACAAATCATAGTTGTCTACTCACTGAAGTATTGCACTGGGATTCAGCAGACCTGAATTCTATTCCCACTTCTGCTATTCTCTAGTTTAATGACATTGGAAAGTCACTTCACCTTTCTGTGTCAGAGAAAACTTATAATTAACTTTCATTGATGTATAAGCTTTTTGCTGCAGCAACTGGATAACTAGAATTATATTTCCTATCAGAATGGAAAATCCTAAATATTTCCTAAAGATTATTTACTATGGACTAAATTTTTATTTTTTTTATTTTAATTTTGTTGATGAAATGATGAATCTATATATATTTTTGAGTAATTTTGCATTTGAGCTTTTATTGTATATCCAAACATGGCAACTAAAATAAGCTCTCTCTATACGAAAGTGATATTTATTGAAACTTTCTCCTATAAATCAGCAAGAAGACAACTAACATACCCCTATACTAAAATAGGAAGAGCAGTTGAGTGGCCCATACAAAAATGGGCAATAGCACAATAACATAAAAAATATTCAACCTCATTAAAAGCAAAAAAAATTCACATTAAAGCAACAATGACTTTTACATTTTTGCTGACTAGATTTTTAAATATTTGTTAACACCTACAATTTTATAGGATAAATTAGGAAATAAATATCGAAACTTTCATAAATATTCATACTCTTACGCTGTGTCTTTTTATTTTTTAAAATTTAGGGCTTCCCTGGTGGCGCAGTGGTTGAGAGTCCGCCTGCCAGTGCAGTAGACACGGGTTCGAGCCCTGGTCTGGGAAGATCCCACGTGCCGCGGGGCAGCTGTGCCCGTGAGCCACAACTACTGAGCCTGCGCGTCTGGAGCCTGTGCTCCGCAACAAGAGAGGCTGCGACAGTGAGAGGCCCGCGCACCGCGATGAAGAGTGGCCCCCGCTTGCCGCAACTGGAGAGAGCCCTCGCACAGAAACGAAGACCCAACACAGCCAAAAATAAATAAATAAATAAATAAAATTTTAAAAATAGAAAATTTAAATTAAGTATAAACTCAGAGATACACAAAATATTCCTATGTAAGGATATTCATAGCACTATTATGTATAAAGCTGAAAAACGTTAAAAAATAGATGTCCAATAAAAGGGTTATTTATGGTTAAATAAAACATGTTTTATCTTAGCAATAAAAATATTATACAGTCATTAGAACTGAGATTTTCAAAGAACAGTTTCAGAATTGATAAAAAGGATGACAGTTAAGGGTTGAATTTTGTCCTCCCTCCAAAAAGATACGTTGGAGTCCTAACCCTTAGAATCTCAGAGCATGACCTTATTTAGAGATCAGGTCTTTGCAGAGATAACCAAGTTAAAATGAGTTCATAAGGGCAGGCACTAATCCAATATTATTGGTGTTCTTATAGAAAGGGGAGATTTGGACACAGAGACATGCACACAGTGAGAATGTCATGTGAGCACAAAGGCAGAGACCAGGATTATGCATCTACAAGAAAAGCAATGCTAAAGATTGCCTGCCAGAAAAACCACCAAAAGCAAGGGAGAGGCATGGAAAGATCCTCCCTCACAGTCTTCACAGCCCTCAGAAGGAACCAGTCCTGCCAACACCTTGATTTCAAACTTCTAGCCTCCAGAGCTTGAGACAATAAGTTTCTGCTGTTTAAGCCACAGTTTGTGATACGTTGCTATGGCAGCTTTAGCAAACCAATACAACTACAATATAATATGTGGTAGAAAATCTACACAGGCAAAAGTCCAGACAGACTTATATAAATTTTGAACAGTATACAAGCAGAGAAAATGACAGCAAAGGAACACTTAAAATTATGTGACTATCTCTAGATTGTAGGATTATATCTCTTTTTAAATTTGGGAACACATACTTTCATAAAGACAAAATATTTTTCAATTTAAGCATAAGCATTATTCCAAAATGTGATTGTATTCACAAGTCCTACAATTCACCATTCTGTTTAGGATTGGATTTTGCTAATATTTTGGTAGTGGTGGTGGTGATAGTAAAGTTATGGAATGTCCCAGAGAAAAGTGCTTTCTTCTGACTCCAGGAAGTTGGTTGGCCCAGCCTCACTGAGGAGAGAAGTAGCCCCAGCCAGCTTTTTTCTGACCACACCTACATGGAGAGAGCAAATTGTGAGGACAATAAGATGCGTCAGTTGTCCTTACGTTGTTCAAACTATTGGGTGACCTGCCTGCCATCAGCATGTGTGTTTCCCTCTCTCCACACTTTGTATATTTTATTATCTTTCTGTCTGTGTCCTTCCACCTAATTTGAAATTCTGGATGCTGGCCTCCTCTTGCAACTGTACTCAGCCTCTGCCTGTGCTCTCCTTCATGATGTAGATCCCCAGAGTTCTTGGTCTAATTCCTTATCTTCTCAGTCTCTTCATTCATTTGAAAATTTAATTGCTGACCATGATTTTGTCCTGAGGATTCACAGCACCTACAAAATCTTCTATCGGTATTCCTCAAACTCTTTGTAATGAAGGATGATTTTTCCCCCAATCCACTGAAGATTAATAGTTCTGTAATATATTTTAAAATAAAATAATGAAAGCATAAAATTAAAAAATAAGAGATTACAAACTGAACTAATAATGTTCTATTGAAAACTAAAACTTCTATAATATACATTAAAATAAATTACTAAATAAATGAAATTTAAAAGTAAAGACAAAATTTCAAATTTATTCTTTTATTATTAGCTTTAACAAACACAGAATTATTCTGCAAATTGCTATAAACGTTTCTAAGTGCCTACTCTCAATTTCCATACTTAGTTTACAATGTGACTGATAGTTGCGGGCCAGCACCTGACCACAGATCACCTGAGCACTTACTTCACAGCTCTCCTGTTCCATATAGTCAGTTCTTCTTCTTACTTTAAAATGTTATCCAAGGTTATAAAGTCAAGATTTAAAACAAAACAATAACCAGTATTGATTAACCACTTTGCACATCCATCCTTCTCTGCCTTTTTCTTATTTCATATATTAAGAGCACAGCTATAGTGCAAACAGTTAACTCAGTGCTAATATCTAGCTGTTCAAAATTGATGATAATTTAGAATTTGGAATTCTTACTCTTTAAAATTAGTTTCACAACTTTTCAAGTCGATTCAGTTAACAGGACCAAATAACTATTGATGATAATCATAAAAGTAGTGGTTGTATGCATTACAAGGGTTTTGGTATGAAAGGCTGGCCTCACATCTAAGTTTCCAGTATTTGTTAGCTGCTTGAATATGAGCAAACTACTCAGCATCACTGACTCTTGGTTTCCTAGTTATAAAAATAGGAAAATAACACCTACATCAGAGAGTTAGTAATTAGATATGTGCGTGATATAAGGGTTTCACATCCGCCTTACTGGTGTAACCTATCAACCACATCATGTCAAGTCTATATGTCCATGAAAAGCCCTCCCAGGCTGTTGTCTGGGGCCCTGCATTCATTTCTGGGGCTAAGTGAGGTTAAAGACACTTCAAGAGCTAGTGGTATTCGAGACAATCAAAAGAGCTAAAAAAACTACTGTCCTTCATATCAAATCTTGTAGGTAGTATGTACTATACAAATGGATCTTTAAAAAGGTGTCCATAATTAATTGAGTGAAAAGTAGATTTAAAAACTGTTGTGTTGTATGATCCCATTCCTGTGGAAATAGATATACATTGAAGTATTTACCTATAAAGAGATTTCTTTAAATTGCTAGAGACTTAATGACTGTCTTATATTTATTGGATGAACATACTTCATTAATAACCCTTACTGAGATAGGCTTGTTTATCAGTAAAATAGCACAGGCTAGGAGTAGAGAGTAAAATGGATATAATACAAATTGCGCCTCACATGGAGATACTCATGTATCATTAATAACTATAAAGTACATTGAAGATACAAAGTTCTGGGTAAATGATAAGAATTTGTATCAGGTATTGGTCACAGACAGAAGCAGAATAATGTGTTTGATAAATGAAAGACTTAATATAACCTGGCCAAGCCTTAATCCCTACTAACATCTCACCTACATGTAAGATGATAGGGAATTCAAAACAGGGCCAGAGCACTTCATTCGAGGGTCTCTTCCAGTCTCCAGTTTTGCCTCCTGCCACGTTGCATTCTCCATAGTCATCACCTTTAGAACACTGGCAAAATTGTACATTACTTTGGTTCCTAGTTCTATTGAAACAGTGTTCTGAACCATTTCTCCAAACATGAAGTCATAGCCACATTCAAATAGGCATGAAGTTTTTAGCAGAGTGATACTGGAAGGCACTGGGACTGAAAGAGCAAAGTAAAACCTTCATTCTTTCTCCCCAATTGCTGGGGTAGATCACACATAAGAATTTCTGCATTTAAAATAAAGAATTCTTCCATTATTGATACTGACATGAAAGTATTCTTTGTCTTCCGTTGGAAAATAGTTCATTATATTTAATATTGGAAAGCATAGCATATTTCCTCTCATTTACACTTAATTTGTATCATTCTTGGATGCAGGGGTGTGGAAAGCTTGGATTCGTATTACAACAGAACACAGATGTACTCAAGTTTCCCTATTACACTCCCAGAAACAAAACTACTCAGCACAGAGGTGACCAATGGGCCATACGCACTCTCAATTTACAATCAGTTCAGCCATTATTACCAGAAGAAATCCTTTTAAAATGAGCATGATACTGAACTGTGCACCCCAAGTCATTCTTCTAAAAATAGAGAGCACCTCCTTAAACTTTATAACCCTTCTCTGTAGATTTCCCAGAACTAGAGAAATAGGCAGAAATACCAGCAGTCACTTGATCACCTATGTAGGGTCAGCATTTTTTTTTTCCTATGGAGACCAAAGTTGGTGAAAGGATTATTATTTCAAATAAGCCTCTGTGATAAGTATTTTATTCCCATTTGAAGAAATGAGCTTTCTACTGTACCATGCTGAATTCCAACTGGGTAACTAAGTAACACTAAGAAGGGAAATGTAAAAAAGGAGACAAGGTAGATTTCTTGATAAATAAATATCCACTAGAGATAACAGAATGAATTCAGCAATCTCATATTTCAAAATTATATGTGAAAACATCATTTTTTAAAAAATTGACTAAGTACATCTTAGAGTAAAGGCGTTGTGAATCCAATTCTGACATATGTGTGGAACTGGATTCAGACTACCAAGCAGTACTCTGACACCAGTTGAGGGTCCTACAGTTTAACTCAATTTTGACACTGTCTACCCAGAGATAGCTTCAGATCCCACAGATTAAGGCCTCAGTCCTAAAAGACTGCACACACACACACACACACACACACACACACTTCAGATGCCAGTCACAAGTCCAGGTTGTCACCTATGCTTCTGACACACCAGGTAAAGATCGGAGGTGCCAGTGACACCTTCCTTGGGTTTGATTAATTTGCTAGAGTAGCTCACAAAACTCAGAGAAACATTTTACTTACTAGGTCACTGGTTTATTATAAAAAGATGTAACTCAGGAAAAGCCAGATGGAAGAGATGTCTAGAGCAAGGCATGGGGAAAGGGCACAGAGCTTCCAAGCCGTCTCCCAGCACATCACTCTCCCTGAATCTCCAGGTGTTCACCAACTCGGAAGCTCTCCAAACCCTGTCTTTTTGGGATTGTTATGGAGGCTTCATTACATAGGCATGATTGAGTAAATCAATTGTCATTGGTAATTGAATCCAACCCCTCCCTCCTTCTTGGATGTCAGGGGGTGAGACTTAAAGTTCCAACCTTCAAATCACATGGTTGGTTCCCCTGGCAACCAGCCCCCATCCTTAAATGGGTCCCCAAAATCACCTCATTCACATAACAAAAGACACCTGTATCAGAAATTTCAAAAGATTTTAGGAACTCTGTGCCACAAATAGGACAAAGACCAAATGTATATTTCTTATTATAAGTCACAATATCACATTGCTCATCTGCTATTAAACTGAGATCCCTGAAATCTAAAAGGATTTAACAAGGTTCATGAATTCCTTGAAATCCAAGGCAGGATTTTGTGTATATGTGAATTTTTTATAAAGAAATTTCTCCCTCTTCAGGGTTCTTCCATTTGGCAAACATATTCCTATAACTCCCTCTTAACACAAAACAAAAGTCTCCTTTATCACACATCCCCTTTTACTCTCCCACTAATTTTCTAGATTTTCTTCCTAATCAAACTCCTGGAACAGATTTTATAAACACACAGTCTCTTTTTCTTCAACTTCCGCTTTCTCATTCTCTCAGGAACGTTTGTCTTTCTTCTCCATGACACTGCAAAACTGTGCTCTGGGGAAAGGCAAACTAGCCTTTGTTCTGTCACATCTATTGTCAATTTTGAGTTTTTTCCTGGGAATTTTCAGCTATTCAAAACTGTCAGATAGTGTCTTCTGAGAATCTTTCCTCCTTGTCTTCCATAATCTTAGAAAGCCACAGCATCTTTCAACTAGTCTGGCTGTTTCTTTGCATTCTCCTTCATTTCACACTTCACTTCCTAATTATTCATATGGTAGTTCCTCAGTCTTGGTCAGGACCCTTTCTCTCTGTGCTCTCTTTAGGGGAGATATTATCCATTACCAGACTTTTACAAACCAGCTTTATGCTAATAATTCCCACATTTATATAGAACTCAGATGTCTCTTCTGGATTCCAGACCTGCATATCTAACTGTATAGTTTAGTTCACTTGGCAGACAGTACAGTGAAACCAGCCTTCTTTTTTGTCCCTCCAATATTCTAAGTTCTTTTTTCTCATGCATAGAGCATTCTTACTCTCACTCTTTGCATGGTTTTATTTTCCTCACTATCCAAATATGAACTTAAATGTTATATCTTCAGAGATCTCTTCTTTGATTCCAATCTAAATTAGATCACACCCTTTTACTACTTACCATAACAACCTGCTCTTTTCCTTGATTATTCTTTATCTTCATATGTGTTTTAACATGTGTAATATCTGTCTTCCCACTTGCCTTGATAATGGGGATCTTATCTGCTTTATTTTTTGTCCCTACATAATACTGGACCCGGCACAAAGTAAGTATTCAGTATGGATTAATTATATGAATGAATAAATACAGTTTTTACTCATTCAAGAAATCCTTGATGCAAACCTACTATGTGCCAGGCACTGCTTTAGGTACTGAGAACCTGCAATGAAAAATAAATGATAAAGTCCTTGTTCTCAAGGGACTTGGATTCTATCAAGAACAATGACAATAATCAACAAATATTTAATATTTTGAGGCGAGATAAGAACTGTGAAGAAAAATAAAGTGGGGTAAAAGGAATGAAAACTAACTAACATTGGCTAAGAGGGTTTTTTTTTTTTATAGGGTGGCATGAACTCTTCACTGGTTAGATGATATTTAGGAGAGACATAAAAGAAATGAAAAATACATGCAAGTATTTGGAGAAGAGCATTCCAGAAAGAATAACAAGAAGTTCAAAG
The DNA here is from genome assembly GCF_949987535.1 of Balaenoptera acutorostrata. NCBI lineage: Eukaryota > Metazoa > Chordata > Mammalia > Artiodactyla > Balaenopteridae > Balaenoptera > Balaenoptera acutorostrata. The sequence goes on along the minus strand of NC_080071.1, from coordinate 51,871,823 downwards.
ACCTTGAGAGATAATGTCATTCTTTATAAACTACAAGGAGGCCAGTATGGCTGAAGCACTGTGAGTAAGGGAAGCTCAGGGGACTCAAAGTGCAATCACAGAAGTAGTGTGCGGTGGTCAAGTCCTGCTTTGTAGATGGTAGGAAAGATTTTGGATTTTACTCAAGGTTAGATAGGAAGCCACTGAAAGCTATAAATGAATGAAAAAAAATAAAATATTCTCCAAATATTTATCTAAAAGCCAAATTTTGGATATTGTTCCCCAAGGAAGAGAAAAAGAAAATCACTCCTCGTTTGTGGTTGTGTGATTCTTCTATTAACTATTAAGCTAAATCTGGGCAAGTCACACCGTCTCACTTGGGTGATTTCTTTCCGTATCTAGGACTAAATGATCAGTTTGGGCCATTGCAGATATTAAGAATTTTGTATTTCCGATAAGAGAAACTGTGATAGCTAAGAACTGCAGCACTGGGGAAAAAAAAAAAAATCTGTAGATTTTGAGACTTGAATCCTTCATCTGACTGAAACAAGAATCCAGAGATGTTTAAAGCCATCTAAAAATGTTTTCAGAAAGACATTTGTTTCTAGATTCACACATAATGATTCACTGCACAACTCCCGTGGGCTTAAAAGTAGAGGGTTTCCATCCTGACATATTGTATAAGAAAATGAAAAATGCATGTGTATGTGAATTTGTGTGTTTATAGGAAGTAGATATGTATAAACCAGGACACTTCTCTAGCTTCGGATTCTAATAAACAAGGGGTTGCTGGCTTTTAACATCACAACCAGTGAGAAGCCTAGAAGCCTACAGGAAATGAGAAGGCTGCCAGAGAAGCTGACCAATGAATTCATTGTTTTTCCCTGGACTGTCAGCACTCTTCTTTTCAGAGTTGGCTTTTCACTGGGTCAATGTATCAAGTCATTAGTTTTTGGTGAATCAGCCAGAGGAAAAAGAAAGAATATGCAAAAGGGAAACCTTTAGGACTAGTCTTGGAAGACATTTTCTAAGAGTTGGCCTTGCTTGCTTTCTTTTTTTTTTTCTTTTTTGGATTGTCTTCAGCTTAAAGTTGTTCTGAAATCAGACTTTGGCATCTTAATTTTGAAGTTTTATTTTTCATTTCTTGAAATAAAAATAATATTTTATTATTCAATTTTTTGAATAAAAAATAATAGTCTATAATATAATGTGTGGTTAAGCATATTTTCCAAAAAAGAAGTACCCATTTTTGTACCTACAAAATTAAAGACATGCATGACAGGTCATAAGATTTAGTTATGTTATTTCTTCAGAATTTGCAGATGGTTACTGTAAGGGTATTCTTAAAGATATTTAGCCTTATATTGCATATTATTTTCTCTATGAGAAGATGCAAATATGAGTGCCTAATCTCTTTTCTGAAAAATTTGTTTTTAGAAATAAATTCTGATAACTGATATGTTATCCGTTTCTGATTCTGATAACTGGTATGTTTCTCTCTTGCTTATTGTTTGTGTGTCCATCTCTAGCCAAGAGTTTAGGACATAATAGTGTTCATCTTATTTTGTGCTCCTTTTTTTCATTTGCTTTAATTTGAAAATATTTTAATTTTACTTTGCTGAATACACAAATCATTAAACCAGTTTTGGAATAAATTTGGTTAGAAATGAATGTAAATGTGTACTTTAAATTTATTTAAGATGTGTTAAATAATGAAATTAAATAAAATGCGTAATAGTGGGGAATAAACAGACAAAAATGCTTTCTATAATCAGTGGGTTTTGAAATGGATTTTGACATGTTTGAGGGACCCACAATGGTAAAAATATGGAAAGACCCTTCAGAAAAAACAAACAAAAAACAAGGCACTTGCAGAAGAAAAGATGGGCATGATCAAGTTGTGGTCAAAAGACAGCAAGCAGTTTGAAGGGGTTCAAAGAAGTGTTGGGGCCCAGGGCAGGCTACCTTAAAATATGCTTCAATTGCATTTTGATTATTTGAACTAAAGTTATTTAAGATGCGGCCAGCAGATACAAGAGGGAGGCTTTGATCCTCCTCCTTGTTTCCCTGAAAACAGGAAATAAATCTCCCAAGCGAAATGTGCCCTCCCTGTACTGGGAAGTAGAAAGACATCCTTATCACCAGAGATAGGGAATTTAGGGCCAAGAAGCCTCTATAAACAAACTTTGTTACTTCTTTACTAATTTACTACCCAAGCCCAAACTTCCCTTAAATTCCTTACTAATTAAGCACCCAAACCTAAGTTTCTTTGTCCTGTCAATTCCTCTCAAAGGTATTGTTTCTTTGTCTTAAAAAGTATAAAAGCTGCCTGCTTTGGCCACTTCTTAGGTCCCATTTCTATGAGACCTCCATGCACATGAATTAAACTTGTTTCTTTTTCTTCCCCTCTTAATCTGTCTTGTGTCAGTTTGATTACTGGTCCAGCCACAAGAACTCAAGAGGGGTAGGGGAGGAAATTTCCCCCTCCCCAATAGAAGATAGGGTTCAAAATCAGCAGAGAATATCCAAAACAGAGTTGGGTAGCATGGCAGGCAAGCCAAGAAAGACAAGTAGAAATTAATCAAATACAGAAAGAGTGAATATGAAAATAGCATATTTCCCAAGGGCAAAGGCACGTTCAGAGATATTGAGCTCAGGGTAAACTCAACTGAATAAGTAGAGTTTTGCATTCATTCAGGCCAGTGTAAGTCCTTAAGGAGTCAGCTGGGAAAGAAGGTTGCGAATCCAAGGGTTGGAGTTGGTGTCCAGAGAAGAGACAGAACATGAATACAGAGGTAGCGGCATATCAGGGTGAACATCTAATAACTGAAATTGGGCATTAAATTTTGAGTGATAAAGGGAATTCAGAACAACACAACAGCAAAAATGAACTAAACCTCATCATCTGATAGAGATAAGTGTAACTCAAGACAGCACAAATGAGGTGGCTTTCTATTCTAAGGACTTGACACATGTGCTCTGTCCTGTACCTGGGGACAGATTATTCCAGGTGTCTTCGGCCCTTATACAGGGTGTAGGAATTCACTTAGATGGAAACTCATGCCCCATGGGAGCTCTAGTGATCAGAAGCCATGAAGATCCCAAAGGTGGTTTCAGATCAGGACAGATTCAAGTTTAGCATTCAGCAATGAGACCACAACATAGGAATGGCTTTCCCTTTTATTAGCAAACAAAGATAATTACGACATTATTTTCTCCTCCCTCTCATGTGTTGCAGTCTACGTAACTGGCTTTATTACTCTGTATAAAGTATGCGGTCTCTTCCCTTTCCATCTCTCCTGAATATTTGTCAAATTAATCTTCCTAAAGTGTCATTTCTTTCATTAGTTTGCCCATGTTCAAGAATATACAGTAGTATTCTACCTTCTATGGTGGAAAAAGTCCTTGAACGTTTTTGCCTTTATTCAGACTACCCACTCGTTATCAAAGGCTCTTCTGCACTTTGCTCCCCAGCAGAGAGAGGGCGCTGATGCTCACCCTTCCAAACTCTCTCTTGCCCCTTCAAAGTCTTAATTCATTATCTCTGTCACTACTCCTAGGTTGTAATTATATGAATTTAATCATTATTTAACTTCTTTAGCCTGTGAATGTTTCACTTCCCTGACATGATTTTAACTATTTAAGGACAAGTTCTCAGTTCAGTGTAGAAATGTAGTAAATAACTGGTGAACTGGACTTTGTCAGTTGACAAGAAGAACTTGATTAATTAGCAAATGTTTTCTTTTCTACTCTTTTTATATAATTTTCCATCAATCAAAAATACAATTATTGACTTTTTCTCCTAGCAATTTCTCTAAAATTCTAAAACCTTTCTGCTGTGTTTCTCTCTCAATTTATTCTTTTGCCATCCTATGTGACTTCTAATTGGACAAGATTATTTCGTGCTATTTTGTAAAATTAGAGATTGGGCGAGGTTTTAACCTGAAGTCAAGTTTGAACAAGGGAGATAGTTACACCATGGATGAGTCTTTCTTAGGAGGTAACAAAGAGCAAATTTTTGTCCCAGAACACATCCAGAAGGCTCTTTTCCACTTGTCTTAACATCACATGACTATAATGTGAAACTTGTGGCTGTGAAGTGTGCCTGCATTAAGTGACTCCCAGCCTTGCACTGCACAACTCTGTCAGCTTCCAGGTGCTCCTGGGAAAAGTAAAACCAAGGGACAAAGAATGAGAGTGTCAAGATCAAGATCGTTTGACTTTATTGGTGTTAATGTTATAGCCTCTGCTGATTTTAGCATCAGACAGACCCATCTCTCTCCTCTAAGACTCATCACTGGCAAACTGTAAATGTCAAACTCTCCAGGTGATGAATGGAGAAGAAAAATATAAGACCAATAGTAACTAGATCCTGCAGCATAGGAAATGTTCATGTTCTTCTCCTTTATTTCTAAACCCAGAGAGAAATCTCAGTAACACACTGTTGGGCTTTTTAAAACATCTGTTTATAACACAAATGATAATACTATGATAACTATATCAAGGCTTGGTCTCCAACGAACTTACTACATTGAAAACAATTGCAGTTTCTTTTAATATCATTGCACACAATCAAAGGGTCTAGTACAGTGATAGGAGACTCCATAGATTATTCTAGTAGTGAATTCCAAAATACATAGCTACTCTTATTACCTTGGTTCCTTCCTAAAAAGTCTATATAGCATATAGCCTTTCCAATAAAGCCAATGCCGTAGAAAACAAAATCAGCAACCTCTAAGCAGACAGAAATTTGTTTTCAAAATTTACGCTCACATACACATACACATGCATGCACACACACAATGTATATTATGTTTTTATTATATATATATCTATATTACTGAGATCATGATGAACTTGGATTTTAGCTACCTTAATAATCAGTTTGTACCCCCGATGTTTGTCAGGTGTTTCCCTAGCCTCACAGCCTGTCTCTGTCTAGCTCATTCAAATCACTATACAAACATCAGCCCCTTCACTGTTTTATTTTTCAGTCCTGTCACACTCATCATTTCAGGATTTTTGTTTCTAGGTTTATTAAAGATCAGTTAAGGAAGATGAGGAGAGGTTTATATCATGCACATTTACCATTTCCTCTTTAGACACTCTGGTTTCCTTGCTCTGCTTCTTCAATGTAGCCAAGCTTATCTCCTCCTCTGTTTTAGCTCTTCCCCTGAGCTGTGGTTGTCTCCACCAGCTCCTCCTTCTTCTCCACTGAAAAGAGCACAGCCCTTTTCCTTGAAAACCCTGAGCATCAGACCAATACCCAGGACAGAGAAACTCATTTCTGTCCCAGAGTGGCCCTATAAGCAGACGTGATCTCAGGCCACAAACTCAAGTGTTCAAATAAAACATTGCTTTTCTTTGTACCTTATAAACCACTGTAATTGTACTTTTGTGCCTTATTCTCCCAAGCTGGAGGAAATATAAATCTCCATCATTGCACAAGTTTTCCTTTTGTCCACATTATGCCACATGTCAAGGTCTTACACCACATTAGTGAGGCAGTTTTATAGTCACTGAGATGTCCCTCACTCCTTCCTCAGTGACTGTTCAGGTCTGGGGATGCTACGCTATGAGTAAAAGAAATCTGCGATGGGCACTATAACCCTGATGCCTAGATGCACCAGGTAGCCCTCCTTGTCTCATAGTCTCCCACATCCTTGGTGCACCCACCAGAAAGCTAATCTCAAGACGTCAAGACATGTTATCAATACTCAGGGAAAGGCAGATCTCTCTATACATCTCCTCCAGTACAGGAGAATCTGTTTCAGTTTGGGAAAAAAGCTTAACTCACCAACCAATCCTCTTGTCCCTTAATAGACTCAGTCTCTACCCAAGGAGCCTCTTCTTCCATTTGGGCAAACCTAAGTTCCCTGGGAATTTAATTTTAGAAAATTAAATCCAGTAAAAGTTGCAGATTATCTCAGTTTTTATTCCTGACACATAACTGAGGGAGTTAAGTAAAAAATGTCACCTACTTATGTGGGAAAGAAAACAAGGAGGAAGAATTAAAATACAAATTAATATCTCAAAATAGGATCTATCCAGAAAAAAATGTGTTTAATAAAAATTGGTCTTTCTTTCTCTCTGCACACAAAGAAATTCTGGTTCTCTGCACAGTACTAAAAAAATGATTTTCTCTATATAGTTGTAAGTTCACTAAAATTATTCACTACCACCTTCCAGTAATACTAATTAGTCATAACTAAAACATGGCATTTTTTATTTCAGCCATATATATATATATATATATATATATATATATATATATATATAGGCCTTAAACAATGAACCCTTTCATACCAAAGATCATATTATTTAACCTTTAAATTATAAGCATTAGCCTTAGGTCTGCCATATAACAGGCATTTAGTAGTAATTTGTTGAATGGATGGTTAATGGATGAGTTAAATTTAGAAGCTTTATACACAAATACTGACAAACATACATATATACAAACACACACACAATTATTGGAAGTCTGTAAAGTATCTGTCATATAGGAGATTCATTTTTTCTTCCTTATTCACTAACTTGAACTAAGCATGTAATGTGCATAACAATTACCAGGTGAATGGTGGCAACTGTTCAAAGTTTAATAGGTGCAGTAGTTAGGCTTGTTCTAGGCATTGTTAGGAACGCACTAATATTTGGCTGCAATATTTGTATAAAATCTGCTATTTAGTGTAGTTTCATTCTTGGCCTATGAAAGGTTAAATAACCAAAGTCATATTAAACAGCAAACTTGTGCAAGACTATGATCATGTAATCACACTGATTACCATCTTATGTAATCCATTTAATGAGTAATATGGACAAGACATGGTTCAGAATTATCATTATATGATTGTACATTTTCAATTATAAGTATAACTTAGAGTAAAAATCTTATGTACTTTACATGTTGGGACTATCAGCCAATTGAAGAAAAAATTAAATTAAAACTTATGAGATGAAAACATAGTCACCCAAAAAACTGTATACAAATGTTCATAGATGCTTCACTTGAAACAGCCAAAATCTAGAAACGGCCAAGATGTCCCTCAGCAGATGGATGGCTAAACAAACTGTGGTACATCCATACCAGGAATCACTATTCAGCAATAAAAAGGAACAAACTATCAATACATGCAACAACTTGGATGTGTCTTCAGAGAACTGTGTTGAATAAATAAAGCCAATCCTGAATGGTAACATATTGGATGATTCTATTTACATAACATTTTGAAATGACAAAAGTTTAGAAATGGGAGAACAGATTAGTGATTCCCAGGAGTTAGAAACAGTAGGGGTTGAGGATAGCAGAGAGGTTACAAAATGACAATACTGGAATCTTCATCGTGGTGGAACTCTTCAGTACCTTTACTGTTGTGGTAGGTACATGCAACTACATGTGATAAAACAGTATAGAACTAAATGTACACACACCCAAATGTGTATATGTAAAATTGAGGAACTCTAAGATTGGTGGATTGTATCCATGTTAATATCCTGGTTGTGATATTGTCAGATAATTCACAAAATATTATCATTGAGAGAAATGGGTTTTAGGGTACATGGGATCTCTCTGTACTATTTCCTACAACTGTATGTGAATCAATAATTATCTCAATAAAAGTTCAATAAAAATACAGTTCTTAAACATTAGTTATTGCTATTGCAAAAATAAAATGCAGTAAGAAAGGATGATGTAAAAACCATTAATTTTGTATACAAAACCAGGAGTAATCACTTTAAAATAGTTAAATAGAGTAATAGATTGACAATACAAGTACTAAGAGAATGTGTATGTGAAATGAGTTAAGGATAATGCTTTTGTGATTTAACTTGTAAAAAAAATTAATAATGAAACACAAAAAAAGATATTAAATAATGTAAATCTTTGCAGAATTGTCTATTCTACTATTACAACATAATAATTTAAATGATGTATAAGAACTGATTAGATTTAGTAATTTAACGAAATTTAGGTCATGAGTTAAGTGAGGGAAGAAGAAAAAAACAATTCCAGAAATTGTAAATGACAACATCCATGATCAACCTTTTTCAATCTAGACATAATAGAGAACATAAACCATACAGAAAAAAAAGAAGGAAATGTTTGGGGAAAATAGGGTATCCCCAAAATATCATGCTTCGCAATTGATATCACTTGAAAGTAAGCCAGTATTTAATCAAAAATATTCATTAAAGTGACCACAAAATAAATGTACCAGTTGAAAGTGCTGAGAAATTCATGTTCCCACTCTGCAACATCAAACTTCAAATTTGACTACTGAAAATTTAAAAATAAACCTGTATTAAAAATTTAATGTTTTTTATTAAAATTATAGATATATTTTTGCAACCGAAAGTTTTTTTAGGTTTGGGAATTTGGAAGGCAAACATTTTAGTTACCCTATGAAGATCATTAGATCTTGATTACTAATCTTGATTAGTTCAGAGATGACTAAAAACCTACAACAATGATTTTACCAGTGCCTGTCATGTGTAAGCCACGATATATAGCAATATAATTCAATTTATACGCTGTGCATGCAAATCACATGAAGTGTTTGGTAAAATGCAGATTTTGATTCAGTATATCTGGAGTGGGCCAGGGATTCTGTATTTCTAACAAGCTTTCTGGAGAAGACAAATATGCACATCTGGGTACACATTTTAAGTAGCAATGTTTTAGAAGAACAAGTTGTAAGCAGATATTTTTTCCTTATGAAGTTTGTAGACGTACTGGAGAGACAAGATATAAAAACTTGAAATAATGTTCTCTTAGGGCAGAATATCTCAGTAATTTAATCTGTATAGAAAAATATTGGGAGGGAGGAGTAAAGTGAACTGGGTTTCTAGGTCCTATTGTCCCAGATTTCCTTTATGGATATTGCTCTTTTGTGTTGCTTTATGCCAATTAAAGCCGAAGGAAATAAGCTTAATTAACATAATTACAAATTAATGAATTTTGTGATTTTAAGAAAAAGACAGGGAACCAGAAACACTAAGAAAGTGCATTTAATTATGCCAACCATTGAGAAGCTTAGGAAACTATGCAGACAGTTTCCAAAAAAAGAGAGTCTGAGAGACAAACTCATTCAGGGAAGTAAGATATTCTTTAGGACTTGGGTGCAAGAAAACGTTCCACTAATAAATAAGAGAAACTATAAATAAAAGAAGAAATCAACTTGGCTAAATTGAAAGTTGTTGCTATTAAAGCCTGAAACATCAATAGGTAATTAGGTCAGGTTACTAGGAATAAATAGAAGAAAAGCCTACTATTTTGATAAAAAGAACAAGAAAGGACAAAAGTAAATTTACATGCAACTTGCAAAAATAAAGAGCAAGGAAACAACTCAAAGGAGAGAAGGCTAATAACAGAACTCAAGAAAAGAAAATGCCAACTACAGAAAAATAAAGCAGCTATTTTTTTACATACAAAATCTGAGATCAAAAACTTTAAAAGATGAGGGTCTAAGATCTCTGAATACTTTATGAACAAGACATCATTTGTTGAATACATTATAAATGTATTAATTTTTTAATAAATTATCTGTTTTAAAGTGTCAAATTGTTTTTAAATTATGCAAACTAATTTGTAGGTAAGAGGGATTCAAGATCATAATATTAAAACAAAAAATGGTTACACAGAAGAATAATTTTGGGTTTCGAGAAATGTCAGTTTGAAACTTCATCAAAATGTAATTTACAACTGGAAAGGAATTCCCAAATCTAAAATGTAGGAAAATAGAAATATATGTGTTTTCAAGAAATGTATGTATCATGGGCTTAGGAAATACATAAATTAAATAAACCAGTTCCAAATAATCCTGGTAAAATAACCCCTATCCTTGGGAAGCAGGTAGTGTGACTGAATGATGATTGCTAGATTAACAGGTACATATTCACATACATACAGAAAGCAGAAAATTGAAAAATTGGTGTGAAGACTTAAGAATTGATTCCCCTAACATGATAATAGAGAAACAACGAATCAGACTTATTAGTATAGGTCATGAGATAACAAATCCAGAGAGAAAATTTTAGAAAAAATAATGTGTAATGAACCCAAATATATGACTATAAAATGGGCATATATTTGACAAATATGTGGTAAATAGATAACTAGCAGATAGGTAGCCAGCAGATAGCTAATTAGCTAGCTAGCTAGATAGATAGAAGGATAATAGACAAAGTGATAGATGAATGGACATCATCTGGCAAAATTACGCCACATTAATTTATAAGCCCATTTCATAACATGACTGTGTAAAAGTGACACTGTTGGAGTCCCATCCACACTTTCTTAACACTCACTGGTCTAGCACTTGTCAGTGACATTCAACGGCAAGCATCTGTGACTCTCTGCACCAGGGCTTTCCCTAGGCTCATATACATGGGGCAGGATGGTAGTGCCAGACAGATACTCCTCTTTGGGGCAGTTCTCTGCCAATGAGAGATGGAGATTGGGAGGATAGATATCCCAGCTTCCTGGTCCCTTAGACAGGAAAACTGAGATGGATTGTACACAGTCCTTCAGAGCTCTCAGCAGAGATGAGCTGCAGTTTCGTGTAGTGGTAGCCTGACTGTCTTCCCTGCCTCACTGAATGGGGTTGTTTTCTCCCAAAGTGATCCCTTTGTACTTAAATTCTTGCCTCCGTGGCCTCTAGAAGAGCACACCTTTGACATCATGTCAGTCTATGTCAAAACCGTCCTCAATAATGGATGTTACTTTTTTTTTAATTATTGGTAATTTGACAAGAATAATAGTACATACATGAGTATTTTATTGGCATTTAGAAAACTATTAGAGAAGTTCATATGTTTTCTTGCTTTTTGTTCCTTTCAAATGTGTCTTTTTTGGTTTGTATTAGTCCATTTTTTTTCTCCTTTTTAGTGAAGGATTCACCTATTCTTATTGATTTGAAAGATCACAGTCTATTAAGGAAATAAAACCTTTGATTGTAGTATGTTTTAAAGTGTTTCTAGGATGTGCTTGAGATATATACATCTATGTGTCATGGATTTGTCATTCCAGGTTATGTAGTCAAATCAGTCAAACATTTAATTTATGATTTCTGTTTTTTGTCACCTACTAAGAAAGATCTTTGTGATTCAAGGTTTGTATAGGAAAAAGTAACAATGGTTTAGTAGATCACTCAACTGTAAATGGCACTTATATAATCATAATAATATTAATCAAAATACTGGATATCAATCTAACCAAAATTACCATAAACCTCTGTTAGGAGGATGATGGAATGGAAAGCAAACAATCATGTGCAACAAGAATAGGAAAGAGAGCTAAGTCTTTTCTCCCTACTAAGAATTCAAAAAGTATACTTAAAACTAAAAAAAAGCATGACACTCCATAGAGATGTGGAGATAAATATTCAATAATCAACTACTATAAGTCAAATTGGTTGTTTCTACTGTTTTCTTTAATTTTTTGTTGTTGTTAAAAGACCTTGTATATCCATTGCCCTTTGTAAATCATATAAGCATCTAATTTTAATGAAAATAAACTACAAAAACAAAAAGAACCTTTGGGGTTATAGATAGTTAATTCATGATAAGCTACTTTACTGAGTTCCTTTGACATTTATAGTTTTTTTTAGTTGATTTTCTTTACAAATGATTTAAATTTTACTATTTCAGTTTGGCTAGTTATATTTCAATTCATTTTGCTTAATGGCCTATGTCTAGAAATGATAAAGACTGACATTCTTATATTGTCTTGCTTTTTAAAAGAAATGTTCCTATTATTTCCTATTAAACATAATACTTTCCTTTAGGAAAAAAAATCTTTCTAGTCCTATTTCACTAATGAGTTTTGACAGGACGATTTTCAATGTCTTTCTGGCATAAAAATTTAATAATACAGCTTTTCTCATTTAACCTATTAATATGGTGAATTACAATAATTTATTCACTAACATTAAGGCACCATATAATTCTCAGGGATATCAGGGTAGGGATGGGACCAGGTGAAGTTGATTTTGATATACTGCTGGAATTTATCATTTAATATTTTGTGTATAAAGATTTTTATGCTATCTTTTATACTGTTCACATTTAAAAGTTACTGAGCCTTTCTAAAGCAAGTGGAAAGTGTTCTTTCATTTCCTATTCTCTAATATTATTTAAACAGCAGAAAATTTATTTGTTTAAATATTTAGAACTATCTGAACTTGAAAATTTGATTTTTTTCACTTGTTTAGGAGCTTATACATAAGGAGTATTAAAATAGATACAGTTCTATTTAATGTCTTTGGGGTGTTGGGTCAATTTTCAAAATCTATACTTTTCTAGAAAATGGATATATTTATCCAGATTTTCATTTCGGGCAGCATATTGTTGGTAAAAATCACTTTAATATAATAGTTTTTATTTCTCCTCTGTGATTGTGTACTTTTTCATTCCTAATTACAAATATATGTATTTTCTCTCTTTTTCTTGATTAATCCAAGGAGTAATCTCTTTCATTGTTTTTAAAGAATTAGTTCTTAAACTGATGGTTTTTGTGTTTTCTTACTTTTTAAAAAAATCTCCAATGGTTATGTTAATGTCTTCATTCTCTGTCCTAAATAAAAATTTTTCCTGATCTGTGTTTGTTCTAATTATTTAACTTTTTTGTTATAAAAGCATGAAGGCTGTAAATTTTTATATAATAATATTTAATATCCTCACTGCATTTATTTTCTAGACAACTATTAAGTCTTAGGCTTTTTCATTTGTGGATACTATATTTTGATTTTTCTTTGGTTAACTGAATCATATCTTACTGCTTTTGTTTCATTTTATTTTGAAGCACAGGCAGGCCCACAGATTGGTGAGGTACAGCTTCACAAGGGCCATCTATACACATAACAAATGCGAGTGGCACCCCTGGAAGTGTTGGTGAAAAATCTTGAGCTCTCGCACATGTAAGAACATCTTGCTGTTAGTTTTGTATGTAAATTGACCATTCACACAATTCTCAGAGTGCCCTCTTCCTTCAGAACTGTCTATATTTTAAACTCCCTTCTAGCTGCAGTAAGCGTGCATTTGTGTTTTTAAATATTTCCTTTGTATTGATCTGCTGCACAGGACTGAACACTTATGGAAACTGATATTTTTGTCTTCAGGTTCAAAAATTTTACCAGAAAGTGCCTTGGAATTGATCTTTTTAATATACAAAGTGATTTCCTTTAGACTAACTACATTTCTTTCATTACATAAAAATGTTATTTTATTTTTGAACTTGTGTCCATTTCATTTGCTTGGATTTCTTTTGCAAACATACAGGTGTCTTATCATCTTCCCTCCACCACCTGCCATTGTCTTTTTGCTTTCCTCTGTTGATTTTCATCTTTTTTGTAGTTTATGCTTTTCCCCATGATTGTTCTTGAAGTTATGGTTTAGTTCACTGATTTGTTTGTTGTTGTTTGCTTATTTGTTTTTTTTTGCATATCTATTCTGCATCTTGCTACATGTAAATGTTTTTAAGTTGTTAGTATCATTATTTCCCTATTTCTTTTCATAACCCTGTGAAACCATTTTTCATCTCTTTCCGTTGCTTTTTCAATTCCTGTTTCATTTAGTCTATATTTTCTTTTGTTTCCTTGCAAATACAATTTATTTAGGAATATTATTTTCAACTGCTTTCTAGAAGCAGTCTTCTGAATACTCTCTTTTGTGTGGTATTCTACTTCTTATACTTCACTCTGTTTTGTATTGGTGCCATGTATGTGGTTTTTTTCTCCTTACGGTTTATCATTAAACATGGAAAATCCTGTCCCACACTGACCATTTCTCCAAAAACAGTGTTGAGTACAATATCCTTGAATACCCTTTGGGTCTTCCCTTGGCACTTTATTAGAAGAAGCACTATTCTTACTTTCTCATTTTTTCATGAGCAGACTTCTCAGCAGAGGCAAAACAAAATGTAAACTCCTGGGCTCTTTGTCCACCTGCTTCAATCAACCCAATGTTCATTAATACTAGAGACACTGACATTTCTGGTCACTCCATCAAGTGAGATTAATGTGTTAGAAGTTATTGCTTGTGTAGCTCCATCTCTGAGACATACTTCACTGTTAATGGCAAGTCTCCTCTATAACGTATGCTCCCTGGCACTGCTCTGCCTCTGTAGCTCTCCAGCTGCTTTTCCTGCAATTGGGTGAATAAAAGCAATTCAACTGGGTAAGTAACAATAGGGCCATTTAGTTCTTGGGCCCAAAGTTGGTCTTCAATCCAGGGGGAAAAAATAATGTTAACTAAATTTCCTCCTGTATTCTTGATTTATTATTTGATTCAGAATCAGTTAATTTAAAACTAAAATTTTAAAAATCAGAAGGTTGTCAATTAGGTTTCCTTTAAGCCTTGAAATTCTTGATAATATAGATATCTATTCTCCTTATTTGATTAAAAGAGATGAAAAGGGAGCTAGGGACAAAAGGGGCTAAATTACGGATGCTTATGATAATTCTCAATGAATTTTTGTAAACTCCTAAATTCCGGGACATTTATTTTCAGTTGAGAATACATCATCTTCCATGAATAATGGTGTATGGGTATGAGGTGCCTCTCAGAATTCATTTGTTCTTCCACTTTTGGACCAACCCTTGCTCTAATAATTAAACTAAGAGACTATATAGCAAGTGAAGAAATGCTAAGATATTCTCAGGGAGATGTAAGTACAGTGTCTGTTGGTAACACATGTAGAAGTGAGATTAGTCTCAACACACTGTATACGAACCTGTGAGACAGTAATAATTTTCTTCTTCCTGCTAAGATAAAGTTATAAATTATAATTATATAAACTACATATTAAGAAGGATAACAATTGCAGGCTAGCAAATTATATAGGTGCTAAAAAAATGGCATAAGATGACTGGAGCTGGTAAAATTAATCTGGAAAATCTTTTTGGCAGATACAAGTTTTGTACCAGAATTTTAGGAGAGATGATTTAACTGCTGGAAGGATAGGGTAAAAATTCTGATTAAAAGAAAAGGTCTGAGAAAAGAATAACACATTCAATTCTTGTTGGGAGAGTAATAAAGGTTAAAATACAAGAAGCTTATATTAAGCTTATACAAATGTTCGTTGAATTGAAGAGCAGTCTTAATCTTCTCTATCTCCAGAGACTAAAGAATAAATTGTTTAAAATGACTAAGATAAATTTAGAATCAAAACAATTAAAATGGTATATGTTAAATCCCTGAACATATGTAATGCTTTATAAGGTGCTAAATAGAGGCCTAAGATCCAGCATTCAAAAGGAGATGCCTACCCTCTAAGAAATGTATTTTCAAATGAGAATTCATAAACATCTAAGCAAATGTATCAGAAGCACGTGTCTTGGAGACAGGTTAGGTTGAGAGTTTTGAGTAAGGGCGAAGAGTATTATTTTATAGTACCATTTCTCTGCTCAGAATGTGGATAAATAAAATTTCTCAAGGAACTGTGAAACATTGATGTCATCAACACAAATAAAAGAAGTGCTGGAAAACCCACTGCACATCTCTGCATTTCTTCCTCACACTCTAAGGGTTCCCACAACTCAGACTTCCCGAGTCCTTGGTCAGAGCTGCACTCATTCCAGAAAATGGTTCAAGAGCCTTTGGTATGATTACATTTCACTGACTGGAAGAAACTAGTAATATCTTATACAAAGAAGTATACCAAGCAGTTCTCAGTGGACCTTTAAGTCAAGTACCACTCTGTGAATTACATCAAAACTTTTCACTGAGGACTATAGATTTTTGGACAGGCCTAATTCAGAGAGAGATGAACATTTTTTGTCTCAATATTAATACTGCTAGAATCAGAAACTGAACTTTCAAAATAGCTCTAGAGACTCTAAATCTCCTAGAAAATAACTATGTCTCCCTCATTTTCCTCGAATAAGTTGCTAAAACAGACATGTCAAGGAATCATTGTGATTTCTTTTTTTCACTTTTCAACATTTAATTTTCTTCTTTCGTTAAATCTAAATAAACACTTCTTGATTAGGAGGGACAGCTGGATATTTGAACAGGTGGTTGGAGAAGATTATGGAATAGCTTCTCAGGAAAACATTCCTAACTAGATACACAGCCATCTGTCAGATATTGTTAAAAATTCTTATGTGTAGGAAAAATTATGAAATGAGCTTTTAATGGTACACATATTGACATTTTCAATAATAAAACCATGGGTCAGGTAAAAAGAGAGATGTATTAAATAGCCCAAGCTACTTTTTAACAAAGAAATTCTTCTAAGTCAGAATTGTTCAAAGTGAGCTCCATGAATTCTAAAATTAAGATGCTAATACATATTATTAATTCAAAGGAGCTTTGGCAAATATAGTTGAGAAATTCTTAGTTAAATGAAGTTTGTTAATGAAGTTTGTTTATTTTATATTCAAAATCCTCAGAGCCTTTAGGATATTAATGTATAATGTAAGTTGTTAAATAAGAAGTAAATTCTGGAGAAAATTGACCATTTTGAACTGGACCGGACAAAATGTAACCAGAATTCTGAGTAAGAAACATCGGCTTTATACCACTTCCAAAATCTTGTCATGATTTGGGGAAAATGGCACACAGACCAGCAAAAGGTTAGGCTCTCCACCTCCGTGAGGTAGATAGTTACTCTGAGGTTCTGATCCTGTGTACTCTCTCCTATCATTACACTATTTTAGACAGAAAAGATCTGAACAGAAATCACCAGAAGAGAAACAATGAGTGTGTATATTCTGGACAATGTAATCCCCATATATACAGCACTGTAGACCAGAGACAGAGAAAGGGAATCACATAGCTGAGCATGCATGAAATCGTGGTTTGACAAGAGTTCTATCAGTGCAGAAACAGATGGGGGTGGAGCGGGTTGCTGTCTCAGTAGGACCCAGAGTACACTGGGTTGTAGCCCAGTAAAACAGATGAGTAGGATTGGGAGTCATGCAGATTAATCTAAGAATACAATATTGAGAATTAAATGAACATGTTAAAAGCAAGACTAATGTTGAAAAACATTT
Source organism: Balaenoptera acutorostrata (assembly GCF_949987535.1). Classification (NCBI taxonomy): domain Eukaryota; kingdom Metazoa; phylum Chordata; class Mammalia; order Artiodactyla; family Balaenopteridae; genus Balaenoptera; species Balaenoptera acutorostrata. The sequence goes on along the minus strand of NC_080071.1, from coordinate 51,854,850 downwards.
GATCAGAGACATAGAGACAGACTTGTTTTGTGTATTTTGGCACTTTATTATTGTATAAAGATTATTTACAGGTAGATTTTTTTGTTGGAGTAAATATATGCTAACACATATATGAGTTAAATAAACCTTTTCATTCTAAAAATAAATGACTCTTCTTACATTGAATTCTTTAATTTTATAGTAGTATTGCCATTCATGCATTTTGCATTGCTTTTTTTCTTTTTACTTTTTTGTGATTTTTAAAAATTCCTTTACTTTTGCCTTTGTGTCACAATTTGTTTTGAGCATATCTTTTGTAAACATAATAGAGCCACAGATAATTCATATTTTGGGAAAATGGTGAAAATAACAAAACTTGGTAGTCTCTGCATTTTAATAGTAATACTTAACACATGTGTCTTCTAAAATAATTGATAATTTTTATTTTTGGTTTGCTCATGGTAAGGGGTGAACTCAGGATCTTCCTACTCTACCATCTTCCAACAGTTTTCCTTTTCTTTTCTTTTTCTTTCTTTCTTTTTTATTTTTATTTTTTGATGTTGCTGGATAGGTAGATCAGCAGGCTGCTTTAAACATGAGTTTTGGATTTAGCAATTAGAATGTATTTTTAAAAGTATCTTATTATATCACTGAGATTTAGAAGGTTAAAAGTGAGATAGACAATAATATGATTCAGTGCCTCTCTAATTTATTAAATGTTTCTAACCAAGACTGATGACTAATGAAGGGATGTAAACCCAGAGTAAGATATGCAATGCTAGGTTTCTTACATCATTTTGATAACTCACTCAGATGCTCACAAGAATGGAAATCTTATCAAATGATCAAATAGCATAATGTTTTAAAGAAGGTATATAGGTGGAAGGTTCACATTAAAAAAAATTCAGACCAGACTGGAATGTTGGACTGAATTCAGTAAGATAAAATTTCATTATTATTTTTTAATGTAGATTGCAATGTCTCATTAAATATAGTCATATCTATGTTTGTGCTTCCAAGGAAATCTAAAGTACTTTTTAAGTATTCTTCTTTTATTTATTAAATATTCTATCTTGGCTGCTGAAAATATAGTTCCACAGCACATATAAGATAGATTGAAGAGTAATTTTTGAGGTTAAGTGAGATTTGAATTAACAGTGGATGTCACAGCTGATATATCCAATGATACCTTAGGCTGCCGTCAAAATAGAAAGTTAAGAAAGAGAAGGATCTCAATCTCCTTTTACTTTATGCTGGTTAGACCATGGTGGGAGTTCTGTGTTCAGTTCAGTGTTCAGTCCACTTCAAGAAGGCCCTTTACAAGTTAAATCATTTATCAGTGATTGTCGGTTTAGGTATGGACTAGACAATCCTTTGACAGTGCTATTATAGTAAATTTTTCACTCAGCAAGCTTTTACTGGGGGCCTAAACTGGATTAGCTTCTAGGACGTTATAAAACCAATGGACTGGGTCCTTTGCATCATAGACACTTACACAAACAATAGTAATGTAATGTACATTACAGTAAGTTTCATTACGTATACTCATACCTATGTTTTTGCTACCAAGGAAATTGAAATAAATATTTTTTCTTTGAATTCTTTGTTCTTGAGTTTATAATAAATTGGAAAAATACTATGACTTTTTTTCAAACTTTTTAGACTTTTAACTAGTGTTTCTCAACCTATTTTTCATTGTCATGTCCCAAGGAGAAAATCTATTTCATTTAATTAATTTTAATTTAATTTACTATCTACCTAATGAAAGAAATTAAATATTAAGAAAGAAGATCTTGTCAAATATAGTTGAGCTTTGGAGGACCACAAACCATTGTAATAAGATTTTTTTCCTACCTTCTCCTCACCCCACCCAACTCAGTTTTGTCCTCTTGGGGATAATATCTTTCCCACTGAGAATTCATGCTTTACCTAATCCATATTCACTCAACACCTTATTAATTCCCATCTCCCAAGTTTTATTCATATTGTTCCTTCAGCTAACATTGTTTTTTTCTCTTGTTTAATTCATATAGAACATTCCCACATCAAAGAAACAGTTCCAATCCCCTTTTCCTTCTGAGCATTTATTTATGATAATACAGATTTCAATAACTTAATTTTTAAAAAAAATTTATTTAAATATATTTTATGTGTTTATGTCATTAAATGTATTTATTTTAAAATAATTGTTTCACTGTGAAGATCAAATGAGACTGTGTGTAAAGCACATACCAAAGGACACATAAGAGCAAGGCAAAAAATGATACCAATTTCTTTCATATTATCACCTTATAAATTGTATTACTATACTACACATATAAGCTATAAAACCACTTTCTATTTAATACTTCAAATGGACTGTTTATATTAAAAGTATGCAATTTCGTATTCAATAATATAGCTACATTCTAGTTATTTCCACTAATTATAGAAACAGGATTTGTGAAGAGGAAAAACAAAAGGAGTTGTGTTAGCCTCTATCCCCTCCAGTATCATCACTGATTTCTCCAGACCACTTAATAATAGGATTACTCATCTAATATCAGTCGGCCTGTTTGAATTCACCACAGTTTTCTTTTGCAGGCTTTCCCCACTGCATTTGGATTTCTTTGATGCTGTTCACCTCCCTTTTCCATCTCTAGCACATTGCATGCTAGTCAATAGATAACTGATAATATATTGATACTAATCTAATCTTCAGATCTGAACGTTCATGTTGAGAGGTTTCAAAATGCCTTCCAGCTTTCATAAGAATTTTGAAAGTTTTTGTGAGCTTACCCTTCAGAATTTCAGCTTACTTACATAAACTACTCAGTGATTTAGAAAGTCATTCGTTGAATTGTCCAGAGAACAAAAATGGTCTATATTTTTCAAGCGTTGCATTATTCAAAGGGAACATGAAAAAAGACATTTAATGGTGTTGCAGGCATTAAATTTTACTACTCTTTTATCTCACCTCTATCTGCTGTTCCCAAAAACAAAGGGACTCAAAACTGAAAACATCTGGACATGTGTATACCCTTTCTCATCTGAGCATCTCACAGGTGTGATGTGGAAAAACATGGAAGAAGGAAAGAAAGAAAACATAACGAGAGATTTCATTTTGTCATTAACAGTTCTTTGAAGTTGCTCATTAATCTTTTAGATGATTTTGGCATGTTAATGTCCAACTCTAGAATATTAATATTGCTAAGCTAAGAAAAAAGTGAAGTTATTGCCTTTAAAGTTCTTTTTCTAACCGAGCTCTGTGATAATTCTTCCTATTTGAGTCATATTTTAATTGACTATGACTTTGAGCTTAACTATTCCAGCAGTTATGCAGCTACTTTATTTTATACTACCTGGATTTTTCAAGGGGAAGACGGGAGAACAATATAATCTTGAAAAGTGTTTAAGTCCTAAACTATCAGGACAATTTTTCACAAAGGATGCCGGATGGGTTTGGATGGATAAATACCTTTCCATGAGACCACATGCCATTCTTGGGAGAGATGTGTGTAAAGTAACAACCACATGCGCACATGCAATGTAGGTCCAGTTCTCTGTTCATCTAAAAACAAAGAATGTCCTTTAGTGACTAATCTTGTATAATAAATTTTTTCTGGGAAATAGCTCTAACCCCATTTTTGTTTAAATGATTGTCATATTAAATAAATCTTCAGGATAAGGAATAAAGAATATCTAACCAGAGTATCCCTTGATGTATTAGTTTCCTAACATTGCTATAACAAATTGCCGAAATGTAGTGCTTCAAATAAGACATATGTATTATCTTATATGGCAGGAGGTCTCAGAAGTCCTAGGATTAAGGTGCTGGCTGGGCTAGATTCACTTTGGGTGTTCTTTTGTCTTTTCCAGCTTCTACAGGCTACCAGCATGCCTTGATTTTTGGCTGAATCACTTCAACCTCTGCATCTTTTTTCACATGTCATATCATCTTCTCTGACTCTGCCTTTTCTACCTCTCTCTTAAGAGGACCATTGTGATTACGTTGGGCGAACCCAGATGATCCAGGATGATATCCCCATCTCAAGGTCCTTAATTTAATCACATTTGCAAAGTCCCTTTTTGCCATGTCAGGTAACATATTAATAGGTTCTGGGAATTAAACGGGCCATTCTGTCTGCACACTTGCCATCACACGGATATTAACCTTCTGTTCACTTTTGGTCTCTCCTCTTAAATATGCCAAACAAAAGCACATAACTTAAAGATATAAAAGCATCCATTCATATAGTATATCAGTTGGTTTTAGGGTGGTAAAAGGAGGCAGAGGAATGAATTCTAAAAGATCCTTCCTTCCTCTGAGGGGTTTGAATATTTTCCTTCCATTTATTAATGAGTGATTTCTGATAAATTCTAAGAAATCTTTACAATTAGTATAAAAACCCTAAATCAAATTATCATCATCACTACTATAACACAGAAGAGGATTACCAACTGATGCAGAAATGGGGGAACAAAAGCAAAAGAAAACAAAACAAAAAAACTTGAACAGAGAACAGTTAGGTGCAGCTAAAGTCTTGACCATTCTCCAAGTTGCAAATATTATTAATACATGGATACATTTTTTTAACTTTCTACATTTCAATCCAAACGTAGGTTCAGTCATTTCCAATAAGCTATATAAGAATTATTTCATGGAATCTTATGCAAAAGATCCCCTTACCTAGTCAAATGGGTCCAGCACATCACCACCATCAAATCCTGAGCAGGCAGAATGGGCAAACTGAGTCCGAATTAACCCTTACAGAAGGAACCTTAGCAAAGTACATTCCTTTCTGACATTTTCACACATTAAAATAATTTATTTCAATTCCATGTATGCTCTTTATCTTTAAGTAGACCCAGGATGAGTGTCACCAATAATTCCCACTTTATATAATAGTTGATTAACCAAAAGCCTCTTCTAATTTTGTCTCAAATCCTGAATTTTTTTAAAAAGTATAGTACTGAAGTACTAGAGAATCAAAATAGGCCACTGTTTATATTTAATCTTTTAAAATATGCACCAAAATCATTCAAAAATATACATTGCTATATTTTTAAAAGTGAAGCTAATTAAATTTTATTCTGAAAATATCCATACTAATATTTTATAATTGAATACATTTTTGTAATTTATGTTTCTCTCAAATGTTTCTAACATCTTACCTAGGAAATCCTGACACTAAACACTTCCCATAAAATATAGCGGTGTGATGAATTTCTCAAGCTCTGAGCCTTGTTCATGTCTGTATCCTAGTATCTTCAACAGTGTTTGTCACTTTGTAAATGCTCCCAAAATATTTGCTGACAAACTTTATTGTTTATAAGAAAGAGTACTCACAAATGCACATCAACAAAAGGGGATCTTGTAGGTGGTTGAAAACTAAAGAAGGAAACATTTAAATTTAAATATATGCCTCCATATTGTAGTGGCTCAATGAAGTAGTATTTCTCTTATTTATTTGGTACAATGTTCTACTACAGATTCTCTTTTTCTAATGCTCAGATCTTTTCGTGCTTATTAAAACTTTTCAAAAATAAGAATGTTAACCCTACAGCCTAGGCCAACCACTAATTATTAATATGTATTCTGTCAATGATCTTAAGATTCCTGCCCCCAACTCCCACTACGTGGAGAATTCTTTACCACTTGTGCAGCGTTGCTGTACTCAGTTAATCACTTGCCATGTTTCACTCACGAAATGTCTGCATTCCAGAAGCAAGCAATGTGATTTCTATAATATGTATATTGTAAATTAGTTGTCAAAGTTTTTCAAAATGCCTTGAGACCCTTCTGTTTGCAAGGTGATTTTAAATATAGCATCATTATAATAAGTTATTTCAGAAGTTACCACCAGCAGCAGTATATGTTGTACTTGATTGGAGCTATTGACCCACTGCTCAATGAAAGAAATCAGATGCTAAGTGAAGAACACCAGTCCCATTCACTGTAAAATGTAAGTGTCTTTCTACTGTCGCTACCCAGCTATGAAGACATCAGGTCATACAATAAGTTGCTTTGTCTTTTCAGTAGTGTTAGATGAAGTGTCAGTGTTCCCTGAAATACAATGTGTGTTCCTAGTTAAAACTGTGTCACTTTCTCAAAAGTATCTAAGGAACTGGTGGTGGCCCTTAAAAGGGTTTGTTTCTAAACCTCTTACTAATTCTTTTTTCATTTTATGTATGGTGTTTCTAACTGTTTAGTTCCTGTTGTGTAAGTATAGTAATAACTACTGTTAAAATTCTTCCATCCATAGTAAATACATAACATATGCAAAGCCAGTTATGAAAACTTTGAGTCTTAGGTACTTAACAATGAGATGTCAAATCTGATGACTAAGTTAAAAGAATGAATTTAAGTGCTTTTAAAAAGACTGAGGAAAAATGGGAAAAGCCTGAGTTCATTGTTGTGAGGTTGTTGGTTTGTGCTGTTAAAAACTTTAAAAAAATTAAAACTTTATTTTAAATAAAGGTACTCTTTAAATAAAAGTAAAACTTTAATACATGAAAAGGGGGGAGTAGTCAAGCCATAAAAAGTATTAACTACAGATATTATTTTAAGTTCAGTTTTACAGCATTCCAGAATTAAGAAAATTATTTCAAAATATGTAAAAACTAACTGCCACTACTGTTTTGTTCTTTTAAATAATTGTACACCTCATTTTATATTAATAAATATATTCTATTTTAAATCAATGTATCCATTTGCCATTAGAAATATCAATAAGTTATAGTGATTAAAAACAGTTAAATTTATTATTTGGCAGAGTTGCAAGCCAATTTTTCTGAGTATTTCACATTTCTCCAAATCTTGTGAGTGAGGCACTGACTAGATTTGTTCAGGACTATCTTTTCAAAGATGTATATATAGCAAACTGCCTTGAAAGCTAGAGATAGTTCTTCCCTCAGGAGCAAAGCGTAGGCATGTTTACTGCACACTAGAAAAGACTCAGATTCACTAAACTTCCAGATCCTCTCCTGTGATGCAAACCGCTGCATGTGCAGCGGTCACTTTGCCCTCTTAGTGTTACCTTGAGGGAACCATGGCTCAGAGAACAAGCACCCACATGCTAATATGCCGGCTACTGCTATTACTGTGGATAACAGATTATAGCCTCTGACCCAAGAGTCTTATGTTCTCTCTCAGCATCCATGAAATAGTGAAGAGCTAACATGTTACCTTGCAGAGTAGGGTAAAATCTCAGACCCGTAACGTTGTTTTTTTTTTTTTTTTCAGGCTAGCTGTTGGCAAAATGGCTATAGATACCACGGTGTATCTTAATGTTCTTCCCCATAGTCATCTTTCTACCTACTCTCACCCTCAGGCCCATGCATTTCTTTTGCTCTTCACAGCCTTGAATTAAGTTCTAGGCACACTGTCTAAAACGTTTCTCTAATATTACCAACTTTTAGATTGTGCTCCTTAAATTTTAAACATCTACAAGGAGGTTCTTCTACACAATGACCTCTTGGTTCCCTTTTGTTACGTTTAGAGTGGCTAATGTTCCCTCGTACCTTAGGAAATTACCCCGGGAAACTTCCATGTTCTTCTAATCTTCCAGTGGTATCTGAGTTGATCGTCCTTCGTCTAGGCTATCCCACCAGGCATTTCTTTTCTCTTAACCACTAGGTTATAATATATTAAACTCTCGATTTTTTCATCTATTGGCTTATCTGGATCAACTACTTTATTATAAGCTCCTAGAGAGCAAGGGATTCATGTTTTGTAGTCTTTATCCCCAGAACCTAATAGAAGTAAAAAAATGGAAGAGTATGGATTTTGGAGACAAAGCAGACTGGGCTTAAATCACAAACAGTGGAGTATTAGCAAAATTCATTGACTACTCATTCTTCACTTCCCATATTCTTAAATTGGGAATCTTAAAATCTGTCCCATGTGGTTGTTACGATGATAAAATGAGGCAACACACTTAAGGCAAATAACACAATGCCTGGTAAGTGGTAATTGCAATATACACTTACAGTGAATGTGATAACGGAGAAAATTTGTTGAATCCTCCCAAGTGTTTAAACCACAGTATGTTAGATAATATATTTGTGCAATTGGTTATCTGTGTTACAATATTATAAATTAATATTTGCATAGTATGCTTATCTCATTCAGATTCAAAACTTCAAAGGGAAAAAAGGATGTAGTATTTTATGTATTATCATTTCAAGAAAGATTTATCATAGATTATATTTAAAAGTTTATGTTAAAATTGCAAGTAATATTAAATGCTAGCAATATGGATATTTTTAGTAAAAAGTATTTTTTGCATCCTGCTGAAAACGTGACAAAATATTCTTGCATATTTGTATATCTGTTGAAAATGTTCAATCCTGTGTAATATTTTCAAACTCAAAAAATGCAATATTCTATGAGCAGTCAAACCCTGACTTCTCCATTTTTTTTTACATTTCAGAGGAAAATAAGACATTAATGGTCTCGAAAATCAATTTAACACTAATTTTTCAATGTCATTTATTTTCAACAATTTATACTGGGTTTCTCAGATGTTTTTTAAATGTGTGCTCTGACAGAATAATGATTATTTATAAAGTAAGTCTGTTTTGCATGAAAATTAACTAAAAGACATCTCTCCGTAGGGCATTTATTCAGAAATTTATTAAGTCATTCCTTGATAATTTAATTTAAGGCTTAGACTTTGGGAAAAGAGGACAAAAATCTGTGTGTTCAAATGATCTGAAGCTTCTTAAAACTGACATCTGGCAGTGAAAAACGTTCAGAAGGGTTACTATGTTAAAATATTCCACCCCACATGAATATTAAAACTCTTAATCATTAACTTGGAGTTGAACCAATAATGTAAGTCAAAATGCCCCTTATTGCATGGTTAGTCAAATGAATTTTTATCTTTTTATAATTACGGGAATAAAGTAAAATTGTGTTAGTTTGTTAAGTACTTGTCAGTGTATCCAACGATTTACAGCCATGAAGATGTCCCCACATTCATCGTGCCTCAGTATTTAAAATTCATTTTGTGTACCTCTATGAAAAATACTCCATGATTAATCATTATTCTCAGAAAAAAATTATATCTACCCAAGAAAGAATACATTTTAACTAGAAATGAAAAGCCTAAAGCATACATACATACATTTATTTCATTTTGTTTTCTTTTTCAGTATATACTGAGTACAGTGAATACCTTCTATTCTTAAAGGAGGGATTTTCTGCAAAACAATAATAAAAGCACATTTTTAGACTCAAATTCTATTATAATTTGCAAGAGGAAAATTAAAATACCTCAGGGACTGGTTGTAAAAAACAAAAACAAAAATCCAAGAGAAACATACTAGGAAGGTACAATATATACTATTTCTGAATGTGCTCTTCCCTAAATACTTACTTCATTATTGTTCACTAATGTACATTTGAATTTATATGCGTGTGTGTATATATATATAATTCAGTTAGTCACATTCCAAATGCTTCTGAAAAATTTTTTTGAAGTCTTTATTTCCACCAATAGTCTCATAGAAAATTTGGCACTATCAATGGTGCTATCAGAGTAATTAAGGAATAGAAATAACTAAGCTTATCATACAAATCTGTTTTGGCTTTATTTTTAAGTTTGAAATGCAAATGGCTGATATAGTTCATTGTAGATAACTTCAAGGTGTTTGTATGTAAAGTTAGTATGAGGCAAGGACTCACATAATGTATACAATATAATGTTAGAAACCTTTTGCTCAACCAACACTTACTTTGAATAATGCAGTAAGTATGACTTAATCTTATATGTTTGTCCAAAAAAAGAAAAAGAAAAAGAAAAAAATGAATTGGGGCTCTGCTTTCCATGAGCTACCCTGATTTTTTTGGATGTGGTATCTTATATTAATATTTCACTAACATGTAAAAACGATCAGAAAGAGGTAATTAACATGATTTTCTGCTAAAAAAAGCTATAATAATATTCTGATTTTTACAGTAACTATTTATTTTCATTGGCTCAAGAAATTAATGATTGAGTAGAGAAGTAACCAAGATCCTAATGGTGCTTTCTTTTTCTTTTTATGACATCTATTAGATTCTTACATTTCACAGCCCTGATATTTTGAGACATCTTTAGAAACTTAGAATCTTTTTGGTTGTTTTTTTTTTTTTGCTATGTAACTGACATACAATAAATCTCACATATTTAACTTGAACTATCTGATAAAATTTTGCACATGAGTACTATTATCACAATCAAAATATTGAACATATCTGTTACCATAAAACTCCCTCCTGCTCTTTTGTAATCTCTCCCACCCGCTTCTCCTCCCACCCCATCCCCAGGCTACCACTGAATTCCTTTGTGTCATTTGAAATTTACTTGCATTTTCTAATATTTAATCAAAATGGAATGATACAATATGTACTTTTTCTCTAGCTTCTTTAATGCAGCATAAATATTTTGATATTTGTCCATGTATTTTGAATGTAACCATAGTTCATTGATTTTTATTGCTGATTAGTATTTCATTTTTTGGATATATCAGAATTGGTTATCCATTTACCTACTGATGGACATTTAGGTCATATCCAGTTTGTAGTTATTACAAATAAAGTCTTGTAAGCATTCATGTACAAATCTTTGTATGGCCATAAATTTGCATTTCTTTTAGAGAAATATTGCTTGAGTAAATTTGCTTGTAAGAATCAAGATCAATATACAAAATCAATTTAATTCTATATAATAGCAATAAGAAATCATAAAATAAAATTTTTAAAATGCCATTTTTAATAAAATATTTAGGGTTAAATCTGACAAAAGATGTGCAAGACCTGTATTTACACTTAAAAATACAAACATTGCTGACAGAAATTAAAGAAATAAATAAGTGGAAAGATACCCTGTGTTATGGCTCCTAAGATTCAATATTGTTACGGCATCCCTAAACTGACCAACAGATTCAACCAAATTGCAATGAAAATGTCAGTAGGCTTTTTGGGGGTAGAAACTGGCAAACAAAAACAACTTTGAAAAAGAAACTTAAATTTGAAGAACTTACATTATCCAAATTTCAAGATTTATTATAAAGCTACAGTAATCAAGACAACGCAGAATTGGTGTCAGTATAGACAGCTTGATAACAGAAGAGAATAAAGAGCCCAGAAATGGTGCCTTATTTATGGTCACTGATTTTTTTATAAAGATGAAAAGAGAATTCAGTGGAAAAATGCTAACTATTTCAACAAACGGTGTTGGAACAATTGTATATCCATATACAAAACAAACATCAACCCACACCTTAAACCATAAACAAAAAATAACTCAAAATGGATTTTAGGTCTAAATATAAAACCTAAAACTCTAAGATTTCTAGCAGAAAATATTGGAAAAAAAATCTTTGTAACCTGAGCTAGGCAAAGATTTTTAGATAGGATACCAAAAGCGTGATCCATAGAGACCAGTGAAAATAGTTGAAAATTTTAAGCTTAGAAAATTAGTCAATTTAATTTAAAATCATCTAGAAGATAATGAGTGGAAGGAAGAGAGGGAAAATGAAAGAAGGAAGCAAAGAAGAAACGTTTAGATTTTTATAATATTTATATACGTTTATAAAATAAACTGTACATTAGATCCAAATGTCAATGGAACAAATAGAAATAAAATGATAAAATGATTTCAATGAAAAAATTACATCAGATTAAGAATAAAATTATAAAAGGGATTGTGCTATTTTAATTGCTGTAAAAATTTATTAACTCCATGTGTCTTCAAATGAAAAGCATAGGTGTATTTTTCTAAATTTTATTAAGGTAGAATTGAAGTATCATAAACTGTACACATTTAAATTGTATAATCAGTTTTGGCATATAGCTACACTTGTCAAATCAAAGTAAAAAGTATTTCCATTATTCCCAAAACTTTTCTCCTACCCCTTGGTAATCCCTCCTCCCCTCAAACCTGTTTTGTTTTCTGACATTATGGTTTAGTTTACATTTTAAAAAATTATATTAGTGAAAACACACAGAATGTACACATTTTTTTGCCTGAATTCATCTACTCAGCATAATAATATTGAGGTTTATCCCATGTCATTTTGTTTACCAGCATTTACTTCCTTTTCTTTGCCAAGTAATTCTCAAGGATCAGGTACATCATAATCTGTTTATCCATTTATCTGTTGATGGACATTTGAGTAGTTTTCAGGTTTTGGCTATTACAAATAAAGGTGTAAACATTTTTTAACACGTCTTTGCGGGGCATATATTCCTTACTCTTGGGTAAATACCTATGAACAGAATGCCTAGAGAGTAAGGAAGATGTAATTTTTTTTTTTTTTTTTTTTTTTATAGCTACTTTATTTATTTATTTATTTTTGGCTGTGTTGGGTCTTCGGTTCGTGCGAGGGCTTTCTCTGGTTACGGCAAGTGGGGGCCACTCTTCATCGCGGTGCGGGGACCGCTCTTCATCGCGATGCGCGGGCCTTTCACTGTCGCGGCCCCTCCCGTTGCGGGGCACAGGCTCCAGACGCGCAGGCTCAGTAGTTGTGGCTCACGGGCCCAGCCGCTCCGCGGCATGTGGGATCTTCCCAGACCAGGGCTCGAACCCGTGTCCCCTGCATTAGCAGGCAGATTCTCAACCACTGCGCCACCAGGGAAGCCCGGAAGATGTAATTTTTAACTTTTTTAAATGCTGCCAAATAGTTTTGAAAAGTGGCTCTACCGTGTTACAACCTCATCAGCATTGTAGGTGAACTCCACTTGCTCCATACCCTTACTAACACTCGGCGTGTTCGGCCCTCTTAATGTTATCCAATCTAATAGGTGCGTCTCATTGTATTTCACTGTAGTTTTAAAGAGTTTTAATTTGCATTTCTCTGAGTGATGATGATAGGCATCTTTTTAATGTGTTTAGCTGCTATGAATATATTTTCTCTTGTCAAGAGTCTGTTCAAATTATTTGTCCATTTGTCAATCAGGTTGTTGGTCTTATTATTTAGATGTAAGAGTTTTTATAAATTCACAATACGTCTATTAATTTTTTGTTGTGAATATTGTCTTTCGGGGTGTCAGTCATTTTTTCTTTTCTAAACAGTGACTTTGGAAAACAAAAGTTTTAAAATTTTGATGAAGTCCATCTTATCAACTTTCCTTTCTTTGTTTCAAACCTACCAGTCTCAAAATTTGTTCTCCTGTTCTTCTACAATTTTTACAATTCTAGATTTTACATTTAGGTCTATTATCCATTTTTACTTAATTTCATATGTTGTAAGTAAGGTAACAATTGATATTCATTTTTTCTTGCATAGATATCTAATTGATTCTATATTATTTGTTATAAAGATTTTCCTTTCTCTATTAAATTGCCTGTCATATTTGTCAAAATAAATATACATGTGTGGGCTATATATCTATCAGGCAGAATAAGACCCACAACTTTGATCTTCTTTTTTAAAATTGCTTAAGTGATTATAGATCTTTTGCATTCCCGTATAATTTTTAGAGTCAGCTTGATGGTTTCTACAAAACAAGTACTGCTACAATTTTAATTGAGATTATATTGTATCCATAGATCAATTTGGCCACATTTGCCATTTTGACAATATTGAGTGTTACAATCCATGTATATGATATATCTCTCCACTATTTAGATCATGTTTAATTTTTCTCAGCAATGGTTTGTAGTTATCAGTGTGGAAGTTTTGGACATATTTTGTTAGATTTACTTCTAGGTGTTTTAACCATTTGGGGACTACCATAAATGGATTTAGAAATTTTTTTCCAGTTGTTTGCTGGAAATTGTTTTGTAGATTGTCTAGCATTTTCCATGTAAACAATAACATTGCCCAATGATAAGAAAAGCTTTAGGTTTTCTTTTTTGGCTTCTAACCTTTATTTCTTTATCTGGTCTTATTACGATAGCTAAGGAATCCAAAACCAGCATCCTTTCTTGGTTCTCAATGTCAGGGGAAACAAATTTTTCACCATCAAATGTGTTGTTAGCCCTAGGTTTTTCTTACACACCGTTTTTCAATTTGAGGAAGTTTCCAACTATTTCAAGTTTGCTAATAGCTTTTATTACTAGTGGATGTTGAGTATTTCAAATACATTTGCTGCATTTATTAAAATTATCATGTGTTTTTTCTCCTTTATTGTATCAATATGGTGAATGACATTGATTTTCGGATATAACACCAAACATGCATTCCCAGGATAAAACATGCTTGGTTGTGATTTATTATCCTATTGAATTTAGCTTGCTAATTTTTTATTAAGAATTTTGCATCTCAATTCATGATGAATACAGATCCATAATTTCCTCTTTTGTAGTTTATTTGTTTTGTTTGGTTATATGCTGGCCTCGTAACTCCACCTAAAGCAAGTTGGACAGTGAAACTCCTGCCCTATTTTCTGAAAAGCTTGTGTAAGATTAACGCTGTTTCATTATTTAATATTTGATAGCATTCACCAAAGAAACCACCTAGGCCAGGAGTTTCACTGGGGAAAGGGTTTTATTAACAAATTCAGTAGCTTTACTAGATATAGGGCTATTCAGATTTTCTGTTTCTTCCTGTATCATATTTGGTGAGATAATTTTTCTAGAAATTTGTGCATAACATCTAAGCTGTCAAACTTGTTGGCATAAACTTGTCCATGCTTTTCTCTCATTATTCTTTTAATGTCTGTAGAACCTGTGGCTGTGACCTTTTTCTCATCCACGATATTGGTGATTTATGTTTTCTCTGTTTTTGTCTTTTTCAGTATTGCTACGAGTTTGTCAATTATGTTGATCTTTTCAAAAAAGAGAGAAACTTTAAACCCTGTTATTTTTCCTCTGTATTGGTTTTGATTTCTATTTCATTGATTTCCACTCTTTACCATTTATTTCCTTTTATGTGCTTTGGGTTTCTTTATTCATCTTCTATCTTTTTAACAATGAAAACTCTGTTCATTTATTTTTTTATATCTTTCTTTTAAATATAAGCATTTAAATGTATACCTTTCTCTCTAATAAGTGTTGTGGCTGTATCCCACAAATTTTTATGTTTCATTTTCATTGCCATTCAGTTCAAAATTAATCATTCTTGTTATTTTTATATTTGATTTAGGAATTATTTAGAAGTGTGTTGTTTGATGTCCATATGTTCAGATTTTCATAAATATCTAATTATTACTGATTTCCTAATACCATTAAGGTCAGAGAATATACTTTGTAAAACTTTAGTCACTTTGTGTTTATTGATAATTGTTTTCTGGTCCAGTGAATGCTCTATTTTAGTGAGTTTAACATGTACTCTTAAAAGAACATGAATTCTTTAGTTGTTGAAAGTAATGTTCTATAAATGTCAACTAAATAAAAGTGTTTAATATTGTTGTTCGGCTCTTCTGTGACTTAACTAATTTTTTTTTACTACTTTCTCTGTCAATTTTGTAGAGAAGGATGTTAAATGTACTATAACTATGGGTTTATATATTTCTCCCTTTAAATCTGTCAGTTTTTCTTTATGTATTTTGAGGTTTTATTATTAGACATATGCACATTTATATTTGTTATGTCTTGCTGATGCATTGTTCCTATTATTATTATGAAAATTTCCTGTCTTTATCTGGCAAAATCCTTTGTTTGGTACTCTATTTCATCTGATACTTAAATATTTATTCCAGCCTTCTTATATTTACAGTGTTCATGACATATCCTTTTTTAATCTATTTACATTCAACCTATCTAAACTTTATATTTACATTATTTTTATATTTGAAATTAGTGCCTTGCAAACAACATATAGTAGGGTCTTGCATTTTATCCACTCTGTAAATATCTGTCTTTAAATTAGGGTGTTTTGGCCATCAACATTTAATGTAATTATTGATATGAGTGGATTTAGCCAGTATATTTATCTCCAGCATTTCCTGTGCAAAAGCAACCTCAGGACAAGTTCCTTGGTGTTCCTTCAAACCAAGTTTTACTACTTCCTAAACTTCCTAAGAGAAAATAATTTTTCTTTCTCCTTTAAGTTAATACTTCTTCCTTCTTTAAGCCTTTCTTTTTGAGGATTTTTTTGTCTGTTCATCATCCTACTAACAGTCATATAAGTATATTATAGCTTGTATATATAACCTTTAAAGTGAAATACTCAAAACTGAATTACAAGGGTTCCAATTTCTCCACATATTCACCAACACTTGTCTTTTGTTTTTTTGATAATAAGGATCCTGACAGCTGTGAGGTGATATTTCATTGTAGTTTTGATTTGCATTTCCATGATGATTAAAGATGTTGAATACCTTTTTATGTACTTGTTTGACCATTTGTATGTCTTCTTTGGAAAAATGTCTATTCAAATCTTTAGCCCATTTTGAAAATCAGGTTATTAAATTTTTTGCTGATGAGTTATAGGAGTTTCCTATATATTTTGGAAAGCAATACCTTATTAGGTGTATGGTTTGCAAATATTTTCTCCCATTCTGTAGGTTGCCTCTTCATTCTGTTGATTGTTTCTTTTGCTATGCAG
The DNA here is from genome assembly GCF_949987535.1 of Balaenoptera acutorostrata. Taxonomy (NCBI): domain Eukaryota; kingdom Metazoa; phylum Chordata; class Mammalia; order Artiodactyla; family Balaenopteridae; genus Balaenoptera; species Balaenoptera acutorostrata. The sequence continues at coordinate 51,838,410 of NC_080071.1, read as the reverse complement.
AAGCTTTTCTAGTTTGATGTATGCTTCTTGTCTATTGTCACTTTTGTTGCCTATGTTTTGATGTCATATCCATGAAATCATTGCCCAGACCAACGTCATGAAGCTTTTCTCCTACATTTTCTTTTTTTAATAAATTTATTTATTTATTTATTTATTTTTGGCTGTGTTGGGTCTTCGTTTCTGTGCAAGGGCTTTCTCTAGTTGCGGCAAGTGGGGGCCACTCTTCATCACGGTGTGTGGGCCTCTCACTATCGCGGACTCTCTTATTGCGGAGCACAGGCTCCAGACGCGCAGGCTCAGCAATTGTGGCTCACGGGCCTAGTTGCTCTGCGGCATGTGGGATCTTCCCAGACCAGGGCTCGAACCCGTGTCCCCTGCCTCGGCAGGCAGATTCTCAACCACTGTGCCACCAGGGAAGCCCTCTCCTACATTTTCTTCTAGGAGTTTTACAGTTTCAGGTTTTGTGATTAAGTCTTTAATTCATTTTGAGCTTATTTGTGTGTATGTTGTAAGACAAGAGTCTAATTTCATTTTTATGCAAGTGGATATCCAGTTTTCCCAACACCTTTTGTTGAAGAGACTATCTTTTCTCCCAATTTGTATTCTTAACATTCTGTTCCATTGGTCCATATGTCTGTCTTTATGCCAGTATTATATTGCTTTAATTATAGTAGCTTTGTAATATGTTTTGAAATCAGGAAGTGTGATGCCTCTAACTTTGTAGAAATTCGAACTCTTGTACACTGTTCATGGGAACGCAAAATGGTGTAGCCAGCATGGAAAACATATGGTGCAGCCAGTATAGAGGGTCCTCAAAAAATTAAAAATAAAATTGCCATATAATCCAGCAAGCCCACTTCTGGTATTTATCCAAAATAACTGAAATCAGGGTCTCAAAGAGGTATGAGCACACTTATGTTCATTCCAGCATTATTCACAATAGCCAAGGCATTGAAGCAACATAAATGTCCATCAAAGATGAATGGATAAAGAAAATCTGGTGTAAACATACAATGGAATATTATTCAGCCTTAAAAAAGAAGGAAATTCTGCAATATGTGACAACATGGATCAACCTTGAGGGCAATATGCTAAGTGAAATAAGTCAGTCACAGAAAGTCAAATACTTCATGATTTGTCTTATATAAGGTATCTAAAATAGTCAAATTCATATAATCAAAGAGTGAAATGGTTGCCAGTGGCTGGGAGGAGGGGTAAGGGAGAGATGTTAATCAATGGGCATAAAGTTTCATTTAAACCCTATGAATAAATTCTAGAGATCTGTTGTATTATACCTATATACCTATATATACTTATATACCTTATACCTATAGTTAACAATAAGTACTGCACACTTAAAAATGTATTAAGAGGGTAGATTTCATGTTAAGTGTTTTTACCATAAAAAAATTTAAAAATAAATTTTAAAAATGTATTTAACATATTTTATTAATGCAACCCACAGCATTATAACATTTTCTTGTTCTCAATATTATAATTATCTTACTACAGAGCAAATTACCATTAGCTTTTGTGGGAGATCACTTCATGCTACTTTCTCACATTTAGCATCTTGAATATTAAAACCTATGGTGACTAACAATTAACAAGATATCTGATGTGCATTTGAAGTAGATGCAACACCACTAAAATTCTGGTCATAGAGGTTTTTTTTGTTTTTTTTCTGTCATCATTAGTTTCGGGCGTTCTTTCTTATAGTTTTATAGTCAGAGTTGGCCCCTATATCTCAGATTATGGTGTCTAAGACCTAGTAGAAAGACAGCAGATGTGTCAAAATCACCTTGCCAGCACATTCAACAGTACCTTCAGACTTCATCGCATTGAATGTACCTGGAAGCACTTCAAGCAGTAATATTTTTTATTACATGCATTTATTTCCCACCAGGTGTTCATGCTACTTAGATGCTGGGTCATAAGAGGGAAGGGGGAGCAACTTTTCCAATTTGTAACTGCCCACAATGTTCTGACACACCTAGGCAATTTGAAGAATGCTCTCCAATCTGTTTAGGTGCTTGCAAAGCCTCCCTTTATGAATCTATTCTATAATCCGTGTAGTGTTCCCTGACTCCTTATTTCACAAACAAGGATACTTTTCCTATGCTAATTTTTCATAACTTTTCCTGTCTTCCAGTTTCCTCAAAGATCATCATGACTATTGTTAATTAGGTATAAAGTGATTCATTATACAGAGATAAATATCTGTGTTATGATATATCTCTTTGCTTTGAATTTAGTTATAGTTCAGCAGTTTAAATCCCAAGAGCATATTTCAATTTTTATTCTCTAATCTGTTTTCTTCTGGAAGCAAAAAGGAATGACACTCACATTTATTGTTTGGCTACAAAGAATACTAGGCACTTTCAGAAAAAATGTATTCAATCAGCAACACTGATTTGTACCCAAATTTAAAATTAGAGTAATATAATTGAAGAAAAAGAAAAAAAAGTTATTAGAAACCAGTGTTTTATTTATGATTGCTTTTTTAGGTATATCATTTTATAATTCATCTGCCTCTCTTCATGCATAAAGTGGATTATGGCAGCATTTGTGACTAAAAGGTTTTTTCTTTAGTATATTTGAGAAAATAATATCCAACTTAGCCACAATGTTCATATACTCATAGGGATAAATGGGAGATATAAAGAGATGATAAAAAATCTAACAGGGAAAGGACTTTGTCATGATTTTTCTGTACTTATAACAATATGATAATTATATTAATGAAATGATTGGATGAATCACAAGTTATAGCATGATGACCTGCCTGAGAAGGTTACAAAACTATGAACATGTATGTATCAGTACAGACTTCAGAATAATGTTATTTCAGCTAAAATTGAAAACAGCTAGTAAACATTGTTTTTGAGCAGAAAGCTCAAAGATTGAAATCAAGTAAGTACATTTCTGTTAAAAACAGTTATGAGTGTATTATTGTCTAATGATTTTTATTATGATGGTAAATAGCTAGATGGTGACAGTAAATATTTTCTATTACATTATGATATTTGACATAAAATTCATTTTTCTTCTTTATTGGTAGGCAGAATGATTCAGTTTCTGAGACCCACAAGGAAAAGAAAATCTCTCCTTAACAAATACAGAGAACAAACAGATAAAAGTAACCCCTCTGATAATATTACTCAGACGCCTCTTTTCAGGATTTTATCTGAACAAACACAATGGCATTTATTCAAATACTTTAAACTCTTGATAAGCAAGTACTATGTAAATGCAAATACTGCTATATTTGTTATTTCTCTCAGAACTCTAGGCATAGTCTCCTTAGAAACGTAATTAAAATTTGCATACTCTTATTAAAGGAAACTATTTGAGGGCAATCATTTGGTTGCTCTCAGAACAGAACTTTGTTTTCAGAAATGGCTTTTGAATGTTATTTAATTCATCCTCAAGGTTTCAGAAGGAAAATGTTACCGGACCTCCAGCAGGAGCTCTGCCTAAAATTCCCAAGTGTCAGCTTGGTTTTGCAAAGCATGTTTTAAAATGGAGGAATGTTTCATAATTGGAAATCAATGACCTAAGGCCAATACAAGAGGACCCAAGAGGATTTGAGTTGTATAAATTGTATGAGTGTGTGTGTGTGTGCGTATAAAATATATATTGGCCAAGAAGCCTACTTATAAGCTGAAGACAACTGAAAGCAAGATCCATGACCTTAAATTGTCACCTTTCCCACACACTCATATTGAGCAGTATACCTGTCAAAAATTGATTCTTGACTTGGGAACCAAATAAAGAAACAAAGGGGTGAGTGAGCAAAATGATAGCTAAATACACTTTCAAGGTGTTTTCCAATTGTGAATCTTTAATCTGGGAAAAAATGCTCAATATAGTAAAATGGAGGGTTGTCACAGGTAACCTAACCAACAGAAAAGGTGTACTGATATAAAATAAATATAAACACGGTGTCCTTTTAAATTTAAAAAGAATTGAAAGGAAATATTTTACCTTTAATTTTTCTTCTGTCTTATTTTTTTAATTTTATTTATTTATTTTTGAATTTTTGAATTTTATTTTATTTAATTTTTTATACAGCAAGTTCTTATTAGTTATCTATTTTATACATATTGGTGTATACATGTCAATCCCAATCTCCCAGCTCATCACACCACCACCCCCCATCACTTTCCCCCCTTGGTGTCCATACGTTTGTTCTCTGCATCTGTGCCTCTGTTTCTGCCCTGCAAACTGGTTCATCTGTACCATTTTTCTAGGTTCCACATATATGCGTTAATATACGATATTTGTTTTCCTCTTTCTGACTTACTTCTCTCTTTATGACAGTCTCTAGATCCATCCATGTCTCTACAAATGACCCAATTTCATTCCTTTTTATGGCTGAGTAATATTCCATTGTATATATGTACCACATCTTTATACATTTGTCTGTTGATGGGCATTTAAGTTGCTTCCATGACTTGGCTATTGTAAATAGTGCTGCAATGAATATTGTGGTACATGACTCTTTTTGAATTATGGTTTTCTCTGGGTATACGCCCAGTAGTGGGATTGCTGGGTCATATGGTAATTCTATTTTAGTGTTTTAAGGAACCTCCATACTGTTCTCCATAGTGGCTGTATCAATTTACATTCCCACCAACGGGGCAAGAGGGTTCCCTTTTCTCCATATCCCCTCCAGCATTTGTTGTTTGTAGATTTTCTGATGATGGCCATTCTGACCAGTGGGAGGTGATACTTCATTGTATTTTTGATTTACATTTCTCTAATAATTAGTGATGTTGAGCAGCTTTTCACGTGCCTTTTGGTCATCCGTATGTCTTCTTTGGAGAAATGTCTATTTAGGTTTTCTGCCCAATTTTGATTGGATTGTTTGTTTTTTTCATATGGAGCTGCATGAGCTGTTTATATATTTTGGAGATTAATCTTTTGTCCATTGATTCATTTGCAAATATTTTCTCCCATTCTGAGGGTTGTCTTTTCGTCTTGTTTATAGTTTCCTTTGCTGTGCAAAAGCTTTTACGTTTCATTAGGTCCCATTTGTTTATTTTTGTTTTTATTACCATTACTCTAGGTGGTGGGTCCAAAAGATCTTGCTGTGATTTATGTCAGAGTGTTCTTCCTATGTTTTCCTCTAAAAGTTTTATAGTGTGCAGTCTTACATTTAGGTCTTTATTGATTGCATTCCTTAATATCAATGATACTTCCTATTAACATATTCTTACTTTTTAGGGCACAGAGTATTAGTGAGTAAACTCCTACTACCTATTAGCTGTTTGACTTCCAGAAAGTCAATTTGTTTCTCTATGCTTAGTTTACTTGTATATAAAATGCAGACAGTAATAGTACCTTCTCCACAGGTGGTTGTGTGGATTAGACATGTAAACACTTGCAAAGCACCGGAACCATGCTTGGAACATAGTATCTACTCAATAAATATTACCTCTTACTACTACTACTACTACTACTACTACTACTACTACTACTACTACTACTACTTCTACTGCAACTGTTACCAAGTCCAAGCTTGCTCTCCTTGCTACACGACATGCCAATAAATTGGAGACAAGGTGTTGAGGCAAGGAATATGACTTTATTTGGAAAGCTGCCATTGAAAACTGTCCACAAGAGAATCAGACAAGTTGATGAAAATGACCTAAGCAATTATGGTAATTCCACATATAAATAAGTATAGAGTTTTTCCAGTCTCATAATGTATCTATCATATTGTTCAGTTTGTATTTTTGTATGCTGTACTTTGAAAAAGACCAAAGAATGACTATTCAATACAGAGCCTGAGCTATATAATGACTCTTCCTGCTTAGTGAATATTTAAAAATAGTGAGATAGGGAAGGAATTTGCATAATCCTGTCTGATTTTCCAATCAAATATAAAAAAGAGGGAAAAATAATCCATTCATCAGCAATGCTAGAAGAACAATCAAAATTTCTTTAGCTTATGTAGGGTAGTGCCATTCAATATAAATACAATGTGAAGAACGCATATAATTTAAAATTCTCTAGTAGCCACAGTGAAAAAGTAGATACATGAAATTAAAGTATTTTACTAAACCAAATATATTCAAAGTGTTATCTTTTTTAGAATTGATTTTGCTGTGAAGCAAAAGTGTATTAGTTTCAAACCTATATCACTAAGTCTTGTGTCAATTCAATATTATTAATATTGAATTCAGAGTATTGAATAAGTTGAAAAGCAATTCTAAATGTATTGATATTAAAAATTGTTCTTCAAATTTTTCTTGTCATTTTGGCAGTCAATTTATATAACACTGGATTACAGTTTAAATCTCCACATAGATTCATGGTAGAAAATGTAAAATCTTTATTATTGAGTTGTATTATGAAAAATTTTTAATTCAACATAAATTCTGTCAACATTATCTCTCTAGGTGACGAATAAGCTTTCCTTTCCTTGGAGCTTTGAAATTAGCTTGTTCCTATATAGTGTGATAAGCAGTGAGAGGATATAAGTCATGCTGCCATTTTTGAATATTTTTCGATTACTCCTTTTGTTGTTAAGAAAATCTCGAAATAAAAATAACAGCATAGTAATTCATTGTAAAACTTTTCCATAGTTCAATCAATAACATTGACAAATAACAAGATCATTAAAGTCCTTGTTTTCTATTTCTTTCAGCAGTTCCATAAACTGGTGAAGATTCATAGCCTTCACATATGCTGAACAATTTTTGACAACTGTAACCATGATACTTTTCTTAGGATCTGCCTCAGAAAACTGAGCTCCAGTATTTTAATGTATATCATGTAAGAGAATAAAGCAATAAAAGATATTTCAGTCTCTTGTTATAAAATACCAATAAATTTGATTTTTTTTTAACTTAACATAGCTAGAACTCTGTCCATCAAAGTGGAACTAATTTTTTTTTTTCATATCTAGGTAAACTTCTTCATTGTTATGTTGAAGATTCAAAACATTTACTCCACAATTTGATTTTTTAGGCTATAAATTTACATGCCACCATACATTTGTCAGACCTCTGAGACAAAACACAACCAAAATATTAATTGAGCTGTAGCTCATATTGCATGACTCATCAGGTACTTGATTTTTTTTTTAATTGTTTAGATCAGTTGATTTTCTTTATGGTTATAAAGGATTTATATCCCACAAGCAAATGTTTGGTGGCTTAACTTAAGATCATTCACTTTTTACAAAACAGATTTTAATCTTTTTCTTATAATTTTGTAAGAAAACTTTAATAACTAAAATAATAATTTGCCATCTTTTGATCTAAAAATGTGTGTGTGTATGTTTTTGTGTCTGTACACATGCAAGAGTCTAAGCAATTTTACAACTGGTCAAAGCTGAAAGATCACATCCTGTTATAAGTACTTTAAATTTTTTTTAGAATTTAATTTTGATTTCTGATGAATAATTTCATTGATTCTTTTTAGACTATTGAGAGAAAACATCTGATCAAATTCACTGTTTTCTGATATTAACTCTTAATGTCCACTTTATTATCATTAAATTTTTTTACACAACAAACAGCTTTTTCATTTTGCTCTTGCCACTGCAAATCACACTGCCATTCATCATTAGATTTGTGACATACTCTTGCCAAGGCTGTTGCCCAGAATCATACCCCTGCCCCTACCTTGAATAGAGACCAATTACTGTACCCTTATCTAAGTTTCAGGAGGAAGCTGCAAAGAGGAAAAAACAAGAACTGGTTGGAACCAGCTAGGCCCAAGATAGCAGAAGATTTGACTTCCAGTAGACCTTGAGCCTCATTATACATTCGTTGTAATACATTAGCATGCTCAATGACACACCCATCAGTGCCATGACAGTTGACGATTGCCATGACATCAACCAGACAATCCCATACAAAAAGAACTGAAAAGAAGAGTTGCGTCAATTCCAGGTCCAAACCACACCCATGTTTTTGGATAACTCATGACTATTCCTCCCTTTCTTTCCAATTCCCTCCCTTTTAGCTGGACCCTCTTATGTTTTTGGTGTCTCTGCCCGAATTGGGTTGAGAAGTTGATTTGTGAGCTAGGTTTCCACTTCTCCATTCTTTGGCCATCGAATAAAGCTTGTGCTGTTCCAGTCTCAGCATTGGTTTTGTTATTGGCTACATGAATCTGATTGGAAAAAGAACCTCCCTGGCAGAGACAAGGGGTCTTGCACTCCGCCCAGGCTAGGACCCCAGCGTGGGTCCTGTCGACCAATTCAATAACAATACCTTCTACTAGTCTCTTTTCCATTGATGTTTTCTAGCTGTAACTATCAGTTTCTACATCTCCACTTGATTCTGCATTAGTAGTGCATACTTATTCTAAATTAATTTTTTAATTATTTAAAAATTCAATATATTATAATTAAGATAACAAGTATTTCCATTTTTAAAATAATTATGATTTACTTAGGTATCACTATAACTCTGCATAAAATGTTCAATTAAATATATTACAATGTTCCATCAGTGTGTAGAAATAATCATTCAAACAATCAATCTGTTAAAACCAACTAGATCAGCTATGTGTTTATGTGTAATACTAAAAATGAAGTACATACCCAATGTACACTACAATAATAATGTTTTATGTGATGCAAAGGTTAAAGTGCCATGTAGTCTTACTGAAACAATAAAGCTGTGTTTAATGGATGAATATTTTTTACTGCTTCATTTTTTACCTTTCAATTTATTAAAACTACGTAAAATTCAAAATTATGTTCCTGGTCACATTAAACTGGTTTAACCAGTCACATTACAAATGTCCAACAGCCATACGTGGCTAGAGGCTACTATATTAGAAGGCACAGATATAGATGTTTAATGGAGTCTATAAAATACAAATGTAATTTCCAGAGCTACAAATAACATAAAAAATGCACATTGAATAGTTTAAAATGTTAAACGAGTGAGGTGAACTAAACATCACGTTTTGTTTTAGGCAGTATTTACCCTCTTTTATGGGGGGAGATATTTGAGGAGCTGTTTGAATTTTGCATATCTAATTTAAAGAAGTTTTATGATATTAATGTAATAGACAGCAATTAATGTTTTATTGAAATTATTAGCCTACTCTTAATTGTATTTCCATCACTATAATAATATTTTCTGTTCTCAAAGAGTGATGTTGATCTATATATATATTCCTGTTAACTTATCACGCACTTCTGTGGGAAGGCTAGAAGTTCGCTACTTTAATAACACATCTTTATCACCATATGATATTTACTCTACCTGGAATACCCTTCCTTTCCTCCTTACCTCTGTGTCTATTTTATTGTCCCCTATTTATTTGTTAATAATTAGCTCAAATTTTACTTCCTCTGAGGCAGATTAACATAGTAGTTAATGTCAGACAATCCTGATACAAAGCAGGTGGGGGAGGAGATCTACTTGTCTTGCAGCTGCCCAAGACAAGCCTCATAGGTATGTTCCCTGGCTTATTCAACCTTCCACCTACCAGTCTGGAGTGGTTTGTCTGCCTCTTTCTTTATTCTCTTCCCTGCCTTCTGTGTTGGGGGCCAGCTTCAGATTTCACCTGGGGAAGCTCCCAAGGTTGCAACCCAACACAATGATAATTACATCCACCTATTAGAAAATTAAATGGGAAAGCATATGTCTTTTAGTACATTGTCTTACACATGATAATTCAAAATAAAGCAACTATTATTATTTTTCTAATTTCCAATGCTAAAATTTTCTACTAAGTTCACATAAACATCACACAAATTAAAATAGTGGTTTATTTAACTTTATTCTGACAATGGCACGTCTCAAACCAACTGATACATGTGATTTTTGTCTTGAGTAAAAAAAGAGCATTTTATCAATGAGTTATTTAAGATAATGGACTAAAATATTTTATTTACATAAATCATGTGTGTCTAAAATATTAGCATCAAAATAAAGTTATTCACAATGTATTACATGAAGCCATTTTATAGTTTTAGTGGGTATAAAATTACATATTAAATATTCTTTACCCTCCAGAGTTCTGCACTTTGGATACAGGACCCATGTTCATAAAGGTTAGAAATGATATGACCAAAATTAAATCTATAGTATAGAGTATAACCTTAAAAAGTTGTTCCCAAATTCAGAAAAAAAGGAGAATGAGATCTAAAGTAAAACATGTCAAACCTCTAGATCACAATATTCTTCACCAAATGTCCTCTGGAAAGGTTAAAACAATTTGAATTCCATCTAGTAGCACAAGAATGATAAATTTATGGAACCTCTAACAACAATGATATTTAAAAATTTTTTCAAACTAATAAAATGAAATGTCTCCATTATGAAGTGTATCCCTTTGATGAGAAATGTTAAGCCATTTATATTATTTTACCATTGATATGTTTTGTCTTTTTCCACCTTCTTGATTGATTATTATATTGCCTTGTTCTTTACTGTGTTTTATATCTATTGTTCTATGTTTTATTTTTTTCTTGTCTTTCTTCTATTAAATTGAAAGATAGATTGATATTTTTTTCTTCTAGTAACAAAAAGTTCTTTGAGAATTTACCTATCTTTTTCTGTCAATATACCATATTGTTTAATTAAAGCTATATAAGATAAAATAAAGTCATGTAATTTAATGTTTAATTGTCTTAAATTATCATATAATTTGGTAAAAAATTATAATGATAAATGTATTTATATATTTATCTGTAAACACTTAAAGGAAAGAAAATAAACTGTGTCTAGTAATCATCTGTAGATACTGGGTATACTAGTCAGGACACTTTCAGTTGTAAGTGACAAAAACAATCTCAAACTTGCTTAAGCAAAAAACAAACAATTGAAAAGTTAAGTGGGTGAGAGAGGGTGGGCTTTATTAGCTGATATAACTGAAAATTTCCATTATGTCTTCAGTGCACAGTTCCCTTTCTTCTTCTCTTGACTTCATTCTCAAACTCTACATATTGGCCCTGTACCACAAGATTGCATCCTAATTGTTAGTAGACACCATCAAAAATAAAAAACACTTCTATTTCCCAATATTTCCAACAAAAGTCCTGAGCTTGATTCCTCCTCATTCCAGTTAGGTCACTTGCTTAATATTGAACCAATTGGTGTGGCTGTGGAAAAAGAATAAATTTGATTAGTTTAGGCTAGGTCAAATGCTTGCTCCTCCACCATATGAAATGATAAATGGGAAATTATGATTTCCTATTAAAAAAATCATTGAGCTGTTACTCTAAAAAAGAAGACTGGCTACTGGGCAGCAAACCAACCAAGGAAAAAACAATGTATACCCTACAATGAGATTATAGACAAATTTTAAATAATTATTTTCCTTTTCATATTATTCAAAACATTTTAAATGTGCACAAATTCATTTAAAATCAGAAAAATATATAAATAAAAATATTAGTAAGTATATTGCATGTTCTTTTACATATGTTGATAAAAGAAGAAAAGGCCCTTTTAAAAAATTAGATATGTATATGTGTGTAGGAATCATGATTTCCTAGATTTTCTCACTATAAGATATAAATCTACTTTACTGGATTCTATATAAATTATTGAATTATGTATGTGAATTTTGAGTATATTATTAGAGCTAATATTATAAACTAGGCAAAGTAGAAAGCTACTTAAGGTACTCAAATTATCTTAGCTTTTATATGAATGTAGAAAATCTCAATGGAATACGTATACTCTCCAATTTTCTTGGCCATGACTTTCTGTCATGATAATATCTGGAGGCGAATGTGATTCATTTCTAAATCGCATCACTTTTTCCAGCTTTATAGTTCAGATACACCTAAGAAAAATAACCTTGATGATGACTTCAAAGAAAGTTACATAAGTTCAAAAAATTTAACTAAAATCTCTGAATTAAAGTATGTCTCAAAAATTGATAATCTTTGATAAATATGACAAATAGAATAATAAAATCAAATTTAAAATAAACTAATCTTTAGATTGTAAGCACACATATATTTCATGAAAACATTTTTAAAAATTGATCTATCATTAGAATTTGCCAACATCTAAGCTTAAGTTTATTCTTTCTATTTATAAAATTTTAATATATTATTCCAGAAACATTTTTAACTACTCATGTACATTACTCCAAAAAATTTTCTGAGAAATTCCATTGTCTCCATTAAAATGACACTAAATTCAGATAATAATATAATGGTTAAAAAAAGATATACTGTAAGTGTATATATAAAAATTCATAAGCAATCTTGGAAATATTTTTCACTTCTTGCTATATGTGATCTGATTTCACCCTTTATTTATCAGCCTTATTTTTCCATGCAGAGTTCCTGGTTTCTGGGTAGAAACTGCTGAATATAGGTATAGGACATTAAAATCATTCCTAAAGGATGTAAGTAGTAGGCTAGAGTTTCCTTTGCTTTGGGGACCATTTAGCTATTTTGACAGTCAGTAAGAAAAACTGCTCACCTCACCATCTAAAGCAAAGGTCTGTTTTGGTAAATAAATGTTACTGGAAGACAGCCATGCCCATTTGTTTATACATTGCCTATGCATAGTTGATTAGTTGTGACAGGGATCATGTGGTCAACAAAACCCATACTATTTTGCCTCTGGCCCTTTACAGTTTTAAAAGTTTGCTGATCCAGAGAGTTCCCTTACTTCCATACTACCAATGGAATGGATATCATTGATATTCTATTTTAAGAAAATTGAATAGTACGCTACATGTATTCTATATAGGTTTAATTAAACAAAAACAAAATCAGGTAACTAGTAAGGAAAAGGTGAGTGACTGGAATCTGGTAGTTTTAGTGAATGTAAGTTTGCTTTAGTATTATTTAGCCAGTGATCAGAAGACGTATTTCTCGTAATTATTCTTGGCTTTCTTCTATATTAGGCATAGGAAATTTATTGGGTGTGTGATCTCTGAAACATCCATTTATCTACAAAATGGAGATAGTATTATCACTATTTCTTTTTTTAACAAGTATTGACAGAATCAAATTAAATAAATTTCAATTTCTAAAGCTTCATTCAAATATGTATCAATTGCTGTCTATTTCTAAATAGAGGTGAATGCATTGTAAACATTTTATATCTTGTGTGCAGAAACTTTCCCATTACAAAATTGATTAAATTTATTAAAGAAGGTTTGGTGGCCTGTTCCAAATTCATAGGGTAATGTAAGGCCACTTGGGACCGTTAGGTTTATTAACTCTTATTGAGTTAATAAACAAGATTTGCCATATTTCCATACGTTGGAACTGTGTGGCCATTTCGTCTTGGGTATCCTAAATCTTAGAGTACACCTCACATGGAGAATGCCTCACAGTATTGGCACACACTTGCCAAATGAGTTACTAATAACCAGAAGTAGGTAGCTCCTAAAATAATAGAAATAATCCAACTGTGATTATACTTTTAATAAAATGTTTTACCTATATTGAATGTAAAATCTTATTCTTATCTTAACTTTGCCACCCTCTATTCTTTCATGCCCAGTACAAAAGTTTTGTTTATGCCCAGACTCTGCTTCTGTCCTCTCGCTGATTGAGGGAAGTAAAGCTGGCTTGCTGGTTTCAAACACCTCATGTCTGATTAGATATCCCCTACTTTGGATTGGCTCTATTTATGCATAATATTTACCAACCTCTCATTCTATATTTATTGTTGTCCATGGTAATGAATTTAGGTATAAACATAGACATTGATATACATATATCAATGTCTATAAAGTATATCTCACCTGTATCTATCCCTATAGGTATAGATACAGGTGAGATATACTTTATAGCTCTGCTCCGTCTGCTGATTCCAGCTTTTTGTTCTGGCCCATTGTCCTCTTCCTTCTCTTGTTGCGTCTGGCACTAAACGTGGTCTTCCACATGACACTGAATCAAAACTTTCATGGCCTGATGACTTCAAAGCACCTTGAAATAATTTATTTGATTCATTTGGGGCCTACTCCAAATGAGAACTTTCAAATGTACTTTTCTATAAGTCCATTTATAAAGGTTTGGATTTGGTCCTATTTCCCCATCCATAAATAGATCTGTTTTTGTAATGATGGGTAGCTTAAGGCCTAAGATTTATCAAAGATAGGAAAGCGGATAGATTTTGGATATTATATTCCAATTCTCCTGCAGTAACCTTGTCCTCAGGGCCCCCTACTATATTAAGGTGCTATGACTTAAGGCAATAGGTAACTTTAGAAATCAGAAAGAATAAACAGAGTTAATGCTCTGAAAAGAGCAATGATACCATACTAAGAACCTCTAAATAAAGCTGCCTGCTGAAGAAAGCATTAGATTAAAATTGAAAAACCATCTGATGAAAAATTTCCTTTGTATATGTTAAAGCCAAACAAACCGTGTAGATGTTTCTCAATAGAAAGCAAACATCTATGACTAAGGTAATTAAGATCCCAATTGCGATTCCAGTGAGAAAGATAAGTGTCCATAGACCCGGTAAAGTAAGACTCTACTTGGGTGGTGAAAACTGTCATTGAAATTCAAGCACACTGGGGAAGATAAAAAACAGTGCTAAAGGGTTAGTGTGTTTAGGCTTGTCTCCTTCCAAGAGATATGTGTGCACTGGTTGTGAAACACCTCTTAAAAGGATTCCCTTTTTTGACCAGTAAAATGAAGAATATTTTTTACTTTAGAGAAAAACTCAAATATAATATCTCTCCTGAGCTTAGTAAAAAAAAAGCATATAAATATGACCTTAATTAATTAATTCAGTAATAAGTAGTAGTGATCTATAAACAGAGAATTATTGTACTTTCTTTCTTAGCATAATTAAATAGTGGAATATCAATACTTCCTTCCAAATAATATAACAAAATATTTCTCAAAAGATTATATTCATATATTTTATTTCCACTAAAGTTGTTATGGTCATGCTTTTAATAAACATATTTCTATTTTCCATTAATGAAGTATAATAGAAGTGATATATACACTAAGAATATGCCTTGGAAATAAAGTATGTAGCACTGAAACTGTGAAAACTCTTATAAATTTCTGATTCATATAATTGGTGACAAATGTATATAGCTCAGTATTTTTGAGACTTGTAAAAGAAATTCGCAGAGATGTATATTACCTCCTAAAGAATAGGTTCCAGTCTCATTTATCTAACCCATAAATAATTAAAATTCTTATTCTCCAAATTGAATTACTTTGATATGAAGGCATGCTGCTTGCATTACTGATCACATCACCTAAATATTATGCTCAATCAAAAAGCGTTAGATGTTTTAAATGATCTTTATAAACAATACTATGGCCTGTCATGGAATTTCTAAAGGGAAACCAATATTTCTCTTCTCTGGGGAAGCTTTTCTTACTATGGAATCATAGCTAATAAAAATTTAAGAAAGAAATATTGATAAAAAATACTTTCCAGAACAATATATTAGTAAGCTTTCCATACCTCCTAACCCATGACTGTCTAAATTATGCCTTTACTTTATCCTATGTAATGCTGGGACAAAGTCCTTGCATAGAAGTATATAAAGATACAAAGGGAACACAAAGGAAGAGATGACTAGAATGTATGCATGAGGAATAAAAAATTGAATTGTGTAATTTCAGTGATTTCGCATGTGATTTAAATGCTCTTATGTTTGCATTTAAAACAGACATTGTACAATATAAAATGAACAGTAAAATTCACTGTAATAATTAAAATGTTTAATTTTTTTTTACTTAGAATAACATCAAGTAGCAAATTTTAAAAACTCAGACAAGTAGAGAGAGACCATGGAAAAAAGGTAAAAGCTTTATATTTTGGTACATTTAATCGAACTTTTTTTCCTGCTGTTTGAACAAGGGGATGTATTTTCATTTTGCACTGGGTGCCGCAAATTATGTAGCTGGTCCTTCTATTGGAATTAACACCTGTGGAACAAAGGGGAAAGCAGGACTGGACTGGGCCGAGGGAGAAGTCTGTGATACAACTACAACAAAAGCCTCAGTGAACTCCACAGGAAGCCCTCAAGCTGGCATAGCCTTCACTGGTGTTCTCAGCTGAGGTGAGAGGATCAGCCTTTATACTCTGTGTCTGCCAGTCATCAAAGGCAGGGTGACCTGGGAAGGTGGTCCTCCTAGACCAGGGCAACTCCCAGGGAGGAACTCAGATGCAAGCCTTGAGCGGACATCCTTCCTGCGGCTGGGGAATGAATGTCTTGGTCCTGAGGGGAGATCTGGGCAGAGCAACACAGCATCTAAATCAGTAAAGAAGGAAGTTTGGATCTTATGTCAGATGTTGTATTGCTGTACCTCTCTAACAGATTTCAAGGGGTTACTGTTTTAATTTTGTATTGTTTTTATAAGAGTCCCCTGACAAAAAAGACTCTTTACAATACAGTTTCCACACTGCAAGGGAATAGCCTATCAAAGAGAAATTGGCAGGATCTGACACCTGGCAGCCTGATATCCTGAAGAGTAAGCCTACTAAATCAAAGCTCATAGATAGTGGAATCTGAAAATCTTTCAGATATGGCATCCTTGAAATAGATCCAGGAGAAAGAGGCTGAAAAATGAACCCTCGTCTAGGAAAGAAACTTTTTTGTGTTTGTCTGTTTTGTTTTGCCACAAGAGCTTTTGTCTCAAGTTAAGGTAGAGACACATAAAGTTCAAACACCATCACATGTGCTCTGCATCATTATGGCTATAGCTCTGACATTGCTGGGCTATCAGTCCAATGAAATACACAAGATTTATGGCTCTGCCTGTATTAAAAACAAAGGAAAAAAATTAACCATGAAGCAGCAGTTTACTGGACACTCATGCTCAAGTGATTCTTTCTACTAGGGGTTGGATACCTCCCAGAGTCAATCTGCCCAGTTTGAAATGAATATTTTTAAATGTTTTATTAGTCTTTTTAATGAAGCAGAGAGTACCTTAAGAATATTTGTAACCTACAAACAGCTATTCAAATACTTTCCATTTCTCCTAGTTTGACATGTTAAAGCTGATTTACTTTTTTGTTGTTTTCCATCAGAACAGGGTTATGGTGGTGTGATTCCTGCAAATGATGTTAGTCAGTGGCTGAGAAGCTCAGCAGTCCTGGTGGCAGAAGTGGGGAAGAGGAACCCGCAGATTTGGATGAGCATTTGGCAACACGCTGCCTCCTTCCCTTCCCGTGGCCTTTGTCCCAGCACCAGCAGTAGAATCCTATACAGATGTGTCTACCTGGGCCTCTTTCTGTCCCATCTTCAAGGCTGGCTTCATGGGTGTGCTACCTGTATAGCTGCATGGGGCTGTACACTTAGAAAAGCCCCAGACTTCAAGAGCCTGCAGTCACTGTCTTAACATCCTAATAATTTTTCAGCAAAGGGCCCTGCATTTTCATTTTGCATGGGACCCACAAATTGTGCTTCTTCTCCTGCCCAACTTCCAAAATATCTGATAGACTCAGAGAGTTGAGAGACCAATCTCAGAGAAGTTTTGACATGTAGAAGCAAAATAGCAGCCTCCTACAAAAAACAAAATACTCTCTCTGCATAAAAAAAAAGATAAAAGTGGAGCTGCTCTGGCAGAGGAGGGATGGACTCCTACCCATTTGGTCTCTGCTGCTATGAACCCCTAGGTTAAGTCTGCAGAATCTTCAAACTCTATGAAACATGGGTTGGAAACCATTGCCTTAGGAATTACCCTAATGACAAACCAGAAAAATAAATATCCAGAAGGTACTCCACTAATCTAATAACTAAAATTTGCACATATTTCTTTAAATAAACAATTTGTTGTTTGGAGTATTTTTTTGTTTTTTTTTTTATAAAGTGTGGGGTTTTTTGGTCCCCTCCCCAAATGATGGCAAACAAAAGATACTAAAATTGTTTAGGTAACTTATGATAGCAACCAGTGGGTGGGTGCTTCCTCTCTGCCATCCATTGTGCAAAACAATTTTTCTAAGTATGTCACTGAATCCTCACAATGCTATAGCTCAGAGAAGTATCCAGTATTATACAACTAGTAGATTACACAGCATAAAAGTTTTACTACTTTTTAAAGGGATTTTAAACCAGAATGGTTTGACTTCAACATCCTTGAACTAAACATCAATAAAATACTGAAATTTATCACCTGTTTGAACATGCTTAAAACCTCTATTTGTTAATGAGTATCTGTAGTAAAACTAATTATGATTAGAAAGAGATCATTGCACTGAGTGAGTAGAAATGAGAGTAATTTAAAATGTGTGGTAAGATGATAGAAGTCATTAGAAAAGAAAAGTGAGTGTCACTGATGTAATGCTAAGATCTAATTCATATACTTAGGTTTTTGAAAGCAATGCTTATTCACTTGTAAGAGGGGGAAAAAAGTTTAGTAAACATCTTTAGAAATTTGGTCTGGGTCCAATATTTGTTGATTTGCATAAGCTGAGTAAAACAGAAAAAGAGATTAGAAAGAGATAAAAGGATATTGAAATGTCAGTGATGAAAAAATATGAGGCAATTCCACAACTGGACTCTTTATATAATGCAGAAGAGTAAATTTGTATGTGAAAACTGACTTTTCAGAGATATATAAATATTTTCTTCTGAAAACTCCATCACCAAAAATAACTCTTTCTACTGAAATCATTATGCTTCTGGGAATTGGACAAGCCACATCACTTAGAATTCATCTCCCTGGGTTCTTTCACAAGAAAGTAATCAATTCAGTTCAGAAAACAAGCCATTTTATGGTGGGCACCATCTGCATGATCAAATGAGTCACTGAAGAATAGTAGTCCTGCCTCCTTTCTAAAATTAAAAAACAAAAAAAAGAAGTGTGCAGTGGATTAAATGGGCAAATTATATAAACAGACACTTTATAAAAGAGAAGAAAACAAATAATGAATTGCCATCGATTTTACTATTGCAAATGAAAATAGTATAATACAAATCTTTGCCTAACAAATTGGCAAAGTTTTTATTTGCCTTTTATTTGTTTGTTTCTGAAAACACCCAAGGACAAGAGGATGCAGTCAAAAGCTATTTTCATATAGAATTTGTAGAAGTAAAATATAGTTCAATCTCATAAAAGCAATCTGCAATAAGTATTAAAATGTCATAAAAACACTTATTCCCTTTGAATCAATATTTCTATTTCTGGGAATCTTTCCTTAGGAAATAATATAAAATGAAGCATTAAAGAACAGTTTTTAATGTGAAGATATTCATGATGTTATTCTTATCAGGGAAAACTGGAGGAAAATCAAGTTCTATCATTAAAGAATGGCATAAGGAAATTATGATACATAAACAAGAGTCATATAGTCAAAATTCTTTTCACAAGGAGTTTTTAATTAACATGCAGAATTATCTTAAAATGTAAGTAGTAAAAAGTAATATCAACTACAGATATAGTTTGATCTCAATTATTATGAAAATACGTGTAGGTCTAAATGTGTAATCTACAGAAGAAGACATATATAAATTTTAGTATATTCATAATAAAATATTATATTGTGAACAATAAAATAATATTATATATGAGTAATAAAATATTACTACTATAATAATATAGCAGTGAAGATGAATGACATACAACCACAGACATCACATTGATAAACCTTATGAACATAAAATTGAAAGAAAAAATCAAGTCCAGAAAAATACTGTATGGAAAGCATGAGAGAACCAAGTATTATAGAAAAATTTTTAGTGTTTATAGGTCCCACAATTATAATACTTTTTAATCAAAGGTAGTTTGGACATATCTAATTGACTGTTAGTTAAATTCTTTTGTTTTATAAATGCAGAAACTAAAAGTTAGAGTCTGAGTAATTTATCAAGGTCACAATGATTTATAGAATCAAATGTCTTTAATATTATGGAAATACAAAAAGGCCAGGATGGCACAGACTTTGATCAATTAATTTGCTTTAAGTGCTAACAATTCGAATTATAGTTTTAATTTTATGGTTTTAAAATGCTTCTTGACTCTTATTTGCATCTTCTTGGGCCTTATGTTCCAGGAGAATACTAATAGGTTATACATTGTCCTATTAATAATTTTGTGCTTAATGTAAGGAGTGGATCTAATTTAATTTAATCCACAGATATAGATTGTGAATAAAGTACCAAGTGAAACTCTAAAGGATAGAAAAGTACAATTGCTCTCTTGCCCCCAAAGTGATTACAATGTGAGAAGGTTTCTGTCCCATTTCTTCTGTAGAGATAAGGATAAGGAAATTATTTGTATTCAGCATCGGCACCTGTTGAGTCTACCTGCATGTTGTCGCATAATCATCACAATAGTCCTATACGGTTGGTCTACAGTCCCATCATTTTATAATAAGATACAGAGACTCATGGAAGCAGGCAAGTAACTTTCCAAGAACATATAGCTAACACGTAGTGAAAATGGGATTTGAACCAAGGTCTGTTTGTTGTTGAAGCCTGAATTCCTCCACTCCAATCTATGACCTCCCACCTCATCCTATTGCCCAAGAAAGAACCGTGAGGAGTCCATTATCAGAAACATACTCTCTTACTTTCTAACTACATGAAAACTATTAAGGGCTAGGACCCTATCTGTAAGAAAAACCTTAAAAAACATTTCTTCTCCAACTTGTCTAAAATACCTGAGTGTCTCAAATAAACAGGGCAACAAAAATAGGAAACGTCCATTGATTCCAGTTCTTGCTCTGTATTTCCTCAGCTAGTAAACACTATTTTCTCTTGTTTCGCAGAAGAAAAGTGGACAAGATACTTCCAGGCACTAATAGATTTCTTTTAGGACCTCAAATGATTCTTAAAGAATTTTCTTAGAGCTAGATAACATTTCAAATATTAAAAATACGATACTTCAAACTTTTTCATTTACAGTCTTTCTCCCCATCTAATGAACGTCAATTCGTTAGTGGTATCTAAAAGCAACTCTGCACTTCTGTCAGTCTACGAAATGCCAAAGCTACCAACTTAAAAATGTGAAAGATTAAACAAATTATGTGGCATTATGTAGAACCATTCAGTCTACAGGCAAAGGTTCTTATTAAATTCAAATACTTTTAAATAAATGAACTGAGTCATTTTGGGTTATACATAAGGACTTAGCCGTATTCATTTTATAAATGACAATTACTAAAAAATTCTGAAACTTTCCTACACTGGGTAAGGATAAGCAAACAATTTAAAAAAAAAAAACAACACTTTTTTAGGGGTTGGTTTAGCAGTTAAGGATGTTTCTAGATTGCCTTACAGAAACCCAAAATTGATAGTCCCACACATTCCTAACAGCTGTGCACGTCTGGAAAACAGCTGTTAGAGTTTGTACTTCTAGTGATCCAGACAGTACACCAATTTGGAAAGATAATCACCTTTTAAAAATATTTATTTAGTAGCCCTTACTCTTTCTCTGCACAATTTCTCATTCTAGAACCCCGGTTAGTTTATCCTAGCTGTTGTCTGCAAGGAACATCAGTACCTTCCAATCTTGTCAGTACCTAAGACATGATTGGAGTAGACCATGATAAAGGTTAAATAGTTCATTTACAGAATATAAATTCTTGCCAAAAAGGCTATGGTTACTGTCACATTTGTTAATTGTAAAGTACTTTATTATCTTAAGAGTAAAGAACTTTCTCTAACATTTGAATATTCACCAATGTAATAGTCTTCCTCAAATACAAAAGCAAACTAAATGACTCTGAACACACCAGCTAGCCATGTGTTTGCAGGATGAAGAGTGTGGCACACCTTCACAGGATAAATCAACAAAATACAATACTTTTGTTAATGCCTGAAGGTTGCTATTATAATTCTTGTGAGTTATCGTTTTGGAAGTTTTAAGACTTTGAAAACTTGTGCCATGACTAACCCCATATTGGAGAAAAACAGGTGTACAGCACAGGAAACCATGACAGGTTCCAGTCTTCATTAACACTTTGTTATTTTTGCTGTCATTTTCCTATAATAGGCACGTTGTAATAATTTGTTCTGATATATAAAAAGCTGTCTGGTCTGGCAATGGTACTAGTAATTTTTCCTCTTTTTGAATTTTCATTTTATTGCTTGCTTAAGGGGAATTATATTTTCCCACACATAAATTTTAGGTCTCAGGTAACACTTTATATCAGGGTTAATATTTGGCAATAGTTTGGATAAGAAAATAGTAACCTTCCTTCTTTAGACATAACCTGTAATAAAGAACAAAAAGCTAAGGCACTTCTGGAAATATGGCCTTCTGACTCTTCTGGGCTGCAAATTTAGACAAAAAAGTAAAGGTGTATTTTCTCAAATCTTTTTTTATTTTTTTTTATAAGCCTGCCTTTTTTTTTATTTTTTAAATATTCCTGCATTTTATTTATTTATTTATTTTTTTGGCTGTGTCGGGTCTTCGTTTCTGTGCAAGGGCTTTCCAGACGCGCAGGCTCAGTAGTTGTGGCTCACGGGCCTAGTTGCTCCGCGGCATGTGGGATCTTCCCAGACCAGGGCTCAAGCCCGTGTCCCCTGCATTGGCAGGCAGATTCTCAACCACTGCGCCACCAGAGAAACCCTCAAATCTTTCATTATGCCCATCCCAGGGAAGCTTCTAGAAACTTGCTCTGTCTGTAGACTTTCGGAGGGGCACATTTACATACTACAGTTGTCCCTTGATATCCTCGGGGGATTGGTTCCAGGATCCCTGCAGATATCAAAATCCTCAGACGCTCAAGTCCCTTTTATAAAATGGCATAGTATTTGCATATAAACTATGCATATCCTCCTGTGTATTTCAAATTATCTCTAGATTATTTATAGTATCTAATACAACGTAAATACTATGTAAATAGTTGCAAATACACTGTAAATGTTATGTAAATAGTGTTACGTGGCAAATTCAAGTTTTGAATTTTGGAACTTTCTGGAATTTTTTTAAAATATTTTTGATCTGCAGTTGGTTGAATCTGCAGTTATGGAACCCACAGAGACAGAGGGCCAATGGTACAGGATTCTGTACCCTCAGCCATGGAATATACGAAATTTGATCCAAAATTAGACAATCCATTGGCTAAGCAATGACTTGTCAGATTCCTTCTTTCAAGAGTTAGAATTAAAAGACACAGTTTATAGTTAACCAGTGTTTAGAGCTTATGATATAAAATAAAATTGGGACTGCCATATTTGGACATATGGAATGCGAGTTACTTCAAGAAGAAGATAACGGAGGATAAAAGATGGAGAGCTAGATGAAGAGTGAGAAAGAAACTTTGATTTATGACTTTTCAGTTCAGAATTTAGTTGGATTTCATTTCCTCCCCATGGATGTTTGTGTTTACTTCTTGCATCCTTTAATAAATCTATTTCTAAAGCTCACTCGAAAATTTAAATTGCAACTATAAAACCTAGATTAGCACAGGACAAATGACTCATTTTATAAATTAATAAATTAATTTGTCTGTCAGTACCTAATTTTATCACCTTTCATTTTTATTTGCTACTCTTGAAATTATGCATCATATATTTTTTTCATATTCTTATGTACATAACCACATACCACATAAAAAACTCTGCTTGAGCAGTTAGGTCTGCTGTTCATACAATTGTTTCTTTGATGAACAAAATCAAGTTTGAAAGTGCATTTATGAACAAATACACAGAATTTGTGATTTATAAAAATAAATGTAGGAGCTGTTTTAGAGGTGCTTTACAGGTGTGTTTTTCAGGTACCAATGTTATCATTTGGATCCATTTTTCTCTGCAAGGTTTAAATGAAATTTTGTAACCTGGGAAAAGATGGAGTACACAGAAGCTCTTGCTCTGTGCTTTAGGAGAGTGTTAAAAACTGAACTGTGTTTCCAGATTACTATCACTATAGTATGTTCCACTTTATTAGACTTGCTACTTTCCACCCAGGAGGAGATACCTAATTTAGTTGTGTATCCTTGTCAAAGTTATTTCACATCTCTGTGTCCCAATTTTTGCATCAATAAAATGAGAATAATAATAGTAATAATAATAATTCACTAACATCATAGTGTTATTATGAATATTAAATGAGATAATACATGAAAAGCATTAAATAGATGTATTGCATTTAGGATATATTAATATAGCTGGGACATATTAAGCACTCAACATATATTAATTCTATGTTACTAGATTAAACAATTTACTAGATTAAACAATATTTTATGCCATGTGCTTAGAAAGAGGTTATTATTTAACATGTTTTTGAAATATAATTCATATAACATATAATTCACTCATTTAATATGTCTAGTTTAATGGTTTTTAACATAATCACAGAATTGTCAACCATCACCGCAATCAATTTTAGGACATTTTCATCACCTCAAATACACTGTACAATTTAGCTATTATCCCCCAATCCTCTATCACTCCCAACCCTTAGCAAGCATAATCAACATTCTGCCTCTCTATATTTGCCTGTTCTGAACATAAGCCATAATGAATAAGCAAGAAATGCATAAAGAAAATGAAGTTTTCATAACATTTATCTCAGTGATTCTAGAAATAGTGGACCTTAATGGATTTCTTAGAATTCTTAAATTAGAGCCCATAGTAGTCTGTCTTTTTTTCCACTCAGAATCCTTCCTTTCAGCATAAAGAAAGCAGCAGCACCAGGGACTTGGGCAATTGCCCAGTGCGCTGTGCATAGCATCCAGCTGACCTTCTGACCCATGTCCCACATACAGCGGATAATGTGATGATTAGGTCTTTAGTCTGTTTAAGGTCAAGCTTACTCCGCTGTGAACAGTGCAATAAAGAAAAAAGTAGAAAGCTTTTCTTCCTAAGAAAAATGTTCAGGAAACCCAGTGACTGAGATCAACTGCAGAAATTGATTTTATGAATGGTTTACCAGAAAACTCATAAAATGGTAAAATCAGTTCAAATGTGACATTTGTATTGTTCCTATTCCAAGCCTGTGCAGATGGGCAATTCACTATGTAAGTAATTTTCATGGCTAAGATAACAAACCATCATGTTTTCCTTGGACAAACCACCTTATGCAATAACAGTCTTGATCAGTTCTGTTTTACAAAGTTTCAAGTGCAGCAATATTACATACATACAGGGCAAAGAATGAAAAGCTGGAAACTATGTTCTTATTCTTCTTCAGACGGCTTTGTTGGTGTCTTTCACCTCTCAAATTCACAGACAGGATTGTGATGCATGCCCCATGATTTCAAAACTATATTTAGATAATTTCCTTATATGAGTGCTGTTTAGGCAACAGGATTCTCTGCAACTATTTATTTCTTTAGATATTTTCTGACTCAACAGTGAACTTGACAAGAACTAAGTGTTGTATGTAAAGAAAGCCAAGCTGCAGATAAAATATCCTAAGCATTCAGAAAAAAGAGAACAACAAATTTACAGAAATCAGGGGATTTTGTAGTGTATTGTTTGCTAACTAACAGAATCTAAATGTCTGTGTGACATAGTTTTCTGTTTTTCTGTTGCTTCATAAATTTCTATCGTTAATCTGTATGGCAGGTTTGTAAGTTCTACTTAATTCAACAAATTTCTGTTGTCACCAAATTCTAACAAAGTCCACCACTAGGTGTGTGGTTTTCAATTGCATCCAGCTACAATGATGACTTTTATAATAAGAGTATTTCCCAATAAATTGTTCAATCTGTACGTTAATACAAAGTGTGAATCATACGTTTTGACAGAAGAGATAGAAGGGTTTGTTCTGTTTTACAGATTTTTCTTCATTACATGGTGCATTGTCTACAAACTAGTCAGAAACAGTATTACACAGAATTTGTTCAACTACTGTAATAAACATGTATTCCGTGTGTCTGCCAATTACTGAGATTTGCTCTTGATCCTAGGTTACATGAAAATATATAAAGAAAATACAAAACTTCCTCCCTCACGTAAGACGCTTACTATGTTTAACTTTGCCAATAGAGAAAGGAGTAACAACCTTTTAAAGTTGGATAGATAGATAGATAAATACTGATATAAGATAAAATTAACTGTGTTGTGTACGAT
Organism: Balaenoptera acutorostrata; assembly: GCF_949987535.1. NCBI lineage: Eukaryota > Metazoa > Chordata > Mammalia > Artiodactyla > Balaenopteridae > Balaenoptera > Balaenoptera acutorostrata. The sequence goes on along the minus strand of NC_080071.1, from coordinate 51,812,511 downwards.
TCAGTCATTCTGTTCATGTTAAATACCAAATACCACAGCCACTGTTTGTGTGATTAAATTGGTCACTGAGCACTTAAATAGCCAAAGTGATTAGACTGATTATTTGCTATTTATTTGTGACTCATAAAATCACCCTGATTATGAAAGTATTATGGCTAAAATAATAATATATTTACTTCTAATCAATATATTTCTCTACAGTTTTTAAAGTGGCCTATCAATTTTCACAAAGAATGTAAAACATGGCAAAAATCTCCATGGTTAACTGACGTTTGTGTCCTCCCTGAAAATAAAACTCTATTTCTTTTCAATGACAGCATCTTGTGTTTAACTACCTGAACAAATATGATGGGGTCACTTCTTGCTACAGCTGTCACTTCCTTGTCACAGAAAGTAAAACACTACCTATCTTAACCATCTGTGATAAACAATCCTAAATTGTTAGCATTATCCAATTTTACCAATAAACAATCAAAATGGATAAGTGCTTATCTCATTTTGCTCCTGTGAAAGGTGGGAAATCCTGTTTTTACTTTCTGGACAAGGAAACAGATACTGCTACCCTTGCTGTTATCAATAAAATTTTGGCTTGGAACTGTGTGAGTGTTTTGACTAGCAATACTGATATACATTGCAAGTAAACTCTCAAAATTCAGTCTCAAAGTGTTATATAGGCATCAGCTCTTATTGATACAACCACTTTGTTTTTCTACCTTTTCAGCAATCCTTAGTATCAGTCTTTTTAATTTTAGCCATTCTGGTAGATGTGTAGGAGTATAGTATTTCCCTAATTATCTTTTTTCATTGGTCCATTTAATTTAGTATCAATATTACATATTTTTCAACCTTTCCTTATATTTAGTGGTAATTATTGAATTAGCATAAATTAACATTTAGCTAATGCTTAACATTTATTGAGTTGAATTTGTAAATTTTTAAAATACACTATAACAATCTCTCTTTTTAAGTTGCTAATTTAGTCCATTTACATTATTTTTGATTACTGACATATTTGGACTTCTTTACACCTTCTTAATTGCCTATGAAGTTACACAGACTTGAGTGGTCTGCTTCAACATTATTTTTCCAGTAATCCCTGTCATTTTGTGTGAGTGTGTGTGTATCTGTGCCTGACTTTGTTTAAATGGAGGTATAGAGATGTACACTTCTTTACTGTAGTAAAGAAGATGTAACATAAAATTACTATTCACAAATTAGAATGATATATCATTTTCCCACTTTAATTTAGTTGTTCTGTATGCTTTTCTCTTAAAATATTCTCTTGAAAATAGATTATAGTTGGGTTTTAATTTTATACAATTAATAATATTACATATTTTGCATTTATTAAAAATTATTGATGTAAAAGTATGTATTTTATATTTTTTGTTTATTATGTTTTCATTGCTTCTTCTTTTCTCCCTTCCTACCATATTGAATTAATAATATTTTCTATTGAGCTTTTGTATCCTTGTAGCTTGGATGCTACAAATGTATTTCTCTTTGCTTTCTTCCAATATTTTTAAACTTTAAAAATATAATTTTTAAATGCACTATTAGTTATAAATATTCATTTATAAAACTCTTAAAGTTATTCATTTTTTAATCTCCTTTTAAAGACAACATGGACCTTAACAAGTTTAAACTATTACACAACTCTTCACTTTTCAAATCTTTTTGTTACTGTCCAAAGTTTTAGTTTTACTTATTTTTACACACACATAATGTTGTTCCTTTTTATAATAAACAGTCAACTAAATGTACCACACTCTTGTACCCATTAATTGGTTCCTTTGCTCCAGGTTTCTTATATCACATGCTCTCCCTCTGGGTTTACTTTTTCTCCTTAAAAAGATGTCCTTTTACATGTCAATTAAAAAAAAATAAAAGAATAAATTGGCAAAAATCCCTGCCCCCATGGAACTTGTAAAAGAAATAAAATTTTTTAAATATCCACTTCCCCTCCTGCCCATGATATGTTGGATTTATCTAACCGAGGCACTTGTCTTATCTAATGTATGTGTTTTATATGCATGTGTATAATTAGAGGTCTTGATACTAAGACATCACAAGCACTGAGATCCATTTGGATCTTTTGGAGTGCTATATAGCAAGTACTAAGTATGGCAAGATTCAAAAAAGGTATAAAACATTAAATAGGATATGCCTACCCAAGTAAACTCCAGAGGCCCTCCCTCCCTACCTGTACTTGCTAATGTTTCTAACTGAAGAAAAAAAAAAAAAAGCCCTTTAATAATTCTTTCGGTGATTGTCTGTGCATTGTAATTTCTCTTAGTCTTTGAAACACCTAAAATACTTAAATTTTTACACTTTATTGAATGCTGATTTGGATAAGTACAATTTCTGTTTTTCACCTGTACTTTGTAGATCTATCTGCTGTTTTCTTGTTGTTGTTGATGCGAGGTCTGCTGATATTTTATTTGCCATTCCTTAGTAGGAAGGACTACAGTGGGTTTTAAGACTGCCTCTTTATCCTTGATGTTTGTGCCAGTGTAACAAGAATGGATTAATTTATATATTTTAGTTGCTTGATTTGGGGCTCGCACTTTTATCTGAAGACTCAGAACTTTCTTCAATTCTCAAAATTTTCCAACACTGCTCTTTCTTTAGCTATAGCTTCTCTGCTATTTTTTAAAATTTTCTTTCTCTGCAACTCTGATTCATTGTTAGTTGGGGTTTGCAATGTAGCCTCAGTGCCTCTTAATTTCTTTGTGCATACACACACACTCAAGTGTGTATCTTTATGCATTGGAGAGAATGCCACAGTTTACCTTTAAGTTTACTAATTCTGTTGTATCAACTATTGTATAGAGTTTATAAGTTTATGGAGTCTTAAATATCCAAATATATGTTTATATTCAATATTTTATTGACCTGTTTTCATTTCTCAATTTTTGGTTCATAAATTCATGTTCTTTACAATTTGTATTACTATTTCTAATATCATTTTGAGAATCCTGACTATACTTACATGCAATAATTTTGCAAATTATAACATAAAGCAATTGGAATATGGAGTGAAATCATTTTTATTATTGATTTTGGCTATCTTTCTTGACAGTATTTTTTCCCATAAGATTTGTGAGATTTGTTCATTTTGAACTTGGGTCGTTTGCTGATCCCCAAGGCTGTATCTCAGTGGATAGCAAATTCTTTCGGCTACCCCTCTGAGAGAAGATGACACCCATGAGAGTAAATCAAGCTGTGTATTAGCTCTAACCCCTTCTCTAATGAAGGCACTGAACATTTCACAACCGCATTCACTGTAGGTACCAAATTACTAGTAGTTGGTCTGCAGCTCCATTCCTTTTCATTTTTTTTAATGTTACTGCTCAATTTCTGTTCGACAGAGAAGTTCATTTAGATTTTTTTCTAGGTATAAGGCTTTGGTTGTCTCTTTTTATATATTTTTTTCTCAATGTAGTGTTGAGCAGAGAATGTGCTGTTTCTCTTTTGTTAACATCCTGTCTCCTCGGGTTGGTTGTTTGCCCTTCCCTGTCTCTATACTTCAAGAAGCTGACTCGCACACAATCTGTCACCAAAGTTCCTTCGATTTTTCCAAGGCAGACACAAGGAGGAGATCAGAGAGGAAAAACAGAAAGTCTGGGGCATATCTTTCCTGCTCCCACCCTGCTCTGAACTGCATTTCTGTTAGAGGCTGTGTCCCTTGACGACTAAGCCTCTGTCTAGAGGTCCCTCCTCAAAGGCTTCAGTTTTCGCTATATCACAGTTTCTTCTTTCCTGCCTTTAAGGTTAGGGATGGTAGTAACTTACTCTGCCTGGTTTCCACAAGAAATTCCTTCATTTCAATCTCTATATTGAACCTATCTGAACCAGACTCTGCTTCCTGACAGGACTGACGCACAGAGGGTGTAACAATGTTTTCAAATAATATTCTGTCTTGACAGGAAGCCCTTTGGTGTCACCCTTACCCACTACCAAAGTGCTTTAACACATTACCGCATCTGCCAGGTCATGGAGACGCATTGCTTATGTTAGTTTGTGCAATACTTTACAGATATTTCAGTGTTTGAGAGCATCACACCTTTCTCTATAAGATCAGGGTCAGTAGTTCTGAGAATCAAGAATAAGTTTGGTTAGATTTGGCCCTGTTTGACTAGGTTTGGCTTCTTCGAATATATATTCCTTATCAAATTTCAAATACGACCCCAAAATTGGTGCATTTGAAATGTTGTCAAGCTGCTTTTCTAATAATTACTGCTATTCTCTTGAGTAAGATATTTGAAAACCTGGGCATACTCTAATTTAGCTTTACAAGGGGTAAAGGATTAGAAAATCAAATGCTCAACAGGCTCCATACAAGAATTTCACCTTCTGAAGTGTTCCAGGAGTTTGTTCCCCTAACAAAACCAAAAAGAGTGGCAACATTTACCTCCCGAAACAAATGTTCTATTTCTTAAAGCGTGCTATGCACTCTACTGTTTGACACATTCATCAAATCCCATAAGGATATTGACAGCCAACAATCTTATAATGGTATCTTGTCGTTTCACACCCATCACAAAAGCAGAAACTGACAGTAGGATGAAAAGGTCTTTCCTGGGGGGTGGGGGTGACGATCAGCATATCTAAAGATACCCCGACTCCTGAGAGGTAACTTTCTCATTATGCACGGTCACACTCACATGACGTTTACACATGTTCACACATTGTTTTGAATACCTAATTGTTAATCTTTGGTTCATTCTTTTTCTTTTTTTCACAATTAACTGAAGTTTTCCTTTTATTCAGTTTGAATAAAATAGCAGCCATTATTTTATCCAATACAGTAATGGTCTCAACGGCACAAGAAATGATCTGCCTAGCTGTGCAAAACAAGAACAGTTATCTTCTGTTGAGAGGATGTGAGCTTTTCAAACTCAGTTCTTTTTCATTTGTGCCATAATTTCCAAATAAATAAACAGCTCCGGTTAATGTCTTATCAGTCCACTTCTCTATACGATCACATCTTCCATGAAGTCATCATATAGCCACTTATAGTTATCATCTTTGTAACACTCTATGGTTTCAAAAAGGCGCTGAAAGTCTTCAGGGAACATATCTATTACTTTCACATCTTTATTTTTTTTAATTTGCTACAATATATGCATTGCATCAATTGGACTCAATGAATGTAAATGGTCTATTAGTTTGGCACTGCATTTCGTAAAACACTGCCTTAACATGTGAAAAAACACATCGTAGTTAAAAGGTGTTAAGTCTCCCGTAAATAAATCTCTACGAGGAGTCAGTTGAATAAAACACAGGTTTTGTTCTAGTGATTCCCTATGCTTTTGCTTTGCCAGCTGTCCATTTGCAGTATATGTGCCAAATGATAAGCAAGACTCCCGGCATTCCTTTTCAGTAATAAACAAATTTAGTTCTACTCATCCATATTTGTATACAGAAGTACAGGAATATAGGTCATGTAAAAGTTTCCAAAGTGCATTTCTCTCATTTTTAGGTGGTAAGATCCCAACTGCTTTTAAAGGGGCACCTTTTGACCAAGGCTGTGCTTCTATTCCCAAATACTGAAAAAGCATATCTGAAGTCATAATGGGAGGTGTTAGTATTCCACGACTTCTAGGATCCAGTTTAAAGAAGTCACAGTAGACCACTTCTAGTCTTCCATTCACCTTTTTTCCTAAGGACTTCAATTGTGGAATAAAAGTCTTGTCACTTTCAAGGGCAATCACTTTGGCACCACTTTCAAGCAATGCTCGCGTCAGGATTCCAGGACCTGGATTGCACTCCAGGAATAGCTGGCAAGATTTTCGTTTTCCCCGTAGGATCCGCACCAAGGTCTCAGCCACTCTCGGGCTGGTTATGTACCGCTTGGTCTCTGAGCGGCATCTGTACACACGCGAGGACGATTTTCCGAATCCCACACTGGGCATCAGGTGCGGGTAGTAGTCAGACAAGCCATGGCGGTTCCCCGCCGGGACGTCCATTTGCCTCACCGCTCCCGACTTCAAAATGCAAAAGCGCCCAGCGCGGGTCAAGGCTGACAGCATCAGCCGCGAGGGAAGTCCCACCCCTGGGACCCACATTCTCACCCTCTAAGGCCTGTCCCAGTGTTACCCAGGGTCGTTACATCGTCGACGAACTCCATACAGGGAAGCCCACGTGCGACATCTCCCTGCCCCGGGTCTAGGCCGGCGGAAGTCCGGTTCATTCTTATGTGAAATTTTCTGTATGGAAATAAGTTAACTCAAGATTAACTACAGTTAACTCATGGAAAATAAAAAAAAAAAATTATAAGAAAAACAAGAGACAGCAGAGTTTTTCACCAAAGGGAAATACATATCTGACTTGGTTACAAAACTGTTCTTTTCCACATGCAACACCAGAAGAAAGACAAATAGGGAAGGAGCTATAAAATACAGTCTTGTACAGGCTTTTCTTCAATTAATTTCAATTAATTTGAGCTTATATCTATTTCTACATGCTGATCTAGATCATGGAAATTTAAGGACAAGTAAATTCTAGTTCTACCATGAAGTAGTTTATACACTGATGTATAGCCTTTCAAAGTCCCATAAGTTGCATAACACTACTTCAGAAACTCATAAGTGGATATGATTAATCTTAATTAGAAGCATCCAAGTAGGTTTCATATAAAAATTGACAGTGGTGAGTCTCTTAAAGTGTGAAATTATTTCAACAGTAGAAAATGTCAGACTGAATACTGGTCAACTGAATTCTAGCGATTAGTATAACTAAGGACATGGGGGCATAACAAGGCATCGTATGTCCTGAGAATGAGACATAAAAAATAGTTTAATTTCATGTAACATAGTGATTAAGTACAGGCACATTGGATTCAAATAGACATGGGTGCCAATATTGGTTCTTCCATTTACTATAAATGTAGCATAAATCTTGCATCCTGATCACTATATCTGAAAATGAGGTCTAGAATACTATATAACTTATAAGGCTGCTTTGAGTATATAATGGGATAATGCATGCACTGCGGTTACAAGACCTAGTACCTGAAATACCACTTTCAATAATGTAAAACATCTCTAGCACTTAGACTGCTTGAGTGGGTTTTGAGTCATAAAGTTGGATAACAAGTCGAAATGTTAGAGTGGAGTCCGATTCAGAAGTCATAAAAGATCTTGGAGTGTTTATCTGCACATGACTTGCACCCAGCTTACTTCAGTGCTAGAAAATTATATAGAATATATTCCCATAAATAGTCAAGGATTTTATGTCTGGAGACTTCAATATCTTAATAATCTTAATAATCTTCCCTACAGAAATTAAGCTTCAAGAGAAAATATTATTTTTGTCTTTACACCTCTGCATAACTAGTTAGTGCAGCTCCAGAATAAATCAATAAATTGCAAAAATGTGCTTTTCTAAAAGTAAAGAAAGCATCTCATGTATAGAATAACTAAAATAACAAATATTCCCTTTTGCTTAAAAGAGTAATGGATCAACTAATTAGCTGGCAGATCTTGAGAGATTCAAAGAATATTTATAGCCCCTTTTCCTGAAATCACAAGATAAATTGCTTGCAGTTAAAGGAATTTAAGAGGTGGAGATAGGGGAGGAGGCTTCTCACTTGCTAATAGGAGTGCAAGAGATATGCAAGCCACAAGATGTAGTGGAAAGGACTCTTCGAGTTGGAAGAAAAAGAGCACCTTTCCTTATGAGTTATGTGAACTTGAGCATATCAGTTGATTTTTCTGGACTTCAGCTTTTTCTTGGGCTAAAAGAGCTCCTAGTTGCCTTCAACAGCTGGCATTTCCGTTCCTTCTCTGATTCTGTTCCTCCTCCTTCCACAGATTCTCTTCTGCCAACAAGGAATTAGAAAATTCTGGACCTCTTCTGTGCCACACATTCTCTTTATAGGTTTGCTGTTGGTTTGCCTTGCCAACAACAGAAACATTAATTGGGACCATTTGAATATCCCACCCCTCTCCATTCTCTCCAGTGAGTGCACCCCTATTCTAAGTGTGAACAGCTGGCTGTCTTTGTTGTGAGAACTGTATATCCTTTTGCCATGTTTTCCTGCCTCCTGTGAGGATGAGGATTTCAGTTCTGAAACATTAGGTAGGATTCATTAGTTCTGTGGTTTCTTGCCAAATAGTTGGTTCTTCATTACCATTTTAGATAAATCATAAAAAACTCAAGTCTTGATCATTCAAAAAGTATTTTGTAGTGATGAGTACATTTTGGTTATCCAAGCAAAACTCTTACTACAACATTACTCTTTGAACAATTTATCTCATTTTAAATAGATATCTTTATTTTTATTGGCATAATTGGCTTTATGTTGTTGTTGTTTGTTCCATTTTTATTAAAGGAAGTTAACAAAGGCTTAACATGAGCACAATAGAGTTTACCACAACCCCTGCCTTGACTCTGTTTGAAACACTGTTAAGCAACTGATGTTACAAGACCTTTACAAATTATCTGGTATGATTGAAAGTGAGCTGAAGATGGCACATATAGAATAAAAGATACTTTATGCAAAGAAATAAAATCTTACTAAAATAGAAATTCTCCACTTAAATGTTAGCCCTGTTCTCTTAGTAAATTCCATATCTTAATTTTCCAAGCCTAATAAGCCATCTGTATTTATATATGTGCTGGAAAATATGGCTTGAAGATAAATTATGTTTAATGTAAATATTTTTATATTAACTTGATCACTCACTTAATCATTGATTCTTCTTTCTGGGGAATGCATGCTCCCTGACCTCACCGGGGAATGTACATCATTTTTTCACAGTCTGTGACCCAGCCAGACTAAAACTAGTTCTTGTATTCATAAACTTTGTATAGGAAATAAGTAATTTTGATTTCATCTCTGTATAGAGTATTAGTCAGACACTGGCAATGAAACACAGTATGTCATGAGGATTCAAACTAAACAAGATTTCTGAGTACAAAAAGCAAACTTCTATAATAGAGCATCAGATCAAAGCAAGCAAATTCCAGGTGTATACAATGTAATTCCTATTTATTTTTTATTGTAAAATATTAGGTAATCAAAAAATATTTACTAGACTCCAACTATATCTACAGCTCAAATTAGCCACTAGGCAATATAGAATGTGGGAGCAGAGGAGAGAATAAACTTACTGGAGTACTCATCCTAAATTGTCACAAAATTTATTTGGAATCTAAAATTTTCTAAAGTGTAGCAATGGCATATAATATGGTAGTTAAGAGTATGCCAAGTGTTGAAAGCTCCCTATTACCTGGGGTTTTGGGCAGATTACTAAAGTCTCAGTTTAGTTTCTTAGTTTCTTCATCTGTAAAATAAAGGAAATAATAACACCTAACACCTTAGTTTTCGAGGAGGATTAAATGAGACAATCAATGTAAGGCACTTAGAAAGTTGCCAGGTATATAGTAACCACTCAATAAGTATTTGTTCTTACTTATTCTTTATGTCTGTTCTAGCACCCAGGTTATAGAAAGGTATATAGCTCCATAAATTTATTTATTGTTCCATAAATGGTGAAGAAGAGATTGCAAGAAAGGAGACTGGGAAGAAAAGAAAAATAAAGATCAAGAAGAAAAGGAGACATATTAAAAAGTATAAAAATATTAGCCCAACTCTCAAGTAATTTATATTCTCACAATACATTACTATAATCAATTAAAATAACCAAGTAATATATAATGGTACTAATTCTAAATATAAACAAATTCAGAGAAAGAACTGAAATTGTCAGAAAAGGCTTCTTAAAGAAGCTGACCCTAGTCATACGATTTCAAGGTATCGGTGGCATAATAGTATTTGCTTTTCTTTATCTTTCATTTCTTCTGAAAGAAAGGATCAAAATAGTCTGCTTTACATCAGTCAACAACTTTAACTTGGTGAGGCTATCTAAACATATTTTCTTCTTTGTAAGTTGAATTATTTTATTTGTGAAGTAACTTCCTAGAGCAGGAAGTAAGTTCTTGTTTCTCCAGAATTATTGCAAATGATAGTGTTGGATACTTTGTGGGTCTGTGTGACATAACTCTGCACCAGAATTTTCTATTTTAAAAAATAACGACTTTAAGATGAAGACCAGAGAAACTTGGACAAGTTCTTGGTTGACATCAGACATGAACCTGCAGTTTCATTTTAACATTTTATTTTTCAGCAAATGTGCGTGGGTTATTTTTTGCCTCTGAAAGCTAAGTAAGATAGCATAGTAGACACCATATATACTGTCTGCCTAACCTTTTCTTTTTCTGGGAACCAGCCCTACCTGGGCATATCCACTTGGTTACAGAAGTGATTCTCAACAGTCCTGTTCCTATATCATGACCCTGTGCCCTGGTTTCAGGGCAAAGATTGAGCCAGTGATCGAAGGACAGACATCAGTCTCTTTCCTAGGAATTTGAAATTGGGCCCAAAGAGACTCCTCTTTTAAGGTCTGTCACCTTAGCTGTAATACATTACACCTTAGCTGTACCTGTCATGTTTTTCATCATGTGAAATTGAGGTTCACAAGGCTGACAGAGGGAGGTAGGAGGAAATGCAAAAAGAAGAACAAATGAGAAACGAAGGGAAGTCTTTCTGTCCCTGGTTCCAGTTCATTCCTGGGACAACTGCATTCCTATTGCATTGGCTTCCATGAGATGCCCCATATCATTATAATAAAGGAATTGATTTTCTTGTTTATGCAATCTTGAGTTAGTTTTTACTGCTTGTAGCCAAAAAACTATGTGGTTGATATATAATTCATCAGGACTTGAGGTTTTTTACTTGTTTATTCCAGTTTAGTTCTGGATTGAACAATAGGTGTGGGTCAGAATTCCAGTAAAAAAAATTTTTTTTGGCAGAGACTCTCTGATCAACTGGAAGGAAATTAAGGGGTACCTGGTGGGGTGGAAATTAAGCCTGGACTTATTTAATAAAAGAAGATTAATTCTAAGCTTATAAGTATAGTGACTAACTCATCATGATTTGCCTGGGACTTTCTCAGTTTTAGCATTCAAAATCCCATGTCCTGCTTCCTGAATCCTGGATAAATTGGGACAGTTGGTCGCCTTACTTCTAAGATATGGGTAAAACCAAGTTATTTCTTCTAAAAAATCATCCTTGAAAAAATTGATAATTGCTATCTCTTTTCTTCAATCTAGTGCATTGATTGAATTTAGAGGAGGTTACCTATTAATAGCTCCCTTATTTTTAACTGGCAGAAACCAAGGCAAAGAGAGTGCTCTGTGCAAGATGAGAAAGGAACCAAATTCATTAGATTTTCCAAATGTTTCTTTAAAAATCTATTATAACATGTTGCTTAATGAAAATAGCTATCAAATAACTTGAATCTCTTTATTCAAAACAATTAAAATCTGTTAAGCGTGGTCGATTTGGTGTGCAATTCTCTCAGCCAGTGCTAGTGGCAAGAGCATGGCTTCCTACATCACAAAATCTGGGATCGAGCCTTGGCTCCACTATTCATGTGACCTGGAAAAAGTTGTTTAAACTCTCTTAGGCCGACTCTCCTTACTATTAAAATGAGATAAGAATAATGCATACCTCATAGGGTTGTCGAGAGGATCAAAAGCAAGAGAGCATGTGAAAACATACTTATCACAGTACCTGGGACCTGTTGGACACCCAGTTGATATTAGCTAGGATACATTATTTCATTCAATCTGTTATTTACCATCACCTTGTGACATAGAAAGAGTGTGGTGCTACAACTCTGTTCTGCAGTTGAGAAAATTGAGAGTTAGAGAGATGGAGTGCATCTAGGCAATTCACTTAGAAAGTGACAGAGCCTATCCTTGAACTCCTCTGACTTCAGGCCCAGGATTTATTCCTCCACACTATATTCCCTTATGTGTAAAAGCATAGAAGACCTAAGTTTTTTGTTTGTTTCTATTTTTGAGGAAAATAAGAGCGTAATCATGACCCTGTCTAAATACAGCCAAAGCAATACGTAAAACAATACATATAAAAGAAACTCACCTACATATTTTTTTAATTAGGCACCAAGATTTCTGAAAAGATTCATAAGATTGAATTTTTCACTTTTTAATCTCTGTTGGGAATTATGAAGAAATAGCTATTGTCACTTCGATTGCCAGGCATTATTCAAAATGAGTCACCATATGGTCATGAAACATTATCTGGGAACCAAAGAATCTGTTATTTATTTTAGAACAAACAAAATAAATGATCATGCTACTTATATTTTTTAAAAACCCTGTAATAAAAAGGGACATGTTTGTTGGATTTATTTAATATAAAACTATGACTTTAATGCAACTAAAATTTATACAAATAATGTTTTGAGGAGATAACTGGTATAGGAATTGAGTTTTTATTGTCTGAATTTCAAAACAAAAACTCACGTATTTCAAAAATCATTTTTAAAAATGTAGGAAAAAAAAGTCCAAAGCAAATTATATAGCGGGAATTCACGTGTTTTTTGGCTTTGTAATCTGAATGAGTGTTTAGGGAAAATCTGATTTATGAACTCACAAGACTCAGTCAACAGAGTTTATGCTGCCAGCAAATTTGTTTACAAAAGTTTTAACCGAATGCTTTTTATGCCTCCGTATAGCCTCTACCATCTATAGAACTACCGATATAAATCTTTCGGAGAAAAAGCAAGATAGATGTATGCCAATATATAGAACATAGAAAAGCAAGTCTTTTTTTTTTTTCCTCCTTATACAAGAAATAGTTTGCAATCATGTTCCACATATAAAATAGATAATTTAGCTATGAAATTAGAGTGGTCATAATTCCCTATGAATAGTGTGCTAAGGAAAGAAAACCTCACTTTTATTTGGAACAATTTTTATTGATATGACATAGCTTTCATGTATTATTTTTTCTATTTCCCTGATCATCATCTGCTTTGCCACAAAGTTTACCATCTATGTTTGCACCAAGAAAGCATGCAAGTCCTCAATCATTGTAAAAGGACACAGCACTGTATCCTAAGTTCATTTTCTTATTTTATAAAAACTATATTAAGTCAAATAATTTTATTTGATTTGATAAATATTATTTGTATATATATATTAAGCTTTTAGGTTCAGAAGGTATTTTTTTATTCTCCTATGTAAATAATGTTGTGCTAGGCATTGACAAGGGTGACTCAATCATTGCTGTGATGGCATGACAGTGTATGCTAGAAGGTAATATCTGATATCTGCAATTGAATAATAACCACCGATCTCCTTAATTTACTATTAGTAAGGGATCTAAGTGGTTACATTTGCTGTGGATTTCCAATTGTTTATCCACACATGATGTTAGCATGCCATTTTATTTCACTTTAAACTTTACTGAATTAGTAAGCAAAAAATGGTATCATAGTGATGATTTTTTTGATGAATTACAGTTAATTTTCTTTGTTTTGTTTTCTGGGTATTTTTACAGCTTTATTGAGGTGTAATTGATGAATAAAAATTGCATATATTTAAGGTGTACAAGGTGATGATTTGATATTCATATGCAGTATGAAGAGATTATCACAATCAAGCTAATTAACACATCTTCACATAATTACCAATTTTATTGTGTGTGGTAAGAACACTTAAGATTTACTTTCATAGTAAATTTCAAGTATACTATATAGTATTATTAGCTATAATCTCCATACTGTGCATTAGATCCACAGAAATTATTCATCTTATAACTGAAAGTTTGTGCCCTTTGACCAACATCTCCCCACTTCCTCAACCCCCAACCCCAGGCAACCACCATTCTATTCTATAATTTGAAATTCATTTAATACCAAGTTTAATTTTACAAATTTATTATCCATTTAAAGTTTTATTTTTTGTTATTGATATTTTCATGTGTCATTATTGATTAATAAGATATCTTTATATGTGAATGGCACTGATCCTTTCTCTGTTAGATTACTAGAATATTTTTCAATTTGCCTTTTAATTTTATTTATACTGCTTTGACAGAGACTAAAAATTCAAAAAGATATGAAATTTGGAGTTTTATTTTTTGTTATTAAATCAATAAATAATAGCTAACAATAATCAAGTACTAACTGTTCCCAAACATTGTGATGGTACTTCATATATTTTTATTTTATTTAACTCCACAACAGCTTACTAAATAGATACTATTGTCTTCTATGTTTTACACATGAGTAAACAAAAGCTTTTTAAAGAAAGTCATATAACTTCCCCAAGTCCACCCAACTAAAGCAATAAACCTAAACTATCACGCTATAATCTCTTATGTTTTCTGTCTTGAGTCTCATGTTTAGAAAGCATGTACTTGCTTCAAGATTATTAGATCCTCCTTTATTTTCTTTGTGTTCTCTTATTTTTTAACATATACATTATCTGAAATAATTTGAAGTATCAGTATATCTGTAATTGTTTTTGATCCATAGTAGAAATTAGGAATTAAATATTAGTCCACACTCCACCCTCCAAAAAAATTTGGCCTTCCCTCCTGTTAAACACAAAAATATTTTTGCTTCTATCAAAGGTCAAATACCATTTGTGCTCTAGATTCTCATTCTTTATTTCCTGAAATATGCCCTCTCTGAATTTTATCTTTCTCTCCCATCAGCAATTTCTCCTTATCAGGTCACACCCATTGGTATAAAAATATATCTAGTGCCTCATTTCTTTTTTTTTAACATTTTGGCTGCACCACATGGCATGTGGGATCTTAGTTCCCCACCAGGGACCAAACCCACAGAGACTTAACCACTGGGCCACCAGGGAAGTCCCTAGTGCCTCATTTCTGAATCAACAATTTTCTTGCCCAATTAGGTCATGACCATTTGTATCAAACATGCTCTCATGTTACCAAAACAAACAAACAAAACCAAAAACCAAAAACCAAAACAAAAACAAAAGCCTCTTTACCTTGATATCCCCCTCCAGCTAATTCTCCATTTTTGTGCTACCTTTCACATTGAAACTTCTCCAAAAAATTATTATTATCCATTTATCATTTTCCTCAATTCCTGTTTATTCCTTAAATATGAAAAGTAAGATTTGCTTCACTCATTACATAAAAATATGCTTATGAAAATTACAAATGATTTCCTTGGTACTGAGTATAATAGCCATTTCTTCATACTCAGCTTCCTTTAACTCTCAGCAGTGTTTGCCAGTTTCTCACATACTGCTTTTCGAAATGTTTTTCCTCCATATTTTACGATATCACACTCTCTTAATTTTTCAATTATCTAACTGGCTGCTCCTTCTAAACCTCTTCTACTTTACTTCTAAGTGTTGGAGCATAAAAGGGTTTAACTTGAACTCATATTCTCTCTTTGTCATTCTCTCTCTCACCTCTTTCCTTTTTTTCTCCTTCAGTCCCATGATTTTTAAATAGTCTCTCTATGTAATAACTACCAACTTTAGATCCCCAACCTCAACTTCTTCTCTCATCTTCAGACTTAAATACAACTGTGTATGGGATATCACTCCTTGGGTATCAAATATTAAGAGGTATCTATATCAGTAACCAAGACTGTGGTATTGGCAGAAGGACAGACCCATAGACCAATGGAACAGAATAACAAGTCCAGAAATAGAACCACACAAATATGGCCATTTGATTTTGACATGAGAGCAAAAAGCAATTCAATGGAGAAAGAATACTCTTTTTAAAAATTTCATATGCAAAAAAATGAATCTCAACCTAAATCTCAAACATTATATGAAAAATTGATTCAAAGTGGATCACAGATGTAAACAGAAAATATAAAGCTATGAAACTTTTGGGAAAAAATGAAAATATCTTCATGACTTGGGACCAGACAAATAGATCTTATATATATTAAACATCTAAAGTTTGATCCACAAAAGAAAAAAAATCGATAAAATGACTCATCAAAAATCAAAAACTTTTGCTCTGTGAATTACATTGCTAAGAGAACGAAAATACAAGCCACAGACTGAGAGAAATATTTGCAAATTACCAATCACTAAAAGACATGTTAAAACTAGATAAAGAACTCTCAAAATAAGAAAGCCTACAGCATAATTAAAAAATAAGCAAAAGGTTGAACAGATACTTTGGGATTCTATGGATGGCTAATGAGCACATGAAAAGTTGTTCAACATCATTAACTATTAATAATATGCTAATTGAAACCACTATATGATATAATTACACACATATTAGAATGACTTAGGTAAACAACACCAAAGTTGTATGATAATATCAAGTACCGATGAGGATACAGAACAACTGGAACTCTTATACATTGCTAGTATAATACCAGCAATGATATAGCCCTCCTACAAAATAGTCTGGCAGTGTTTTATAAAGTTAAAAACATCCTTACCAGATCACTATCCTTGGGTATTTAGCCTAGAAATATGTAAACACATGTTCACATACAAACCTGATCACAAATTTTAATGGCAACTCTATAATTACCCAAAACTGGAGACAATCCAAATGTCTTACAATGAGCAAAAAGAAAAAAACTGTGGTAAAGTCATGTGTGAAATACTATTCGGCAGTAAAAAGGGACAAGCTATTTATTGATAAATCTCAAAGCCATTACGCTAAGTGAAAGAAGCAAGTCTTAAAAGATCACATTTGCTATAATTATATTTTATGACATTGTCAAAAAAGACAAAACTGTAGTGATGGGGTTAAGAGTAGAGAGGTTGGGGAAAATGAAGCTCTAAATATATAGCCTGAGGGAGTTTTGACGGGTGATGTAAGAGTTCTCTCTCCTGATTGTGGTGGTTACACAAATCTATGCATGTGTTAAAGTTCATACAACTGTACACCCTAAAAAGTCAGTTTTAGTGTATGATAACTTAAAAATAAAATTTAAAAAAGAAGTACCAGGCCTCATCCCTTGAGAATATGCATTTACTTAATAGTCATGTCACTATAAAAAAAAAAATCATCTCACATAAATCTTATAAAGTTGCAAAATAGGCCTCAAAATATCTAAAAATGTGACCTAAACAATGATAGATATTCAATTACCTAAAATTCTCATTCCAATAAATAGTAGACTTATTTTATTTTGCTTCAAACCATATCTTAAACAAACCTCTTAATAATAATTCTGTTTCCTCAGGAATGCTGAGGTGGCAACACATGAACATTTTTCTCAAGTCATTTAAGCCCCTTCTGTTTTACTTTCCCTGAATTGCATAACGCAGAAAGATCATTTTGATCCTGGTTATATTAGCTGGCATTGTACAGGTTCTAGACAAGTTTTACTAATATAATATTGATTGTTGATTAAAAAAAAAAAAACCTTCCTTGACAGTTTAAGAAAATATAGATTCAATTACAAAGCCAATAGAAGATCTTTGGGAATTTTAAATGAGGACATGCCTATTTCATAAAATGAGGCTGATTCTCTGAATAATATTATTAAAGGTCAGTGCCGCAGCTGTGCATTTGATGAGCAGCTGTGTGAGCTATCAAGAACAATGAACTATCTGATTGGCACTGGACCCGGCCGTGCCAGCAGTTAGCGTAGAAGGATTCTGAACAGATTTAGAACAAGTAGCTGCTGGGTCCTGCTGTGTACACCCTACCTATTGGAGAGTTTAAAGTAAGTGGAATAAAGATAGTGCAATTTGAGAATAATATAGACACCCTATGGAGAATAGAGTTGGATTGGGGAAAGGAGAACAGAGAATGTTCCCTAGAGGCAACAGATACAGTCTGTTCAAAAATATTAAAGGAATTTAAATCTTTTAGGTTTAAGAATATCAAAGTGGAATGTTTTTGACAGCATTTATTGAAATGGTGGAATCCCACTTCTACTGGCACAATCCCACTTTCTACTGGCAAGTTGACACTTAAATCCTATTTACTTAGATCTAGAATTTATCTTGGATTTTTATGAGTCTGGGGTAACACGGTAAAATTTCTCCTTCCAGGAGGGTGATTGGAAAATAAAGGAACATATGATGCATTGTTCAAGTAAAAGGAGCAAATCAGCAGTCTACAAATACATGTTTGCTTATTTGTACATATTTATTTTTCATTTCGTTTGTCATTATTTGTGTGTGTGTGTAAAATAATTTTAGCATTGCTCTTTACATATAAAATACCAAATGTGAAAAAAAACTCAGTGGTATGTTCTACAGTTTTTAACACCTATGAAGGCTTATTGTTTTTTCTTGCTTTAATTATAGACAGTTTTCCCTTGCTGTTGTTGTTCCTCTCTATTACATCACCACCGTCTTCTTGTCTTTACTTATCTTTTATCCTTTTCTTTATCCAAAGCAGATAGCCTTTGGACTTGAACTATAGCACTAGCTCTTCTCTGGGTCTCCAGACTGCCAGCCCACCCTGCAGATTTTGCATGTGCCAGCTTTTGTAATCACTTAAGCCAATTCCTTAAAGTAAATCTCTTTACACACAAACACACACACTCACATCCTATTGCGTCCATTTCTCTGGAGAACATTGACTGAGACACTTATGATTCTGTGCAGAGATTGATTATGAATGTGGAGAAAAGATCAACAAAGCTGGTCAGCTGTGCAGAACCAAGTTTGGTTTTTTGTTTGCTTTTTGTTTTGTTTTTTTAATCTTTTAAAAAATTTATTTATTTTAGGCTGTGTTGGGTCTTCGTTGCTGCGTGCGGGCTTTTTCTAGTTGCAGCGAGTGGGGACTACTCTTTGTTGTGGTGTGCAGGCTTCTCAATGCAGTGGCTTCTCTTGTTGTGGAGCACGAGCTCTAGGCAAGCGGGCTTCAGTAGCTGCAGCACGCGGGCTCAGTAGCTGTGGCTCGCGGGCTCTAGAGCGCAGGCTCAGTAGTTGTGGCACATGGGCTTAGTTGCTCCGCAGCGTGTGAGATCTTCCTGGACCAGGGCTCAAACCCGTGTCTCCTGCATTGGCAGGCGGATTCTTAACCACTATGCCACCAGGGAAGTCCTGCACTCATTCTTTATGGAAATGGATAGTACGCTACATTATTCATTTCTGCCTCTTATATCTTTACATAAACATATAACCTAATGCACTGGTGAGGGAGCCTTCCTTTTCAGCTTCTTAGGAAATTATCCTAAATGCTGTCAGTTCCTGAACACCCTCCACTGTGAAGATTTAAAGGAGAAGGCTGTCTTAGTCTGCATGTAGAATTCTCAGAGACAGTGGGCATCAGTATCTGTGGGAGACATAGACTATACACCAGGACTCTGTCTGCTGGGGCTAAATTGGATGAGAACAGGAGTCAGCTTTTAAGTTGGCTGATCATAATGATAAAAGGATTGACTTATATTTTTATTCTTTTGAGAAGAAGAATGAGCTGGAGTCCTGGCCCACTTATCCTGAATGATTATGTAACATGCAGTTATCAGTGGTAATAGAAAGTGAAGACGAAGAAATTCTCAGGAAATCTCTGTACCTCATTTTAGGCATAATTTAAATGTCAATGATAAAAAATATTTAATCTAGCTTTTACTGAAAGCTTTTCTTTGGAACGTTACTTCTGTTTTATGCCCTTAAAAAAAGAAAAGAAAAAGAAAAACTCCCTAGAGCAATAAGTTTGGGCAGTGCTGGATTCAACAGAGTTTAAACCAGTTTTTTTATTGCAGGACAGCTAGATGCCTTTAATACCCTAGTGTGCACTGTGAATTTCTACAAAGGGAGGTATAATAGCCAGCATTCTCCAATGTATTGGATTAAAGCACCCTTTTTTTCAAAAAGATTCTTAGAGATGAATTTTATAGAAGATGAATTTTAATTTTCCATACATTGGAAAATGCTGCCCAAATCAGAATTGGTAATAGACAGAAATTTTATATGATTGCATTCTTCTTCTTTTTCTTCCTTGATAAACCTGCCAAAAGAGATCAAAATCCCAAAGGGCAAGTAAACATATGGGAGAAGGAGTCAAAAGTCCTGGATAATCAGCCTGAAAATGCTTCAAAGGGAACCATACTTTTAGCAATAATTGGCCTCCAGATTGTTCTGCAAATAGGCTATTTACAGGAAATGTAAATCAACACATGCCCCCACCAAACACCTTTTTAAAAGTAAACTGCTACATTTACTAAGCAATATTACTTCCTTCTCCCTCTCCAAAGCCAAGGGTGCTCTCCACCAGCATTCAGTCTGCTAGTGGCTGGGAAAAAGTCCAGCAGAACCTTGGGTGAGCACTTCCCCACTCAAAGCGAGTGATCACATTGATTAGTAGCTGCTCTGTAGGAGCTGGGAGACAGATGCCTTGTTCTAATTACAGTTTTAGCACCTTCCACTCCACATTTCCCTGCTGCTGAGGGTGCTGTGAAGTCTCTGCAGAGGCTTATCATTACCAGTTAAACTCCATTTTGAATACAAAGTAGTATTATTACCTCACGGAAACTCAGAGCACCGGCTAAATTCACATGATGCAGTCCCAGACTTCACCTGAGTAAGACAAAGGAGACTCTTTATCAGTCCCTTATTGACACACAGAGATTGAGGCCTCTGTGGGCCTCTGGTAGCTTCATTTATCTCATACTGCAGCATGAACAGGACAAGGAACAATATTGGTGCAGATGGTTCCTGGCATCTGTACTCAGCGATCATGAGAAAGTAAGGGGAGCAATGAAGGAGGTGAGGAGCAATGGCCAGGGAAGCAGAGGAAGCCGTGCCATTTCATGCGGAAAGCTCTCTTCTCAGTGGGCTGCCCCTGTGCCTCTAGACGGGCTTTGTAGCACATCAGTCCCTTTTATGAATCCTTTCTCTTTAACCTCTTGTGAATGTTTCTTTTTCTAAATCAATCACTTTTTTCCCTCTAAATGCTCTCTATTGGAACTGGAATTCATTCCCAGGGTTTCAGCCATCAACTCTAATTGGACAACTACCAAAGTATATGCCTAAACCCCAGGCTTCTCTCAGGAGCTACAGAGTCATTATTTCATCTTCCTGGTTAATATCTTCACATGAGTATTTAACTGGTGACTCAACAGTACATCAGAAAGAGAAAGTTTCCTTTTCCACTCCTCTTAAATCTGTCTTTCTTTTAAAAAAAGGTGGTGGTGGGGGAGTTTTTTTGTATTTTACATGTTTGCATTGGGCTAAAGATTATGAAATAGACCATTTATTCAATAAATATTTATTGAGAGCCAATTATGGACAAGAGACTGTCATTGGGGCTGGGAATATAGCAGTGACCAAAACAGAAAAACAATCCCAGTCCTCCTGGAGCATGTATTCTACTATACTGTAACTGAAATAAACAAACAATTCAAACATATACTATGTCAGAATGTAATAAAGTTATGCAGGAAAGTTAAGCAAATGAAAAGCCTGTGAGACAGACAAATGTTTATCATGTTTTACAAATAGCAAAGAAGCTGAATAAGACTAAAGCAGAATGAACTAGGAGGAGAAAAAATTAGTCCAAAGATACAGTGGGTCCAGATCATGAGATAAAACTTTCCATATTTTTTGAGCTAATAAACCAGACTGTGTGCAGGGGGAAAAAGGTGTTAGTGTTAGGGTTGCCTCAATCCAGGCTGCCCTTTCATTATAATTACCTAACAAATTTTTTTTTAATATCAATGCCCAAATCTCATACAATACTGGTTAAATTATCAATAGAATCTCTGAGTATGAGACCCAGATACTGGTATCATTTAAAATCTCCCAAGGTGATTTTAATATGTAGCCTGTGTCAAGAACCACTGAAATGTGGGCTTGCTGGGTATTGTAATGGCTTCATCTACTCTGAGTAAGACAGCATGTTTTTATCAGAGAAATGGTGTGATCCCACGTACATTTTAAAAGGGTTGCTCTAGCTGATGTGTGGAAAATAAATTGTGTGGGGAGTGACAAGGGCATAAGTAGGGAGACCATTTGGGGGCTCTGGCAATGATTCATGAGAGAAGATGGTGTAATGAACCATGGTGGGAGCAGTGGAGGTGGTAAGAAGTGGTCATTTTCTGAATCTCTTTGGAAGAGAGAGTCCACAGGATTTGCTAATGCATTAAATGTGTGTGACAGAAAGAAAGAATTCACTGTAACACCCATAACTGAAGTGGGAAGGAATGTGGGAGAAAACTTAGAAGGGAAGATTGGGAGTTGCCTTTGAATTTGTTCAGTCTCTTATGAGACTGTGTCTATTAGAGACTGAACAAAGTAAAGAAATCCCAGATTCTGAAGCAGACAAACGGATCTAGAACTCAGAATTTCAGGTGGGAAGTCTAAACTGGAGATAAACATTTGGGAGCCATCAGTAAACAGATGGTTTTAAAGCCAAGAGACTGTGTGAGGGCACTTAAGGAGTGAGTGAAATGAAGAAAACACATACAAGATCTGACTGCCATTGAAACTTAAGGGATATGAGTGGCCAGTGAGGAAGGAAGAGAACCAGTAGAATAATGGGAAAGAAGTATTTCAAATAAATCTGCTTCTTCCAATACTGTTGCTAAATCAATAAGATGAGGCCTGAGTATTGCCTATTGGAGATAGGCAATACCTATACATGCACATGCACACACACACACACACACACACACACACACACACACACACCATTGGTAGACTTGATAGGAGTAGTTCTAATGGAATTCTGTAGGCAAAAAGAAATAATAGGGTGAGCTTAAGGGAGAACCCAAAGAAATGAATCGGAAACAACTTTTCAATAACTTTTGTAATAAAAGGCAGCAGAGAAGTGTGCTTGTAACTAAAGAGAAAATGGACCTTAAGAAAGTGTGTGATATTTTTATAATGATTACAGAGATTACAGCATGTTTTAGGATAATACAAGAGTCAGCTAGAACAATTGCTGGAGATATGTCCTTGAATAGAAGCAAGGGAATGAGATCTGATAAGGGTCATAAGAGAAGGATCTGGACTTTGCTAAGACCACCAACAGTTTTTCCAAGAAACAAGTGGGAAGACAAGAACAAGGGAGGATGGTGGGATTACATGGAAGTTTTCTTCTGATTGCGTACTGTTAAATTTTGGAGTGTTTCAAATTCTCTTTCCCCATCATGTAGCACTTAGGTCAAGAAAAGTCTTGCCTTACAAAATGGCTTTCAAATTCTTCTAGGTTAGATGGATTTTTTTTTTTTTTTTAATTCTGACATCTCTTTTTCAGTGCCAAAGTAACTTATCTCTCCCTCCACTTTCTAAGTCGTCCATATGTCTCATAACTTAGTGATTTGCTAAACAATTATCCTTCAAAACTAGATGATACATTGTGGCAAATAACATCCTGTGTGAGTTTACTATGAGAAAATCATGAGTCAGATATAATGAGTTTTCTCTCCCAGTCTAAGAGCCCTCACAAACATTCTGTCCTCCAGCTCCAGCTTTCTTAAAAGAGCTTTAATCATCTGATTCCAATGGACTTCAACTCAAGCTGAAGTAAATAAAGGATAAAAGAGTCATGCCTCCTGCTTTGACATGGGTTAGACTGATTATATAATTTCCAAAGGATCTACTAAAAAGATACAGATGGAACTGTCCTCACGTAAAACATTTTATTAGTTCATGAAAAAGTGGAATTTATTAAACTACTGATTATATTTATGTATTAGTCCATGGAATAATGATATTTGCACTTATAGAAACTTTCTTCTTTAGTAATAACTAAAAATAATACTTAGATTAACTACTTTTTACACCATAAAACAACTTTTAGCAAATCCTACAAATAAGGTTTTGCTTATAATTTTGCTATAAAGAAAAAGCGTCATAAGTCAGAGAGAGAAAAACAAATACCGTATGCTAAAGTACATATAAGTAATCTAAAAAAAACAGTACTGATGAATCTAGTGGTGGGGCTGGAATAAAGACGCAGACCTAGAGAACAGACTTGAGGACACGGCGGGGGGAGGGGTGGTTGGGGGCGGGAGGGGAAGCTGGGACGAAGTGAGAGAGTGGCATGGACATATATATACTACCAAATGTAAAATAGATAGCTAGTGGGAAGCAGCCGCATAGCACAGGGAGATCAGCTCGGTGCTTTGTGACCACCTAGAGGGGTGGGATAGGGAGGGTGGGAGGGAGACGCAAGGGGGAGGGGATATGGGGATATATGTATACATATGGCTGATTCACTTTGTTGTACAGCAGAAATTAACACAACATTGTAAAGCAATTATACTCCAATAAAGATATTAAAAAAAATTTTTTTAAAGAAAAAGCTTCAAACGCTTACATCAAATCTTGTTTTTTAACTGTGTCTGGTATTTTGGGATCATATTGAAGAAGCCCAGATAAGATCTGGTTTCTACAATTTCCAGCAATCTCACAGGAGTGGGAATATAAGAGAAGCACAATAAACTTAATGAGTGTAGTTGAAATTTTAACTGATAAAATTCAATCAATAAAAACTTTATTGATAAAATTGAATATATCAATAAAAGCAGTATAAACAGGATTTTAGCTGACAAAATTCGTTAGAATATAAACTCCATGTGGGCAAGAGCTTTGGTTTGTTTTTGACAACTCTATTCCCAATACCTAAATCAATACCTGGTTCATGGTTCAATATGCATTGTTAAATGCATATTGAATAATGAATGTGTAGATAATTTTTCCTGCTTACTATGTCTTTAGTTATGAAATGTATGCCAAAGGCTGAAAAACAAAATATTGTTGCTACATGGGGAAGCCATGTTTCTTTATCATTCTCCTCTTTATTTAGTTTGAAATTATCTTGGGTCGCTTATCTTCCAAGCCCAGTTCTCTAGACCTCCTAGGGATTCTTTGAGCTGCCCAACATTTTTTTAGCAAATGCCTTTTTCTTCTTAAATTTGTCTGAGACAAGTTTTGTTGTTGAAACTAAGAATCCTGACAGATAGAGGATTCTTGTGCATCTTGGAGCCCTGAGGATATTTTAACCCAGGGACAAAACTGGACTTAACAGCTTGGGCCCCGCCTCTTCTTTATTGGAACTTTCTTCCCTCAGGGCAGAGGAAAGGATTTGGGGAAAGAATCAGAATAAATTGTGAATCTGATGCTAATAATACTCTGTTCTTTCCTTCCAACTTTTGTTCCCCACAGAGCTCAAAATGTTTTACAAACCCAGCATTTCATTCTGTGGCCATTATTCCCAAGGATATTACACTTGAAGAGAATATGTATTTCTAGAAAAGTTGCCAATGAACTGTTACATGTGCATAGAAACCAAAGAAAACCTTGCTTCTGACCCACAGTTAAAAGAACATTCTTTTGCTTGCTTGATGATATTAATAATCATGAAGGCAATATTTTAATACTACATGTATGCATTACAGAAGAATAACTTCTAGAATCAGTACTTTAGTTATTTCAACTATTTGGACTTTTAGATGAAGAGCCAAGACAGACCTATTTTTAATATGTACTCTATTGTTTTGAAAGGAGCTGTTTTGGTATTCTGGACTATTAATAGTTATTGTTTCAGTTTTTATTTCTTTAAAGAATGCAGTATCATATTACACAATAAAAATGGCCATCTCTTTTACGTATCTTTACATTTTTAGAAATATAAATAATTTTTAACTAAAATGAAATAAAAAAAATCACATAAATGTGAGCTGCAGGATTTTGATCCATTTAGGCAATAAACTAGAAAATTCATTTTGGCCTCCCTCTCCCGCCATCATGGTTTCCAAATCTCTACCTTCAATTGTGTGATCAATCATAGTGTCTATAAGAAACTAACAAATTATTGACCCATTGATTTCTATGGTAGGCAGCCTCCAGGAAGGTCCCCAATGACTGCTTTCTTCTGGTATTCACACTCTTGTGTAGGTCCATGCCCACACTGTACTAGGGATGGCTTGTGTGACCAATAATATATGTTGTAATACTTGTAATGTTATAAATATTCCACTTCTGGGACTAGGTTATAAAAGACTGCAGCTTCCATCTTGGATTCTCTCTCTCTCTCTCTCTCTCTCTCGTTGTGAAAAACCCATATGTTGAGGAACTGCAACCTCTGGACAACAGGCAGCACAGAACTGAGAAACCTAGATCTGCCAATAAACACACGAGTTTGCCAGGCCATGATCTGATTGCAATTCCAGTTGACAGCTTGACTGCAACTTTGTGAGCCAGAGCGACTCCTGGATCCCTGGCCTTCAGCAATTGTGTGAGATAATATATATTTTTGTTTTTAGTTGCTGAATTTCAAAGTAATTTGCTACAGAACAATAGAGAACATATACCATTTCCATGGTGCAAATCTGATAGAAAAATTTTGCTGTAAAAACAAAAATGTCTAGGTGTACATTTGGTTTGCCCATGGGACATCAAAAGGGTGATGCCTAATTGGTCATCATTCACAGTCAGTGCCTCCATTCTGAATTTCATTTACAATTCACATTTAGCTCTTGGTAATATTAACAAAAATTAAAGGAAAGCAACTTTGAACGTTATTTAAACAAAGTCCCCCATACATTTATATTGACTAACCTTAAAAAAAATCTTTTGGTTTTAAAGTACCATCAAAATTTTAGTTTTTTATTAAAGTCTATGCTTATAAGCAAGGAGATTGAATATAAAGAGAATTTCTCTGGGAAATCTAAAAACATTTCCATCAAAATCTTTAGAGTCCTTAATTCTTTTGATTCATTGTAGGATAAATTAAGTGTCTACCATGGGGCAGATACTATTCTTGTCAAAGGGAAAAAGACAGCAATAAACAAAACAAACAGACAAACAAAACAACTTGGCCCTCGAGAAGTCTACATTCCAATAAATTCTACAAAGAATCCAGGGCAGATGGGCAACAAATTCTTTAGCCACTGTTAGGAAGATTATGGTCCCCTATGATGTCATGTTTCTTCATAGGACAAAATATTTATTTATATTGCATGGAAGTCTATCTTTCTATGAAGGACATTCATTAGTTTTAGCCATTTCCTCTGAATGACACATTGTGTATCTGCACCCTTTATTATATGGCTGCCCTTCAAATATCCGAATATTTCCTTGTGGCATCCCACCCACAACCCACCCTCATTTCTTTTATTCAGGCTAAAACTTCAGTAACTTTATATGTGTTTTTGAAAATCCAGATATCTGAAGTTTAAAGAACAGTTGTTGCTTAGGCTAAATAAATTTTTATGTTTGCACATTTGTACTCTATGATAAACTGTAATATATAATAACATCTCATTGTTAAGTTGTTCTTCTTGTACACATTAATATGGCAGAGCTATACATACAGTACCTGCTTTTAAATGTTTCATTGTTGAGAAATGGAATTTTCAAATTATCTGCATTTTAAAGGTGCAGTTAGAGGTTCTGTTTTGGCTTTGTTTTGGTGGGCGCAGGTTAAAGCACCAGTCTCAGGATGCTGCCTTGTGATGAGGCAGTTAGGAAATCTAGTACAGGTGACCCAGTGTAGTGAGAGGGACTCATTGCCTCTGCCAAGAATACACAGAATCAGTAAAAAGCTGCCCATCTGTATGCCTTGTCAGATGTAAGGTATTGTACCTTGAGGATAGAAAGATATTCAGTATATACGGTAAAAAAAGGTTTGCAGTGAGAGATGAACAGGTTGCCAGAAAGAAAAAGGATGGCCTGTACTTAATATATATTATCATTTGAATGGGTTACCTATTCTTGTTGACTGCGTCCTTTGACATGGAAGAAAAACCTTGAGTATTTGGAAGATGTTGTCAGAAAAAAAGAAGAGGATCAATTTTCTTCAAACTGCAAAGTAGCTCTGAGTGCATCCTCTTGGAGCTTTCAATTGTCTGTCAGTGACTCATACTCTACCCAACTGTAGCTTTGCATTTTCTCCAAATTTGTGAAGATGCTATATGACTCATTGACAGACAATAGCAAATTCTCCTCAATATAGCAGGGGGCATGAGAAACAAACATCTGGGAACTAAGTTGTGAAGAACTAATTTAAGAGTTAAGATGCCTCTGTCCACCTCCATCTGTACATCTCTTCTGCAAAATGTTTACTTGTTTTTCTTTAAGTAGAGAGAAGAAAATATATTGTGTCACAATGGAAATAATAGCTTTAAAATGCCAGTACAGCTTTTTCAACCATGTATCACTGGGTTCATGTGTTTCCCATCACAGGCAAATTTGAAATACACTGATTTGTTATTGTCATCGCTGTTAATGCATGTAATTTATATTATGCATCTTTTAAAATATACGGATAAAATAAAGGACTGGCAAAGAACTAAAATATAGTAGACATTTGGCTGTATTAATACACTGATCTATAATGAAATCAAATTTGAATTTTGTCTGAATCTTAAATGTATACACTTCTTGTATGCAGGTCTCTTTATGTTTATATGTTAGTGTTTATCTTAATATATGCTTCTTTCTTCTGATCGCAATTAATACCAAAAATTAATGTAATCTGTTTATGTTTCAAACTTATTTTATGAATTTCTGAAAGTTATTTTTTGTTTCATCTAGTTATCATTCAGGACGTACGGCATATATGTTTTCACTGTAGGACTTTTACAAAAGTTCCACTTTTTCTTGAGGGGGTAAAAAGTAGGGGTTTTTCTATTTAATAATGTATTAACAGTGTAAAAAAATTTTATGCTTTTTTTTTTTTTAAATATATATTTTTTAAGTATTTGGTTTTTTTTTTTTAATTTTTATTTATTTATGGCTGTGTTGGGTCTTCGTTTCTGTGCGAGGGCTTTCTCTAGTTGTGTGGCAAGCGGGGGCCACTCTTCATCGCGGTGCGCAGGCCTCTCACTATCACTGCCTCTCTTGTTTCAGAGCACAGGCTCCAGACGCGCAGGCTCAGTAACTGTGGCTCACGGGCCCAGCTGCTCCACGGCACGTGGGATCTTCCCAGACCAGGGCTCGAACCCGTGTCCCCTGCATTGGCAGGCAGATTCTCAACCACTGCGCCACCAGGGAAGCCCTATGCTCTTTATTGGTAAAGAAGTTGTTCCAATTTTTGAAACTTTCTGTTTTACCACGCCAGTTAGTCAAAAATGTGTCATGAATACTTACATTTCATGTTCATTATGTCTACCTGCTCTTTTAATGAATTTTCACCACAGACTAAGCAGAAAGCAATAATGCACGAAAATTTCCAACATGCTATGTCTCCAGTATGATTACTTCATGAAAATTACTGATTCTAGTGATTTTCTATGGTGAGATCTTTTTGTGTTATTGTTGCAGTTGTGCATGTATGTATGTTTATGTATGTGTTTGTGTATGTGTGTGTGTATGACCTGATATTCTGAAATTACTCTGCAAACATAGGATCTTAGTGTTTTGTTAGTGTCTTGGGGAAATTCCAAGTTCAGTCTCAGTCAATAGAGCCAATTCTTCTAACAGTCTTGAAAAACAAACATCTACTTCCTGCATGAGCACTTCTTTTTTTTACACTTAAAAAAAAAGATAGATGTAGAATCAACTATGTTCCAGACACTGTCTTATTGCTTCAGCTATCAACAGGAATACTGTGAGTGTTGGTTCCCAGAGAGATCCCTTTCTCCTTGGAGAAATGAACCAATAAGCAAATAACTAGACAATAGTAGGATATGTGTCAAAATGAAGTCAAATCAATAGGAGGTAAAGAGAGACTATCTCTTTGGAAAGTCAGAAAAGACCTCATAAAAGAAATAATATTTGAGCTAGATTACAAGGAATTTTTACCATGTAACTAAAAATTAAAGGAGAAAATGTAGTCCAAATAAGCATAGTAGAAGTGATAAATGTTTAGAAGTGTGAGTGTGCATGGTAATCCAAATACAAGACACATGGAGTGACTGGAAAGGCAAAAGAAGGCACCTGAAATGTATTTCCTGGTGGATTGTGAAAGGTTTTAATGTGTTTCAAGGTTTAGACGTTATTCTCTAGGTGAAAGCAAACCACTGAAGTTTTCCAAAGAGAAAGACATACTCATATATGTACTTCAGTAAGTTCTTTTGAAAGCAAAATAAAGGACTAACATTAGCATTGGGAAACTTGAGGCATGGATGTCACTAAGCAAGCTATTATAATAGTCCAAGTGAGAGATAAATAGGGTCTGTCTTAAACTGGGTGGTAGGTGAGGGATTGGAGGTAGACAATAGAAAGAAACATGAACAAATCAAAGGAGTAAAAGCAACTGTTAGAACACTATACTTTATGAGGAGCCAAATATTGCCTCCCTATAAATTTAGTTATTCTGTGTCAGTTGTGATCCCTGTTTTGGGATTCTTACATTTTTAAGTTCAAGAATTATCTTTCTTTTAAGTCTACAATTTCCAGACCCGATATATTCATTTTCTTTAATTATTTATCATATGACATGATTTTCACCTTCTCATTTTAGCAGCTGCCCTCCAGATATTCTCCATTTTCTCCAGGTTTTTCTTAAAATCTTAAACTCAAATTTTCATGGTTTTATTGATTCATATTTTCTATATATAGTAATAGTTTTATATCATACATTTTTATTTCCTATTGTAAGAAAATAATACCTTCTTTGCCTGTTTCAAATATATGCACAATGCTAACTTGTCAATTTTCTCTCTTCATCTTCCTCAGATTGCCTAGCATAAATCAGAGAATTAATACCACAAAAGCAATTATGAAAGGGGTAGTTGTAGCAAATGGAAAAGTCCACCTAAATAAAATTTAACATACATCATCAGATTGATAAAGTACAATTAAAGAGTTATAATTAATTAGATTAGTTCTCTTTAGAGAATGTGAAGATAATTGGCATACACAATATTTCAATATTTCTCTAATTCTAAATAAATTATTTGGATTTTGGTAATTAAGCTTCTTAACCTTTTCCTTGTACAGAGATAGAACATAGCTTGGAACTTAACTTTTAAAAGGAAAAATGAAATTAATACACTAAATGTTCCATTTTAACTTAAAGTGACCAAGATAAAATATTACAGAGTAGCATTTTTGTAGACAACTGACAATGTAGGCTACTGGCAGACTTTTTTTTAATTAACTTTAACTAAATTTTCTTATGGATATACTCAAAATCTCTACATTTTAACATCCTCCTTCCTAGGGCCAAGACTACTTAACTTGGCATGCTTTTTTGCTGGTCAGTGACTGAAGCTGTATTTATTATATCTCCTTCTGACTTTTAAAAATTGATTTCTTAGTAAGGAACATGACAGTGGCCACTGACTAGATAATTAGCCAAGAGCACTGTTTCATTTATATGTATCTGCATTCCTTAGGCAAGTGGGAAAATGTAGCTGTAACTTTCAGAGTTTCACTTCATATGGGCAGCTGACACTTGCAGGGAGAAAATATAATTGCTATCCTCGTACACACTCATGATTAAACTAATAATACTCTTATCGCTCAATCTTTGTTGAAAAAGATGAATGTACTAACATAGATGTGTAGTTTTCATCTCTGATATGACTGTGAGAAAGGCATAGAAATTTTCATTTCAAGGGAGCAATTAGAGAAATGCATGGAATCTTAATTTCTCAATGTGCTCAATAGCAAAGGAGGACATCTGATTGTAAGCAGACCAACATGCAATCAAATTAACACTATGAGAATACCACTGGCAATTCCCATTTTCTTCTCAACATAAACTATTTTTGAATTCTTTGTAGTTTAAACTATGATCATTTTATTTAGATTCTCAGCCAAGAATTTCATCTCCAAAGAGCATTAAAGTCCTAATTGTTTTGAAAACTGACTGTCTTTATTTCTCTCAACAAGTTCAAGTAGGGTTGGCCTGCCTAGCAAAATGGAGAAGTTGTCATGATGAGGCTTATATAGCATTGTCTCCGGCTCCATTTTCCCCAGAGGGACCACAGCCTGCCCATCTTTAAAAGGGTAAGGGGCAAGATTATCCTTTCAAAAGGGGGAGTGAGACTTCAGCCTCCATGAGTCTTTGTGACGGCCTCCAGTATTCCTGGCATGTACTGTCTCTGCAAGGGACTAGATAGCTGGCTTTGAGATTAATCCTTGATGAGTGAAAATCATAGCTGCTCAGGAGTATAATCAATATTAGAAACAAATATATACAATCACACTTTAAAAGATTAGTATATTTTTTCTAAATAATGATAATTGATGTCCATGATTCAGATTTCTGAGTAAATATGATATACATGTGAAATCATATTACTTTGCAAATGTTGATCAACTTTTTAGCCAGTATTTGAACTCTAATGCAGCTCTGTGTGTGTGCGTGTGTGCGTGTGTGTGTGTGTCTCTTTGTGTGTGCAATGTAAGTACATTCTGGAAAACATGTTTTTTTGTTTTCCAGCAAATATATTTTCTGGCTTGGTAGTTTTGTTATTGCTCAAGATACAAATTTGTATTTCACATGTTATGCGCTCTTCAGTGGTCTTGATCATCCATTATTCAACAATAAAAACCAATTGCTTATTATAATAGCCAAACCATTTAAACAAAACAATGAAGAGTATACAATAATAAATCTCTTCCTAATCTAGACTTCAAGTCCTCTGCTCAAGAGAGTAACGCCCTTAATAGTTTATTATTTTATTTCCAGAAATTTTCTACACAATTATAACTAGACATAGTATAATATTTTTGTTTTCTAACTTTAATTATTAATAATGCATTTAACATTTCTCAAATATTTTACTTTTGTTGTTAACACAATGGAAAAACTAGATTGTTCCAATGGAAAATGATTACAGTTAATCAAGTTTTGTTTTCCCAAAGCGTCATTGGATACAGTTCTAAAATATAAGATGAGCATTAGGATTTCAAATATAGAAGAAAGGGAGAACAAAATTAGATCATCTTAATTTCAATAGACACGTTCTTGATACATCAATACGAAAAATGCAAGTCTTATTTTAGAAAATGTTATATTAGGAAACTCAAAATCAAGGTGAACACTCCATCTTAAGGGTACATTGTGTTATAAGTAAAGAAATACTAACAAAAATCAGGGGGAAACCAATATCCATATAACTTTATTACTTCAGGGTGAGGGCAGAATAGTACTAAGAATATGTTGGGAATTTGGTAGTACTCCAAAGAACTGAATTTTAAATATAGATGTGTTTATGTGTAGAAACAGTCTTGTCTCTTGGACATGGGGTACGTTTGTAATCATTTGTGCCAAAATATTTTTCCAAACATTTATACTACTTGTTAGAGAGAAATTCTAAATCAGGGTCACAGGAAAGGGAGAAAAACAAAGAAATGCAGGAGACAGAGGGATGTCCAGAGTTGAAGATGTGAGATACTCAAAGTGAAATAGTGGGAGGTACAGAGGAAAGGTAAGAACAGCAAAGTCCCTTTCCTCCATTGTCATGCTCAAGCAAAATTAGAAAATAAACAATGTCTCTTCAGTGTTTCCCCAAGGCCCAAAGGATGACAATCTCATCTCTTGAAGTTCTCTCCCAGCTACTCCCAATCCTCCACTACCCTGGGGAGCAAAGAACTTTTTTCTGTTATACCACCTTATCCTCTCCTATCCAGTATAATAATAATAATAAACAGCACCAACAAAATAAAAATAATTCATATTCTAGCCCCTTAGGACTGTTTTAGGATGAGAATATTCTTGAAATGGCTGATAGAAATTTTGAAAACACTTTCATGTTAACATGGTTTCATAATTTATTAACAGTCAAAGTTACCGCCACTGGAAAAGAAAGCAGCCGTATACTGTTTATCATATAATACCTGTGGTATGAATCCCTATTACATTTTAATCCATTAAGCATGTCAGGAAGTGCGAATCTTGAAAAAGTCAAGCAGCATTCATTCATATTTGGAAGAAAGAATAAGACAAATTTTGAATTATTAAGGAATTTTTAATAATAACGTGAAAGTATACATATAAAATGTTTAAATATTTAGAGAATTGGAGCGGAATTAAAATATCAGGTAATGTTTAAGACTGGAGTATCAATAAAGGGGGAAACATTATGTCAGTGGTAACTGAGGAAAGACCATATTATATTACATTCAGCATTGTCTTTTATTTGTTCAATGAATTAGAATAAACATTTCCGATAATAGAAATAAGTATACAGTTTGACAGGACTGAGTGTCAAGTAAAACCGAGAGCCAATGTGAACGATGGAATGAGAAAGAATAAAACGGAAGAGGAAAGTTCTTTGTTATGTTGGGAAGATTTTAAATTACAAAAAAACTGAAAGCCAGATTGGTAAAAAGAGAGAGTGGAGGAAAATGAAATAACAGGATATAATGAGATAAGAAAGTGTTATAAGGAAAAGAAAGAAAGCATGACATTCTACCAAAATAAAATCATAATATAACAAAAATTTATCGACAGATTTGCAGTTTTGCTCCTTAGAAATTGGATATATCTGCATAGCCTAGGCAATCAATCAGTGTATGTCAATAATATCCAAACTTTTAAATGTCAACGGAAATATGTTTTCATGTTTGCCCATTCTTGGCTAATGAGGTAATTACATAAAGCCTGTGTTTGGAATGAATTGAATACATGAAAATGCATTTCAATTAGAGTCAACTTCAACTGGTACTGACGTTACTGATTTAAAAGATATAATTTTAGTACCTCTGTTTGTCACACTTTTCCCTGTTCATTTAAGTGATGGTTGACTTGATAGATTTTAGTCTGAATATATTTGCTGTTTAGCAATAACACTTTTAAACTAAACAATCAAGAAAGTTCTTTTAACGTTTTGTGCCCTCAGAAAACATATGGAATATGTAATTAGGATTTGCAATATACCAAAGAAATATAAAAACTAAAATGACTTGATTTTGATAGCTATGCTACATTTGCTAATTTCCCTTTTAAATTCCATATTTAAGGCAGTATGTTAAAGGTCAGTAGTAGTAGTAGAAGAGGTTAATTTAGAAGTGACCACTAAGGACAATCACAATAAATATTTATTAAGTCCTTTGGCCCAAAGCAGAATGGCTGTTAAATTGCTTATGATAATGGTAGTTCTTAGCTGAAATAAATAAGGAAAAATTCACATCTGTTCATGTTTAAACTAAAAATAATGAGCACATTATTTACTGATAGGGCTTCTGGAAGATAGCTCAGCAATCTTTTTTTTGTTTTTCAAAACAAAATATTAAATAGTCTCCTACATAAAGAGTTTAACAAATTTAAGTTAGGAATTCTTTAGGGAATTGAAAAGAAAAAAGCAAACTCTACAGGTTTAGTAAAAATTCCTCATGTTTTAAAAAATATTTTCAGCTGGAGATATCCCAATTGATTTGGTAAGGAATGGAGCACTAAGTACAAATGCACTTTTTTGACTGCTATTAACTACAAACAATAACAAATTTTAAAATGTGGAATAGGTCCATGAGATTCCTGTAATTCCTGATGGCTTCAGCCTGGCAGTCAATGAATTCTCATTTATATAAAGGAGCAAAAGAATTTTTTGTCAAATTAAAATATAGTTATGGCTGTTTGATATTTAGCGAGGCACACTTTGGTTGGGCCTTCCATCTAAAACAGCCAAACTTCAATTCAGCAATTATTTTGTCTGTCATACACAATACTACATATTAAGTAAGCATTAAAGGGAAAAAGAAGAAGATCGTAAACAATGCTAGGGAATTCACAAACAGGTGAGTTACATAAAAGAGAAATTTAAGAGCCTCTCATGATCTCACTGACCTTCAACTTGGAATCACAGAATCTTCAGCTATTCTGGTAAAAAGACTTCTCTGATTCTTTATCAGGCTAATGCCTCCTCCTCTTGCTTTAAATCCCAATTTAAATGCTCCTTCCTTGGGTGTGGCTGCACTTACACCTGAGACTAGGCTAGCTCCCAGATATAGGTACCATCTTGGCGCTATTTGCCTTTCTCTAATAGTACCCATCACAATTGCAATAAATTATAATTACAGGCATACCATGGAGATATTGAGGGTTCGGTTCCAGATCACTGAAATAAAGCAAACATTGCAACTAAATAAAGTCACACAATTTTTTGGTTTTACAGTGCATATAAAAGTTATGTTTATTCTGTAGTCTATTAAGTGTGCAACAGCATTATGTCTAAAAAAATTGTACAAACCTTAATTAAAGAATACTTTATTGCTAAAACATGCTAACCATCATCTGAACCTTCAGTGAATCGTAATCTTTTTGCAACAGTGACATCAAAGGTCACTGATCACAGATCAGCATAACAAATATAACAATAGTGAAAAAGTTTAAAATATTGCAAGAATTATCAAATGTGTGACACAGAGATACAAAGTGAGCAAATGCTATTGAAAATAATGGCACCTAAGACTTATTTATATGCTTTATCTCCCCACGTGGTAGACTCCTTAAAAAAAAAAAAAACAACTATGTTGGGTGAATAGTTCATTTATCAGAATTTTTACATTTATTTCATTTAATTGTATGAAGTGGTTATTACCATTTATACTAGGAAGAAATAAATTCTACAGAGTAATTTGTTCATGATCACACAATTATTCAGTGGCACAGCATGTATTTTGATCCAAAACCCATACCTCTTTCACCACACAGATTGACTAAGGTACTATTGGCTTGGTAATTACATAATAAATATATTAATAAAGTAAACATTTCCCAGTTTTTGGTCAAGTATTTTTGTAAATGGCCTCATATTTTCTTTATGCATAGTATCAATTGTGCTAAACATAGACCCTCACCATTTTTAGGACTGCAATAATGTCTTTTTTTTAAGAATCAATTTTAGTGTCTGGTTGAATAATGCATTTTGTCCAGTAGAAAAACTAGCCGTGGACTCTATCTGAACTCCATGTAAAATATTATTTATTCTTATTAGGTTAATTTTTGTCATGATAGCATAAGTTGTTATCCATAGTAATCTAAAATTGGCTATAAAAATTGCTATTAGAGAAGGGAATA
Organism: Balaenoptera acutorostrata; assembly: GCF_949987535.1. NCBI lineage: Eukaryota > Metazoa > Chordata > Mammalia > Artiodactyla > Balaenopteridae > Balaenoptera > Balaenoptera acutorostrata. Next base: position 51,775,838 of record NC_080071.1, on the reverse strand, counting down.
GTTGTTGATAAGGATATACACAAAATAAGAGTAATCACCCATCTTAATTTTTTATGGTAAAGTATTTGTTTCTGAAGTAATTGTAGGTATTTAGCATTCTCAACTGCAATGCAAAGTTCTTTGGGGAGGTAAATGATGACATCTCAAAAAAGTAAAAATTTTGTTTCATTAGAAGACATTGTATTGATTCTAAGAAAACTAGTACGCCTAGATTTAACTGTGACTATAACAGATCTCCTAACAAAAATAACAAATTATGACAATTGTACTAAAATAAGTGAAAATTATCAGCATTCCAGAGCTTGAAGTGAAAATTACTCATGAAATTGTGAAATTAAAAGACCTCAAACTGTTATTGTTGAAGACATGCCTTGACAACACATAATATACTGCACAGATCAACTGATCTTTTAAAGCAATATTCTTTAATGTGTTCTTATGGTCATCAAGTGTAGGCTATTAGACAAGTCACAATTAAGTGCTTAATTTGCAAATATAAAGAAAACTCCCCAGCAATAACCTCAGTTATTCCACAGAAAATTACAAATTGAGTGAGAATTTGTAACTCACTACACTATATTCATAAGAGGGAAGATAGAAGCAAAAATACAAAGTAACATTTTGAGAGATACAGCTTTTGCTCATTCATAAATCTTCCTTACTGTGCTTGTGTTCAGTTGTCCAAATTCAATAATCTTCCCTAGCCTGGATGATATAGTTACTTGAGTCCACTTAACACCCATTCTGCCTTTAAAAGCTCCAGGCTAATCATGATTTTGCTACCTTTTAGTACAATTGTAAGAAAGTAAAAGAGAAATTTGCTTGTGAACCAGTAGGGAAGCAGTAAAATAACTAACGAAATAATAATTTGAAGAAAAATGAATAGAGCCATAAAAGTCAGCGGTAGCATACAGGAATGAAAGGCATACATTCGTACACCATGTCAAGTCATTTTCTCAAGCCTTTAAAAAGAAAACAGCAACAAGGAAGGAAAATGCAGCAAACCGGGTGTTCCTCATCTATTTGCTAGCGCTTTCAAAGGAATAACACAGGGGAAGACTAAAATACAGCAACCAAGCCATATACAGCCAGATCATGGTAATTCACCTTTTAAGAGAGCAGAAAAGAAAGAGGAAAAAAAAAATCAAGTGGGAAAGGTAAATACTCGACAGACTGCTTTTACCTACAGATCTACAAATATCACTGAAGTGGAGTCGGATGCTTGGCACCTCTGTTCATACTTCACTCCAGTGTAGTACATTACGAGAATGCAGAACGGGCACAATGAAGATTATGTTTAATGGCAGGGCACGTATGGCAGCCAAGCCTAGTAGTTGAGTGCTGTGTGTCATTCACAGTTGCAGTCTAAAAAACTAACTGTGAGGCTCATAAACTTAAAAGGAATGCAGGGAATTTAGACAGAGTTCAGAGTAGAATGACAACAATAATGGAGACCTCTAAGGAAACATTAAACAGAGTCATTAGCCTGGAGAAATCTGAGAAGCTACCTATTTATCGATCTTTAAACAAATTATGGCTTATCCCTCAAAGGAAAGTAGTCCATATTTTTTACTCCACTGGGCATCACAAAAAGGAAATGAATTTAAATTGCACTATGAGATATTTAAGTTAGACATAAAGAGATATTTCCAGGTAGGGAGAGAGAGAGTGGTCTAAAAATTAACTTTCTCCGGAGGTCATTAAATGTATGCCATCTTAATTGGGTTAAGCCTAATGCTGTCTCTAATTTTCTATCACGTTTCCTTCAGTGCTGTCATATTACTGCTCCTGTTATTTTGGCATTATAACAAATTATATTTTTATTATCATGGCATCTATTCCTTTGACTGAATGCTTTTCACTCTCTCCTTTTAATATGTGCAAAATATACAAGGAATAAAACCAAAATGGTTTGTGCCAGCCCAGAGTCTTTTTCTTCTTTTCAGCACAGATATTTTAGGGAATATTCTTATCTCCACATTGATTTCACTTTTAGAAAAGATTAGGACATCTTGACTGCTTCTAGGAAGACTGAAATCCGGGAGAAAATGAAACAATATTCCAAGTATTCTTTCAGCTAGTTTTATGTAGAGTTTTAAAATATTCCTCTACCCCTGATGAGTGGTATTGAGAGCAGGCTTGGGGAAGGCTCACTGCACTGTGCCCTCCTCAAGACCAGTATGCCTGTGGTTTCTCGCCCTCAGGATACCATTCCTAGCAAGCAAGTTCACCAAGCTGTCTGAGCAGAGTTGAAGCAGGTAGCTTCAGACTTAAATAATACTTTTTGGGGGGCGGGGGGTAAAAAAAAAAAGTAATGTTTTAAGTTTAAAAATTTTAAACTTCATTTGCAGGAACCGTTGACCTAGTCTTGTTAGTACTAAATCCAACCAGATAATTCAGGGAGAAATTAAAAAGCCTTAGACTCTTCAAACAATCCATTGAATTCTGCCCCTCCTGCCCCCAAACACTTATAGTTTCAATGTTCTGAATCAAACTCTCCCTTTATTTATTTAATCTTCATGCAAGTTTCTAGAGGAAAAATTTTAAATACAAAATATGGGTCAAATTGTTGCTCCTACTTGATTTAAATCTTTAAAACTGACTCTTTTGTCAAGTTGGCAGTTTTTAAAAGATTAGTTTGTTAAATTATAGATAAATACCTATAGATGCACTGTCTAATATGACAGCTACTAGCCACATGTGGCTATTTAAATTTAAATTAATTAAAGATAAATAAAATTTAAAATCCAGTTATTTAGTCACACTAGCCACATTTCAAGTGCTCCATACCCATAAAGGGCTAGTGGCTACCGTACTGTACAGTACATATATAGAATATTTTCATCATCAAGTAAATTTATATTGGACAGTGCTGACCTAGATAAGTGAAGACATAAAGGAATGTTACGAACATTTATGACATATGAAACATTGCTTGTTTGCCTTTATTTTATTCCTTTTATTATAATCCAATTCTCTGTAACATTGTTTCAGCACAGACAATGTTAAATGATTTGAATCCATGTTATCTAAGTTCTGCTCTGGTCTCTGTCATTGACTGAGCCACCTTGGACAAGTCACTTAATCGATTCATTTACTCATTTTTTCAACAAGTATTTCCTGTGCATCTGCTATGTTTAAAGTACTGTGCTGAGCACTGGAGTGAAGGCAATGACCTTAACCAAGTCCCTGAACTCGGGGAACTTACATCCTAGTGAGAGAAGAAAATAGTATGCAAAAACAATATGTAATATAATAACACAAAGTGTTAATTGCTACAACAAATACTACTCCCTACTAAATGGATCAGAAAGTCCTTTTTATGGAAATGATGTTTGGGAGATGAAGCCATGCTCACAGAACCTCTCAGACTCACCTGTCTGGGTCTTTCAGACACTTGTTTCTCTCAGCTGTTGCTATGTAAACTAACTTCTTACGGTTTCTGACCACCTTCAAGCAGACACAGCATTGCCCCAGAACCACCCTAGATGGCGGCTTCCCTGTTGATGCTGAGGTGTGAAACACTGCCTGAATTGCTTGGTATCCATTCACATGTGATCTAGAAACACAGAGGAGTCAATGCCTCAGGATGCATATTTTGACTAATAGGAGATGGGAGCTAAAGGATAAATTCTTCTCACTCTTTTCATCCCAGAAGTAAATCCTGAGACACAGTCTTTCATGCCCTCAGAGGTCCCATGAGATGGAGACATTAGCTGCACTTGATACCGAGCTGTGGTCAACTTTGTAACACAGCATTTTTAGTTTTCCTCTCTCTACTCCCTTCCCCTTAGTCTTTCTTTCCCTCACTCCTGAATCCCTGGGACTGCGCTCCCAAATTATATCATAACACATAAGGCTTTGCCTTAGGCTTTTCTTTATGAGAAACCCAGGAAAAATTACTAGAGAAAGAGCCTTTTAGGCAAAGGGAATTTTCAAGTCCTGGAATCAGGAGAATGCTTGGATTGTTGAGACACAGCTAAGCTCTTAAGCCTTGGCTTTCACAGCTATAAAATGCGATGGTTGAGTAATTTATCAATATTTATAAAAATCTGAGACTTTTATATATATTTGCACATATGTATCCTATGCATTTATAAGATTACATCCAATGTTTATTGTCTTTTTCATTTATGCTAAGTTTCTTCTGCTTTTACAACTTTGTAATCTTATATGAGGACATCTTACGGAGCCTCAATGGAGCTTTTATACATAATGATTGCTTAGTAAGTCTTGACTCAGTGGCTTACTGCTCTTTTGCAACAACTTTTGAAATTCGAATGAGATTTTTCTCTCCTTCTCTGACCTAATAGGCCAGGGTTTTTCAAACCTTCATGGGCATCAGTAGCTCCTGGAAAAATTTCTGAATGCCTATATTTCCCCCCAGCCCCATCCAAGATATTGTTTCAGTTGGTCTGGGAGGAAGTCCCACCGTTTGTATTTTTAACTGCCATTCCAGACACTTTTGAGATGGTCCTCTGATGACCACACTCTTGAGTAACATTATATCAACAACAAATGATGAGCTACATGGAATTTTGGCACTTTAGTGGTTTTAAAAACTTAGTTATGAGCAGTCTCTTTCCACAAAGGGTTTATACGTCTGTGGTACATGCAGGTATAATAGAAATAGCTATAATTGGACCATTTAAAACATTACTTATCAATAAAAACAATTCACACAACTTATAGAAAAGCAAACTTCAATTGATATGTCAAGGGTGAAAACATTTTAGCTATTAATTGCATAGAGCTGCCTCTACTAAAGTTATCCTGGGTATTATTTTCAATAATTTTTCATTGTGGTAAATCATAAATCCATTAAAATAATGATTTTAAAAGATGGGTGATGGCAGCCTACAAACAGAAGGACCATTATTCTAATAAAGTTTGGCACTCACTCTATTCAACAGATGCAAATTTTCTTGTATGAAGTTGGAGGCACTAATGTTAGCAGAGGTTTGCTGTCTGAAAAATTATTACCGAAATACCTGTACGTATTATTAAATATTCAAGATACATGGGGTATTTCTGAGTATGATATTTACCACATCACTTTCTTTGCCAAAATCCTTCAAGATTTTTTTCCAGCTTGCTTGCAGAATTAAGTCCATTCTCCTCAGCTCTTCATTGTAAGTATTCTGTGATATGTTGCTGATTTACATCTCTTGTTTTATCTCCTGAAATCACCACAGCACCACTCATGTGCTCTATGCTAGTTTCCAAGAAGGTCATGTTTCCCACAGGATGTCCCTGAAAACACTAATTTCAGGAGGCTAATAGGTGTTAATTTTAATTAAAAAAAAAAAGTCTCCAAGGTCAAGTACATTTGAAAAATATATGATAAGCAAATTTAATCAGTCTTTTTCTTCTATAATTCTCAGACCCTTTAGGATACTAGTGTGAATTAAGAATAGCCGGGGAGTGAATATAGAGTGAAATATTCCCAAGTGAGTTTTTTCAAAAAACCCTTTTTTTAAATGAAGTACCTATTGAGAACAGTGTTCTGAAGGAGATAGTTTAAGAAAAATTGAGGTGGTGGGACGAGCACATGATTTGGAATCTGACGGCCTTGGAGTCAGATTCCAAGCTTGATATTCACCAATGGTTTGACCGTGGACAGGTAAGTCTTTAGACTTGTGTTTCTTGCAGAAAAATGCAAAGTTACGTTTAACTTAGAAGGTGATTATAATAATATAATAAGGAAACATATATTAAACATATTTAAATATATTAAATATTGATCTTTGCCATATGTTAGGTGGTCAGTAAAAATTAGTTTTGTTGCTTTTCCTCAACTTCCAGCCAAACTCAGCTCTTCACAGTTTCCTTAAATATATGTAACTCTTTGCTTTTGGAGATGATAGAAATGGGTTAACACTTACGCACATGTTTCTTCATGTGAATTTTGGCCTCTCTTCCTGTTTTTATTCTCCCATCCTTTAAATTCACCTTCTTTATAAAGCCTTAATCTTCCCATTAAAACTAGTATCTCCCTTGTTTGTATTCCTGTGGAATTGTTTTGCACCAGTATTCCATAATCCCTATTCCTCTATTAAACTGTAGCTTCTGGGGGCTTCCCTGGTGGCGCAGTGGTTAAGAACCTGCCTGCCAAGGCAGGGGACACAGTTTCCAACCCTGGTCCGGGAAGATCCCATATGCCGCAGAGCAACTAAGCCCGTGTGCCACAATTACTGAAGCCCACGCGCCCAGAGCCCGTGCTCTGCAACAAGAGAAGCCACCACAATGAGAAGCCTGCGCACCGCACCGAAGACCCAACTCAGCCAAAAATAAATAAATAAAATAAAATAAATTTTAAAAATAAATAAATAAATAAATTGTAGTTTCTGTGTGTCCGGATATCAAGTATTGATTGGCTAGCATAAAAACATTTTAATGAAAATAAATGCATAATATTTTATTTTCTAGGAAAACCGCAAAAAGCAGACTCTCTTCTTAATGACATAGCAATGAAATTTAAAAGAGTGATTGTTGATATCAACAAGCTGCCTGTTGGTTCCTGACACACATTTTTTAAATGAATTTTTAGTTTTCTATTGCTTTCAGTGTTTATTGGATGATGAAAAAACTTGGCTTATTCATATCTCTTTTGTAATCTTTTCATCTCTATTGGACCAATATTCTCCTCCAAAATTTTTGTAATTTTTTTTTTCTTTGGGTTCTCAAGAAATACCTAAGTTCTATATGTCTCTGGATTTAATGTGAAATGTATTTGACTGCATTTAAAGGCTGTAAATTAGTTCATAAAATTAATATTCCTCTCTGGTTTGCACTTAAATCTCAGTGTTAAGAAGCGACATGACAGATTGGATGAAAACATGCATTTTTAGTGAAACATTCTTGGCTTAAAATCTTGGGATAACCGCTTTTTTAAGCATTTGAACTCGAAGTTTAGAGAAATTAGGCATACTCCCAATTTTACTTCTATAAGGAGATAATAGTACTTCATAAGGTTATTGTGAAGGATTAATGAAATTATATGCATATTCTGCTTACTGATAAATGAACATATTTTAGATATTATTTTATATAAATGTGGCTTTATTATTTTAAAATATATAAACCTTTTATTATTAATAAAGTTTAATTTGAGTTTTCCAAAAAAGATTTGGTGCTATTTTCATATTTTTCACTTGTTTCAGTATTATTCAACAAATCAGAAATTTGATGATTCCACAGATAAACTGAGGAGTGGGAGTCCAGGTTGCCCTTCAGTCTTCATCTCAAGATATCAGCCCCCAAACTCTTTTTAACAATATTCCCACTAAGTAGTAATTTTGCAGCTAATTAAATTTCCCTGGAAGTAATTTTTTGTTTACTTCTATTTTAGGTTTTAGTAGAAAGTCCCAATTAATCAAACAGAGAGCAAGAAGGAGTAAATTCCACAACTGAAAGAGAGAGAAAGTTATGAGGATATAAATAACTGTTAGGACTCTAAGTAAAAATTTCTTTACTATGTGGTCTGATGCGGTATTTCAACACATCAAGATCCAATAAAGCTGATGCAGCAAGTGAATGAATAGCAGTGAACCTCAGACTTAACCATAAGGACAGAGCCAAAAGTCTGCCTCATTGGTACTCTATCAGACCTACTGGAAAGATGCACTAATCCACACTACTGCCTCCACTCTGAGTCTCTTAGCTTTAGCAGTGGTTGCTTGCAGGTTTTGATAAATCCATTGTTGGTATGATTCCTTCTTGCTCTCTGAGTCACAGAAGAACCCACAATTTCTGCTAATGAAAACTAATTTCTGGTTTTAATAGGTGTTTCAATGGGGCTTCATTTGGAAGTGAACTACTCAAGGAAAAGAGGGAAACTTAATGTCCAAGTACTTCAGAGAAATAACAAAGACAGTGCTGTATAATCAAAGGTTTAGTCCTAAAAGACGAGAAATACATATTTATTTTGGGGTGAGAAAGTCATTTTTATCCCAAGAGACAGTTCATATGGAAGATAATCAATTTGGGGCTGCATTTCTACTGCTGTAATGTGTTTTTATCATATATAAAACAGAAGTCAAAGTTCTCAGAAAATATTAAATGGGATCTAAAAATAAAATAAAGTAGCTGCAATAATGACTCGGTTTAAAATGTGTATTTTAAGCTAAACCAAGCATGCAAAATTTTACCTGACATTTAAGTTCCCTTGGTATTTAAGAGAGAAAAATTACTATTTCTATGGAAATAATTTTCCCCAATGGAGAGTGAAATGCTCTGTTTATTTATCAAGTCTAAGTTCTTTGTGTTTCATTAGAATTACCAGCAGACCACTGCTCTCCATCTGATGCCTGCAGTAATTTTAAGCCCTATTCTCTCTTGGCTCAGATAACCTAGGTTGAGTACTCTTTTTTTTTTTTCTTATGAGCTCTCCAAGTCTTTCCTATTACATCAGTTGTGTCTTCCCAGGTTATACTAATCCTGGTCTCTTCAAAAAACAAGTGTACATGTTTTTGCATGTGTCATATCATTTATGACAAAGGAAAAGAGCAGCCACGTAGAAACCTCTAAAGATAGAGAGATTGGAAATGTGCTCTGAAGTGGAAACGTGAAGAGGGAATAAAAATAGTAGCACTTCCAGGGGGAAGTGACCTTGCTTGATTGGATTTGTGCAGTGCTCCCACCAAACTAACCCACTGACTGCCCCCAGGCACATTTCACACCTGCACTCCTCATGCTGGTGCTCTTGTTGTCCTCCCAACTTTGTGTTGTTACCCAGCTGGATTACATCCAGTCTCCAGCTATTTCATAATGGCTTCCTTGTTCAGGAGCTGGGGCTGATCCTTTTGTTCCCCTAATAAGCTTGTTATCTATTTTTATTGGTAGCTCTTTTCCAGTTGCCGAGGACAGTACTCCTCATCTAGTGCAAGCTCCTTCCTTGCTTCCTGCTCAAACTCCCAGCCTCTGATTACAGACTCCACTGTCATTTGGTTAATATGGAGTAATCAGGTGTAAGCATCTGACCAACACTAGGCCAAACTATTATTACACTCCTTTGCCTGGCCAATTTGCTCCCTTCTTGGTGTTTTGTTAGTCAGTGTGTTTGTTTTCTCTTGTTTCATTTTTAACCTGGAACAGGAGAGAAGATCATTCATAGTCTACCTTTTATAGCAAATCTAAAAAATGTGAACTTGGGATCCATCTCCTAGTAACTATGTTGAAGTAACTAATCTCAGAGAATACAACTGACATGCAGAGAGAAGAAAGAGAGAGAAACAGAGGGAGAGAGACTGAGAGAGATTGAGAGTTTTGGAGTGTTTGTAACCTCAGTTTTAATCATGTATGAGATCCATCTATACCCTTGAACCCTTGTGACATTTTATGTTAGATTTATGTTGGATATTACTATATTCTTTTTTCATATAAATTAGTTCAAAATTGATTTCTATACTAGAAATTAAAAGATAGCAAACTAATATGTCAATGTCACTCTTCAAAGGTACAAGGTACCATGCTTTTACTGGTCTTCTTTATACGTGGTAATTTTAAATTCCCTGGGAGCAGTGACTATATTTTATGTTTCCTTGCATTCCTTGTGGTACCACCACAGCCAAAGGAACTCAATTAACATGTTGGTTGACCTAAAAAGACACAGTCGTAAAGTTTCTTCTAGTTTTTTGAAATTTGTCTTGCCACTCCAATCAATTCTTGGCACTAGCATTAGCAAGATAAAGGGGAGAATGCCGTAATGTACCTTGTCTTCATTAAAAGCAATGTATTTGGTATTTGGACAGAGCATAAACTTTTATATACAGGGATTATAAAGGCCAACTTTTCCACCTTCCAGGTAAAAAAAAAACTTAGACCCAAGATGATTAAGTAACTTGATTTGATGCATGCAGATATGGTCAGAATAAGGATTAAAAATCCAGTTCACTCAAACTTGAATTCCTCTGAATCACATCTTTAAACCTCTCTTAAAAGTTAAAATGAATATTAAAATGAACTACTGGAGAGTTCTATCAAAAAGGATTTTTCAGATAAGTGTCTTCATTGCTGGCATATATTTAGGTTGGTCAAGTACATTGCCACAAATCAGATAAAATAAGCTAGTAATTACGTAATTTTTGAATTTCCTACACAAAGATATCTTTGGTGGCTATGCATCTAAATATCTTGTATTTTATTTCTTAATCAACCTTATAGAAAGCTTCATCTTCCCACCCATAGAATAAAATAGAAAATGGGGTATCAAATGAGACTAAAGTAGTATCAACAATAGTAATAAAACTAGAAAAATAAAAACTAGGGAAAACCTAAATCCACTCTCTTAGCTTTTTCCTATTGTTATTTGTTTGGAATGGAATCATACAGCCAAGTTCCTGTCTATCAAGTCAGAGTTCTAAGTCATATTAATTACTCTTACTGGGGTAAAAAGCCTAACTCTGATTGCACACCTGGCCTTCTACATTTCAAATGTTCCCTGTTATGGCATTTCAGAATATGTGAAGTATACACAAAATTGTTTGTTTGATATTCTAATTTGCATATCAAAAAATAATGCTTTTAATTTACTTCATTGATGGCAATTGTGTTGTCTGAAATTAGGAATAAAATTTTAGGGTTTGAAAGTGATTTTGATAATCTGAATTCTTTTTCCTTACAAAGGCAGTAAGAATTTGGAAAGGACTAGATAGTCAAAATTTTTGTTGTTAAGTTAAAAGTAGGAAAGTCAACAAAACACTCAAACTACTAGATAGATAAGTGTCTATTCTATTACGTATTTCACCATCGGGAGGTCAATTACCCTTGGCTGTGTTTCCCACAGGTGTTTTTTAGATTTCTCCAAGAAATCTTTTCTTATCTGAATTTCACTTTTTCTTCTCAATATCCCATTCTGACCTACTTAAGGTTTATGAATATTTAATGATCTCTTGCTCATTTATTTGGAATTGAGGTTGAAACCACCATTGAGCTCCATGTTGACTTACTTGTAGATGTGAACTTAATATTATTTTAAGGTTGCATGGGAATATATAAATATAATGTAAATATGTATACAGATATAAATCATATATATACACATATATTTTATTTTTAACTTATGGTTGCATCAAACCCAGTACCATTATTAGTTATATGAGAGATATGTTTAGGAGACAAGCTATAAACATCACTAATAGTTAGGAATACTTATTTATCAGAATACCACAACACTTTAAAAATTGTAAACCTACTTGAGATAATGTGATGGGATAAAAAATAAAGTATATTTCGGGTAGGTGGATTTAAGTCTGAGTTCTGACATTTCAAGCATTGTGACTTTTCTGAGCCTCACTGGTCCTGAGTATAAATTTTAGCAAATAATAATTGTGACCATGAAGCTTTTTGTGAATATTTATTGAGATAAAAAGTTTGAAAGCTCTTGGTAAGTGATGATGTGCTATAAATATATTGCTTGCTTTTATATGAAAGTGTCCATGACATGTGGTGTTTGCATATAGAATAAATGACAGTAAAAATATAGTTATTCATTTAATAATTGAATGTCCACTTTTGGCTAATTGAAATGAAAGAAAATTAAAAACTTACATTTGAAGTTGGTTTGTATTTTTCTACTTCTTTGTTATCTAGTAATTTTTTATTGGATGACAGACGTGAATTTATGTTGTTGAGTGTTGGATTTTTTAGTATTCTTTTTCCTGGCAGGCAGTTAAATTACTTGCAGATTGCTGTGATCTTTTGACCTCTCTCTTACATTATTTTAGGGCAAGTCTAGAGCGGCCTTTATTCTAGGACTGATAAAACACTTTGCACAAGGCCTTACACTTCCAGGATAGCTAGTCAAGGTAGGAGGTACAACAATTCCCAGTCTTATGTAATCTCTGGGAATTTTCTATCTTACAGCACCAGAGTAATTTTTCTTTCCTCAGAAGTTGTGCTTGTCTGGCCTCATGAGGTCTCGTCTATGTATGTATAGATTGCTATTCGGCTGAAGACTCAGGGGAACCATTAGCTCTCTCTCTCTCTCTCCCCCCTTTCCTCTTAGGGATTGTACACTGCAAATGAGAGCTGTCTTGACCTCTACAAACTGCAATTTCTGTCTCCTCAACTAGTATAAGTACAACTAGATCAAACATGGAATTTAATTTTTTAAATTAATGACAAGATTGAAATACCGGATAATTGAATTATAAACACATTGACTTATTTTAATGTCAATATTTTAAATACAATTGAGTACATTAGATACAATTAGATACAATTTAGTACATTAATTTAGATACAATTTAGTACATTAATTTTAAAATAATAGTTACATAAAAGATTCTTCTTTATGTTGGGAATAAATATTGCAAAGGTATTGGAGTAATTTTTAGCATGTTAGTCCAAGAACAGGACAGAGCAGAAAATTTTCTCAGGAAAACTGTGAGCCTGATGACATTTAAGAAATAATATCTTTATTGTATCTTTGGATTTAATTTTTTAAATAAGTGAATGTAAAAGTAGTTAGGGACCAATAGCAAAATAAGATTTTTCTAAATTGATAAGTCATACTTCTTTACTGTGCAAAATTATTTTTGAATTAAAATATAATTTTGGAAATCTGATGGCATCATCAACGTATACATTAACAGATTCAGGTTTTATGCCACCACTTACCATCTACATATAGGCTTTTTTTTTTTCTTCTTCTCTTTGGAGTCCCTGAAGTTTCTATGTAATTATGTAAGTGCTAAAGTATTGATTTAATAATTAATTTGTCTTATTATTTTATTAAGTCAGCAAAAAAGTTGTGTACATTATATTCCAGGCAATGTGATAAACAATAGGAATATGATGGGGGTCCATCATTGAAGAGTTCACAGTCCAGACTAAGATTCAGAAAAGTAAATAGGTAATTAAAATTGAACATCTCGCTGTCAGGATACAGCAAAAAAGAGCAATTAAGTTAATATAGCTTTGGAGACGGGACTGGACAATATTCTCCTTAGAGGTAACATGCAGATGGGTATACATATTTTTTCATAAATATATATATGAAGAGAGAGAAAGTGAATCTCTCTATAGCTGGAACTCTACATACAGGTTGATATCTATATCTATGTAGATATAAGGTTTGCCTAAAGTGATAAATTGGTAATACAAATACATAAGGTAAAGTAGTACATAAAAATACATAAGAATCCTTTAGAATTCAGTGCTTCACTTTAAGTATCCCAGACTTAGAAATCCATTTATTACCTAGTATGGTTGGTGGTTCTGTCCATTGCAAAGTTTTCATAGTCACAATAAAGAATATGTTGTTTTTACAGAGGTGGGAACTAAAATTAAGAATCTTTTCACCAAAACATTTGAGCCAGTGACAAATTTGTAAGCAGCATCCAGAATTAATGAATCTCATTAAGGTTAATCCAAGTTTGTTTTCCTTGCCTGAGTCAGGTAAAGAAAAATGTAGAATTGTATCTAAAAGTCTGGATAAGTGATTATAAACTATAAAGAACTAAAGACATCAAGGTAGTGAGTGAAAAGAATAACACAACCAATTGACATAAGACGTTTTCAAGAATTTCATCTTTTTTGAGAAGTTTTCTTTCTGTGTTTGAGAGGTACACATGAGCTCTCAGCTCACAGGATATGAAAGTTTTAATGTCTTTATTCACAAAACACAATAAAATGTATTGTCCAAAGTGTGCTTAAACCCTGGCATGTATGAATGGCTTTATTCTGCTTTCATGCAATGGATGAATTGTACTTGAATGAATGTAATTGTGTATTGGGGGAAAAAGCAACAACAAAGGGAACAAGTCCACTGAGAACTCTTATGAGATATCAAAGCACAGAGAGTATTGGCATTCAGGGGTTTCATCTGGGCTTTGTCACTAAGCAGGTATATGAACTGCAGCCTTCCACTTAACCTACCTGGAAATATGCTGCCTCATCTGAAAACCAAGGGGTATGTTACATGAGCTCTATGTTTTGGGTATGAGGTAACAATTTTTATTGCCTGATGAATGAATATATGATCATTGCTCATAAAAGTAGTGTGTGAGATAACTTTGTATCTCTAATTAATGCCCTAAATATCTTGAGATTTATTGAGAAAGACTCTCAAAGTGTAAGGATATAAAATACGTTTTTGGCAAATGAGAACCCAGGAGATTCTAAGTTATATCACACCTAGTACAGGAGACATTCTGAGACTTAATTGTAATGATTTACCCAGCAAGAAGGGAAATAACAGAAATCTTTTACAACCCACTAGTCAATAGCAAGACAGAAGTTTACAAATAGCTGCCAATAAATATAATCATAAATTTAACAACACATAATCTTTTCTTTCCTCCTTCTTAAGGAAATAGGAGATAACTCAGAGTTAATTCAAGTTTAATTTCAAAATAGTTTAAGTATCATTCTTATTATTGATGCCAGGTTTTAGCAAATTAAGTATTTTGTTGAAAGAGCACATGCAAATAAAAAGGGGGAAAGCCCTAAACCAAAAAAGAAGCCGTATTAATGGCTTCTTGAAAAATACAACGAAGACCTAGAGGCTGAATCTACAGCTGCAGTTAACACTCCATCATTGAGCTATGATGGACAATACTGGTACTGTACAGATTCAGGCTAAATTAATGCTGTTGGTTTTTGTTTCTAAAGACAAAAAAAAAAGTGTATGAAACAAGTTCAGTTCTCACTAAGCTGAATCTGTGATCCCATCTGTTCGGATTTTATGCTTTAAGAAGAAAAAAGAAATCAGCCTCAGAAACAAACCTCTTTCATCCTAATACTATTAAGATATTCAGCAGGAGAACTAGATAAAATCCTCGGAATTTTATTCAACTTGAGCAACTAGTTGAATGGTGAAGCCACCATTGTTTTGCAATATCTAGGGCAACCTGTCTTCTTCTAAGGAAGTATGTGAATGAAGCAGTGAGCTAGACCTATAGAAAGGGATGCCATCTCTCTTTCCTGGCACAATCTGAGTAGTGAACTACCCATTTTTAAGGGTAATAGCTAAGAATCCTACTCAGTTCTCCCATTTTACTAAAGGCAAAGAGGTGATCTGTCTGAAACTATAAAGTAGAAACATCACATTAATTTTTTTTCTTTTGATTTTTAAGTAACTTTTAAAAGGATAAATAAATGTCCATCAAAAATTTTTACTGCTTCTCCTTCTTCTTAGAAAGAAAGAGATTTGATATAAACACAAAATATCATTGCCTAATGAAATGCTTACTAGAGAATAACTAATTGGCTTAAAATAGCTTAATTATAGGCCTGATTAAATTTTTCAGTCCATGTTTATATTGGTTTCCTGGGTGCAATAAGTATTGCATTTCTTTAGGATTTATGGTGTTTGTGAATAATCTGCTTCATAATTTAAAATACAGTCAACAAAACATTGTTCAGTTTTAGGAAAAAGCTTTAGACACTATAATTTCTCAGAATTAAAATTTACTTTATCATTATTGATCATGATAATTTTACATGTTCCAGTAAGGCTTTAAACTATATGATATATTGATGACATTGCACTTTATTAAATACAATTAATTTTAGGGTACTCATTTGATATTAAGCTGGGTATAAGTACTTATAATCTTATTGTTCCTATTATCATGACTTAGATATATTTCCTTCACAAATGAAAATACAAAAAGGAGACCAAAGGCCTAAATATTCCATATCGGATACCAGGAATTGGGTAAAGGAGGAATCAGAAAACACCTGTAATGGATTAAGGCAACCTACGCAGACTCATTAAATGTGCTGAGTACATGGATCTTCCTTCTTCACGCTAGTAAATCGAACAATTATGACATTCTGTGATATGAATGAAATGAGAGAATTTCTCTTGTATATTGTTCCCAGCTCCTTATCCTATAGTATCTTCTTCATAATAATGATAGCAGCTAACACTTAGTGAGGACTTACTCTATGGCAGACACTAGACACAGTTATTGAGTATTGTCTATTACATGTTACCCAATGTAATTTCTTTACAACCTTCTTATTATCCCCATTTTTTACATATGAGAAATCAAAAACACAGAGAGGTTAATTAACTCGTTCAAAGTCATACTGCTAGTAAGTGATGAACTGGGATTCAGACCAGGGCTGTATAGCATTTGATGTCTCTCCAAGGATAATAGAGTGGTTAAAGATTTTTTTCAAAAGGCTTTTCATTGAACAGAAAAAAAAAATCAGAAACGTTTAAGTACATGTTTTTTTCCCTTTTTAACTGGTATTCAGATCATGTAGAGATTGGAGTCATCGGTCTTGAAAATTCTCTACTTAAAAAAAAACTCTGTCTACAGTTTTGTTTAGGTAAGTGTCTTCAACTCTAAGGGATCAATGAGAAATTGAAAACTAACATTTGAAGACAGCTACTATGGAAGTCTTCTGATTGGGGGAAAACAATAAATTTGTTACTCTTGAAATATTTACATTTTGCTCTAAGGCAATTTAATATGTAATAAACGTAAGCAGGGAAAAAGTTATGTACTTATGTTATGCATTATGATCCTTAAAATAGAACATAGGATTGTTTGTAAAAGAGCAAAAATTAATAGCTCAAGAAGCAAAACAAATAAAAGAAACTAAATTTACCTATTGCCAAAGATATTACCTATAGCAATTGTTTGACGTGGAATATTTGCAATTTTGCTGCTTCACCTTGGTGGCATTCTATGTGGGTTCAATAAGCTTAATGATAAAAACACATCATGTTTCAGTCTTTCTTTAGAATTTAGAGACAGCTTTTGCAATCACAATCTCACTAGGTAAGATGAAAAAATAACCATGCTCTCTCATTTTCAGGTAAATGGGTATCAGATGGAGTTTTTCAATAAAGACCCTGGAGAATTCTTTATTACAAAGTCTTTTCAACTTCTGAGCTCAGATGGTACACTCCCTTCCTGATGGTTGAAGAATAATGATAAAGTTGCTTTTATGGAAGGCTAATAGGATGATAGCCCATAAGATGGAGTGACGAGGGTGGAGTTAGAAAAACATTTAGAAGAAAATTGGAGGAATGACAGGGAGGGTTTTAAACATGTTGAGATTGATAATTGTATATCCACCTCAAATTTTCCAAAAGGTTGTTAAAAATGCAAATTGTTATTTGAAAAAGATAAGAATGAAGTCATAGATATAGATTTAAGATTGTTCTTTTAATGGGAATAATTCACTTTCAGTGAAGCAAAATAATAGCCTGGAGCACAGAATCATATAGAAACAAGAAAGTACAGGATGAAGGGTCAAAGACTAAACCTCAGAATTTAGGCAAAGCCTAATATTGATTTAGGCTTTACATATGTGCTTTAGGTTTTACATATGTGCTGATCTACGCTTCAATAAATAAGCAATCTTTTCATTGTTCTCTTTGTTTAAGAAAGAAGGCAACACTGCTATTATCACTTTGATTCTGTGACCCACTTGTAACTATTTATCAGTACTTTATAATTTTTATATTTCCCAGACATAACAGTTTATTTTATTTCTATATCTGAAATATTTACGTGTTGTACAGAAAACTTTGTCAAGAAATAAAATCTTGAAAAGCAGTACCGTAAGATGGTGCCTTTGCCTCATAACTGTTCCCTGTGCATTCACCCTCACCCCATTAAAATTTTCCTTCTTATGGATGATTTCTCAGAACATCTCCTCATACATTGTTTCACTTCCTTTGTACCACTAGCTCAGGGTTCTTACACTTAGGTGTTTAACCTTGAATCTAAATTTCATCATGTCTGCACCAGGTTGCAATCTCAAAACTACACATTGGTACGTTGAAATAGATCGTATTGTGGGAAATAAACATATGATAGCAGAACATTGGTGTGTGAAGGGGCAGGAATGGTTCTGCAACAAAGTTAGTGCAATAAAATCTGCCCTTTATCATTCCCTTGGATGGCCGAAACATTTTGGCTAAGGCACATAGGCAGTTTGGAATTAGGGGCAAAAGTATATCCACGGAGAAGATTTATGAACTTAGATGTGTCCTCCTGAGAGACAAAAGTCATAATAAGAAGGGCCTGCATCCCAAGAGAAAGAATGCTAGATTAGGAGAACAGCCTGAATATTTGTTCAGACTCTGCCATTAACAATACAGCAAGTAACTTGACCTCTTTGAGCTTAGTCTTCATCTCTTAGAGAATTAGATTAAACTATCTTTGTGAATCTTTCCTTTTACTGTCTTTTCTAACAAGCTATAATTTTTCTACACAGCAGAATGTTTATTCTATTGCAGGATGAAAAATATGGTCTATGTAAACAGCTGTCACCAAAATTCATCTTAGGTAGAGAACTGTACGGTTTGGAAAATATATTGATAGGTGTTTGATTACGGAAGGTAAGATCCTAAGAATTATAATTATGAGTTCTAATTAAGACAGAGGAAAACATTGCTTGAGACATCTTGAAAGAAAAAAAGATGAGAAAATGAGACAGAGCAAGGAAGATGGCAAAAGAGTATTATTTTGAGATGAGTTTCTTCCCAGTTAAGCCCTGGTAAAGTCCACTAGAATCATGAAATACTTCATGTATAGATTGCTTATAGAATAGATGAAGCAGTTGAATTGTAAATCCCTGTGGCAATGGATAGAAATGCAGATACAATCCCTAAGCAGCCTGGAGCACAGAATCAGAGAGAAGCAAAAGACAGTAAGCTTTTGAAATTTGCAGAAACTGTGGGGAAGGCCTTGAAATCCACCACAGATGGAGGAATTGGAATTCAGGCCAAGCCAGACAAAATCTTCAAAAGTAAGAAATTCTGATATGACATCTGACTAACAATTCCAAATTGTGAGTGGCATCACTGCCTTGCTTGAAGCCTCTTCTTTTCTCCATTATTCTGGGAGTAACATCCAAAATTGTTGGCATGAATTATCAAACTATACTCCATTTAACCCTTGTCTACCAAACAACATCATGGCTCATATTTTTCTAGCTATTGAATCCCTGTTAGTGAGCCAAACTGTATAAATCCTGGACCTAATATTTCATCTTTTCTTTACCAAAAATGTCACCCTTCCCCATTTCCATTTGACCTTGCATAACAACATCTCAGCTTAAATTTTTTCTCCAGTTGGGGTTTCCAGACCCCCTACACTAGGGTTAAGGTCCATGTTTTATGCTGTCTGCAAACATTTTCTGGTTCTTACCCTTTCATACTACTCCTCATACTTGATTTTAATTTCATCTTTGCCTTTCCTTCTAAACCATGAGGGCAAAGACCATGTCCATATTGTTTACCTTTCTATCCCCAATACTTAGTGCCTTGAATATGGTAGGAGCTAAATAAATTAGTACAGAATGACTGCTTTGTAAAAATAACAAATAATTTCAGGTTCTAGGACAGGTTTGAAATAGTCCTTACAAGTTGAGAGTTATACTGTGACAGCCCCATTCCTCAGTCACAGAGTGGTCATATTTGTTAAAGGATAAAAGCAACAGGAACTATGCTACCTGCAAATGTCAGTAATTTAAAGAGTAGAGACTTCACTTTTCATCATTTATTACTTGCATGATAATGTCATTGATCTGGTCATTACCCCAAAATGATTCAAACAGTCCACATTCTGTTCACCCATTCTCTGGTCATTTGGGCTTGATTGCTTGCTCAATTACTCCAGATTTTCTTCTTCCCAATCAGGAAAACTGAACAAGCCTTATAACTGGCCTGCCTGCTCCCTTGAAAATCTGTTTCACACCCAAAAGCCACAGTGATCAATTTAAAACATAAATACAATCTGGCTAGGCTGTGAGTTAAATCCTTGAAAGCATTATACTTAGGAAGCAGCAAACCAAAAGCCTTTAACATGATTTACAACTCCCCACATAATCTGTAAGATTTGACTTCTTCTTACCCTCCAGAACTCCTACCATTCATTTGTTTGACAATTATTTATGACTGCAAAATACGCTAGACATTGTTATAGTTGCTGGGGATGCAGAATTCCTGCCCTCATAGACCTTGCATTGTCAGTCAGATGAACTGAGTCAATCTCTTCATACCACTTCCCAGCCCACCATCTCTCTGGATTCCATCCCATTAATACTGTCCTTGGTAAGTCACCAATGAACATCATGTTGAAAAGTCAAGTGGCACATTTTTAACCCTCACCTTACTCAGCATCTCCAAAACCTATGACAAACTGTTCACTCAGTCCTCTATAAACACTTGTATGTCATGATTTTCCCCTTCCTAAATAGGGATACCTTCTCAATTTCTCATAACGATTCACCCTCAACTCTACCTAAGTGGACGATGAAAAAAGTATGGGAGGGAGACAGAAACTCTGAGAAACCCCAATATTTAAATGAGTGAGTGAAGAAAAGAATGACCAATTTCCCAAGTTCCTAGATCACATTGGTTTATTATACACTCTATATACTCAAGTGCAGTAGGACCCTGCACTGCTCCTCCATGGAAACTTTCAGAGTGACTTATTTGTGTAATTACTTATTTAATGTTTATCTTTCCCACGAAACCCATTTCCCTATTAAACCCCTTAAGATTGTCAATCTTGTTCCCTGCTATGTCCTCAGAGGTAACTTGGATCTGACTCATAGTAGACATTCAAAATGGTAGAAGAAATGAATATACAATCCGACGACATTTTTGCACACTCATCTACATACTTTTCAGTATGTAGCTGTGTGATTGTGTGTATGATGCCCAGGTGATGAGAAAGGTAGATGAATGCCCCTAAATTACTAACAGTAAATCAATATACTGATGTTGGAGGAGGTCATCCAAAGGACGTGACTTCCAGTTGACCCAAGAGCTGGACCAGGGCAACTGAGGCATCTCACTCTCTCTCCTGGCCTTGGAATGTACATTCTCCCTACCCTTTCCACAGTGGGAATGGGTTTCAAGGATGCAGCTTTGAGAGAGTAAGGCGTTGTTGAGACCATTTGGACGGTATATGTGACCAAACCCCTTTAAGACCTCTATATAAACTTTTAAGATTCCGTGATGTGTGGGAGTCATTGTGGAGATCTACTTGTCTTGCTATCTCCCAAGACAAGCCTCGTTTATAAATTCCCTGGCTTATTAAACCCACCACCTACCAGTCTGGAGTGGTCTGTCTGCCTTTTCTCAGACTCTCCTTGCCCTCCATGTATAGAGGCCAGTTTCAGATTTCACCCAGGAAACTGCAGAGGTTGCAACCCAACAACTGAAAATGAAAACTATTTGTAAATTGTGGCTAATCCTGCAGCAACATAGTCTTTCCTATTTTTACAAAAAAAAAAAAATCATTGATAAGAGATTTAAGTATTTCTGCTATTTTATTGTTCTAATAGTGCTTCCTAATTAAACCCTAACTTAACCCAGAAAAAAAAAAAAACCCTCAGATAGTAATAAAAAAAAGTTGTAGCATGAGAGTATGTAGAAGAGAAGTGAGGCTGAAAGTTGAGAAAATTAAATACAAGACTGATATAAAGATCAAATTTGTATTCTCATCTCCCTCTTGTTATAAGAGGTGTTTCTTTGCTTTACTTATTTTATCTTATCATAAATTCACTGGATGTGCTTGTAACAAGTAATGTGAATCAAGAAAAAATTGTAGCAAGCAACAACTGGAGTGGACTTTTCTACTGCCTGCATGCTTGTTAGTAATACCACCTGATTCTAGATGCTGAGATACAATTTATTCAAAGATACAGAAATATTCTCAAAGTCACCATAATTTTTAAAATGGTCTACAAAATTCTTTTGATGACATTGTTTTTTTGTTTTTAGTTTGAAGTTTTACTTCTAAAGACAGTATTGATCATGAAAGAAGTGGGACATTGATATTGATATACATGCTTTGTAAGCTATACCGATGTACATATATTTGAAATATATTTTCTCTTGTCTAACTTTAGATTGATATAAAAACAAATATTAAAATGATCACAGAAATATTATACAAATATGTTCTTTGGTAATAAGATATAAGAGATGCATTCAACATAGTTTCCTAGTTCTTCATATTTTATTTCACCTCCAATATTCCCCAGTCGAAAATCTTATGCAATTTAATAATAAAACTATTTATAATGCTAACTAGTTCATTGATCATATGCAACCAACTTCCTCAGTTGAAATGCTTGAAAGGGCTCGAAAGATCTATATGATAGAAATAGAAAGTGAACCAAGTCATCTGGAAAGAAGCTATCATGTTTCCATAACAAATTGCTTCTTTTTCATGAAGATGGCTTATATAATTTGGTGGTGTTATTTTCCCCATAAATAATAAAACTCATATAAAATAGTGTTTATTCTAAGGGTCATATGTGGGTTTTAGAGAGGTCTTTTAATCTCCTGAAACGACATGCAAAATATTGTGGTATAAGCTTATGAATATTTTTCTGGAAGAACCTTATCTTTTAACCACTTCTCAGTTATGTGATCCTCTAAAATATAAGTACAAATGATGTATAGAAAAGAGCCTACAACTCCACAGTGAAATAGGTAATGAAATTAATGAGATTTCAGAAGACTTTTTACACAAGGCTGTCATCATAATGTTAAAGTGGGGAAAACAATAAATTTAAGATTTATTTAATGTTTGAATTAACATTATTTAGACTTTCATGTGTTTAAAACTTGTGATAAATAATTTTAAGAACAGGAATCTATGACTGAAATAATTTTCAGCATGTCTGTAGAAGTCAGAATTTTAAAGATTGAACTGATTGATTGCCACCTTGTGTGCACAATTTCATACCAAAATGACAAATCAACTCACTTAAATTTGTCTTAAATCTTCTCTGAAATAAAGTGGAGGAAAAATAAATAACATTTAAAAATTGAACTGAAATGACCTATGACTCCAAGACAGATAAATTAATGTTTCTTAAATATGCATTTTCATGAAATGTAATTTTGTACAAAATGGCAATGCTCTTAATATGTTATATGTAATACAAATACATATTGTTCACCAAGATGAGGGCATTTTGTTGCTATGTCAATAAGAGCAGCATCATCTATCTTCTTACCTTTCAATCAAATGACACTGGCAAGACAATATTTTATTAGAGAAGTAGAACGTGTTAGTGAAATAGGTTACTGTTATGGGCTGTAAGCCTATTAAGCTGTAAATTTATCTTCACATACGTCATGTAAGATGCATTAGGACCCATTAGATGCAGGTGTAAGCTATTGTTGATACCTTTTTTATTTATTAATGGAGTTATTGTTGATATTGTTTCACCACAATATCCTCCCAGTCTTGTGTGCAAAGCCTTTGAACAGAGCTTTCTTCTAAATGCTAGACCATTCTAAATGATATGCAGTTAAGAAATGTGCTATTCTACTGCATTAAAGCACAAGCCAAATGCAAGTGATTAGTATCCATTTCCAGTACAATGTTGCAAGTGAGAGAATGTGCATAACAAGGAAGCAATCACTTACCTTATAATAACAGTTTAAAAAACTGATATTTACAATCCATGTAGTCTAGCTAGAAAAGCTTTCTTTCCATTCTTGGTAGTTATCCTAACAACTCAAAAAGTAAGTTCATTCTTAAAGAACATTGAATCTTAAGTTAGAAAACATAGGATAAATCTTTTAATATTAATTTCCAGACCCCTAAAATGGCAATAAAAATACCTATGTTGTAAGAATGATGAGAATTATTTGAACAGCTTCGTAAGAAGCAAGTGCTGTGTAAATATGATTAACATTAACATGAATACATAATTAAAAAGTTCACCTACTAAAAGAATTATTTGGTCATAAAATTAACATTGGTTTTTTTCCACACTCACCAACAGCATTGTGTTTCTCTCCTCACTCACACAAGGCATCATGTATCACAAATATCTTAAAGACATACAAGTCCATTACAAAACTCTTTAAAAAGATGTTTAAAATGTCTGAATTATTGTTTCATTTGCTTAAGGGAAAATCACAGATCAAAATTTCAAAAAAACGATGAGTTATGAAGAAAATCCATTAATTTCTACTTCAGACAAAGTGATATAATTATGTTTAAAGTATATAGGCCCTGGGACTTCCCTGGCTGTCCAGTGGTTAAGACTTCGCTTTCCAATGCAGGGGGTGCATGTTCGATCGGGGAGCTAAGATCCTACATGCCTCGGGGCCAAAAAATCCAAAACATAAAACAAACAGTATTGTAACAAATTCAATAAACACTTTAAAAATGGTCCACATCAAAAAAAAATTAAAAATAAATAAAAATAAAGTATATAGGCCCTATTTTCTAAAGTTTACTAGTCTTCTGGAATTCATTAGTCCTCATGTAAAAAATATGAAATATCATATATACAGTGATTTAATAATAAACTTATATCTATCCTGCTCTTCCATTAGGAACAATTTCTCAATACAGATTGTTTCAATTAGCAATAATCGCGCCTCGGATAAACCTCATTGGCTACGATACTGCCACTGCGCAAAGCTAATACAGATTGTTGAAGGCTGATACGTCACCAGTAATTTTCACGGTTTCTGACTCAGACTTCAGCAGCAAAGAACAAATCACATAAATGTCCTTTGCCTTGTACACACTTCAGCAAGTATCAATAGCAAATAATACCTGTCCAATTGCAGAGCGCCTTGCAGATAACAGATCTCATTTAATCCTCACATATGTAACTGGACAGCTCACACGGCTTCAAGAATCAGAGCCAGAACTTAAATCAGATTCCAAGCAGAGTTCAGAGTCCTGGCCATTACCCTAAAGCTGCCTGTGTGATTGCTAATCCATATCCAAATGCCTGTGTATGTGGAAAAGCACCATTTTTAAAGTTTCTAAAATTCAGAAAAAGGAAGATTTGGCTTTATGAGAGGAAAGAGCTAATTCACTCTGTCTACACTGATGTGTCATGTTAAACACTATTTCTAACTGATGCAACTATCTTTGTATGATATAATTAAGCTCCCTTGGAAAGAGTTCAAGACCAACCCACATTACATTGAATTTTATAATACGACAACTAATATTGCATTAGATTTTAGTGGGATCATTATGTACTATGCCAGCAATTGGAGAAAAGCAGCTTGTAAGAAATTATGTTCTAACTACAACGTTTGTGTGCAAGAATATCAGAATTAAATTTGAAAGACTTTTCTAATATTTCCAATATTGTACCTAGGTTAAACGCATTCCTTATTAAGAGTAGTTAAGAACAAAAATGTAAGGCTTTGTTTGCTAGCTACCTCATTATTTCCCCCTAAAAGCATAGTTATGCTGTCATTGTGGCCTTTAGATTCTTTACTGGGGGAATGGGGTAGATATCCTTGTTGAAAAGACAGCAGATCATACACCACTGCTGCATTAATTTTAATTAGCAAATAAAATAAAATAAATGTCCATAAATAATGGACTGAATAAATTATGAGATGTTCAACATAGAATTCTACCCAGCCAAATGAAGTAGCTCTCCTTGTGTTAATGAATAAAGCAAGAAATAGAACAATGTATATGGTAAGAATCCATTTGAAATCAAAAGGATACACACATGCACACACATATAAATATACAAAAATGTATTTAAACAAGCATACCTCATTTTTTTGCTTTTCAGTTTATTGCACTTCACAGCCATTGCATTTTTTTACAAATTGAAAGTTTGTGGCAAGTCCATAGGTGCCATTTTTCCAATAGCATTTGCTCACTTCATGTCTCTGTGTCACATTTTGGTAATTCTCACAATATAACTTTTCATTATTATTATATTTGTTCATAACTTTTCATTATTATTATATTTGTTCTGGTGCTCTGTGATTAGTGATCTTTGATGTTACTATTGCAAAAATTGACTCGTCAAAGGCTCAGATGATGGTTAGCATTTGTTAGCAATAAAATATTTTTAATTAAGCACATTACTTTTTTCGACATAATGTATTGCACACTTAAAAGACTACAGCATAGTGTAAACATAACTTTTATATGCACTGAGAAACCAAAAAAATGTGTTACTCGCTTTATTGTGATATTCTCTTTATTGTGATATTCTCTTTATTGTGATATTCTCTTTATTGTGATGTTCTGGAACTGAGGCCACAGTATCTCCAAGGTATGCCTATATATATTTATATGTGTGTATGCCTGTATATATTTATATGTATACATTTGTATTTTGATTTCTCTCATATATACATATATATATACATATGTACACATATATATAAACACACATATATATATAAAGAATGGAAGATCATTTTACTCAGCACATTTTTAAATGAGTCTATGTATTTAATGTGAGAGAGAGAGAGAGAAAATATGCCTGGACAATTCTAGAAGGGTTCTAAAAGTCTAGTAGCAGCAATTACCTCTGTGGAATAAGAAGACCTGGAAGCTAGAAAGGCAGGATGACTCTGTATAATCTGTTCTTTATGGTTTGAATTGTTTATCACATGTAGACATATACATGCACACAAACGTATTTACACATGTATATTATTTACATATATGTATATGCTTATACACACACACACACGTAGCGTGTGTGAGAGAGGCCTCCAAATATCACCTGCTGCTTACTTTCCTCTCTCTTTGCTCATGTCACTTGAAAATCTCAAATTTCACATCAAGACAATTTTTATTTTGCTTATGATCTGATGAATTGGGTGGCTGATCTCCTGACTTGAAGCAATGGGAAATACAAAGGTAGAGAAAAATAAAGGCACAATTACAGGCTGAGACCATGAATAAAGCTCTGCACACATGAGGCACTGAGACTAATGACCACTCCTGAGGGAACACCTAGGCAGAAGTAGGAATTCAACAACAATAACCATTGTTGAGGTGCTCCCTGGTGTGTTCAAACATCACCTTCGCAGTTCTTGCTTTTTTAATCCAAAATATGTGCTGCTGGGAATTCCCTGGAGGTCCAGTGGTTAGGACTCCACGCTCTCACTGCTGAGGGCCCGGATTCAATCTCTGGTCAGGGACCTAAGATCCCACATCCCACAAGCCGCACGGCAAACAAACAAACAAACAAAAGTGTTGCCTAACAAAAAAAGGTCTACACTGAACTTCCAGGTTATTACAAAGTGATTTCACTAACTTTCCTGGTACACTCTTTCTGGAGTGTGACGATTAATGTGCTTAGCTTTAGCATTTTAATTTAATTTAGCATCATCCATTGAATGTCAACTATGTATAAAGCATTTTGGTACATCCTTGGGGTACACATGGACAAAGAATTATGTCCCTGAGCTGCAATTAAAGATCTTTGAAATTCAACATTATTTGACTAATTATTTTAATATGAAAAGCAAATCTTACATACGAAAATCAGGACTTCTAAAAAGTAAATTGGAGAATTTACATAAACTAAAAACTAAGCTAGTTTTATAGTTATTAAATAAGTTTCCATGGAGACATCTCTTCTCCATTATTAGATGTACTAAAATTTTAAATATATACAATTTCATAATAATACACATATAACATACAGTAGACATCTAATGCAGTAAGATACAATTTATAAACACTCACATCTGAGGTGGGGATGTTAGCATTGCAGAGAAAACTGGTCTATGGGGAGAAAGAAGAATGGAAATAGCTAAAGTAAGAAAAAAAGGAAAAATAAAATGAAGACGCCACCGCAGAAAGATAAAATGACCGTCTGCCTTAACTCTCTGGATGACTTTCTACTTATAGATTTCAATCCTTCCTGTAGCCTGCCTCTTTCCTCCGCTAGAGCTCCACCACATATTCTCCCTCTTACAACAGGCTAAGATTCTTCGTTACTCAAGTGATGAAAAGAACTCTGGCCAACACAGAAAACAGAGGCACAGAAAAACCAAGTAACTTTCCTATGGACACTCAGCTTGTAAGTGTCAGGGCAAAGACTCCAGCCCAGGTGTATACAGATGCCTGGCCCCTGTTGTGCGGCCTTGCATTGCCATTATATCATAAGCTCTAATAATAGCCAGTGAGTGGCTAAGTGTCCAGATTTTTGCTGCAAAGCAAAGAGATAAGTATAGAGGTGTAAAGAAGTCAATTAAATTCTCTTTAAAATCTTGTGAAAATTTCTATTTAAACATTTTTAGCATGTTCAACAATGTAAGATACAGTTTTTCAGAAAGTAGTGTTATCAGACACAATCTGTATCAGATCCTATGTTACAATCACTGCTAAGGATATTAGAGTATTTAATTTTGAGTTTACATAAGACAAAATTAAGGAAAAATCTTAAAGGTTTACATAAGACAAAATTAAGGAAAAATCTTAAAGGTTGTAAGGTGGTAGGGCTGACATTTTAATTATCTTCCCACATGTTTATGATGACAGGGAAAGTCATATGGGACCATACGGTTGAGGAATATTTACCCTACTGTGAGCCAACTTTACTACTGTTTCTGTGAAAAGAGAAGTCAGAGGAAATAATTATCATTCTCATCTAACACACTGACACCATTTTTTAAAAAGCCTCATTCCTCTAAACTATTGTTACTAATGGTGTAAGACATAGAAATCCATTGCCGTAGTTTACTGTAGTGTTTTCTTGCTAAAAGGGATTCCATGATCAAATAATATTGGAAAATTTGAATTCAATAAAGTTAAACAGGTGCTTAGTTTTATTTGATGTGTTTTAGTCTGATTTTACTGCAGGGCTCCTCAGAGCCTTTAATATGCAAATGTGCGTTGTGAAGCTACAAGTGCTGAGGGGTGTTTACTTGCAGCATTTCCCAAATTTATTTTATGACATAAGCCTTGTCCCTCTTTTTTTCCTCTATTGGGGGGGGCGAGGCAGGGGAGAAACACTTGCTTAGAAGGAGCAGCAATATGGTTGAGAACATCAGTTCTTGAGTGACCTGCTCTGCCACAGACAAGTAATTTGAGGGAAAAAAAACCCAAACAGAAAACAATTCAGTGTCACAGATAATAGAGTGAGAAATGATACTAATTACACAAATTGGAAGAACTCCTGTTACTAATTCTTTTCACAAAGCCAGGTGTAGTCCACTTCTAATCTAGTTCAATAAAAGCCACAGGTAGCCAAAGACAGACATAAAAAGCAGTTTCATCCCAAACTGATTCAAGCTCCTGCTTCTGACTGCAGAAAAGAAAAAAATGTTTCATAATGATTTGAAGATTTATTTTTTTTATTGATTAATTGATTGATTGATTGATTGCTATGTTGGGTCTTCGTTTCTGTGCTAGGGCCTTCTCTAGTTGTGGCAAGCGGGGGCCACTCCTCATCACGGTGCGCGGGCCTCTCACCATCGCGGCCCCTCCTGTTGCGGAGCACAGCTCCAGACGCGCAGGCTCAGTAATTGTGGCTCACGTGCCCAGCCGCTCTGCGGCATGTGGGATCTTCCCAGACCAGGGCTCGAACCCGCGTCCCCTGCATTAGCAGGCAGACTCCCAACCACTGCGCCACCAGGGAAGCCCCCATAATGATTTGAAGAACAGTATTAAACTAAACTCTACGATAAGGCTATGATTAAATTAAATAGCAATTGAAAACTTTTGAGTTTGTAAATAAAAAGACACCAAATTATACTGAGGTGTCTACTGCTTTGCATATCTAGCTCTTTTTAAATAATAGGGTTTTGTTCCCCAAAACTATTGGCAAACTAGTGGCAAAC
The DNA here is from genome assembly GCF_949987535.1 of Balaenoptera acutorostrata. Classification (NCBI taxonomy): domain Eukaryota; kingdom Metazoa; phylum Chordata; class Mammalia; order Artiodactyla; family Balaenopteridae; genus Balaenoptera; species Balaenoptera acutorostrata. The sequence continues at coordinate 51,746,308 of NC_080071.1, read as the reverse complement.
ATTAACTGCTGCATATTGCTTTTGTTAAATATCTTAATCAAGGAGTAGCTTTTGTGAGATGCTTATTTTTAAATTTTTAAGTGAAAAAAATCACTCTTTAACCTGCTGAAACTTGGATATTTGTATAATGAGGAAATGCCTACTGATTTCACTTTCCCACTGGCAGTGGTTATCGACAAAGGCTATGCATTACAATCACCAGGGAAACTTTAAAAATACATACCAATGACTGCCTCACCTCCAGAGATTTTAAGTCTTGGAGTGGGGACTCTAAAGCAGTTATTTTTAATTCCCCAGGTGATTACAATGTACATTCATGATTGGGGCCCACTGCCCTAAGAGGAAATAAACTATTTCACCAGTGCTGAAATCTAAACATAAACTATCAAAAATAAAGACACAGGAATCGATGAGGCACAGAGAAAACTTTCTTCCATAAAATTATTACTTTAAATTACTGCTCGTTATTTATGCATCATTAACTAATAGTAGCAAAGGGTGGAGAAATAGCAAATTTAATTACTCTCAGTTAAAAAAATCAACCAGAAATGAAGATGACTTCTCTGAAACACTGTCAATAGCATTTGATCTACAAAATTAAACACAGTTCAATACATTTATTACTTACTGATAATATAATATGCATTTTATGTTAATAAATTATTTAAAACTGAGGGAATAATGATTTGGGACATTATACCTATCTATCTGAGGTAGGCTACAAATTAAGGGACAAAATTTTAAGGTATTGGGTTAGATATGAAAATGATACAGTACTTCATTATCAGTATCAATATATTGTGTATTTTGATATCATATACATATGACTTGTATATCTTTAATTACTTTATATATATATACATATATATAACTACACACACATATTTATGTATTCATTCATTCATTCATTTATGCAGGCATTCTCCCCAAGGCCATTACCATTAAATCATACTTTATATCTCCCTTAATCTTCAAAAGAACCCTAGGAGATAGGTATTATTATTACCCATATTTTACAAATGAGGAAACCATCTACAGTCACAGAGTTAGTAAATCAGACATAACAGAAGCTTAATACATATTTGGTAAACATATGCATATGGAAATTCAATTCTTAATGGTAGATAGAGAGTCAGACGTGTACAACAGTTCATCTGCACAGAGTATAAGCCTTTTAGAACCTGTTTTAGAAACTTCTGTGCCAAAAGTCCTATGAAAACTGAGCAAGAACCCAGATATCCTTTCACTTCTCATATAGATGCAAGAATACTAAAATATAGATTCCACAGTCGAACCCCAGACTTTCTGAATTAGAATCCATGCTAGTGAGGCTTAGAATTTGTCTATCTTTTAAAAAGCTTAAGTAATTCATATGAATTTCAAGTATGAATTCCAAGTATAGAAACTACTGGATCTCATTCCTCATGTTTGAGATTTAATGAGTGTGGGTCTTACTGGTGCTCCATAAAAAGGGCAGACAAAGAGCCTGCATGGCCAGAGCAGGTGTGTTCCCAGTTACTGTTTCCTTTCTCAGAGACTAAGAGGCAGCCATACAGCAGAATATGGTGACTTAGGTCTCAGGCTCTGATACCAGACAGAACTGTGTTGAATTTTAGCTGTGCCACTGCTAGTTTGTTAAGTGGGACAAGTTACTTGACGCTTTAAAAGCCATATGCCTTTTCTGTAGAATAAGAATAATGGCATTCCTTGTCTCATGGTAGGTGCTGGGGTGTTGTGGGAATTAAATAAAAACAATATATTCCTTACTGCATGACACAAAGTCTGATACCTAAAAAGCATACTACATCTCTTACCATTATTGAAGCATCAGAAAGTATTAGAGAGCAGAAAGGAGTCAGAGCTCTGACTGTCAGTGTGTCTTATTTTCCCAGGTTCGTTTACTTATCTTAAATTATTCTTGTTCTAGGGTAACCTCTCCCTCTCCCATTAAAGCTCTGAGTAATCTCATACTTCTTAATGATGTCCTTTCCATGCGGGGGAAAAAACTTAAAAAATTTTTTTTCTGTGCTATTTCTATCTAAAAATATGACAATTTGACCCCCTCAGAGCTAATTCTAGAGTGTGTATGCTGCAAATAAACTGATTTAGCTCAGGAATATTGAAAGCAAATATGGTATAGTATTTTAAAATAAAAAATTTTACAGATGCATGATATGATTGGATTGTACCACTAGTAATCATATAATGCACCATGCAAAGTACAATTCATAGACCTAGTTTTAAATTCAATTCTAATAAGTAAACGGATTCGATCCTGTTGGGGGGAAAGTTGAAGCACTAATCCAATCACTAATCCGATCTTCATTGCCATAAAAATTAAGGCCCGTCTACTTCCTTGGTACTAATGATGAGGCTAAAGAGTGTATATATTTTTATTTACGTATTCAATAATACGATGCTCTGTTCAGTGAATGATGTTCTTCTGCCACTTGGTGGTGCTTGCCAGTTTCAGAATTTGTTTCTTGGTGGCACTGTAACACTAAGTACAAAGTAAGCTGAACAAAATCACAGCATTCCTATTGGAAAGGCTTTGCTTCAAACTGTTTAATAATTTAAAGAACCTCTGTGGAAGCAACTGCTTTTGTTAACTAGTCACAACCCGTAATTAACTCCTTTGGAGTTTTAAGTTACTTTGGGCAAAATGTCTTAGGAAGAGTACATATTATTAGAAAGCATGCCAAAATTTTACTTAGCAGAGAATTCAATAACAGTTTTACTCAGCTAAGAGGTTCCGTAAAATTCTACTGCTATAGCCAAGCACTGATACCCTAGCAGGTCCTGTTTCATTATCATAATTCCTGCATAAACACTTTTAAGGACTTTGCCTTCAGTTTCAAGCATGACTTATTTTCATAAGCCTGATTAGTTACCACACCAGCCTTGCTATGGAAAATGACATGTCCTCACTTTGAACTGGGGAGTTGTTAAATCTTGATCTAGATTAGGCGTGTATTTATGTTGCCCTCTCTGCTGAAAGAGTGCAGCGAAAAGACATCTCTGATTCCTTGTTTTTGCCATATCGGCTGTCAGCTCTATCTAATGGGCATTCCGTTTCCTTAAAGAATTTAGCTGCACTGTCTAGAAGCCGATTTTCTGATGCCTCCAATGTCTGGTCAAATTGATCTGTTTTAATGGAGTCTTCGTCGGTGAGGAGCGCGATGCCACCGACTAGAATGCTGGGATCTGCTGCTTAATTGCCAGGAGCGAGAGACACAGAGATTCAGAAATCTTTGGAGGTGGGCGGGGGGATGGGGGGACTCTCCGGGCGGAGGCGGAGATATAAGATAAAGAGATGGGTTTTACACAGAAAAAAAAAAAAAAAAAAAGATTTCTTTGAGGCACTGAGGTGCTGCACGATCACATCTCTCAAAGGAGAAGTTAAAAAGCAAGGAAGTGGGAGCAGGTTGGAGGTTAAAGTACTTAAAAAGATAGCTTGGGTATAGTTTGTTTTTCTGGTGGAGCCTGCAAAGGATAGATAGTCTCTGTTTTCAAAGGGTATTGGTGCCTCTGTTAAGTGATTGGGAATGGACGCTAATTGCCTGTGAGATGCTATCACTCAATGTTCTTCTAATTTCAAGGGACACAGGAGAGGGAGAAAGGCAAGATTTAAAAAGAAAAATAAGGAGGAGATGAGGGCTCTTGAAATAAAGGAAAGAAAGAGAGAGAGAAAGAAAGAAAAACAGAAAGAAGAAAGAGGAAGGAAGGGAGGGGTGGAGGGAGGGAGGGAGGAAGGGAGAGAGGGAGGGAGGGGAAGGAAGGAGGGGAGGAAGGGAGAGAGGGGGGATAGAGAAAGGAGGGTACGGGAAGAGAAGGAAAAAAAAAAAAATCCTGAATCACAAAACAATCACACAGCATAAAAGACACTGAATAATCACATAGAAAACTCATCCAAAACACTGTGCAACAACGACCCGGGTCACGAGAGAAAGATGCTCCTCTCCATCCGTGTCCCGGGAAGCTCTGTGTCCCATTCGTTACTAGAGACTAAAATACCATTAGGCTGAAGAGTGTTGTCTAACTGCGTGAAGAATGCAGCAGACGGAAGGCGGGTCCCATTACGCCGTTTGCCAGGCGCTGGCTGGGGCCAAAGAAGAAAAGGCGCAGAACAAGAGACTTGCCGAGTGAGACCTTCTTGCCTCGCCCACGTCTCTGGCGATCCGGCAGGGACCCGCGTAAAGCTCCCAGGGCCACAACCCGCGCCGCCAGAGAGAGCCGCTCCTCTCAGACGCCGCTTCCCGGCGGATGCGCCCGGCCACCCGCCGTGGCTGATGCAGAGCAGCCTTCCGGCCACTCTCTGACCACCTGTCCCGACCAAATCTGTCCTTCGAAACACATTTGCCCGCACCTCCCAGGCAGCCACACAAATAGGCTCCCGGCTGGAGACGAGTGTTTGGTGGGGAGAGGGCTTCAAACCTTCCACTCCTCGGGCTGATTTCTGGGTTGTGAGGGGCCAGGGAGGGGAGGGGAGAGAGAGAGAGCGGAGAGAGCCTGGCTGGCTGCTTGAGCCCGCTCGTTGAGCAGCCTTAGGTTCGCAGGCTCCTGTGGGAACTGCTGCTTCCTCCAGGCCAGCCAGCGCTGTACTCACACCAGCGCCTCTCACCCTCTCCTGCTTCCTGCTGCTCCCTCCGCGGCGATATCCCCGGCCTGTATCCCGTTACAGCCAGGCGGCGCGCTCCCGCACGCTAGCGCGCCGGGCGCCGGCAGGACGCCCTCTCCTCCGTGCCCTCTTTCCCCTCTCCTCCCTGCTGCGACCGCTCCTCACCTCCCCCCTCGCCAGCTCCAGCTCCGAAAGACGCCACCCAGCCGCGGCGGGCGCTCGCAGCCCGGGGTCACGCACGCAAGAGGGGCGCGAGATCTGACCCAGCGCGCGGTAGGGGGCGTCCTGCGGCGGAGAGTGAAAGGGCAGGTGGTATTTAAAGGTGTGGGAGTCGCCCGCTCTGAAGCCCGCGATTCTCACTTGAGCCATCCCCGCCTAGCCCCACTCGGGCCAGCGCCTGGTGAGCCAGCCCATCTGTGGCATCGGCCGTCGTCTCCTCCTAGCACCTCCTCGCCGACCCCTCCCTCCGGGACCTGCATCCCGCTCCGCCAATCAACGCCCGACTGCCTCTTCCCACGTGATCCCGGGCGGGCTAAGGACCTGCTGCTTCCCAAACGCCAGAGGGATGCGGGCGGCAGAGCGCGAGAGGCGGCTGCTAGGCTGCTGGGCGCTTTGACTCTCCCTCCACCCAGCCCCCTTGGGCTCCTCTCCTCTGCCCTCTGGACTCCGGTCTCCTCCTGTTGCCCCGGCTCGCCAGAGCCCTCTGCTTATGGCAGCAGCTTACGGCGTCTCCGGTGCGGCTTTTCGGTGCACGACCCTCTCGCTCCCGGGGCTGAGCCGGGTCACTGGATGTTGCTGAAACTCTGGAGATCATGCGCGGGTTTGGCTGCTGCTTCCCCGTCAGGTGCCACTGCCACCGCCGCCGCCTCTGCTGCCGCTGTCCGCGGGATGCTCAGTAGCCCGCTGCCTGACCCCCGCGATCTTGTGTTCTTCCGAAGCCGTTTGCTGCTGCAGAGTTGCGCGAACTAGTCATGGTGCTGTGGGAGTCCCCGCGGCAGTGCAGCAGCTGGACACTTTGCGAGGGCTTTTGCTGGCTGCTGCTGCTGCCTGTAATGCTACTTATCGTAGCCCGCCCGGTGAAGCTCGCAGCTTTCCCTACCTCCTTAAGTGACTGCCAAACGCCCACCGGCTGGAACTGCTCTGGTAAGTCCAGAACCCCAGCCCCCGACCCCTTAACCCCTCAGAGGAAACGCGCGTTTCCAGTACAGACCAACCTCCCCAAGTGCGTCTCCCCAGCCCCTCGACTCCAACCGCTCCAAACCCTTGAGACCACCGACCTCCACCCAGAGGAGCACAGAGAACTGTTGCAGGCCGCTAAGGAAGGGGGCGGGGGTCCTGGGGAGGACAGAAAGTGCAGGTGTAGGAACCTTTGCATCCTTGCACTTAAACTGGAGCTGCGGAGATTTTAAGAAATATTAAGCGGGATGGTTTTGTGGATTCACTGAAAAGAGCACCAATCCTTGGGGAAACATTAAAACAGAACCTTTTCTGTCATTAAAGAAAAAAGTCTAGCAAAAAAGAGAGAGAAATAAGTTTATGAGAAAGAACGAGCGAGAAAGCAATAAATCAAATGGTGACTGCAGGGGAAACACTGATTACTGGCAAAAGTGCCATGAGGGTGCACTCGTCTGGCATTCAAGACCAGGTCACAGAAATTCTAAAGGAGCTTGTGTTTCAAGAGATTCAGTTACTCTCTCTCTCCCTCTCTGTCTCTGTCTGTCTCTCTCTGTCTCTGCGTCTCTCTCTCTCTGTCTCTCCACACACACACACAAACAGGCATACACATCCTCCTTCTCTAGTTGGCTGCAAAAGACGTTGTTTTTGCATCCCCGAATTGCCTCTCTCTTGCCTCCCCAGGCTCCTAGATGGTCGAAGGAAGTTGAGACAACAACCATTCGCCCGTCTACCAGGCCGGGCTGTGCATGACCAAGGCCGGGCAGGCTCACGCGTAGGCGGGCGGAGGGCAGAACTGACCCCACTGGGCGCTGACTCCTCCATTTTTGGGCAGGCTTCCTTGGAGTGCGTCAGGCGCTCTTCTTGCTTGCTCGGGTCCCTTCAGAGTCTGAACGCGAGAGCTCGGCAAGCTTTGCTGTGCTGAAGCCTCCTAATTAAATAGCGCCCGAGGATGGGAGTTGCTGCACTGTCCGAGTAGCTTCGCATTTCAGTATGACAGCCCATAGTCTACCGGCGGGATTGTGGTGTGATTTCACTGGCATTTTAAACTGCATTAACATGCCTGGGTATTGTCCCCAAGGTCTGGTCTGTTCTAGTTTTAGCAAGTGTGTATGTAATTTTTCATCTTCTGTATATATAATTCCACCTAAGTTGAATCTAGCTCTGAATAAAGTGGCTTTCGGGGATGTGTGTGAGCTGAAGTGTATGTAACTTTGGAGAAGAGGGAATGACCAACTGTAACTTATAGGATAAAAGAATATGTCGTCCTGGGTAGTTACTGATGTAAATTCCACAAGGAAAATTATTATACATCATTGTAGTTTGCGCTTTTTAAAGACAAGTTGGGATTTGCAACCCTGTTAGATTTGGGTCAATATATTGCCCTTGTTCTGTTTTTGGCGATTTCTAAATTTGGCATTTTTATAAAACTCAGCATGTTTTCTTTAACTTATTCGTGGCTCATGCATGCATATATGTTATTTTGGATAGACTAAGTTCCACTTTGCAGGTACCTAATCACTTTTTTAGGTGCTTTATCATAGGAACATTAAGTAACCTGCAAAATCAATTGTTTGGAATGTTGATAGCTTTGTAGCCCAACATGACTAGTTTGCTTCATCCCTAACTATGGTACTGTTTTAGGAACTAACTTAAATATGAAATTGGGGTTGACAATCAAGAAATTCATTATTACCAGATATCTTGTAAGAATCTGCAGAAACTAAAGAAAATAAACTGGTTTTCCAGGCAGATTGTCAAGAACCTGGCACCCCCCCCCCCTTTACCCCTGTTAACTTGGAGGTGATCAATCTTCATTTGAGCCAGACAGACCATCAGAGAAAAACACTGTGCCTGTTTATCTTTATTATTGGGGCTTTGTTTCCTCTTTGTCTGGAAAAATTCCAAATAAGGGGTTGTTGCAGACCTTAAAGCAAAAGAATGATTAAAGATGAAGAAATGGTAAAAGGCATTCTGAGACCATCACCAGCTCTTTTCTAAAATGTGAAGTTTGGGGGTCATAAACTATAGTCTACTTAATGAGAAAATAATAAGGAAGCTAAGAAGCAAGTGTTAAATATTCATCCACCACTACCAGTATTAACCCAAGCTAAAATAAAAGAACATTATCAAAAAAGCTTATTAAAAGACAATTGACTAGAAAAGAATAGTGAAAAAAAGAAACTAACATTAATCACTTAACTAGAATTTTTTGGGGTTGTCAGTAAAGAATGACCTTGCAGTACAGCTGTGGTTGTTGGAATTAACATTTAGGGAAGTTCTTTCAAAGCTTCAAGATATTTCTTTTTTTGTTCAAGTCTATAACATTTAATGACTGGTGTGTTCTCTTTAAATTTGAGGTTATGATGACAGAGAAAATGATCTCTTCCTCTGTGACACCAACACCTGTAAATTTGATGGGGAATGTTTAAGAATTGGAGACACTGTGACTTGCGTCTGTCAGTTCAAGGTAAGAAGTCTGGTATTTGCATCTTCTGATTCATTAATGAAACGACAAAGCAGAGATCTTCTTTTATAGCCCATCACTTGGCAATTTATAGCTATGCAAGCTAAGAGGAAAGCTGGCACCAAACAAAAGCACTGGCAAGAGAGCCAACTGATGTCAAAAAGGCACAGCTTTTTGGAGAAATGTATGTGCCACAGTTATAAATGCCACTGAAGGTAGAAAGCTTCAGGTTGTTCTTTTGGTGTGTCAAAGGAAAATTATGTTTCTGTGCCCCTTCTAACATGCATGCTATAAGTCAACTACTGGGGATAATAGTCAAAATCATTGCTGGATTAGAAGTGTGGATTTATACTTTTGTTTTTTTGATTGGGGCTATCTTCTTTCGGTCATATTTCTCTGTTTTAATGGTCTTGGGTTTTATTATCCTGGCAATCTGGTTAAGTTTTTAAATGAACTCCTTATCAATGTGACTTTAAAACTACTGTGCTAGTTTGGAAATCACAGCACTTATTAATATTTGTCAACTTTTCATGGATACCACATTCAATTACAACTGAATCTCCCAGGAATCCAAAAGAGTGCAAATAGACAAAAGTTATTTCATAAACATGAGGAAGATGTGCTTTGTCTCATGTTAAAAAAATAAATAAAAATTAAAAGAGAGAGCGATTACAGTTGTGGTATTATCAAAACTAGGTTATTAGTATTTATTAAAGATAGAACTCAATGTCATTATTATAGTCATCATCTAACAAATGCTTTCTACCATGTGAAGTATAAGCCTTTTTTTCTCTCAATATGTTTTTATAATTCAAGTATTAGAGATGCTGTACTGATATCTTACGTTCATCTTTGAGTGTTGTTGAATTACTTTGTAAAATACACTTCAAATCTAACAAACTGTTCAACTAGAAAATATTCCCATTAATGAAAGTATATACCGGGGATAAGGGAAAACTTTTCTAAGATTGTAAGCAAAACTTTAAAAAAAATTAAAAAGGCTATAAAACAAATAAAATATTAGAATTCAAATTCAGGTCTAAAATTTGTTATAGTCCAATTGTCTCTCAGTATCCACGGGGATTGGTTTCAGGACCACCACAAATACCAAAATCCAAGGATGCTCAAGTCCCTTATATAAAGTTATGTAGAATTTATATATAACCTATGCACATCCTCCTGTACACTTTGTCATCTCTAGATTACTTATAATACAATGTATATGCAATGTAAACATTGTAAATACAATGTAAATGCTATGTAAGTGGCAAATTTAAGTTTTGCCTTTTGGAATTTTCTGGAATTTTTTTTTCTCGAATATTTTCTATCTGAAGTTGGTTGAATCTGTGGATTTGGAACCCCCAGATTTGGAGGGCCAACTGTATGTAATATTTAGAATTGTTGATGAAATTTAAATATTTTAGGTTAAGTTCAACCTCCCAGTGAGAGAAAGAAGGGAATTCACATTTCAATATGGTTTTGAATGGCTTATAGATAAGCTAGAAACTTCTTGGACATTATTTTTTTCTTCCTAAGAAAAGTAATAAACAGCTGATATTTGTAAAGTGCACCACCACCTGGTGGGTAAGTATTGCTGTGCCCAGGTTACAGTCATTAGACCATACGATAGTGTTGGAAACATGAATACATATTTAATATTCATGCAACACCAATTTCTAAGGTCTCTAGCCATACTGAACAACGTAATTATGTTCTTTCAGTGAACTACTTGAGAGAGATGGAGCATAAGAACTCTGCAAGTCATACTTCATACAAACATTAACTAAGGGGAAAATATAGTTAGATAAACCATTAGTTAAAGGCCCACAGGATTTTGTGGATTTTTCCCTTTTCAGTTTGTAATTCCCAGAAATTTTTCTTATTTTCGTAACCAAGGGTAGACATAAGAAGTGAACTCATATACAGTATAAAATGAACCAAGAAGAATGTTCCTCAAATGGAAAGCCATAATTATAACAAGATTTCGCCAAGAGAAAGAAAAAGAGGAGTTCACAAAATTCTAAATGGATGCATGCTACTAAAAGAAAATTTATAATTTTCTTATTAAAGAAATTGTGTTCAGTTTTCAGGTTGCACAGAGCGTTTTGGTATAACTTTTATCCACAAAGATATTTATGTTTTTCATGCATTCGGTCAGCCAGTTACATTTGTCATTAATTTAAATAATTGTTGAGTGGTATAGATTGTGGGGGGCGGAGGGAGTGAATGCGAGTTTGAATAAGAAACTAAAACGTAAATTTCCTTTTCCTAATGCCTGTAGCATTTTAAATTTACTACTAGATTACTGCTGCTATTAGTTTGTGTGTTGCAAAGTTGTCAGTCTGTCAGGAGAAAATAAACTTTTCCCTAGTGGAAAATTTAGACTCTGTACATACCAGGAATAGAGAGTGGCAGAATTAAGTTCAAGATCACAAGTTGTGCAAAGAATAATAGATATTTTAAGCTAAGAGTATCTTGACTCAGTACTTTCCAATACTTTCAAATGAATTTGAGAATTTTTTTTTGCCCAGTCTGATGAAAAGGCAGATGTCCTGAAAAATCTATTTTTCTATATACTGTTCTAAACTAGCTTAGGTCATCTCCTCTGTTTCTCCTGCTTTCAGATACAAGTCCAAATTCTTCTATTCAAAATGGGTGCCAACTGTGGTCTTTCTGGCTGAGAGATAAATTTCAAAGAGAAGTGGGTATATGAGTGTATAATATATGTTTTTCAGTTTGGATTACAATTGGAGCACTAAGGTGAACAAATATTTATCTTCACTTCTCTTAGATGATTTATGATAAGCATATTCTACCCTTCAAACACGTTATCTCATTTATTTCTCACAATTGAGTGAGATAATTATTTTCTCCTCCTTTTACAAATAAGGAAATTAAGACCCATAAATATAAATAACTTACCATTAACTGGTGATCCTAAAGCAAGAACCTAGGTCCTTTGACACCAATCTAATTTTTTCTAGGACATTATACACGCAAATAAAAACATTATAACAACAACGAAAGTACCAGTTTATTGTAGACAACTCTTGATATCAAAAGTAGTACAACTAATTCTTGGATGATGATATGAGTTCCAGAAATGGCCTGCAACCTCATGCATCCTACCTTCCTCTCTGTATACCAAATGATATCCTGGTCATTCTGGTAAATCCGTTGTGGTTTGATAATTTAGAGACAGTGGATGGATGAATGGGTGGCCGGATGGATGGACGGATGGATGAATGGATGGCTGGATGGATTAAAGAAGGAAGGGGGGAAGAAAAGAAGACACATATGCAGCTATTCATAGATAGCACTGGTCATATCAATTAGTTATGTAATGATCAATGATCACTTTATAATTTAAAAATATGATGAAGCCTTATGTTTTTCAGGTATCATTTAATTCAAATGTGAAATGTTTTCATTTAATAAGCCACGCTTTAGATCTGCAATTGTTCCAGTAACTAGGACTGTATAACAAATTGCCCAGAACTTAGTGGCTCAAAACAATGAACATTTATTTTGCTCATGAATCTGCAGTTGGACAGGGCTTAATGGAAGCAGCTCACCTCCTGCTCCTCTTGGCGTTAGCTGAGCCGGGGAGGGAACTCAAAGACTTGGTTCTGTACTCTTCTCAGGACTCTCACTCATATACTGCACTGTCAGCTGGGGACCTTGGTCCTTCTCCATGTGGATCTCTCCATTTGGACTAGTTTGGGCTTCCTCATAGCACAGTGGCTGGGTTTCAAGGGCAAGCATCCAGAGAGTGAGAAAGAGCCAGGTAGAGACTGTATCCTTTAACGACCTAGCCTCAGAAGTCACACAGAGTCACTTTCACCACAGTCACAGGCCTGCCCACACACTTAAAATCATAAAAAATTTTCCATAATGAAAAAATGTAGTCACAGAGAAGTAAAAGTTACCTATGGAATGATCAAAGGATTGGGACATATGTGGGTTTTTTTATCTCTTTCTTTTTTGGAAGAGAAACATGCCATATCCTAAGCCATTATTCCTAAGCCTTTGACAACCGGGAATATAACAGAATTCACTTAACATCTGTGGAGCGCCTTCTATATGCCAGACTCTATGGAAGGTGCCGACAATATATAAAATGTAAGTTATACATAGCTTCTAGTTGCTGAAATCTCAGTTAAAAGAAATTCTTATTAACCAAACAAGCAATAAATCGTATGAAAAATTTCTCACATACATTTTTTGTTCATTTGTAGCAAAACAAATTCCATATATTCATTGAATCCACTGGTGTGACATGTTGCTGCTTTCTTAAGCAATGTGGACATTTTGGAACAAAATCATTCACTGAAAAAACACATATTTGGAAAATAAACTTAAGATTTTTAAAACATCTGAAGGAAGCAGAATCACTTTTCCCCTGAGAGGAAGTTTGGACAACACATACATTTATGAGCTTAACCATCTGGCCCTGAGTCTTGTTTTTTCTCTACCAGCCAACTATGTGGCCTTTAGCAAGTCACCTAACATCTGAATCTGTCCCTTCCTCTGAAACTGAGCAGTATTCATGATTACCACTGAAAATTATTTCCAATAATTTGGCATATTTTAATGTAGTAGTTAGCTTATTTTTTTGCACTTAGGGTTAGCCTGTGTTCCTTTGTTTTTCTAATTTTAGACACGCATGCTTCAGTGTCGATGTTAGATGGTAACTCTGCTAGTTAAAATATAGATCATGAAAGGCATATAATTTACATTTCTTTTTATAAATGAGTATTCCAAAGCATTTTGAAACATGACTCTTAATCCTCCCAAATGCCCCAGTTAACCATTTCGAATGGGGGAACTAAGCTATAAACTTGTTAAATATTTCATTTTTGAGTGATATACACAAGGTCCTACACTAAGGCAGTGAGAGAAATGGGAGAACCTGGGAACAGACTTCCACTCCTGAGCCTTAATGATTTAGAGTATGCTTCCTCCGTGTGTTATTCATTTTAATGAGTGCAAGTCATGGTAGTAAGGGCCAAATACATCGTGCTGATTATCTACAGTTAAGCTCTTTTCAACTCCATACAAATCTTCCTTTTGGCTTGTGCATAGAACTTGGCAGCTCTGTTTTTAGCACTGTTCACATTTGGCTTACTACATCCTTCAGAAGTGGCATATGAGCACTTTATCAGTTTATTCGATATTTTAAGATGCATATCAGCATTGTGTACTAGCACTTGACAGAGATAATAAATACTTCCCACCCCTCACTCCTCATCTTCTGACTACATCTGAATAATCTACAGAAGTAGATGAGAAGGATAAATAGAGAAATTCTAGGTATTAGAGAGAAGAAAACATGGGCCCAAGTAATCTACACACAAAGTATTGTAACCAGGGCTGGAGATGGAGATTAAAAGGTAACCTGGGGAAAAAAAAAAAAAAAAAGGTAACCTGGGACAAGAAGCTAGGAACCAAGCATGAGAAGCTAACTAGCCCAGCCGTTCACACTAATTATGACTCTCATCTGCCTACTGAAAAGGTCAGCAAGTCTACTGACTATAATATGTTACCAGCTGGTCACTTCTTTCTTGTCCCTCTTCCGTGTTCTCAGATACCATTGTAGTGGTAGTGGGTCCTCATAAATCCTCCCTACATTCTCCTGTCCCCGATGCTGAACACAGCCCGTTTATCAAGCACCTATACATCCACCTGCCTCCCTGGCCATGGTTCTGACATGAGCACCACCTCCATTTATTTGGTGTCTCTTCAGTATTGCTTATTGGAAAACTCAACTCTTTACTGCCATTTTCTTATTGCCTTTTTTTTCAGTAGTGATAAAGATGTTCAGTTTTATGGTAGGTCAGTTTTCAGGTATATATATATTTGGAAAGCTTGTGGAAGAGAGCCCTTACACAGGTATCACCTGGTCAGAAGTGAATTGCCTACTGAATTAGAGATCCTCCTGAGTGAAAAGTTCCTATCAAAATAGTTTTTAAAATATAATAATGTAGATAGACTGAGTCTGGTAGCCATATAGTGTAACTGTGGAAAGAAATTATTATATAGAACCTTCCAGAATGTCTAGATTAGAAATTGTAGAAATAAAGATTTTAAAAATATGTCATATTTAAAATATTTCAATCATTTTAATCATATTTAAATAATTTCTAAATAGATATGATTTAGTATCTAAATTATCCTGTTAGCAATTACGGTGATTATGAGTGTCATACAATTTGAATTTACTATTAGGAGAATAGTACATAACTATTAGTTAAAAATTATATTTAAGTTTTTCAATAATAGTTGTAAAGTCAGATTCAAAAAACTGTCATTTCAGAGAACATTGTCTTATACCATTTAAAAAATGGTTAGGATGGTTAAGCTATTACAAAAAGGCAATGAACAAGAGCTAAATGGTTGATTGGTAAGGAAGTACAGATATTGTAAGAAAATGAATCTCAGGTTTTTATCATCAGATTATGACCATATTGAGAATTTGCTTTTTTGCATAAATCCTTGAGTTGAATTTAACTTTTGATAGAGTTTTAGGTTTATTATCATATATATTAAAACCCTAGCCATCTCACTTAATTATTGGTTTATTTTATATGTGTTATGAATTAGCACATCAAAAATCCAAATATTTTAATAAGAAGTAAAAAACAGAAAAGTGTTTTCACATACATGTATATGTATGATTTGTTTTACTTAGTTTCTGGCATGGGTGAGTATTTATAAATAATCATCTTGATCATTACATTTGTTATAATTAAACAATGTAACACATCTGTAGATAATCACATCAGTGGCGTAATTAGCAGGTATAGAACACAGCCAAGTATCTCTAATGCCTTAGAGTGTGATTACATTATCATGAGTACACCCTGTAGGTTGCCTAATTTCCATTGTAAAATGTGTACATTTTTGTAATGAGGTCGTTTAAAAATGAACTTTTTGTTTTATGAAATATAGGTTAAGTCATACTTTTGAATAATCAAGTTTACATATGGTTCAGTAGTTGTTGATTTTTTTTTTCTGTATTCCATGGTCTGTTGTTTCTTTCTACACTGTATCTACATCAACATCCAATGGTCTAAAAATATATGAAAAATTAATTAGGAATTCAAATGTCTTATCCAAATATTTAGAAATTTGTAAAGATTCAAATTCAACAGAGGAAAAACATACTAAGGAGTAACTGAATTCTTTGGCATTTCAGCTATATACTTCTGCTCCAAACACAGATAGACACTATTTTTGAATAGCTTGAATACTGTAACATGTTCTGATTTTTTTCCACCAAACCATATGGGCCACATATCAGAAACAAAATTAAATAATACTGATGCATTTGTTGTTGTATCTTTTTATTATTGCTTGTCCTATCACTTTGTTGGAATTGCCTGATCAATTTAGAAGCTCTTTTTCCCCCTATCTGAATCAGATGACTTGACGTTGCTTTTGTGTATCTTTGAATGGTGTCCTTACAAAGTCAAAGACTTGCTGGATACAAGGGGGATCACTGAAAATGAAGACAAGTGCTTTCTTTTGTAAATGATGACTTCTGTTCAAGATGTCAGAGGCATGCAGACTCCAGTACTAACCATAGGCTTACATCTGTGTGCTCCCCAGTGCAACAGTGACTATGTGCCTGTGTGTGGCTCCAATGGGGAGAGCTACCAGAACGAGTGTTACCTGCGGCAGGCTGCGTGCAAACAGCAGAGTGAGATACTGGTGGTGTCTGAAGGATCATGTGCCACAGGTATGTATGTGATCCTGAAGACTCCCGAAAACCTTCGGAATGGATTCTGAATCCAAAAACCATGTCTTGCTTTTCATGTTATGTCCTGTT
Source organism: Balaenoptera acutorostrata (assembly GCF_949987535.1). Classification (NCBI taxonomy): domain Eukaryota; kingdom Metazoa; phylum Chordata; class Mammalia; order Artiodactyla; family Balaenopteridae; genus Balaenoptera; species Balaenoptera acutorostrata. The sequence continues at coordinate 51,730,219 of NC_080071.1, read as the reverse complement.
TATTGTTATCCAAAGACATAATCCAGACTATATATTATTAGCTAGACAAGCCTCTTATTCTTTCGTACAAAGTATGCATTATTCTTATTCTATGTCTTTTTACATTTCAAGTCACTTCTGGAAGAAAGATAAATGTACCATAAGGACATTGGTAGATTTTAATATGTATGTTATTTAATGAAGTACAGACAGCTGAATAACATAATTAGAAATCTAGATTGACTGCTCAGTTTCCAAACATAAGAAACTTATCTATGCATGAATAAAGTTTGTTTGTTTGTTTGTAGCAATAGGATCGTCTGGTGGGAGGCAGTTTGCAGATTTGGGTTTGGAAGTTAAGATGTGTCTAACCTTAGCAGCCCTACAAAATACTCCTCTTAACAGTGAGCAGATTATATTGAAGAATGTATTGGTGATAGACATGACTTCTAATGACATCTGTCCTTTCTGACACAGTCAGCCTGGGCTCCCACAAAGCTTTTTAGTTATATTGTACCAAGAATGCTCTAAAGAAAGTAAGGAAGAAGAGTGACTTCATAGGCTCTTTGGTTTTTCAGGTTTTCCTTTTGAGTACAATGGTTATTAGAGCTGAATAGCATTACAGGAAGGAAAAAAAAAAGAGGAATACAGCCCAACTTGATAAAACCATGCTGTAAAATGAAGCTGAGTTTTCAGGTTAGGCTTGAAACATTAAAGTCACATATATTAAAGAAACTTTAGTGTCCCTTGATAGTTGTTCTTAATGGCAAATAAACATCTTTCTGGAAAGTCATAATTTCTGAGGAATTGGAAGGTATAAGCATATTCAAGAAAAATAATAATGATATAAGGACTTTCTTCAAAATTGGAAATATAGAATAGTGTCAAGAAAGGTCTATTTTATTGAAAGTCTCTCTCAGATAACAGGTATTTCTATTCTAGGGAATTATATTAAAAATTATGTGTATGCTGGCTGGGGCAGGGTGGTAAATGAGCAAGAGAAAGTCTCATATTCTTTAAAACAGGGGTCCCCAACCCCTGGGCCACAGACCAGGGTGAACCAGCAAAGCTTCATCTGCCGCTCCCCGTTGCTCCCCATCGCTCGCATTACCGCCTGAACATCCCCCCAACCCCTGTCCGTGGAAAAATTGTCTTCCACAAAACCAGTTCCTGGTGCCAAAAAGGTTGGAGACTGCTGCTTTAAAAGATTATCTTAGGCCTATTGATTGTTAGCAGTTGACAATGTTCCAGGTTGTACTGGTGACTACCGAAGTTTCTAAGAATTAGCAGAAGAGAAAGGTATCATTCCTCATGGACAATGATGTAGGCTTTTTCGTTTTGGTTTTGGTTTTTAAGTAGTCTTTTCTCCTATTTGATTCTTTGCCTCACAATGTGGATGTCCTTCCTGCAAGGGTGATTGGGAGGCAAGTTGGACTGGTGCACCACTTGCTTATTTACTAGAGCTAACAGATCATTGCCATTCAATCTATGAGTGAGAAGTAATGCATGGAAATAAGAGCAACATGTGAGAGTTATTGGACCAGGAATGATGTAGGCAAATACTAGAGAGTACTGAGGAATGGATTTGCTTATTCAAGATCACATAGGATATCTGTGTGTCTCTGACAATAGCCAATGAGGATCAGTGGGCAGTAGTCACAATAAGCAGCCATGAAGTTATGGGTTGGCTAAGAATGGTAGCAAAATCTCTCTTTCTTACTTTCCAACCTCCAAGTTCTTGTCAGCACATGCAGTCACATTCTTCTGATTCATTCAGTCTTTCCATTCTAGTCCCTAATGTGTTGGTTGTACTATGAAAATAAACACTTGACTAAGTAGAAAATTTAATCACAACTGAGTAATCCATCCCTAGCTTATTCACAGACTTAGATTTCTGCAGGATTTAATTAGTAAGTTGGTCTCGCTGAATGCATCTTCCATTGACTTGTAAATCTAAAAGCGTTTTGATCTGAATAATGATGGCGGGACCAAAGTAATTTTGATTAACCAGGTCTGACTGTAAATAAATTGGAGTTCTGACTTTTGATCTAAAAGAGATTCTCATTCTTTTCTTCATAGATTTTCCTTTTTTTTTTTTTAATGCTATTTGACACTGAATGGAGATGACAAGTTGTGATCTCTAGGAATAAAAGGCAGTAGAAGATATAACTTTATATTTATTACATTTCATTGAACTTACAAATCATATTTTGTCTGGAAAATGGTTTCCTATTGGGCAGTCTGCTCAATAGCCTCACTGTCAAGTTCACTTTTTTGCCTTATAAGAAATGTATTGACTAGAAGCCCAGATTCAGGTGCAACAGCATGACTTCTTTTCTTAGGTGTTTCTGTCTCACTAATAAGGCTTTAGTAGGCTACTTGTCTCTGGTTTGCAAAGATGATTCATTTTATAGTGAAGAAACCATTAAAGCTTCCCATCACTATTTTATAATGATGCCATAGACTTAAGTGACCATTTTTTTTCAGTCTATTCCTCCTTTCTTCACTAGCTACTTAATTTGGGTCAAATCAAACACAAATTGTCTTAAGAATCATGGTCCTTGATTTTTAGAAGCATACATGGGGAATACAAGCCAAAATACTACTGCCATTTTTCTTGATTTTCTCCAGCCATATGTACTTAGCAGAAAACGTATAGATGAATAGGCAAGATGTTCACTCAAAATTTTAATTATTATGTTCTAGACATAGTGATAAGCATTTAAAATGTGCTGTTGTGCAGTTATCCTCAAAATAGTCCAATGAGATAGACATTACTATACCCACTAACTAGAGGACCAATAAGCTTAGGAAGGTTGAATAATGTTCCTTATGTTATCCAATGAGTATGTTTGGAGCTTAGAATACATAAGCTTTTATGCATTTTCTATTATGTGTGTGGAAGTATAGATAGCTAAACAAGACATGGTTCTTGATTTAAAGACGTTTACACTTAGTGGGAAAGGAATAAGAAACTATACACATTCAACTAAAACACAGGTAGAATGTATAATGCTGTTAATAGTACAACCTGTTATTAGCCTCTGATGATTTTATAAGTAATACTGAATTAAGCTTTCAAATTAATTCAAATAAAGTCAGTTAAAATTCTAGCTGTGAAAAGATACAAAAAGGAGACTTGACAAATGTTGACCATTCAAGCACTGTCCTGTCCAAAGTGATTGTGCTAATTAGGACTCAGTTCAGTTGACAGGACTATTTTCCTATTATAGAGATGAATGCATCAGCCTTTCTTTATCTGTTACCTTAAAACAATCAAATCTTATGATTAGAATCCTTATTTGAGTCTACATTTACTAAGAAGGGTTTTTATTATAAATTGTTTTACCAATTAGCTTGCCTTTAAGGAAAGGATAGCCTGGCCCAATGACTTGCTCCTTAGTCATGTAAGCAGTTAATGACTTGACATTCTGATTTAATAAAGGGTTAAACCTTGTGAATTTAGTTAGTCTGGGTCTCCACCAAGGCTGACAATTCAAACTACTGCTCCTTCATGACAGTGCTAATGTCTAACATAATGACAAAGAAAACTACTGGGGAGGCATCCATTCTTCCCTGTGTCAGCCTTCTGTAGATTTTCATACATCATGCCTCTTTCTATGAGTGCCTCTCAATAAAGTGTCATGGAAGCAAACAAGTAGAAGTAGTAGTTTATTTTAATTGGTCTAAAACAGCAAACACTAATTCGTAGCAGTGGCATTTGATATAGGTCTTGAACCTTGAACCCTAGTTGAGATTTCAATGTAAACTGAGGACATATCAGACAAAGAATACTAGTATTAGTCTTATTTCCCAGTATTAACATTAAAAATATATAGCCAAATGTATTTAGAATGGAATGAAGTGGGGAGACAGAAGGAAGATGATGTCTCCACTTAACAGGTGGAAGCAAATGGAAACTCCATGGTCTTGACTCTAAACTAAGAAATTGAGTGTTTCTGGGAAATGAGTTCTCAGAAATTGACAACTTTCAGGAGTTGTAATTATGTGGGAGGGAGGGGAGAAACTTGGAGAAAGAGAAAGGCAGAGGGAGGTTATTGTCTTTTCTGCCAGCATCACCTAGGGTATAGCCACTTTTAACCACAAAGGCAAAAGTTAAGCTCACTCTTCCACCGATTTCAAAACTGAAAGATGCTTTTGGGTGCAGATAGACTCACCCACAATTGTAGTATTTGGAAAACATATTAGCTCTCATATAAAAAGATATTCATTTTTAAACTGTTTTTCCCTTTGTCATGCAATGTACAAGAATATAAGCCTTAATTATGTGTTTATTTGCCACAAGTCTTAGACTGTTTAATTTCTGTCTCACTGATTGCTATAAGTATCTCATTTTTAATTTTTTGTGTTAAAGGCACCAAATTCATCTTGATTAAAATAAAAATGTGAAGTTTTAACATAGTCAAGTTTAGGAATTATTCCAAAGCTATATAATACTTTGTTCATGAAGTTTAAGAATGAAAATAATAAAGAATTTATTTTATAAGTTATAGTATAGAAATTAGATTGATGTGAATGTTTTTCAAATTAAATATTAGTATTTTTTTAAAATTATAGTACCGTATTAATGGAGAAAGTAAACATGAATTTTTTTAAATAAAGTCATACACATTTTTTGAATATGTTTTTCAAGCATAAACAAATTATTTCCTTTTTTCCCCCCAGATGCAGGATCAGGATCTGGAGATGGAGGTAGGAGTTGCCTTTTTATATATTTGAAGACTTACATGTGGATATTATTCATGGATATTTACTTATGTATTTGCCATCTCAAATATCTGAGACGAATTCACATTTTGCATTCTAGGAAAGGGAAGACAAAAACAATCATTCTCCATACTAAGTAAATGTATATACCATGCAAATTATTTGATGTATTTATGAATATATCACATTCATTTATGTGTTTGTGTTTGAGTTAACTTTGAGATAAATCTGCATGTCAAACTTCCTAAAAGAAGCCTCCAAGCATATTTGGCAGGACAGAAAACTCATGAGAAAATAATTTAAATATTGGGTTTTTAAAATATATAATTACAAGGTATTGATATTAACACATACAGAACTATCATGTATATAAGAACATAATTATCAAATTAATAGTTTGAAACTGAAGGAGCTTTAGTTCATAAAAGTAAAAAAGATAAACTTGAAACCAGTGAAAATAAGATAGTGTCTTTACTTCTTTGATTAAATTAATCTATAGTTATTTTTACTAAAACAAGATATATGTTTTCCTGATTTAGTTGTGTGTTTAAAGAAGTATGTAAGATAAGAGACAGGCAGAAACTTTCAAAATCTGATCTGACATACTTACTGTCAAATAAGATTTTATTTATGGATTGAACCTTCATTGTAAATTTCCCAAACTGCTTCTCCAAATGAAATCCAAACAAAATTCTACCTTTATACACAACAAGAAAAAATAGAAACAACTAAATATAATTTCAACAATAATAATGAAAATAGAATGAGTAAAACATAAACATTCTCTCAAGGCCTTGCTGAAGTTGTATAAAATGATTAAATGTATGTTTCAAGTAAATTTTAGTTTTTAAATGAAGAATTTGATAAAAGATGAGGAAATGAAGGCCTTGGAGTCAGGAAAGTCAGATCTCTACTGCTCATCTTATCTGGTTTGGGCAACACTTTAAAAATTTATCAAGTCGCCCTATGTAATGAATGAAAGGCTTAACTAGTTCAAATAAGCAACACCCAGAGAATAAAATTAGAGCAGCATATTGGAGCACAATTTTTTTTCATAAAGACTAAAACTGAATAGGAGTCAAGACTCAGTACCGTGAGAGTATGAATTTATTTCCATGTCATTAGGCATATGACATTAGGCTGTCATTTGATGTTAAGACAGTCTTTTACTATTTCTAATAAAAATTTTTTTCTCTAGCTGATTAATATAGTATTCCCAAGAAAACTTCCCTAGAAGTTTTGAAAAGAAGAGCTCTAGGAAAATTAAATTTTAAAGAGAAAAAGAAAGGAAAAAAGATAGTTCCTTGAGTAGATATTTCACTATTGGAATATTAAGAAATTAATCAATTTTTTTTAATGTTGATTTTGGAAGGAAGCAGGTCTATGCAAAATTCTATATATTTTCCAGCTATTTAGTTTTATGTGTAGACTACTTAATTTGGCAGATACTGTGTTGTTTCAACTGTTCCACTGTTCACACAATGTCTCGTTAATTTTTTAGCATCTTTAAAAACAAAACAGAGTGCCTTCATTGCTCCTTTTGTTAAAGCATCATGGTATACGTTTTTCTAATTGAGTCTTCTCCTCATATCATACATCATTTCTTCATTTACTTAATAAGGTGTAGTGGATATTCAGACACTAGTTTCCAGTTTTTCGTTCACTGTAATTAGCACAGGCAATTGACAGTGAAGTCAACCTCACTCTTCCTTGTTGCATTTTATATTGAAATCTTAGGTTCATTATTTTATCTTGTGATCTGAATAAGGTGATTTTTTAGGAAATCATTTTAATTTCATGAATATGACATTTATAACTTAAATTTCATATATTAGTTAGAAACTACTTTCATTTATTTTTTCTCCTTTTGTATTTTTACTCTTCCTTTCAATTATAGGTACTTTATAGTAACTTGGAGAAAAACAAAAAAAAACAAAGCAACTTCTTAAGAGATAATTGCTTTGAGAAGAAAAAAAAGCATATAACCTTTGCTCTGAGAAGAAAAAATAGCATATAACCCATTTAATTCTGAGTTGTATTCTTTTTAAAGAGTTGTTCCGAAAGTTGTGGTAAATGAGTATTTACTTCTAGCTGCATAATCCTTTTTCATTTTTAGTCAGAGACACAACAGTGTTTTTGTTTTGTTTTTACTGAATTAATTTTTTCTAGTCTATGTGTTACTTTGCTCTGAAATACTAATGGTTTTAATTTTCTGTAATTTTTTTACTCTAGTACAAAATGACAAAAAGCTTAATAACTAGAACCTAAAAACACAGAGAGACCTGCACAGTTCCATTTCACATATCCATTGGATTGTACATAAAATACGTTTGACTTGCTACCTCTGCTATACAGAGGACGGACTTGCTCTGTATTCTGACTGAGTTCCTATTACCAAAATATCAGAGGAGCCAGAATCAGTTTCCTTTGAATTAACCAGAAGTGATTGAATTACCTGTGATTGTTTGGTTAATCCAACAATTCTAGCTAGTGATCGTTCTAACCAGTCTCTGTAGGATATAGTCTCAATAACGTGTATTTGGTTAATAATTGGGGCATCTTTGCAAGCACTTTGGATGGTTAATGGTTATTTTTCTAATTTCTTTTAACAAAAATTAATATAATTCCCAAATAGAGTGCACTGATCTGAATAGTGAAGCGAACAATTTTATTTGGAAAACACTTATGTGTATGACTATCATAAATGATATCATTAAACCTCCAAATCCAAAATCACTTTAAAAATACATCAATTTTTACTTTTTAGATTGTCCTATATTCTTAAACGAATAAATATTACATTAGCATTGAAGATTAGACCTGATTATTTTTAAAATAATTTAAGTTTAGCTCATTTGCACAAGGTCATATCTGTCATTTACTGCACTTGAGGGAACATTTTTACTACAGTATAAAAGGGATCTAAATGTTTCATAAAATTTACGTTAACTTGTTTGTATACATTTTATAGAGGGTTTAAAAATCTTTATCGATTTGTTTATTCAGATGAAACAATTCAAAGGGCTTATTACTTTATTTAGTAAAACATGTTTACCGTGTCTTCAACATGGTCTGCAAAATGTGCATTCATTCATCAAGGTAATTTGTAGAGTAATAAGAAACAAATACTGCATACAAATCTTAAAGGTTGGCTTTTCCCATTTCAGTGACTGTATCCTCTTGTTTTAGTGTTTAAGAAAACTCATTAATACAAAGAATAATTTTGTATTATTAATTTTGAGCATAAGACCAGCTGTTTATGGAATTCTTTGTTTTCAAACAAAAATGTTTAGTTGGAAAGGCATCTACATCAAAGAATCTTTTGGATAGCCTCATACTTGAAAAATCAATTCAGGATAAATTATAACTAATTATATATGTCCGATAGGAAAGTAGTATGTGGTCATGTGTGGACCAAATTCCAAAGAATTTTAGAAAGTAGTAGAAAGAAAGGGGTTGGTGTTTCAAGTACTTATATATGTGGAGATTGAATGTTGTAAATAAGAAAACAGGTGTGTGTAGGAGGGTTAATAACATCTTCTCCACCCACAGACTTCCTTAAGCAACAAACACTGCAGTAAGGAAGAAGTATTAAAGGAGCCTCCTTTCAAAATCTAAGGGTGTGTGGGTGATTAAGGGATAATTTTTAACACCTGCTTTTCTTTCATTGTCTTTCAGTCATATTATAAAGATAAGACAATGAATATTTTCCATTACTCTTAACAATTATTTCTGGATTAACTAGACTTTTGATAGATCCCTAAAAACAAAAAATAAGTCCAGTAAAATAACAACTATATTTTAACTATTAAAATAATTATAAATATATTATCCTGCTAGAAGTCTGGAAGAATTCATGATTAAATTTTAGTAACATCTTATGGGAAATTGTATGATAATGTCTGTATAAATAAAATGTCTCTAAGATATACAGCATAGATACAATGGGTATATTTTTAATTCATGAGGTAAAATGAAACACTGGGCCTACTTATACAACTTATACAATTATATAGTTTTAAGAGAATTCTTTAATAATTAATCTCTTTAATTAAGAGATTAATGTCAGATATGTACAGCAACAAATCAAACTAAATTTACATTCATTATTTGTATAAAGTCTGATTTTTATTTTAATAATCCAGATAATTGTTATTATGATGACTTTCACGCACAAAATCGATTATGGTATGTTTCTATTTAATGCAAAATTGTCCTGTGCAAATTATCTTTGTATAATATTACTTGGATGTACATAATTAAGACATTTATTTCATATATACTTTGGATAGAACAAGAAATATTTACATTGCAACAAACTGTCAACCTTAGGCTGTTTCTGATAGGTAGATTGCTAAAAACTAGAAAACAGTATTGTAACAAGTTTGAGAACTTAAAAATTATTTTTAAAAAATTCTTTCTAATTTTCTAATGTCCATTGTTTCTAATGTGGATTTGATGCTATTCAGGAATTAAGTTAAATTGAACAAGCCTCCTATAACCTGAGGGCCATGGTAAGGTTTCTGGAGCTGTAAAGCTGCATATGACACAGTTCTTTACATTCTAGGAGATTTACATGTAAATTCTTTTCTTATCACACAATGGGAAAATTATGATTCTAATTATCAAAAGAGAAATAATCCCCTGTAGAAATAAATTGTTAAGTATACTGTAAATAACAAGGAATTGAATATTCATTCCATAAAATATTCTTATATCAGGCTAAGTAATGTTTTCTTCCATGTTGCTATACCCATTCCCTTTCCTGACCTCAATCCGTACCTTCTCCACCTTACTGTCATGGTCAAGTTCTGGCAAGCACATGTGCCTCACCATGTGTTTTCTCCATTGGGTACACATTACAGCCAAAGTCTGACAGGCATCAGTTGTAAGCAACTTCATCTGAAATACTGATTCAACTAAAAAATTCTACCACATACGCAAGGTTTGAGATTTTTCCAGGGCAATACATGCGGGGAGGAAGCAGAAACTATCCTTGCGTTTGCTGTCCTACACCTTAGAGCTGCTCTTCTGCCTGGAGATGAGTTTATAGATATCAGAACCACAATTGAAATTTATCTCAGGTTTTCATGGAGTAGAATCCATTTTGCTTTCTCTATACCTCAAAGAGAAACAATATTGTGATGTAGTAATGAAATAGAGGTAGGATGAATGAAGATAATGGAAAATGAAATTGGAAAAATATGAAAGAAGGAGGGAAACAAAGTGAGAATGATGGAAACTGAAAAGGGAGAAGCCTTTGTTACCAACATGGCTGTACTTTGTCTTCACACATGACTACCATCTTAAAAGTAACATTTTTTTCCCAGTAGAATGGTAATAATTGATTGAATTTCCAGAGAAGATTGCTTGGGAATGTGAAATGGATACCACAAACATTTTTCTCTGAATCACCCATTTGGGTTTTTAAAAACCATATCTAGGAAAATAAATGTAATCACTGTGTGCAGTGTGGTAGACATGGCTTTGGGTTAAGAATCAGGTAATTTGTATTCTAGATTTTTAATTGGCTTGAAGGATGCCTATTTGATTTTACTCTTAAGCTCCTTAGAGATTTGTTTACTTTATTGGTAAAGGAGAATAATATCTGCTTATAGTAAAAGATGGTTATAATACACTAAAACTTATAATAAACAAAGAACTTTGGACTCCAAAAAATCAAAAATGAAATTAAAAGAATTTGTTACCTTTGCTCTTTTTTCCCATTTACTCTAAGAATATAATTTCTCTGAAGGGTTTAATTAGAAATTTGGATCTTTTAATTAGTGATTTTTAAGTTCATGGTCTAAAGTACTGATGCTGAGATAATAAGAACTCTACAAATCCAACCACAGTATTTAGAGGAGATAGCTAGCTCTGCACCTTGAAGGGGTGTGAAATCATAGTGTTGATATGAAAGGAACTGCAGTTCTATAAGATAAATAAGAAATAAGGAATAACGTTTTAAAATTCAAAACAGTAAATAATTCTTAAAACTACAATGGCAGGCATATTGCTTCCATAGAAATCTAAAAAAGAAGAAATGGGAGGGATTCACAATTTGAGGGATTCAGTATACTTACAAGGAAGAATTTTCATCTGGATGCTAAGCATTGCAGAGCTCTTCTAAGGGGATTTGAACTTTTTAGAAAGATTCTTTTAAAAGAGATGGAAAGATTTCATTATAGTTCTGCTTGATGTCAGAGCATGAATTAGATAAATCCATAAGGATGCCTAACTCAGGTATAATTGTTTGTAAAATGCTCTACGGTTTATAAAAAGCACTATTATAACATTAACTTATTTAATCACAACAGCAATCTTTGGATGTGTGAATGCTAATCAGAAAAAAGATAGCATTTTACCCACAATGCCAACAACAGTACATATGTTAACTAAGCCAGTCCTTGAATTTTAAGAAGGAAGGAAACTATAGTCTGCAAGATTACCCTACCTCTTGCAGTAGCTGTTTGCAACATCTATGTCAGACAGATGCCATAGTCTGTGGTTTATATAAATCATAAGTCCTATCAACAATCATATGAGATTCATTATCCCATCTTCTTACCCCCTTCCCACTCTCATTTTTATTTCTGAAACCATCTATTCTATTCAGTGTAGTACTCAAACCCTTTTGGGTTTTTGTGGTGGTCTGTTACCTAAGTTAATCATACTCATCAGTCTATAATAGTTTGTCATCTATTCTCTTCTATTAATTTTCCCCTTCATCTCCCTTCCCTAATCCCATTCCTTTTCTTTGATAAGTATTCACTGTAAGGTATTTCATATACTTTATTTTTTTTTTTAAAGCTTAGTTAACATACATTACTTCACATAGTTACACATTGTTTTTCTTCTTGTGTTGATAACTTTTTCTTTTTTTTAATTTATTTATTTAATTTATTTTATTTTTGGCTGCACTGGGTCTTTGTTGCTGCCCGCAGGCTTTCTCTAGTTGCGGTGACCGGGGGCTACTCTTCATTGCAGTACGTGGGCTTCTCATTGCAGTGGCTTCTCTTGTTGCAGAGCACAGGCTCTAGGCGTGCAGGCTTCAGTAGTTGTGGCATGTGGGCTCAGTAATTGTGGCTCGCAGGCTCTAGAGTTGAGGCGCACGGGCTTAGTTGCTCCGCGGCATGTGGGATCCTCCCAGACCAGGGCTTGAACCCATGTCCCCTGCATTGGCAGGCGGATTCTTAACCACTGCGCCACCAGGGAAGCCCCGGTATTTCATATACTTTAACTTCTTAGAGAAAAATATGATTGTGTGAGTAACAGCAGGAACTGGTAGTTAAAAACACAGGCTTTGGAAGTAGACTCTGGGTTTGGTCCCGGCTCCACCACTTACTAGCTATGTAACCATGGACATGTTATTTACACAATCTGTTTCGGTTTCTTCATCTGTGATCCTTGCAAGGTTTCCCGGGAAGTAGATGCTGAGGTTGAGATTTGTACATTCGAAGTTCACTGAGTAGTGCTCTCAGGATCAGCATCCGTGGGAGGGAAGGATGTACGATTGGGCAGATGGAGTAGGACTGGTGCAGTTTTAAAAAGCCACAGGGGGGCCCATAAGGAGCCCTCAATATGGGATGGCCCCTGTAAGTTGTGTTTAATCAGGATGATGGGGCTGGGCCTTCCCACCCCACCACTGATCACCACTGATGTGGGTGACCCCAAAAAGAGACTGTTACCCCTGGCCAGGTGGCTCTCTTCCGCTACAGACTAGACCTGGAGAGGGACTCCGCTGGGAGCTGTCTGTGTACAATATTCCCAGCAGCTGAGAAGGGGAAATGTGCACATTACACCATGGCATCCTCTACGATCTGTAAAATTTAAAACAAGGAACAAAACAGACAAAATTCCTGCCCTTGTAGAGTTTATTTCTTGTGAAAAGAGCCAAACAGTAAACAAATAAACAAGAAAAAATATAGATTGTTAGATGCTGAGTGCCATGTAAGTGGGGAAAAGTGGGATAAGGGAAGGTGGAGGGTTGCTAATATATTTGGGATGATCAGGAAGGCCTGGACAAAGATGAGGAGGAAATGAAGGAACAAGGCTTGCAAATAAGCGAGGGAAGGGCCTTCCAGGAGAACTGCAATGCAAAAGCTCTGAAGCAGGTGCATAACTGGGGTGTTCCAAGAAGATCACGGATGTTAGTTGGACTGAAGTGAGTGGGAGGGTGCTTGGAGATGAGGAAGAGATATGGGGGTGGCCCTGCAGACACCCCTATAGGGTTGGGCTCTTCCTGTGAGTGAGCTGGGAGCCGTTGAAAGTCTGGAGCATAGAGAATGTTGTGATCTGACTGGTGATTTTACAAGATCTGGGTTGAGAACGCACTGTGTTGAAGTAAGGGAGGAAGTGGGGAAGACTTCTGTAATTAAAAGAAAAAAGATAACATTTTTTTGTCTGGTTTTCATTGCTGTTCAGGAGTCTGTGGTATATTCTCCAGAGTATCCCTTGTCTATCTCAGATGTACCAGTCTGCTACCCATCTGACCACTGTCTATGGTCCTTTACAAATAGATATCTTAGGTTGTGCAGTAGTCGAATCCATTTTTTTCTCTTAAGGTATTTTTGTATTTAGGGTTTTATTTAAGATGTCCTTCTCTTGTTTTGGTATTTGTAAGCAAGCAGAACATTTCAGGTATTACCAGACAGTATTTAATACATAGGAATCTCTCTGCATGCTGGAGTGCATGCCAAATTGCATTTGACTTTTGTTTCAAATTTGGATTTGAAAATATAGCTTTTTGTTTTACTGTACTAGATGTACAATACATATTGTAGCATATGATTTTTAATGTGTACTTAACAAAGAGCAATTTCATTTTCTCTGGTAAATTACATACTTGTTATAGCTTTGGGATTTTAAAAAAGTCCAGGAATAAATGGAAAACTATACATTTAAATAATGTCAGCATTCTGGCTCAATGAGCCAAACCAAAAGAATTATTCCAGTGACTTTCAGTTAGTAAACTGGTTCTGAAGATATTTTAGTTTTGCATTCTTTGCTGATCTCTCTCTGAGAAGAATAAAAAGAGAACTAACTGGATTTTAAATAAGGCTGGACCGATGCTTCCAAGAACTTGTTTAGAGATGGATCATTAAAACTGGATCTATTCCTAATTAAATATTTATTTAATATAAAAAAATAAATAAATATATTTCTTCTAAACTTAACCTTCTCCCCCATTTTCTCGCATTTTCCAGCTGCTTTTCTAACCCCTTAATTCCATAGTTTGGCTGATTGGATGGCTATTCTGACATTACCTTCTGATGGTAAAGGCCACAAACAGAAAAATCAGTATTAGTGGGATCAGTTAAAGAGGGAAACCATTTCTAGTATGGCCTCTACACAAAATTCATGTACTCTGCACATATTTGATCCTGCTTAAATTGAGAAATTTTGCATCATCTTGGAGGCATTGAATTAGGGTGAGAGTCATTTTGGACACACTGACCGTCCTCTCCAGAGACTGTAGCACTAACAGAAAACCATGACCTTTGTCAAGCAGAATTTCTGACACATTGATTTAAGTGGTAGTAGTGGAAACTTGGTGAAGAGATACATTGAGCCATATAGTATCATCTTTTCCTGAAAACTTCAAGCTTTCTGATGCAGTTTGAGATCTAATCCTTAAGGGTTGGAGAGTTTACAATGTTGAAGATTTTATTCAGTTACTCAAAAGACAACCATAATAGCAGCTTGAATGTGCTTATCTTTGAAAGTAAGTGTTATTTTTAAATATAATTAAAGAGAAATAGCTGACAGTTTAGAGAAAAAAAAGGAATTAGTAGTAGAGTTATTATACTGCCTCTTAAATGGTGGGATGATATTAAACCGTTATATTCTGGAAGCTCATGTTCTCACTGCTTTTGGTCCATGCTGCCCAACCACGTTCAGGCATGGATTCAGGAAACACCCTTGACCTTTCATGAAGAGAGCGCTTCCTCACACCAAACTCTGCTTTGAAATAGAATGTGGCAGAGTTATAAAGCCAGTCCAACCCTATAAATCAGCGCACTGTGTGAATTTTCTATTGTGAATAGGTCTCAGATCGCTATGTCCAGACCCTTACCAATCCCCTATTTCAGTCCCTAGTCATCTCTCATCTGTAACATTAAAAAAAGCTTCCTAACACATCTCCCTTCTTCCAGTTTTGTTGTCCTAAAATTTTTCTTACTTGCACAGTCAGAATGATTTATAGAAAATACTTATCTGAGCATATCATTCCCCTGCTTACAACCCAACAATGGCTGTCCATCATCCTTAGAATAAAAGTCAGTCTTCACAGTAGGAGGTACAAAGACCTCCAGAATTGCTCCAGTACCTGCCTCTCCATCCTCGTCATTAATCTTCTTCACCTCAGAGTTGACAACTCCAGTGTACCTTTTCACTGAGAGTAGTTCATTGGGATACAACGTCAATAGATTTCATGCCTCTTTGCTTTGCTAATGCTCTTCCCTCTTCCTGAAACCCGTCCCATGCTTTTGCTTAAATATTATTCATCTTCTAAGACTAAATCAGGGATAATATAATCCAGCAAGATTTCCTTCAATCTGCTGATTGGACTAAATACAATTCTACTTTGTATCACCAATCTGGTTCATTGAAATAGCCTGGTTGTATATGTGCCTAGAGCTAATTATTAATACCCCTAAATGCAGACCACAAGGCCACGTGCTTAGTAGGATCTCATTAAATATTTGCTCTGCTGAACTAAAACCAAACCAGAAAAAGTGTGCTTAAATTTTGAAATGTTTCTCTTCACATTTGTGCACTACAGCTTAAATTATTTGAAATTCTGAAGTAAAAGTTAAATGTGAAGAGTTTTGTGTGCTAAAATAACTGTAGAATTATTTTAACTTAACAGAAAAGGACTAAAAAGAAACAAAACAAAAAGTAAGAGAATGATCCATTCCACCAATAATAAGGCAAGAAGATGATATTCACAAGCCTAAAACAACTTCAGAAATAAGCACCTGCTTATCCAGGACCTAAAGAAAATCAAGGGAATCCAAGAGGAGCCTAGCAAAAATATAGGCTGCAAGTTTAAGCTAAAAGGCTTTGCATTTCCTTTGGATTTTCTATCAGTGCATGACATCTGATACTAGTAATATCAGTTTGTTCATTTGTGATTTACCTCATTCTCCTAAAAGTAGTGTGCAGAGAAAAAAAAATGAAGTTATTTTAAGATTCTAGTTAGTTTATAGGTAATTGAGGTAATTTTACCCTATGTGAATACTTTATCCCACATCCAAATTACTTATTAAAATACCAAATAACTTTGGCCAGAAAATAGAATCGCCTGAAAGTCCATTTGGTACCTTCATTTAATTTGACATTGAACCAAAAAAAAAAAAAAAAAACCTGGAAAAAAAGCCTGTCTTTTCTGAGTTTTCAAGGAATTATAATGATTACCCTGCATAAAATGTACTTTAACCATAGAATAATATTAGTTGGAAAATAAAACACTGGGTATTAGTTCTTTAGAAGTAGAAAGTTTCTTAATTTAACGAAATACGAAAGTAGAACCCTGTGAGCTTCAGCTTTCAGCTTATGAAATATGCAACAGTATGTGGAGGGGGAAAAGGGAGTCTCCATATGATGCCATGGAGATTCTAGAGGAAATGATTTTAAAGTAAGTCACTGTGCTGTCATCAGACTGAAAGTAAAGATGCAACCAGCAGAATTTCATAGAACTGTGCCTGGCATGTAGTAGGTGCTTGATAAATATTTGTGAAATTAGTACATGGTTGAATGAACTGGCAGAGCAATGTCAACTCCTACAATAGCAATTAATTGATGCATGTGTGAACAAGGTGGCCACTCTCCCACCTCCCAGTAACTGCTAACTACGGCCCTCGACTCAGAGTGGGCATCAGAAATACCATGAGATGTCATTCCTCAAGAAATCCACAGAGTGATTCTATTTCTTCCACCAACTCTGAGTCACAGCTCTTCCCCACATCCCCATGCTCTTTTTTTCCCCATCTATTTCCCCCATGAATGAAACTGGAACAATATGGTAATGTTGTGCTCAGATATAAAAGAAGATATTTATAGGTGATAAAAAGGAGAGTTTGGAGAAACAAGATAAGAGAGCAATCTGGTAAGAGAGAAAAGGACTTTTCAATGTAAAATGTCAGAAAAAGAGAGAAAGCAGTGATTTTCAACGTTTTGTGGAAAGAGATTTTTTAGTGTCCGTGTAAGGAACAAAAAATGTGGAATGTTAAATAGCTTCAGACTTGGGTAGGCTGTGCTAATGTTTTTTTATATGTTCCAACTCAACATTTCTTTCCATATTAACACAGCAAATATTTACTTATTTAGTGTATTTCTCCCTCAATAGTTTCTATACCCCAACACGTACATGTTTTGAGAAGAAAATTAAGAAAAACTTGTTCCAGGCATAGAGTTTCTTCCTAACTCTACCCCGCACAGATTTTTCTCACCTATGTACCATTTAAGGCTGCCAGAGGATATTTCATTAGGAAAAATAGATTTTGTTCTTGCCAGACAAGACAAAGGTTGAAATCAATGCTTCATACTGCTAAGTAAGAGATCTGACAACTTTCCCTTACTTTTGAAATGTGTTCAGTAGAACTTGAATGCCTCAAGATGCTATTATACCAGAGGGTATCCAGTTAAGTGAGATGGAGAAATGGAGCATATTTTGACCCATTCTGAAGAGTCACAGATAGGGCGACTAACTTGCTCCAATTTGCCCAAGACTTTTCCAGTTTTCACATGGAAAATCCTGCATCCCAGGAAATTCCACAGTCTTGCAAAAACAAGGATGATTGGTCACCTTAATCACATAGGCAAGGCTAAGAAATCTTACAGTAAAGAAGCTTGCTAAATTTTGTTTGAACAATATTTTAAAAGAACACCTGACCATGAAACATTTTTCTTAAACAGATATATTAAAAATCAAAGGAATTAGTAATCTGCGTTACACACTTTGGGAAACTCTGCTTCAACCCTATCCATTTGTCTCTTTGCCCCTGCAATCTCATTAGCGGTATTCTCTTTATTGCCCTGTCTTGCAGGGCATATGGAAACCTTCAGGAATGATCTACTGATTGTAATTGCTTGAGTCTCCTTCTGAACCTTAGACTACTTAAGCCTTAAGCTGGAAACATAAAAGAATTTCCATATAGAAAGTATTTCATCACTTCGAAACCATTTTCTTTTCTCAGTCTCTTTCACAAATATTTACCTGTCTTAATACAGATCTTTTAGGAATTTCTGCAGGAAGGTAAGGAAAATCTTTAAAAGATCTATATTCCAAGTTCTTTTCTTATTTGCTATTATGTAATTCTGGATGAGTCTTGAATATATGTTGGGCAGTATGCATACATTAAAAATATATATATTAGTAGAGAGTTTGGGGGCTGCCATTCTATGACAACATAAGCATTCATGGAACTCTCCTCTGATCCCTCTCTCTGTAGGAATAACCATACCTGAGGGGAGAGGACAAGGAGATAAAAATGCCTAGAATGGACTATAAACCTTTTCAATGTTTGGGAAGGGAGAAGAATTCAGATCTAGAGCCGCTTAGTTCCATTCAACCATTTTCTTTTTTTAGCCAACAGTTCAAGGCTTGATATGGTCGAGCACAACCTATACTTGCCACTGCATCACAAACTAGTACAGGTGCCTCTTCCTGCACCTGCAAATTTGGTCATAGAAGGCAAAGCCCATTTTAATGAACTACAAAGGATTGGCTGAGTGGATTCATGAAACGGACTCCGTTACACTGAATAATGTGTTTGTTTCAACAAAGACTTAAATTTTTCTAAATTCAGAGATTTTTTTTCTAACTTTTTCTAAGTAGTTTTCAGCTCTAAATATCTGAGAATTAAAAAGTACTATTTCTGACATTTCTAGCACACCGTATTTACTGATAATGCTGAGGGAGCATTCCTTCTGACAAAATTTCTAATTTTTGTACCTCTGGGACAAGGCCAAGCAAAAGAAAAATGCTTTAGCTGCATACTACTCCCTGAGGTTACTGAGAATGAAAAGGAATAGCTGGAAAAGTACTTCAAATAGTGTATTGCTTTTAGCTGTGCTGCTTTCAAACTGGGCAATTATAGAAACACTGATAGAGACACATCAGTGCTAATTTACATATACATATAATCACGTGAATCACTAAAGTTCATATAGCTTATCTGTTCCAATAATTGATAAGCCCAGTGTAACAATCTAAAGACTGATTTATACTGTCTTTTATTAAGATACTTATAATGATCACCTACTCTGTGTCAGGTATTTTATAGCCGCATAGTAAATACTTGTTATAACTCTTCAAGAAAGACATATCATCTCCATTTTCCAATGAAGAAAATAAAAGACACAAAGGTTAATTTACTTCTCCACAACCATGTAGTTAGTGGTACAGCCAGGCTTTAAACCCAGGCCCCTGAAGCTCCATGGTTACTCTTTTCTCCACTGTCTCCTGTGTAGTCTGCCATATATTCAAAAGTCAGAGATTTAAAATGAAAATATATAACCTTTCATATTAAAATATGTTAAACATTTATTAATTTGATTAAAAGGAGGCCTCTGCTGTTTAATAGGAATTTTGCGCTAATCAGAGAAACATCTACGCTTTTTGTTTTGTGTGATGTGACTTTGGCTTATTAGTCCTTTGCACACACACACGCACACACATACACAGTTTTGTTTTTGTTTTTTAACTGAGAGCATTTATTCCACTAGCATTTATTGATAATACAGTACTTGCCTCTGTGTTACATTAAATACTCTCTTTATTTGATACCATGGCACAATATTATACTTTGCGACAGTCATGTTTTAGATGCTTGAGATACAGAAAAAAAGTCCCTGTTTGTGAAGCTAATTTCTAAAGGAAAGAAACAGGCATAAGTTGTTTCTTATAAATAAACAAGAACATTTCAGAGAGTAATAATTTCTTTTAATAAAGTAAAACAGGGTGACGTAATTCTGAGTGACTGGGTTTTATGGGAAGAGGGAGATTTGCAATGAACGCCTGAATTATAAGAAAGAAATGTGCACCAAGAACCCGAGGCAGGGTACTCAGAGCAAAGAGAAAAGCAAGTGCCAATGCCCTAAGGGAGACCTTAGTTAAACCCGGAAACAGAAATAAGGTAAGTGTAGTTTGAACACAGTGATTGAGCAGGAAGATGGTAGAAGAAGAGAGTGGAGAAGTGATAAAGAATTTGGGTTTTATTTATAGTGTCATGGGAAGTGTTTGAAGGAGAGTAATATAATCTGGCTTATATTTTTAAAAGACTGCTCTGGCTGCTGTGTGGAAAATGAATTATAGATGAAAACAGAGAGGAAGCAAAGAAATCAGCAAAATGGATTATTGTCCTAGAATAGGTAAAGATGGCCCTGATCTAACTAGGGTGGTGGCAAAAAAGATGGTGAGATGGTGACAGATATTCTGGTGTCCCAAGTCTACTCAAATTACCTTTCATTTCTTTCCATATTGGCATTGGTGTGAACAAAAATGTTATATGCCAATACAAAGAAGGATCTGGAAAGGAGAAGGAAAAAAGATAACAATCCTATACCTCATTTTGTGCTCTTGAAATTCTCCATACACATTCAGCATGAATGAATATACAGGTTTACTTTTAAGACATGAAAATGTTTCATAAAAAGCATCATTTTAAAAAACCAAAGCCCATGCATTAAGCCTACTGTATTCATCTAAGGCAATTTTCTCAGACTTCAAGAGGGAAGCAGATTGAGGTACTTTTGGGATTTTCAACCAGTGGCTTTTCAATAAAGCCTGCATCTATTGATGTTTTTGTTTTTCATTTACCATTTTAAATTTATACCACTTAAGCATCATCACTGGTATGGCAGTAAAAGGTAAAATATAAAAATAGACAGCTCTATAATTTGGCTTTTAAATGGCTTTATGTATTTATATTCTATGTAGGATATGTAACAGATTGTGATAACAGAATCAGGTATAATAAAATTGCAGCCTTACAAATATAGCAAATATCATGAAACAGCTCCCTTCTGTTGACTGAAAGAGTGGGAGTTCCACTTCTTTCATTATATTTTTTCTGTAACAGCTTATCACTAGCAGCACCTTTATAGCAATTCTCCTGCTTTGTCAGTGTGAATGTCCCCACCATAGCACTTTACCTATATTTGCCATTGATTCTTGTATTGTATTTCCTTCTCTGGAGACAACCAATTTGAGTGGCTTGAAATATAAAACTTATGGTTCCACCTTTAGTTTCCCATTTCACGTAGCAATATAGTGAAGTCACTTTCAAATGCAGAAAACCCAAGGCCCTCAGATAGACTTTGTTCAGCCTCCATGGTGCTACTCTATTTTATTTCTCCAAAGCCCTTCACATGTGCTGTTAGAGGGGAAAATTCTACTATTTGTCTACAGTGTCACTACAATTAAGTTCTGCTTGTTACTACATCTGAATGCAAGTGAGGACACCAGAGCATACTGATAGTGACAGCCATCTAGTTCAGTCACCTGTCCACTTGGATGGGAGCTTGAAAGGTACTGTCAAATATTTGTAAGCATGTCGTTTGCATATTTCTTTCAGAGAGATTATTTGAGAGTGAGTAGAGTTGTTTTCCTGTTTTGTTTTGCTTGCGGTTGTTGTTTGTTTTTTTAAAACTTATTTAGCTCTTCCTCCTCTTCAACCCTAAACTGCAACTCTGTTTTACTCTACAACTCACAGATGGGATTCCTTACTGGATTCATGAAGAGGGAACAGTGTTGTACCAGTAGGGGGAGCTCATATCATGCCTATTTTGTGGGTTGTAGAAAAGTTACTTTGTAGGTTCGTGTAGTTAGGGTGGAGCTATTTTAACTCTAAAAGCAACAAAGATTTTGGGTTGGAATAAAAGTTATTTCCTCCAATTGAAAAGTGAAAATTTGCTAAAGTTGTAAATCTCAACTACAGTGAGAGTTTAGGTGGCTTTGGTTAATGAATCTGCATGCTGTGGTTGAATTTTTCAGAAAGCTGAAATGTGGAGGCTTTAAAACATGTTGAAAGATTTCTTTCTTGGTATGTATTATCAAGAAAGTAATACATACATCTTAGTATGTATTACTTCCCTCCATAAATGGCAGACGCAGCCCCCGATTTTAAGGGTTTTTGTCTGTTCATTTATGACTATAGGTCAATATAAACATGGCAGGTGCAGGTGTGAGCGGCAGTGGAGATGGGGTTGAATGGATACTGCTTGCACTCTTAAACTTGCTTTTCTCATAAATATCTCTTAAGCAAGTTTGCTTTGGGGCCATTTGCCTTTCTCACTAAACTGGTGTTAAGCATCGTCTGACAGGCACCAGGATCATGATTAGCTAACTTTCACCCAAATCAATAAGGAAGCAGGGCCTGAAGCATCCTTCTCCCACTCCTTTTTCTTCTGTTAGGTTGTTTTGACTGTCCTTTGAGTTGTCAGCACCCTTCAAAATACTCTCTGTAATTCTGGAATCTCTAATATGTGAACATCAAGCCCCTCATGGCACTGAATGTACTTTTCCATTTCCCCCGTATTTAACGTGTTCACAGGAAATGCTTGTTCTTTACACTTTATTGAGCACCTATTTAAAGCCAGGCACTGAGCAAGAGACAAGAGATTAAATATCAAAGGTGAACAAGACAGGTCTCTACCCACAACAAACTCATGATCTAGGCATTTCTCCACTTGGTGTGTTTGGAAGAGGATGGCTCCAAAAGCTGTTTTCCTCATCAGAAGAAAAGGGCACAGTTGTCTCCAAACTGGTCCGAATGTTTGACTTTCAAACCATTCCTGACTCAAGCCAGTTGACTAATTGCTTACATTATGCATAACAAATTTGAAAGTCTTTGAATTTGCAAGTACACAATGCTGCATTTGGATGGACTTTACTTATGTAACCACTTCTGTCATACAATTTTCATCCAAATGAATGTGCGATTTCACAGGTTGAATCTGTTGTGGAAACACTGGTGTGGAAGTGGCAGAGTGGGAGGGAGGAGCAGGGAGGAACGCGAGGGGGATGGGAAAAGGAGACTGGAAGATGGTAAAATGTTCCTGGGCATTTACTCTGCTTCCTCAGGGTGAGCTCCACAATTGTCTAGCAATTTTCTAGCAATAAAATAACTGTCCTATGGTTGATAAGGCTTTAGCATGACAGAGTGATGACCCTAGACTGGATTCTCAGGTTTAAGTAGCTCTTTGCTTCCCACAAGGCAAAGCTCTTTTCTCCTCTCTCTTCAAAATAGACTTTCTTCTGCTGTCAGCTTTGCTGCTGCTTATTGTTCCCACTTCAGTGCTTAATTATTATGGCATCAGTGCTGCAGCAGTGGCCTCTTTCCCTGTTCTTCCCACATTTCTTTTTCCACGTATCTTATTCTTCCTGACTTGGACCCACCTGAAGAAGCTGTTCCATAAACATTGTCAGTCCTGCATGGGCAGACTGACCATGGCCTTGTGTGGAGGCTGTTATATCGTGGAATGCATGTAACTTCAACTTCAGGGCCCCTCACTTTGCACAGGCCCCTTCCAGGCCTCTATACATAGTTGAGCATTTGCGGCATTGTTTTATTTTTTTCCACAGAAGTGCCACAAAATTGTATAAGCTCAGGCTCTACAGAAACTTGGGTCTGTCTCTGCCCATGAGTTTTGGTAATCAGATCTTTGGCTTACTTTTCAATTATTGGGTTGGCCAAAAGGTTTGTTCGGGTTTTTCTGTAAGATCTTACGGAAAAACTCGAATGAACTTCTCGGCCAACCCGGTATTTTGTTGTTTGCTGTTGTTGTTGCTTTGTGGTTCTGTAGGTAGATTGTTGCAGTGCTGGTTCTTTTCTCAATGAATATTTTTAATTTGGTTTTTTGTTTTCCCAAGCAGCTTCTTAGTCCAGAGTTGTGTCACAAGGTTTTCTAATAGAGTTTAATGGCCTTTTCAACAATTCTGATAAAATATGGTATCTTAAATCTCTATCACTAGGAATTATGATATAGATATCACAGGAATGTATTCAACAAATTGCACAGCATTTGAGCCAAACCAAATGGTGATATACACCATTAATATGACTCACTCAGAGACTCATATTTCAGGCTCAATAATGACTTTGAAACTAGGCTCCTTGCAAAATCTACGGGGTATTTTCTCAATTCCACTCACCTTGACCTCCTTCCCACATATACACACATATTTGCTCCTTCTCAGGGGTCTAAGACTCTCAAAGTTTTAGAAGGCAGTTCCAACAGGGCGCCCCTTTCTCAGGCAGTAAAGTCACAGTGGAAAACATCCAAAGAATACTAAGCCTCTGGCAATCATAAAGTCTGGCTAAGGCATTGCGAAAGGAAATGGTGACCCAGTACTTCTCACTGGCCCTATTACTTTTCGTCATCAGCCCTGGTCTCAGACAAAACTGAAGTTCAAGTCCTTGGTTTCGACTTCTAGGTCTCAAAAAAACTGATATGGCAAATGACTTTCATTCATTAATTCAACATTTTATGTATCAGGCACTTGTTCTGGGGATATAGAAGTGAATAAAACAGGCAATAATATTAACGTGGTAGTGAAGTTTAGTGGAGCAGGGCAGTGAGGTGAGAGAGGTTGAAGGATGGGGAAGGACTTTTTAATTATCTGGAGTATTTCCTTGAGGCACATCTACAAACTTTCAATACTAAGCAGTTAGAGTAGCCCATTGCTCAAAGGGACTGCTATGACAGTTCTTTGCATTACCAAATTTTATTAGATGTTGGGTCCATACAGAGGTTAAGCTATACAAGACAGTAAACTGAATATGAAGTCATTAAAAATTCAGTTTTATGTTATTCTTTTGGGTGTCATGAGAGTAGCAAAACTAGCACACTCAGTTCCCTGAATCACGGCTTCTCATAAAGATGAGTCATGGTGAATGAAAGGGACCATATTTTAATGAACCAATCTGGTTACTGTAGCTCATCTCTGCTCAGCAGCAGACTGCCTAGGGAACAGGAGACAATCTATTTTTCAAATGAAGAATTAGTCCCCGATGCCATCCTTCTGTCTTGACTCCCTTCTCAACACTATCTGCTCTATTCCTTCTTGAATACACTCTTGCCTTGGGGGTTTTCCTTAACTACAAATAATAGTAGCAGAAACAATCTTGATTATTGTGGTTGCAATTCCCCATTTGGCATTTGTTAACAAATAAGAACCAAATATTTATTATGCATCTACTATGTTTACAGCACAGTGGGGTTAGGAAAGAATCTTATAAGATAATCTCTTCTCTTTGAAGAGGAGCTTATAGTCCTTTAAGGGGGTGAAAACATACATATATGAAACAATCATCAGACCAAAAAGCGTGATGTATAGTCATTCAGAAAGGAATGATTGGTCAGATGGTAAGATGGTAGGTAGTCAGCAGGAACCTCAAAAACAAGATAGGACATGAGTTAAACTTTAAAGTAGTTTAGGTTTTGAAAAATTTAGCATTTTTTTCATTTTCCAATTTGCTTTCTTCTTAAATTCACACACTAAACATTTCCTCTTGACACATGGATAGTGCACAATTATTTCTTATTCCTGGTTTCAGCCGATCATTTTATGAGTGGTTTTAGTTATTTTTCTAGCTCTAGGAGAGGATTCACACTTTGAATGCTTAGTTTTGAGTCTCTTACTGATTCTAGAGGTACTGAAGTGTAGAATAATACCTTCTGCTGCAGGGAACTATAGCGGAGACAAAAAGATAGGGGAATACAGTGGAGAAAAGACAGCCTCTTCAATAAGTGGTGCTGAGAAAACTAGACAGCTACATGTAGAAGAACGAAATTAGAACACTCCCTAACACCATGCACAAAAATAAACTCAAAATGGATTAAAGGCCTAAACGTAAGGCCGGACACTATAAAACTCTTAGAGGAAAACATACACGGAACACTCTATGACATAAATCACAGCAAGATCCTTTTTGACCCTCCTACTAGAGAAATGGAAATAAAAGCAAAAATAAAAAAATGGGACCTAATGAAACTTAAAAGCTCTTGCACAGCAAAGGGAAACATAAACAAGACGAAAAGACAACCCTCAGAATGGGAGAAAATATTTGCAAATGAAGCAACTGACAAAGGCTTAATCTCCAAAATTTACAAGCAGCTCATGCAGCTCAATATCAAAAAAACAAACAACCCAGTCCAAAAATGGGCAGAAGACCTAAATAGACATTTCTCCAAAGAAGATATACAGGTTGCCAACAAACACATGAAAGAATGCTCAACATAACTAATCATTAAAGAAATGCAAATCAAAACTACAACGAGGTATCACCTCACACTAGTCAGAATGACCATCATCAAAAAATCTACAAACAATAAATGCTGGAGAGGGTGTGGATAAAAGGGAACCCTCCTGCACTGTTGGTGGGAATGTAAATTGATACAGCCACTATGGAGAACAGCATGGAGGTTCCTTCAAAAACTAAAAATAGAACTACCATATGACCCAGCAATCCCACTACTGGGCATATACCCTGAGAAAACCATAATTCAAAAAGAGTCATGTGCCACAATGTTCATTGCAGCTCTATTTACAATAACCAGGACATGGAAGCAACCTAAGTGTCCATCAACAGATGAATGGCTAAAGAAGATGTGGCACATATATAGAATGGAATATTACTCAGCCATAAAAAGAAATGAAATTGAGTTATTTGTAGTGAGGTGGATGGACCTAGAGTCTGTCATGCAGAATGAAGTAAGTCAGAAAGAGAAAAACAAATACCGTATGCTAACACATATATATGGCATCTAAAAAAAAAAAAAAAGGTTCTGAAGAACCTAGGGGCAGGACAGGAATAAAGACGCAGATGTAGAGAATGGACTTGAGGACACGGGGAGGGGGAAGGGTAAGCTGGACGAAGTGAGAGAGTGGCATGGACTTATATATACTACCAAATGTAAAATAGATAGCTAGTGGGAAGCAGCCGCATAGCACAGGGAGATCAGCTCGGTGCTTTGTGACGACCTAGAGGGGTGGGATAGGGAGGGTGGGAGGGAGATGCAAGAGGGAGGAGATATAGGGATATATGTATATATATAGCTGATTCACTTTGTTATAAAGCAGAAACTAACACACCATTGTAAAGCAATTATACTCCAATAAAGATGTTAAAAAAAAAAAAAGATAGGGGAAGTTAGCAATTTTCAGTCTCATCACTATAACCATAGGTAATTTTTATGACTTGTGATATTCTGATACAAATGCGTTAAGGTAGATTTTGAATATATTATTTTCCACTGAGTATCATATAGCATTATTTTGGAGATTTGATAAGCTCCAACTACGTGCCATGTAATGTACTTTTCTGATGGCTAAAATGCTGGCTAGTATCAGAGGTAGCTAGTTTTCACATTAAAAATGATACATCTAGATTTACAAACTTCTTGATACGTGGTATATTAGATGTATAATCTCTAAAACATATATCCAAGTATCCAAATAAGGGCTGTTCTTCAATTTGATCCTTCATGGAACTATAATCACACTTGAATAATAATGCTATCAGTCAATAGATTTTCTAAGTCTGTGTTTTAGACTTTCTTAGAGAGCCAGTATAAAACTGCACAAATTTCCTTACGTTACTGTGAAATCTAATTTAAAGAAAAATGACATTGCCCTTCTTGGTCACCTGCCTCATTCGTTCATATGACAAACATTTGCATGGTCTTCCTACCCTCAGTGTTCCAGGCCCTGTGACAGGGAGGCACAGATCCTGCCTCTAAGGAACTCAGCACCAGTGTAAGAGGACAGGCAAGAGCGTGGCAAATGATTAAGAAGCCAAGGGCCGTCAGAGACAGAGGAAATGGCATGTAAATACATGGAAGTGTGGAACAGCATGGCATTTTCAGGGAACAACAGATGGTTTGGCATGACTAGAAAGTAAGATGCAGGGAGAGGAAGGGTGCACATGATGCTAAAAATGTTATTTTAAGCCAGACAATGAAAGATTTTCTTAAGTTTAAAAAGACTTTGTATTATCAAAGATTTTATCTGTCCCTTTTGCCATAGTCTAGAAAGCTGCTTTACTTTTACTAAAATTTGAAAGATTCAGTACAGGAGGAACAAATGGTATTTTTAAGCCTAGAAGTGCAATATGTGGTATCAAAGTGGTGTCTTCTTGTGAGCTAGTTATTTCCCTGTTCAGTCCAAATAATTAAGAAGACCACAGAGGGTACTGAAACTCACTTTTATGTGTGTTTTTATTGTTTTGATACTTAAAATGCCTTGTTCTATCTAGTTTCTACAACCACCTCATAATAGACATTCATCTCCCCATTTTACAGATGGGAAAACTGAGGCTCAAGGGAAAACGTGCCCAAGCTTTCCAGGTTTCTAAGAGACAAAATCAGGATTCAAACATAGATCTGCCCATCACCAAGGTTAATGGTTTATACTGCACTGGCACTTTTCCTTAGTCAGGCTTCCTTTATATCATATTTGGATGTGAACACACTCTGTTCTGAAGGAAATTTAAATCCTCAACTGTCCCATGTGTCAGGAAATGTTAACGTCGATTTCCCTAAATCACAATATTTATATTAAACATTCTGGAGGTTGCCAGGGAGACAATTTCATAGCTATCCAATCTTCAGCTTTCTATACAAACTGTATCTTGGCCCATTAATCCTCAAATTCGGGTAAAGAACAAGTGGGAATATTACAAAGTCTCTAAGTAAGACGAGGCTCTTGAGCATGACCTTAGGAAACATCTCTTGATCTCAGTTCCTCGTCTCCAAAATGAAGGGTTTGGACTAACAACCTCAAGAGTCCCTTTGCGTGGCCTCAGGTTTCTGACAGAGTCCAAAATAAATAGCATTTAATTCTATAGATACAGTATATGCTGGCTCAGAGGTGAGAGAACACTGTAGCTGTGATTATTTATAACTGCCAAATTCAGAATCAGATTTGAGAACTGTGATTTTTGTGTTTATTTTTAAGTACTCTCATGGCCTGCATATTTCTGGCATCTGTAGAATTTGTTACTGGTGATATACCTGGTTTATAAACAGAAAATTGTTCTTTAAAAACAAAGTGCCTGTGTTTAATTTTTAAATCAATGAAAACAAAATAATCAGGAGTACGTGGCATTGCAGAGTGCCAGTTACTCTGGGGAGGTAGTAGGTTGGAGGGGTTAAGGCTGCAGGCTCTGTGGCCACACTCCGTGGGTATAAGTCCTGGTGCTGTCACTTCCCAACTGTGGACCTTTCAGCAAGTGAATTCCATGCTCTGTGCCTTCATTTTTTCATCTGTAAAACAGTTTCTGCCTCATAGGGTTGCTGTGAGAATTAAATGTGCCAGTGTATATATAGTAGCTAGAACAATACCTGGTCCATAGGAACATTCAGGAGATGTTTCTTGTTAGCATTTTTGGATAAGAGATCATTTATTTGAATTAGAGAAACAATAGAATTAATGGATGAAATACAAACATTGAAGGTAAACTCCAAGAAACCAGGGGTTTTTATATCTTTCTTTCACAGCTATATCCTCAGAGCAACCTAAGTGCCTGGCTCAGATTAGGTGTTTCGTAGATATTTGTTGAATGAAAGAATAGGTCAGTTCTAGACAGTGTTGAAAGTTATGTTATCCTGTTTATTCCAAACTTTCCCCTGTGTTTCAATGTTTCTTATGTTCAAAAGCATTATACCGTATGCTCTAAATCATATAGCATAATGAATGATAACTAACGGCTTTAGTCTCTAGATTGGCTCCTGTTTCAGTTTCTTGTGATATTGCAAGAAGAAATATCTGGAAATCTAAGATATCATGGAAACAATTTTTAGGTTTCATCTTTTTTTTTTTTTTTTTTTGACAAGTAAGAAAAAATCAGACCTCTAGTTATTTAGCCATTTCCTGGGTCTTTGCAGTGCTCTTTGCACAGTAGCTGTATTGATCCAGCTGTTGCAGTGGCTACTTGGGCAGCTGCTGAGCAGCACTGCCAACTACTTTGGATGGTTTTAAACTGCTTTCAGAGAGAAGAGCAATCCAGAAATTCCAGACATACTGATCCACCTCTCTTTTCCCTTGTCCAATCAGAAGCTATAACCTAGAACCATAGATTCCAAATTCAGGCTCCTACCCTATGGATACAAATTCATGCTTGTTTTGAATAGTCTAACTTTGATAAAATCTTACATGCAGTCTTAATTTTAATAATAATACTTCAGAATTACAGTTATGTAAACCAAGTGTTTATAGGATTTTCACAGTCTTTATCTTATTTTATTAAAAACCCATGCTTTCTTCTTTATTCTTTCCTGTACAGACACTGTTCCCAAGTCACTGTTGACTTGCCAGAGTGACAAGGACAGCCACTTTAGTTAATGAAACTAAATTATTCCTCCCAGTAGGCTCTAAGTCAAAAACATGCTGATATTTAAGGTGACTTCCAACTTTATACTATTTTAAATATTTTATTATTGTCTAAATGACTTTGTTGGAAGCAGTAGCTTTGAAAAGAAAGAGATAGGTGCAGTACCAAAATCTGATGATTGTCATCCGGTGAGGTGCATTGGCCCATGAGAGAAACTTCACTTTTTGTTGCAGGAAGAATTATGGATATACAATTTAAAGTTTCTGGGAAGGGTATGGAAATTTTTGCATAAAGAGTTCATGGGCTTTCTGGCAGGAAAAAGACAAAAAGCTCCTCTAAAGCCTTTCTCCCCAAGATGCAAGGTTACAGAAACCTGTCAGAATGGAGGAAGGTGCTTTCCAAAGGCAGGGGTGGGAAGATCAGGGAAGTTTTCAAAATCAGCTGCATGCAGATGGTAGCTGCACTGTCCCCAGCCTCATGAGGGTACTCCTGTGTTTTAGTAGACTGTGGAGGTGGAATCCAAGCAGACCCAGCCTTCTGGAGACTGCCTGAAGAGTCTCCAGACAAAATAGAGAAAAGAATATGACTGCTATCAGCAATACGAGGGCACAAAATATTTAGATGGATTATTAAAAGGAGATACTACTTTACTAATTGCCCCCAAACAAATGAAACACAAGATAAAGTGATAAAATTTGTTAAAGTTGATACAAAGTTCTCTGTGGTCATAGGAAACACAGGCATCATTGAAGTATTTAGTTTCTAAATAGAAACTCTCAGCTATTCTTGATCTGTGTGATTCGAGGAATGAATATCAGTTATGTCTGAATCAGAAATTTAAATTAGCATGCTTATTACACTAATGTGGGAAGTAAAGTGTTCATGTTATTATGTCCTAACATACTCAAGCCATACCCTCAGTCAGAACCATCTCTCTCTTACAGGAAGCTCTAACGAGCTCTGCTCTATCCATTAGAGACAGTTGATACAACGTAATATAATAGTTGGTACCCCACGCTACCCTACCCTCCATGCACACCTACCATTTCTGGGCAAGACTAGTCACAAGCCCAGATTCTAAATACTGAAGTGTTAACACTGCCAAGTCAGGTCCCTTTTCCTTACAGTCTTTGACTCCTCTAATCAAAGAAACCCAAGAGAGCCGCTGGGAACACACAGGAAATCTTCCCCATTTTTAAGAGCAGCCATGTCTCTAATCAAAAACTGTTAATGGAGTTAGCATTGCATTTAATTTCCTCTGCCTTCAAATTTAAGATACAAGTACAGTTTTATTTTCACCCTCTCCTCTGCCATGAAAGAATATAAGCTGGTTTTGATAAAATTGTATCTGAAAATGAAAAAGCTATTTTATGTTTATTTACTGATGGAACCTGTGCCAGCAGTTCTGGTGCATTCCCGAGTAGGCATCAGCCATCTCATGCATATTTGAGTAGCATCAGCACTTTCGCCCTATTCGAATATACAGTATTTCAAGCATTAGAATGTGCGTCGGCATCTGTGGCAGATCAGCATCTTTCTAAACAGAAAACAAACACTGCAGACAGTCTATAGTATGCATTTTTCATACCACAGGTGTTGCTTTCTCCCCCAGGAAATATAAGAATGGTAAATCAACAGATATTAGCCATCATGAGTTAGAATCTGTCTTCTGAATGACGATTTAAAATAGTCTCATTAAAATGTCCTGTGACTGGCAAAATACCTGATGGTCAGCCTACTCAATAGTTGTTGGTCTCTCATGGACAGAGTACAGTTGACACTGGCACCTCATCATTGGCCAGCATCAGTGAGTCTGCACAGAAGTGGTGATGCATCCGCAAATATGCATTGAGAATTAGCCATGCATCAATACATTGGCAGATATGAAATGAATATATATACCAGGAAAAAATTCAGTGGAAGGTAGGATGCACAATCATCTACGAAAATCCATGATTTTTCAAAAATAATACCCTTATTTAGGTATATCCTACTGTATAAAATGCATTCAAATTATTTGCAAGTGTTAGCATTAAAAATTATATGAACATATAATTTGGTTTAGTTTCTACCTTTTTCTCATATCTAAAACATATTTCTTTTATAAAGGTCTCTTGAGCAAAAACTAATTCTTAGACTTACAATTTTATCAAAAGTAATAATTTAAATATTTAAATGTAGACTCTCCACTGACTACTGAAGAATTTTCTTAAACTTAACATTACTATGCAGTTTAAATGAGATATCAAATTAATATTATTATGCATAAGGTTCTAAATTGTAGGGTTCTAATGGAGACTGACATATGACTAGTTCATTCCTACTGTGCATGCTAATTAATTCACTCATACAAGGTTTTGATTAACTGTATTCTAAATATAGTTGTCTCTGCTTATAATGAAAGTTAAAAACAGTTTTCAGCATTTCTCAACTTTTTAATATTAGTGATCTGTAGGTTATTCCAACATAGTTCTTTTGAACATATTAGACAAATGCAATTGTTGGTTAATAAATCAGATATCATGGGCTTCCCTGGTGGCGCAGTGGTTAAGAATCCACCTGCCAATGCAGGGGACACGGGTTCGAGCCCTGGTCCAGGAAAATCCCACATGCCGTGGAGCAACTAAACCCATGTGCCACAACTACTGAACCTGTGCTCTAGAGCCCGCAAACCACAACTACTGAAGCCCGCGTGCCTAGAGCCCGTGCTCCACAACAAGAGAAGCCACCACAATGAGAAGCCCACGCACCACAATGAAGAGTAGCCCCTGCTCGCCACAACTAGAGAAAGGTCAGGTGCAGCAACAAAGACCCAACACAGCCAAAAATAAACAAATAAAATAAATAAGTTTATTTTAAAAAATCAGATATCATTAATGAATCAGATGACTCTGATTTTATTAAATAATTTTCCTTTTTACTAATCTATAATCTATGCTCATTTCTACTAAAATAAGTATTTAGTGACTGTCTGCTATGTGCAAGCACCATACTAGCTACCTTCATAGATGCTATCTTTGGCAATCTTTACAACTCCCAGTAAGAAGTTTTGCAATTGGTAAGTGTGACTCTGCTCCCTGAGGCCACTCATTACTTTTACAGCAGCATCAAATCCTTTTTGCATGACTCTGTTGAATTATATGATGTCTTGGTCTCTCTCTTGCTTCACTTACCTTCCATGAGGTTAGAAATAATTCCAACAGCAGTGTTACCAAATAATTAGTGCCTATACAAGTGGAGAGAAATCTCTGATTCTACTGCCTACTTTAGTCCTTTAAAAATGGTAAAGATAGGAAGGTGAAGAGATCCTATGGCCGATTGCTCTATCTTGATGCAAGCCTTGCATTTAGTATTTAACAATGCAAAAGACAGCTCTTCACAGTCACTCATAGTCACCCCAGTGTTGTCCTGAGCTGGACAGTAAGGGTCACTGAGTTATGCATGAGATAAAAATTGGCAGCCATCCTAGTGCACTCAGTTCTTGATTATATATGAATGTATTATTCTTTTGCAGGTAACACATTTCTCCAGGTTACCACCCCCTAATTGCTATTATGGGACCTCCAGACCTCTTTCTCCCTGAACAAATCTTTCCCAGCTACTCTAAAAGCCCCTAAGGACCTGACTCACAAGATTCCTGAACAATTACCCTCAGCCAACGTGGAACGTTTACCATTTTCATCCTCTTGGGCCCAACTCTCTTTGGTCATATCACTCAGAAAGCCAGGTGCTGGCCTGCTAGCTTCAACCCACTGGTGCTACCACCTGTTTGTGCTACTCTAAGGTCACACTATATAAACCCTCATCACTAAAGCCCCTCTGCTGGAGTGGGGAGAATAAGGCAGCCATGGCAGGATGGTCCCTAAGGGATGATACTTCCCAGTGTCAGAGAAAAATTTATGTGAGAACATTTTACTCTTTACTCTGCTTACACCTCTAATCTAGAGGGCTATTCTTTGAAATGAACCCCCAATCATCTCTTTCTTGATTTTCACTAAAAAACCACAACTCACCTTGCCCAATTTTCCCCTATAGTTCTTCAATCAGCATATTTGCACCCAGACAGATTTCAGATATTTCAAAATTAACATGCAAAAATGGAACACTTGGTTTCCGTAAACAATTCTCCATACAACAGTCAACAGTCATGGTGATCATCTTAAAATGTTACCTGGGTCAGTGGTTCTCAAATGTTACTGGACATTGGAATCACCTGGAGAGATTTTAAAAAATACCTGATGCATATGTTCTTAACATAGGTAATAAGTCATCTCTAGGGGAGAAAAGCTCAAAGGAAATAATGCTGGAAGACCCACCTCATCCTGAATTTTCTAAAGAGAATGAAAATATAAACTCAATGTATTAAATTCAGCCTATTCTACAAAGCTTTGGAATAGTGACAAGGACTTGTACCGAAGACAGAGAGAGGCTGAAAAGATGCATGCCAGGTGGGAGGTTCTTCCCCCTCTGCCCCTTGTTCCCTAGGAAGTTGTAATAGAACTGAATGTCAAAGGAAATTGTGAGGTACGTGCTGCTTGGACCACGGAGTGTGTGCCCAGGGAGCATTTCCAATGGCTTGCAGGTGAGACACATTAGGAAAAATGACCCAAATCAGAAGAGAACTAAGAGTGAAGCAAAGACCTTAGGATGCAATGTAAAGGTGGCTATGCCTGTTGTGTGTATCGCTGCAGAATCATGCACTGTGGGATACACCAAAATCACCCTGTGAGTGATGGCTTTAGTTTCTGTTACTTAGATTTGTTTCATTAACATTGTAATGAGCCTTCAACTGGACAGTGTTGGGCTGAGCAAATGAGGGTATTTCTAAGATGTTGAATCAAAGCTTAAGTAAGACAAATGAAACTTCCCCAGTGGTTCTTATTTTCAGGGGATGGCTGACACCTGACTACTCCATTTATCCTTTGGTCAATGTAGGCCTATGTTTTATTGTCAGTAATGACAATTCCTACGTGTCACCATCCTTGTTTAGGTATATTTTTAGACACAATTTGGTAACTGAGTTTCCATTAAGGAAAAAACACAGATTTTAAAAAATCAAAAAGATAGTGTAGTTCATTCATTTGCTCACTAATTAATTTTTAAATTAAATTTTCAGCCAAACGTATATGGAAGAATAAGATACGTCTCAAAAATCACAATTTATTAATGTCAGCTATAAATAGTATATGGCGATGAAACATTGGTTCCCAGAACTTAAGATGGGATTGTTCTATGGTGGACCTTCTGAACCAGTCAATACCAGGTGGAAGTTCTACCTAATAAGGCAACAAAATATTAATTTATTGTACTTGAAGGTTAGCCATGAAGTTATATAATATTTTGCTTTAATTGGACCATGTGTGTAGTCACCTCCTTTACCAAGAAATTATATAGAAGCATATGATGTTAAGTATAAGATATACTTATTATGACGCCCCTCTCTCATTGGCACATGTGATTGCAACACATTTCATTACAGGTTATTTACTGTTCTTCAGGGGTTAAGACTATAACCACCACTGTCATTACCATAAGCACTAATTTTGAGTCCAATTACATGGTGCACGTATAGAAAGAACTTCACCAACTAATCTCTTACTCTGAACTTCATATCTAAGGCAATTTTTAGATTCAGTGTGCTCTAATATTTCCTCCCCATCTTCTTTGTCCAAAGCTCCATTTCTTCAAATACTAAAAATCTCCCAGAATAGTCTCTAATAAGCCCTGCTCTCTAATAAAGAAAAGCCCAAATGAAGCTTGAAGGATGAAACAAGCATAATTTGAGCTTTTTCTTGAATTCCTCCTTCCTCTCCCCTCGCCATGCTTGTCTCTCTCACTCTTGTATACACACCCACTCGTACATATTTTTGGAGGCAGAAGAGCACTGCTTGCTTTTTGTGCAAATTAAATTGCAAAAAGAAAAAAATGTTGATGTGAAACTGAAATACACTCATCAGACTAACAAGTGCTTCTGGAAAAGCTTTCACTGAACGTCATCCTGTGGAACTCAGCTCCCTTCCTCTCAGGGCCACACACATGAGGCACAGGACCTTCCAACCCCTCAAA
This sequence comes from Balaenoptera acutorostrata, assembly GCF_949987535.1. Taxonomy (NCBI): domain Eukaryota; kingdom Metazoa; phylum Chordata; class Mammalia; order Artiodactyla; family Balaenopteridae; genus Balaenoptera; species Balaenoptera acutorostrata. Next base: position 51,694,106 of record NC_080071.1, on the reverse strand, counting down.
GCTTGTTAGACAATGAACAGGATTTGGAGGACAAATTAAAGGCCTGAAAATGGTAGTCACAAAGTAGTGGGTTGTGATCCTGGAAAATAGGGAAGAAATAAGCCATTCTTCTGTTCCCTCTCTCTTCTTTTTGTGGTTTTCTTGCCACTCTAAAAAAGCTGGAGATGCTGCAGGACTTAGGGGCCTCCTGGACACAGTAGATAATCTAAAAATACATTTGTTTAAAATTTTGAAAAGCCATCCGCTCTAGACTTTGTCTTCTTTTGAGGTAATCTGTTACACGAGGCAGCTATAATTTGGCTTTTGGCAGTAACGACTAGTTATGCCAGAAACAGATCATAAATAATGTCTAGATAAATGCAGTGTTTTTATTCCAGAGGCAGCCAGCAGATGCTTTGTGGGCCCTGCTTTCTCTTGCTGACCAGATTAATTTTGCACCATGCTTTTACTCTGTAATGCTTTGGAACAAAACAAATTTAAAATGTGTCCTTTGGCCACTTGGACTTCCTCAGATCACTCACTGTAACATTCTTCAGTAATAATGAGGAGTAAACTGTCTTTTTAAAGGCTCTTCTGATAATCAGTGACTTAGCACATAGCTCCTCATAGGCAAGGAGATCAAAGGCAGAGTAATCAGTACTCCAGAGATGTTCTTCAATTGTCAAAATGCTGTAACATGTCAGGTGTGGGAAGAAGGACAATGCAAGGAAACAGAAACCTAGGGGAGCAGAAATCTCAAGTTTCTCCATGAACTGTCGCTCAAGTGTATGATTATAATTTCTGATAACCTCGTCTTCCCCTTCTATGACATTCATGTAATAGTGGAAACTATGAAACCTTTCAGATCTAGTACCTTCTCCTCAGAATGCATGTTATATCTGGACAAATAACATTGCTGCTTTCCCAAATGGAACAGTAACAGGACCTTAAAAATCAGGCTTTTTTCTTTTTGTTCTGATGAAGAGAGCAGAAGCGTCAGTGGAACTTGACCTTGAAATATAGCCCAAATGAATAACTAGGCAACCTGAAGGTAAGCATTAGCTTCAGTGATTGTGGGAAACATCATAAAGTTTCCTCTCATAACAAGCAATTCTAAGTTCGATAGACAGGCTTTCCCTAATTGAACAGGCATTGCCAGTGAATTTTTATGAGTTTATTCATTCTGAAATTTTTCTTCACAATGCAGTCAGTTTATTATGTTAAAATGTATATCACAACTGAAGCAGTTTTGTAAAACAGGCATTAATACAGTAGTGTATCTATTTACTTGTACCTTGGGGATGTAAGGCAAAAAAAAAAGCAAACTGCTTACTGCTTGAAAAATCATAGCCATCCAATAACTAATGGTGTGGTGTTGGAAGAAAGGAAAATGCTTACTGGGATTGGTTGTAATGAGATGGAAGGGTAAGTTGAAATTGAATCAAGATGTAGCACAATTGGATATTAATTCTATTTAATGTTAGTTGAAAATAAAACGTGAGGGAAGATGAACAAAGTGCATTATTTGTCGTTATAAGCCTTTAAAACTATTGTATGCTACTTCTAGCCTACAATGTATACTGAATATATGTATACCTTCTGTGATTTAGACTTTGCCATAACTGTTAGATACCAGTCCATATTTTTAATACATTTACAAGAGTTCCTGCTTGTTTCTGTGGCTGCTGATACCAACAATACTGGAATGGGAAGCCCTAAGCTTTTCTAAAGGTGAAGGATGACCCCCAAGATTAGCAACCTAGAGTGGAGTCCAATTGTGATCTCTTTATATACCCATAGTGCCTTAATGATATTTCTTAATATGTTACTCTGGCTAAAAATTAAAACTGCATATGAGATCTTAAAAATTAAAATTGAAATACTTACGTTTTCTTTGTTCTAATTGCAGTTCCTCCTTTGAATTTCCCAAATAAAATAGTCCCATGCAGCTTCAAAAGAAACCAACACTGCTCAGCCTTCACTAGCCCATAAATGTAGAAAGTAGTTCAAGGGTAATCACCAAACCATTAATTTGGCATTGGGTGCTCTTATGCAAGTTTCTCTAGCCAGTATTTTCCAACAGTTTGTTGGAAGAGTTTTTTTTTAGATTTGAAAGAGTTGCTAGAAAATGTGCAATTGGAAAATAATTTACACATACAGACACACACACAAATTACAGGCTGTTGCTATGGGACTCTATAAAGCTTACAAATTCAGAAAATAGGATATTCACATTCTCTCAATGAATCAGAAATGTAGCAGGCCACATGACTAAGCAGATGACTAAGCAGACACTCAGGAGAAGAGCTTGCAAATTGGGCTGTAGGGAAAATGCTGTCATCAGACTCTAAAAATCTACCATAATTATCACTTAAAGAAAGTCAGTGTGGAAAATTAATTAAAATACTTTTTAGGCCATTAATTTTTCTAGTTCTTAGATCCCGTCCTCCTTCCAAACCCATCCTCTGTCATGTTGTATCTAGCCCAATATCAAAAACGTATCAAGTATCAGAGGAACGCTTTAAAAACCAAACCTGGAGTTTCTTTTATTATTTTTCCACAATATTTTTATTGGCCGGTGGCCTATCTTCTTCTGAGAATATCTATTTTTTTCTGACTATAAAGATTTTTAAATTTCTTATAGTTGCCATAGGGATGGCACTTTGCATGCTGGCAAGATTTCAGTTATTTTGTCTTGTGTGATATTTACATTTTTGCAAAGATTCTTTATGGTCTTATTTTTATATCCTGCTTTCATGAGCTCATTCTTCCAAATGTGTCCTGATAATAAACAGAGAAGTAAGCATGCTTTATTTCATGTGCCTGCTACCATTTGGATGTGGGGCCTTTTCAGTTAATCAGTTCACTTAAGCAACTGCTAAGTTGCTTTTCCATTTTTTCTTCTCTCTTCAAAAGGACTCCCACTTCTAGAAGTGCCACACTGACAAAATAAGAGCAAAATTTATATGGTACTTGTTTTTTTTTTTTTTTTTTTGGGGGATTTTTTTTTTTTTTAATTCAGACAGAAAGTCACAAAAATTATACTCATCCTCATCAGTTCACTCAGTCCCATGTAATTAATTTTTTTTTTCATCTTGATCTTTTGTTAGCACTTTTATGAGTTCATCAGTTTTTCATTAGAGTTCTGAAAATGCTTATTCATTCAGTTCAGCAGTACAGTCAGTTACCAGAAACCTGTACTTGTCAGAGTCTTTTCCATGAATTTCTTGAAGATGAAACCCTTTTATAGGAACATATTTGCAAAATCATCAGAGTACACCCAGAACTGTCTGTAAATGACAGAAGACTTAAAAATGACCATGGTTAAAGATTTGATGAAAGTTCATAATAATGCAGTTGACAAGAAAATTAGTTATTTCTGAGATATACATTTTAAAGTAATAACTAGGATTATTACTTATAACATTATACCAGAACATATAAGATTTTTAGAAGTTTCCTGTAATGTCTGAAACATTTATATTAACATATTTCCATACATATTTCCATACAAATACAAATATAAGATTTTTAGAAATTTCATGTAATGTCTGAAACATTTATATTAACATATTTCCATACAAATACAAATATAAGATTTTTAGAAATTTCATGTAATGTCTGAAACATTTATATTAACATATTTCCATACAAATAACCCAATGAAAGTTTAGTATTAGTTGTTTTGTTTGTTTTTTTATACTGCAGGTTCTTATTAGGCATCAGTTTTATACACATCAGTGTATACATGTCAATCCCAATCGCCCAATTCAGCACACCACCATCCCCACCTCACCGCAGTTTTCCCCCTTTGGTGTCCATATGTCCATTCTCTACATCTGTGTCTCAACTTCTGCCCTGCAAACTGGCTCATCTGTACCATTTTTCTAGGTTCCACATACATGCATTAATATACGATATTTGTTTTTCTCTTTCTGACTTACTTCACTCTGTATGACAGTCTCTAGATCCATCCACGTCTCAACAAATGACTCAATTTCGTTCCTTTTTATGGCTGAGTAATATTCCATTGTATATATGTACCACAACTTCTTTATCCATTCGTCTGTTGATGGGCATTTAGGTTGCTTCCATGACCTGGCTATTGTAAATAGTGCTGCAATGAACATTCGGGTGCATGTGTCTTTTTGAATTACGGTTTTCTCTGGGTATATGCCCAGTAGTGGGATTGCTGGATCATATGGTAATTCTATTTTTAGTTTTTTAAGGAACCTCCATATTGTTCTCCATAGTGGCTGTATCAATTTACATTCCCACCAACAGTGCAAGAGGGTTCCCTTTTCTCCACACCCTCTCCAGCATTTGTTGTTTGTAGATTTTCTGATGATGCCCATTCTAACAGGAGTGAGGTGATACCTCATTGTAGTTTTGATTTGCATTTCTCTAATAATTAGTGATGTTGAGCATCTTTTCATGTGCTTCGTGGCCGTCTGTATGTCTTCTTTGGAGAAATGTCTATTTAGGTCTTCTGCCCATTTTTGGATTGGGGTGTTTGTTTCTTTGATATTGAGCTGAATGAGCTGTTTATATATTTTGGAGATTAATCCTTTGTCCGTTGATTCATTTGCAAATATTTTCTCCCATTCTGAGGGTTGTCTTTTAGTCTTGTTTATGGTTTCCTTTGCTGTGCAAAAGCTTTGAAGTTTCATTAGGTCCCACTTGTTTATTTTTGTTTTTATTTCCATTACTCTAGGAGGTGGATCAAAAAAGATCTTGCTGTGATTTATGTCAAAGAGTGTTCTTCCTATGTTTTCCTCTAAGAGTTTTATAGTGTCCAGTCTTATATTTAGGTCTCTAATCCATTTTGAGTTTATTTTTGTGTATGGTGTTAGGGAGTATTCTAATTTCATTCTTTTACATGTAGCTGTCCAGTTTTCCCAGCACCACTTATTGAAGAGACTGTCTTTTCTCCATTGTATATCTTTGCCTCCTTTGTCATAGATTAGTTGACCATAGGTGCGTGGGTACTTGTTTTTATCCTGCTCTCTATTCTAAGTTCTATAGGTAAAATCAAACATTTAATCATTGTGACAAACATAGAATATATACATAGAAGAGAACTGAGGCACAGAAGAGATATTCCCATAAGGTTATGTAAGATGAGTGTTTGTCCTTTTTTATCAGATGGTGGACATGCTACTTTAAAAATGTTAAAGTCATTAATTGGAATCACTCTGATTCTAAGCATAATATAGACTTTTAAAAACGCTACTATTAAAAAAAGAAAAAAATGTCACTATCAAGTGCATATAAAAATGAATATCTTATTTGAAAGAAAAATTATCTTAAAAATTGGCACTATGTGTTACCATATTCTTCTCTATTGCTTTCTCTTTTCAGCTTAGCATTTTATAATAAAATGAAATACATATATATTTAAAGGTTCATATATACAATGATAATAGATGCCATTCTTTAGGTATTTTATAGAATACATAATCAGAAGTGTAGATACATATATATGTATTTTCTAATGAAAAATCTTGGTTCAAAATTAAAATATGTAACTTTCAAAAAGATCAAAATCAAATTCCTTGTATTAAATAATGTTAATGTTAAATAATTAATAATGTTGAATATTCTTAAATAATTCAATGTTCTATGTACCATGACTAGCACTATATATACATGTATATATATGACATGAACTTTTACATGCTTAGAAAATGGGTTTTGTTCTATTAAAAATGTTTATCTGATCCCCACAAAGGGAAAATTTTTCAGAAAATCATACTCATTTCTTTCAAGTATTTTAACTCATAGTGATATTTATCAAAAACCTCTCACATTTGTTATTTTTTGATTCCAGAAAACTCCCAAATCACAAATTAGTCATTATTTGGCCTTTAATTAATCATTCTATCATATGAGTTGACATTGACAAAGTAAAACTAGAAATAATCCCACAAATGAATGTGATCTTTAATAAGGAATCTGTATATGTTAAACTACCTACTTATTGACATGTATATGAGCATTATTTTCTCTGAATAAGGTGACCTTAAAAACTAAATGAAATCAAAACAATTCTGCATTTATCCTTATTACATTTAAATAATTTACTTAACCTTTTGTCATTCACTGTTTCTCACTTGAACAAAATTCAGGGTATTATCAGATCAACCTTGAAATATACACACATACACGCACACGCACATGAACATGCACACATATATATGTCTGTGCACACACATATATTAATTCAGTCAACTTTATGAACGTTTACAAAACAAAGGATTGAATCAAGTTAAAAGAAGTATGGGAAACAATTCAGTAAAAATACTTTAGGAAGGGTGACAGGTTAACTAAAAGAGCTAAAACTAAAAGTGGCTTCTATCTCTATTCCATCATTGTTGGACAAAGAGAATGTGGTACTCAGAGAAAATAGAAGATGGAATGGGACTAGAGGGATAAAGGAAAAGGGTAAAAGCAAATTTTTTAAAACATCAGATAAATCCACTTACTGATTCTCTGATATCATGCCCTTGATAATTAGGAAAAATTAACTTTTCATTCTAATATTTCTTAAAACACAGAAAAAGGAGGAAAAAAACTTCCCAAGTGATATTTAACAAGGGAAATCAGAAAATGAGGAGAGTGATGATGGTAGTGACAATTTGGGGAGGACTATAAGCCTTTATGAATGAGAGTTTTCCTTGTTCTCCTTAGCATACATGAACAGAATTTTTTTAAAAAATAGGAATTATATGTTTTTCCTACCAGATAAGTCAAGACTTACAATTTTGTAAGTGTTTTGATATCAACCATGGTTTCAAAAGAATCCAACATACGTGTAGAGTTATTTTTTAATGTAACTGCTTGGGTGAACACCTAGTAATGGTTAAATGGAATATAGACCTGCCTAAGAACAGGACATAATGAAGTAAAAAGCCAAGTGAAATAAACAGCTGTGATGTACATATGATTTTTCATTCTAAATTAAAGGTGACTATTAAAGAGTATCACTAAGAAAAGCCTTTAGGTTTTCTATCCTTCAAAGAAACCACTTGATAAATGTGGAGAATGCTACAGGAAGGTGCTCTACTGTTCAGAAATTAGCGAAAATTTGTGGTTGTCATGGGGATACTTAAATTACAGAAAGAAATAAATCAGAAAATAATGAATGTAATTAATTTTTCTTGAAGTTCAACTGATGCAAGGTAAAAGGATATTTATTATGTGAATGTCTAGCCACCCGTGATATTAAAAAAATGAATACCAATTTTGCAGTATATGTAAATTAGACAAATTTTGTCATTGAAGATCACAGAAAATACAAGATAGAGTTACTCACTGGTGACTTTAATTTTCTCATATGTTTTTACATAAATAAATACATTTATAAAAATAGAAGGCTGATTTTTGTTACTTTTGGCATTTTTTAATAGGAAAAAAATAAATCAAAGTAAATTTAATAGCCCATATACACCAAAAGTTATCTGATGTGTAAAAAATTGCTGTAATACTGAACAATACATCACATCTTCAGGAATTTGAGCAGTTTTCAAATGCCCAGCTTTGCTACTAACTCTCAGAGAAATAACAGATCTGGATTAGATTAGAGAAACAGATCAGGCAAATAAGTGAACAACATGGGTATTTTTTTGAAAATTGAAGGAGTAATAGGGATTGGTAAGGTCCATCGTAAACTAAAGAGTTCATGCCTTGTCTAAATGAGCAAGTTAGTTTCTCTAATACTTGTCCTGCATGTTTGTATCCACACATGCTAGATTTGATTTTCATGGAAATCTGGATATCTAGATTTTCATGCAATAACTCCTAATTTTTAAATGTGGCCAGGTGAAATCATCTAGTGGGCCACAGAAGAACTACTGTCAATAACTAGTTTGTGACCTTAGAGGTTTTCATGTAGAGTTGTCTTTAATAAGTAGGCTAAAATCTGACCAATTAGGGAATTAGTTGGTTGGACTCATTGCATTTTCTCAGTTCTGGATTAATGAATATGAAATGGCCTACTGTGTTTTATCAGTGGTGGCTTTTAATAAATGATAACTCCTTCAGTCTGTAGGTGTAAGTCTTCCTTTCATGAGGCCACTAGATCTCAGGTGCACACAATAAATCCCATCTATCAGTTCTTGCATTCCATACCATTGATTTTGTTGTTGTTGTTGACAATAACTAAAAAAAATTATGGTTCACAATGGAAGTTTAAATAGGTTCCAATCAGAGAATTTACTATTTGCTACTCTCATCATTTGTCAATCTTTAGACAGATTTTCAATTCAATAACAGCAAGGAACCACTGTCTTTGTGATACAAATTAACGTACACTCATTCCTTCATGGTTTTAGAATAAGAAAAATAAAGGTGGTATCTTCAGTGTTATAAAATATATATGATTTTCAAACCAAAAGTCACCACATTTGAGCCACTGAAAAGTGATTCATTCACCAGAGTTATCTGTAGATGCCAGAGTAAGTTCGTTTCTAGAACAGTCCAAGTTTTCAATCTACAGGTAACAAACACATGATACCTAACATTTATTTAATGCTTCAAGTTTACAAATTACATTCTCTTACAGGATCCAGATATAATAATTTGATCCTAGATATAATGAAAACACACATTAAACTCTTCCTTTTTCTCTTTGACTCTCTGGAGAGGGTCTTTCAAAGGTATCCTAATGGATTACTCTCTTATGTTTCCTGGGAAGACTTCATTGCCTGAAAGTTAGGGCTGTGTTTCTGGCTTATATTATCACAGTGTGATCATATGTACTGGATTCCATACCATTTTTTCAGTTACATGTGCTCTATAAACCTGTGAGGATTAACAGAAATGTTTTATGTAAAGGACCTCACATAGTGCCCTGGAATATAGATGATACTCAGTAAATACAAATATCCTTAGCTGCCTCTGTTTTGGCCACCTTCTTTCCAAATGCACTTATTTTGTCAAACGTACCCGTATGCCAGTTCCTGAAGCAAAATTCCGATTATAGTAATTGTACACTCCAACATGTGCTATGGATTCTTCCTGCCTCCAAAAGACAGGGCATAGCTTCAGAGACCCTTTCTGAGCCTCTTCTCCATTGCTTCCTCTTTACCATCAAGTTTTATCCAAACTGAACAGCTGTCTATTTAGCTTCTCTCTCAGGTCAGTATCTTTGCCCCAATTTCTTGTCTACTTGGAATTATTTTCCTACTTCTTTTCCTCATCATTTATATCTGATAAAAATCTTACTCATCCTTGGGGCCCAGTTCAGCAAAGTATTTCCCCTTCCTTACTAGCAGAGCACTGAGTGGCTCAAATCACTTATTTATAAGTGTTACAGCCCTAAAATTAATGAAGTCCACACCTCAGCCCTACTATAAGACCACAGGCATGTTTAGGATAATGTCTTTATCCCATTCACTTTTGTATACCCCCAGAAGGGGGAGGTTGCCTTCCACATAGTAAACATTCAATAAATATTTATTGAATTGACTTGGTAGAAACCATAGGAGCCATTATGACAAGCTTCCTACCCAATTCAGAAATCCCCTCTATACCTTCCCCACTGCCTGGCTTCTGGTAGAAATATGTGGAATCTCATTACTTCATGATATAGTCTTTTCCCTTGTGGGAAAATGGAAATGATTAGAAAGTTCTTTCTTGTTTTGACCTGAAATGTTTTCCTCTTCTTTTTACCTTGCTGTCAGCTCTTCCTGTGGAATTTAAATATTAAAAATTTCTCATTTCCCTCTTCCACATGGCAACGTTTTAAATATTAATATAGTGCTTACCCTAGTCATTCTCTTCCCCTGTTAAACCTCACTTACCCCTGACTCCCAAGTTCTGTTTTCCTAATATGACACCATTTTGGTCACCCTCTTTTTAAATGTTACTTATTTTATCATTTTACTTCTTTTAATGAGGAAACTAGAAAAGGGCAAACTGCTCTGTGAATGATCTGACCAGTCCAGGATGCACTGGAAATATTATCTCCCTAAGTGTGAACCACAATCCTGCAGTTTAGCCTACAACATTAGCAGCCAAATCATGTGGTTGGCTCAGAGTCAGCTTCAACAAAAAAAAAAACCACTTAGTGAGTGCCTGCTATCTGCCAGGCACAATAAGGCCCTTCCACATATGTTATCTCAGTAAATGTGTAGCTGATTAAAGCTCCCAAGTCATTGTCACACAAATTGCTGTCAAGAAAAGATCTATCTTCAACATGTGTAATTGCTATCCCAACACAAATCTAGGATTTTTCATTTATCCCAGTTAAATTTCATTATGTTGGCATTGTCTCATTCCTTATCCAAGTTGAATTTCATTATGTTGGGTTTGCCTCATCCCTTTAGCCTGTCAAGATCAATTTACATCCTGTTTCTGGTGTCAAAGATAGTAATCAGTTTTCCCAGCTTCGAGTCAACTACATATTTGATAAGGACATGATTTAGTCTTCAGCTAAGACGCTGATAGAAAAAAATGTTAACTGATGGAGCAAAGCCAAGGAGGGAAACTACCTCTCTAGAGTCCATTACTGATTCATAATTAGAACCCCTAAGGTAGGGCTCTTCGATATACCTTCAAATTCACCTAAATGTTCTAGCATTTGTTGCACATTCTCTGTCATAGCTACGAGGGCATCATGAACTTTCTTTAAGTATCTAAATAGAATATGATAGAAAGCCCATGAAATATGAGATTGGTGTGGTGTGCCTTTATCCGAGTGCACACTTGGTGTTAAATGTTTGTTTATTTATTCATTTATTTGTTTATTTGGTTTCCACGTTCACCACTTACTAGAGGGTCCAAACTGATAGTCTGACAGTCCTTTTATAGATTTTTTCAAAGTTAATAATTGTATGACAAGTCTGTGGATTCCACACTTTGATTTTATCCATTTTTGAAAATGGGGTCATTTGCTCATCTCTAATCTTATGGGATTTCCTCTATTCACCATCATTTCCCAGTGATTACCCAGAACGATTTGTTTCACAACCTTTCAAATGTAATTCATCTGTGTCTGGACTTGAGCATTCATTTAAAAAGGCTAAATGCTCTCATAATCTTTGCTTTTATTTTGTGCTTCAATTACTTCTTTACAATGCTATCCTGCCTAACGTGAAGGTAATTCTCCCAGTGGAGAGAAGTGGAAGCAAACACCATTTTACCACAGTTAACAGTATATCATTCTTCCCAAGCAGTGATCGTATCCATCATTTAAAAAATCTTTTTTACTCTGATATAGTATTCATATCGTATGTACACATATTTCATGCACATTTAAAAGAAAACTCTTTAGTGTCCTTAGTATAGGTAAGAAATATGGTCCTATTCTTAAAGATTGTTGCTTCTCTTTTGTATTCATCTTCGGTTATATGTTCTTCCCTTCATATTTTGTACACGTTTCGTTTAAATCTGAGCTCATCAGAAGAAAGAGAGCCTTAAGCAACCACACTGGTTTCCTTGGATACCGATTCTTTATTTTCCTCATCAGTATTATTTGTGATTGTATTATCAGATCTTCAGTTTTTACTTTCCACCTCCTTTAAATTTTCTGGCCACAGAACCCCCAGGGGAACTATGATAGCTATTGCTTCTTAAATTGTTTTTTGATATAATTTCCTAAAAACTAGGGTATGCTTTAGTAGCCTTTTCTTTTCTTTTCTTTTCTTTTTTTTTAAAGAAGAGATGATCTTTTTTTAATTTATTTCTTTTTTTTAATTTTTGGCTGTGTTGAGTCCTCGTTTCTGTGCGAGGGCTTTCTCTAGTTGTGGCAAGCGGGGGCCACTCTTCATCGCGGTACGCAGGCCTCTCACTGTCGCAGCCTCTCGTTGCAGAGCACAGGCTCCAGACGCGCAGGCTCAGTAATTGTGGCGCACGGGCCCAGCCGCTCTGTGGCATGTGGGATCTTCCCAGACCAGGACTCGAACCCATGTCCCCTGCATTGGCAGGCAGACTCTCAACCACTGCACCTCCAGGGAAGCCCCAGTAGCCTTTTCTTGATTACTAAAATGTCATGGATGCTTTCTCTAAAAGTTTCCATTATTTCAGATTCAAGAATAAGCTCCTCTTTGCTGGTAAAATTAAATCAGGAATCAAAACTCCCTTCATTGTTTTGTCTTCAACCTGAGGAATGTTGTTTCAGTAAGACAGCACAAGTTTCTGATGCTCTTTACTGGAGAACGGGCTTTCTAGTAAATGTCCAAGTGGTTGAATTTCCCACAAGTTGTCTCTTTTAACATCTGTGTGATTTGTGTAATACAAAATCAGCATCATGTGTGAATTCTGATCCTCAGCCCAGACCTACAGTATCAGAAACTCTAGAGGTGGGTCTCAGCATTCTGTGTTTCAACAAGCCTTTGAGATCATTCTCCTGCCCACTAAAGTATGAGAAGCACTGTTGTAAAGCATCATCCACATCTTCTGACTATGAAGCAATGCAGAACATTATCCCTTAGTCACTTATGTTGATTCAGATATTGTCTACTAATGTCACATATTTACAAGTAGATGTACATCTTCTTACCACATGGTAGAATGTTCCTGCCCTTTTTTTTTAAATTAATTATTAGCTTTGTTTTTATTATTTAAAAAAAATTTTTTTGGAGTAAAATTGCTTTACAATGTTGTGTTAGTTTCAGCTGTACAATGAAGTGAATCAACTATATGTATACCTATATCCCCTCCCTCTTGGACCTCCCTCCCACCCCCCCACCCCACCTATCTAGGTCATCACAGAGCACTGAGCTGAGCTCCCTGTGCTATACAGCAGGTTCCCACTAGCTATCTGTTTTACACATGGCAGTGTATTTATGTCAAACCTAATCTCCCAATTCGTCCCACCCTCCCCTTCCCCCACTGTGTCCACATGTCTGTTCTCTATGTCTGCATCTCTATTCCTGCCCTGCAGATAGGTTCATCTGTACTATTTTTCTAGATTCCACATATATGCATTAATATACGATATTTAACAAAAATAAGCAAATGGAATCTGCCTTTTCTATTGATTTATTCCTTTTGAACAAGCAGTCTTCTATATCACAGACATAGTTGAATCCCAACAAGTATTCTGATACCGGTAAGATAATTCAACTTGTAATATTAAATTGCCAGTGTTTCCAAAAATATGTTACCCATCAGGCTCAGTGTATAAGTACGTAAATATCTGAGGCCTTTCATGTAGTCTGACTCATTCAGGATTATTTCCTCCTGAGAACTTCTTGGCACTGTCTCCTGTATTGGTCTTGCTCAGACCATTATTACCACCTTATACCTGATCTCTCTACTCCCAGACTCCCTCACTCTGATCTCTTCCTCTATGAATCAACCTGAAACACAGCCCTAATTATATCAGTTCCTTGTTGGAAATTCTTTGTTGATTTTGAACTCCTCAAACTGGCATTTGAGGCTCTCTATAATACCACTTCAACCATCCTCTGCAGAATTTCATTTCATGAACCCCTTCTTCATAGCCCACATTCCAATTCAATGGAACTAAGTTTTGTTCCTGGGACTTACCTGCCCCCAGGCCTTTGTTCATGCTCTTCCTTCCTCTTGACATGCCATTTACCTTCATTTTCTTGTTATAACCCTTACCTCATATCTCTGGGGTGCCCCACCCTCATGAGTCCTTTTCTGTATAACTTGGTTAGATGTCATCTCTCCTCCTCTTCCTCTGCTGAACACCAATGGAACATAAAACGTTGTATTTTATGTTCCTGATTTCATACAACTTTGGACAATATATGATTGGGGATTTTTCATACACCTCTATTAAGAAGGGACATCTGATGCATCCTTCACCCTAAACAATATTTGTGGAATTGAAATAAATGTCATGCTGTAGCAATTCATTTCATCATTTCTTCTAGGCATTTTTTTTCTTTCCCTTTTATTCCCCTCCTAAAATTTTCTCAAATGATATAGGTAATTTCAAAGTGCCTAAGCAGGAAATCAAGGGCTTTGCTTGATTTGAAATTCAAAATTATTTGAACTTAGTGATTCAATACAGTAATGTATTACCTTTTTGATGACTGGCCCCTTGAGTATAATGTTCTTTTGATAAGTCTAAAGTTAATTGTTCACCTTTGAATGACTTGTTTCCAAATGGAAATGGTAGAAAATGTTAATTAAAAAAGCTTGATGTTACAAAAATGACATAATGTGTGTGTGTCTGTGTGTATGAGAGAGAGAGATTGAGAGAGAAGGAGGTGGAGGAGAGAGAAAGGGGGGGAAGAGAGAGAGAAGAAAAAAGAAAGAATTCACAAAGAATGAGTTGGCCATGTGGGTCTTCAATCTTTCTTTCCCCTTCTGTCAGTAATACCACTAACAAACACTCAATTTAAGAGGAAATGTGAGCTAAAAATATAGGAAAATAATTATTTTATTCCACACATGTATAGGTAAGTGGTGGTTATATTATAAAAATTATAAATTATAAAAAATGATTAAAAATATACCATGTCTTTGGACAGTATGTTGTAGAATCGAGAGGTTTTATGAATCATAACAAAAGTAAGATATGAGGAAGCTGACTTCATGAAAATAGGGGAAAAGGCTTAGCAATTAACCTTAAGATGAAGTATCTTTCCTTCCTTACCATGATCAACTCATATTTAAGTATTTTAATGGAAAATGACTTGTATTTAACCTTTTATGACTCAGAGAGCCATTTAGTTGTAATTATAGCTAATCCAATTAAAGATGGATTATAATAACTGCTGAATTAATAGATCATGAAATACTGAGTTTAATTAGTAGACTCTGTTTTGAAAAAAATGAAAAAGAATTTTTAAAAATATTATGTGAAAACTCATTAAAATTTTAGTCTAAACTTAAAATTGTGGAAGTCCAATTATGTAAAAAACAAAAAAACGTAAAATAGAAGAAACACAAAAAATAATGGAATAGTATGAAATTTTGAGAAAAATTTGAGTTCCAATTTTATATTTATTGAATTTAAATTATTTTAAACCCTTAATCTTGAAAGAAAATATTAGTAATTTTTAATTTCTTCTTTCCCCAGAAAAATTAATATTATTAATATATCTACTGAAATAATAAAAATGGTGCAATAATAATAATAGTATTAAATACAATTTTACTTTTTCCAGATTATAGATCACAGTGTAACCCAACTAAGCCACATATAGACATTTTGTATGTATTTGCTGCATATTTAGGGAAAATAATGTAGTTGCAGTTAAATTAGGGTAGGTGACCTATGTTGGCATCAAATGTAATATTTTAATGTTAGTGTAGTTTATTTTTTTTTAGAAGAGCTATGGAAACAAATATGAATAAAGGAGACCTTTTTTAAAATTAATGACTATTGGTATGGCAAATAATTACACAACTAAAATTAAAGGACTGTTTTATTATGTGCATAAAATAGATTATACAGTGTGGTGTGCCTTCATCTTTCCAGCTAT
The DNA here is from genome assembly GCF_949987535.1 of Balaenoptera acutorostrata. NCBI lineage: Eukaryota > Metazoa > Chordata > Mammalia > Artiodactyla > Balaenopteridae > Balaenoptera > Balaenoptera acutorostrata. Next base: position 51,678,720 of record NC_080071.1, on the reverse strand, counting down.
TCCTACAAACATATTAAAAAGGGCTTCATTCCAATAGATGTGCACATTAAGATCAAGTCCTCAGACTGGGAAATTGTGGAGCAATATAGGCAAATCCCTAATAATAAATGTCATATTTTCTTAATTCTGTGTTATAGTATTTTCATATTTTAACATTTTTGAAATCAGGATGCATCTTAAAATTGAAATGTAAGAACAACTATGAGGTTTTCAAACTCTTGTTCCACTGCATGGGGGATTTTTCAGGGTGATATGAGCTAAAGTATAATGTTAAAATGTTTTCCTCTAAAAGTGTTCTTATTCCTTGGGTAGCCCAAGAACTACCTACTTCATGGTCAGAATGCATTGCTCTGAGGATAATGCCTTTTTCTTTTTTTTAACAAGCTGGTAAAAAGTGTCAGGCTATTTCACTCTCTCCTTTTATAAACTTGCCACTGGGTTTTATTTTCAAGATGACTAGAGGTACCCAAATTAGAGAATTGGTAGACATTTAAAAAATAAATAAATAAGATCTAGAATATATGATTGGAGAACTCAAGGAGCACTTCTAAGGCCTGCATGAAGATCCCAAGATTCCTAGTATTTTATTCATTCTTGGGCCATCCAGGTAGATATATATAAACTGGCACCAGAGGTAAAATACCTAATTTAGGTGCCTCAGACCAGAACAGGTTAAGATTACTCTGTGCTCAACACACACTTATGGGACACCCAGGAATGCCCCAGGGGAAATATGTGGCGCTTGAAAGAAGTACTATGGCAATTATGTATCAGATAGAGCAATCCCCCAGAATGCACCGTCTGTGCTGTATGCTGGAGAGTTCCATTCCCTCCTGGGGGTGCCGAAATGTGCTGCTGCATCACTTGGAATGGAAATGCATTTTCTGTGAGTAACAACCTCCTATGAAGAAATTAGTTTCTCCTTAAGCATTTGGAAGCTGCTGAGCAACCCATAATCAAGGTTTTCTTAATGCTGTTTTAAACAGACCCATTATCAGAGTTGCATCACTCTGAAAGCTTCAGACTTCATTACACTATTAGAAAAAATTAACATATTATACCTGATAAGCTTCTAGCATATTCAAAATCTTGCAGCCTTACTAATGCTGACTACCCCAGCACTTTCTTTCTTATTAAAAGTGAGTTGCACAGAATTAAAATATATGCTGTTTGTCTACTTTTTTCTTGAGATAAGGCAGCAATAGTTAACTTGTTCTGAAGTTAATTTTCTATTTGTGAATTCAAGTATTTTTAGCATATCTTTTCTTTTGTTAAAATATATCTGATTGTGCAATAATTTATAAAGGAAAACCAATTTGAGCATGTTTATAGTAGATAATATTAAACGTAGATTTGAAGGTTAAAGTGATTGATTAGAATATTTGTCAGTAATTTAAGTAAAAACTAAGAATATTATTATATTATGCTAATGCTGAATTGCTACTTCATATGTCAGTTCTCTAATATTTTTAAAGTTGAGTTAGAAAAAATTTTTAAAAATGTATACACATTGAGTAAAAATCGTGCTTTTAGCTTGCTGAAAATAGGCTTTATCAGAAATGGCAAATTAAAATAAATTTGTGACAGATACAATTTGTTTGGACTTAAGTTTAATAAGTGAAAAGTTAAATTTATATAAAAGCCTGAAAACTGAAATGATCTGAAATCTAAAGTAGCAGTGGAGAATCAAGGTTGGAAATATGAATCATATCCTTACACAATTCCACGCAGGAGAATTGTGTAGCTTTGCGTTAGGAAATACTACCAAACAGCCCAGACCTCTGTATCTCAAAACTTTAAAGAGTTGCCAAAGAGTACATACATATGGCATCACCTTTAACATTAAATTAAGGTTAGAATACAATCAACAAGTTCCTACTGTATAGCACAGAGAACTATATTCAATATCCTGTAATAAACCATAATGGAAAATAATATGAAAAGAATGAATATATATGCATAACTGAATCACTTTGCTGTACAGTAGAAATTAACACAAAATTGTAAATCAACTATACTTCGATAAAATAAATTTTTTTAAAGATTAAGATTAGAAGGATGTAAAAGTGTAAGTTGTGTTGGGTAGAAAATGTTTCTAGTAGTTTTAAGAATTTTTGCTAAGCTGAGAGTCAACTATTACAAGGAAGAATAACATACAAATATAAAGAGATTATAACTTAAAATGCCCAGGATTTCTTGAACTAGCATACTTAAGACTTAAAAGGATTGGGCTTTTCAATTAATGTAAACCAAAGTTAAAATTACAAAATTATACTGTTGCCCCATTTTTTACTTTAGACATGGCCAACTCTGTCTGCTCTTGTCATGCCTTAGCACAGCGCTTCAACGTTTGCCCCAAATAATTGTTCCATGCTGGCAAGTCACTGATTTCTCCAAAACAAATAGAAGGACTTCTATTTTAAACAAATAAACAGAAAACTGCATTGTTGATTCTCAAATGTTCCCTAAATGTATAATCTTTACATTTTGGATTTAGGAAAGAAAGTAGGAGAGAAGGGAGGAGGGGTAGCACTTAAAGACAGAAGGGAAAATATTTTAATACCATTAAGAATTCATGCCAATAACAGCTGTGAATTAGGTGGCTTGTGATACTTAATGAACCTTGTATAATTTGCTGTATTGTTAGTCAATATGTGGCTTTCTGTAAGCATTTAGGGAGTTATACCTTGGTGAACAATAAGGTCCAGGAAATTTTTCTTTCTCCTTGCTGATAGAGAATCATTCGGAAGTCGTCTGAGGCAATGGCAATTCCATTAGTGCACTAGATCCTCCCAAGACTGAGGGAGGAGCTGCAGACTGTCAGAAAGCCTGGTGGAGGGAAGGGTCACTTGTCACTAACAATCTCATTCGTGTACTTAGTATTATAGTTGTCAGGGTAAGAATGCTTCGCTGACACAACACATGACTAAATATGGTAGTTCTAAGTTACTTAGCAAAATAACAAACTTCAAAAACCCAAAGTGAGAATTACTTTGATATTTATAAAAATAAATAAATACAGTGGAGAAGTGAATTGCCCAAAGTGGGAAGAGGGAACAGCCAAAGTGTTTCTTTGTAGCTGGAAGGTAGCTCCACATAGCGAAAGAGGACAGGTTTTGGAGTCTCACCAAGCTGGGAGGAAGTCACTCAGCCTCTCTGAGACTCAGTTTCCCTAACACGACTGTAAGGTGAAGGCACCAACGTCCTGAGTATAAAACACCAAATAATTTGGGTGTTAGTTGTTTTTCCCTCCTTCTAGTTGCAAGTGTGTCTTTTCCTTTCTCTCAAGTGTAATGAGTATGGCAATATCTAGAGTATATCAAGCTGTGACAGGAAACCTGAAAAGTGCACTCCAGGTCTTCAGTTTGTGACTAGCAGTTTTAGTTGTCACCTTTTATTGTCCTCATACAAATCCTGATGCATTTTCTTCTCTGAAATATATCATACAGTATCTTCATACAAATAATTGAATGTATTTGAGATATGTGAATAATTTATAAGATTTTCTCTGTTACCCAAGCTGTCATATAGACTTGGCAAATGTATTCACAACTGGGAACATTTCCATGGAAAAGAAATGGTAAGTTATTCAGATTGTACTTTTTCTCCATCACCTAATTAATTAGCACAGCATATTAGGGACTCATTTTACGTATAAAGTAATATTCAACTAGACATAATGAACAAAGATTAAAAATGTTTCAGAAAGTGGCTTATAAATACCTTATTTTTTGTTTGTTTGCAGGGAGGGAGAATATTGATTCTTTTTCAAATATCTGAATAATCAACCAAATTTTTCCATTTCTATCTGGATTTTTGGTAGATACGTCCATATTTATTGGTATTTTTTAAAACAAAATTTTTATTAAACTCACTTTCTCTAAAGTACTTTAGTTTTGTCTGAACTTTAAATAAAATTAATATTTGTTTTAAAAATTATGAAGGATACTTATTAAAATTAGAGCTGTGGTGAATTTTTTTAACTCATAGATGGACTTTCCTTATATAATAGCTTGAGAATAATTTTATTTACCTTACTCATTTGCCTATCTCTTCTTGGCTACATATATTTTAAGACTTGACTTCTAGTTTAAAGTAATATTTAGTTTGACCAAAGACAAGGAGGGAAATTTCTCAAATCTTTAAGACATGCCAGTTTCCAAATGTTTCCCCTTCCAAATGAGAAAACTTTAAAAAAAAATAATTTTGTACTATATAATTTCACATACGTGATGCAGTTTGGGACAAGGAATGGTAATGACTCTTTCATGGTACGCTTCTCCAGTTAATCAATGCCTCTTTTATGAGAAGTTTGGTCATAACATCTTTTCAGAGGATATAAGACTAGCTAATGAGGAAGAGTTAATTCTGAGTATACTATAGGTAAGAAATAAAAGGGGCACTACTATGCAAGAGGCAAAACAGTCCTAGAGTGACTAATATCTAGTCTTCAAAAGGAATGTGCTTGTTGGGCAATGAGGACAGATTACGGGAAATAAGGAGGCAGCCATGACTGTGACAAAGTTTGAAATACTGGAAGAATATGTCTGTGTTTCCTCTTAGTTTTATGGTCAATATGAATTACTCTTCTGTCCTTACATGTTTAAACTCCATTTGCCAGGTGTCAGCCAAGAAACCCATTTTCTATTTGCTTATTCATGTTTTCTGTCATCTGAAAATTTTTTATAAGTGTTCAGTCTGCATCTCTGAGGTTGGCTACATAAATTTGAAATACTTGCTGATCTTATCCATCCAGGAGATCCTGGCAGCTTCACAACTGTGTAGGGAATCCAGTTATTATTCTCAGGAGAACTAATTTGACCCAGAGAAGGTGCAGAGCATTCAGATCCACAGAAGAGAGAATGCAACATCCATCACACCTGCCAGCCTTTTGTCAGGTGACCCACAGAGCCCCATGAGAATGTCTTCAATAGGGAAAAGCTTGACTGCCTCCTTAGGTTAAGAAAACGTGATGCAGTTTATAACAGCTAAGACAGGGGAGATGAGAAAGGGATGGATAAATCACTTCAAATGAAGCCATAAATAGAAAACAGTGTGAGAGCTCGCCCCTGTGGTCCTGTACCCCACACCTCCTCCAATTTGCAGACTAGACATTCATTTTCATAATGATTGCATTCACACGTGTTTATCTTAAAGTGGTAGGAGTCAGGTGATTAAATTCAAATGCTGCTGGATGAGATGTATTACCCAGCAGCACTGTAGGCTCAGACTCCTTCAGTTAGCAAAGAGTGAAAGGTGCATTTAGAGGAGCAGCTGATCAGTTCTTGGCAGGTGGAGTACTGCTGAAGTAACAATTTGCAGTAGTTTTACACTCCTGTCAGTGCCAGTTGGCAAACTAATGGAGATGATGGAATGAAAGAACAAAATGTCACAACAGAAAGGAGTGAGTTGAAAATTCAAACATTTTCTTATTTCTCATAATCCTACTGATTCAAAATTAAATCAGTCTACAAATGAACCAACTCGATATTGAATAAAAGGCAGCTATCTGCATGATTTTTTTCCAAGTAGGAAAATCGATGAACATTCTTGTAACCATTAGCTTGTTCAAAGCATCATGATGATTTGTAATAACTCAGAGAACTAGTTTGTAAACAAGAATATTGATTTTAAGAGAATATGTTTTAGTTGAGAATAGCAATCGATACAGACGTTGAAACCCTACATTAAGGAATCCCTTGTAGTGGTATAGCAGAAAATCAGTACCAAGGTAGCAAGGTCAATTTTAAACTATTATTTTCTTTTTTCTTTTTTTTTAAAATACATCTTTATTGGAGTATAATTGCTTCACAATACTGTGTTAGTTTCTGTTTTCTAACAGCAAATAATAATAATGCTAATAATGTATCTCCTAGTTGTCCTCCTAATAATGATCATGTGGATTTACTATATAGTCCTTGCCTTTCACTACAACTGCACAAGGAAAACCAATTCTGTATACATGTTGTAAGTCATGTTTTAAACTTCAAAGATTTAATAAGTGTTGTTGACTTCCCGTGATTCATTCAATTATAAGTGTTTTTATAACTCAGAGGAAGTATATCAGTTTTTGACTGTAGAAGAAAATGTAGGTTCATTTATCAAAACAAATGAGAGAAAATCAAATTAGCACGTCACATCAGAAGTTCAGCACAGGATAACTAAATGTGAAGTAAAGATGTTGCCAACTATCATGAATATCACCTCAGTAAATACACTAAAGAACAAATCTTTACTTCAGAGAAACTATAAAACAGCAGCTATTAGCACATCAAGAATGAGCAAGTAACTTGCCAAAGGTTGAAAAGTAATTTTCTCCTTAGTATAATTTTATGTGGTGACTTATTCAGTTTTCTCCCATTTGGTATAAGGGAGAAGTTGTTTTAACATTCACATGGAAAAATAGATAAATAGCTTTATCTATTGCATGGCTGCCATAAAGCTCGGAGCCCAATTTGTATGCCTTGTTATTATATATACATCTTAAAATGATATACATTCCCTAATTTTATTTCTGGATTCCAATCTGACTTTTATACCTTCACCTTGCATTTTTGCCATTCTGTTATGGGTTTTTTGTTTTTTTATTTACAAATGATTAAATCACATTGAATAGGGCAAGCATATAGTTCTATCAACCTATTAAAACCTGATAGCGTTCTTTTAAAAGATATATAAAAAAAGGATACTTTCATTTCTATGCAGTGTTTATGTGTATATTCATTCTGTAAAGGTAATCTTCTGATCTCATTATTCTACACTTAATTAGTCTTTGGACCAAGCAGATATATACAGTTAATTTCATGAACAAACTCAATTTCATCACCTATTGACCACAACAGAAGCCATAGAGTGCGTACCGTGCACTGGATTTTAAAAGGGGCTATAAAAATCACACAATTCTTTGGCAGGACTTAGCCACTCCAAAAGGAGAAATGCCTATCCCATTCTTAAGAAAAGCCGCATAATTTACCATCTGATTTTTTTTTTCTGGAATTTAAAATAAAGCTCTTATATTGGCAGAGTCTAAATTCCTCTGACATCAGTTTTAGCAGAGTGGAGGTTAGCTGTTATATGCCAAAATATTTCTCTTGTATATTTCCATTAAAATGAGTCCTGTTACTAAGTACTTTCTTTTAGCCCTAAGGAAATCAAATTCTGTTTATGCTTTTTCACTGGAGAGTAGAGGGGTTGGCCTGGACTGGGGCCGGATTTTATCATAGCTGCATGGTGAATATTTTTCAGGGAACATAGCTGTTGCCACTTCATTCTCCTTATCCATCCATTCCACATAATTTGCATATTTACCTGTTGAATGTTTTTAAAACTTGTATCATCATTATCATGGGAATGATAATAGGAAGAGGGAGGACGGCTAAAACCCTTAGTGTTGTGTAGAAGCTTGCTATTCAAGTGTGGTCCTCCAGCCAGTAGCAGCGCCACCCCCTGGGCTCATGTTAGAAATGCAGAATGGAGGCCCCACCAACTGAATCAGCAGTTGCATTTTGACCAAATTGTCCAGGTGATTTGTTTGCACAGTAAAGCTTGCGAAGCCCTCATTCCAAAGGCCACGTCAGTCTAGCCCCATCTTGCCTCTCCAGGTACATCCTCCCACCACCCGCCGTTCCCTCCTTCCACATTGCTTCCACTGGCTCTCGTTTTCTCTGGACACAGAATGATTTTTTTCATGCCTCCAGTCCTGTATACAAAAGTGGTCTCTTTATCTAGAATTTCCTTTCCTGATTTCTCTGCCTAAGAAACTATTACAGATGCTTTATGACCAAGTATCTTCTCATCTGGCATTTCTTTTCAAACTATGGCATCTGATAAATCACAATCAGTTGGTTTTCTCCTCTTTGCTCCTATAGTACCTTTACATATTTCTAACACTTATCATATTATGCTGACATGTCTTTTTCCCTCACTATACTGTGTTTTTATTTCCCTGATACCCATTAGAATTCAGATAACATGGTAGGCCCTTGACAAATGATTGTTCAAGAAATTCATGAAAGAATGGACACTGTGAGGTTCTCTACATCTTGCTCAAAGCAAATAAAAACAATAAATATTTACTGTAGGGCAATTTAAACAATTACCTTTGGTATCCTTTAGAACAGGGAAACCGCGGTCCAAAACCTACAATTCGAGGGTGAAGTCCAGCCCTCAGCCACTGTGATTTAAGCCAAGTTGGTTTTAGGAATTAGCTTTTGCTGCAAACTTGATAATGTTTCTTAATAAATTCAACCTAAAATTACAAGGCAAAGAGCATCTATGTGTGCAGCTTATGCTGCTATAAAGCAATTTCGAGAACAACTAATATTGTTTGAATCACAAGTAATGTCAAGCTGCTTTAGACAATCCTGGTGCAAAGTTAAAGTAAGAAGAATGATCTTCATTCCCACACATATCTGCAGTGGATCTATTTTATGAGCTCAGACTACATTCCCGAAGCACTTTTCAGGCCTTGATGCAAGTGCAAAGGAAATGTGCATATTTCAAAATGCATTTAACTGTGCAACGGAGGAGCTTCCACCTAACCTTCAACTGGAAGTCATTAACTTACAATTTAAAGACAAGCTAAAAGGCAAATACCAAGATGATCTAATACAATTCTATAAATTCCTTCCAAACAATAAATATGCTCAATTGAAACCGTGTGTTCATGCATTTATATCAGTGTTTGGCACTACCTGTGTGGGTGAAAAGACATATTCAAAGAAATAATATATAAAATCACACTACAGAAAAACATTTGCAATTAATTTTGATGATAGAGAACTTTGGACCTCAGTTAAGCAAAATACTATCTCCCTCACCCCCAAAATTATATTTTCTCACTAATCTGTATTACACAAAACCATATACAATTTTTATTATTACATTTTGAATTTCATCGATATAAAACTTGTGAAAATTTAGTTTCTCTCTTGTCATATAAGTACCCACATAATTGATTTGCCTCTTGGCCTATGATCCTAAAATATTTACTATCTGGCACCTTACAGGAAAAGTTTGCTGACCTCTGTTCTAGAACCAAAGACAAAAAGAATAAACATGTTTTCACTTATACGGGAAATCTAAAAAACAAACCAACAAATGTAACAAAACAGAAAGAGATTCACAGATACGGAGAACAAACTATTGGTTGTCAGAGGGGAGGGGGCGGGGGGATGGGCAAAATAAGTGAAGGGGATTAAGAGATACAAACTTCTAGTCATAAAATGAATGTCACAGGGATGTAATGTACAGAACGGGGATATAGTCAACAAAATTATAATAACTTTGTATGGTGTGTAATCTATAAAAGTATTGAATTACTATGTTGTACACCTGAAACTAATATAATATTATAAGTCAGCTTATAGTTTGATAAAAAAATGGGCAACATATCAATATTTAATAAGTCTGGGAATAAAGTGTAGACAATTTCACCAATTTAGAAGTTATCACATAGTATGTTTACATATTTCCTAAATAATCTTGGTAAAATATATAACAAAAATATGTTTTTAAAGATGTATTTGAATTATTTTCTGAGAATAGTCACCAGGTTTAGATCAAATTTACTTTATAAACATTTTAAATCTACTGTATAAAGAAACCTAGTCTTCAGGGAATTTATCTCTTTCAGGCAGTAAATTGTTATAATTTTTTAAAAGCTGAAAACAGCCTTCATATTTAGGTGTGCTGAATAAGCTCTCAGTTCCTGAAACAACTTACATAATTAAACTCAGCAGGTATCTCTTCACTGTTTACTGTGCGTTTCATCATATAGAAGCATTTCTTTCTTTCTTTCTTTTTTTTAAACTTTGGGTTTATTTATTTATTTATTTATTTATTTATTTATTTATTTATGGCTGTGTTGGGTCTTCGTTTCTGTGCGAGGGCTTTCCCTAGTTGCAGCAAGCGGGGGCCACTCTTCATCGTGGTGCGTGGGCCTCTCACCATCGCGGCCTCTGTTGTTGCGGAGCACAGGCTTCAGACGTGCAGGCTCAGTAATCGTGGCTCACGGGCCCAGTTGCTCCGCGGCATGTGGGATCTTCCCAGACCAGGGCTCGAACCCGTGTCCCCTGCATTGGCAGGCAGATTCTCAACCACTGCGCCACCAGGGAAGCCCTAGAAGCATTTCTGAACGCATGTCAATGGCTCTTCAGAGCTGAAGAAAGTGGAAAGGTGTTTTGCTTCACCATGACTTGTATATAGATAGCCCTTAAAGACAAAGCAATTTTCTGTGTTGAAACTTTGATTCTTTTAGAGCAATTACAGTGGAGTAGTTATGCCATTCCTGAACTTTTCACCACAAAGTGGTTGCCTGTTAGAAACCCAATCTCAGAGAACTTGTTCAAAAACTAGCCGTCACTCTAGGTAGTCAATTCAAGAGGATCAAAGGAATCTGTTGGCACATACATCTGTTATGAAATGATCTCTACTCTAAACTTTTGGGTACAAAACCCTCTATTTTGATTAGAACTGTTGAGCTGACACAACTGAGACTGAAAATGTTCATAATCTTTAAGGTGTAAGTCATAAAGGAATAAAACCAAACTATTCTCTAGTAGATTAGTTTTATTCCAATTCTATATTTTATCAATAGAAACCAAGAACTTCCATTTACTTCAACACTTTTTAATTCATTGTTTTTCCTTTCCTAATATTCTATTTGGACCCCTGGTTTTCTTTAAATAAATTGCCATTTCCCTCCACTTCAAGAATCTTTAATTTGCACTTAGTAACTAACCTATTACCAGTATTTTTAATTTTCTTATGACAAGTTTATGTGAGTATATACCAACTTGATATTAAATACTTTTTAAGTTTACTTATCATTGAGTTGAATATAGGTCTCAGAAATAAATCCTATACCATGTATAGTTTATGAAAATTATCTTTAAATGTAGCTTTTCATAACTTTGAGAGAGCACTGCACTTTTCTAAGATTTCTGAAACACGTAAATTTTTTTACCACCTCAGATAACAGCCATTCTCTGATAACTCCCATCAGTTGGAAATCATAAAGTCTTATTTGTTAAAAAGTAGTTGGTTTTTAAAAATCACAAATATCAGAACTAAGAAAAAGAATGACTTTTTTTAAACCACAAAACAATTGGGAATATACGTAGTAGCACTTATTAAAATGGAGCTGTTATATAATGATGAAAGTAAGAAAAACACTTATTTTTCAAAAAAAAATAACTACAGGGACTTCCCTGGTGGCACAGTGGTTAAGAATCCGCCTGCCAATGCAGGGGACACGGGTTCGAGCCCTGGTCCGGGAAGATCCCACATGCCGCGGAGCAACTAAGCCCGTGCGCCACCACTACTGAGCCTGTGCTCTAGAGCCCATGAGCCACAACTACTAAGCCCGCGTGCCGCAACTACTGAAGCCCACGCGCCTAGAGCCCATGCTCTGCAACAAGAGAAGCCACCGCAATGAGAAGCCCACACACCGCAATGAAGAGTAGCCCCTGCTCACCGCAACTGGAGAAAGCCCGTGCAGCAACAAAGACCCAACGCAGCCAAAAAGAAAAATAAATAAATAAATTTATTTAAAAAAAAAAAAAAAACTACAAAAATAAAATGTCATTGTTTTGAATGACTGTTGAGATTTAGATGTTTGATCTCTGACATAAAAGGTTTACAAATTCTTATTAGCAATCATAAATAACATGCTGTACTGAGATTTAGCATTTTTAATAATTCCAGTCTTGAAGTAAGAATTGATTCCTTCATTTCTTACATCATAGGCAGTAATCTTAATTTATATCAAAATATTTCTAAAAGTCTCACACAGATTCAGACCAGCTTTCAGGGAATACTTTCTTAGAAAGAAGTATTTTGAATAAAATCATGTAGCTGTTTTGTCAATCTGTTCATATCAACAACAACAAAAACTAAAAAAATATTTCCTTTATGGTCATACCCAATTACTAATATCAACATATAATACAATTTTAGTAAAATATAGTAACTTAACTGAATATTCATTGAATTGATTCATTCATTTATCTTCATTTTGCTTACAGAATAACATTCAGAATTCTATCAGGCAAGTCTTGTGATTTACTTTTACTTTATTAAATGTATTTATTAAATTAAGCTTACATTATATTTTAAATTTTTATTTAATCCAAATGTATTCTCAGAATTCAAGATTAAATATTATAATGATAAAGTAAAATTATCTTCTACAAAAATAGGTAGTCACATGACTTAAAATAACTTTTGGATTAAGGGCTATATTCATATTCTCCACAATCTGAGCTGTTTGTCTGATATTTGCTTTGGGGTTTTTTATTTTTTGTTTTTTAATGTAAAATACCCCAAACTTAGTACAGTCAGCCCTCCATATCTGTGAGTGTGGAAGCCACAGGTGTGGAGGGGCGACTGTATTACACCATTTTTATATAAGGGACTTGAGCATCCATGGATTTTGGTATCTGCAGTGTGTGTGTGCCAGGGGTGGGGGAAGCGGGGGTGAGTGTCCTAGAACCAATCCCCATGGTTACTGAGGGATGACTATATTGGTTAAGGGCTATAGCACACACATACACACACGCACACACAAACACACACATTCCAGGCTTGATCCAATATTGTTCTCAGGTAAAAGAGTAATTCTAAACAGATTTATTGGGACTTCCCTGGTGGTGCAGTGGTTGAGAATCCGCCTGCCAGTACAGGGGACATGGGTTCGAGCCCTGGCCCGGGAAGATCCCACATGCCGCAGAGCAACTAAGCCCTTGCGCCACAACTACTAAGCCCGCATGCCACAACTACTGAAGCCCATGCACCTAGAGCTCATCCTCCGCAACACAAGAAGCCACCGCAATGAGAAGCCCACGCACCACAGCGAAGAGTAGCCCCCGCTCACCACAACTAGAGAAAGCCCATTCACAGCAATGAAGACCCAATGCAGCCAAAAACAAATAAATAAATTTATTTTTTAAATAAATAAATAAAAAATAAACAGATTGATTGTAGAGGTTAAGAGCCAAACGTTAAGTTGGGCAGATCCAAGTTCCAATCCTTGTTCTACAGCTTATCAGTGATGTGCCCTATTCTGAGCTTCAGTTGCTGTCAGTGTAATGAGGATGATGATAATAATATTGATACTAACCTCATTAGGACGTTATAGACAAACAATAAAATGAAGTGTCTGGGGAATATTAAGTACTCAGCAACTGTTAGCTACTATTAATGTCACCTACTTTTGAGCAACTGCGCATATTAAAAATCACTATTTCAGAACTTGTATTATGTTCATTTCATAAGTTCACTATTTATTGAAAAATATCTTTCATTTCCTTCTACTATTTTTAGGGATGCTAATTTTATTTACTGTCATATGTATTGAAAACAATCTAAACAGCTTATTAGAATTGATTTAATGTGATTAAATGCTTTATTTGTTTCATACCATTTCTATTAAGAGAAAAGAAATTTCTTAATAAAGAAATATCCAAAACAAAACTATGTTCTATTATTTGTGCATCCATTTACTTTTCATAATCATAAGACTGGTATTAATTTATGTAAATTAGTTTTCTTGTTTAGTGTTAACATAGGATATATGATAACTAGGACATTCAAAAATGTATGAAAATGATTAATTTTTTCTATAGAACATTGTAATTTACCTGAAAAATATCAAGATGAGAACTTTGTCTATGCAAACTGCCCAATTATTAATCTTTTCATTATTAGCAATCACTGGTGAAAATAAGAATAATAGAACTGAAATAATAATTCTGACTTTGCTACATTAACAGTATTTTTTTCAATAGTACATAAGCTTAAACATTTGAAATCAACAACTACCTTTAATAAATGGTAATATTAATTTTAAATGCTTTTATATGACCTTCAGCATTAATGGAAGCACATGAAATTTGTGGAATGTATATTTTTAGTTATTATCCAAAAAAGCTACATATATGCAGAGTAAGAGACAAAGCGTCTTAAAAAGAACTGATCCAGCTATGTTCAAAAGAAACAAGTAGCAATGAATGAGAAATTAATACAAAGGGATGTGTAGGAATTGCAACAAATCTTAAAATTCCTTTTATAACAAGTTAGCATATAGTAAATACTTAATAAGTTCTACATACCCTAGAGGAGGCAGGAAGAGATGGGCAAGAGTTTAGTCTTGAAAGGTAAGAGAGATGTTTAGACAGAAAAGAAGAATAAAAGTACAGTTGGATTTTTATTCTAAAGATGAAGGATATCAGCTAAAAACAAAAACAAGAAATCTCCCTCTACCTCTAGGTACCAACTTCCTTTTCTTCTCTTGTTTAAAATTGTCTATACTCTCCAACTCTACTAATTCATTTCTTACTCAACACTCAACCCACTTCAATTTGGTTTTCTACCTCATCTTGCCATATACACAGCTCTCTATAAAGTTATCAGTGACCTCTGGGTCATGAAATCCAATGGACATTTTTTAGTCATCAGTTTGACTGCTTAGAAATAGGTGACTCCATTGACCTCTTAGTCTTTGAAAACCCTGTTTCTTCAGTTTCCATGACTTGCCTAGTCTAATTTCCTCTTATGGCTCTGACAGCAACTTCTCTGTCTCTTTTGCTGGCTCATCCTCATCATCCAGGCATTAAATATTAGAGTTCCTCAATGGACAGTCACAGATTCTCTTCTCTCCTTTTCTGTCTTTTCCTTTCATTTCCATTTCTTAGTCTAAAATTTCCCCCTAAGCCATATCACCTATACCTATGATTTTAATTGTGATCTATTGTATATGCTAATGGCTTCCTAATTTATGTCTCTAGTACACAATTCCCTGAGGTTCAGACTTGGAAATGTAACTGCCTACACAACATGACCATTAAATATGTCTCAAAAGTGCTCTAAAAGCACCTACAACCTAGTATGCCCAAAACCAAACTAGTTATCTTCCCATACACAGGCATGCACATATCAAAATCTGGTTTTCCAGAGTTTCCTATTTGAATTTAATTCTGTAATCCAGAAACTTAGAAGTCATTATGATATTTGTCCCTCCCTCAAACCTCCCAACCATATACTATCTAGCATCAGGTAACATAGACCTGGCACTCAAAGTCTGTCTTGAAGCTGTCTACTTCTTCCCTTCTTCATCATCTGTAAGAAAGATAATATTATAAGGAAAATGTTCATTGAGTCCAGAGACATCTTCAATAATTAACCATTTACTTGGTTAACAATTTAACATGTGTAGTTCAAGTAGAAGTGGTTAGAAGTAAATGCAATGGGGATCAATGTACTAAAGAAAAAAATACCTTGAGGGGATGGGAAATTGATAAGAAGTGGCAACCAGCAATGCATCAGTATAGCAGAAAGGGATTTGCAGAGAGTCAGCCTGCAGTAGACTGCATGTGAATCAAATACATGGCTCTATTGATTTTTTAAAAGCACAATATAGGATTCATAAATAAAAATACAGTACATGGACTCTCATACTAATTATTTATTATATATAACTCTCCCTGATGCACTTATATATAAATGTAAGCTATATATAACATAAAATTTGCCATTTTAACCATTTTTAAGTATACAATTCAGTAGCATTAGTTATAATCAGAATATTGTGCAACCATCACCACTTTCTATTTCGAAAACTTTTTCATCACACTAAACAGAAACTCTACCCATTAACGATAACTTCCCATTGGTAAACTCTAATCTACTTTCTGTCTCCATAAATTTGCCTATTCTAGATATTTCATATAAGTGAAATCATATAATATTTGTCCTTTTATGTCTGGCTTATTTCACTTGCCATAATGTTTTCAAAGGTTCATCCATGTTGTAGCATGTATTAGACCTTCATTGTTTTTGTATAGCTGAATAATATTCCATCCGTATGTGTATATCATATTGTGTGGGTTCATTCAGCAGTTGAGGGCCACTTGGATTGTTTCTACCTTTTGACTTTTGAGAACAATGCTGCAATGGACACTGGCATACAGATATCTGTTTGAATTCGTGCTTTCAGTTCTTTCAGGTATACACCAAAGAGTGGAATTACTGGGTCATATAATAATTCTGTTTAACTTTTTGAGGAATCACCAAACTATTTTCCACAGCAACTGTACCATGTTGTATTTGTGCTTGCAGTGTACAAGTGTTCCTCTCATTGATACCTTTTCAATGATGGTATGAGTTTAATGCTTAATAATTTAGGATTGCTGTAGATACTTTGTTGCAATTGATTAACAAAGATTACTAAAGAATTTAAAAATGAAAGTTATAAGGCATAGCACAATGACCTGGAAAAATCTTTTAGTCTAGAGAGGGCTATGGAATTATCTAACATTCATTTTTATTACAAAAAGATTTCTATTTTAGTAAAGTCCTGTCCTTCATAGAAATGGAATATACTAACAACCCATGTGATTATGGTATGCAATTCAAATTGTTGATAGGGTAATCAAAAAATATTTCTGATTTAGACACTTTTTTGTGTGTCCAAGCTCCACATGACCAAAGGTACCCATTTTGAGCTTGCTGGCTAGAATAGTAACCTGTTTGTGGAGATGAGCAATCGCCTGCTAGGAAAATCAATTTAAAAGTTGACCTGTTTGAACTAGCTAAGGTAATTGATCACATATAATGGATGACTGGCTATCTATTTGATATTTTTTCCATTCAAGTCCAGAATGACAATAAAAAAAGAAACTTAGTTTATAACAGATAGTCATAATGATGTTATTAAACAGAAGTTATCTGTTTTAATTATTTTCTAAGAAAGAAGTCATATGGTTTCTATCTTTGGTGCAGAATCAGAGAGAGAGAGAGATTTATAAGGCAAACAGAAGATGAACAAGTGATCTCTTAATTTCCCTTGTTGCCTGGTGATTCCTTGACTATCCAACACTACTAATGTATTGACACAATTTTATCTGGAATACAGAAATGTAAAGTCTTATTGCAGCATATGCACTCATACTGACATATGTGGAGAAGTCACTTGAATTATTGTATTTGGGAAATTAACAAAGACCTCAGTGTCTTGTAAACATAGAATGAATATTTTGTGAATGCGTGAACACTTTCCAAGTCCACAAAAAATCTTGATCTTTGTTCTGACAGACTGTTTTTTCAGCACATAATATATCAATTGGGCAGTTCTGCTTTAGAAAGGCTATTTTTACTAATTACGGTTCTTAATTTTCCACAAATGATTATATCTAGCATAAGTATTTGCACTTTCATGGTAAGATTTAGAACATTAAAGTAAATTTAAGAATCTTTAAAAAAAAAAATCTCTAGTAAGAGAACAAAGAATTTCCTAGGTACTTTAGTTGAAATAAAGAAGGAAGTGCTGAAGATTTTTTTCCCTTTTACTTTTGTACTAATCTATCGAGATATCAAGATTTTTTATT
This sequence comes from Balaenoptera acutorostrata, assembly GCF_949987535.1. Classification (NCBI taxonomy): domain Eukaryota; kingdom Metazoa; phylum Chordata; class Mammalia; order Artiodactyla; family Balaenopteridae; genus Balaenoptera; species Balaenoptera acutorostrata. The sequence goes on along the minus strand of NC_080071.1, from coordinate 51,661,336 downwards.
CTCATGTGATGCTGAAGCACTCAGAATCTTGAGCTTAGTTGATCTGTACATGAGTTAACAGTCCCTTGATCCTAAGTGTATTTAACCTTATTATTATTTATAATTAACGTAGATAATGTCATTTCTTTACTCAAAGGCTTTTATTAGCTCCCTAATCAATAGATAATAAAGTCCAAACACCTTAGCCTTTTTTTTTCTGAATGTTTGGAACTTGTTTCAACTCCCTTTTCAGCCTTATATTTCACTGTTACTTATTAAATATTCAATATGTGAGACAAACCATACGATTCACTCTGCTTTATTCCCTCCAAAGTGTTTCTCATCTAATTCCCACCCAGTGGCAATGCCTAACTCAGAATTCATCCATAAAAGTCCAACCCATTCTTCAAGTCCAACTTCAAGGTCAAATGCCATCATCTCTATTAAACTTCTCTTGGTTCACTAGATGGGAAATAATTTCCATTTCCCTGCTACTGTGAGATTATATATCACTATTGACATAATTCTTACATTTTGTCTGGAATTATAGTTAGGTTATATGTGCCTTATTTCTTCTTCTATTTGTGAGCTCCATGTGGGCTGGGGACATAGATTCTTCATCTTGGAATTTCCCAAAGCACTAAGAAAAGTGTCATGCAGACAGGAAGTACTTATTATTTTGAACTGAATGGAATTCACATCCTCAAGTGTAGATTATAAAAGATCAGTTTAAGATGGGTAAAATTTATTATTCATTAAGTAAAATAATTAACAAAGAAATTAGTAAATCATGGACCTCTTTTGAAAATGATATAAGCTAAGTAGTGGCAGCACTTCAGGAAAGGAAGAAACATGGTGGATTTCTTAAAATAACTTTTTGGTTTTATTGTCAAGTTTATTGATAATCCTATAAAATAATGAGAAGCAAAAAAAGACATAAGAATAAAATACTTTTACCTGCAATACCGAAGATAGCCCCAGATATACCAAGTTACATTTTTAATACCCCAAAGGGGAGCATAGTTTATATATTTTTCTGTAGTTTGTGTTTTCCTAATAACACTATGTCATTATGTGCCAGTTATTTCTGTATCAATAAATATGCTTCTCAAACATCATTTTTAATTGCTTTCTTGTCTATGTAACCCCCATACTTGAACATTTTGAGTCCTAGGGTTTTCTTTTTTTACTACAGCTAAATCACTTTAACTTTCATTCATGTGATTTAAATGTTATGCTCATCTTAGTTTCTATTTCCTAGAGATAGAATTGTCTCACCCAGGACATACATATATAGTGTTAAAACTATCCATATGCATTAATAACTTTCCCTTCAAACTTTTTTTCTTTTGCTAATTTCTATTGGCAACAGTAGTATTTTAGAGTGCCCGATAGTGACTTCCTTAACCATCTTTTTTCTGACTCAAGCTGCATTCTCTAAAGTATTCCTCAAAATTGGGATATGTCATAATTCTTGTCTGCTTGGAAGACATGAGATGAAGTCCCAGCTAAAGAAAAAGCCATTGGATTAATAATGTAATAACTTAGGTTCTCCTTTATCCTATATTTTCTACGTATCTGAAGATACATGTTTTATAGTTAGTTGTATTTTGACCCACTAATGGCAGGTAGTAAACAGTAACTCAATATTGCAAATTCAGTAATGCCATTTGAATTAAAGAAGCATGCCATTGGCTTTTAGTATTCCAGTTCTGGGGTTATATTGCCTAGTTAAACTGTTGCCTGCCTCTTATCATTGTGTGATATTGGGCCAAATGCCTAACAGGTCTTATCTACTGTTTCTGTTCCCACAAAATAGAAATAATGAGGGTACCTTCTCTGCCGGGTGGTTGTGAGGGCTAGATTAGATAATGCATAGAAAGCGTATTGCCCAGGGCCTGCCACCTAGAAAATCTTCACAAAAATAGTAGCTGTTATTACTTTTACCTACAGTGTTTGGAAAATAGCTGCCTAAAATACAGGTTCATTACTTGACAGATATGTTCAGTGAATGGTTTTGTTTATTATAGAATGATATATTACTTCAGGGAAGGAAACATGCAAAAACAGTATTAAACTTTATGTTCACTTCAGTAACCCTTCATGAAATACATATATAATCAATCTATCTCATGAACATTAAAATAATTTGGTTAAAAAAAATTGTGTCATTTTGGAATAGGTCAAATGAAAAGAGTGTGTTGCTCAACATTACATCAATTAGACTTCATATGAATATTTAAAGGATTCTGGTAATAATTCATGTGATAAAATCCAAAAGCAGTCTTTTCAATAAATGAAAAGTTTACAGGTCAAATCTCTTCATGATATTCATAGATAATTTTTTGTCTTGAGTTAACATGAGATAATAGTCAGGATTACAATTTCACCTATAACTAACTTAAAGAAATAAGACAAGTAAAAAGAAAAGAACTGCCTTTCATAACACAAATATAGAATTAAACTGTCAAGACTTGAAATGTTCAATAACTACATGTAGAGTAAGATATTTTTTTAATTCAAATAATTTTCTTTGAATTTGATAGGAAATGAATGTATTGGCCAGAAAATTGTGACAATTAATTGCAGAATGACTGAATTTTAATGAAAGGCTCTAAGAAAAAAAAATGATGAAATGAATGTGCTGTTTGCTTTTAAATCATTTACAGTTGAATAATTTATGTTATCTTTAATTCATCCAGTTAAATTATCCAAGATGAATACAATATGAATAAAAGAGGTTTAAAATTGTCAGGTTTTTGCATTAAAATGTTTGCCGATAACCACTTTCTGGGCTTTTTTTTATTACTATTTTAATGGTTTTATAGATTGCAGTACAAGTTAGAAGACTAAGATAAAGTACATAATATAACGCGTTTGCAGTATTCTAAATATTTGACCTACATCTTCAGACATTAAAATCAAATCTCGTGTATAGGTAGGTCATGTGTTCGCTCAAAGAAAACTAACCTAACTGGAAATTCTTCTGATTATCCCCCCCAAATTTGGCTTACCCTATTCTCCCCATTTCTGTCCAAAAGCATTCTCCAGGTGTTCATACCAAGACCTTTGGAGTCTTGCCAAAAACCCTTAACTTCTTTTCTGTCAAACCCCATATCTTATCCATCAGTAAATCTTGTCAGAAGCTACCTACAAAACATATCCAGTATACTTCTCACAAACGCCTACTGCTGCCACCCTTACCCAAGCCACCATCATTCTCCTGTATTCATAGTCTCTCTCTCCCTCTGATTATCCAGGTAGTCTCTTACTGCTTCTCCCTGCTTTGGCAGTTGCTTTCCTACAGTCTCCTTCTGATAGAGCAGGCAGAATGATCCTTTATAAATAGAAGTCAGAATGTGTCACTCTACTACTCAAAACTCCCAATGTCTTTCCATCTCACTCAGAGTAAAAGCCACAGGTCTTATAAATGAACTTCACAGCAGTATAATGAGCTAATTAATCCATGCTACATCTCTGATTCTATCTCCTACCACTTTCTTTTTTCCCAGCTCTTTCCTCAAACACCCCAACTGTGCTGTCACCTCAAAGCTACAACAGCTCTGCATATAAAATAAAGACATAGAATTTCTCAGTTTCTTTCTCCTTCTGCTAATGACCCCACCATTGCTTTGATTCTCACCAAGAGAACCCTGGAATCCAGCTCTAAATGCTAACAGACTGACTGCCTGACTCAATACATACAATAATTGATGATTCATACAGCACTCTGCTAGGTGTTTTAGTTGCAGAGTTGAAAGCAAGATTACCTCCTTAATGAAGCTTCTATACCGTTAAGAATTAGATACGGGGTCACAACTGGGGTTTTGTTAATATATAATCGGCAAAAGAACCAGACAAAATACAAAGTTAGATCTGACTCCTCAGGGAACTGGAAGAAGATTGCTGCAGTTCTGAAATGGAAATAAGACAAAGACCAATTATTCTAAAGACAACACATGACGACACAAGTCTGAAGGTAAATCTAAAACCAAAAGGCCATATGCTGGCCAAGAGCCAAGCATAGGCGGGCCAGGATGTGGGGGGAATCTAATAATCATGCGTTTTAGCTTTTAGTTAGCCATTCTGCAATGGTTAGTGCAAGAATGAAGGTCACATTTGACCGGCGCACAGATCCCCTACTCTTCTGTTAAAAACCATTTAGTGGCATTCCATCTCACTCACAATAAATGGCATAATCTCCACGTGGCATGGTGGCATCTAAGGCCCTACAGAATGTGCACTGACCTCAACCTCAGTTTCCATGTTTTTCTCCGTCTTCCCTCTGCTCCTGCTACACTAGCTTTCTTGCAGTCCTTCAAATGGGATTTAGAATGCTCTGCCCCCCAGGTACCTCCATGGCTCTCTCTCCCTCATCTAAGTTTTTGCTTTAATGTCATCTTTTTAAGAAGCAAATGGAGGCTTTAATTTTGTTTTTTGTCTTTTATGTGGTAATAGTCTTTTACTACATGAACTTCAAGACTGTGTGTGTGCTGTTTTGTACACATTTCACTGACATGCTAGTATTATTTAACATTGCAATTCCTTCTAATGTTTTTAGATCAGCTGCCCTAAAACTAAATTAAATTACATTTATTGAGCCTTTGCATGTGCCAGGTACCGTGCTCTCTGCTTTATATGCAGAATCTCATTTATTCTTCCAACAATTTAGAATAATCATTAATTCAATTTTATTGAGAGAGAAACTGTAATTCAGAGAACTTTGCCTTGCCTATGGTTGACAAAATACCTGTTTTCATGGACCCAAGTTCCCTCTTCAGATATTTTCTTCAGGTTGACTAATATTTAGTTAGGAGAGAGTGCATTCTCCATGTGGAACTAGATTTCTAAGTGAGAAGACACCATTTGTATCCTCAGACGTTTATTACAGCCTAAGGTACTGCCTGAGACACAGTATAGTCTAGTGACTCAGCATATGTGCATTTGAATCAGAACACAGGGGTCCCTATCCTAGCTCATCCGTTTCTCAGCTCTGCAGGATTTCCCAGTGTCTAGTTGTGGTTCTTCTGTAAAACAATAGTACCTAAAGCAGCATCTAAACCAATAAGATGTTGAGGTCACATTTTAAGAGAATGCATACAAAATTAGGTACAAAAATTGAATATTTATTTAGAGGAGAAAAGAAAACATAGCAAAATACAAATTTAAGATAGCTGACAAATACCTCAAATATTATAAACTCCAGAAAAAAAAAAAAAGCAATATTCTTGTTTTATGACTAACAATCAAAGTGACACAACTTAGGATTGTTGGAAAATAGCTGGAGTCAGACTCTCCTGGAAGCCCAGGGATGAGTCAGGTCTTTCTGGACAAAGGTTTCCAGTGGACCACTGTTCCAATGCAACATCACACACAAGATCAGGTTTTCAGCCTCCAAGTCAATGAAGAAATTACCTTGAAGTGTGCACGACATATGTACTGGTTTTAAGCAAAACCAGTCTGCTGTAGGCACTCTCTATATGTTTGCTTAATTGAATTAAATTTGAATTAAATTGGGTAAGGCTGGTTCCTTGGTATAAAATATGAAGATGTTTGTTGAATGTAAAACTTATTTTTTGGCTATTTTAAGGCAGTTACTAACTTTGACAATAAAAGTGTGAACAGAACCATAATTCATTATTAGGCTAACATTTCTTCTTTCTGTGAGTATTTGTCAATAACTTTGGGCCATGACATAGAGTGGTGTATATATTTGTAATATACATGAGTAATACCTATAAAAACAGTTCAAAAAACTAAAAGCTGTCTAAATTGTTTCCATTAATCAAACTATGCCTATTGAAAAGCACTATTGAAACAAAATATACTGTCACTCTTAAGGTGGAAAAAAGTGATAAAATTGTTATCACTTGATGAGGGAATGCAGAGGCATGGAGGTAATACCCTAACTTCTTATCCAAGCTTGATCTATATTGCCAATGTGATCTGGAGAAATTCACTAAATACTTTTGTGATACAGATTCCTTAGATGCTGAAGGAGCCAGTGGTTTTAGGTCTTCCTAAAGAAGTTGGGGAAAATAAATCTTGAAATGAACATAGATGTCTGTGTGCTTTTAGGACCCAAATCTGTTGGGCAGCAGCACAGTCTGAGGCATATGATGCAATTCTACATACCAAACTGAGAAAATTGGGTGGAAAACCCATTTTCCCTTAAACAGCCTTTGAAGCTGCCAGTAATTAATTTGATACAGTTGTTAAAAAACTGAAGCCAATCTCTCTAAGTTGTGGGGCTCTGTATGTGAGCCATCTGGGACTATCAGATAATCAGGACAATTTAAGTTATGCTTACATAATTGTGAATAAGAAAATTCATTTTGGTCTGAGTTCAAGGGTTTAGGAAAACAGAGCATAACCAATCCAAGAAAGTTTGAAACACAGCAGTAACGAGAGATATGCAAACCAGATGCAAACACATCTGGTTCGAGTTTTTTTTCTAGATAGATCTGAAAGCTGTATTCCTAATGTCCTAGGCTTTCCAAAGAATTAGTTCATGGACTTATCTTCAAGGAATGACACTTAACTAGATATTACTCTGACCCTAAAAAAGAAACAAATAAAACAGGCTTGTTGACTACTGAAAAATGCAATTTAACTATGAACATTACTCAAGGCTTTCTGTCCTCATTTCTAGTGAGAAGAAAAAATAGCATGTGTTTGCTCTATAGAAACAACTGGAAAAATTGAAAGAAGGGAAGGAAAAATAAGGAAGGAAGCCTGTATTGATTTTTGCTCAGTTCTCAGTGTAGAAGCCCTGTAGCTCTTACCTGCTATCTTTTAAGAATATTAAATGAGGGCTAATGTAGTTTTAGAAACTTGACATTATTGAGAATTTCAAAAATATAATACGTCTGTTTTTAAAAACCAACTCATACTTAAACACAATTTCATGCCTGGTTTCTATAACTGAAATACTCTGAAAAATTCAAATCAATTCCTTTTCAGTAACTAAACTAAATAATATTTTGCCAAAGTTTTTCTCAATACTTACTCTAAACAAATTTTGTATTATTCACTCAGATACATACAATGAGTTATGAGGATCAGCTGGCCAAAGACAGGCTTTTAGAGAATTCCATTCTGCTGCTCTTCATAGGGTTGCCATATGCCCAAAAGAAAAGATCTTCAGAATTTGAAATTTTATGGAACTGCCAACTTAGCTAATTTGTCTTTATTTTTCAAATTTTGCTTTTATCACCCAGTTGAGAGAAGAGCAGCAGACTGTCTCTGCCTCTAGCTCAACTGCCCTGCTATAATCCAAACTGGATAACAGGGTAGAACCTTGGTTCTACCTTATTTTTAAAATTCTCCTGTATAATCAGGAATTATCTACAGGGAAACCAAAGTGTTTTCTTAAAGACTTGTTTTCTTAGCACTTTGCCTAGTCTCATTTTAACACTTGACTTATCAGATAATGAAGAGAACTTTTTTGGAGCAAATTGTTTTAATTCTAAATGACAGGCAAATTAAGTACTTTGAAAACATTGATTTTATACTGACCAAATAGTTCAAAAATTAACAGAAATAAAAGAGAAAAACATATTTTTTTTCTACACAGGGAAGTCAGAGTTCCAGTCAAATAAGATTTAGATTGAGAGTGTTTTTGCTCAGTAGAATATGACCTTGCATTTGATCCTACTCACTGGGTAGAAAGTCACTTTGTTTTTTAAAGACTATATGTTAGTGTTTTACCTTATTCTGCTGGTGTGGTTAAAATCAAAGTTAGAGATTATTATTTTGGGGGACCATTTCCTATCTTAAAGCATTAACAAATGGTGATATATGGTACTAAATAGCAAGCACAGAATGATATACATTGCACACTTGTATTTGGTTGAGTCAAATGTAGTTGTCATTTGCCAAATGCTTGTGACCTTTCTTTATCTTCCCTTTCCTCTAAGCTGCTGTTTAAATGGAGACTATCATTACCACTTTGGTGAAGTCTAAATGTGATAGCATATGTAATGGACCTAGAATCCTAGCCTTGCACTTTCTTCATTTAGACAACTTTTAGGCTAACGTGAGCTCTGAATGTGAACGTATTTTTGCATAATCCAATTAAAAATAAAAACATGAGAACTTTAAGAGATATTAACAATGGAGGTCAAAGAACATACAGTGAAGTGCAGTTAAGACATGATGACCTGCAATTGTAGTTACTCCTGCTCCTCCACAAGGAGAAAAAACAGTACTTAAAATTGCAATGAAGATTTATTCCATTTTGGTTAGATTAAAAATGTGCAGTCAAATGCTTTTTTCTCCAAGAGAGGAGTGTATGGTAGGTCAGTTGAAGGTATCTGTTGTATCTTAAAATCTATTTGAAATGTTTGAGTGAATTATTGTCTAAATTGACAGGTGATTCCTATCCAAGCTAACAATATATTTCTGTTAGCATAGCCCAAGAGGGACTACATTAAAGAATATATGCTCTTCATAGGCTCTGGCTGAGTAGATAAGATGATATAATACATGAATTAGGAAACGAATACTCTGGACTTACAACTAAATCCACATAATTCCATTGTGAGATGTCCTTACTTGCAATCCTTTGCAAAGCATGCTGTGCACAGTGTGGTAAGTGTGCTTGTAATGAACAATTAGGGAGCTTCTTACATGGAGAAATGCGCAGGCAATTGTTTTAAAAGATCATCTCAATAAATAACCAAGGTGAAGTCAACATGATTTCCTTAAATTGTTTAAAAATGTATGTGCCTAAAACTATTCTGTCTACAAAATTTAGTGTATACACAAATCCAAAAATTCTTTATTAAATATTATATTTGTATATGCTAATACAAAGAAATAATAATATTAAAAATCGATGCAAAATATACTTGTGTTTTTTAGAACACTTAAAAACCTCAAATTTGAAGATATATCCACATTTTAAAAAATATTTTTCTTTTTATAATTTTCAAAATAATGAGTACATTTATAAACTGAAATGAAGTTAATAGGTATAGAGGATTAATTTGAAAGAAATCAGTCATGTATGGAAAATTTTATGATATGCAGAATGAGTATCTAATTTCTAAATAGCCTAAAAAATAAGCTCCTAAAATGGTTCTTAAACCATTAAAAAAATTAACCTGTCTAATAAATACAGTCACATTTCTGTTGTTTTTTATTAATGCTTCATCTACATTTATGTCTATAAAATTTTTTAACTTCAGTTGAAAATCTCTTCATGTAAAAAGTCCCAACTGTCATTTGGAATGAATAAGACTCAATTAATATTCCACTGATTTCATTGTTAATGGACGACCAAGTCACAGCCTGAGCAGAAGAGAAAGTTAAATAGTATCAACTGCTTCCTCTTTCAGAGCAGTAGAACACCCATCCAAATTCCATTTTCTGTGTTCTTTGGAGCAGTGTCTCCAAATCCCATAGTACCACTTCTCCTCATTATGAAAACCTCTTCACAGTTTACATGGTAAGAACAGAAGACTAAGCCATGACAAATGCCCAAAGCAGCTTTTCAAGTTAGTCATATGAACTATGAATATACCTTAACCTCAAATTATGGATTATGTCAAAAACTATGAAGCATATTTATCTTACATACATTTCATTTGTTGGTTGTGGTTTCTAAATATTTTGACAGTTGATTATTTATTTATTTTATGTTTAAAGTAAGTTACGGAAGACTTTTATTCCCAGAGTGCAGGAAGCACTATGCTTGAATTAGAAATCCTAAATTGAATACTCTGATAATATCTGACTTTGCCATTAGCTTATCCCCAGTATTATTATGGAAAGTGTTTTGGTCTCCACCTCTAAAGTAAATTAGTGATAAGATTCTCTATATCATGAGGATTTGTGTTGTTATTGTTGTTCCTTGTCTTTTTGTTTTAAATAATTGTTTTCTATATTTCTTTTGCTGCAGGAAAAGTGTTGGGTTTATTGGGTGGCCCCATAACTTTATGATGTTAATTTTGCCATAAACATGCTTGAAAATAAAATTAGAATAAGTGTGTGACCTTATTTGTCAGTAAAAAGCACATTTAGAATTTATTTTCAAGGCAAGAAGGATGACTGTATATTTCTCTCACTGAATTCCATGATGTTGCTATTTCAAAACTTCCTTAAGGCCTTACTACCATGCCATATACATAAAATGATGGGTGCATGTAGAGGAAAGCCTCTATCTTGCTGGAAAGGTATATTTCCATCCATTTCTGTCCCTCATTGGAATCAATTTTTACTTCCTTTATATTTACAAAATATTTCACCTTCTCCAATAAATACGGTACTGAAAGTAACTGAATTATATCCCTCTTTAATATAATTAAAAATTATAATTGATCATTGAGGGTTTTAGCTCAGTAGCAAAATAAGCAGCAAGTTCTGAGCCAAAATAATAAACTATATATAATCAACTCTGCTGATCTCTAGGGTTTTAGTTGTAAAATATCATCAGGCCAGACACTAAGCCTCAAAGCAAGGCCCTCTTTATGGCTTCAGCTGTGTCCCCTTATTCAAGTTACCTTCCGTAACTCCTGCCTGTATAGAATCTGAAGGGAGCAGCTTGAGAGGACTCTCCTGTGTATAGGGAAAGGAAAGCTGTCTATGGGTGGCTCAGAATCACATGGGGAAAAAAATTAGATGAAGGGAGAGTAAGAAAACAGCAGCAAACCTACTCAGGACATAATAAAGGCAAGAAAGGAATGATGAGGCAGATATTTGAGCATGGCAGACCATCAGTGGTTGTAGAGAACCATGTATATTTGAGGAAAGTTCAAACCTGATGTTTAAATTCAGCTTTTGTGATCAAATGTTGTGCTTGCATGAATGTTTAAAGTCTGCCTTACTCAAGTGAATTTACCATGAGCTTCTAGGAATATGAAGGACAGCAGAGAATCAGTTTTGAAATAGGCATAAGTGGTTAATCTGGTAAAACTCAGAGAAATATGTTGACTCATTTTTTGAGTCATTATATTTGGAAAATCACTGGGTTCTAGAAGAAAATGCATCCATTTCTGTTGCTAGTGGGATGCTAGAATACAGATTTTCAAAAATTATTTATTTAAAGCAAAAAAATGCTATTAATAGCAGTGAATATGAAACTTGATTATGGCAGCTTAATTCCCCCCCCCACCCCAGTATATGCATTAACTAATGCCAACTGATGTCAACACAAATTATGAGCATGCAAGAAAAACTAATTGTTCCACATTATTTTACAGTTATTATTGATTACCATGCCCTTTGCAAATCAAGACAGAAATAGAAAGTATAATAATTCTTAAGGATGAATTTAACACTTACTAGAGGGGAGGAAGGATATTTCCAAATACTTTCTAATTACATATTAAAATCTCAGGATACATTTAAAGGGCTACAACTGAGTATAAATAAAATCTGGCTAAATTTTAGAACATGATCTCTAATCAAATATATACTGATTTAAGAGGAGACTTCTCTTTTCAAGTTGAAAATTGTTTCCTGTTTCTATCAGAGTGGCATCTTCATCAGCCACAAATAAAGTCAAGATAAGATTTGAGATGGACATATCAACCACACACACACACACACACACACATACACACACACACAAAATTATCAATACTAAGAATGTTTGCCCCCGGCTATGTTGTAGAATTTTATTTCAAATGGTGGATGTTCAAACGCCACTTGAAATGTGTTTGGGTCAGTGTCTTTGGAACTGGACTTATGTTCCATTAAAGAAACACAGGAAGGCTGAGAGGCTGAAGTACACATTAAGATAAGAACAAAAGCAAAGTAATGTGAAAAGCGGGATAATAAAAGTCATATAATATGAAACTTTTATCTGTGTCCTGAGCCCCAGTTCTACCTCATCCTCTCAGTCTAAGCAGACCTTATAAACCTCAACCAGAATACAGTTTATCAACATTCCTCCTTTTCAAGAGATTATGTAAATAAAGCATATAAGCTTCATTCAAGCCAAATTAATAATAAGTACATTCAAAAGTAACTGCTTGGAAGATCAAAGGTCAAGACACCTGAATGTGCCATGTAGAGAATTACCATGACGTACAGCTAATGCCATGAGTCTAAAAACAATCCAGGGGCTTGGAAAAACAAAACACGTCACAAACCTAGCCTTACGGGCTTCCCTGGTGGCGCAGTGGTTGAGAGTCTGCCTGCCAATGCAGGGGACACGGGTTCGGGCCCTGGTCTGGGAAGATCCCACATGCCGCGGAGCAACTAGGCCCGTGAGCCACAACTACTGAGCCTGCGCGTCTGGAGCCTGTGCTCCGCAACAAGAGAGGCCACGATAGTGAGAGGCCCGCGCACCGCGATGAAGAGTGGCCCCCACTTGCCGCAACTAGAGAAAGCCCTCGCACAGAAACGAAGACCCAACACAGCCATAAATAAATAAATAAATAAATAAATAAACCCAAAGTTAAAAAAAAAAAAAAAACCTAGCCTTAGGCTTAATGCTTGTGTCCCTAAGACCAGCCCCAACATATATGAAAACCCAGAACTGTCCATCCCTTCTTTATCATATACTTTTCTTTCCCTTTTTCTTTTTATTCTATTTCTTTATTCTTTTTATTGCTGTTTATTCCTCCTAACTTAGAGTTCTCAGGGCTTAAATGTGATCTGAAAGACTTCCGCTGTGGGTTTAAACTCTTAAAATTACTACAGTTGATCTAGAAATGACCAGTAAGGTCTAATTGGCTGGGTCTACATGTCATCAAATGGTAAAATTTACTTGGAGATTTCTGGCACAAGCTCTTGTCTGAGTCTCATCTAACCACTGCTGAGAAAGAGAATAGAAGTGTTTTTTTGTGCTCTTGTGGTTGAGGTCTTGGAATTCAGATTTGGAACTTATATCCAAATGATTTCTTATTCTATTTTCTGCATGTTCAATGATGGCTAGTTCTTAGAGATGAGGAACACCTAGCCTTCTAATATCTGAAGAGAGGTGAGATGTTATTTGGGAACAGGCGAGAGTCTGTTTGGAAGTACCAAATGAATACTTCTTTATGGACAGAGAATTGATAATATAGGAAGGGAATTTGAGACTTATTCTAGAAAAAAGTTATTACTAGGTCAAATGCTCCCTCCAAAATAAATAAATAGCACCAACATATCACTCTCCATCTCCTTGTCTTGATTTATTTTTCTTACCACCTACTGTATCTTATACCTATTACTCCACTTGTTAGCATCTATTCCTTCCTAGTAAAATGTGAGCTCCGTGAGAACAGACACAGTGCAGGGAGAGCACATGCCTTTAAAGTGATGTTTAGTCTGTGAACAAATCGGAAAAAGGAAAAACAGCTCAACAAACAGCAGTGATGTGCATCTGCTCAAGAAAGGGGCAGCTGGAGAAAATATCAAGAGAAGCTTTCCAAGGTAAACCCTCTATCTTGGGGCTTGTATTGGCTCCCTATTGCTGCTGTAACAAAGTACCACAAACCACTTTCCCAGCCAGAGTTCAATCAATGATAAAAATGTTGGTCTTTGGGAACATTGAAGACTTGTAAAAAATATGGCACGTTCTTTTCTTGGCCATTTATACAGTCCCAAAATTCTTCTTAAAATTCCAGATAATCTATCAATTATCTTTAAATACCACACATTTGGTAAATGTAAACTACCACATGTTCATATACAAGAATCTTATATATTTGAAAGTAAATATACAGCACCCTGCATATTTGAAAATAAACGAAGGAGAATGTTGAAGAGAATTCCTGAGTAGCAAAGTCAAACTTGATCTTGATTCCACTTTGTTTTCAATCAGAAATAGGAGACAGCACCGCACAGAATACAACAGGAATTGTCATTACCAATAAATATCTAGCCCACCATCCAGGAATATCATTTCTTGTAACTGAGCTTTAATAAGAGAGAAGGAACTGAAAATTGAAGCTTCAAATCCTGGGCAAGTACGTGGACTTCAGATGTTTAAGTTTCTGATGAAGAAAGCAAGCCATATGTTTTTAAGACTAACTTTTAAGAGAAAGTAGTCACACTATCATAAAAAACAAATTATTCTGAAGAGGTAGTAATACACACTTGCTGGAAAGAGAGCAAGATTTCAGGACATAGATGTCACTGGACTTTAGGAATTTTTTCCCCATTTTTTTCTCCAGTGTTTTGATACTTTGGCATGAAGTGCACATAGCAGTTCATGGTTTTTAATGAGTTGGAGAATTACACTGAAACTCAGTACTGTGATAATAACCTCCAAATTAATATTTTCCTTCGGATAAATTGCAATGGAAAAAAATGTAATCTTATTGCCCATAAAGTGACATAATAAAACCAGAATGCCAACTATAGCGTGGAAAACTCTCCCAGCAAATGTTACAGAGACCATCCACTTTCCGAGTGTTTGCTCTTCGTGTTTAGCTATTAAAATAAGGGTTTAATTTAAAATGCATGAATAAGCTTCTTACTAGATTGCAGACAAGCAAAGGAAGTAAATATTTTTTTCTCTCATTTAGAGAGCTAGCTGATACTCTATCCTTTTCTCTCTTTCATGCAATTACAAATTTAGTAGGTGACGTGGGGGTGTGAAGGTGGCAGGTAGGGCAGAGGAGGAGGGTGTTGAGCATACCTGCTCAGTAACTACGCCTCTGTCCTAATCACCTCTGTGGTTTCCCGGACTTTTCTGCTCCTATGTGACTTTTGCTTAGGCTGGGATCTATAACTCTGTCATTCAGGAATAGGTGTTTGAGAGGAGCCATTAAACAACCATCAAAGCATTAAACAGCTACACACGCAAAAACCGACCACAAGTACTGCCACGAGCTGGTTGCAGAGAATCCCTAAGCCTTGCAGGAGGTGTGATACTACTTAGAGGAGGAGCCTTGGGATCTGGGAGTTGACAACAATGTCCAAAGGACTAGAGGCGAAAGAACACACAGCTTGAGTGTGTGAGACAGATGCTGCCTTCTTGCTGCATTCACCAGCTCCCACGTGTAATATTTCTAACACATTAACAGAACATTAGAGTTCGTGGCATGCTTAGTGACAGGAATAGAACCATGAAATTGGTAATGTCTTGCCAGTTTTAAAATCTAGATGAATAACTTCTTGTCAAAGCGATGAAGTCTTTCTTATCCTATAAAAAGAATCCCTGTATAACTAATGAGACCCCTGGGCCATCATACCTGCTCTGTTCAATTTCTTACACTAGTTTGCCTGTTCAACTACCTGTAGTACTTGGACTATGGAGATAGGTATTCTCAGAATTGATTAACACTGTAACAAATTCACATACAAATGCTCACATCTGAGTTGCCTCCTGGATATGATGGGCAAATTTGATGTTACCATTTTTAAGCTATTCCTGGTATTTCTACGTCAATTATCAGACTTCCCTGCCTCTTCTTTATACAGAAAACATGTAAATTAGCTTATGTCACACATTGTGGAGGGAGAGTCTGGGGATGGCAAGGTGTCAGAGAGCTGCCATTTTGACTGATTGTACTCCTGGCAACTTATTGTGATAATAGATTGCTTTCTATTATATCACTGCATTTGGCTGTGATGATATTTAACTACAGAAGATAAAAGACATGTCATGATGCCAGGGAACTTTATGAATGGGCTAGTGCATTTTTGTCACACTTAAAATTAGCAAGCCAGAGCAGAAATAAACAATTCTGGGAAACTTCAGAGTCACTCCACTAAAGAATGCACAATTTTTGTCTCTCGGCATTTCCTTTAATTGTTGAGCCAATAAATGTTTACCGTTTACTCTTTATGTGTTAGCACTAGGCTAGGCCCATGTAGAACACTTCACCATAAACACGATCCCATCCTTAAAGATCTGCTAGTCAAGTTTATATAAGGCAACATAAAAAAAAAATACAAGATAATACATACTAGTTCTAATTTGCTTGCTACAAAAAATAAATGTTATTTACAGAAAAGAGAAGCAGATCAGTAGAAATGAAATTATATAGAACAATTTGATAGTCAACTAATGGATGAATAGAATTTTGTTAAGACAAAGGAGAAAAGAAGGCAACTTAGGGAGATCAATGCATGGAGGAAGAATGTGGTTATGCACGGAACAGGTGAGGCCAGTTCTTAAGCTTAAAGGTTAGCATGTTCTAGGCATTGTTCCATCTGTTTTACATGCCTTTTCTTGTTTAATCCCCTCAGTAAGGTAGACATCATCATCCCCATTTCACAGAGTAGGAAACAAAAACTTAGAGAGGTTCTATGAAGTCCCACAGCTTGGAAGCAGAATAAGTTGGACTCAGACCCAGCTTGGGCAGGGCCAGGTGGCATGTGGCCTGACAGGAGCACAGGGCACATGGTGGGCACATGCGGGCTCAGTCTGGTTTGGTGGCCTTGGGAACCCAGAGGTGGACCCAGATCACAGATGCTGTTCTCGGGGGGAAAATGTTCAAGGCTATCTGGATATGGAGAGAGGCAAGGGGATTGTCAAAGAAGACTCTATGGCATGGTTTCGATCTGGAAGTTGAGCGCTGACTCTGAGACTCGCTCAGAAAGAGAGGGGGGCATCTCTTCTCTTAGATCCTACATTCTTCAGAGTTTTCAAGGAACTTCAAGAGCAGGATTCTTTCCCACTTAGAGTCCAGTAATCAGTCATCCTCACCTTTGGGAACAAAAAAGGCTGAGGTTGTTGGTCCCTAGACTGCTCACCTAGTTCTTCCATCCAAGTAACTAGGTCAAGCAGGAGGAAGCACAGGTGAGTGGAGGTGGGGAGAAAGGCCTTACCTGAGCCTAGAGGGATTTAAAAAGAAAAGGAAAGGAGGTTAGGAAAGACTGTGCTGGAGTCCAGGGAGCAGGAGTTTTGTCTACATACCCTAAATTCAGTGAAGAATTGGAGCAATTCGATAATTCAATCTCCAAATCTCACTTTTGCCTTGGTTTTTCAATATGTGTGTTTTTTAAACAAAAATCTACAGAGGTCCTACTATGGTAAGTGGCTAAAGGGATACAAATATAAATCAGACATAGATCCTACCCTCCAAGGGTTCATTGAGAATTATGAGACCACAAACTCATAATTAACCTTTCAGCCAAGGTGAACGTGATTGAAAGCCCAAGTTAGGGGCAAAGTGCTTCAGAGTTCAGTAGAAGAAGACTTACTTCAGGAAGAAGGGCCAAGGGTAGGTGGAAGGCTAAGCATAAGAAATATTTTGGAGGTGGTGTTTGAAATGTATGTGATAGGCTTTGGGCAGAAGAAATGGTAGAAGACAGAAAACCAGTTTTTGACAAAAGCAATAGTGTGAGTTAAAAGACTGAAAAGTGGGAAAGTGTGACATATGAGTAAGAAACAGTCCTTGGGTTTGCCTAGAGAGTGCTGGGTACATGAACATTTCAGAAAATATCAGAATAATTGATTCAGTTTTGTGCTATATTCTGCATAGCTGTTGTTTCATTCAAAGTACCTGATGCTGACACCACCAGTAATGTTATCAGGGTCAGCTTGCCCTGACCCAAATGCCACTCACTGTTTCTGCCAATGAGGTGGAATGAGACCCTCTCTCTTTGTAAATTCTGCAGCCAGATGTGGTCTGGAAAAATGCAGGCACTCCATCAGCTAAAAATCCATGAACCATATATCGCTATGGCTGGAGGACAGATAGGTCCTGGAAATAGCGTTAATAAAATGTGAGCCTCTGTTTTCCCACTACCCCTTCCATCTTCCATGTCCCTTCGCGAACTCAGTCCCTTCTTACCTGTGGGGAAAATTTAGCCTCCTTGTTAGGAAAAAAATCTTATTTGCTTTGAACCGATAGCAAGTTTCTGGAGGTGATGGAAGGAATTGAAGTCCCAACACCTATATTGCCTGGCAGAACCTCTACAAGGATCTGTTTACTCATTGTTGAGCCACACAGAAAAATCCACCACAGAAACACTGCTGTTCCTTAGTGAATCAGGTAGCTATAGGCATTTGAACCATGCTGGAATGAGTTTGTCTTTTCTAAATCAATGTTCGGCTCAAGGTGAGGAACAGGAACTAATTGTATGAACTATTGCCTCCCAGCATTTACTTCTTTATAAATAAATTTTGTGGGGTTTAATAAACAAGCTATTTCTATTTTGGGTTCAAACACACAGCTGAAATATCCGATGTGGAAAATAATGAATGATTAAAAATATGGTTTTATTAATAAAGATATTAACAGAGGAAGTCAACAGACATCATACAGGGATTGAGTCTATCAGAGATGATATAAAGAACTTACTCAGAAATATTATTTGTCAGTATCACACTTACTGTACGTTAAACATAGACAAGTTTCTAATATAATCTTTAGTCTCTTTCATTGCAGCTAGTTATAATGGATCAGCTCCCTTTTCGTTTCTTCTTTAATTTCACTGTGGTAACATGCTTGAGTGAACACAGACATGGTTCATTTAACCAATTTGGCACTATGCCTTAGGTTTATTAAACAAACAAAGATTTGATGGGCTGTCTCTAAACTCTAGCCCCTCAGGTAATTCCTGCAGCTGTAGTATTGCTCCTAAGGTGACTTTTCGCTCTATTGGTGCTGGGACTCAGGATACTGTGAAAGTAGAATCCATCCACTTTGGGACCAATGTTTATTCCTTAGATTTCTCTCCTCTTTTAAACCTGGATATTGTCTTTTCTCTACCTAACTACTTCACAACCCTGCATTTTATTGAATAGAATTATAAGCTGTTTTTTCTCAGAGTGTTGCATATACTTCCTTAGAGCCTTAGAACGTGATTGGGTATTAAATATTTTGCAAAGTTAGGAAATGAATGAATTATTGTATAGCTCTTCCCAATGAACAAAGTCTTCCTCATTGACTGATTAGCTGGATTTTTTTTCCTTGAGTTCCTGCCCAGAGTAGAGTATAACTATCTATCTATGAGCTCTCAGATTGGGAATTTAGTTTTATGTATAAGGTGGAATTTTTTAGGTTGAAAAGATGCATATTTCAATTTTTTTCTTCCCAACTCCAATCTAGCAAATGATACCTAAATTTTTATTATACATATGTTACATTAAAAGAAAAAGTTCTTTTTAATATATTTTTCTGTCATGTATAACACCTAGGTAATAAATTGCAGCAATATATGCTAACAGAGTAAAATTATTTCAAGGCAAGTGTCTTTAGAGGTTGCATACAGACCAAATACAATAGGAGATACAGTCCAGAGGAATAAAAGACATGTGAACTTAAGGTTGCTTGTCCTTTGCTAGGAGGTGTGTCTAATTCTGCATTAGCTTGGCACCTACCGCAATGTAGATGGATCATAAGGTTTGATCATTACTATGAACATTTTTTATAACCCAAACTTATAACCCATGAATACCACCTCATCTCTCAGCTAACAGTCCTTTCCCCTTTTGGGAGTGTTACCAAGGTGACACATACTACAGAGGATGTACTACTAAAAAGACAAGAATTGCAATAGGAATATTTCATGGGCAACCAGGTTGTAAGCAGTGTCCATAATCAGTCATTTGAAATAAATCTACATAAACTTTGACTCAAGACAAAACCTTGTTAGAAAGCTGTTTTTTTTTTTTTTCCAAAAGAAACCAGGATAAATTACAGTATAATTGAAGTTACCTTTACTCGTGTATGATTTTTGAACAACAACAACAAAAAACTCTAGATGTACTTTTATACAGCTTTCATGGTGACTCACTGATACTGCATAACAATTATGAACGCAAAAACAAACCAACACATAACTGAATGTACCAAAAACTTAAATGTTCTTAGTTATGGATAGTTATCAATGAATTCCATAACCAATAACTTGTTAAATAATTCCTTTTATTTTCTGATATCACTGATGATTTATATTGGCCAAAGGTGCAGATTTAACCAAAATAATAATACATTTAATGTGTTATATGTTAACTCCTTTGATGTTTACACTGGCCGGTGGAATTTGATAGGGTTCGTTTTCCTAATGACGGAACTGACACACAGGAAGATGAAACAATCTCTTAAAGATCACAGCAGCCATTTTCAATGGCTCTGCGGCACATTTGGGAAATGGATCCTGTCCATAGGAATAAATCCTTTGAAATGCAGAGCTCTCTGGAGTGCTAACTGCATGATGAGTGAATGCTGTGAGATGATGGTAAAAGTCATCACTTAAGAGCTTTGTGATGAGAGTCCTACATTTGCACCCTAGATTTCTCTGACCCAACTTTGTTTACTGAATCCTAAAATTACCTTCTTAGTGTTTTTTTTCCTGCTTCCATGAGTTCACCCTTCTCCCTATCTCTATAGATATGGATTTTCCCTTCATATACCTCTTTAATATGGTTATTAGATATAAACTGCTCACAGTTCCGGAGTTGAGGTGGAGATGGAGGCAAGCATACTGTTTGGAGGTCTGCATCCTCCCAGTTTACTTCTCATATGGCTGCCTGAGATGGGATTCCGCCTGGCCATCTCTCTGAACAAAGCCTTTCAGCTGCTGTCAGTTTTATTTAAAGAACCCACAATGAGTGATGCCTGACTATGTGGTGCTGTTTTATGTGCAGAAAACCCTAGGGTGCACAAGGAACGTATAGCCCTGATGCCTTGTTTATCTCATTTTGGCCTCACAGAGCTGGTTTTCAGCTACAGGCTGTCTCTTTCTACCACTCCATCTCAATTTACTGAGGAACTGTGAGCTCAAGTAACTTCTCCAAAGCCACACATGAGTGGCTTACCAGAATTCATACCCCAGAACTGTCATGGTTCCTAAATCCTTTATTATGAGCATTATACCATACCATCTTCCAGGTCTCAGTATTAACATCATGTAAATTTATTCTCCAGCATGATTCATTAAAATGAAAATGGGCCATTTTCTCTGATTCTTCAAGCACTTCAGAAGAAGCGTTACATCCTGAATACAGATTTCATTTCTGAGAAGGAGACAAGAAAAGAAGTTAAACCTTTACTTGTATCAGAGGCTGGTTCAACTTAAAAGGGCTTTTATTCCAGTTTTTGGTTTAAAATATTTAAAGGAAAACCAAGCAGTATTAAGGTTAAGCATAGCTACAATTGCATGTTTTAGCAGTAGGTAAAGCAAGGAAACTAAAAAGTGCCTGTAATTCAGTGGCAGAAACCTAATGAATCTCCTCCAGATTAAAAGTTAATGTAAAACTAAATAAAAAAATCAACTTGTGCTAGACACCCACTCATACATTTTAAAATAGTTTCTGTCATCATAAACTACATAGCATTGATTCCCTCTTTTGGTGGGATCTCAATTTCTGTTTAAATAGAGAATTAAAATGACAATAAAGTAACCACTTATAAATATATCCCAGTACAAAATAATACCACAAGAATTAAAAACTCAACATATAAGTATGTTTAAGATTACAGTCAAGAGGTAGAAAGGTGAAAATAAAAGTGGAGAAATGATAAATTGTGATTTTGTCTTTTTTAAGAGTCCTACTCTGAATCCATTCTTTATATATATCTATGTATATATAAATAACATTCACTTTTCTTTCACATACAATTTCATTATTCTCAGCAAAAATCATTTACAATTATCTTCAGCAAAAATCATTTATGAAGCACCCGCTATGTGCAAAACATCAGATTTGCCATTATTTGGGTAATAAATATCATCTCCTCTCTCAAGGAAGTTATAATCTGATTGTAGAACAGAGGATTCATTTAATGATACAAGCTTACATCAGTGACGCAAGGAAGAGAATGCCAAATAAGTGGCACACACAGTAAATAAGATGAGAAATAAATAATGGTAGAGAAAAAAAAAAAAAAAAAATGAGCCCGATCAGCACAGAGGCACAAGAGCCAGTGAGGTACAGTGAAAAGAGCTTGACTTCAGGATTCCAATGGACCTGATTGCAAATCCCATCTCTACCACTATTAGTTGTGTGCCTTTAAGCAGGACTTTTAACTTCTCTGATTCCACATGTATGAGTAGGCATGATAATACCTAGCCTATAGAGTCATTTTGAGTATTAAATTAGAAAGTGTACATAACTACCTACTCCAGGGTTTGTCTCTTAGTAGAAGCAAATCAGTGGTAACAATGGTTCTAGTGGTGGTAGTATTAAGAGCAATTTTGAAACTCCTGGGACCAGAGCCTGGCATAGAAAAGGCCCTGAATGAAATTTAGTTCCCTTTTCTAAGCCCTCCCTTTACCTACAAATACCATCTAATTCTCTAATTGCTTGAGTTAGACCTGAATCAAAATAGATCGTAGAAGTTCAGAAATGGAGACAGACATTTCAGATGTGGATAAAGAATGAACAAAGTCAGGAAGTTGAAAATACAATTAGGGCATTCAAGAAACAATATACTGGATTTTTTTTTTTTTTTTTTTGCAGTTTTTGCATTTGGCTTTTGAGAGCTGGTGTGCTATCTAAACACTACATGTGGTAACCACTATGTAGAGGATTTTTTTCCTACTGCTTTTTGATTTTGAAACAACTTTTCTGTTAAAGCTCTCTAAAAAATCCTGCTAGGGTAGACACGTTCCAAAATGCAGGAAGCAACTGATAAAATACAGTGTTCTGTTCAGCATTTTGATATCTTTTACTGTCTTCTATTTTTATTTCATTTAAAACATATTTTAAGGTTAAAAATAAACCATTACGCAAAGTGATAAAAAGCGTTTTTCAGGGATAATAGTTTGGGAAAATGCACCAAAATAAATACCAGATGGAGTAATGATGACCCAGATCTGACTATCGAGGAAGGTCATTTGTCTATAGAAACCCAGTTAACATGCAAAGTAGTTTTAATAAAAACTCTTTTTTTTTTTTTTTTTGGCTGTGTTGGGTCTTCGTTTGTGTGCGAGGGCTTTCTCTAGCTGCGGCAAGTGGGGACCACTCTTCATCGCGGTGCGCGGGCCTCTCACTATCGCGGCCTCTCTTGTTGCGGAGCACAGGCTCCAGACGCGCAGGCTCAGTAGTTGTGGCTAACGGGCCTAGTTGCTCCGCGGCATGTGGGATCTTCCCAGACCAGGGCTCGAACCTGTGTCCCCTGCATTAGCAGGCAGATTCTCAACCACTGCGCCACCAGGGAAGCCCCCAAAAACTCATTCTTGAGTAATGGTAATTAGCAAACATACATATAGGAGAAAGTTTATCCTCACACATGGTACAAGGAACACAAATGCAATAACTTTATGATAAAAAATGTTTAAAAATGATAAAAAGTGATAAAATGTTAGCAAAGTTTCAATGATGTTACTAAATTCATTTGTTTTTAGTAGCATTGGAATTTGGATGATTGTTTTAGAAAATCATAGGAGGAAGATGACAGAGAGGGTCATATTTAGCGTGCTAACTCTGACTTTCTGTTTAACTATAGTGGCTGCCGGGAGCATTGTGCTGTAAGAATTCTAAACCACATGGGGTCTTAGCAGGAAAGAGCACTAGACTTGAATTGAAACATCTGCCATGGGTAGGGGCACAGCAGTAAGAAGTAAAGATAAAAGATTTTCAAATTCTTTGATTAAAAAGACTCCACTCCTAAGCACATGTTTCAACACAAGAAAGAAATGATGTATTTATGAAGGTATTCATCACAGAATTAACATTATGTAATGGCCAAAAAAAAAGGGCAACTTCAAAAGCAAGTAAAATGGGTTAATAAATTATGATGTCTCATCATTGATTTTTATGTATTAAAAAGTATAGTTTTAAAGATCACATAGAAGACTTTAATACTTTCTCCATGTAACATGCCCATAACTAGGACTCTTCTGCCACTGAAATCAGTTTTGTATCATCTCCCTCCCCCATGGCATTTTTTGTTATAGTTATGATGCCCTGATTCTTTTGAAAGGAAAGCCTGATATTTTATCACAGTTAATTGTGTAGAAATTAAGTTTCAGGTATATGAATTTAACAAATTGCCACATCATCAGGCTGATTGTTTAATCTTTCTTAAATTAGAATTAATATGACTAGAAAGAAATGACTTCCATCTTATGCCTCTTTATAGTGAAATTTGCTTATTAAACAAAACCTCAAACTACTTAAGAGCAAAACGTATTTTCATGCTTTGCATTTCTTGGCTCAGCATTAAAGCAGACAAGGATTTTTGCAAAGAAATTTTTCAGAAAAAGCTTCAAGACTAAATTACAAAATATACCGAATTTCCTACAGCTTTGTGGTAAACCAATAAGCTGTGTACCAAGATGCTGCTAGAAAAGCAAAGAGTATCACTTTACCCTTCCAGTTATTTAAATATGTTTTGGATAAGCCCTAGTATTGGGCTGCAAATACCTATCACAAGAAGTTCTTTTTTTCATTCTTTACTGTGTGTCATAACAAAAAATTCTGCTCTTACAACATTCCTAATTTAAAAAAATAGTTTATTCAGGTAGCACAAATAAAATTACAAAAGGTAGGGTTTTTTTTAAGATTTGCTTGTAAATATGACATCTGTTTGATCAAATACTTTGGAAAGCATTATGTGTAATGAAAAGCAAATGAGAATTTGGCAAATAAGTAAGCTTTGGAGTGTATAAAACATTGTCTAAATGAGCACAGGCTTTGGCTTTAGGTTCAGCAAAAAGATTATTTTATATAACTCAAGTCTTTATTGCTGTCAAAAAAGAAACCCATGGAGCAGCAAAACTGGTCATTTAAATTGATATGTATATAATCTGTGCAGTTGCTGTGTATCCAGAAATACCAAATTGACTTACTTTCTCTACTTCAACACAGGGCTCACAAAAGTGTTCAAGAAATATGTGCTACATAAGGTCCTGAATTAAGTAACTGATATAATAAGTAACTGAATTAACTGTAGAACACCTATGTGATGGTAAATGATTTTGTCATAATATGGTCTAGTTGATGTGAGTTAATAGCCCTATTTTATAATAAAGCTTATATTATTATGTTATAATAATATAATTATATTATTATATAATAATAATATAATTATTTTATAATAATTACTCTCTAGCATATGCAATCATTGTTTAGCCATTTGTAAAATTATCTTTGTTCCCCCAACCTCAACTCCATCACTACCATCATCATGGTTTTGTGTAAGGTAGAGGCCAGTTCTAAAAATAATGTTAAGATATATGTTTTAGATGAAGGGAAGTTAATAAAGTAGACTTTATACTTACCATCGTATCTCAAGTTTACATATTTTTCTATCTTCCTAGGCAGTGTTTGTGCAACGTGATATACAAGTACCAAGCAATGAAAATACTTTAGGTCTTATACAAGTACCAAGCAATGAAAATGCTTTAGGTCTTTAAAAGTTAATAAACAAATGATGAACTTTTAGTTTTAGAAATCTGCTCAAAGCTTAGATGAAGAAATGACTGAGTTGTATAACATTTGGGAAGGAAGGGAAAATCATTTTAATCTTGATCTTTTATTTACTCATATGTATATTAGCTAGGGCCTGTCCCCATAACAGCAAGACACAATAATACAGTGGCTCCAAGGATACAGAAGTTTATTTT
The DNA here is from genome assembly GCF_949987535.1 of Balaenoptera acutorostrata. Classification (NCBI taxonomy): domain Eukaryota; kingdom Metazoa; phylum Chordata; class Mammalia; order Artiodactyla; family Balaenopteridae; genus Balaenoptera; species Balaenoptera acutorostrata. The sequence goes on along the minus strand of NC_080071.1, from coordinate 51,635,950 downwards.
GCTCTCACATTACAGTACATCCCTGCAGGACAGATGAATAGTTCTGCTCCACATGATCATTCAGAGACCCAGGTTTTTTCTAACTTGTTGATCTGCAGTCCTCTGAAGCAGGATCGGCAAACTTTTTCCATAAAGTGTCAGATGGTAAATAGTTTAGGCTTGGTGGGCCATATATGGTTTCTGCCACATATTTTGCCTATTTTTATTCTTTTAACAATGCTTTTAAAATGTAAATACCGTTCTTAGCTTACAGACCATACAAATAGGCCACAGGTCAGCTTTTGCCTATTGGCTATAGTTTGCTGACTCCTTCTTCAAGGGAATTTCCTGCATATTAGAAGCTCAATCAATGCCACCTCGATGTGCCAGCTTTCAGGAGGAGGAAAACAACTGAAGTAGAAGGCAAGCAATTTCCACTTAAGGAAGTGAAGCAGTAAGTTATACATGTCACTTTCAGTCATATTCTGGCGCCAAGAACTTATCCATATGGCCATCTAGGCATAAAATAGGCTGGCAAATGAAGTCTCTAAGCAGATTCCCACATACCCTGCTAAGATTGTATCACTATATGTGTCAGTTTGGTCCTCTGGGAAGTAGACGCCAAGACAAATTTAGGAGTGAAAAAGGTTTATTGGGGAAGTGAAAGATAAAATGTAGAGGAAGCAGAATTGGGCTGGGAAAGTCCACAAACTGTGATGCAGAGCTGATACTTGTGAAAGTAGAGAGGAAGGGAAGCAGGATTGGGCAGAGCAAACCTCCAACCAAGAGACAAACGTGGCAAAAAATAGGTCAACCCTATGTGCATCTCCAGAGTAAATATTGCACATTAGGGGAGTCTTATCTTGGGCAGGAATGGCCAGACCCTAGTGTCACCACCATCCTCAGTATTTGGCTGTGGCTGCACAACAAGTAAGTCGCCTGGGCTTGAAAGCTGAGGTGAATCTTGAACTAACTGACAGCTGGGGGCTCCCAACTAACTGCATATCTTGCAGCTAAATGGCAAGTTCTTTCTTGAAATCTGAGTTGGGTACCTCCATAGCTGCCTTACTGTGTAAAAAGGGAGAGGGCATTTAGGGAGCACTAGTAGTTGACACAGTATACGTTACGCATTAGTAGAAAGAAGAAAGAAGTATTGATTTAACCACTGGATGAAACCTGCTAAATCTATCAAGAAGGGGTAGTGTCTGCAGAAATACAAAGGATCATGAGACATTACCACAAGCAACTCTATGCCAATAAAATGCACAACCTGGAAGAAATGGACAAATTCTTAGAAAAGCACAACCTTCTGAGACTGAACCAAGAAGAAACAGAAAATATAAACAGACCAATCACAAGCACTGAAACTGAAACTGTGATTAAAAATCTTCCAACAAACAAAAGCCCAGGACCAGATGGCTTCCCAGGCAAATTCTATCAAACATTTAGAGAACAGCTAACACCTTTCCTTCTCAAACTCTTCCAAAATATAGTAGAGGGAGGAACACTCCCAAATTCATTCTACGAGGCCACCATCACCATGATACCAAAACCAGACAAAGATACCACAAAAAAAGAAAACTACAGGCCAATATCACTGATGAACATAGATGCAAAACTCCTCATCAAAATACTAGCAAATAGAATCCAGCAGCACATTAAAAGGATCATACACCATGATCAACTGGAGTTTATCCCAGGAATGCAAGGATTCTTCAATACATGCAAATCAATCAATGTGATACACCATCTTAACAAATTGAAGGACAAAAACCATATGATCATCTCAATTCATGCAGAAAAAGCTTTTGACAAAGTCCAACACCCATTTATGATAAAAACTCTCCAGAAAGTAGCCATAGAGGGAACTTACCTCAACATAATAAAGGCCATATGTGACAAACCCACAGCCAACATCATTCTCAATGGTGAAAAACTGAAACCATTTCCACTAAGATCAGGAACAAGATAAGGTTGCCCACTCTCACCACTATTATTCAACATAGTTTTGGAAGTTTTAGCCACAGAAATCAGAGAAGAAAAAGATATAAAAGGAATCCAAATCAGAAAAGAAGAAGTAAAACTGTCACTGTTTGCAGATGACATGATACTATACATAGGGAATCCTAAAGATGCTACCAGAAAACTACTAGAGCTAATCAGTGAATTTGGTAAAGCAGCAGAATACAAAATTAATGCAAGAAATCTCTTGCATTCCTATACACCAATGATGAAAAATCTGAAAGAGAAATTAAGGAAACACTCCCATTTACCATTGCAACAAAAAGAATAAAATACCTAGGAATAAACCAACCTAAGGAGACAAAAGACCTGTATGCAGAAAACTGTAAGCAGAAAACTGTAAGACACTGATGAAAGAAACTAAAGATGATACAAGCAGATGGAGGGATATACCATGTACTTGCATTGGAAGAATCAACATTGTGAAAATGACTGTACTACCCAAAGCAATCTACAGATTCAGTGCAATCCCTATCAAACTACCAATGACATTTTTCACAGAAGTAGAACAAAAAATTTCACAATTTGTATGGAAACACAAAAGACCCCGAATAGCCACAGCAATCTTGAGAAAGAAAATTGCAGCTGGAGGAATCAGGCTCCCTGACTTCAGACTATATTACAAAGCTACAGTAATCAAGACAGTAGGGTACTACTGACATATAGATCAATGGAACAGGAGAGAAAGCTCAGATAAAGATAAACCCACTCACATATGGTCACCTTATCTTTGATAAAGGAGGCAAGAATATACAATGGAGAAAAGACAGCCTCTTCAATAAGTGGTGCTGGGAAAACTGGACAGCTACATATAAAAGAATGAAATTAGAACACTCCCTAACACCATCCACAAAAATAAACTCAAAATGGATTAAAGACCTAAATGTAAGGCCACACACTATCAAACTGTTAGAGGAAAACATAGGCAGAACACTCTATGACATAAATCACAGCAAGATCCTTTTTGACCCACCTCCTAGAGAAATGTAAATAAAAACAAAAATTAAAAAATGGGGCCTAATGAAACTTAAAAGCTTTTGCACAGCAAAGGAAACCATAAACAAGACAAAACAAGATGAAAAGACAACCCTGAGAAAGGGAGAAAATATTTGCAAACAAAACAACTGACAAAGGATTAATCTCCAAAATATACAAGCAGGTTATGCAGCTCAATATTAAAAAAACAAACAACCCAGTCCAAAAATGGGCAGAAGACCTAAATAGACATTTCTCCAAAGAAGAAAAACAGATTGCCAACAAATACATGAAAGGATGCTGAGCATCACTAATCATTAGAGAAATGCAAATCAGAACTACAATGAGGTATCACCTCAAACAGGTCAGAATGGCCATCATCAAAAAATCTACAAACAATAAATGCTGGAGAGAGTGTGGAGAAAAGGGAACCCTCTTGTACTGTTGGTGGGAATGTAAATTGATACAGCCACTATGGAGAACAGTATGGAGGGTCCTTAAAAAACTAAAAATAGAATTACCATATGACCCAGCAATCCCACTACTGGACATATACCCTGAGAAAACCATAATTCAAAAAGAGTCATGTACCACAATGTTCATTGCAGCACTATTTATGGTAGCCAGGACATGGAAGCAACCTAAGTGTCCATCGACAGATGAATGGATAAGGAAGATGTGGCACATATATACAATGGAATATTACTCAGCCATAAAAAGAAATGAAATTGAGTTATTTGTAGTGAGGTGGATGGACCTAGAGTCTGTCATACAGCATGAAGTAAGTCAGAAAGAGAAAAACAAATACCGTATGCTAACACATATATACGGAATCTAAAAAAAAAAAAAGGTTCTGATGAACCTAGGGGCAGGACAGGAATAAAGATGCAGACGTAGAGAATGGACTTGAGAACACGGGGAGGAGGAATGGTAAGCTGGATCGAAGTGAGAGAGTGGCATTGACGTATATACATTACCAAATGTAAAATAGCTAGTGGGAGGCAGCCGCATAGCACAGGGAGATCAGCTTTGTGACCACCTAGAGGGGCGGGAGGGAGATGCAAGAGGGAGGGGGTATGAGGATATATGTATATGTATAGCTGATTCACTTTGTTATACAGCAGAAACTAACACAACAATGTAAAGCCGTTATACTCCAATAAAGGTGTTAAAAAAAAAACAAAAAGAGAAGGGGTAGTGTCATACCTCCTCTGAGTTTGAGCAACATTTATGTTTTTTTTCCTTTTTTCAGACCGAAATTCATGTAGTTGATAATAGGATCTACTTTATTGTCAAATGTGTGATTTATTTTTTGTTTATAATCTGGCAGTACATGGAATATAGTTTTCAGACAGTGTGGTGAGAGAACTTTGTGTAAAGCTGTTTAATGCAGACTCTGAACTTTTTGCTGTTTATTTTCTGGAGCTCATACAGTGGAACCAGATTCAGTTTAGGAAAAAACATTTAAATCATATTTTGAAATACAATGTTTTGTTAAATCTCTTTCTTATAAGAAATTGAAAAGTGTGCTTACGTGGGTGTACATGAATGTAGCCAAACTTGGAAACATAAGCCTAAATATCCATGATACCGTTCTGTATCCTCTCACACATCATTATATAATTGACATTCCTCATTCTTGCTCTAATTATTGCCTGATCTAATGATCAAGAAGTAGAGGAAAGACATCTTTGCAAGGTTAATAAGCCATCCAGAAAACTAGATTGGCATGATCAAACCTTAATGATTATTATTTCTCATTATATTAGATCACCTGAAAAGTTTGAGGAAGAAAAAATAAATTGGCATCATTGAGCAATTATACTTGTACTTTTCTACAGTAGATTTTACAGATGATCACCAGTTATGAATTCTTTTCATATCTAAAACCAGAGATTTTTTATTACTTATACTACCATTATTATAGTAATCAAAGTTCTTTTATTTGATCATCATCATAATGGAGTACTTGAGTCATTTTCTCCTTTGCTAATTGACAGTTGGTCAGTTAAGAGGTGCTTTTCACAGAATCTTCCATAACTTGAAGGGTTTGAATTAGCTTCTAATAAATGCCTGAGAAGCTCCTCTACATTCTTAAGTGCATTTGCTAAAATTCCCAACTGCTAATTTCCACCTTCTGTTCAGGAAATGCCTTTGATCTGCCATCTAGCTGCCTTTCTTGCTTTTATCTATCTGTCTCAAGCATTGTAACCCTACTTATCAGCATAATGACACATTATCATTTAGATATCATTTTCTGAAGCCAGATTTCTCTGAAAAAGAAAACAAAATGCAAAGAGTGGGCAAAGGGTCAAACTGAAGCTCAGATTGGCCCATGTGGAGAATTGGGAGAGGTGGCCTGTGGTCAGAAGTCTCAGCCTTGAGCTTGACCTTCACTCGCACCCTAATTACACACCTAGGTACTTCCTATGCAGACTTTTTGTCTCACTGGCTGCTCCCTGCTCACCCATATGCTACATCACCATCTGTGGTGGGACTCCCCAGAACCCAGATTCCTCAATATCAACATCCAGTTACACAAAAGTTGTTCCTTCAATTTCATTCTCCCCATCACTTCCTAATAAGGTGGTGGTCATTGGGTAGAGAGAATAAATTGGACTAAACGAGTAAATGAACCTGCTGATTTTCAAATGAGACAACATGTGGTCTTAAAGTATCCAAAAATGTTTGAAGATATTTTCTCACAATACAGGAATACTTAAGAAATATTGCGGGTTCAGTTCCAGATCACTGCAATAAAGCAAGTCACACAAATTATTTGGTTTTCCAGTGCATAAAAAGTTATGCAGTCTATTAAGTGTGCAATAGCATTAAGTGTAAAAAACAATGTACATACCTTAACTAAAAAATACTTTATTGCTAAAAAATGCTAACCGTCATCTGACAATGCAAAGTTGCTACAAACCTTCAATTTGTTAAAAAAAAAAATATGCAATATCTGTGAAGTGCAATAAAGAGAAGCACAGTAAAACAAGATATGCCTGTACTCTGATCTCCATGATGACAGGGGCTTGATTTAGCTCACTACTTCATCCCTATTACTACTAGATACAGTGTGTTCAGTAAACACTACATATTAGTTTCTCAAATATAACAAAGCAATATGTATATTTTAATAAAGAAATGTTATAAAATACCCATAAACATTAACTTTAAAAATTACCATTTTTCTTGTCTATGCAAGATCTATTTAGTGTTTTTTATTCAACAAATATTTCCTAAGTGCCATACCATTTGCCAATTAATATGTGGGTACTAGGGCACAGAGCAAAATAAAAAAACAGCCAGTGAGCCAAAAAGTTCTTAGCCACAGAGAAACCATAGAGGTAGTTCCTTCCATCTTTCCTTCTTTCCTTCCTTCCTCATGTACAGAATACAAAGTCAAACTAAAAGGATAAAATGACATCCTCAATATCTCCCTCTTCGCTATTTGAATTAATCTGGAAAAGTTACCAGTTGAAATCTCCTTTTCACCAGCCGAGGTGAGCTTCCTCAATGTGTATTTTAGTGTTTAAAGTAAATATTTTGCAATTAGGGTGAAATATGTTAGTGACGGCTGCAGAGACTGAAGGTTTCTATTTATTCAGATACCCATTTATCTCCAAAATATCAAGGTAATGACAGATCCCCAGCTTATCACCATTTCTAGGTGTGAACACGGAATTAAATCTCTCTATGCCTTCAGTTTGCTTTAATCTCCCTCCTCAACCTGTTAGTACTCATGAGAGGCCTGCTGCTGTCAGTTGGGAAGATAATTCTTCAGTAGGAAATTTTTAGCCACCAAAAATCAAATCAATAATATACTGCTCAAGGCTCCTATGTTGTCTTGGTTTACATTCACATGGCTAAGTTTATGTATGGAACAATTAGGTCCCCATGAAAAGGAAACATTTTTGCAAGGATATATGCTAAGTAGTATGTATATGTTAGTGCTGTTTTCTAGGCACAGTAACTAATCTCATTGTATGAGGCAGGCATGCTAACCCAAACTATAAATATAATTGGTAGCCAGAGCTTTGTACAGAGGAACAAAAAATGTTCATTAAAAGCACATTTACTCTATTATGCCTCCTTCTGTTCATCTAATCTGTGAGCTTCAAGCCACAGTAATACTGGTTCTCATTATCAGGATGTTCAGAGACTAAATTAGAAGACAGCTATGTTTGGGGCACTTGAGAGGTTTTATTAATTAAGAATTTCTGTTATGCTTATTTCTAATCAAGGGACATTATATACAAAAGTGACACACATAGTCAAACCACACAGGCAGGTATCATGGTAAGATATTCTCTCCATTTCATTGGAAGATGAGAATGAGAGTCATGCCATCTCTTATTCTATATACGTTGAAAGACTCTAAAACAAAAACACTGGATTGGGAAGATCGATTTGTGAATACTATTATATGCCATACTTGAATTATGCATCTTTCTAGAGAAGTGCTCTAAACGTTCCATGCTGAGCAAAATGTTCCATATCCACCCTGTCCGATACAGTAATCTCTAGCCACATGTTGCTATGAATTTCTTGAAATGGAACTAGTGTGACTGAGAAACTGGATTTTAAAATTTTATTTAGTGTTAATTAATGTAAATTTAAATAGCTACAAGTAGCTACTGGCTACTATATTGCACCACACAGTTCTAGAGCATTTGATTTCTAATTTTTAAAAGACTTGTTTTTTATAGTCGAAATGTAAAATAGAGCTTTCAGTAAAATATTAACCAAAAATATATAAAATAAATCTAGCTTCATCATCATATCGACAAATATTTATAGGATATTTAAAGATCACCCCACCAAAGTGGATTTTCTATGTTGCCATAAAATTCCTCCAAGAAGTTTAGAGACAAAACTCAGCACATTTCCAGCCTTCTTGCCACCACATCTTCCTCAGCACATCAGGATTTTGGAATTTGTGGTTTAAAATGTTAAAACTAAATATAATCATTGCTTGGGCAAGTCAAACATTCTCAGAACTAGTAGCAGAAACTTAAGACAGGTTGAGACTCAGGTTTGCATATGCCATGTCAAGTGACATTAACTTCTCTACTGGCTTATTAGAAGAAAGATTTGATGTCTGGAGCAAAGACATGAGATTACTATAGTCTCCCCCTCTTTTCACCAGCCAACTATTTGATTTATTTGATGAGTGATCTCAGACAACCCTCTCAGGCACTGAACCATCAGAGAGTTATGTTGCCAGGTGATAAGAAAGCTTCAGAGATACCTAAATCTTCTTTTACCACTGGGAGTTTTATCTTTTCTGGAATAAAGAACATTTTTATGTATGATGTTTCTATCTGGATAGCCATAAGAATATTCAGAAAAGATTTACAGCTTTAAATCAAATTCATACTGACAAGGACCTTAAAACTTCATGAAATTTACCAAGAATATGTGAGACAACGCCTTATTTTTATTTGTTTTTTATATTTTGTTTCCCAAAGATTGAAGGAGCGGCTAATGTATTATACATTGAGAAGTCCATTAATCTTTTGATTAGCATTTGTTTTCCTGTATTTTCCTTAGAGACAAACGAACAAATGAGGAATGTACTTAATTTGATCTCTGGAGTAATTATAGATATGGATATTGTATCATTTAACAGATGCACTAAACTAGTACGTTTTTTAATGTACATTTCTACACACCAAGAATGCAACTGGCTTCTTAATTTTATTGAAGTTCTTGAACTGAATTTTGTTTTTAATCTAATGTGTCTACCGATCATATATCGTCTTGGGTTTTTTTAGTAGAAGCTAAGTCCGAGTAATTTATCTTAAAAAAAAAAATTGAAATCCTTCCCAGTTACAATAAAAGTGATGTGAAACCCGCTTTAAAAAACATATACTATGCGAGTGACACTCTTGGCTGTTCTATCCCACCCCCAGATTTCTCTCACTATGCAGAGGCTTTCACTAAGGAGACTTCATTGTTTATAGTTTATTCACCTTGCCCTGTGACTCTGCCAGGTGTAGCTGATATATAATAGAAGCTGTCTTTAAAACACATCTTCCCATTTAGAAATTCTTCACCCGAATATTTTTTCCATTCCTTTGCACTAGCCCGTATGTACACAAACAAATCACTGCCTCAGCCGTCTGACCCTCTCTTAAGAGTGAAGCTAAGGTACATGTTTTCTTGAAATCCCTTTTTAGGCAAAGGAATGTAGTTAACAACCTTTCTCTGTGACCTGCTTGTCAAGCTGTGTGGGAGCAGAGGAGGAAGGAAACTGTTGTAATGAAAGACAGCCCATGTTTCTGAAGGAATTTAACAACCCAGGAAAAGTCCTCTTCATTTTGATACCTGTATTTGTGTTGGTGGAAAGTAGTTCTATATGGAGGTGGTTTTCTTAAAAATGAATATGATGCAGTAAAGATAGTATTAGTCCCTACATACTACCTCCATATTTAGGAGTATTTTGAAAGAAATGGTGTTTAGTACATTGTTTCACCACCCCCTATCTCTTCCATTTAAAAAATCTGTCAATACCAGTGCTTGTACAGCTGCATAAGTCCATAAGAACGGTGCTTCAGACACAACACAAAGAAAAAGCAATTGAGTTGCTTTTCCAATTAGTTGCTATATATCGATGTTTCACAAGACTTTAAGTATTTCTTTTCATTAACATTTTCTTTGAATCACACTACACATTTTTCAAGGGAAGAACCTTCTATTCATTTTATCTGATCTAAAAATACAAATATGCATGAAGAAATCTAAGCGGCATTGGGGAAAATGAAAGCAACAGTACAGAATGTTGCGTGGGTATGAATTTGGGCAGGAAGCAAAATGTGTTTTGAGATAGGAAAAAAATGTTTTTCCATTTGGGGATACCCCAAATCAGCCACAGTCCAAACTTCATGTCAAAGGACTTTAAGGCATTAAAAGCACGCATGTGAACATAGCTTTTAAAATACCAATAATTATCAGGAAATAGTTCCTGTATGCTCTGAGAAAGTAAAATTAGGCCTATTTAAGGATACAAGAATTTAGTATATTCTTGCACTTTTTGATGGTTATTATCAATATTAGCCCTAGTGAAAGAGTAAGATTAAATTGTCTTAAATGTTTCAACAATTTTCTCTTGTCTTCTGCCCAGTGGCAGCACAATACCCCTCCAAACCTTATCTATTGCTGCTCTACTTTTCCACCTCAGGCCATACATTACTGGCTTCCTACTGTCATTTTCAGACTACCGTCAATGCAATCTGGCACTGTCACTCAATAAACCACTTCTTATTCAAAACTCATGCTATTTGCTGATACCACCTTTTCCCCACACTTTTGGTATAACCTGCTGAACTTCCCATTACTGCCATTTTTCTCAATGATTTGGCACTTGGTTTACTTTCATATATTCTATTCCAGGGTAGTTGGGTACTTGGGAGTTGCTGGTGAGTTCCATCAACACAATGGAACAGATGGCATCCATGCCTCTTAACCTCATTCCCTGACATACTCTGGTTGTGCTAGGTTATGCAAGGTTATGTGGTAGTAACAAACATCCCCCTAAACTTAGTGGCTTCAAAGAATCAAGGTTCATTTCTTATTCTCACTCCATGTTCACCGCAGGTTGGCTGGGTGAGATACTATTTGGGGGCAGCTGGCTCTGCCCATTGCAGTCACTCAGGGACCCGGACAGAATGGACAGCTATCTTGAGCATTGACTTTCTACCTGCACCCAATCCATCAGTAAATATTGTCAGTTCTCTCTCCAAATTATGTGCCACATCTGACTGCTATTTACTATCCCCCTGTGATAGCCTCCTTTTCTGGCTCCCTTTCTTGCCCGTCTTAGGCACGCTTCAGTAGTAGGGAAGGTCTCCAACCAGCAATTAAATCCTCTAGCCTGAATTGAATCGTGTCACTTCCACTCAGCAACTCATTAGCCAGAACTAGTTACATGGACTGTTCAACCACAGGGCATCCAAGATATGCAGTTTTGCCCTGTGCCTGGACATTTTAATGCACAACATTAATAATTATCAAGGGTATATCTGATATTTCTTCTCAACATTGGCCCCACCATGGTTCCTCAGTCTCCTCAACTTCAGTTTAGCTGTCTAGAAATGTGGTCACACCTTGTGTATTACCTAGAAGTACAATACAAAGATCTGGAGTTCTGAAATTCCCCTCTCTGACCACTACTTTCTGTCATTTCCCAAGCCCTGTGCTAAGAATGGTTATAAAAGCAAATGAGACATATGAGTTGACCTTGAAAAATTCTCAGGACAATGGAAGAGTCAGGAAACCTCTACAATGTGAGACGTTCTGAGAATGGGTGGGTGTACAAACCAAGAGCCCAACACAGACCAGGGATGAAGGAAGAGGGTGAAAGATGAGGACATCTTTCCTGAATGGTGTAATACTACTGCTGAATCTTCAAGTTAGAATCAGAATTAGCCACAGACGTGCCACTATAGACAGTGGAAACAGCATGTGTAGATGCCCAGCAAAGTGACAAGTAGCTATCAGCATAAAGAGCATGGCAGGGGTGCTAGAGATGAAGGTAGAGTGATAGGTTGGGGGCAAATCATGAAAGACTTTGAATACAATGATAAAGGCTGTGGATTTTTATCCTGAAGGTATAGGGAAACTTTGAACTAAACAGGGTTGTATCATTATCAAGATTTGTGTTTTTAAAGTATCGTTGAAGTTTGCTTATTGACCAATATTTCATAGTCATTAGAAATACTTCACTGACCAAATTAAGTGAACAATAGCAAAGCTTTACAAAAATATGTTTTTTTATTTTGTTATTAATTCCATAAATGAAACCCACAATGTTATAATAATACAAATGTTTTGATCTTTTAAAATGTTTCTTTCTTGGATTTATTACATTCATCCATATGTTTTTACTTATTCACCAAATTAAATCATATTTTTATGCCTGAGAATTTTAGCATATATGTATGTCCTTCAATATTATAATTTTTAAAACAAACATTAAACAGTAGTAATAAGCTACAGTCCCTGTTAAACCTAAATCTTTATGGTGTAGGCTCACCAGCAAATTTCCCCAAAACTTGAAGAATTTTTTTTTCCAAATCTGCAAAAACAAGGAAATTATTTTAGTTCCAACTATCATACAATTCAGGTGTAAGGCATGTAAAAAAGAAAGGTCCATGAATCTTGATGATACTATAAATGAAAGTGGTTTGAGTTTAAAAACTTAAAGTTTAGAAAATCAGTCTCATTATGAAATTCTAAATAGAGCATTGTTAATTTTTAAAAATTTATCTCTTTCCATTTATTTCTGGAAATCCTTGGCAATCTAATGGTGAAAAAATTTTCTCTAAAATCCCATGCAATTTTAAAAAATCTAGATGTCTTTTCCACAATTATTCATTCCCTCCACTTTACAGTTTTAGACTGAGGTAATGGTTCTGTAAAGAAGTCATATTGATTAGCTTGAAGTCAATTTCTAACCTATTCCAGCACTCCAGCTTCCTTAGACCATTTTGTGGGTTTGGTTTGGTTTTGTGTTTTCTTTTTTCCCATTTTGTGGAAGATGTTCATGTCTTCTTTCACATTTCAGATTGGATAATCCAGACCTTTTTATCCTTACTTTTGACTGTATATGTTTTCATTGCTTTCTATTGTTTATGTTGCTTCGAAATAATATAGGTGAAAGCACTTTTCCGGGAGCGGGGAGTGAAACTGAGCATAGTGGAGCCAGCCTTGCGTGGCTGCTAGTGGGGGCCGATTCCAAGATGGGGCATCACAAGAAAGGTTTTCAAGAGTGCTAGGGAATAGGTCATAAGTTACAGATTTTAAACCAGAGTTTGAGAGACAGCTGTAGACTGGAAAAAGGAATAACAAGAGTAGCCAAATTCCACCAACCAGAGCCAATAGGCAGAGGGAACTTGTAGAAATAAAACAAGGTCTCTCAATATAGAACAAGTAGGGGTGGAGAAAAGAGTGTGGCTATATCTAACCCAAGACTGAAACTAATCACAAACACTGAAGTCCAGCCCTGACATTCTTCCCATTATTTTGGCTACTGTGATTCCAAAAATTAGGGACTGGATCTTTAATAGCAAAAATAGGCTGGAAATATTATAGACAATTCAGAAAAATTATTGCTACAACTACCAATTCTATGAAATTCCTTGACCTCTTAAAATTGACTTCATTATTACTGCTGCTCTTTTATTATGTTGGCCAACTTATATCAATAAGTTATATATTTAAACCAGCCTTGATCTTTATAAGTTTTATTTTTAAGTCTCATTTAGACTTGGAAATTAGACTTAGATAAGTATGTTTTTCAGGCTTTACAGTGAAATCCAATGCCCATAACAGGCAAGTAGAAAAAGAAAATGTAAAGCTCTTATTTTATTCTTATCTTTATCAATAAGAACAAAATGATCACTTTAGTGCTTTTTTTGTTCCAAGATCCAGTGTACTAGAACAAAGAGCTTAGAGCTCTTTGGGAAATTTCTGAGGTGACCTATCTGAGACTTCTCATCCGCTTCTTACCTGCTCTTCCCTCAATCCTTTTAGACCTTCATATAAGAAACCAAATGAGGATGTTTTGGTGCAAGACCTCTTCTACAAGTTTCTCAATATTTTTATTTCTCTATTTCATTATGTTGTTTTGTGATTCTTATTTCCCTGCTCCCTACAAGACTCCTACTTCAGTATCACTATAAGGCCACTCACAAGGGCCAAAAATTCACGTTTGTGATGCCCAGGCTTGGACTTCCTTCAAAGAACTTTCTTACTTGGAATAAGATAATGAGTTTACTTCAACCTTAACACTTCCTTAGTGTTAACACCTTAGGGTGGCAAAGCAATTTAGAGGGTGCAAAGCACTTTCACATGTCCTCCTGTTTAATCTTCACCACAGCCTGTGAGCAAGCAGGGCAGGCATCTCATTTTACAAATAAGAAATCTGGGGATCAAGAAAAGACTCTGGGCAACCCAAATCCAGCTCTCCTAGCATTACCCCTGAACTTTGCCTATCATGTAACTGCCTTTAGATTACTTCATGTTATTTTCAATTTTAAATGATATGATCAGATTTGCATTTTAATAAGATACATGGGAGATATATTTAAGAGAGGCAAGTTTGCAAGTGCAGAGATCAGGTAGTTAGAAGTTTAGGCAAGTATGATGAGGATCTGAACTAGTAGTGTGGTGATGGAATGGGAAAATAGGAAAGAAACATGACATGTAAGTTGTTACCAGATTGCAAAGCCCCTCTACCAAAACAAACATTAAGTAGGTTAGAGTTGACTGTATTGGCAATTTAGTCTTTATTTGATGATTCAAATAAAACTTTCTATATCACAAAATGCCTTGAAGTTATCAATACCAAAATTCATGTACTAATGACATACAGAAGTGCAAGTTAATAAAGCTATATCTTTGTTATCAGAGATTTACTAATTAGAAGAATTAAACACAAAGTTGGAAAGCAACAAATTAATGTTGAAAAGACTTAGAAAGACTTTGGTCTTTCTTCATTCACATTCAGTCCCTTATATTTCACATTCTCTTCCAATCACATCCTCTCAACTGATAACCATTCTTTTGAGTACAAATACAATACAGGCAATAAATGCAACCAAAAGAGATATATTTCATCCTCCCCTTTCCAGTGTCACCTCCTTCCTACATCTGTACCCACATACTCTGCCATCCCTCCTCGAGCAGAAGACATGTTTGTACCTCTAAGACCAACCACTGCACCTGTTTGTAAACCCATCCCTTCTGAAGGACATTGCTTCTGTGATTATCCCCTTTCTCTTTTGCATAAATTTGTTCTTTTATGCACCATCATTTCTCTCAGCATGACAATGATGCTTCGACTCCATCCTTCCATAAAAAACCCCTTTCTTGACCATACATCATTTTCCAACTAATGCCTCATTCTTTGTTTTCCTCATCACAAATCTGTGCAAAAGTATCAAGTACATTTACTGTTTCCACTTACTAACTCTTAGTCTTTTCTCAATATCCTCTAATTGGAATTTGGTACCCTCTATGCTTTACAGTAGCTCATTCAGCCCAAGTCAGTGTTCATCACTTACCAATAAAAAATACATTTCTCATCTTTTAGGCATTTAATATGGAAAAAATTTAATTATTTTTATGAATTTACATAAAATGATATAAATTAATTACACTGAGAATAATAAAAGTATTTTTGCATATAATTATCATATGATTGATACAATAAGAGTTTCATGAAGTCTTGGCATGGTAACTTTCTCAGATGAATTCTGCCATGCCTGATATCAAGCTGAATAAGATTTTTTGTCTTTTCTTCTTTCCTTCCTTCCATCCTTCTCTCATTTCTTCTTTCTTTACTTCATTGTCTTTCTTCTTTTTTCTAATCAACTGAGTATCTTCAGTTCTAACTCAGATAGGACTGAGTGAAATCAGTCAGACTTAAATGATAATAGAATTTTGCCTCAACATAGTAACATTGTATTAATCTCTTAAATTTTTTTAAGCTGTGCAGAAGATAAATTATATGTGATTTCTAAAGAATCTGTGTCAAACTCTAGCAAACTAGCTTAATTATGAAAAATTAAATTTTCTGTAATGATCTCTTCTTTTGAGTGTTTAATATAGAATTACATTTGCTCAGTCATGAGCTTGGTTGTTTTAAACCATTTTGTGTAATTTGTGTAAGTGTAATTTCAGCCTTCCTTTAGTTTTGGCATTTAAACCACTTAAAAATTATCAGTGGGTTTGTACTTCTTTTAATTAAAAAGAAGCAAAGATAATGAATTTCTTTCCCAAAATCTGAACACATCTTACTGCATATGGCACTGATACACATATAAAATTAATCTGTGTTAGTTTTGTAAATAGCAGATCAAAATGCTACTTCTTTTTGTTTTAGCATTTCAATAATATGATGTAAGAGTGTATTTGTTATTCAACTTACATGTGGGAGAGGCATGTGAGAGGTAAAACTGGCATACAAAAGGCAAAATAGACAAGTTGTACAAATTAAAAAATGGAATGGAGGGTTTTGATTTAAAATTTTCTTTCTATTCTTTAAGTGGAATTTTTCCTTCATCAGAGGATAAACTGAAAAGTTCAGCTTTTTGGTGATAATGAGACAGTAATGTATGTAAGTTATTCAGAAAGAAAAATTGCTGTTTATAATTTTATAATTAAAGTAATTTTAGTTACAACAGATATATTGAACGGTATCACTGACAAATCCTTTATCTATATAAATAAAGTGGAAAAAATTACATGCCTACCAAGGCATGATTACTTTGTCATCTTACCTATTTAAAAAACAAAAACAAAAAACACTGACTACTGGATTGATATTGACCCTAAAATACAAAAAAGAAAAAATGCATTCTAAATTTTGAAAACTTCAGATTAAGGTCTATATAAAATTTGTGTAAATTTATTTTTCAACTTTGCAATAATTTAAATGAGTGTAGAACCAGTCTCTATGAATCATATTTAATGGGAATGTAAATTGATACAGCCACTATGGAGAACAGTATGGAGGTTCTTTAAAAAACTAAACCCAAGAGGGTTCCCTTTTCTCCACACCCTCTCCAGCATTTATTGTTTGTAGATTTTTTGATGATGGCCATTCTGGCCGGTGTGAGGTGATACCTCGTTGTAGTTTTGATTTGCATATCTCTAATGATTAGTGATATTGAGCATCCTTGCATGTGTTTGTTGGCAATCTGTATATCTTCTTTGGAGAAATGTCTATTTAGGTCTTCTGCCCATTTTTAGATAGGGTTGTTTGTTTTTTTTTGATATTGAGCTGCATAACCTGCTTGTATATTTTGGAGATTAATCCTTTGTCAGTTGCTTTGTTTGCAAATATTTTCTCCCATTCTCAGGGTTGTCTTTTCATCTTGTTTCGTCTTGTTTATGGTTTCCTTTGCTGTGCAAAAGCTTTTAAGTTTCATTAGGCCCCATTTTTTAATTTTTGTTTTTATTTCCATTTCTCTAGGAGGTGGGTCAAAAAGGATCTTGCTGTGATTTATGTCATAGAGTGTTCTGCCTATGTTTTCCTCTAAGAGTTTGATAGTGTCTGGCCTTACATTTAGGTCTTTAATCCATTTTGAGTTTATTTTTGTGGATGGTGTTAGGGAGTGTTCTAATTTCATTCTTTTACATGTAGCTGTCCAGTTTTCCCAGCACCACTTATTGAAGAGGCTGTCTTTTCTCCATTGTATATTCTTGCCTCCTTTATCAAAGATAAGGTGACCATATGTGCATGGGTTTATCTCTGGGCTTTCTCTCCTGTTCCATTGATCTATATGTCTGTTGTTCTGCCAGTACCCTACTGTCTTGATTACTGTAGCTTTGTAGTATAGTCTGAAGTCAGTGAGCCTGATTCCTCCAGCTCCATTTTTCTTTCTCAAGATTGCTTTGGCTATTCGGGGTCTTTTGTGTTTCCATACAAATTGTGAAATTTTTTGTTCTACTTCTGTGAAAAATGCCACTGGAAGTTTGATAGTGATTGCACTGAATCTGTAGATTGCCTTGGGTAGTAGAGTCATTTTCACAATGTTGATTCTTCCAATGCAAGTACATGGTATATCTCTCCATCTGCTTGTATCATCTTTAATTTCTTTCATCAGTTTCTTACAGTTTTCTGCATACAGGTCTTTTGTCTCCTTAGGTAGGTTTATTCCTAGGTATTCTATTCTTTTTGTTGCAATGGTAAATGGGAGTGTTTCCTTAATTTCTCTTTCAGATTTTTCATCATTACTGTATAGGAATGCAAGAAATTTCTGTGCATTAATTTTGTATCCTGCTACTTTACCAAATTCATTGATTAGCTCTAGTAGTTTTCTGGTAGCATTTTTACGATTCTCTATGTATAGTATCATGTCATCTGCAAACAGTGACAGTTTTAGTTCTTTTCTGATTTGGATTCCTTTTATTTCTTTTTCTTCTCTGATTGCTGTGGCTAAAACTTTCAAAACTATGTTGAATAATAGTGGTGAGAGTGGGCAACCTTATCTTGTTCCTGATCTTAGTGGAAATGGTTTCAGTTTTTCACCATTGAGAATGATGTTGGCTGTGGGTTTGTCACATATGGCCTTTATTATGTTGAGGTAAGTTCCCTCTATGCCTACTTTCTGGAGAGTTTTTATCATAAACGGGTGTTGGATTTTGTCAAAAGCTTTTTCTGCATTTGTTGAGATGATCATATGGTTTTTCTCCTTCAGTTTGTTAAGATGGTGTATCACATTGATTGATTTGCATGTATTGAAGAATCCTTGCATTCCTGGGATAAAACCCACTTGATCATGGTGTATGATCCTTTTAATGTGCTGCTAGATTGTGTTTGCTAGTATTTTGTTGAGGATTTTTGCATCTATGTTCATCAGTGATATTGGCCTGTAGTTTTCTTTTTTTGTGACATCTTTGTCTGGTTTTGGTATCATGGTGATGGTGGCCTCGTAGAATGAATTTGGGAGTGTTCCTCCCTCTGCTATATTTTGGAAGAGTTTGAGAAGGATAGGTGTTAGCTCTTCTCTAAATGTTTGATAGAATTTGCCTATGAAGCCATCTGGTCCTGGGCTTATATTTATGCATATTTATACCTTGTTTTTTGTGGGGGTTTTTTGTTTTTTTTTTTAATTGAAGTATAGATGATTTACAATGTTTCAGGTGTACAGCAAAGTGATTCCGTTATATATATATTGTTTTTCAGATTCTTTTCGAGTATAGGTTATTACAAGACATTGAATATAATTTCCTGTGCTATATAATAGGTCCTTGTTGTTTATCTATTTTTTATATAGTAATGTGTATCTCTTAGTTCCAAATTTCTAGTTTATCCCTCCCCACTTCCCCCTTTAATAACCATTAGTTTGTTTTCTATGTCTGTGAATCTATTTCTATTTTTTCCACACCCTCTCCAGCATTTGTTATTTGTAGACTTTTTGATGATGACCATTCTGACCTGTGTGCGGTGAAACCTCATTGTAGTTTTTATTGGCATTTCTCTAATAATCAGCGATGTTGAGTATCTTTACATGTGCCTGTTGGCCATCACTATGTCTTCTTTGGAGAAATGTCTATGTAGGTCTTCTGCCCATTTTTTGATTGGGTTGTGTGTGTTTTTGATATTGAACTGTGTAAGT
Organism: Balaenoptera acutorostrata; assembly: GCF_949987535.1. NCBI lineage: Eukaryota > Metazoa > Chordata > Mammalia > Artiodactyla > Balaenopteridae > Balaenoptera > Balaenoptera acutorostrata. The sequence goes on along the minus strand of NC_080071.1, from coordinate 51,616,844 downwards.
TGTTGTATATTTTGGAAATTAACCCCTTGTCAGTTGCATTGTTTCCAAATATTTTCTCTCATTCTGTAGGTTGCTTTTTTGTTTTGTTTATCGCTTCCTTTGCTGCATATACTATGCTTAATGTGTATACTATGCCTAATTTAAATGGGACAACTTATATATCTGTCAAAGTGATGTGCTAGAGCTACATGGAGAATAAAATGGGAACCGTGAATATACTGGGAAAGGTAGTGCTATGTTGGGAAAAAATGAAAATATAATAGAATAAACATGGCTTAACTATTTCAGAATATATGCTAATATAGAAAAGAAATAGTAAGAAGTTCAAAGGGAGATCTGGAGACAATTAAAAGCATATCTAGGGTTGTATAGTAATGCTACCAAAATCTGAGGTGTGGAAAATGATGTGAAAATATTTCCTTAGAATTTATTAATCTCATTAATTTATGTCTTATTAGCCATCTTTCACTAGGTAAAGTTATAGTTACAAAGACCTCAAAACCTTGAAGGCTTACAGCATCAGTAAGTGACATAATTCTTGCTCCCATGGCTGTGGTCAACTATGACCCTGCTCTATATATCTTCTCATTCTGGGATTGGTTGAAGAAACAGCTCCTAATTTGGATGTGTCTTTTTTTATGCAAAGGGAACAAGCAAGAAAGTAGAAATCCACATGTTGGCTTTTATATATCTTCTCACTTCCACTGACATTTCAATGGCAAAAACAAGTCATAAGCCTATCAGTGATATCATGGAACTTCAGGTCATATGGCTATGGAGATGAATGTATAATCCTTTTATTGGGAAAATAATTCAATCTACTGTAAGTGTCATATGCCAATAGTGTCTTCCATGGAGAATGTGAGACTATACATAAGTCTTGAAAGGTTAGTGCAAATACAGGTCAGCAGCCAAATAATCATTTAATGATGACAGGAAGGAGTCTCCATTAGCACTGACATCTCTGGCTTTTTTCCTTTGAAATTAGAGTAGGATGGATGTTTAAAGTAAAACTAATTTTCAAAAGGAACATGAGTTTTATAGAACAGGTAGAAGTATGATATATGACAATAAGAATGCAAAGGGTGGACTATGGTAATTAAAAATATAGTATTTTAATAAAGTTTTTAAATTGTTCATGAAGTAATAGATTAGGATAATTTGAAGTTGTATATTGTAATCCTTAAAGCAGCCATCAAAATAATAACCGAAAAATATAACAAGATAATTATTAGAAGAGATAAGACAAAATAAATACCATAGAATATTTGATTTTCCTTAAAAAAAAAAGGCAGAAAAGGAAACAGAGGAAAACAAAAAGATTAGCTAAATATGAATCAAACACCAAGTTGGTAGACTTAAAAACAAACATATCAATAATTACATTAAAGTAAATGGACTAAATACCCTGATTAAATGTAGACATATTCAGACTAGATAAAAAAGCAAAAATCCAACTATACATTGTTTACAAGGAACACTCTTTAAACATAACTTAATGAACAGGTTGAAAGTAAAAAGATAGAATCAATAAGCAAAAGAAAGGTGGTGTGGTTATCTGAATATCAGAACAAAGTAGACTTCAAGATGAATCGTGTGACCAGAGAGTAAAGGGGTGCATTTCATAACGCTAAAGGGTCACTTATTAAAGAAGACATAAGACTACTAAATGTTTATAAACCCAGTATCAGAGCTCCCAAATACAAGATGAAACAAAAGAACAAAACAAAAGAGAACTAGAAACAGTTTTACTGCCACCAGTAGAGATTTTAGCACACCTTTCTCAGTAATAGAACAATTAAACAAAAAATCAATACAGTTATGGGTGATTTGGACCATCAACTTAAGCTATTAATATTTACAGAAAATCACTCCCCACAAGAGGTTACAACTTCTAAGATGCACATGGAATAGTCAAGAAGATAGATCATATTCTGGCCCATAAAACACAAGTTTTAATAAATTTCAAAGGACTTAAATTAAACAGAATATTTTCTTTAACCATGATGGATAGATCACCATGGATGGATTTTTTTATAACATCTTGAACACGAGACATAGAGCTGTCAAACTCCAGAGAGATTTGTTTCAAAGCCTGGACAATCAGGCTGAGCTCTTTTCAATACTTAAGACTTTTCAGGACTTCAAAACAATTTACTCTTGCAGCTCACACAATCTACTTTTTATTTCAACTCTCATCCAGGTTGATCATTTGATTGAATTTTGCATTGGGGGGGTGGTGGAGTAAAAAGATATAAAAGTCTTCCTACCTAACTCTACAAGTCCTTTGAATTTAATGGAACCTTATGCTATATGTTTATTACTTTCCTTTTAATGTTAAGACCTTGGCTTAACAAGAGTGGCTCTTGGAAGCCTGCATTTCTCTGTGTCCTTAAGACCACACAACTCTTTTGTATATTTAAAATGATTCCCAATGAATTTTGGATATTTAAATTAAAGATAAATAAAAATAATGTACCTTTAAAAACCCTCAAATATTTGGAGGTTAAAAAAATACACTACTAAATAATCCTTGGGTCAAAAAAGAAATCTTGAAGGACATTACAATATATATTTTCACAAAAATACATGAAAACACAACATATTAATATTTGTGGGGTGCAGCTAAAGCAGTCTTTAGGAGAAAATGTACATATTTAAATACCTATATTAGAAAATAAGAAAGGTATAAAATCAAGCACTTCTTCCATTTTAAGAAATTAGAAAATAAACTCTAAGTATATAGCATAAAGGAAATAATAAGAGTAGGAAGCAATAAAATAGAAAATTTAAGTAGCCTTGTATAAAGAAATGAAATAATAATACCAATCCTCCACAAACTCTTTCATAAAATAGAGAAAGTAGGAACACTTCCCAACTCATATCATGAGGCCATTTTAACCATAATAATAAAACAAAATAAGAACAATACAAGAAAAGAAAATTATAGCCAGCATATCTTGTGAACCATAGACACGAAAATACTTACCAAAATACTAGCAAAAGAAATCCAGCTATATATAAAAAGGGTTATATACCATGATCAAGTTTGACTTATCCCCAAAATGTGAGGTTGGCTTAACATATGGAAATCAATCAACATATTTCACCACACTGACAGGTCAAGAGAGAGAAATCATGTCCACGTGGTAAAAACAAAGAACCCCAACCTCTACTTCACGTTATGCACAAAATCCAATATTAGACAGACCATAAACTTAAATATAAAGTAAAATTTTAAAATTAATAAAAATGGGGAATAGAATAAAGCATAGAAGAATATCTGCATGAGCTTCGAGTAGAAGACTTCTTAGAAATGACACAGAAAGGACAAATCATAAAAGAAAAAAATTGATTTCATCAAAATAAAAATTTCTGCACATCCACAAAAAAAACAAAACACGTTCAAGAAAATAGACTGAGAAAATATATCCCAATACATGTATCTGACAAAAATTTGTACCCAAAATATATTAAAAATTTCTGTAACTCAAGAATTTTTTTAAAAAATGAATCAAACACCAAGTTGGGAGACTTAAAACCAAACATACCAATAATTACATTAAAGTAAATGGACTAAATACCCTGATTAAATGCAGACAGATTCAGACTAGATAAAAACGTGACATTACACTATATATTGTTTACAAGAAACACACTTTAGACATAAGTTAAGAAACAGGTTGAAAGAAAAAAAGACAGAAACAATAAGCAAAAGAAAGCTGGTGTGGCTATCTGAATATCATAATCCCACTGTGAGGTATTTGTTGAAGAGAAATAACTTGTGTGCACAAAAAGTCTTTTACAAGAATATTTACAACAGCTTTATTCATAAATATTCAGTTATTGCTTCCAGCCAGTAACTGGAAACAACAAGATGTACTTCAACAAGAAAATGGAAAAATAAGCTGTGGTATATTCACTCAATAGATTACCAAGCAATAAAAAGAAATAAACTACTGATACAGGCAACTACCTGAATTCATCTTAAAAACTATGATGCCAAGTGGAAGAAGTTGAATACAATAATTACATATTGTATGATTCCATTGATGTAATATTCTAAAATAGTCCATCTGTGGTGACAGATCGGATTACTGACCAGCCTATATGTAGAGACATAGTAGTGGTAGGGAAACGGCTGAGAAGGGCAGAAGCAAACTTTCTGGAATCATGGAGTTGTCCTTTGTCTTGGCATGCATTCCTCAAAATTGACTGAAAGATATGAGCATTTCACTGAATGTAAATTTTAGTGAAATTTTGAACCAAATAAATGACATTGAATAACTGTGTGTTTGAACATTATATTTCATCATGTTTTCAGAAATAGTATAACATAGGTTAGGAATATTATAAGAGGCCGAGGAGGCATTATAGTGAGTTAGGAAGAGAACTGGGCCCAGCGGGGGGGCACACCCACTGATTTGGGCCAGAACAAGGTCATGATAAGGGAATTTTGGTAACAATTTTCTGTATGAAACCACGAGGGCAGGGAGAGTTTGAGAGAGAGGTAATTTGATCATCTCTTATAATGCTCCAATCCAGAATCTTCTTAAAGGAATTAATTAAATCAGTTTTAACTGTAGGGTAGCATATTAGGTATAATATGCTTTCAGGAGCTCTGCCTCACTTGCTCCTCAGATTTCCCTCAGTCACACGCTGAAACCTGTTTTTATAGAATAAAGGGAAATAATTCTTTTTTTACTTTACAACTCAAAATAAAAGGCTTAAAATGCAAGTGCATGGTTAAAATAATACTTTAGGATAAATGAATTTCATTCCTGCATAATCAGCGGATGAAAGCAAATAATTAAGCACCGATCCTTCCTGTTTCTGATACTGTAAAAAGAACAGGAAAAAGGAACACTCCTGGTTCAACACATACTTTCTGAGCATCTAGCATGTGCTAAATCAATAGTGTTCAAGCTTTTGTGACTGTGACCTTTAGTAAGAAATGAAATTTACATTGCAACGCTGGATGGATGTACACATGTATAACTAAAACAGTGTTATAAAACCTATACTTGCTAAGTAAGATACACTCTGTGTTTTCTATTCCAGTATATTCTGCTTCATGTACACAAAAATGTTTACAAAAATGCTGATAGTGACCCACTGACTCCATTTCATTACCCACTAATAAATTGTGAGTTGTGATTGGAAAAATGCAGTGCTAAATAACCTTGCTACTCAAAATGTGGTCTGTGTACCAGCATCATCAGTTACACCTCACACTTACTGAATCAGAATCTTCATTTTAACAAAACCTCCAGGTGCTTCCTGTGCACTGTGACAGAAGTCCTGTGCTAGACATTCACTGCATGAGGAAGATGTTTGGGCCAGAGGAAGTCTTTTCAGTATTGTTTAGGGCAGAGATTCTTAGGGATGTGTTTTTTAAAGTATACATATCCAAGCCTCGAGCCTACAAATTCAGTACCTCTTGGGATATCTCAGGGCATTTATCTAAAAAACAATACATAAATGAACAAAACAAATCTACCAGAGCTTCTGAGCCCACCCCTATTTAAGAATCTTGGTCTATAGTGTTAAATGAAGCAGTGTAACTGATTTGTTTGTTTATTACAAAGGTGCAAATCTGTGCTTCAGGAAATATGGAAAGATTTTACTTTATTTTTCACTGTGATTGCTTCACATTTTATTCCCAGAATGTTTATTGATAGAGGTTTTGCTACTGCTACTTCTGGGTTTACTTCTCCGTGTGGAAGAATTTCCAAACATCTCGAGTCTACCAATAACTGCCCTTTTATAGAAATGTAATGTGACTTCCAGTAGAATTATTATTATTAGTTTTGCTGAGGTAGCACGATTCATCCCCTGGATTACTTCCAGTAGATCCCTAACCAAGGATCCCTGCTGCGAAAGAAGATAGGGCTGCCCATAAGTGGCTGTAAATGTTCATTAAGGACCTTCCCGTTGTGTTAGTATGTTTCCTGAGTGATGGGAAGTTTTAGTCTAGAAGCTGCTAATCTTGCTAACACTAAAAGGCTCTCTCTCCCATTAACAGCTTCTGTGTTGCATTAATAGTAAGAAAGTGATAAAGAGATGGACCTCAGCTGCTCAGTACCCCCTGAGGTGAGGTCCCCAGCTTCCTTCTTATCCCATAGTCCACTCTAATGGTCTCGCCTGTATTAAAATAATAGAGTGGATAATAAGTGCTGTCTATTTTAGCAGAGTCTAAAATTCCTTCTTCTTTCTGGGGAGGAACACCATTTTTTTAGACTTCCAATTTTAAAACTATACCATCAATACTTTTGCAATTGAAGTTGATCTGTTTAATTCATAACTTTTTAAAAGTGCAGTGCAAATCAAGTACAGGGGAAAAAGTGTTGCTTTGGAAAAAATAAATCTCTGTCTTTCCTGGAAAAACTATAAAATAGAGAACTCTCTTAGAGATGTCTTCTTGTTCTTTTTTTTATTTTCTGGTAAATCAAATCACTCATTTGCACAGCAGTAAATTGGAAAATCAAGGAATAAAGACCTTTGCTTTTGTAAGTATTAATAACTCATGTTAATAGACAAAGAACAAATTATGAAAAATATCATATTAAAATAAAACAAGTAAGGTTAAATTTCTTAGGTTTAGGGTGCATGTTAATCAATGATGTTTTGTTAAAAACGTTATCTTATTAGGCTTCATAATGCTAGGAGCCAATGCCATACTTAATTGCCTCTGTTCTTTTTCTACTGAAAATGCATAACCTTTTGCAGAAGTGCACTTTTTAAGGATCTCTTGATTTAAACACATGCTTTTAGTATATAAGATGTCCATGGAATAAGATTATCTATGCAGTACTTAGGTTGTTGCAATTTTTCATCTATAAGTGAAACTATTTTTGCTTCCAACTACATATTTTTTTAATTGGGTAAACAGTAATCCATCATCTCAAAAGTGTTGCTCAGATTTTTATTTCTTGAACTCAAATACTAAAATTTTTTTCTCGATTTACACAATTCTTTCCTGATTTGAAAGCTTAATTTTATAATTAGGTTGTATATAGTATATTTTTACACTTGTAATTTATGTGTATAAAAAGGACCAATATCAATAATCATCAGGGACAGTATATATTTTTTAAATGAAATATATGTTCATAGCCCTCATAGAAGAAATCACTATGATGAGCTCTGAGCAACATTTATGTAAGATTCAAGAAATTACTGTAAAAACCAATTAAAAGATGTTTTCTAAAAACATAATTAATATATTTTTCCTTATAAGTACTTAGCATCTTGAGGGGGGTAAAAGATGTATCTAAAAAGTCAAGGCTGCCCATCTAAATTTTTTAAATTATGTATTAAAGCCTTTGAATGAAAAAAAATTTATAATTTAAGAATGAGAAAATGTCAAGTATTTTTTTTATAGACACTAGGTTTTTCCTCTAGGCAAGTAACAATCTAAATCCCTTTTAATTAACTCTTTCATATGGTCTATTAGCCAAACAATTTTGATAAATCCAGTACACTCTCGTTTGTTTTATTTTTCTTGTTAAAAGAATTATTCACCACATACCAATGGCTAGCATATTATTGTTAGTTTTCTTCAAATTTAGGGAAGAAGGGAGCCGAATATGACAATCTCAATGGAGCTCCAATAGCAAAAAAGTCCATTGGAAAAGTAGCAGGTTTCATATAGAATAGTCTTGAAGTTGTTGGTATTGTGCACACTTATCTGAATTCTTTTTGTTCACTTTCTTCTGTCCTATAGTCCATGAAGGCTCAGGAGAAACCAGTCAAAAGGAGACATCCACCTGTGATATTTGCCAGTTTGGTGCAGAATGTGATGAAGATGCCGAGGATGTCTGGTAATGTGCTATTTTATTCTTTTAAAGAAAATAATGACAGTAATTAATTTCTTTTTACTTTATCAATTATTTCCTAAAAGAAGACATTTTCAGCAGTTTTTTTTTTTTTAATCCAGTTCTCATGGGGGTAAAAAAATGAGGGCTACAATGACAGCAAGGACTTTCTGAAGCTGAACTAAAAGTTGGGTCAGCCAAGCAGCTGCCCAGGGCATTACTTGATAAGGTACAATAAGATATCACTGAGACCCCCAAATACTGTCAATGTTAAGAGATGGAGAGAAAAATCATACTTACCGGAACATCTGTCAAAAAGTATGGTCAAGAAACAATGGATAGTTGCTAATCTGCCTCTAAAATGGTGGATCTGGGTAACTGCACAGATTTTACTTAAACGGTATGCATATGCACTCCCATAGCTGAATTAGGGAGATGGTAGGGCAAGGAATAATCTTTGAGCCACCCTGTAGGATCAACTTCTCCCTTCACCCAAGCAATACTCAGCTTCTCCTGTAAAGATATGCTGAACAGATTATGAATAATAGTCATTATTTTGAATGGGTCCCAAAATGTTAGCCTTCTAGGGCAGCCACGTGTATTGGTCCTACCCTGATCTCATACCTAAAGTGAGAAACCCAAAGGTCTTTGTATGGCATGACAGTGGAAAGAGGCAGACTCTCTTTCTTTCTGTCTCTCTTTCTCTCTTTTACACACATACCTTTCAGAAAAACAACCAGGTGTCCTTTCATTTTTTTTTTCAATATGCAGACTGTGTTTGCCTAGAGCAGTTAACAATCATTTTGATCGAAGTAGGTAAGGGAGTAAATCTTAAATGTTCTCACCACACACACAAAATATTGGTAATTATGTGAGGTGATGGAGGTGTTAGCTAACACTATGGTGGTGATCACACTGCAATATACAAGTGTATCAAACACGTTGTACACCTTAAACTTATACAATGTTATATGCCAATTATATCTCAGTAAAGTTGAGGGAAAAAGACAATCATTTTCATCAGACTTTTGTGGGTAGAGGGGGCAATTCATCTAAGAAACAGAAAGAAAAAATTAAGGCAAGATAATTTTGGCAAGAATGAAACAGTCTGCACTTAAAACATTTTAGAATATTTTTGGATGTAGATTAAATTGAGGATTCCAACTGAGCAAACTGAGCTTCTTAGGGTAAATTAACTAGGTACTTACAAGTAAACACTGCTATTGACTAGCCACGTGAAATAGCCACCCATTAATAAAAGCAGACATCAGTAGGATTTCCATACCTGTTAAACATTTCTAGCCAATGGTCAGCTAGGAGTCAAGTCAGGGGGTGTATGCACTGGTTTGACCATCTTGAGGTAAACAGACATATGTTTTCTTAAGAACCTCCTGGACATCTTAATGGCTGATGAATTTTATGGTTCCCAAACCTGGCTGGGAATTTTTAAAACACATCGATTCTTTAGTTCCATGTCAAAATTAATGAATCAGGATTTCAGAGAAGTGGGGCTTAAAACTTTACTTGTCTAAAACTCCCCCAGATGGTTGTATAAATACTGCTCTAAGATAAATGACTGACTCAGAGAATCTTTCTCCTCCCTAAATGCTTTAAGGCTCTGTGTAGCCATAGTCATTATATATTAAGACACATTGATAAGAAATGTATCCTTAAAATATCTTGTTTTAATGTTTGCTGATGACTACATCTGTAGCTCAACTTTATTTTTAATGCTGTAAATTATCTTGCTGTCAGCTATTTTACTTTTTAAAAATTCACATGGGTCCCTAATTTTTTCTTAAGAATTTTCCATTCCCCATTCTTATCTCTTTTATGATCACCTTTAAGTGACATGGTTTCACTTTACAACTGCAAAGATTTAAGAAATGAGACCATAATAGCAGATAAAAATTACTGATTTCTTACTATGAGCTTAGTCTATTTGTATGCATTCTTTTTTTTTCTCAGTTATCTTCAAAATACACTAGAGTAGATTCCATTATGATCACTTTACAAAGAAGAAACTGAGTTTTAAAATGTTTAAGTGGCAGAGCCAAGATGAAGATATGAGGTGAAAGTAACTAGAGGATGTTAGCATAACAATTCAACCAAAGATGCAATTAAAGTATTTCTTTCCTGTCATGTCTGGAATAATGAGATGGCCAGATTGCAGGCAGCTTAGATCCAGTGACTGAAGTCCTGCAGGGTTAGAGCTGGTGACAAGAGAGAAGCCTGCAGCAGGCAATGGGAAAATGTCCAGGCAAGCAGTGTCACTCCTGGTATTCTAGCAAAAGTTTAATACAGGACAAGGAGATTTGGGCAAGGTAAGTGGCATCAGAAAGATTAAGCAGCCATGGGTACTGGAGTTAGGAAAAGAAATTCGGTTACAAAGGGAGCAAGGAGAAGGATAAGGCAGAACTTCAGTCATCAAGGAATTGGAAAGCTAATCAGGGGCAGATACTGGATAGATACCCACCTACCGGAACTGGTATATAAAGCCAAGCCTTGGCTACAAAAGGCTGGGACAAGCCCCTAGATCTCAGAAATAAATTACAAGGTCAGAATGAAGCCAGCAGCAAGGATGACTGGTTGCTGAATCAGTTAGCTTTTGGCTAGAACATCTTGTATGCCCCCAGCCTAGAGACAAGATTAGTTCCAAAATGCAGAATAAGGCTGAACCTCCAGATGGGGCTAAGTGGCCATAGCTGTGAAGATTAGAGGGATGCAGGGGGCAGGGAGCCAAGAAGATCATTATACTTCCCAGGCAAGAATGAAAAGTTGTTAGCGTTCAAATAAAATGTACTTAAAATGTCCAATGTAAGCAAGAAGGAATGGTGCTGAAATGATAAGCATATTGATTTTCATTTACATAAGTACCTTTGCATGTTAACATATTGTATTTAGTTATGGCCATGAAGGGCAGACTGGAAACAGCTGAAGGACACAAGAATAAAGCAATAAATGAAATTAAATAGGCGTGGGATGAAAGAGGCTATAAAGTAAGATAAGAAGCAATAGGGGAGGGATCTGACTCTAGTACTAGTCAACTGAATCAGGGGAGCTTGATGTGCTATTGATTCTGGATGAAACCATGGCCAGGTCCTGTCACGAACATAAAATATTGCATATGCTATGTGGAAACAAAGAGTATAAGTCAGTGTTTAGTTTTATTTTTCCCTTGACATTAACTAAACTACAATTTTATGCATACAAGTTCCTCAACCGTACATTATGAAATAATAACAAGATGTGAATAAATACTACTGAGAAACAATGTTATTATTGTAACTGCAATATTGAAACAAATGTAAAAGATTAATTCCTGATTTTTCTTTAACCCTAGCCTAAGAAATTCGTATTTTACATTTTACCACAAGGGGTTAATCTAGCTATTCAAAGATATTCAGGTATTTTCTAGATGAAGGTAAACCTTTGTTAGAATTAAAAAGCCAGTACACAATCAGCTGATCTTGTTTTCATAGTTAGATGAGTTTTTGAGTCAAGAAGCAAGGTACATTGGACACGGGGAAGAAAAAAAAATAAATGGGGGAAGGGTAAGGAGAGTAGAGGAAAAGGAGAAAAAATAATACAGGATGGCATTCATAAACGATGATACTAATAACGTAAAATTTTAATGCCTTTATTTTGAGAAAAACAGATGGTTTATAAGCTTATACAAGCTCCTCCCTTATGTTCTATGATTTCCTTTCAAGGTTTTTCTCTTGCCTTTTTCTTCTTCTTATGGAGAACATCAAGGCTGTAGAAATAAGAAAATGGTCAGATTTCCTCAATAGGAAAGAAAGATCATTGCTACAAAAGATTCTTCAGTTATAGATATTTACCTATGTGTAGGAAAGGATCATGCTTTCAAAAGAGAGTTAAAAGTCCACATGGTAAGTGGTCCACAACACAGATATATCCACTCTCATATCAAGGCATCTCTTTATTTAGGATGGACCTCAAAAATAATTGGAACACCAGTGCAAAGGGATATGCATGCCTGTTTATGGGGAAAGGGTTAAAAGGCAAAGAAAAGAAGGGCTTAAAAGATTGTTTCTCTTTATATCTAGACTGAAAAAAGGTCAAAACTAATATATTTATACATCAAAGAGACTCTCAGATACCTCCTGCCAAGTATAATTTATAAAGAAAAAGAAGGGCTTCCAAGTCAAACATAATAAATTTGACTCACAGCAAAGTAATAAAGCCCCATCTGATAGTACTGGGAATACTAACTTATGATTTCAACAAATATTTCTGATACTTGCTTGGTTTTAGAAACAGCTTTATATTCCCTTAATTATCTTACCTGATAAATTATTTCAGTAAGTCCAAAGTAGGTCAGTAGTAACTCTTTGCACTGGGAACTAGTCCTAAGAAGTAATTATCCTAGAACTTTCTGTTGGTCCTGTCAGTCAGAAGTAGTTCAGAGCCCTCGGGTTGATACTTGATTTAATATAAGAAAAGAGCAAGTTGATAGCTGGGTCTGATCATAGAAATGACTGGGTATGAAATTGGCTGCAGGCCTAACATTTCCAGGGTATCCAGATAGATCAAGGAAGGGAGCACAGGTGTAAGAGCAGATGCAGCTGGGTGACAAATTACATAAAGGGACAACTTAAATCATTATGCATATTTGCTTCATATGTATGCTTTATAGCACCTGTGCCCATTTTAACTTTGCTCTTGTATTATTCTCAACATGCCACTCAGGCCCCATTAGCGAAATCGTATTGGCTTAAATGCCATTAGTTCCTCAGTAGTCATTCATTTTGTCTTTGAAAGCATTAATAATGTTTTCCAGTTTTAGTGCATCACATCCTTGTGTTTGACTGCAATGGTAAGAAAGGAGAAAAGCAAAGTAGTTCAGTAAAAAGAGTTCAGAAGAGAAAATGAATGAGCATCTATTTTTTTCTTTATTTCATTGATGTTCCGTAACTGCAACAGGGTGTGAGATTTGGCATTACTTTTGTGAGCCTCTCTTACAAAGACAGTTTAGTTTGAAGTCTTTAACATCTTGCTCCTTTGATCTAAGAAGGCTCCTTGTCACTAGGAAGACTGTGTGTTGCTGGCATCATTCCCACCTTTAATGCGTTTTGGACTGTAGAGAATCATGAATATTTGAAGCGGGGCAATGGCCAAGGATGATCCTTGGCACTAGATTTCACCATACATATAAGCAAATTAGGCATTAGGTCCTGCTGACTTCAGTACTGGGTTATGAGTTTGATCGGGAAAAATTAGACACCTCTGAGTCTTAAGATTTAGAAATGATTTCTTTTTAAAACTACTACTGGTCGACAGTTGAACAAAAAAGATTGTGTTGCAATTGGAAAGTTTCCAACTGTTTTCTACTAAGTAAAAAGAATATCATTTGGGGTTGTATGTGGGATCTAAAGAAGAAGATGCTGATTAGTCACAAAATTTTACTGAACTACGAGTTCATTCAGTCTTCCCCTAGGGTGTTTTCTTTATACTGATTTCTTTTACTCTCTTGCCTTAGAACTGTAAAAGCGGTTACCATAATTAGGACTGGCTTCTAATGTGAGTTTACTCATGGAGAGAATAAAACACACACACACACACACACAAACAGAAAACAGGTCTGTCTAGTCCAGAAAATCTAAGGTTTTGGTGGGTTGTAGGTTTTATGAGAAAACCTTCTTAGTTCTAAGACTCCTGTAGTTAAGATGCTGCCTCCCTCAAATTGCCTTTCCCTCACCATGAAGACAATGTTGTCACCTCTGAAAACTGCCATAGTATTGTCTGTTTGTATAGATGGGGTCTGAAGACTAAAGACATCTCTCTTTCCTTTAATACTTCCATTTGCCCAGAAACTTTTTCCAGAGTAGAGGGCAATATACAGCTTCTGCTGTATATTTGGGGAAACATACCTCTTTCCACTCCCATAATTTCAAGAGAAAAATGCTGACATTTTTAGCAAATCTATGGCTTAATGTAAAAATTTGAGTTTGATTTTGTTATTTCCTTCTTTTATGTATTTATCCACCTATCTTAAACAAGAAAAAATAATTTGTACTTTTAAAAAATTTCACACAATTTAGAAGTGCAATTATAAATAGGACTAGTATTTGTAACATGGTCTGTACAATGGTCTGTGCCTACAAATGCCATGTCTGTGACCCAGACTTCCCTCTGCCAATAGCTGCCAGTAAATAGCCAAGTCTGCAAACTGAATCTAAACACTTTAAGTGTTACTTAGAAAGATGAATAAATAACGATGCCACTTCAAATGCACAGCAGGCCATTCCAAAAAAAACAAAAAACAAAAAAATATACAACTAACCCACCCTCCAAATTTGGGTTGAGCTTTGTGAAAAGTAAGATTTTTTAAATAAAACTGAAATTTGAAAATAAATCATGGTCTTTCAAACAAAGACATACCTCAGGTCTTCTATGTACTGTGCTACTTTACTTAGAAAGGAATTGGATTTTCATATAAGTTCTGAAGAGTCTTTTGAATTTTTCTCAGTAATTATGTATGCCTCAATTGTGCTAGTTATCGCCAATGATTAATGAAACTTAATTAGGATGTGATGGGTGCAAATGTGGATCTGGTGTAGAATATCGAAAAATACAGGAATAAAGTATTGAAAACTTTAATACATTTTATATGTTTTTGCAATTTTTATTTAGCTCAGACAGTAGAAATCAGGTAACTTCGATTTTATATAAAAATAATGAAATACTACATGAAGGCAGAACAAAGGAAACAAAACTCCGAAGCATAGATTGTATTTCTCCCACTAACTTAACTGTTTTCATTACTTGTTTCTCTTTTACCTGCTTGTGTAGACTATACCCTGCTACTCCTGCCTTACTTATGGTGCTCACTCACCAAACTCTCACCCACAATTTTGTGTTGAGTTTTCTAAGTCTCAGTTTCTAGTATATTCCGAGTCAGAGACTCCTGTGCCTTAAAATCAGGAAATACATGCTCCATATTCCAACATCACAACATAACATCCCAGTCTCAGAGATGAAAACATGAATCTCATTGTGATCATCAAAAGATGACAGAATTTTCACAAGCATGTGTTTCCTGTGCGGCAGGTACCATGGTAATGTTTACATTCATGGAGCCATTTAATCCTCCTGCTAATCTTATGAAGTTAGATACACTAATAATTTTCATTTTACATGGAAGGAGACACAGAGAGGTTAAGCAAACCACCCAAAGCCAAACAGCAAGTGGAAGAGCTAGGATCTGCACCCTGCCAGGCTGACTCCAGACACCATGCTCTTAACCACCACTCATTATCTTCTCATATGTTTAATAACATAAATTATGTGTCTGCATGTGTGTGTGTTTGTGTGTAGCATGCATTAGGTGTATACCATACACGTATAACAATGTTGGATATATTCAGTACAGAATTTCACACTTTTTTGTTGTTGAAATAGAAAATACAACCACTTTGTGATAAAGTCCACCACTAACAGGTTCACATCACCTACGATGTCCTTTGAAATATTTTTTTCCCATTAGATATATACACCTTATTTTTTGCAGACTGTGTGGGTTTTATGTGTTTTTTTGTAGAGGTATCGAATTATTATCTATGGAGAATATCCTTATGACTATGTGTGTGCCCAATTAGGTTGAGAAGGTTATTAACCATGAGGTTGCAGAGAAGAGACATATCTTCACCAAAACCTGGTTCTTTGAGCTGTTTCAACTTCAATTTGCTTGTTTTGAGTAAGGCAATAGCAACCCTGATTATGAACCAGGATGAACATTATTTATAACTAGTGATGATAGGCTTTAGATTTTTATCCAGAAAAGAGGCATATAACATGGAGAGTGGCCATTATAATACTCCCCCTTCCTTTAATGCTGGTGCCACTACTAGCAATATTTCAAAGGGCTACGCAAAAGGCAGAGGAGCATTGGGGAACCCAGAAGAGCAGGGGCACTGCTCAGTAAGCCATTTGTTTAGAAAGGTGGGACTTCATTCCTTAGTATCTTTGGGAATAGCTGATGGGCTACATGCTCCTTTCCAAGTGGTAAAGGAAGGTTTATTACAAATGCATATTCTTGCTGCAAGAATAGAAATTATGAGATATAAAGAGAGGGAAGAATCACCAAATTAAATGGCAAATAAATATGGCCCATATGCCAGTGGATTTTAATCCCTATCTTAGTACAATGCTCTGCTATATCTTTTTATTTAACACTTAAAAATATAATGCCAAGCCTCTTATTTCCCAATCTAATGTATGTTTTAATGGTTACATTAAAATGGAATTTGCTGTGGCTTTTTCTGATTATAAAAGTTGCACGTTTATCATAGAAATTTCAAAAGCCTAGAAATATTACAATGTCATCCCACCATTCCAAGATAATTACCGTAAAATTTGGAGGTGTGTTCTCCTCCTGTCTGTGTGTGTACATGCACATGTGTGTGTATGTATTTTTGATGAGTCTAATCGTATTTTATATATCAACAAAGTCTCTCTCTTGAAAATTTTACTTAATCTTGAGGCTGTGCTTGGAGATTGTTACAAACGCTAAACAAATTTATGAGTAATATATTTAGATTTGAACATAATTTCTGTGGGCCCAAATTCTAATTATTCTTTCAAAATTTTTGCCTTTCTCAAGACACATGAATTTGAGGGCAGTGTCCTAACATTTGCGATCTAAAGAATTTACCAAAACCTAAATCCCCTCTAAGTCTACCTTAGACGTTTTTCTTGGTTAACTCCAAGAGGCTAGACAGTATGTGTACTGAAAACACTTCCTTTGTCTGTATCCAGAACATTCATAATAAATAGCTTTCTGAGGTATAAGCATTATTTACTGAGAAACTGTCCTCCCACAGGCGTTTTAAATTGGGTAGAAACTGCTCCTGGCCTTCAGTGGTTTACTTCCAAATAGTAATATACTGTATATGTTGGTTCATCTAAACAACAAATCAGCAAGCAGTCCTCGGCAGCCCACATCAGTCTGTTCCAGAAATATGCCCCTATAAGCAGTATGTGTAATATCTAATAAGTGATTGAACAAATTGTAAAATTATATGCAACATCCAATTGAAAAATCAATACTGCTGAAGAACTAAATGCTTATTATAGTATAAAGAAAAAATAAACAAATGAAACAAATATCTGGTTTTTCTAGCTTCCCCCCAATGCAAAGTAAAATTAATAAGGAGTGGGTCCATTCATCCCTTCACTACTAAGCTATGAATGAAACATAAGAACTCAGGACTATGCACTTGGGACGAGTGATCTTCTGAAGTTTGTTTACCACAGCTCTTTTTTATTCATTGCAGTCTTTTCAAAGTCTTTACATAATAGTTTATTCTGTTCTCTGAACTCATCCTAAAATGAGCTTTCTATAATCAAAATTGTATTATTGAAGGTAATAAAAGTAATGCTAGGTCCCAACTAGTCATAAGTACCTATAATCAGCAGATATTAAAAGATGTATATCAGGGAGAAGTGTGCAACAATTGGGGAAAAAGCAAGAAATGAAGTAGAATATCTTCACTTTAGCAGAAATTAGTGATGTATTTCTGTTTAAACATTGATATGTACATAAATGTGATACTTTAAGACATTCAAAT
The DNA here is from genome assembly GCF_949987535.1 of Balaenoptera acutorostrata. Taxonomy (NCBI): domain Eukaryota; kingdom Metazoa; phylum Chordata; class Mammalia; order Artiodactyla; family Balaenopteridae; genus Balaenoptera; species Balaenoptera acutorostrata. Next base: position 51,599,434 of record NC_080071.1, on the reverse strand, counting down.
ATAACATCAAATTATCAATTATGACAAAGAAATAAAAATATTATATTTGAATGAATTATGCAGTTTAATTTTAATTGAATATATTTTTCCTCCTCTAAAAGATTTGTTGGTTTGGGAAAAAGAAAATACAACAGAGATGCTTGCATTACAGTGACATTGGATGGTCAGACTTGGGAGGGGAAATAAATAAAAAGAATCCCTGTATTGATCAATATATCTGTACCTGACATTTTTGTGTATTATTACATGCTTAGGAGATATGTTATGGTATGTTTTACACTGAATTCATAAGTCTTTTAACAATTGTCTTTTGTTGGAGAAAGTATTTCCCTTTTGAGATGCGCATGGCATTAAGGGACAGCCAGAGGAAAAGGGAAACCTTCTAACATATTAAAACCTAATTCTTTTCAGCCTACTTTCTCCTCTCCTCTGATCCTCTGATATCTCTAGGATGTAGTTAGGACAGGTAATGTCATCTTCATTTGACAGATAAATACACGAAGCCCCTGGGGATTCGCTGGCGGTCCAGTGGTTAGGATTCCATGCTTCCACTGCATGCGGCATGGGTTTGATCCCTGGCTGGGGAACTAAGATTCCACAAGCTGCACAGCGTGGCCAAAAAAAAAAATACATGAAACCCCTGAAGGGTTATGGGTAATCAACATGTAGTAAAGAGAAGGGCTCAAGTGATTTATGCCACTTTCTCATCAAAGCTACCCAAGAGAGATTTTAAAAAGAGAGAGAGAAAAGAGTTGGTATGACATAGTGGAAAGACCACTGGGTTCAGAGAAGTGAGGTCTCATCTTGGATAAAATCACATCATTTCGCTTGGTCTCTGTTTTTTTTTTCCTATAGACGGATTAGATTACATAGATAATTAGATGACAGATAGATTTACAGTCATTTTGTAATACAATTCACATAAAACTCATTCATTTGAAGTATACAATTCAGTTGTTTTTAGTATATTCACCAAGTTGTGCAACCATCAACACAATCAATTTCATAATATTTTTATCACTTCAAAAAGAAACTTGTACACTTTAGCAGCCCCTCCCCATTTCCTCCCCAAGTTTCCCTCCTCCATCCTTAGGCAACAACTAATCTACTTTATGTCTCTATAGATTTCCTTATTCCAACATTTCATATAAATGGAATCATTCAACAGGTGGTCCTTTGTGACTGGGCTTCTTTCACTTAGAATGTTTTCAAGGTTCATTGTATCATGTATCAGTATTTCATTTTTTGATTGATGAAAAATATTTAATTGTGTGGATATACCATATTTTGTTTATGCATTTATCAGTTAGTTGATGAACATTTGGGTTGTTTCCAATTTTGGGTTCTAATGAATAATGCTGTAATGAACATTTGTATACAAATTTGTGTGTTTGTATATATGTGTAAGTACAAGTTTTAGTTTGGACATATGTTTTTATTTCTCTTGGTATATACCTAGGAGTAGAATTGTTGGACTAAATGGTAACCTCATGATTAACTTTTTGAGGCACTGCCAGACAGTTTTCCAAAGTGGCTGCACCATTTATATTTCTAACAGCAATGTATGAGGATCCAAATTTCTCCACATCCTTGCCAACACTTATTATTACCATCTTTTTGAATAATACAATCCAAGTGGGTATAAAGTGGTATCTGATAGTGGTTTTGGTTAACATTTTCCAGATGGCTAATTGTGTTGAGTCTCTTTTCAATGTGCTTACTGATCATTTGTATGTCTTCTTTGGATAAACATCTCTTCAGATTTTTACCCATTTTTTAACTGAGGTATTTATTTATCACTGAGTTGTAGGAGTTTTTTTTTTTTTAATTGTAGGTATAAGCCTCTTACCAAATATATATGATATGCAAATAGTTTCTCCATTCTGTGGAGTTGTCTTTTCACTTTTGTGGTGATACCTTTCAAAACACAAACGTTTTTAATTTTGATGAATTTCAATTTGTCTGTCTTTGGTCAGTTGTGTTTTTGGTGTCACAACTAGGAAGGTTTTGCTTAACCCAAGGTCACAAAGATTTACTCCTATATTTTCTCCTAAGGGATTTATAGTTTTGGCTCTTATATTTAGGTCTCTGATTCATTTTGAGTTGATTTTTTATATGGAGGAAGGAAAGGGTAAAGAATCATTTTTTTACTTGTAGATAATCAGTTGTTTCAACATCATTTATTGAAAAAACTATCCTTTCTCCGTTGAATTTTCTTGGCACCCTTGTAGAAAATCAATTGACCCTGTATGTGAGGGTTTATTTTTGAGCTCTCATTTTATTCCATTGATGTATATGTCTATCCTTATGCCAGAATAAGCTCCATTTTCTCATAGGTACAATATAGGAAATAAGGATGTTGGTCTAGATAATGTCCATGCTTCTTTTGAATTCAAACATCACCTAAGATAGGAACAGAATTACTGTGAGCTATATAGACCTACTCCTCAAGCATCCCCAGTGGCCCCAGTGGCATTGTTCCTCTTTCCTTTTCAACCTAAAATTTTTACTATCAGTTTTAAATTAGAAAAGATGGTCTATTGTGTCCAGAAGGTAGCATTTACAACTCTGTATTTTAACCCTCATGCAGAAATAAGATTTTTCATACTGGCTAATCATCTCTTTAGAAAGCACAGAAAACAGGAGGCTCTTCAAAGGATATGAATCAGTGGTGGCAAAAGGTAGAAATACAATGAAGTTATTTAAATAAGAGAAAAAATTCAAGAATTTAATAATAAAACAATGTTGAGGAGAAGAAAGAAGGAGAAAAGTAGGATAGAAAAGTAATTTTAAAGAAAAATCAAACTAAGAGAATATGCTAAAACCATATTTCTGAGTAGCCCTAATTCAAGGTAAGGAAGAAAAAGAGTAATTCTCATGATGTAATTAGAAAAGACACTAGTTTATCAAAAGATACTTTAACAAGTTCTGAACTCCACAAGAATTTATACTCTATGACTTTAATAACATTTTGAATGAAATAAAATACAACATCCTTGATAACTCCCTTATAAATTATACAAAATTACTTATATTGGATCTTAATGTAATGTATTAATGATAAAATTCTAAAGTTGTGAGATTATATCTGTAGAGGTGATTCTCTGTAAGACCTGAATAATGATATCCAGATATGTCATTGTTATGGTATCTGATTCGGTGCAGGGTTAAAACAAGATCAATGGCCAATGTGTTTGTTAGTCTTTTTCTCTTAATTATTGTTATCTCAGCCAGAGATTAGGCAGAACTCCTAAAATATTTCATATGAGTTTCTAGGATTATAGTTCCCATGTACAGATAACAAAACTAAACAGTTGTTGAGAGACAAATAATTTGTTCAAGCAGCAGAGAAAGGAAGAGTGCCAGGTCTTCAGATGGTCCTAGAAGAGTGTTTCTTGAACTGTTCTCTGATTTACTCTAAGCCATTTATGAACAAATTGGAAATCAGATGACTTGGTTTGTGACAATAAAGTGTCATTTCCTTATATCATTTTTTTCTGTACTTTATTTTACTATTAATTAAGAATAAAAGATGTGGTTGTTACACAAGTTCATGCAAAGTGGGAAAACACTGATCAGATTTTTATGACAAATATCCTTGCTTTGATCATATTTAGTTAAAAGATTATAAGTAGAAATGAGAAGTAAATATAAAAATATGCAAAACAATAGCAATATATCATAATATAGAGCCTAACAATTATGATTATGGGTTTAGAATATGAAATGTGACTTAACGAGATACAGTTGCTTATAAGACCTCCTACTATCAATTCTGCTTTTTCTATTTTTCCTCAGATAATCAATATATAACCAATAATTTGCTAGATATATTTGACTATATATTTTAAAAATCTTCATAATGGGATTTGTAGTCCTTTATTAGTATAATCAAGCTTCTGGGAATTTTAACCCACTTATTCATTGATTGCATCTTTTTCCCCCAACTTTTGTTTGTCCCAAATCAAAGTATAGTTTCAAATTAATATCTTGTACCGCAGTGTTGAAAGACAAAAAAATCTTTGCACTAAGGATGAAACAACACATGGTAATAAAGTACAGTGCACAAGGGCAGTAGGCTTGCATTTTCTTTTTTTTTTTTTTAATGTTTTTATTGGAGTATAATTGCTTTACAATGGTGTGTTAGTTTCTGCTTTATAACAAGGTGAATCAGGTATACATATACATATATCCCCATATCTCTTCCCTCTTGCATCTCCCTCCCTCCCACCCTCCCTATCCCACCCTTCTAGCTGGTCACAAAGCACCGAACTGATCTCCCTGTGTTATGCGACTGCTTCCCACTAGCTATCTATTTTACATTTGGTAGTGTATATATGTCCATGCCACTCTCTCACTTTGTCCCAGCTTACCCTTCCCCTTCCCCATGTCCTCAAGTTGATTCTCTAGTAGGTCTGCGTTTTTATTCCCATCTTGCCCCTAGGTTCTTCATGACCTTTTTCTTTTTTAGATTCCATATCTATGTGTTAGCATACAGTATTTGTTTTTCTGACTTACTTCACTCTGTATGACAGACTCTAGGTCCATCCCCCTCACTACAAATAACTCGATTTCGTTTCTTTTTATGGCTGAGTAATATTCCATTGTATATATGTGCCACATCTTCTTTATCCATTCATCTGTCGATGGACATTTAGGTTGCTTCCATGTCCTGGCTATTGTAAATAGAGCTGCAATGAACTTTGCGGTACATAACTCTTTTTGAATTATGGTTTTCTCAGGGTATATGCCCAGTAGTGGGATTGCTGGGTTGTATACTAGTTCTATTTTTAGTTTTGTAAGGAACCTCCATACTGTTCTCCATAGTGGCTGTATCAACTTAACATTCCCACCAACAGTGTATGAGGGTTCCCTTTTCTCCACACCCTCTCCAGCATTTATTGTTTGTAGATTTTTTGATGATGGCCATTCTGACTGGTGTGAGATGATATCACACTGTAGTTTTGATTTGCATTTCTCTGATGATTAATGATGTTCAGCATTCTTTCATGTGTTTGTTGGCAATCTGTATATCTTCTTTGGAGAAATGTCTATTTAGGTCTTCTGCCCATTTTTGGATTAGGTTGTTTGTTTTCTTGATATTGAGCTGCATGAGCTGCTTGTAAATTTTGGAGATTAAGCCTTTGTCAGTTGCTTCATTTGCAAATATTTTCTCCCATTCTGAGGGTTGTCTTTTCGTCTTGTTTATGGCTTCCTTTGCTGTGCAAAAGCTTTTAAGTTTCATTAGGTCCCATTTTTTTATTTTTGTTTTTATTTCCATTTCTCTAGGAGGAGGGTCAAAAAGGATCTTGCTGTGATTTATGTCATAGAGTGTTCTGCCTGTTTTCCTCTAAGAGTTTGATAGTGTCTGGCCTTACATTTAGGTCTTTAATCCATGTTGAGTTTATTTTTGTGGATGGTGTTAGGGAGGGTTCTAATTTCATTCTTTTACATGTAGCTGTCCAGTTTTCCCAGCACCACTTATTGAAGAGGCTGTCTTTTCTCCATTGTATATTCTTGCCTCCTTTATCAAAGGTAAGGTGACCATATGTGCGTGGGCTTATCTCTGGGCTTTCTTTCCTGTTCCATTGATCAATATTTCTGTTTTTGTGCCAGTACCATACTATCTTGATTACTGTAGCTTTGTAGTATAGTCTGAAGTCAGGGAGCCTGATTCCTCCAGCTCCATTTTTCTTTCTCAAGATTGCTTTGGCTATTCAGGGTCTTTTGTGTTTCCATACAAATTGTGAAATTTTTTGTTCTAGTTCTGTGAAAAATGCCAGTGGTAGTTTGATAGGATTGCATTGAATCTGTAGATTGCTTTGGGTAGTATAGTCATTTTCACAATGTTGATTCTTCCAATCCAAGAACATGGTGTATCTCTCCATCTATTTGTATCATCTTTAATTTCTTTCATCAGTGTCTTATAATTTTCTGCATACAAGTCTTTTGTCTCCTTAGGTAGGTTTATTTGTAGGTATCTTATTCTTTTTGTTGCAGTGGTAAATGGGAGTGTTTTCTTAATTTCACTTTCAGATTTTTCATCATTAGTGTATAGGAATGGAAGAGATTTCTGTTCATTAATTTTGTATCCTGCTATTTTACCAAATTCATTGATTAGCTCTAGTAGTTTTCTGGTAGCATCTTTAGGATTCTCTATGCATACTATCATGTCATCGGCAAACAGTGACAGCTTTACTTCTTCTTTTCCGATTTGGATTCCTTTTATTTCTTTTTCTTCTCTGATTTCTGTGGCTAAAACTTCCAAAACTATGTTGAATAATAGTGTTGAGAGTGGGCAACCTTATCTTGTTCCTGATCTTAGTGGAAATGGTTTCTGTTTTTCACCATTGAGGACGATGTTGGCTGTGGGTTTCTCATGTATGGCCTTTATTATGTTGAGGTAAGTTCCCTCTATGCCTACTTTCTGGAGGGTTTTTATCATAAATGGGTGTTGAATTTTGGTGAAAGATTTCTCTGCATCTATTGAGATGATCATATGGTTTTTCTCCTTCAATTTGTTAATATGGTGTATCACATTGATTGATTTGCATATATTGAAGAATCCTTGCATTCCTGGGATAAACCCCACTTGATCATGGTGTCTGATCCTTTTAATGTGCTGCTAGATTGTGTTTGCTAGTATTTTGTTGAGGATTTTTGCATCTATGTTCATCAGTGATATTGGCCTGTAGTTTTCTTTTTTTGTGACATCTTTGTCTGGTTTTGGTATCATGGTGATGGTGGCCTTGTAGAATGAGTTTGGGAGTGTTCCTCCCTCTGCAATATTTTGGAAGATTTCGAGACAGATAGATAGGTGTTTGCTCTTCTCTAAATATTTGATATAATTCGCCTGTGAAGCCATCTGGTCCTGGGCTTTTGTTTGTTGGAAGGTTTTTAATCACAGTTTCAATTTCAGTGCTTGTGATTGGTCTGTTCATATTTTCTATTTCTTCCTGGTTCAGTCTCGGAAGGTTGTGTATTTCTAAGAATTTGTCCATTTCTTCCAGGTTGTCCATTTTATTGGCATATAGTTGCTTGTAGTAATCTCACATGATCCTTTGTATTTCTGCAGTGTCAGTTGTTACTTCTCCTTTTTCATTTCTAATTCTACTGATTTGAGTCTTCTCCCTTTTTTTCTTGATGAATCTGGCTAATGGTTTATCAATTTTGTTTATCTTCTCAAAGAACCAGCTTTTAGTTTTATTGATTTTGCTATCATTTCCTTCATTTCTTTTTATTTCTGATCTGATCTTTATGATTTCTTTCCTTCTGCTAACTTTGGGTTTTTTTTGTTCTTTCTCTAATTGCTTTAGGTGCAAGGTTAGGTTGTTTATTTGAGATGTTTCTTGTTTCTTGAGGTAGGATTGTATTGCTATAAACTTCCCTCTTAGAACTGCTTTTGCTGCATCCCATAGGTTTTGGGTCGTCGTGTTTTCATTGTCATTTGTTTCTAGGTATTTTTTGATTTCCTCTTTGATTTCTTAGTGATCTCTTCGTTATCAAGTAGTGTATTGTGTAGCCTCCATGCGTTTGTATTTTTTACAGATTTTTTCCTGTAATTGATATCTAGTCTCATAGCATTGTGGTCAGAAAAGATACTTGATATCATTTCAATTTTCTTAAATTTACCAAGGCTTGACTTGCGATCCAAGATATGATCTGTCCTGGAGAATGTTCCATGAACACTTGAGAAGAAAGTGTATTCTGTTGTTTTTGGATGGAATGTCCTATAAATATCAATTAAGTCCATCTTGTTTAATGTATCATTTAAAGCTTGTGTTTCCTTATTTATTTTCATTTTGGATGATCTGTCCATTGGTGAAAGTGGGGTGTTAAAGTCCCCTACTATGATTGTGTTACTGTTGATTTCCCCTTTTATGGCTGTTAGTATTTGCCTTGTGTATTGAGATGCTCCTATGTTGGGTGCATAAATATTTACAATCACTATATCTTCTTCTTGGATTGATCCCTTGATCATTATGCAGTGTCCTTCTTTGTCTCTTGTAATAGTCTTTGTTTTAAAGTCTATTTTGTCTGATATGAGAATTGCTACTCCAGCTTTCTTTTGATTTCCCTTGGCATGGAATATCTTTTTCCATCCCCTCACTTTCAGTGTGTATGTGTCCCTAGGTCTGAAGTGGGTCTCTTTTAGCCAGCATATATACAGGTCTTGTTTTTGTATCCATTCAGCCAGTCTATGTCTTTTGGTTGGAGCATGCATTTTCTTTAATGGAATTTAGTTTAATTCTATTTGTGCTGCCTAACATTGGCTGTTAGGGTCGTTGTAGAGAACTATGGATATTGAAAACTATAGCCTGAAATATTACTAGTCAAGAAGACTTTCTTTTTAATGGGAAATAATACAATTGACACAAGTATCTTAACTATAGAGAAGAGCAGTGTCAGCATGAGCTGGGATAATTAGGTTCGAAAGGTTTGAAAGAATAATTTTAAAATAACCACTAAGCACTAGTGAACACTTACTTTGTGCCCTGCTCTCCTCCAAGGGTTTTTCATTCATTAATTCATTTAACATTAACTGGAACACTACAAGTTAGGTACTAGGATGATTCCAGCTTTAAATAGGATGGAACTTAGGCACGAAGGTGTTAAGTAACTTGTCTAAGTTTACTTGGCTAGCAAGGGTCAAAGTCAAGCTTTGAACCCAGAGGCCAACTTGGGGAACAGTGGAGAACTTACAAGACTCAGAGGAGTTTTACATGTATAGAGAAGGGGAAACAGATAAAGAAAGGCATGTTTAATTAGCATGGAAGTCAAGTACACCATCTCATTTCATTCTTCACAACAGTGTGGTGAGCTAGGTATTATTTTCCTCCATTTATACACAGGATGGAACTAGTTTTGGGGAGGTAAATAACATGACAAGTGTATGTTGCTAGGTAGGGGCAATTCTTGAATTCAACCTCAGATTTTTCTAAGATAATTCCAAGGTCCATGCACTTTTCTTCGTTTAACACTAGAGGGAAGATGTTAAGGTAGAATTAAGATAGCTAAAGAAAGGAATAGCTTATGACTGAGAATGTGTGTAGTACCTGAAGAGCTAGAAAGGTACTTGTAACCAAATGACTGAAGACTTAGTTGTCAAGTATATTAGGATAAGTAACACTAAATGTTAAAACAGATAAATGTTAAATTTTCAGAGGTATAACACATGCACACACACATTTATTTCTTGCTCTCATCACAGTTCAAGGCAAGTGTTCCTAATCAGGTAATCTTACACATGGTTTGTTAGGAACCATATCTCTTTCCATATCATGGGCCTGACATTCCCTAAATCATTAAGGTCCTATTCATTTACTTAATAGAAAACAAAAGAGAAGGAACGATCATACATGCGAGTTTTTATCGGCCAGTCTTGGAAGTGGCATTCCTCACTTCCACATAGGTCCTTCTGGCCAGAACATGTTACACGGTCAAAGGAGCATTAAGGAGAAAGAACCCAGTAATGAATTTTGGTAATTGTCCCTAAAAGAGAGAAAGATTGGAGCCAAGGAAGCTGTACAGTAGCAGTGTATATTTAGTTAGTACATGTGATGTGTCACGCTCTGTCTCAGCCTTGGCAATACAGTGTATAACACAGATCAGGTCCACACCTGCAAAGAGCTTACATCCTGGGGAGGTTCTGGTCCAAGATGGTGACATAGACATCCTGAGAAGAGGAGGGGGAGATAGGTGATATAGAAATAAACAAGTGAGCAAGTAAGATGCTTCTGGATAATAAGTTTTTAAAAAAAAAAAATACAAGAGTTCTGAACAACAAGGTCCTGGGAAAGGGGGATGCTATTTAAGATTGGGTATTTAGGAAATGCCTCTCTGAGGATTGCCATTGGAGTCAAACAGCAAGCAGGGATCAGCCATACAAAGATCTGTAGAAAAGGAATTCTGAGCAAAGAGAACCTCTGGTCCAAAGACATAATAATGCTGACAAGCTTGGTGTGCTGAAGGAACTGGCAGAAGATTAGTGTGGCTAGAGCCCAGAAAATAAGAAAGTCTTAGATGAAATTGAAAAAGGCCTTGATCATGAAGGTTCTAGTAACCTTTAATGGAGTGAGCTGTTTTTATTTTAAGTATTCTGAGAGGCCTCTAGATGTTTTCATCTGCGAGTAATTGATTTAGTCATCTGCCATCTCCTGGAGGCTTACTAGACCCTTCCAGAACATCATCATTGCCCCCTTCTCCAGATCTCAGAGCATTTTCCCTTGTTTCAATCCTATCAGTACCTAGTTACCCCAGAAATATGGATACGAGATTTCCTCAACCAGAATGTAGCCTCCTGGAGAGCAGAGACTTATATTTAATTTGTGGCTCCCTCGGTAACAAGCACAGTTCCAAGAAAGCACTTAGGTCCAGTATAAGTGCATGCATAAATGAATGATGAATAAATAAATGAAGGAGGGAATGAAAAATAGTTAAAGGAAGAGAGAGCACTATCCCCTTGACGTAGAGCCTGCAACATGCTTCTCAGTTTCACTATGTCATTTGATCCACACGAGCACAATGCATGGGGAAGCATTTGGCAACTGCACAATTATGAGAAGCAAGACATTAGAAAAAGAGTCAGAGAGAAATGAAGGTTTTGAGGCTGAGTGCTGGGAAGAATAATGGAACAACTTTGGAAATAGGGGTTGGGAGGTAGAGTCAATTTGGAGGAGGGGAGGGAGGTCGTGAGAGAAAGTTATGTTCTGGTTCAGCTGACAAAAGGCAGAACCAACTGCAATGCCCAGTAGGCAAATAATTAAAGGTTAAGTTGTGTGGTACAGACAGAAAGAGCTGCAGGAGTTCAGAGGAATCTAATAAAGAAAATGGATTTGGAGCTGAGGAATGAGAATAGACATTGGGTAGCAAAAAGTTAGATTGCTGGGCAAAAGGACACAAAATATTTACTGCAAATAACATGAGACTGGAAAGAAAGGGCAAACTAAGTAATGGAAAATAGAAAGATATCAGGATATTTTAATTAAGAGACAATAAATTAGAAATAGACCAAAGGAAAAAAAAAACCTGAAGAACTGCTATCCTCTATTTGTTTAATTAAAAGATAAAATTACTGCCCTGCTGCTCACTGAACATTTCTGATTTCCCACCTCCAGAGTAAGGGAAATAGGTCTGCGTTACAGATTGTACTTTTGGCTCCCTTGAAGTTGGGGAAACTCATGTATCTAGTTCAAGACCCTGACCTGGGGCTGAGTATTTGATTGCCAATACAAGACTCGGCAGTGTTCTTTCCTCTTTCTGGCATGGTAACTGGCACTGTTCAAGTAGGCACCTGCTTCGTCATCCCGGGTCCTTGGGTGACACGTAGCATGAATAAGAAATAGATCTCTGTTGTTTTAAGCCACTGAGATGTAAAGGTTGTTTGCTGCTGCAGCATAACATCGTACCATAACTGACGAATCCAACATCAGTAAGAAAAGATAGATTTTGAGTGAGAAAGACTCTTGATCACAAGTAGTGGAGAAACTGAGTCGTTAAACAAGGCAGAGACACAGGTTGGCAAATGATAACTGACTGCTATAGTCTGAATGTTTGCGTCCCCCTGCAAAATTCGTATGTTGAAACCCAAAGGTGATGATGGTGTTAAGAGGCCTTTGGAAATGATTAGATCATAAGGGTGAAGCCCTCAAGAATGGGATTAGTGTCCTAATCAGAGACCTTAGAGAGCTAGTGCACCCCTTCTGCTGTGTGACATTATAGCAAAAAGACGGCCGTCCATGAGAAAGTGGCTCTCACCAGATACCAAATCTGCTGCTGCCACAATGTGGGACTTCCCAGCCTCCAGAACTGTGAGAAATAAATTTCTGTTGTTGATAAGCCACCCAGTTTATGGTATTTTTGTTAGAGCAGCCCATTGACTAAATCCATGACTAAGACATTGACCAAGCTTCTAACCTGCTTATCCTCAAAGGCCTTGCAATGGCGTGGACCTGGAAACGCAGCTGCAGGTGAGTTCACCCACTCATCCATGCTTCACCCAGTGAAAAGTAGGATAAGCCATCTCCTTCAGGGCCTCTGGTCAGCTCTCTGAGTGCTGGCTGTGTCACTCTCCTTGCCTCCTCTTCACAGCTAACATGAGTTAGGTTGACTTACCTGAGGATCAAAAAGTGGGGCTTTTTGATCTCCAGATCCACAGTGCCTACGGCACTGAGGACAGCTTACCTGAGGACAGCTAGTGGGGCTTCCAGATCTCCAGTTCCACAGTGCCTACGACAAAGGCGAGAAAAGAACCAGAGATAATCAGAACCAAAAGTATAAAGTAGAACAATTTATAAACAGGGAGAACAAAATGCTTGATTGGCTTCTGACAAGAAGGATATATTTAGGAAGATAAAACCAAGCTTACAAGAATAAAGCAGGAGTTGATTTTCCATATGATGCCTACAAATATAGGGACTAGTAAAAGGAAAAGAGATGTGCAATGTGCAACATATTAGTGAATTTATTTTTTCCCACGGAGGGATGAGGAGGAGGATGAAAGGGCAAGAAAATGAATGTCTTTTTTAGCTCAATCTTGACTACTTGTAGTGACCTAATTTTAGATTTGAGGAATTATACTTAAAACTGTATTTGAGATAGTGTTTTTAATACTTTAGATGGAATTCTAAGATTCATTGTGGACTTTAAATAAGAAACATTTATCAGTTTTTATTTATTTTTAAAACTCAAAATCATGTTTTTAAAAAAGAAAACTTTTGTTTTCTTTTTAAAAGAGGAATGTGGAACAAACTAGTAAAACTCATTCTATTAGCAAATTTGTTTCACAAGAAGAGAATTCTTACTGCCTAACAAAAAGGCCCACCAGCGGAGATGCTCAATTTGCCGTTGAATTGTACCTAAATCACATGTGTGTTGATCACACTATATCAGTCAGATTCTAACAAATCATTCTCACTTTACTCATCAGCCTTGAACCAAGAGTTCAAATCCTGCTGATCATATTTTAATAGACAAAGACATGCTTTGATAGATGAATGGATGGATGGACGGATGGATGGATGGATGGACAAGTATATGGATAGATTTATATAATGAGGCAGCTTCGTGTCTTGAAACAGCATAGACTGTGTAAAACAAACCTGAACAAAGGGCTCTTGTGCTTAAAAGCCATCTAATTAGGAGCTCAGATCAGATGCTAAAGTCAGACTGCCTTAAATTTTGGTGCTGCCATTTACTCCTGTGTGGCCTTCAGCAAGTTCCTTAACCTTTCTGAGTCTTCACGTTCTCATCCATATAAGGAGAATCTGAACATCTATTATATGAAGGTGTGTGGAAGATACATAATAACTATTATCATTAACCTCAGTTTTCTTTGAATTTCTTATTTAAAAACTTGTATCTCAAAAGTGTTTCTCTTTGCCTATATTATATTGCTCAGACTGTGATTTGGAGGAATGTCACTCGTTCTATCATTGTTGGTGAACTGTATGATGGTGTCCTAGCTTATCTCTGAAATTCTTCTTATGTCTCCAAAGCATCCATTTAAATAAGCCTCAACTTCCCAACCTGGGGGTCCGGCGACAAGAGGAGGAATTCCTAGAGAATCAGACTTTGAAGCCTAGTGGGATTTGATTGCAGGACTTTGACAGGACTGGGGGAAACAGAGACTCCACTCTTGGCGGGCACACACAAAGTAGTGTGCGCATCGGGACCCAGGGGAAGGAGCAGTGACCCCAGGGGAGACTGAACCAGACCTACTGCTAGTGTTGGAGGGTCTCCTGCAGAGGTGGGGGGTGGCTGTGGCTCACCATGGGGACAAGGACACTGGCAGCAGAAGTTCTGGGAAGTACTCCTTGGTATGAGCCCTCCCAGAGTCTGTCATTAGCCCCACCAAAGAGCCCAGGTAGGCTCCAGTGTTGGGTTGCCTCAGGCCAACCAACCAACAGGGAGGGAACCCAGCCCCACCCATCAGCAGTCAAGCAGATTAAAGTTTTACTGAGCTCTGCCCACCAGAGCAACACCCAGCTCTACCCACCACCAGTCCCTCCCATCAGGAAACTTACACAGGCTTCTTAGATAGCCTCATCCACCAGAGGACAGACAGCAGAAGCAAGAATAACTACAATCCTGCAGCCTCTGGAACAAAAACCACATTCATAGAAAGATAGACAAGATGAAAAGGCAGAGGGCTATGTACCAGATGAAGGAACAAGATAAAACGCCAGAAAAACAACTAAATGAAGTAGAGATAGGCAACCTTCCAGAAGAAGAATTCAGAATAATGACAGTGAAGATGATCCAGGACCTCGGAAAAAGAATGGAGGCAAAGATCGAGAAGATGCAAGAAATGGTCAACAAAAACCTAGAAGAATTAAAGAACAAACAAACAGAGATGAACAATACAATATTTGAAATGAAAACTACACTAGAAGGAATCAATAGCAGAATAACTGAGGCAGAAGAACAGATAAGTGACCTGGAAGACAGAATGGTGGAATTCACTGCTGTGGAACAGAATAAAGAAAAAAGAATGAAAAGAAATGAAGACAGCCTAAGAGACCTCTGGGACAACATTAAACACAACAACATGCGCATTATAGGGGTCCCAGAAGGAGAAGAGAGAGAGAAAGGACTAGAGAAAATATGTGAAGAGATTATAGTCGAAAACTTCCCTAACATGGGAAAGGAAATAGCCACCCAAGTCCAGGAAGTGCAGAGACTCCCATACAGGATAAACCCAAGGAGAAACACGCCAAGACACATATTAATCAAATTGGCAAAAATTAAAGACAAAGAAAAAATATTGAAAGCAGCAAGGGAAAAATGACAAATAACATACAAGGGAACTCCCGTAAGGTTAACAGCTGATTTCTCAGCAGAAACTCTACAAGCCAGAAGGGAGTGGCATGATATACTTAAAGTGATGAAAGGGAAGAACCTATAACCAAGATTACTTACCCGGCAAGGATCTCATTCAGATTCGATGGAGAAATCAAAAGCTTTAAAGACAAGCAAAAGCTAAGAGAATTCAACACCACCAAAAGAGCTCTATAACAAATGCTAAAGGAACTTCTCTAAGTGGGAAACACAAGAGAAGAAAAGGACCTACAAAAACAAACCCAAAACAATTAAGAAAATGGTCATAGAAACATACATATTGATAATTACCTTAAACGTGAAAGGATTAAATGCTACAACCAAAAGACACAGGCTTGCTGAATGCATACAAAAACAAGATCCATATATATGCTGTCTACAAGAGACCCATTTCAGACCTAGGGACACATACAGACTGAAAGTGAGGGGATGGAAAAAGATATTCCATGCAAATGGAAATCAAAACAAAGCTGGAGTAGCAATACTCATATCAGATAAAATAGACCTCAAAATAAAGAATGTTACCAGAGATAAGGAAGGACACTACATAATGATCAAGGGATCAATCCAAGAAGAAGATGTAACAATTATAAATACTTATGCACCCAACATAGGAGCACCTCAATACATAAGGCAACTGCTAACAGCTATAAAAGAGGAAATAGACAGTAACACAATAACAGTGGGGGACCTTAAAACCTCACTTACACCAATGGACAGATCATCCAAAATGAAAATAAATAAGGAAACAGAAGCTTTAAATGCCACAATAGAACAGACAGATTTAATTGATATTTAATTGATATAGGACATTCCATCCAAAAACAGCAGATTACACTTTCTTCTCAAGTGTGCACAGAACAGTCTCCAGGAGAGATCACATCTTGGGTCACAAATCAAGCCTCAGTAAATTTAAGAAAATTGAAATCATATCAAGCATTTTTTCTGACCACAATGCTATGAGATTAGAAATGAATTACAGGGAAAACACTGTAAAACACAGAAACACATGGAGGCAAACAATATGTTACTAAATAACCAAGAGATCACTGAAGAAATCAAAGAGGAAATCAAAAAATACCTAGAGACAAATGACAATGAAAACACGACGATCCAAAACCTATGGGATGCAGCAAAAGCAGTTCTAAGAGGGAAGTTTATAGCTATACAAGCCTACCTCAAGAAACAAGAAAAATCTCAAATAAACAATCTAACCTTACACCTAAAGGAACTAGAGAAAGAAGAGCAAACAAAACCCAAAGTTAGCAGAAGGAAAGAAATCATAAAGATCAGAGCAGAAATAAATGAAATAGAAACGAACAAAACAATAGCAAAGATCAATAAAACTAAAAGCTGGTTCTTTGAGAAGATAAACAAAATTGATAAACCATTAGCCAGACTCATCAAGAAAAAAAGGAGAGGGCTCAAATCAATAAAATTAGATATGAAAAAGGAGACGTTACAACAGACACCGTAGAAATACAAAGCATCCTAAGAGACTACTACAAGCAACTCTATGCCAATAAAATGAACAACCTGGAAGAAATGGACAAATTCTTAGAAAGGTATAACCTTCCAAGACTGAACCAGGAAGAAATAGAAAATATGAACAGACCAATCACAATTAATGAAATTGAAACTGTGATTAAAAATCTTCCAACAGGGCTTCCCTGGTGGCGCAGTGGTTGAGAATCTGCCTGCCAATGCAGGGGACACGGGTTCGAGCCCTGATCTGGGAAGATCCCACATACCGCGGAGCAACTAGGTCCGTGAGCCACAACTGCTGAGCCTGCGCGTCTGGAGCCTGTGCTCCGCAACGGGAGAGGCCGCGATGGTGAGAGGCCCACGCACCACGATGAAGAGTGGCCCCCACTTGCCGCAACTGGAGAAAGACCTTGCACAGAAACGAAGACCAAACACAGCCATGAATAAATAAATAAATAAATAAAAATTAAAAAAAAAAAAAAATCTTCCAACAAACAAAAGTCCAGGACCAGATGGCTTCACAGGCAAATTCTATCAAACATTTAGAGAAGAGCTAACACCCATCCTTCTCAAACTCTTCCAAAAAACTGAGGAGGAAGGAACACTCCCAAACTCATTCTATGAGGCCACCATCACCCTGATACCAAAACCAGACAAAGATACTACAAAAAAAGGAAATTACAGACCAATATCACTGATGAATATAGATGCAAAAATCCTCAACAAAATACTAGCAAACAGAATCCAACAACACATTAAAGGGATCATACACCATGATCAAGTAGGATTTATCCCAGGGATGCAAGGATTCTTCAATACATGCAAATCAATCAATGTGATACACCATATTCACAAATTGAAGAAGAAAAACCATATGATCATCTCAATAGATGCAGAAAAAGCTTTTGACAACATTCAACACCCACTTATGATAAAAACTCTCCAGAAAGTGGGCATAGAGGGAACCTACCTCAACATAATAAAGGCCATATGTGACAAACCCACAGCCAACATCATTCTCAATGGTGAAAAACTGAAAGCATTTCCTCTAAGATCAGGAACAAGACAAGGATGTCCACTCTCACCACTATTATTCAACATAGTTTTGGAAGTCCTAGCCATGGCAATCAGAGAAGAAAAAGAAATAAAAGGAATACAAATTGGAAAAGAAGAAGTAAAACTGTCACTGTTTGCAGATGACGTGATAGTATGCATAGAGAATCCTAAAGATGCCACCAGAAAACTACTAGAGCTAATCACTGAATTTGGTAAAGTTGCAGGATACAAAATTAATGCACAGAAATCTCTTGCATTCCTATACACTAATGATGAACAATCTGGAAGAGAAATTAAGAAAACACTCCCATTTACCATTGCACAAAAAGAATAAAATACCTAGGAATAAACCTACCTAGGGACACAAAAGACCTGTATGCAGAAAACTGTAAGACACTGATGAAAGAAATTAAAGATGATACAAGCAGATGGAGAGATATACCATGTACTTGCACTGGAAGAATCAACATTGTGAAAATGACTATACTACCCAAAGCAATCTACAGATTCAATGCAATCCCTATCAAATTACCAATGGCATTTTTTATGGAACTAGAACAAAAAATCTTAAAATTTGTATGGAGACACAAAAGACCACAAAAAGCCAAAGCAGTCTTGAGGGGAAAAAACCGAGCAGGAGGAATCAGACTCCCTGACTTCAGACTATACTACAAAGCTACAGTAATCAAGACAATATGGTACTGGCACAAAGACAGAAACATAGATCAATGGAACAAGATAGAAAGCCCAGAGATAAAGCCATGCACCTATGGTCAACTAATATATGACAAAGGAGGCAAGGATATACAATGGAGAAAAGACAGTCTCTTCAATAAGTGGTGCTGGGAAAACTGGACAGCTACATGTAAAAGAATAAAATTAGGACACTCCCAACACCATACACAAAATAAACTCAAAATGGATTTGAGACCTAAATTTAAAACCAGACACTATAAAACTCTCAGAGGAAAACATAGGAAGAACACTCTTTGACATAAATCACAGCAAGATCTTTTTTGATCCACCTCCTAGAGTAATGGAAAAAAACACAAAAATAAACAAATGGGACCTAATGAAACTTCAAAGCTTTTGCACAGCAAAGGAAACCATAAACAAGACGAAAAGACAACCCTCAGAATGGGAGAAAATATTTGCAAACGAGTCAACGGACAAAGGATTAATCTCCAAAATATATAAACAGCTCATGCAGCTCAATATTAAAGAAACAAACAACCCAATCCAGAAATGGGCAGAAGACCTAAATAGACATTTCTCCAAGAAGACATACAAATGGCCAAGAAGCACATGAAAAGCTGCTCAACATCACTAATTATTAGAGAAATGAAAATCAAAATGACAATGAGGTATCATCTCACACCAGTTTGAATGGGCATCATCAGAAAATCTACAAACAACAAATGCTGGAAAGGGTGTGGAGAAAAGGGAACCCTCTTGCACTGTTGGTGGGAATGTAAATTGATACAGCCACTATGGAGAACAGTATGGAGGTTCCTTCAAAAACTAAAATTAGAATTACCATATGATCCAGCAATCCCACTACTGGGCATATACCCAGAGAAAACCATAATTCAAAAAGACACATGCGCCCCAATGTTCATTGCAGCACTATTTACAATAGCCAGGTCATGGAAGCAACGTAAATGCCCATCGACAGATGAATGGATAAAGAAGTTGTGGTACATATATACAATGGAATATTACTCAGCCATAAAAAGGAACGAAATTGGGTCATTTGTTGAGACGTAGATGGATCTAGAGACTGTCATACAGAGTGAAGTAAGTCAGAAAGAGAAAAACAAATATCGTATATTAATGCTTGCATGTGGAACCTAGAAAAATGGTACAGATGAACCAGTTTGCAGGGCAGAAGTTGCGACACAGTTGTAGAGAACAAACGTATGGACACCAAGGGGGGAAAGCCACGGTGGGGTGGGGATGGTGGTGTGCTGAATTGGGCGATTGGGATCAACATGTGTACACTGACGTGTATAAAATTGATGACTAATAAGAACCTGCTGTATAAAAAAATAAATAAAATAAAATTTAAAAATAAAATAAAAATTAAAAAAAATAAGCCTCGAATCTTAACCCCTGTTCTCCTGAGGTGGGGGATGGTGGAGGGAGTGAAAGCAGTCAAGCCAATTGTTCGGGATTGTATAAATGAAATTAATGTTTTGCCTTTTTTTTTTATACTTCCAATATTAGTGTAGGTGTTAAATAGATTTTGAAAACAGTGTAAATATGTTAAAGAGTTTGACCAAGAAAAATAGTACCATCCCGTATTCTTAAGAAAGTTCTTGTTGGAGCTTCCCTGGTGGCTCAATGGTTAAGAATCCGCCCACCAATGCAGGGGACATGGGTTCGAGCCCTGGTCTGGGAAGATCCCACATGCTGCAGAGCAACTAAGCCTGTGTGCCACAACTACTGAAGCCCACACACCCTAGAGCCTGTGCTCTGCAACAAGAGAAGCCACCGCAATGAGAAGCCCGCGCATCACAACGAAGAGTAGCCCCCGCTCGCCACAACTAGAGAAAGCCCGTGTGCAGCAAGAAAGACCCAACGCAGTCAAAAATAAATAAATTAAAATAAACAAAAAAAAAAAAAAGTTTTTGTTGTTGTTAGAGGGTAAAAAAAGTTTAACTTATAAAGTAAATAGCAGTTGTTCACAATACTGTTTATTGATTCCTTACTAAATCCAATGCTAAATAGTTTACAATGATGATTATGTTTAATGCTCAAAAAGATCGTACAAGGGTTGCTATCCTCATCTTGCCAAAAAGGAGCCTGAGGCTTAAAGGGTTACAGCATACCCATGTCATGTCATATGACTAGAAAGTGAAGTGAAGCAGGATCTAAACATAGGCAGTCTGGTTCCAGAGCCCAGGCTCCTTACTACTACACTAAATTGCCTCTCAAATAATCATAGTGTGTTAAATCCATCTGGACGGGACCTTGGAGATCATATAATCCTGTCTCTTTGTATTACTGCTTGTAAATGTAAAGTAGAGAGAAGTTAAACGATCTGCCCAAGGTTATATACTTCTGTCTTTTCCTCAACATAATACACTCTCGTTTGAAACACATTTCTAGGATTTATACAAACTAATGGCATAGTCATGGTATTTTTTAATTGAATACCAATAAAAGAATCATTTCATCTTGTTTTTCCATCTCATGCCCGTGAACGAAATGTAAAACTATATTGCAAAGCCAAGAGTCCTTATCTTCACTAATAGCCTGCTTTTTCATAGAAGGAGGAAAACCATCCTTAGGCTGAGTCTGTTTTAAATGAAATAAGCGTGTGGTCATTTTCTTGTGAAGAACATCTCGGAAGCATTAAGGAAAAAGATGTGCTGACTGGCCTTCGAAGTCATGTAACTTTAACTTACAGCCAACACATTGACTTTAAGAAAAGCTAACAATCTCTCCTACACTGCTAGTGTTATGCATTTTATAAGGTCCCCAATATCACTTCACTATAGTTCCAGCCAGAAAACCAATGGGGCTAAAAATGCTTTGTCTTTTCAATAGGCAAATTGATTTTGTTTTTAACTTTAAATTTTTTTCATTTGATCAATTTTTACTCTTGCTTTATTCAGACACTAGAAGAGATGTTTACAAGGATGTATAGTTATCTGAATGAGCTTCTGATTTTAAAGTCAGGGATTATTTTTCTTGAAAGTTTAAGAAAGGTGTGACTTCTGCTTTTTACAAAGCCAGAAAGCAAGAACAACTCTGGATCACTTTCCTTGAAAACTACATACCATGACTGAACACAATTTAAAATTCCATCCATTAGATAAAATTTCTGTTAAAAGTTCTGCATAAGAGCGTATCTTGGTCTTTTACCTAAAGGACTAGCTCCTTCACTAATTTTTTAACCTTAGTTGAGTTACTGACCTCTCTGAACCTCAGCTTCTCTACCTATAAAGTGGGAGAGATAACTGTCTACCCATAAAATTTTTATAAGGGTTAACTGCTCAGATGTATATAATAAAATGTTTAAGACGATCCTTGTTACTCAATAAATATCTGGTGTTATCTTTGTGAGTTCAGTGTTCAATTACCATACATTCATCTAGTCCTGAGGCTGCAATTGCTGCCTTTAGGCATATGATGGACAAATATTTTTGCAGGCCTGACTCTCATGCTCTGAGTATTTATTCACTCCTTTAATACATATTTATTATCAACTAAGTGTCAGGTATTGGTCTGGGTGCTGGAGTTACAGCAGTGAACAAAACAGATAAAAAGTTCCATTATTGAGCTTACTTTCTATTAGGAAAACATGATAAGCAAGTAAACATATATATAGTTTATTAGATAAGTGCTCAGGTAAGAAAAAAAAAAGAGCATACAAATGACATAGGACTTATTAAGACATTTTGGACAAATGTTAAGAAGTGAAGCATGAATATTATAATTTTAGATAGAGTGATCAAAAAAGGCTTCCATAAGAAGGCAACATTTTAGTGAAAGTGTGAAGGATACAAGGAAGCAAACCCTAAGGATATCAGATTAATTTTGTCCTATATCACAACAGACATTTATTGAGTACCAACTGTGTACCATGTATTTTAGGTATCTCCTTCACTCTGTATGTTCAAATTTAATCCATCATCTTCCCTCCCAAACCTATTACAGGTGCAGTGTTTCTGGCACCACTGTTCTTCTAATTACCCAGGCAGGCAATTAACTGTGTCACGGCTGGTGCTTCCTTTCCATCCCCCGTCCACACACACCAATATCCATCTATTCAGCAGCCAAGTCCTACAAAATTTACCTCCACAATTCTTTCATGTCTATTCTATTCTGTTTCTGTTGATAGCCAGTGTATTTCAGACCCATATTACCTTTACCTGGACTATTTTAATAACCACCTAGCTGTTGCCTCAAAGCCCAGTCGATGGCAGTCAGTTCAATCTCCACATATGTCAATGGGCTTGTCAGTTCACAGTTCCAAAATCTTCAAAAACTCAGTGGGGCTCAGTGGTATCCAGGCTCTGGGTCAGCTCACTCAGATTTTCTGGGCCTTCTCATCATTGAAACGGTGGTTACAACATCCTGTTCTTTCAGCACAGTGTCCAAGGTCAGAAAGGAGCAAGCCTCTGTCTCAATGAAAACTTACACATTGCCACGAACACCGGCAACTGCAGACTTTTTTTATTGCCATGGCTGTGTCACATGTTTGCACTGATAACAATCATGGGAAAAAGGAAGCCCAATTAACATGCACCCCCTCAATACACACACTTCCAATATCTGAATAGAATCAAGGATTCTTTAGCAAGGAAGGAGAGCAAGAATGGCTTTTGGATTGACATCAAATAATTTCTGCAAACCCTTTATTGCATAAGCTATTAAGTATGATATTTAAGCCTT
This sequence comes from Balaenoptera acutorostrata, assembly GCF_949987535.1. Lineage (NCBI taxonomy): Eukaryota > Metazoa > Chordata > Mammalia > Artiodactyla > Balaenopteridae > Balaenoptera > Balaenoptera acutorostrata. The sequence goes on along the minus strand of NC_080071.1, from coordinate 51,576,652 downwards.
CTGAGATCTACCTTCCCGAGATTTTCTTTCTACAGCATGCTCTGGCCAATGTGTGCTCTGAACTCTCCCATCTCCATGCCTTAGATCAGTTGTTCTCAATGTGTGGTCCAGGGACTAGGATATTATTTGCCTTTTTCATTCTCATTCTCACGCAAATGCACAGTGGAGTTTTCCAGAGGCTACTTGATATGTGTTATCCAACAGTTTCAATGCAGAAGCAGGCATTAGAATCTAGCATTCTTCTATTAAGCCAAACAATGAAGGGATTTTCAAAAATGTACACATTGCCATTCTTCTCATTAAATTTATTTTTAAAAAATATACTTATTTTTATAAAAATATGTTACTGTCAATATGCAATGCATATATTATTGTTTTTAAATGAAATAAATACAAAATTTTTAATGCCTGTTTTACTTTCCAGTATGATAAATATCAATGGATATAATTTTCATAAATAAGAGCTCTTTGAGGTCCTCAATATTTTTTAACATTACAAAGGGTTCTTGAGATCAAAAGGCTTGAGAAGTGTTGCCCTAGCCCAGATTACACAGCCTCCTCTACCTCAAAGCTGTGTCCTCCATCACTAAATGCTTATCACAAAAGACATGTCAAATGATCTTCCTCAGTCCTTATAAGTAAGCTCTTATTCCACCGAATCCCAGGGCATTCATTTTCTATTGCTGCAAAAGAAATTACCCCAAAATTTATCAGCTTGAAACAACAATATTTACCTCATAGCTTGTATTGGTCGGGAATCTGAGTGTGGCTTAGCCATGTGCTTCTGACTCAGGGTCCCTCCCAAGTGTGCAGTCAGGATGTCAGCTGGGGCTGCAGTCGTCTCAAGGCTCAACTGGGGGAAGACGAGGTCCACGCTCGCTCCCATGGCTGCTGACAAGACACGGGTCCTTCTGCGCTCTTGGCTAAGTCTCCTCACAAAATAGTAGCTTGCTCTCTACCTCAACCCCCAGAGAAAGATTTCACATAGAAGGGGAAAGAGAGAGAGACAGAGAAAGAACGAGAGAAAGAAAGAATGAAGCCAGGGCCTGCTGTTTGTGGGACCCAAGGCAAAAGGAAAATGTAAAGTCCGTAGTTCAAAAAGTTCTATCAAAAGCTTTTTTCCGGGCTTCCCTGGTGGCGCAGTGGTTGAGAATCTGCCTGCTAATGCAGGGGACACGGGTTCGAGCCCTGGTCTGGGAAGATCCCACATGCCACGGAGCAGCTGGGCCCGTGAGCCACAGCTACTGAGCCTGCGCGTCTGGAGCCTGTGCCCCGCAACGGGAGGGGCCGCGATAGTGAAAGGCCCGCGCACCGCGATGAAGAGCGGTCCCCGCACCGCGATGAAGAGTGGCCCCCACTTGCCGTAACCAGAGAAAGCCCTCGCACGAACCGAAGACCCAACACAGCCAAAAATAAATAAATAAATAAATAAAGTAGCTATAAAATTAAAAAAAAAAAAAAAAAAAACACTGGCTTTTAAAAAAAAAAAAAAAAAAAAAGCTTTTTTCCTTTCTTTTGTTAGTCTCTTTCTTCAGTTGTCATGGTGATTTTTATTTGCTCTGTCATTCTGAATAGAGAAAGGTTAAATTTTTTAATTATTAGCATGAATTTTACTGTTAATTTTTATATTGTACAAAGCCAGGTTTAAATGCAAGTGTAAGAACATGAAATTTGTATACAGAATCTCTACAGGATCATACTTTGTAGCTCATACAGGCACATACATTTTGTTCCTTCCAGAACAGTAGAAACTATTGCATAAAACTAACTCAAATGTTTTTAATTCATTGCTTGATATTTACACATTGTACCAACCCTCTCTACCTTCAGTGTACTGATGAGTAAGAAAGGACTGAAAAGAAAAGGAACTATGGGTTGTCTTTTCTCTTCCTTATTAAGTTATAATTTTTAGCACCAGTGGCTGGCTAATCCAGAAGAGTTAACATGAAAAAAAAATATGGTAGAGTTCCTTGGTCATTCATTGCCTTCTTCGTATCTGCTAAAACAAGTTCTGTGTTGAAAGAAAAGGACATCTTGTCGGGCTGTCAGGGCCTCCACTTACTCAATTGTAGAAGTAGCCCACTTACTGCGTACTTGCTTTGAGTCTCATGAGCTCCTATGAATCACAGACTCCTGTGCTGGTGGGGTATTGAGAACACCTATATAGGAATGGGGTGGCCGAGAAAGGAGGCAGGCACACATATTGAATCTACCTCTTCTGCTCATGTGCACACTCCATTGCGTCACTGGACTCCGCTTATGAAATTCGAAGATAAAATTTCAAGTTGATGCCAGCAGAATATTAAACCAAATGCAGGTCCCTGTGTGGGCAGTCCACATGCCCATGAAGTCAGCCCTGCCCACCACTTTTGCTGTATTAGAGGAGAGTTGCTGGGTCCAGCCCATACTCAAGTGGAGGGGATTACACAAGGGCATGAATACCAGGAGGCAGGGGTCATTAAGGGCCATGTTAGATGCTTCCTACCTCATCCAGTATCATTTTTCTCTCTTGATTTGTTCCTTTCTTCCTTGTACGCTATAGTTACTTTCGTGCATATTATCTTAGGTACTGTACCTGATGGTAACCTCCTCAAGGACAAGGTCCCTCTCTGATATATATCCTGGCACTCCTTTGTCTTATGTAATATGCAACACTTAGCGAGCCCTGAAAACATGCTTATGGAATGAGTGAATGGATGAATGAATAAATGATGCAATGGAAGTTTGATTTATATTCTGATGAGTGGTCTTTGTTAAAAACAATCAATATGAGAACCTGACCTTCATATTTTCCTCAAGTGTTGCCAGATCTTATGACTGACTGCCTTTATGATTTCAGATTTTTATCTTTCCACAAACCACATATTCTAATTTCTCTTTTTACCCCTTTGTTGTGAACTGTCCTCTCTTCAAGCATAGGTTCTTTCCCACCTCTAAAAAATCTTATTTAGGTTATTGTCATGGGTGAATTATTGTATTTGAGAAGAGAAGTAATGATACAAAAGACAGCTGGAGCATATCTGGAGAAACTGTTCCATTAGCATTTACATTTTTATTTTGGGCCGCATCCAAATGGCAGGGGAGCTACGCCCTTTTAATGGTTCGCACATGTGGTCAGGCATTGTGTGAGCAAATAATGCTTCCCAGAGCTTGTATTCAATTTTCAGAAAAAGAAAATAAAAATGAGCAGAAGCCTTTGTAGATCTAAGCATTTTCTTCAGTTTTCTTCATTGGTCTATCCCACAATGCATAAGCTTTCACTTCCAGATCTGTTTCAAGGGTCTTTTATAATGACAGAAGCTAAGTCTTTGTTTCCAAGGAGCAGAATACAAAATGCATCAGTGCGCCATTTAAGAAGAACTGTTTTGTCAATCTTATTTATGCACTCAAGATAATACAGTGTTTTAAAAAAAAGCTGGACCCAGCCTCTGCCTGTTTATTCAGTATAAACAGAAGCATCCCTTTTGACGTTGTAAGGACAGGGTGTGTGCTAATTTCACCAAGTAAAAGCCACGGCACTTGGCCATAGAAATCCTTGTCTAGAGCAGCCTTGCCGCTTCACAATATTGTGAAAGTGCACATAAAGGATAATATGATGATGCACATCAAATATTAATAGGCACTGACACATAGTCATCTATTACAGCAGCAAAGTGCCCATACTGAGCCGGGTTATGAGTAGGGCTATGCCTTCTTTCACCTTGTCTTCACACTTCAGCCTTCCCTCCTCTCCTATGTCAAAACAAAACACTCTGTACCCTTACCAGCAACTCCAAGGAAGTGCTGGCAGCACAGTAACTGGTGTTCTCATGTTGGTCTATTTACGTACAAGAGAACACCTATCAGCTAATGTGTGATCAAGAGAGGAATGGTATTTATTGTTTCGGATTTATGATACTGTGAACCGAGCAAAAGTGAGAGCCACGCGAGGGATTGGGAGAGGGGGCAGAAGTTCACAAGCAATGTGTATTTATTTCTTTAGCAACTTCTCACCAGCATTTTAGCGATAAATGCATTGCAGTTTTATCATGTTTCATGTAAGAACGTATGAATAACCAAGCAACAATTCAACTCTGTAGTTTAGAAATAAGTGTTAGTTAAATAGTTCAATCGAGTATGAATTTTTCTCTTTGTACAAAGCTGCAAAAGCAGTTGTGCTGCAGCCATTCACTGCATTCAGACGTTCCTCCTCCCTACTGTGTATCACACCCCCTTGAGCCGGCACCCATCCCATATCCTGCTTCGTTTTAGACTAGTACCACCCCTAGATAGGAAGGAAACACTAGGAATCTGTTTACGCGTTTCTAAATCTCCCAGTTTAAAAAGATATATGCCAAAATCAGTGTACTGCTTCCAGACAGATTTTTCTATTACTGTGGCACAACTTCAGATCTCTTCCCAGGGAAAATGCAAGTACTGAATTTTATACCCCATGATAATACCCTCAAGCAGAAATTTTGCTTTTCACTACACAGAAAAAACATTTCTACCCTTTATAACTGTGCCTGAGTAAGTTTCACCAACTTCTTAGATTTGAACTGTGCTGTTTTCCATGTCTTCCCCATCCAGCAGTTTCTTTCCTTTCTCCAACAAAAACCCTATATCATAATGAAAGCCCTTCCTGTGTCCTGCGAATTTCTTCCAAGGATAAGACCTTACCCAGCACCAACTTAACTAGTAACCTCACACTTGATATTGATCATATTGATATTGATATTGATCATAGGCACATCCCTTATCATCCCTGCTCAATAATTCAAAAGCTCAATAGAAATGCTTTACATTGAAATTGAACCACCATTAACAGTCCTAGAAAAGTAGGCATCATTCAAGCAAAACAACCATCAGCACCCTCTTAGTCACCAACTCAACGCCCGACATAGCTGGAAGTCTGGATTTCTCACTGACTGCCACTGCATCTTCTCCAGATCAATTATTTAGTCCTGACTGAGTAAACTTCTGATCACTTCCCTTCATCTGGACATTAGTGTATTTCCTTTACTTTAGGCAATAGTATACCTCATTCCTTCCCTCTTTTTTCAGGCTTCTCTGCTGCTCATTAATTTTCTCACAGTCAACCAGCCAGCTCTGCCCCCTGTGGTTATAGGAAATTATCCATGCAATGAACCTAATTTAGAAAACTCAGCTGCATAAAGAAGCGGCAACATTATTCTTCTCAGAGTCCCATCTATGTTTACTTTCATGTTGAAGCTTCTCAGTGGTCACTGACAAAGAAATAGATACTGAATTTAGAATCTTTTTGCAGAAGCCATTGGACTACTAATAAAGAAATCTGATGATAGAGTCTAAATTAAGTGCTTAAAAAAGCAAAACTCTAGCATCCATCTTCCTTATCCTTAATGTGGAAAGACTCGTATAAAACATTGACCATATACTCTGAGATTATACATTTTAAAACTTGTGTCTTTAATATTAGAAAATATTAAACAAAATTTACAATCTGCTACACACAATTTACAATAGGTAAATTCTAACTCAAATTTTGAAGTTTTACTGTAGGATAACTGTTTTAAAGTTCTGTTCAAGAACTGCCAGTGTCCTCCACATGCCTGACACAGCTCTATGGAGTATGACACTAACATTGAGAAAACATTCCACTTAATTTGATACATTTCACAGCTTCTCTTTGATTTTACTCTTGAAAAGACAAGAACCTACCATATTTATTAATAAATAAATATATAACAAAACACTGAAGGGCACTCATGATTTTTTTACAGACTGCAACCTTATGCTATATTTAAATTGAAATAATGTGTTGGCTTATTATAGTCTGTGTTGACTTAATGCAAATTGTAGCAAAATGAAGAGCAGGAAGTATCCATAAAATAGAATTCCATTTTAGTGTTTATGTTAAATCAACTATGGATAACCTTTATGGATGGGAGATATATTCAAAATTATCCCATGAATAAAGAAATATGGGAATATTGTGCTTTAGCAACAAATACATGTATAAGAGATATTTGACTGTCACAAAGTATATCTGTAAGCTGGTCATGCTTTGATCCCAAATTCTTCCCCTCTGCAGTGTTCTTTCACAGAATTTCAGGGGAAAGACTCATTTTGTTAATCTTTCTTTAACATCCTTCTTAATTACTTTGAAATATGTGATTATCTTTAATCAATGAGAGTTGCTAGGCCTTCCTCCAACAAGTATAGTCTGTCCCAAATTCATGTAATCTAAGGATAATAGAAACATCACTAAAAAGGAGATTATAGATGTGGTGAGGGGAAAGATCTCCCAGTTTAATATTGTGTCCAGCTAGCAAAGCTAATGAAACTTTTCCCCACTAATAAAACAACTGGAAATATAGATGGATGTTAGACAGATAGATAGATAGACAGCTATTTTTTTAAACTATCAAAAGCTGCAGATATTTTACTAACTAAAAGACCAATAAAATGGAATTTAAAAATGAGATCAACATCTACCAATTCTTTGCCTGAAGAAACAAAGACTACCCACCCCTACATCCAGTCCATCTGTTTTGAAAAACATAAGGACAAACCAGTCAGAGAACTGGGTGGCCTTCTCTATGTAGATCAGTGATGCTTTCATAGAAAGCCAAAGTGCTGCTATGCCCCTCTTCTTTCCCATGATCACCTCTCTCTCTCTCTTAATGTGCAGGCAGAAACCACAATTCCTAGAATATAAGTAGGCCAGAAGTGGGTACACCAGCTGTTGGTGTAGTTCCCACACAAAAAAATGCCACAGGCAGAGGAGGTGGCATACAGAGAGAGTCATGGATGCTGGGCATATCCATGATTGTCTATTTTTGTGTCTGAATCTATTCAAAGTGTCTTAGAGAAAAGGTGGGAAGGCTGTCTCTTTTAGATAAAAGCCTAGGTACTGGACATTGGACTAGGAGATGTGGCCATCAACCCAGCACTCAGATGTAGACATGAAAAAGGAGTATGTACACGTGAAAAAGGGCAGGGAATAGGATAAATCACAATCCACACACTTTGCATATTGGCAAACTAGTTTTAGGTAAATCAAGACATGTTCTAAAGATGAATAAGCAAGCCAACAAACCAACCAAAAAAATTCCCAACATCTTCTCATTTTTCATACTCTATAATATAGGGAAATCCAACATATTTAATTTGCTCATTGGGAGATATCTACATCATTTTTATTGTAATGAGATCAAGAATATAATGCATCTAAAGCATTTGGCTCCTGGCAAGTAGTAAATCTGATAAACAGTATTATTATTGATAATAATAATAAAACAGATAATCAAAAACTACTTTCTTGAGTGTAAATGAACAATTCCCAAAACAACTGAGTACAGATTAAAAGAAAGAAAAATTCCCACTCCACAACAAGAGAAGCCACTGCAATGGGAATATCCCACATGCCACAGAGCAACTAAGCCTGTGCACCACAACTACTGAGCCTGCGCTCTAGAGCCCACGAGCCACAACTACTGAAGCCTGCACACCTAGAGCCCGTGCTCCTCAACAAGAGAAGCCACCACAATGCGAAGCCTGTGCACCACAACAAAGAGTAAGAGTAGCCCCTGCTCGCCACAACTAGAGAAAGCCCACGAGCAGCAATGAAGACCCAAGGCAGCCAAAAATAAATAAATTAACTAATTAAAAAAAAAAAAAAAGACAAATTCCCAGGCAGAGTCAATGAATTAGTGAATACATGCCCACTCCAAGACATATCCCGGAAAATGTTTTTAATCATAAAAATAGAAGAGAAAAAAAAAAAAAAAAACCTGAAAACATCCAGGTAGAAAGAGACAAGTTACCTACTCCCTCAAAAGGGTTCAATAAAAAAAAAAAAACAGCGCTACTATGAATGTTACAGAATTAGGGATTTTTTTATAGGAATAAGACCTTATGCATTTGTGGGAGCTGCTGAAGAAGTTAAGAAGTCTGCTGCTTCTGTATCTGGTGTTGGCCCTGATAGTGCTATGGGTCAGCAAGGGCATTGGTCAGGAAGAGAAGCTGGCTATGAGATAGGGAAGACAGCAAGGACCAACTGGAATGCACCTCTGCCACTCACAGCCTCCAACCTCAATGATGTGGGTAACTTGCAGAAGAAGTTGTTACCTTTTATTATGGAGCTGCCTACCCACTGGCTCAGGACTCAGAGAAACCGATGGAGGAAATCTAGTGGGAGCTTGAGATGCTGCAGCCTCCACTGCTGCCCCACAATAATGAAGTGAGGTACCAGCAGATCAGCAACAATCACTGTGGCCTGCAGCTGCTTCTGGTGCCTTTTATGAACCTTCACAGTAAAATAGCTGCTGCTTTACTTCCAGCTGATTCTCCTGTGGCCCAGAACCAATGCAGGAAAGCAAATTCTGGGAAATGTAATTCCATTTTTATTCCAGTAAATTTCATGTAATTCCAGTTTATGTGCCTGCAAGAGAACAAAATGAGAATGACCTCAGACTTCTCCTCTGCAAATTTAAATTCCACAAGACAGTGGAACAGTAACAACTGAATTAGGAGAGAAATAAGCTATGAGCTAAGGATTTAGTTCCTGTATTAGTTATTTTTTTCCTGTTTGAAGACATCTGTCATCTTCAGCTCACTCAGATTTTCAGAATGTTCTTAGGCTTCCCACACCTTCATCTGCCATTGTTCTTTCTCTGTTTGCAATCCTTTTCCAATAGCTCAGTGTTACCATATATGATGGTGCTCCTGGGGCAGTTCTCCAAACTTCACACTTCTACTTGTGTCTTATCACTCTTAGTTATGGTACATGGAGTCCTGAATCTTACTAATCAAATTTATCTTTCTATCTTTTCTCTCCATTTCATGTTCAGCCACAGTCATCCTTTAAATCAGCTTCTGGTATACTATGGTTCTTTCAATCAGGGGCCCAGGTTTACCACAAAGTCAGGAGCTAAAAAGACAGTCTTTAGGTCATCCAAGCTTTGTTCATTAACAAAATCCCAGGCCCTCTTGAGTAATTGCCTTTTTGATCCCAATTCCTGCCCTGCTTTTCTTCATGTGATTCTTAAACTTTGTTTCCCAGTTTGTCACCATATTTACCCCACAAATTATAGATATCTATAATGTATGTTTGTTTTTGTTTTTATTTTTATCCTCCTTAAATCAGTTAACTTAATGTATAAGTTAAATACTGAATTTTAGGAGGAAAAAAACTAGCAGATTCATTCCCTTCGAATTACAATCAACGAGATGCATCAGCAAAATACCATTAATTAAATCTCCCCTTTTTAAACTAACAACAACAACAAAAAGAAAATAGAGTATAAATCAATTTTGTATGATTTCTGTTTGTAATATGAACTTGGATTTGTATAATACTAGGGCTTAGCTCTTTCTTTGGTGTCATTTGGGAGCTATATGGAAGCTTTTCTCACCAAGATTCAAATAGTTCTGACTGCCCGCTGGTAACAAACAAATGACAAATTCAGTTTCATTTTCTACTCAGGAAGTTAAATTAACAAAAATATTCCTAAAATATTTATATCCTCCAGGCAAACTACCCTAGGTAGTCAGCCTGCAGTCCCCATGCCTTATCTGTTGCTTCTATTGGGGCTAACTCGGTCACCAGGAAAGGACTCACTCTCCACGACCCTGCCCACTTGGGGCAGATTCCCAGGACGCCCTCATTTAATCCTTTTTTCAGACCAGACTTTGAGAAACACTATTGTGAAAGACGATTTATTGTATATTTTCTGGCTGATCAACAAAGGATAAGAACTGCTGAGTCTGTTTTGAAAAATGATAGTTCTCTGGGCACCCAAAATGTTTAATCTATTTTGTCCTTCAGCTTTTACCATATACTCTCATTTTTCTTTCTCTTCAAAATTTTTTTCTTAATTCTACACTTCTTTAAAGAAGTAGAGAACTCTGGAACCTTCAATAATCAAAATTTCTCTTTCTTCCCTTGACATCCTGCTTCACCCTATTTCTTCTAAGAGTCCTGTGATCAGTCCTCCTGGAAAGTGACTGGTAAAATAAAAGGAAGTTGAGCAAGCAACCCTTCCAATCCCAGAGTAGGATTAGTGCAATAATATAGAAAGAAAGACAGCACCTGTGTTTGGAAAGATATAGCCTCTCTTTAAGATACGAATGAGGGATATGTATTCTTGAGCTTTTTAAAATGCTTTTACAACAACTTGAGATGATCAGAAGATAAGAAGACAAATGCCTAAAAATACTATTTAATAGATAAAGGACAGGAGTATTACACATTTGAGAGGTCACTTTAAAACGGAACAAAAGTTAAAAAATAAAACAAGACATATATTTTGCCCTTTAAGTGTTAGCATACAATTCAATATGCTGTTGAGAGCACAGGAATGATTGCAAGTCAAATGAAGGTTATGTTATAATTGATACTCTGAATTGTTAAGGAGAAGCAAAGGTGAAATAGAATGCTTTTTATTATTTCTTTTGTTGAAATCTTATTAAAAACTTTTATTGGAATGCAAACTAGAGACCATCTTCAAGGTCTCAAGTTAGGTTAGATGTGCAGCCATTAATAGTATCACTTAATATAAAGCTTTTTGAGAATAACTTCCCCAACACAGACATGGGCTAACATGTTTTCTATCTTCTTTGTATTTTCTTTGCTATTTCAGAGAAAGTTTTGAGCCCAAACAATATAAAGTATGATCATCATAATCAATCCTGATTCCGAAATATAGCTGAAAATCTCCGGATTACAATTTACACTAAAAAAATAAAAACTAGTAAATAAATTTAGCATTTTAATTCAGTGGTTCTCAGTCATGCTTAAATGTTCAAACACCTGAAAATTTATGACATTCTTTGCAGATTTCCATGAAGTAATGATATTTTAATTGAGTTGAAAGAATTAGGAAGAAATTCACCTGCAGAAATATGACAGTTTGTAAATGTATGCAAGTCTCTACACATAAAAAGTAATGATTCATAACATATACTTGAGAATTAACACACACAAGGTTTTGTCTCATTTCTTATGTGCTCTTGGCTCATTCATTTTGTCAACTTATAGCAGCACATGCCACTAGACAAATTGAAGCAGCAATGGAACAAAAAAAAGGGAGGGGTGTAGGAGAAAAATATACAAATGAGAAAAAAATCTTTTCTGTTTTTCTTAAGGAATTGGAAAAAAAGCTGTTATTATTTTATTTTAGTGGCAGAACGTCTTGATTGAGCTCCCAACAGAATTGTTTCCTAGAAGCATAGTATGAAACCTACTATTCTAGTGTGTATTTGTTCAGACACATTTCCAAAAGAGAACACTTTATATGAGCAAGCAAAAATAGCATAATTACAACAAGTTTCTTCACATTATGAAAAGTGAAGGCCTTTAAAATAATTTTCATCATGTAAAACCAATTCCCCATGTAATATTCTGATCATTTTGAACAGTTTATATATTATTCTAATTATTTGACTAACCTTGTCTGTCCTATTGAATCACCATCTAACAACTTCTCAATGCCCTTTATTCTTAGTAAAGAAAAATGTGCAAACTTTAATACAGATACGCTATCATGAAAAGCCAATGCAAAATACAAGGACCCTGAAGAGAAAAAAAGAAACAAAGACAATATTTATAAATGCAGTATCTTGTGCATGTTATAATCATCATTTCAGAGGAAGGAAGCAATTCTGAAAACAAATTTTCAAAGCTATTTTTACACTAACATTATTTTTTTCTAAATGTACACCCATTATGGTAGAGTTATCTTTTCCTTCCTTAAGTTCAGAATTGTCAAAGTTAATTTCCTGGTATGCAGTGTGCCTTTATTTTTTGTTATTTAAATGGTTTAGCTAAAGTTAGATTAGAGTGCCCATTTATTTATACATCTGAAGCCACTGTGAGCTGAAAAGGCAAATTCTGTGTAACATATCCATGTGAAGATCCTCCCAGTACTTCCAACAATGCTTCTGATGAAGTGTGTTCAGTAATTTATTAATACTTTTTATGCTTTAAGAGTTCTAATATTAAAAGTTTAAAAAAAGTTATCATCCACTTTGGGTGACTCTCTTATACTGAAATCAAATAGTTGCCAGAGGATCGTTAATGTAAAAAAGAACTCATTAAGCATAATATTTTGGGATAGTAATAGTAACCATCTCTATAGTGACAAGCAGTGAAACATCAATCTTCTAGATATTTATTTACTTTTGTTTATAATGCAATTTATTTTTATAAATAAAACAAAAGTAAATAAGTATTAGCATGACAGTTTCACCAGTGTTTTCCTTCCAGGAGAATTATTTCCAAGAATATTTTGCCTTAAAATAAATACCAAGCATTATAGTAATGTTGTGGGAATGTGTGTAAGGGAGAGTCACAATATTATGTAATAATATTAGTATTATTGCCCTTAAAAGGAATTGGTTTGATCACATAGATACAGTGAATTAAGTAATAAGACCTTAGCATATCCTGGCTACTTCCTAAGTGCAGCAAAGTTAATTTTGCTACCTTAAAATACTGCAAATAAACCAAAAACATAATTTGTCTAAATTCACAGAAAAACTGTAATTTTGCTAGTTATGAGTTTTTTAAATTCATGACTTTGAAATGTTTAAATACTTAATTATACTTTTGCTGCATGAAAATATATTGGATCAAAGTTTCACACAGACATCATCAGAGGGCTTGAATGGGGAAGGGCAAGAGGGGAGAAAGGAAAGAGAAGATCTAGCACCACTCCCACCTCCCCGCATCTGGCACTGCCAAGCTGCAGGATGCCAATTCAATAGGACAGAGTCAATCAAATCCCCTTTTAAATAGCGATTGAAGAAAATAAAATGAGAGGAAGAAAGACAAGTACACTAGATTAAATGCTCAAAGATAAGTGCAAATAAATGAAAAATGCTTGCAAAACTGAGAAGGAAGGAGAACCAGGAAGTGGATATTTATGGTATCTTAATGTGTAAGGGTAAAAAGAAATTAAGTATACTAAGGGTAAGCTAAATCGAAGGGAAAATGTTGAACCACTTTAACTTTTTGCTGAGTAAAAAGTCCAACACAGTTATATAGAATTTTTTTCCTGGCTCTCTCAAATGACTTTACCAGTTAGAAAGAATATCTGTTTATTGACAGAGAATAGAAACCTAAGGCTCAGAGAAACTAGAACTGCCTCTAACAGAGCTTGCATTTTAACAGGCTCCGATAAAACTTACTGTCCTCATAGAATCAAATAGTACAAATTCCCCCAACCGGTGTCCCCCTCTAGTCCCTTGCTCTCATCTGTCAACAAGCCAGAGGCTTGTTCTCTCAGATGAGCTTGTCATCTTAGGCAGCAGTGAGGAAAGTGAGGAGAGGAATAGGTTTGGTGAAGGATTAGGGTAAGAGGCGAGAGAGAGTATCAATCCTGACCCCTAGGCTTCTGGCTTTCCCACTTGGTTAATGTAGGTGCCAATTACTGAGGTGGGAAAACCGAAATAGAAGTAAATTTCTGGGAAAAGAGCAAGAGTTTAATTTTTAAGGTTAGTTGACGGTGCCTAGGAGGCACCCAAGTGGGTGTGTCAAGTAGGCAGTTGGATTCTAGTGGTTGAATTCTAGTGGATGCTAGGCTAGAGAAACCAATTTGAGCTTGTCAGACTGAATAGAAGAGATTGCCTAGAGAAAGACTATAAAGAGAGAAGAATGGGGAAATTAGGACTGAGCTTTGAAGAGCAACAACTTGTAGAGTGTGAGAGAGAGAAAGAGACATTAAATAGGCTGAGAAGGGGGAGCCAGAGAAGTCCAAGAGAAACCAGGAAAAGTGAAAAGAAGCAAAGAACGGTCAACAGAGTGGATGCTCTAACAGCTGGAATCAGGTCACCCAGGCCTCATCATTTCTCCTCTGTATTGATACATGGTCTTTGAACTGATCTCCCTGCTTCCAGTCTCCGGCTCTCCAGTCCATTCTCATTACTCCTGTTACACTTATGCTTCCATTCTTCAAAGCTCTCTGAGCCTTCACAGTAAAGTTCAATGTCCTCTTCTGCTTCCATTCTTCAAAGCTCTCTGAGCCTTCACAGTAAAGTTCAATGTCCTCTTCTGCTTCCATTCTTCAAAACTCTCTGAGCCTTCACAGTAAAGTTCAATGTCCTTAGCAGGTCCCAGATCTGCCTCAGGATCCGGCCCCATCTCTTCAGCCTCACTCTACTACTTTCCTGGCACACCGGGACCTCCAGGTCTACTAAGCCACCTGCAGCTCCTTGACCAAGGCTTCATGTCTCTGTGCTTGGGCACAAACTCTTCCCTCTTGCTGGAAGATTTATTTGTCTCCCACACCTGTGCCCAACCATGTCCTACTCAACCTTCATTCCTCCTCTGCGAAACCTGGACACTCCACCATGCCCAAGCTCAGTTAATCTCAACCTTGCCTCTGCCTCTAAATCAGCTCTTTGTGATTAATTTTTGTCCCTTGTTCTTCACTCTAGGTAGCGTCCTGTTCACCTTTGTATCCCCAAAACCAGTGCTTCCACACGTTAGATGTTCAGCACAAATCTACTGAATAAATGACTGAACGAATGAGTACACCAAAATTCTGCCTTTTGTAATCTCTTCAGAGCTTTTTGCCATGCTGCTTTATTGTTACTTATTTGGAAGATGTAATATTTAGAAATGCTAAAGAAAATATAACTTAGTTTCTTTTTTTTCTCCCTCCAGTTGAGGAAAGCACCTTTTGGACGCTGAACCTCATTCATTGGCTGAAATAGAGGAATGTCCAATTTCACTGAACTTCTAATAACTAGCTTGTAAAAGAACATAGGGGAAAGTATGAAAGGCTCTGAGATGGACTCACAGGGTCCTAGGTATATTTCACTGATTGAGAGCAGGGTCTCGGGCTAGGAGCATCAGTGTTTCACAGTTCATGTCTCAGTTGATGAGGCATGGGATTAAAATCAAATATTAGTTATTTGATTGAGTGCCATATGCAGATAGTTTCCTAAGAATTTGGGGTTACCATGGTCAAACTGTAGTGTTCAAAGTGATTCCAAGAGTAAATGAACCTTGACCAATATAATCTAATTATGAATTGTTAATAAACAAAGGTAGATATGTATTCACTAGGTAATTAGACTATGTTGAATTGAAATGAGAGTCATCCCATTCAGTTCCTTGTAGCCTGACACCTCTGTATATTTCTAATAATTTTTTTCTAACAGAGTTAATTTAATCATATCTCAATTCATGGGATTCTGTCAGGTTTGGTCCATGCACAAGTTCTTTCTTACGATGTGGCCACCCCTCCAAAAATTGGTAGCATCATCATTCTCCATTTAAAGTAGTCTTTAGAATTTATAAGTTAAAAGTGAGTATTTTCCTGTGTGACTTAAGGTCTGGTATAGATATATTGGCTCATTTCTGTACAGTCCTTATATTTAGCGAACATTCATTTTCAGTGTCATGTCCTGTGAAACTTTTTATTATCTCTGACTGCAAGCATACACTGCAGTTAGGTTAGGCTGACATAGTGATTGCTTGAACTATGGCACTGTGTTATGGTATAGTGAGACAACACCAATGTTTTGTGACACTGGCATTATGCTTCAAGGAAAAGAGGATGGACCCGAGTCTCTCAAGCTGACAGCTCTGGCTCCACTTTCCTGTATATGATACCAAGTAAAATGGTGTGTACCTTCTCATAGAAAGGAGACATCTTCTAAATGTCACACTTATTGTTCAAAAGGCTTGAGCTACTTAAGTGAACACCATTGTTTTCTGCATATACATTATTCTTTTAAAGATATAGTAGTCCTTTTATTTAGTGTTGATTGTTTGAATAAGATTCCTTCAAAGTGTATTATATTTAACAGGCTTGTGTTTCCTGCTATTTAAAAACAATACCAAAGGATGATCATTTTTTAGCCTTTAAAAAATAGACTACAAATTGTGCGATTTAGCTACAGCTTTGGTCTTTAATCGTAAATTCTTTCAAAGGGGCACACATATTGCAGAATATGTAGCCAAGTGGAACAAGTTCAGAATTAGCATCTAAAACCCTGTAACTGTTTTAGTCCTTACCAGCCTGGCAAAGAAAGCATCAATGACAGCCTCGAGAATGCCATGCGACCATTTTAATGTCCCTCTGTCAACAAAAATATTCTAACGACAAGTCACAGCTATAAATTTTAGATGTAATTTTTATAAATTATTTTTGTAGATAAAACTTTATAGAGCGACATATAGTCCAATCCCTAATATTAACTAACCACCACCCTAACAGCATGCTGTCTGCCCAGGCACAGCACATGTATTAGGAAAGCAAAAGAGCATTGCTGCCTAAGAAATCTTGCTAAGCAAAGGGAGGTATTGTCTGCTTTGCATTCGCTTTCCTTATTACCCACACATACTGCAGAGCATACCCTCTGACTAGTAGTCTCCAGAAACCATAGTCAAAATAAAAACAATGCCTGGGAAAAGGCAAAACCTTTCACTTCAAAATGTATACGCAATATTTAACATGTCTTCTGATTCCAATTCGTGATTTAGTAATAGCTGCATATAAACCATAAATTGATATACATTTTCTCCTTGTTCTATCTAAATATCTGAATCTACAGACAGCACTTTCAACCAGTACAGGCCCATTTATTCAGTTTTCAGTAGCTGCTGCTGCATCTTTGAAATGAAATAGATCTGTTGATACAAGTATAATTGGAAGTTAGATCAGAATGATCAAATGATCAAATTACTTAAATTAGACACATAATGAATTGCCTAAAGATGAAGAAACTGCTTGATTGGCAAAGGCTTACAGCAGACAGTAACCTTCAATCACTTCCTACCTCTGCAGTAAACACTGACTCATATTTTGAAGGATAGGTGATATAAAGGATAGTAATATCAAAGGTTGGTACAAATTAAATAATCATTAAAAGAAACAAGACTGATTGAGTTTTTGTTCAGAATAAGAAGATTCTGACAGATAGGAAGTCTAAATCATTTTGAGCATCTCAATGGAAAAAAAAAGGGAAGATAGAAGTGGTATAATATGGATTTCAGTGCCCCAAATGTACATAGATAATGAAAAGGCAAATTGTATGCACTGCATGTAACCAGGGACTGTCAAACTGTGGGGACTTTTACCATTCATACTGATTATTGAACACTGATCCTTGGGACACGAAATTCATCATCATGTTTAAAATAACCTAGTCCATGTAACAGGGAGATTTAGTCCATTTTCTTTTCGGTAATTAAATACCAAAATGTCTAATAACTTGTACATGGTAAGCACTCCATTTATTCAGCAAGTATTTATTGCACATCCACTACGAGCTAAGCATTTAACAAAAATTAATAAATATTAATTTTACATAAGAATGAAGAAATGCTTTTCTTGAAAATTGAAGCAAAATAATATGAATCCATCAACTATATAATTCAAATCAAAACTTTGTCACAGGGGATGGTGGTGGGATGAATTGGGAGATTGGGATTTACATGTATACACTAATACGTATAAAATAGATAACTAATAAAAAAGAGATTAAAAAAACTTTGTCTAAACTACTAAAATATAAACATATTTTTAAGTCAGAAATTTATTCATTCATTTACTCATTTATTCAACAAATATTTATTT
Source organism: Balaenoptera acutorostrata (assembly GCF_949987535.1). Lineage (NCBI taxonomy): Eukaryota > Metazoa > Chordata > Mammalia > Artiodactyla > Balaenopteridae > Balaenoptera > Balaenoptera acutorostrata. Next base: position 51,559,100 of record NC_080071.1, on the reverse strand, counting down.
AGTGTTTATTAGGTGCCAGATATTGTTCTAGGCCTGAAGAATATAACAATGAACAGAGCAGACTAAGTCGCTTTCTACATGTAGCATATATTGAAGTGGAGAAAACAGACAATTTAAAAAAATCAAGTATGTGATATAATGTCAGGATTCAGAAATAGAAGTGCTGATTTTGATAGGGTAGTCAGGGAAGGCTTCTCTGAAAAGGTCATATCTGAGTCATGCAAATATCTGATTTAAGAGCACTCCAGACAGAGGGAACAGTAAGTGAAAAATCCTGGTGCCACAAGCATATTTGGTGTGTCCTCAGAACAGTAAAAAGTCCAGTGTGGTTGGAGCATGGAAAGGGCGGAGAAGACTGATAGGAAATGAAATTGAATAGGTAGCCAAGGGCCAGATCATGTAGGGCCTCATAAACCATGGTAGGAACCATCGAATTTATCCTACAGTCCATGGGAAGACTTTGCTGGGTTTTGAGCAAGGAAATGATTTGATCTCGTTTACGTTTTTATTTATTTATTTATTTATTTAACGCCTTTATTGGAGTATAATTGCTTTACAATGGTGTGTTAGTTTCTGCTTTATAACAAAGTGAATCAGCTATACATATACATATATCCCCATATCCCCTCCCTCTTGCGTCTCCCTCCCACCCTCCCTATCCCACCCCTCTAGGTGGTCACAGAGCACCACCGAGCTGATCTCCCTGTGCTATGCGACTGCCTCCCACATAAGCTCACTTTGTCCCAGCTTACCGTTTTTAAAGCATCACCCTGGCTATTCTGTAAACTGACTCTAGGGAGGCAGGGTAGAAACACAGAGAGCAGTTCAGAGGCTCGTTCATTTCCCTGGTGATTTGGAGTAGATGCACACTAATCTTTAGCTGTTTTTTAATTCCTAGCATCTTAGTGTCCTAACTCTGGATTAGCCTCTATTTCTTTTCTGTGTCAGAGGAGAGAATTTTTAATTTGTATGTACTTTTACTAATTTTTCTATACTTTGTCATTCCAATTTATATACTGATAATTTTTCTCAGTACAATATTTTAAATCTCTTATGATCCAAGTTACTCTTTGATCTATATGAGTATGAATACAAAGCTAAAGTCACCCCAGTTCTTTCCAGATATAAATATATTTTTAATTATATTGTTACTTTTGATTAGAACTTTACATTTAAAAAGTATTTTTCAGATTAGAAAAACCCCAAATTTAAGAACAGACCAGTTCACTTATTTAGGGCTGGCATGTTATCAGGGAAAACAGAGCTTAAACTCCAATTCATGTTCAGGGGCCCCTGACTGATACAACATCTGGATGAGTAATGAAAGCATCTTGTATGGTTTGTTGGTATTAGTCTCTTTGGTGCCTTGATATGAGTCTGATAATGATCTCAGCAAGCCCCAAGTCTGCCCAAGTCTGACAGCTGTCAAATCTCGGTAGATCATTTGTGAGCTAGAAAGATATAGACTACATGCTATTCAGTGGCATAAACAGAAGTTATCATCCAATGACTTTAAATTGTAATCAACTATAGGCTGATTTATTTAAATAGAATTTATGTTTTTTATATGCTCATTCAGAGTGTGGAACATAAATGTACTTATTTTGAAAAAAATAAAAGATAATATGTGATAATAAGAAATACTGTTTTGAATTCAAAGAAATTATAATTTAGGTTGCTTAAGATAGAAGACAGGCAACTTATGAAATGGATGGGTAGAATGGGTAAGGATAAATTAAATCCCTAATATAAACTGTATGTAATATATAGTCACCATAAAGTTAAAAATATTGCCAAGTTTCAGATAATAACTTATGATAGCCCCAGTATTTGTTATAGCCAATAGCTTATTGATTTTTCCTCTTAGAAAAGTTCAAAATAGTTTTTTTTACAAAACATAAGGTATTCCTGTAGTGGCCACATACTATTAGTGAAAGAAAAGTCCACATTTGATTATGCAGCTTCAAAAGCCTTCTGAGATGAAGCCAAGAGCAGGACCATTTCGCACGGCCATGCTTAAGAACAGAAATGCGGATATCTTAATTAGAATAAAAAGAATAGCACCGTTAGCGAGTAACTCTAGCATGAAAAAATAAATGAGAGCAAAAGAATTCAATGTGGCTTTATGCGTGTTGCTACACGTACATTTATCTAAAATCTATAAATTGAGTTTGTTTCTACTATGTTTGAGAGTACAAGTAGATTCACTTCTCATTTCATGTATATTGTCTCTGCATATAAATACATCTTATAGACAATATATTAAAAACATGCTTTTCTACATTTTTATCAAGAATTTTGAACCTTCCCATGTTCTAAATAGCAAGCTTCTCTGCTAGATGGTAAGCTCCATGAATGGCAGGGGATTTTTTTCCTAAGTACTGTTGACTGAAAAAAAATACACAACCTGAAAGTTGAGAATTATGTTATTCGGTGGCCTTACCGAGGACTGTAGCCCAGAATAAGCCTCTCAGATAGCTCTGAGGAACTGTTCCAAAGAGGTAAGGGAGGAGCCAGGAAACATAGGAGCTTTTGCTGAAAAAACAAACAAACAAACAAACACATGTTGAACATCAAAAGATTATGGCTAATCACAAAAAAAAAAAAACCCCAGCCATCTCCAGTTAATGATTTTAGTGCCTTTTTATGTATGGGAAGATGCAAGAGTCTGGTCTCATTGAGATTATTCTTTTGATATGCGTCTTAACTATCTAGGGCCAGTATGTTATTTTTCTCCGCCCTGAATTCCACTCAGGGAGCACCAGTAGGGGCGGCTGCCATGGCTGATAGCTTGATGGTGGGCAACATTAGTTGTTTATCGGAGTGGCAGGCAACATTCTTTGTTTACTGAAATGGCAGGTAATATTTTTTGTCCACTGTACTTAGATTGTATACTTGGCTTAAATATCTGAAGAGAGAGAAAGCAATAAAAATATAGAGAAAAGTAAGGAAGAAGTGAAGGACAGAGATAACAAGGACTAGAAAAAATAGGAGTAGGAGTGAATGCACTTATTTTCAGCATTACTCAGTACGATGATATTCTTAGAATTTCCAAGAATGTGTAATATTTCTGGAAAATCAGATAAATAAGCTAATGGTTTCTGTATTTTGAAAATTATATAAAGTTAAAAATTATTAAAATCTATAGGACAATGCCAAATATCTCATCTTTAAAATAGAATATACTGGAGATGTTATCTGTTAACAGTTTCTTTTTTAAGCCAAAAAAAAAAAAAAGGGAAGAAAGAAAAAGAAAGAAATGTTAGTCTTGTACTTCCAAACACGGCAGAAAAAAACTCAATTTATAGATTTTAGATAAATATGCATGGCAAATAGTCTTTTTATCCAACTGATCAAAGCTTATTTGCAGTTGATTAATCAGGTGTAGGTGGAAAGGTAATATAGTGATGGCCAGCCTGGAATGGACTCTAGACCAATTTAATACAAGATGAAGAATGAACTCTTCATGAGCATGGGAAGCAACAGAACCTGCTATGCACCAAATATCATATGAAGTTATTTTCATTTGTTCTCCACTCATACCCTCAGACAACCTTTAGAGGTAGGTATTATTATGAGCTAAGAGTTATTTTCCACATTTTATGAATCAGTCAACTAACTTGCAAAATTAAGATTTTTAACTCAATGGCATATGATCCTGCAATCCCACTCCTGGGCATATATCCGGAGAAAACTATAATTCAAAAAGATACATGCACTCCAACGTTCATTGCAGCACTGTTTAAAACAGCCAAGACATGGAAGCAACTTAAATGTCCATTGACAGAAGAATGGATAAAGAAGATGTGGTACATATATACAATGGAATATTAGCCATAAAAAAAGAATGAAATAATGCCACTTGCAGCAACATGGATGGACCTAAAGATTATCATACTAAGTGAAGTAAGTCAGAAAGAGAAAGACAAATACCATATGATATCACTTGTATATAGAATCTAAACTATGACACAAATGAACTTATCTACAAAACAGAAACAGACTCACAGACAGAGAACAGACTTGTGGTTGCCAAGCAGGGGAAGGAAGGGATGGATTGGGAGTTTGGGATTAGCAGATACAAACTATTATATAGAGAATGGATAAACAACAAGGTCCTACTGTATAGCACAAGGAACTATATTCAATATCCTATGATAAACCATAATGGAAAAGAATATGAAAAAGAATGTATATATATGTATAACTGAATCATTTGCTATACAACAGAAATTAATACAACTATACTTCAACTATACTTCAAGAAAATAAATTTTTTTAAAAAGATTTTAACTCAGGTCTGTTGTTCATTCAACAAGCATTTATTAGGTACAGCTAACCGGCTAAGACCCTAATAACAATATCCAAAGGTCCATGTTCTTTCCACTAAACTGTGGGGACAGGTGACACAGGACAGGATGGAGAGCAAGTGAGTAAGTCTACAGATGATGAAACAGCCAGCAACCTAGTAGAGGAAGCAGCAGCCCCAGGAAGGAAGCACTCTCAGATGACACAGAGCATGGTTGGAGCCCTGGAGAGTTAGGAATCACTGAGTAACTCACCGATTAGAAGGACATTAAGGAAACATTGAAAAATCAGACAGAAATCCTCATTCATCCATTCTTTCATTCAACAGTTACATGTGGAATGTCTATTATGTGCAAATCACTGAGCTAGGGGCCAGGGAGGGCAGGGGAGAATGCCAAGTTCATTGAGTAGAGGCTTTAACAGAGAAGAAGCTACAAAAACGGGGAAGATGGTAGGAAAATGAGGATGTGTGCTAGATAAACAGAAGTAATAGTTAATATGAATGTAAGGAAATAAAGTATCAGAATTTTAGAACTGACCACCCTAGACATCATCTTATTTGGTCAGCTTGTTCTCCAGTAACCTGCAGCCAGATACCCAGCAGCTAGAGAGCAAGAATGCCCAAACCAGAGTCCTGACTCCTGGTGCAAGTTTCCTTCAATGACCTGACCTGATTTGCAGAAGCCTCTAGGGCTCTGGGTTCCAAACAGGAGGCATATGTTGTCATTTCTAACATGAAACAGGAGACATGAGTTTTAGGGAAGAAGAAAGATGTTTTATCATGCACACAGAGGAGAGAGTCAACAGAGGGAAGAGAATAAGAAATGATATTGTTATGGAGGTAACTTCAGTGCAGTAAAGGATTTAGAAGTTCTCTTGCTACAAGTCACCATGGAAACCACCTGTTAAAATTCTACTCCTCCTTAAAGTTCTAGTTCAAGCATCATATTCTCCCTGAAACCTTTCAAGATCCTCCAGGTAGAAGTCATTGTTTCTCCTCAGTGCTCTCAAAACACATTGTTTATGCCAACTTTGAGGACAGTTTTGTGGATACTTTTTTTTCTCATTTCACTGTGATCTCTGTTGCCAGCTGGGATCACATGAGCCATCTTGGTGTCTGTGATATTTAGCCCAGTACCTGGCACCAAGTAGATGCTCAACTACACGTACGGCGTTAGACTGAATTCAGTGAGATCCGTGATAAAGGAAAATGCATGTGCCTAGGAATAAAAGACAAACAAAAACACAAAAAAAGTGTGGCGGTAATCGTTGCAGACCTCCAAACACCTTTAACAAGAGGACCTTACCGGGAGTTCGCAGCAGGGAGGTATTCACACATCCTGTAACTTTTTACCTTTTAAAGCTTAATATGTTTGAGAAACTCTAAAGCATTCTTATTTCAAGGCAAAATGTTCAAACACTTCTACTTAAAGTCCTTCATCCCAAGGGTTTCGGAATAGCTCACGACTATTTCTGGCTGCCAACACTGCCATACAGCCCTGTTTCAGAGCATCAAAACTCACTGGCAACACTGCAGGAAGTCAATGAAGAACGCTGGCTTGGCCTGTAAACTAAACTGCCACCATGTGTTTGCAAGTTTAACATTTCAGTGGCTGAACAAGTAAGATGAGGAGAGAGAGAAGGACGGAGATGATTCCCTTCATATAACAAACTCTACTTGAAAGTCATTTTTATATAGACATAAACAGTTGTTATTTACAAAGACACAGTTTAGTCTACTGGAATTTCTCCATGCTCATATTATTTTGTTCAAATGTGGTTTAAACAATTTAGAAATAGATTATCTAGATCTAAATCGATGCAAAAAATATTTACTAAGCTTGACATTTAAGCAAAATGTCAAATCTAATATTTTTATCTTTAATTATATTTTGAAACTATCAAAAATATAACACATGTGCATCCACCACCTAGTTTTAGCAAACATTTTACCATATTTATTTTTGATCTTTTCTTAAGAGACATAACATTATGGATAAAGTTAAAGGCATCTTCCTTCCTTAATCATATTTCCTACCTTCTCTTTCCAGGATTGGTATATAACATCCTTATGAATATTTTAATCATATTTTTCATTATTTCATTTCATTTAATCATATTTTTCATTATTTAATTATTCAAATAATGAAATTTATGATAGCATGTTATAATATGTATTAAATATTATTTTAAAAACAAATTTAAATTAAATTGACACTAAAATTAATAAGTGAAAGATAAAGGATGGTGTAATCATAAAGGGAGATTATTTGATACAAGTTTTAATTATGAATGTATTTAGTTCATGCCAGCATAACTTAATCAACACTTTATTTTTATACTCAATTATAACAGCATAAACTTTTGTGGACATCAGTCTGGAAAAAAAACATGTTACAAAAGCACCGAGAATTAATTTCATGAGGAAACGCTGCAAGGATACAAAGATCACCTTATTTTCCTACCTTTATATCATAAGATCAATAAAACTGACTGAAACTTGTTGGATAGATATTTTATTGTTCCCATTTATCACCCATCATTTATACACACACACACACACACACACACACACACACACACACTTTCTCACTTACTGCTCTTAGCTTCCTGAGAGCCAAGGAGTAAAGGAAAACACATCAGGTCTTAAGGTGACATTACCTAATAAAAGGAGATATGCCGTATCATCAAGTAACACTACCTTTTTTCTTTGAAAAGAATTATCATGAGTGTCCTTATAGGAAACGAAATAAAAATTAAACAGACAAATGAAAACCACCTGAACAATGTAATGGACAGTGTTTTCAAACTAGCAATTTTACCACAATGCAGAGTTATTTTTCATCTACTGTTTCTTATATCTCATGGATAAAATCCAAGGGCATGATATGAAATTGCAGCTTTCTGGAAAATCTAGACTGTAATGATGTTCATGCATATTTACTCCTGAAAGTCCTTTGGCAAATGAAAGCATACCAGAGGACCAGTTTGTAAAATATAAACATGAAGCCACCCCACTGGCTGAAGTGGGTGTGGGAATCCCACAGCTGGTCCTAAAGGAAGGTGCTAAAACACTCAACATGCATTGTGACAGAAAGGAGTGAGTGGGAATTCAGTCTATCACGTTATTCAAATGCGATTTTTTCATTATATTGTTTTTCCTTCCAACTTTTTATCCTGGGGTTTTCATGCTTTCTGACTCTGTTGTGTACTAAGACCCATCTAGTCAGAGAAACCGTGCTTCTTAGTAATCAGAGAGTCACCCTTGGTTATTGAATATGTTTTCCAGCCTAATGAGCGAGAGCATACACATGATGCTAATGAGGGATTTTTGCTTCAAGATACTTTTTAAAATGTGTATGAGTAAGAAGAATTGTTTACTCAGATTATTTTAAGATGTAAATGCAGCTGCTTCAAAAAGGAAAAAATAATCCTGAGAAAAATGCAACTGTGATATATGAAAATGGATCACGAGCGCAATCCTGCTTCAACTGCATCCTATATACTGAAGAGGGGCGTGGGAGCGCTCGAGGCCTCGGAGGGAGCCTTGTTTGCTCTCCAAAGCAGTGGGCACTAATCGTAGCTGCTGCCACAGTCCTCATCAATCAGTCCTGGAATCAGGCCAGGTGTATGTGAAAAATCCAAGGAATAATTCTCTACACCACAATTAAGGGTGCTTACATGATATCTACATCATGATAGAACCCTGTTTGCCTCTGTCCCAGTAGCAACGAAAGAAAATTCTCCCTACCAGGAGAGGAAAAACTGCCTTCCTGAATCCCACATGCAGCTGCCACCTTGAGCCTGGATTCTCTTCTCTTACGTTTCCGATTTGGAACAGAACACAGGTCAGGAAAAAAAAAAGGAGGAAAGGGTAGAGCAGGAAATGCATAGGGGTGACATTTTTTACCTTAGTGCTTTGCTACAATGTGCCTTAAGTATCAAGCCACTAAGCCCTATTGATTCTTCCTTCGAGTGACTGCCTCACTCTTGAGCTTTCCTTTGCTAGTCCCTCTAGCTGACGGTGACAGCCTGGTGACTAGTCGCCCTGCCCACACTCCACTGCCACCTAATCTTCCTAAAGCACGCCTTTCATCACGTTGACTTTCTCATCACCCTGTGATCAGAAAGCTTTCTGGACTCCCCACTGACTAGAAGATAAAGGCCACTCTTTGGACTGGAATTGAGGCCCTTTATAATCTGTCTATAGAGTGCTGGACTCGGCCACTTTTATTGGGAGGAGTTCATTTCAATCAGACTGATTTGTTCCTGTTCCCCAGCACCCGGTGCCCTGCCTGCCTCCACACACTTCCCCATGTCGTTTCTTCCATCACAATTCTGTTAAATCCTACCCATCTTTTGAGATAGTTCAGCTTCCATGGTTTCCTCCCTACCTTGTGGGCTTTAAACCTGGGAGTCATGTGGAAGTTGGAGCTAAGTGCCTGGCACTGGGGGCCCCTCCAGACTTTCATCTCCTTTCTCACCACTCCATCTTGGTTTTACTTGATGAATCAGTCCTTCTGACTTCTCCACTATTGATGTTTTTCAATCAGTGCATTTAATCACCTGTTCCTGTCACCTGAAACCACACACATATCACCTGAAGCATGTAGAGGAATACGTGTCACTGAAGCATGTACATTAAACAAGAATATTAAACTCCTTATAATGGAATAAAAGAGAAAGAGAAAAAGGGTGTGGCTGAGATTTGTCAGTAGGCTGTGCAAGCTATCTGCCTTAGAAAGAGCTAAGGAACTTGTTTAAAATGTTGATTTCTGAGTCCCATCCCAGATGTATTGCATCAGAATTTCTCATGGCGAATCTTACACACACTAAATTTGGAAAATCTCTTAGTCTTAGAGGGTAAGAAAGAGTATTTACTATGATTACAACTCATCACAGCTGCACATCAGAATCACATTTTGTAGCATTTTTGACAACTGCAATTACCTTGACCTCATACCTGACCTCCTAAGTGAGACTCTTTGGGTTGGCACCCAAGGTCAAAATATCCCACAAGAGGTTTTGCTCTGCGTCCAGGATTGGAAACCACTAAGCCAAAAGTTAATGACGACCAATATTTATTAGGTAATTACAACTTCTAGAAATAGTGTTAAGCAGTTTATGTACATTTATAAACGATTTTCATAGGTTTGGAGAAGTTAAATAACTAGTCCAATGCCATACAACTAGTAAGTGATCAAGCCTCAGTTAAACACAGGTCTATTTGATACAAAACTCCAAACTCTAAACTCATTCCCATCTACCTTTATTATTTTAGACATTATTTTAATACATGGCCGTCAGTCTCTTTGCCTGGAATCGTTCCTCCTGTTAAATATGTGATTCTGGTTTTGAAAGTTCTGACATCACCTAGGGGAAGGGTTCCTCAGCTTAGTTTCCCTTCGTTCACACACCCATTGACTGGCTATCTGCAGTTCTAGACATTTTCTCAAACCTTTCCATCTAATAAGCCAATTTCTATGCTTTAATCCTTATAAAAAGATAGATATTAATAGCAACTGAACTTTTTCCATGTACAAGAGAAGCCTGGTCCCCTTCACTGTAATCCTAGGTTACATGTCTGGAGAAGGGCATTGCTCCTTCCTCCTAGGTTTCGAAACAAAAAGGATTGCCGTTCTCAAATTAAAAAAAAAAACAACTATTGGCCTAAGCTTACATATGCCACCTGAGTAACAATATGGTAGACTTCCTCACCTTACCTCTCAGTCAACACTCTTCCACCCTTTGTATAGAGGGTTTAACTTTTCAATGAATTTTCACATCTCTTACCTTATTTTTTCCCCACAACTCAGTCGTTCCTGAATTGTAGCTTCTTCACAGGTAAAATACTTATAATCAAATTCCATCAAAAGGAGTGACATGAAAATTAATGAGTAAATGGATTTAAAGTATCACAGGAGTCTTGAGTGAAAGGTACACACTGTTTTTACTGTTACTACTATAATGCAGCTCACCCATTACAGTTCTGACGGAGAACACTGACAGCAGCTCTGACCTCATTTACTGGCCAGGCCAGAAGGGGTCTGCATCGTAACCTTAGAGACAGACAAGCTCCAGGAAAACAAACCAGTCAAGGTCCAAAACAACCCCGAAACCACCGTCACTGCCATGCAACTGAGTGCTTTAAAACTGATTAGGAATGTTGTATGGTCAAAATTCTGAATGGACATCAGATCAAGAACCTTGGGAGAGGAATAAGTGACAGGCATGTTTGATAGATGAAACAAAATCTAGTGAAATTAGAGGGCAGCCACAAACCAGACACATGAATAAGTAATTTGCTACCTGGCAGCGTCTGCCTCCTCACACTCTGGTGGATGACAAGACATTCTTAAATACACGGGAAAGGCTTATTTCACTCATTTCAGAACATTCTTGGAAGAGGCATTTCAAGAGAGGCAGGGAATTAAATTAATGTCAAATCCCCCAAAATATTCATGAAATAATTATAAATGTATGTGAGTTTTACTTCCTATAATTTAGATTCTTCACTCCATCAAGTGGTCTTTTAAACTTATTGGATATTTCTCTTCTTTCTTACAATTCAGAGAGCTAAGGTTTTCAGTCAATGTTAATTTTCTGTGAAGGATTTTCAGAGGGGAGTATTTCCACACAGAGACCCCTGAAATTATTATTTTCAAGTAGGGCTGATTCTTTTTCTTTGTAGCCTAGAAGAAAAGAGATCTATGTAATCGCAGTGTCAAAGTGTCAAAAGACCGAGATAGGTTGAAAAAAAGAAGAAAAGAAAAGAAAACACAAAAAACCTTAAAGGCGTCCATGCAGTTCTCAGCCTTACAAATCCTTGGCTCACATAAAATACTTGTGACATGCTGTAATTAACTAGTTACTCCTCTCAGAATGAATAATAATGCAATTATTTGCCAAAAGCATGGAAGAAGGGATAGTTTCTGTTTTTAAAAATGTTCGCCTTTCATTTCTGTAGAAAGCAAAACCCTGGATTAGTTTACATAAGCTGTGAAAGCACAGAGTGACCTGCATTCTCACTATTACACTATATGATAATTGTCACCTTTTTATCAGAGCCTTATACTTTTCAATGGTTTGAAACAGTACTAAACTGACAAGTCAGGACCACATTCAAATTGTATTGGTTCTTAAAAACAGCACTCAAATACCACAGAATGTAAGTAGTAACCTGGCTGGTGAAAACATCTTTTTGTAATTGGACTTCCATGTCATTGAGGAGGCTAAGGGCTAGCGAGGGTTCTGTTTCCTTTGTCTGTGCAGACACAAATAAAAGGAGGAAGGTGAACCTTAGTTCTTCAAGGTCCTTCTCCTTCCTTAGAGATTCCATGTGCCAAGTAACACAAAGTTAGGTGAAAGTTTATCTGAATATATCACTGGTTCTCTCTCCTATGTGTTAATGTCTAGACAATGACTGTTTTCTTTAAATTTTTCCAACTCCATCCTGCCACAATTTCAGTAATTCATTCAGCAAGCATTTATTAAAGCCTTGCTATGATGCACTGTACTAGGTACCAGGAATTCAAAGGTAAAAAAGACACATTGCCCTTGAGAAGGTTGCAGAAAAGTAAAACTATGAACTAGAGAGTAGGCACATTAACAGTGGAGTAAATGCCAGCAGGGAGCCCTCTCTCCACACACACATACACAAATTCATCCACTGATATAAAGACACAAAACCCTGCTGCCCCATGAATATGAACTTCCAAAACTTTTTAAAAAGTTTTGAAGCAGAGACTTGGATTTAGTGCTAAAGCATAACAATTTTGTAATTTCAGTAGAGTCAGTTGGAATGTGTTTGTATGTATATGTGTGTCTGTTTGTGTGTGTTTTTATGTGGAGCCAACTTTATATAGAGTTTCATTAAGGATAAAATGTTCTGAACAATTGATGCCTTAAAGAAACAGATTAATTTAACATGTATCAGTTACTCATTCTAATACCAAGTGTTAGCTCAGAATTTTTTAAAACTAATATTCTCTGATATATCCTCATGACCCTATGATACTAAAAAGCCTGGATCCCTTGTTTGGGAAGACAGGGACTGAGTCAATGTTATTTAAGTTCATAAAATCATGATAAATATTCCAAAAGTAGACACAGCCTTGTTTTTTCAAGCCCTGTTCACCCAAAGCATTCATTTAATTAGTTAATATTAGGCATTTGGATCTTTCTTGTTTTTCATTGTACTGAACAGTATGTAGAACAGTGCAGGCTTTGGCATCAGACTGCCTATATTCGAAATTAGGTTCTTCCGCACACAAGCTGCGTGACTTCTCCAAGCCTACATATTCTTATCTGTAAGCTGGAGATGGTAAAAGTAACTACCTCATAGAGACAGAAGGATGAAAGGAGTAATAACATATAAAGCACATAACACTAGGACAGGCACTATCATTAAATAAGCTAGTATTATTATCATTATCCTCAAATTCAATTGAATATTCATTTGATCTCAGTAAGGACATTTAATATTTGCCAAGAAAATTATTTAGCTACCCTATGTCTATTTCTATGGCAGTAGAGTGATGAGAATTTATATTAATTTTATCCTTTCTTTAAAAATATAAAATCATGTTTCTGTATTCATTCATTTCATTTATGTATGTATTGAAACCACAGTTATTGAAAGTTTAGTGTGTGAAAGGTATTGGGCGGGACAGGGAACACAAAGATGATTTAGCCACTACTGATAAAAATCAAGATAGACTTACAGTTGGAGACCATGGTCCTGAAATCTTGCATGGTTGTCTAATGAATTAAGCCTAATAAACTTAGGTACAAAAAATATATAGTAAGCAATGATCATATAATCAGAGTTCATTGGTCTTTCATAAACGTAGAAATGGTAGGTCTTTGTAAGCCAGTCCCAACGTTTCCCTTTCCCTAAGCTACATAGTTTTAAAGCCATTTCAGCAATCAATGAAGCTTTTTCCACTTATTCAAAGAAAGAAAAATATTCTTCACAGACTTCCAATTTCCAATTGTTGCTGAAATTCATGAGCAAATTTATTATACTCATGCATTTATTTAATATATGCAAGGCCCAAAGAGGAGGGAGGAAGGAGGAGGTATGATAACACTATACAGTAGAGAAAAAGATAATTATAACCCATGCTTTCCTAAAGCTTATAGCCCAGCAAAACTCCATCTTACTTTCACCTGAAAGAATCTAGGTCCTCCTTTTGAGATGAGAATAGAAATGCCAAATGTCTATACTTTTATCTTAGGCATTTCCTGAAAGGCTTTATTTGAGGCAGTAAGAATAAGGAATTTCCAAAGGGGAAACAAACCTTAAAAGGAGATCCCTGAATGAGCAATGCTAGAAAAGGAAAGGGAAGAAGATGTCGGCATCAAAAAGTCTGTGGGACTAAGATCAGATCAGTCAAACTGAAAAAAAAAAAAGCCAACTGGAAAAGGAAGATCTTGTAAGATATCCTGAACAATTGTTTAATTTGGCGCTATGGCTTAATTAAGTGAATTCTTCACTGAAACGTTGAATCTGGCCAGTTCAATTCAATCAAATTTTCTCTTTCCATCTCTATTCTCATTTCACCATTTTGTTATGATTACCAAATGGATTTCTGAATTGCCAGTCATTTTTTGTCAAGATTATATATGGTGTACGTCCCTGAATTTCTTTGTATTCAATTTGGATACACCTGAAAAGCCCTTGATATCTTACATAGTTTACTCCAGATGGACAGAGGTTCTCACATACCTTCCTCTCTGTTCTGCTGCTGCTAACAGATAATTATTTCAGTGTCTTTCAAGGAGATAGTCTCTAGAGTCTAACACAACAACAGTCAAAACCTAAACTGTCTTCAACATAAATGAAGCTGTCTTTTTAAAAATACAAAAAAGTCAGTCCCTTCCCCTCTTTATTTACTACAAATGGTTAAGGAGAACAAGCCTGAGCTACAAGTCTCTTCTCCAAATCCTTTATGAAAAGGACCAAAAGCTCTTTGAACATGTAGGAGCTCCTCATCTCAGATTTTTCAGATGCCAAGAATCAGCCAAGGAAGTAATGTCACGATCCCAGTAGCTGTCATCATGTAGCACCATCACGGCCAAGGTAGGAACACCACTCTCAATGACTTAAGCATGTAGAGATGGTTACCATCTGTCTTATTCGTATCTAAATAAGTGAAATATTAAAAATAACCAAGTGTTCCTAAAGCAATTCTCTTACAAAAAAATATTAAATGAATTAGTACAGTATCTGCCAACACTTTTAACAGAGATCTAGGTAATTCTGATACAGATGGTTTAAAGACTACACTCTGAGAAGCACGGGTGTGTAGACAAACCCTCTCTCACTCAGTCAACAAACCGATCAAGCAGTGATTCCTAGGAAGTGAGTCTGGTGCCAGGCTGACTGCTTAAGAATACAGAATCCTAGGCCTTTCCCCTAGACTTACGGAGGCCCAGAAACCTGCTTATAAATGGCTATGTTTAAATTTTTCCGGGAAACATACACAGCCTGCAGTAAGAGGACAGGGGTTGTATTTTACTTTAACACATCTGTGGGGGGTCCTTGTTCCACAATTTACTAGCTCTCTGACATTATGTAATATCATTGGACTGAAAAATGGCTGTTTCGAAGATTAAAGAAAGCAATGCATGTTTAGAACCCAGCATGTAGTCAGCTGCTTGTTTTTGTTATCACTGTATCCTATGCTCAGCTCCAAGTAGATATACAAAACTAAAATGTGTGATTCATCACTTCAAGAAGCATATCATCTATTTAGAAAAGTAATATAAATATTAATAAAAATTTTAAATGGGTTTATATTCTAAGGCACTAACATATCTGCACACATAAACACGATATTCTGAGTGACAAAGTAGATTGTAAAATACAGAGAATTATAAGGACATAGGAAAAATCAGAAGAAGCTTGCTTTAAATGTCTAATTCTCTTAATTCAGGTGACCTAATTTTCATTAATTCACCAAATTTTTATTTCTATTAATAAAAATATTAAAATCATGAGCGATAATCAACTTATAATTATTTAAAACTGAAAATAGAAAGAGTAGTATGTATCTGGGAAAGGGCTCCGTGGGATAGACTTCAAGGGGCCCATGAAACTCCTAAAATATTATGCAGAGTTGTTTATATGAGTATAGGTATTTCTGAGGAGAGATCCATACCTTTTACTTCATTCTCAAAGGGTTTGGTGATCTCCTCAAAACGTTAAGGACCACTGAAGATTCCTGTTTAGCACATCTTATGTGTATCCTCATATATGCTGAAGAAATTTAACTCCTGACTGTATTCCAAATAATCTCCGTGTGTACTTTCTCTTAAATGTCCTCTGAATCATTTTCCTCAAGCTTTCACCATTCAAATATCCTGAGAAGAGAAGTAACACAGTAAGATTTCATTTAAGAAAATTGTAAAGCAGAGTTTCATGGCTACTTCAGCTTATTCAAATTCTGCAGGCATCAGCACGGAAGTTTATGTACATGTTTTAAAAGTTCCAGTGGCAGAGATTAACTGATGATTATTTTCTGAGTTTTCCCTTTTTATTTTTATCCATTGCTCAGTCTTTTGAATTATTTTTGATTTGTCCTATGTTTCTTTTCATCTCAGGTAGAAGAGTGAAGGAACTTCCCCTGGAAGGATAAAATTCAATTTTGCCAACTTGCATTTTGCCAACCTAGCAATTCTTCCACTTTGTGTTTTATTTATAATGTGGTAACAACTCTATTGATGTTACACATTTTTATTTCTCTCTTCCTTTAGGTGTGTGTGCAACATTGACTGTTCTCAAACCAACTTCAATCCCCTCTGTGCTTCTGATGGGAAATCTTATGATAATGCATGTCAAATCAAAGAAGCATCATGTCAGAAACAGGAGAAAATTGAAGTCATGTCGTTGGGTCGATGTCAAGGTAATGTTCACACCAAAACTCATTTTAAAGAATGTCTTTAGTCTTTGTGTAGAAATGAAAAGTGGAGATAACTCCTTATTAGGCAGCAGCTTCATTTTTGAAAGACAATTCTGACTTACAATGGGCAGTAAATTTTACTGCAGCAATTGTGGTGATTATAGGAGTTTGAGGGCCTATTGGCAACAGTTCATATTTTTTTCTATATAATGGGACTGTATCTTCACAGTGCCATCAACCCAGAGGCCAATATTCAGAAGATAGCAGATATACTCCTTGCACAGGGAAAAAAGAAAGTGAAAATCATTTTTAGCAAAGAATCTAAAGATTATTAGACAACCTTGAAATCAAAAGCAAATCACACCACTTTTAGGTATTGACTCAACAGAAATATTTCAAGTACATTTTTATAAGCAGTATGTACTGGAACGTTCTATTTTGTTTCTTGTTCAGAAACAAACATCTTTTTTTGTTTTTGATTGGTTATTCTTTTACCCAACTTATCTCAGTTATAACTGTGAACCTTCTCCTTGCCCTAAACCTTAGAAAGCCTATATCCTTCTATTATTCACTCTCAAACAGAAATGACCTTGTAAATCTGCTTTGTATAAAGATTGCTTAGAAATATAGTTGAAAATTCCTGAATTGTAGTGAAGATACTGTTAGAAGGATATCTAGGAAACAGTTAATCTTTATTGTTAATTTTTTAACACAGATAACACAACTACAGCTACTAAGTCTGAAGATGGGCATTATGCAAGAACAGATTATACAGGTACGTAATATTTTCTACTACAAAATATGAGCATTGCTATTAAAGAGTTTTGGGGAACCACTGTTTACCATTGATCCTAAGCTGATCTTGCAAGACTTCTGACATGTGCTAGTCTTCTCGTGCTTAGTTCAAATTTTCAATAGACAAGACTGAATTTTTGTCGAAGCAAATAAGACACTTTTTTTTTGCCACAGTTAAAGCAATTGTCAAAAATGTCAGTAAGATATAATTAACTTGTTTTGACAGTGCAAACGGTACAAACGACAAAACATTTATCAAATTAATGGGCATCAATGGAAATTAATGCAATTTTTGGCAGTATAATATAATTAATGCAAATGTTCTTGTTTGAATTTTTATAAAAGTCAACAATAAAAAAGTTTAGAAAGAAAGGACATCTATAAATAGTAATACAGGCTGTCTATTTTGATGCAAAGTTAAAAAGGTATAGGTAATTTATTTTAAAAAATAATAAAATTCTTTATTTAGAAACTAAAATGCAAAATTATACAGAGTAAAATTATACTCTGACACATGCAAAATTATAAAGCATTTAATGTAGACATGTAAATCTTATTCAGCAATTACAGAATATTATTTTGAGGAATATTTTTACCTAATATAGTTTTCCTGAGTGAGAAATAACTTATGGGTATTCAAATAAGATTTTAACAGATTCTTAAATTTCATAGAAATTTACGATAAAAAATATAATAAAAATAAAATTATTGAGGTTGATAATGATAAGCAGTTTTTTTTTTAAAAAGCAGTTTTCCATTTAGCTATTAAACATTTATAACTAGATTTATGGCTAATATTCAATCAAAAAATGCTTATCTTTTGAAATATGGACTACTATTCACTCTTTTTGAAATTGCACTTCCTTTAACACTATTTCTGCCATTATATTTATATACATGATAAATCTTGATGAAGCTTTTTAAAGTTAGTCAATCAGATGTTTTACTCATAGATACCTCAAACATTTCAGAATTTGGAAATAACAAAAGGATTCTTTTTTTTAATTTTCCATTTTTATCTTAATGATTTTCAACAATGTAAATAAAATTTTCATGTGCTAGGAGTCTAGAATTATCATGGACGATGATACATGAAAAAACATTAGTTCTACGTAGATATTGTATAGCTGTTTCCGAAGTGTCCAGGAGAGATATTAATAGGTGTTCCTTGAAAAGAAGAGTCAATGGTCAGTAGGTTTGGGAAGAGTCCAGATAAACAAATGAATTTTTTACCCAAAACTCTTCATGGCTCTTATATGCACTGTAAAATTTTTAAGAGATGTGCATCTTTTATTTATTTAATGTTTTTTATGTTTTATTGTGCAGAATTTCTAATACATACAAAATACACACAAATGTAGGCTGTATAGTAAAATGAACCCACATGTACTCATCACTCAAACTGAGTAACATCAACCCATGGCTAACCTAGCCCCATCCCCACACCCATCTTTCTTCACTTTCAAAATATGTGGAAATAATTCCAGAAATTATGTTATTTTATTCACAAATACTTCAGCTTGCATCTCTAAAAGATTAACCCTTTTTAAATAAAATTGTCATTATCACACCTAAAATAATTATGAATAATTCCTAATAATACATAGCTTTTATCAAACTTATTCGATGAATAGCACATTTTTTGTGGCACATTTTTCATTACTAGTGTCACCAAGAATGCACTTTGAAAAAAAAAAAAAAAAGAATGCACTTTGGAATATGCTGATCTACAGGAAAATATTAAAAGTGATAAAAGATAATAATGAAAAATTGAGGTCTGAAGCTAATAGCATATATTTTAAATTTTAAATGATATAAAATTTAAATTCTATATTTTATTAAAAATAATAACTATATATTGACATTTTAAGTCACTACCTGACATATTTAATTTTACTGTAGCCTAAAATATTTGGAAATTTTACAAGGATCTCACTTTTATACAAGGAGTAACTTACACACTGCACTTAAAATACATTTATACCTGTTTTGCAAAGTAATTCATTTTGAAAAAAATCTTCAAAAATGTAACATATTGTGAATATCTTCTCTATTGAGCTCACAGCAGAATCAAACATCTCCCTGAGAATATTGTCCCTGAAACAAAGAACTCTTCAAGTTGATTAGCATCAATGTGCAAATGTATTTGCATTTATAAAATTGCACCAATAAATATAATGGAGTTTGCCATCCTCTCTATATTATGCATATTGCATATTAACTGTTTGTCCATTTTCAAAGAGTTTGGGGAGTTGAACTTTTATTCCAAAAAATATTTTATGTTTGAGTTTGGTTTCAAACAGATCATCTCTGATCTTCAGTGTCGATGCTTTTAATTGACATTGTTTCCTATCTTAGGTCTTTATTGAACGTGAGAATGTGTTTTTAAATACATGCAAATGAAAACTATCTAGACACTCAGTGTTGTCCAAGATACTCTAGTTTGACATCAGATTTATCTAGTAGATCCCAAAGAAAAGCTTTTGAGATAAAAGTAAAGTTTAAAAATACATGTTTGTTGAAATCCAAATTTAAGACAGGAACAAGGATAATGTCAATTGAAGCTTGCAATTTCTAATTAAACACTGATTGCACACTTAAAAATTCCCCTGGATTTAATTTATATGTCTATCTTCATCGATGATCTTATTAAAATGCAATATATACGCTTTTTTAGACATTATTTAAATAACAGTCAGGTCCCTCAGCATTTCCAGGCTTCCAGTAGTATTTACATTTTCCTGAATTTTGGGACTCAAACTTTGGAAAAAAGTAAAAGGAACCAAATGGAGACTCAGTATGTCATTGTCCTCTTAATTTCTGTTCCACATGCTCAAAACTCCCCAAGGAAGGAAAACAGGAACTAGAACTTCATGGTCCCTAGAAGTTTGCTCTGTGCTCACAGCTAATTTGATGTCAGTCACTTCCCTTGTTGAACAAAACATTCATGCGCTCTCCCACCACAGGGAAGTACAGATCTTAAAGCACTCTCATTTTTCCCCTTACATGTCCTTAATACTATAGTTTTAAAACTTTTAGCTTCCCCCCCGCCCCTTTTTCCCTTTGAGGCTACCTTGCAGCTATTAATACAAGAACATATATTTCTGATTACAAAAATGGAAACATACTTTAAAGAAAGCTTAAATCTAAAAATAAATATGCTGTGTCTCATTTTTTGTATCACTTTAAAAAGAGAGACTCCAAGTAAGGACAAGCAGGGGCTAATTTACAAAAAAATAAATGCAAACTAAGAGAGCCACGCCCCTAACAAGATTAGAGCTTGACTGAACTTATGCAGAGCTGTGAATTCCATGAGCCTCATAGGCACATAACTGAAGTGGACGCTAGGAAACCAAAGAATTTGCCAAATCATCCCTGCCAGCATTACTTTCCGATTGTGTCTGACTTTGGTCTCTATTTTGCCCTCTCTCCTTTAATGAGACCCAAGGCATTAGTGAGTCCTGAATCAAGAGCGTTGGATCTCTTTGTTTCAAGGCAGACAGGATCCCTGTCTGATGAGCTAAACAAGCCACTTAATGCTATTCTCCCTTCATCAGTCTAAGATGGGCTTAGATTTAGGTCTTTCTCTTCACTCACAGAAAGGTTCAGAGAACACAATTTTATAAAACCACAAAGCTAAGGCTTTCAGGGATTTCCATTGTTTCAAAATGCTAATATTAAACTTTCCTTCTGGAAGTTTTTAAATAGAAAATGTTTTATATCTCTTGAAATTTGCAACATTTTCTTTAAAAAAAAAATATATATATATATATACATATATTCCCTCATGTCTTATAATGAAAAAAAAAATGAAGTGCAACTCTTTTGTTTTTCTTCATCTGGTATGTGTATTTTCTGATTGGGTTGCTTTTCTGTCTAAAAGTCTGGTCATGCTTCATAAAAGTGGCTACATATTTTTTCTGGTAAAAATATACTTAATTTTATAAGTTATTAGATGTAAAAAAAAACAAACAAGCAAAACAGTCATGTAGTTAAACTAGTCTGTGTTTTATCATCTAGAAAATAAAATGTATTTTTAAATGCCATTCTGTACCAGTTTCCAAAAGTATTTGCAGTGGCTTATAATTAAAATATATTCAACAAAATTTTTTAAAGAGAAATTGAAAACATAAAAGCAGAACTGTTGAGGAAAATAAACATATTGGCAACATAGACTATTATTGTTACTGCATTTAGCCCTAAGCGTTCTTGCAACCAATATAAAAAGAGAAATTATGATCGAATCAATTCATTCAACAAATATTTTCAGAGTCCCTGCCATACACACTCTGCTGTCCTGGGCTTTACAAAGGTGAATATATCAACCGAGATCTCTGCTAAAATGGAACTTAGGTCTTTCATTGTCTGATAAAAATAAATAATCAGTTCAGAGACCAAAGACAAAGTTTCTCCAGAACTAAATTCTAAAGGAAATATTTAGCATAGATCTCTTTATCAGGCATCACTGGAAAATATAGAATGGATAAGATCTTCAACAGTGATTTTTACAAAATATGCCAAGAGGCTCTTCATATAGCTGGGGATTTTTTAAAATCAATTTTTGATAACATTCTAGAGCATAGCATTAAAATATGTATAACTCAATGATAGAGTTCCTATGGCAGACTAAAGTTATGAGTTACATTTATGTATATTTTCACATTGGAAAAAGATAACCCAGAATACTGAGGAAAATGGTTGTGAGAGAAAGCACGCTCAGTCTGTCTTCCTCGTGTATCTACAGGTTCAACGGGAACTGGATAATAGAACAGTCAGAAAGCTTGAGTAAAGATACAGAATATGTTAGATTATAGCCCGCATATGGGAAGAGAAACTTCCCGTTTTCATTAGCTGTTAATGAGAAAAGTAAGCCCTGCGTCATCCCCACTCTTGGGAGAGAGCCAGGGTCTCCCTACCTCTGAGTCTAGGTACAGACATGCATGGAGTCCATGTGCTTACCTGATGTACATTACACTGTGGCTATTCACCATTTTTTATAATATTTAGGCAGGATTAATTTTTAGGAAATGTTCTCTTTAGAAACCTTTTCCTTATCTTTAAGCAATAATTTAGATATTAAGCTCAGGTCTGAAATATGGAAGAAAGTAACCAGAAATACACATCTAAACCAAATTCCATCCATCCTATTATTATTCCATCAACCCATTTCTCCACACTAAGAGGAAACTGACATCTTGAAAGGGTATCTAGATAGCCTAAGTGAATTGTCATAATAACTTGTTCTCTGTAGAAGCCATTGCAATTTACAAAGGCTTTTCACATGTATTGTCTCCTTCAGTCTTAACAACTGAAATGTGAGGCGGATATTATATGCGTTTGACAGGTGAGAAATGGAGGTTCAGGAAGAGTAAGTAAAAAGATTACGTGATAGAGCTAAGGTTCAAACCATCATCGCTAATTTCAGAAACCAGCAAAATGTCAACGGTCAGGGATCAGGGGAGAAGTGTCACTACCTAACATTCTTAGAGGTTGTGGGATGCACTCTGCACCTTAAAGGTTAACCCCTTGTGAGTTCCAGAGTCAAAAATGTCTCACCATGATATCCCCATTGCTGTGAGACGCTCCAAAGAGTTACTCTTCTCTTTGAACTTATGTCTATATATTATAAGCACTGTATTGTTTGGTTTTAAAATTCTCTTCTTCTGTGTCCTATTTATCCATATACACAAGAGAAGCCAAAGAGAACAGGATTTGTTACCAAGTAATCCTACATAAATAGAAAATGTGTGTGTGATACTTTGTAGTTTTACAAAGATCCATTCACATTACCTTATCTGCTCTAACGTCAATTCAATAAAACAGGGTTACAAATACTAGGGGGAATAAAATTGAGGCTCAAAGAAGCTAAGTGGCTGACCTGGAGCTGGACACAGTATTTTGACATATTGACCAGCCACCCATGCAAATAGGGCACTTGCTTGATTTATTTACTGTTTGCCTCGATTGCTCTTCCACTATACATATATAGACACGAATAGCAAGTGGTTACATATCATATTTATAATACAAATTAATTCAGTCTTGTGGCAAAAATCTGCATTTAAAATGGAAGCTTTTTCCATTTGCTCGTGAACACAAGGAGCACTTCACTGGAAAGCACGTTATGTCTAGGCCAATAATTTGATCTGTAGGAAATAAATAAATAGCAGCAAATGCAGGCAGCAGCTTGTAGCACAAATATTGGTATCAACAGTGAAATAAATAAAAACGTTTGCCCAGGCTATTACAGTGCCACCAGACTGGCCTAGAATATTTAAGCTCAGGAAATGAATTAAGATGTCAAGATTTTTCTCAAGATTTCTGGGGGAAAGTGTCTCAATTCGAGTATTTTCCCCTCTGGGATTTACTTTAGAGTGCTGCAAAATTCATAAAGCTTTCTATGAACTCTAACTCACAATTTTTCCTGCTCTCTTGAACTTCTGTGCTTTCATTGTTTTCCCCATAAAATCATGCAGCCAGTCATCTGTAATATGATGTTATGTTCATGGTTATAGATAAACACAGAAATAGTATTTGCAATACAGATGAAGGTTTTCTACTGAAGAGTTGCCTTGGGCCCTGCTAGACACTCTGGAAAACTTTGTGTTTATGCCCCAGTTCATAAGTGAATCCTGCATCATTTATGTGCACTTTTTCCTATTTGAAACGCTCCTTTCTGAAACAAATTGTTCACCAGGAGGTGTTACTTACTACTTTTCTCTTCCATAAAGGTGTGGCAGCCAGTTTAGTGGTTAAAGCCATTAAAAATCAGACAGGGCTGAGTTGAAACACTGGTCATGCTATTACTGATTATTTAAACTTGAACCAATTAGTTGACCATTCTGAGCCTCAGTTTCTTCATCTGTTCAATGGAAATAATAAGCCTACTTCCACAGGGTTGAAGTTTGAATTAAAAGATGTTAAATAAGGCATTAGCAAGCAACAAGTGAGCTAGCTATTGCTGTTCTGTTTCTTTTGGTCTGACAACTGAAAAGAATTTATTTCTATGGGAAATGTAACACATTGTATGGGATATGGTCTGTTCATGTATGTTGTTCAGAGTTTTTATACATATATTGTCATTTATGAGGTCATAAAATTACAGAAGGTTTATCTTTTTCCTACCCAAGTCATATAACAACTTTTTGCGAGATACTTTGGCTGATTTTTTAATTCACCTATAAAGAAATATTTATTGAGCACCTACCATTTATGTCTTCAAGACCTCAGTATGTCAAATTTTTCACGTGGCCATTTTTTTTTTTTTCAGTTTTCCTCCAGTCAACATAATATTATGTATGGTATATTTTGATCATTTTAAAATAACAGGGTCACCAGATTATTACAACATGAGATTCAAATAGGAATTTAATGAGGACATAACATTTGAAAGAACTGCAAGATCATGATATCACTTATATTTCTTTTCCAGTTGAGCTTTAAATTAGTCATTTATACCCCACAGTGTATGTCTGAAGGACCTACACATTCATTATTTAAAAGAAAACCTGTGCAATGGGTGACCATAGTGATGGAGAGGTATCAAGCAAAAATAGCAGGAATGTGGTATATAAGAATTTATTTCTGTTTGTGCAAAACATTTAGGGAAAGCATTAAAGTCAGAACAAATATTTTCAACAAAAACTGATCAAGGAAAAACAAGTCTTGGCATAAGAGGCAAACATCTAGATATCACTGGTGAAAGTGACATAAATCTCCACCATGGTTTACCTTTTTTACCTCAAACATGTTATTTCTGTCCCTAAGGAACAGTAGTATGATTATTGGTAGAAGGTGTGAAACTGAAAGAAGGGTAGGATATGTCCAAGTGCTCTGTATAATTTCAAGACACATAGTTCTCCATAAAACTAATATATAGAATTCAAGCAGTTTCAAAAAAACCCCAAAATATCCAGAGCACTTTGATTTGCTGCTTTTGTTAATGAGTTTGACATGCCCCAAATATATGAACCCACATTATCAAGCACATTAAAAATTCAGTTCTCACATCTTGACAATTTGAGACTATGTGCAAACATAATCAACTAAAAATATTTTTAAATATCTGTGAAACTAAAATCTCTCAGAGAAATTGCATTTCTAAACACTGCTACTTGTTTCATGGGTCATAGCTTATTCCCTCTAGTTGTTCATTTGGAAAATGCTCAGACTTTTAGTTTGAACTCAAATGTAATCAAGAGAAAACTAACTTATGAGCCAAACTCCAGGCATAAAGGTGTATGAAAATCAGTGATAAGGCTTGAGGGAAGTGGTGCTCCAGTAACCTGAAAATAGTAATGAGGACCAAAGAGGACAGCACCCCATCCTCACCTCTGAGTCCTGAGATGGGGGAGCGGAGGAGAAGGGTAGAGAATATGGCCACCTTGTGAGAAAGCTGAAGGGACTTGGTATTCTCAGGGAAAGCTAGTGCTTCAGTATGCAAGAAGAGAGATGAGAATTTCAGTGAAGCATCTGAGGATAGAGGGGAATTTGCCAATCATGGAGCACAGTTACAGGTGAGCTTTGGGAAGTGGTTGGAAGTTGGGGGCACAGAGATAAGTTTAGTCAAGGGCAGAGGACCAACAAGGGCAGCACATCATAGAGATGATGATTCGGTGGAGATGGAGAACTGGGACAAGACAGGGCAAGAATTGGATATTGAGTAAATTCATGACAAATGTCTTGGACTTGTGGACTCAGAAATCTACATTTTCACCACACTAAGAGTAAGCTGTTGCTCCCCGGTGAACTGAGATTAACCAAATTCAATGTCTGTGAGTGGATCTGCAATGAGAAAGAGTTACCTAGAGGATTTGGTTCTCTGCCCAATACATTCTCTTCTTAGAGTCGAATTCTCTGAGAAGCCCAGTTATAATGAGGTCACTACAGTGAACATGAATAGAGCATATATTCTTTAGATGTTTAAGGCATCAAGCTAAGACAGCTTGATGAAAAAGACTATACAATAGAGATACTCCTGTCCTCAAATTTATATAGATAATAAATGACTTTGGCCAGGACTTCCTCTTCCATGGTTAGAGCTTACAGAAACACTATTGGCCTATGTAACTCTCCTTTGTTGAGTTTCCATTTCTCGGTGTTCTTGTCCAATCTACCTATTTTCCTAGATACAGTAAAGTTGAGACCTGCTCTCCCAGAAGCCAGTTCATGACTCTGAGGCATTCTAGTGCTCTGGAAAAGCACAGGGCAATCCTGTTCTCCCTACTTCTGAGTTCCTCTGGGATCTCTCCCAATAGCCCCCAAGAAATGACAATATTGGTATGAATATCAATATTAACCATATTGGATTGATAGGTCCTTCTGCATTGTGAAAGCTGAAAAAGGTTTTACACAAAGTTACCTTTGAAAGCCCTTCCTTAACATATAATCCAAAGAGGTTTGACCAATAACAGAAAAATGAGTAAATCTTGGAAAGCAAGTTTAATATCTTTTGGTATGTCCTAAAATAATTCTTAGCATTTGTGTTAATAAATGTCCTTTATGGTGACACTGTTAATGCTTCATTTCATAAAACACAAACAGAACAAGTTTATTAATTATCCCAAACAGAATGTGATGGAAGATTCTGCAGAGAGTTGTGAATGTATCATCGATGTTTGGTAGTGTTACATAATATTCCTGTAATATATATTCCAGGCCAATTAAAAAGAAAAATCTATTGCTTTTAATCTTTCACATTTTCTACGATTCAAAGCTGTGTGTGTCAGCCACACATCAGAAAACCTCTTCCCAAGAGCATTTCATTTAATAACAGAAATAAATGTCTATTTAACTAAAAAAATTTTTGAATAAATTTAAAAAATCATTCAGAAAATGAAGCCTATAAACAAGCTCCATTTGTCCTCCAGAAATTAAGTATTCCAGAAAGATCACGTTATTAGTCTACAGAGTTTAAACCAACAGGCAATTAGTGTTTTGTCAGGCAGTACACATCCAAATTCACTTCTGCGGATTGACTGTTCATGTACTGTCACAATTATTCTACAACTCTTGCACCACTGAGGTTTTTTCCTATTTATTTTTCCATTATTTAAAGAGCCCTAGGGAAGCTGAAGGTTTCTGGTTGTTTGAAATGACCTCTGAGCAAATCTCACTCCTATCCCCAAAGCCCAGCCACTCACCCTTCCCCAGAGTTGGCACATACGCCTTCGTTTCTGATTTTTAATGAAATGTAGCAATGGAAACATGAGACAGAACCACCAGGCAGGCCAGGGAAACTTATCTGTAAGGTAATTTTAAGAAAGTGTCCACGTTGTCTTCTATATGTAGAATAATTAATAGTAAGCAGGGTGCCCATCAACAATGATAGACAGCCATTAACTCTCACTTATCTAAGCACATCATCAGGACTATATTCTAACATTCAAGCTGACTGCTTTCTACAATTTAATATGCTTCTTAGCTGTTCACATTAGCCATGAATTGGTATGGGCTTAGGAAACACAGATAATTGTAATGTTATTTTAAGAAAACCACTGTCATCTTCATTATAATCATCATTATCATCATCATCATCATCACATCAGGAAAATAATACCACTGGAATAGGATCACTTGGCTCTTTCCAAAATCAACTAGAACTTATATGTGTGTTGACTATTGTTTTGGATTCTCTACAAGGCTATTCTCCAATGATATGGGTAGCCATATTTATTTCTTAATTTCATTTTAATTTCAGAGTAAACAACTTACAAAGAGCATTTTGTAGGGGAAAGAGCCTGAAATAGGAATGCAGAAACTTTCGACTTAGTGTCATCTCTATTCTACCTCATCGAAACTTAGATAGGTATTTAGCCTCTCAGAACCTAAGTTCTCTCATCAGTAAAATCTGAAAATAAGATTAGATTATAATGACGTCTTTCTAGATTTAGGATTCTATCATCAACTATACAGCTTTAGTTCAAAAATCATGAACTTGAGGGAAAGTTGTTGACCATTACCTTATGTTAGTGTTTCTCAACTGAGGCAACATTTAACAATTTCTAGAGACATTTTTGATTGTCTGGGGAAGACAGGGTGTTAGTTACATGTAGTGGGTGGAGGCCAGGAATGCTGCTAAATTAAACGTCTTACAATGCAGAGGACAGGTCCCCACAACAAAGAATTATCCAGCTAAAATGCTAATAGTGTCAAGGTTTGGAAACCCTGCTTTATGGCATTAGAAATTATAGATAAGTATATAGCACATAGGTTCTAGAAATTAAGTGGCACTATGAAGTCCAGATCTGGGCTCCCTAATCATTTCTCAATTCTCCTGTGCCCCAAGAGGAGATACAATCCTAAACCAAGGATCATTGATTTAGTCCAAGTTTCTTTTCATTTCACTGTTTGAAACATACACACTCATTTTTTTAAATGATGGTTGTCCCATAAATAGAAATGTCCTTTAAAGTTTTACAAATAGAGGGAATATCTGTTTCTGAAAAGGCTTATCAGAATGATGAAAATGCATCTAGCTAAAAAGGAGGTTATACTCTTAGTTATCATAAGTTACTGAGGAAAGTCGCCTAGTCATAACTGGATCTGTTATCTTATTCAGTATTCCTACCTAGTAGTCTAATAACCCAGGTCCCTGCTTTGCTTCTGTTCAAAGCTGTGTCATCTTTGTGTTCATATTAGCTACTCCTTACACATTTTGACTAAATTGCTGAACCAAACGTTGCCTGTTTGAAAGATCTTTAATGATATTCTTTGAGGAGGAAACCATTTTAAAGCTTCTTTTTATTATCGGCACTTCCACAGTAGAAATCTTTGTAAACCTTGATTCATAAGAATATATTTAAAACCAACTGGCTAAATTCTATTTAAGTGTCCAACAGCAATTCTTAAGGCTGAAATTGGTGTGTTGTTCATGGAACAAAATGCTTGATATGGCTTTAGATCTCAGGTATTCATGAAAACCTTCATAGTTGAAAATGAAGGGGAGTCTGAAGATGTCTCTTAAATGGCAACTTAGCGCTGAGCTAGACTGTGCCTCTTCCCTCAGGGAAGGACAACAATGTGCATTACTGTTTAACGGCTCCCAGGCACAGATCCTCTTTGGGATGGGGAATAAACCCAGCTGCATTGGTTTGCTGTCTTACCTAGTGAAATAAAGTTATTGGTTTTGCAACAAGGACAATGAGGATATTTGTTTAAAAAGACAAGTTGGAAAAATAGCAAAGACAACAGGAAATGATAAATGAGCAAGTCTTTGCTACAGTAATTACTTTAGTATTGAAACAAATGAATAACTTTCACAGCAATGCTATTTTCTGTCTTACATTATACTACCACCTATTCATATAGTATGTGTACCATTGGCCTTTATGCTGGAACAAAAAATATCTATCTATCTATCTATCTAAGAAGGAAGAGTTGGTAAATAAATTGCCTGAGATATATGTGTTAATGTTTTGAAAAACTTATGCTGTCCTTTCTGGAAGGAGAGTATCTCTAAAAGATGGGAATTTTTTTTTTTCATCTATACTAGCTTTATGCCAAAAGTTAGTCATTTAACTTCTGGCAAAGTGAGACAGTGGCATGTACATATATACACTACAAAATGTAAAACCGATAGCTAGGGGGAAGCAGCCGCATAGCACAGGGAGATCAGCTCGGTGCTTTGTGACCACGTAAAGGGGTGGGATATTGAGGGTGGGAGGGAGATGCAAGAGGGAAGAGATATGGTGATATATGTATATGTATAGCTGATTCACTTTGTTATAAAGCAGAAACTAACACACCACTGTAAAGCAATTATGCTCCAATAAAGATGTTAAAGGAAAAAAATGAAGTAAATCTTTCTGGTATAGACAAATGAAATAACATACAAGTATCTATAATCCATTTATTGAATGTTATTGTGCATATGTTTTGTTAATTCCCTACTGAAATGTTTTGATTTTGTGGACAGGTTGTCGAAAGACCTAAATTCTAAACCTACCTACTCAACTTATGAATGTTATATGACCTGGGGAAGTCTCCTAAACTTTCTGAGAATCTTTAAATGAAGATTATATCTTTTCTGCTTTTTTCACATGTTTTGAAAATGAAAGCCTTTTGTGAGATGAGACTCACTATGCAGTTATAAGGAATTATTAGCACAAATTTAGGACATGGATACTTCTTATTCTAACATGCTTTTTATGTTGTTATCAAAGTTTTAATTGTTTTCAAGATAAATAATTCTTTAATTTGGATAGCATAATTTTATCTAATTTTTTAAAAATTCAAACTGAAGATTTTTAGATTCTAGATTTCTATTTTCCTGTTTCTGTGTATAAGCATACTAATTGGGTTATTTAAAAAATTTTAAGAAGAAGGCAAGGCTGTGTTAGACTCAGTCTTCCCTTGACTATGTATAAAGCTTTGAATTTATGCCCCAGGTAGATCTGTTCCCCACTGATAGGCTTAAATCTTGCTCAAGCTCTAGTTACTAAAAGCACAAGGGCTATTTGGAGCAACCATTCATATTGTTACAATGACTTTTTTTCTCTCAATGTGTTCCTAAGTAATGTAAGAGTTCATTGTACTCAACAAGTATAGAATGTTTCAGAATTTGAGTAAAAATTGTATTAGTGTAAAGTAATAAGATTTAGCCCTGTTAATAGAATTCTCTTACAGAATCTGAATGTAGCAGGGTACCAATTAAAATTATGAGTTAAAATTGTTAAAGGGGGGACCTTCAAGATGGCAGAGGAGTAAGACGTGGAGATCACCTTGCTCCCCACAAATACATCAAAAATACATCTACAACTGAAACAACTCCTACAGAACAACTACTGAACCCTGGCAGAAGACCTCAGACTTCCCAAAAGGCAAGAAAATCCCCACGTACCTAGTCATGTGGCTGACAGGGTCTTGGTGCTCTGGCCTGGTGTCAGGCCTGAGCCTCTGAGGTGGGAGAGCCAAGTTCAGGACATTGGACCACCAGAGACCTCCCAGCCCCACGTAATATCAATCAGTGAGAGCTCTCCCAGAGATCTCCGTCTCAATGCTAAGAACCAGCTCCACCCAACAGCCAGCAAGATCCAGTGCTGGATGGCCCATGCCAAACAACTAGTAAGCAGGAACACAACCCCACCCATTAGCAGAGAGGCTGCCTAAAATCATACTAAGTTCAAAGACACCCCAAAACACACCACCAGACGCGGCCCTGCCCACCAGAAAGACAAGATCCGGCTTCACCCACCAGAACACA
Organism: Balaenoptera acutorostrata; assembly: GCF_949987535.1. Classification (NCBI taxonomy): domain Eukaryota; kingdom Metazoa; phylum Chordata; class Mammalia; order Artiodactyla; family Balaenopteridae; genus Balaenoptera; species Balaenoptera acutorostrata. The sequence goes on along the minus strand of NC_080071.1, from coordinate 51,527,888 downwards.
GGCACCAGTCCCCTCAATGAGGAAGCTTCACAAGCCACTGAACCAACCTCACTCACTGGGGGCAGACACCAAAAACAAAGGGAACTACAAACCTGCAGCCTGCAAAAAGGAGACCCCAAAGACAGTAAGTTAAACAAAATAAGAAGACAGAGAAATATGCAGCAGATGAAGGAGCAAGGTAAAATCCCACCAGACCAAACAAATGAAGAGGAAATACGCAGTCTACCTGAAAAAGAATTCAGAGTCATGATAGTAAAGATGATCCAAAATCTTGGAAAGAGAATAAATACAAGAAATGATTAACAAGGACCTAGAAGGACTAAGGAGCAAACAATGATGAACAGCACAATAAATGAAATTTAAAATCCTCTATAAGGAATCAATAGCAGAATAACTGAGGCAGAAGAACGGATAAGTGACCTGGGAGATAAAATAGTGGAAATAACTATCACAGAGCAGAATAAAGAAAAAAGAATGAAAAGAATTGAGGACAGTCTCAGGGACGTCTGGCACAACAGTAAACGCACCAACATTCAAATTATAGGGGTCCCAGAATAAGAAGAGAAAATGAAAGGGTCTGAGAAAATATTTGAAGAGATTATAGTCGAAAACTTCCCTAACATGGGAAAGGAAATAATCAAGTCCAGGAAGTGCAGAGAGTCCCATACAGGATACCAAGGAGAAACACACCAAGACATATTAATCAAACTATCAAAAATTAAATACAAAAAACAATATTAAAAACAGCAAGGGAAAAGCAACAAATAACATACAAGGGAATCCCCATAAGGTTAACAGCTGATCTTTCAGCAAAAACTCTGCAAGCCAGAAGGGAGTGGCAGGACATATTTAAAGTGATGAAAGGGAAAAGCCTACAACCAAGATTACTCTACCCAGCAAGGATCTTATTCAGATTTGACGGAGAAATCAAAACCTTCACAGACAAGCAAAAGTTAAGAGAATTGAGCACAACCAAACCAGCTTTACAACAAAGGCTAAAGGAACTTCTCTACGCAGGAAACACAAGAGAAGGAAAAGACCTACAAAAACAAAGCCAGAACAATTAAGAAAATGGTAATAGTAACATACATATTGATAATTACCTTAAATGTAAATGGATTAAATGCTCCAACCAAAAGACATAGACTGGCTGAATGGATGCAAAAACAAGACCCATATATAGGCTGTCTACAAGAGACCTAGTTCAGACCTAGGGACACATACAGACTGAAAGTGAGGGGAAGGAAAAAGATATTCCATGCAAATGGAAATCAAAAGAAAGCTGGAATAGCAATTCTCATATCAGACAAATAGACTTTAAAATAAAGACTATTACAAGAGACAAAGAAGGACACTACATAATGATCAAGGGATCAATCCAAGAAGAAGATATAACAATTGTAAATACTTATGCACCCAACATAGGAGCACCTCAATACATAAGGCAAATGCTAACAGCCATAAAAGGGGAAATCGACAGTAACACAATCATAGTAGGGGACTTTAACACCTCACTTTCACCAAGGGAAAGATCATCCAAAATGAAATTAAATACGGAAATACGAGCTTTAAATGACACATTAGACCAGATGGACTTAACTGATATTTATAGGACATTCCATCCAAAAACAACAGAATACACTTTCTTCTCAAGTGCTCATGGAACATTCTCCAGGATAGATCATATCTTGGGTAAAAAAATCAAGCCTTGGTAAATTTAAGAAAATTGAAATCGTATCAAGTATCTTTTCCTACCACAACACTATGAGACTAGGTATCAATTACAGGAAAAAATCTGTAAAAACTACAAACGGAAGGAGGCTAAACATTACACTACTAAATAAAAAAGAGATCACTGAAGAAATCAAAGAGGAAATCAAAAAATACCTAGAAACAAATGACAATGAAAACGCGACGACCCAAAACCTATGGGATGCAGCAAAAGCAGTTCTAAGAGGGAAGTTTATAGCAATACGATCCTACCTCAAGAAACAAGAAACATCTCAAATAAACAACCTAACCTTACACCTAAGGCAATTAGAGAAAGAAGAACAAAAAAACCCCAAAGTTAGCAGAAGTAAAGAAATCACAAAGACCGGATAAGAAATAAATGAAAAAGAAATGAAGGAAACAATAGCAAAGATGAATAAAACTAAAAGCTGGTTCTTTGAGAAGATAAACAAAATGGATAAACCATTAGCCAGACTCATCAAGAAAAAAAGGGAGAAGACTCATATCAACAGAATTGGAAATGAAAAAGGAGTAACGACTGACACTGCAGAAATACAAAGGATCATGAGAGATTACTACAAGCAACTATATGCCAATAAAATGGACAACCTGGAAGAAATGGACAAATTCTTAGAAAGCACAACCTTCCAAGACTGAACCAGGAAGAAAGAGAAAATATGAACAGACATATAACAAGCACTGAAATTGAAACTGTGATTAAAAATCTTCCAACAAACAAAAGCCCAGGACCAGATGGCTTCATAGGCAAATTCTATCAAACATTTACAGAAGAGCTAACACCTATCCTTCTCAAACTCTTCCAAAGTATAGCAGATGGAGGAACACTCTCAAACTCATTCTATGAGGCCACCATCACCCTGACACCAAAAGCAGACAAAGATGTCACAGAAAAAGAAAACTACAGGACAATATCACTGAAGAACATAGATGCAAAATCCTCAACAAAATACTAGCAAACAGAATCCAACAGCACATTAAAAGGATCATACACCATGATCAACTGGAGTTTATCCCAGGAATGCAAGGATTCTTCAATACATGCAAATCAATCAATGTGATACACCATCTTAACAAATTGAAGGACAAAAACCATATGATCATCTCAATTCATGCAGAAAAAGCTTTTGACAAAATTCAACACCCATTTATGATAAAACCTCTCCAGAAAGTAGGCATAGAGGGAACCCACCTCAACATAATAAAGGCCATATGTGACAAACCCACAGCCAACATCATTCTCAATGGTGAAAAACTGAAACCATTTCCTCTAAGATCAGGAACAAGATAAGGTTGCCCACTCTCACCACTATTATTCAACATAGTTTTGGAAGTTTTAGCCACAGCAATCAGAGAAGAAAAAGAAATAAAAGGAATCCAAATCAGAAAAGAAGAAGTAAAACTGTCACAGTTCGCAGATGACGTGATACTATACATAGAGAATTCTAAAGATGCTACCAGAAAACTGCCAGAACTAATCAATGAATTTGGTAAAGTAGCAGGATACAAAATTCATGCACAGAAATCTCTTGCATTACTATACACTAATGATGAAAAATCTGAAAGAGAAATTATGGAAACACTCCCATTTACTACTGCAACAAAAAGAATAAAACACCTAGGGATAACCCTACCTAAGGAGACAAGAGACCTGTATGGAGAAATCTATAAGACACTGATGAAAGAAATTAAAGACAATACAAACAGATGGAAAGATATGCCACGTTCTTGGATTGGCAGAATCAACATTGTGAAAATGACTATACTATCCAAAGTAATCTACAGATACAATGCAATCCCTATCAAACTACCAGTGGCATTTTTCACAGAACTAGAACAAAATATTTCACAATTTGTATGGAAACACAAAAGACCCCGAGTAGCCAAAGCAATCTTAAGAAAGAAAAACGGAGCTAGAGGAATCAGGCTCCCTGACTTCAGGCTATACTACAAAGCTACAGTAATCAATACAGTATGGTACTGGCACAAAAACAGACACACAGATCAATGGAACAGGAGAGAAAGCCCAGAGATCAACCCACGCACATATGGTCACCTTACCTTTGATAAAGGAGGCAAGAATATACAATGGAGAAAAGACAGCCTCTTCAATAAGTGGTGCTGGGAAAACTGCACAGCTACATGTAAAAGAATGAAATTAGAACACTCCCTAGCACCATCCACAAAAATAAACTCAACATGGATTAAAGATCTAAATGTAAGGCCAGACACTATCAAACTCTTAGAGGAAAACATAGGCAGAACACTCTATGACATAACTCACAGCAAGATCCTTTTTGACCCACCTCCTAGAGAAATGTAAATAAAAACAAAAATTAAAAAATGGGACCTAATGAAACTTAAAAGCTTTTGCACAGCAAAGGAAACCATAAACAAGACGAAAAGACAACCCTCAGAATGGGAAAAATATTTGCAAACGAAGCAACTGACAAAGGATTAATCTCCAAAATATACAAGGAGCCTATGCAGCTCAATATCAAAAAACCAAACAACCCAATCCAAAAATGGGCAGAAGACCTAAATAGACATATCTCCAAAGAAGATATACAGGTTGCCAACAAACACATGAAAGGATGCTCAACATCACTAATCATTAGAGAAATGCAAATCAAAACTACAATGAGGTATCACCTCACACCAGTCAGAATGGCCATCATCAAAAAATCTACAAACAATAAATGCTGGAGAGGGTGTGGAAAAAAGGGAACCCTCTTGCACTGTTGGTGGGAATGTAAATTGATACAGCCACTATGGAGAACAGCATGGAGGTTCCTTCAAAAACTAAAAATAGAACTACCATATGACCCAGCAATCCCACTACTGGGCAAATACCCTGAGAAAACCATAATTCAAAAAGAGTCATGTACCACAATGTTCATTGCAGCACTACTTACAATAGCCAGGACGTGGAAGCAACCTAAGTGTCCATCGACAGATGAATGGCTAAAGAAGATGTGGCACATATATACAATGGAATATTACTCAGCCATAAAAAGAAACGAAATTCAGTAATTTGTAGGCGGGGGATGGACCTAGAGTATGCCATACAGAGTGAAGTAAGTCAGAAAGAGAAAAACAAATACCATATGCTAACACATATATATGGAATCTAAAAAAAAAAAAGATTCTGAAGAACCTAAGGGCAGGACAGGAATAAAGACGCAGACGTAGAGAATGGACTTGAGGACATGGGGACCGGGAAGGGTAAGCTGGGACAAAGGGAGAGAGCAGCATTGACATATATATACTACCAAACGTAAAGGAGATAGGTAGTGGGAAGCAGCCTCATGGCACAGGGAGATCAGCTCAGTGCTTTGTGTCCACCTAGAGGGGTGGGAGGGTGCGAGGGAGACGCAAGAGGGAGGGGATATGGGGATATATGTATACGTATAGCTGATTCACTTTATTATACAGCAGAAACTAACACAACAATGTAAAGCAATTATACTCCAATAAAGATGTTTAAAAAAAAAAAAAGAATCACAAAAATTCAAAAAGAAAATTGTTAAAGGCCTATTCCAGATAAGACACACTCCATCATTCCCATTTTGGATATGAATTTTACCCATTGAGAATTTAATCAATAAATACATATGTAAGCATTTCTACTACCAGCAAAGGAGAGATTTTAAGTTGTAACTCTTGTCCTCTCTCCAAGTAAACAGAAAATAAAGAAATAGATAATCTAATCATTTGTGTACATGAAGATTAAATTCTTACCCCTTCCCTCATACAAATGAGCCTCTATTCTATATTTAAATTTCTTTGGAGAAATAAGATTGCTGGGTTTTTTTGTGTTTTTTTTTGATTGCCTTGATCACCAAAGGTTTTTCATTGGAACTTGAATTCAATGTTTGCCCTTTATTCCTTGAAAAAGAAAAAGGAAAGAAGTAAAACTTTTGTAGTTTACCTCCATAGCTTGTATTTACCTTTATTTACCATAATATTTTTTAATAGATGGGATGCTCAGAGCTTAGCAGAATACATCTACAAACTATTATTAGACTTTGTATTTAATTTTGAGCCTTCAGTTCATTCACTGCTCTATGTGACATTTTAAAAACCCGAGCAAACAGTATTATTCTTGGAAAAGAAAAGCCCTTTCTCAATAGATTTAGCATTTAGAAACAATATTGAATCGATTTGAATCAGAAAATTGTCTCTGAAAACCTGAAATGAATATAAACATTAGGAAGATGATCTCACCTCTTATTTCCTGCCATTGGTCTTGTACTATTTCTTTTGAAAGTGGTCCTTAAATATTCACTCAAGCCCTGTATATGATTGGATCCATCCCAAAGCCTCAGTTTGCTTTGGTTTTGTTAGAGCCCAGGGTTACTGCACTCCACAGTTCAGATCTATGCAAGACTCCTCTGCCCTGGGGTAGAACCCTGTTAATAAGAAGTGTGTTATAATCATCCTACCAGACACTGTCATCTCATGTCAAGATCATTTATATATTTTACTATTTCTTCACCCACCCAAAAGAAAATGGTGCTTTTAGGTGAATAAAGCTCTCCTGCCTTACCCTGCAGGCAGAATTCTTCCATTCCTTGGGGTGACAAAGGTTCATATCCCTTTCTGCCCTGAGGAGAAAAAAAGACTAAGATGCATCATTAATCATGCAAACTGTCTACTGCAACAGTGCCAGGAAAATGATCATTCCTATACCAACCATCAATATTCCTGACACCTGTCTAAAAACTCAGATCATGAATATCCATCTGCCTTTAGAGAAGTGTCAATGTGCAAACTTCCCTTCACTATTTTTAGGGTCATGTTAAAATTATTCATCACCTGCCTGTCAGTTCCTCCAATTTGTCATATTATCCCGATGTACCAATGTCTATTATTGGTCATTCCCCTTCTGCTAGAGCATTAGGGTGTAGGATGTTTTTGAAACTGTCAAATATATAAGAGGCAGTAGAATCCTACAGTTAGGCCAGAGTTCTCACCAAGAAATTTCTTTGTTCAATGTCCCCTCATGCTTAATGGAAAATGAAGATGTTTGGGGTTCCTGTGTCAACTTCAAGTTCCACTTCAATCTAATTTCCAGTAAATGAATTCTGGTTTCTAATAACTTTCATTATAAACTCCACAGTTATTTCTCTCTTGGGAAATGATTCCAAGAGGTTAAAACACACCTTACAAAGGAAAGAAACCTTTTAAAATCAAGGGGTTAAAGAAAAGCTGTTCTGATAAAACTGTCAACACTCAAATGCCTAGGAATATTGTGTTCTATACAAAATTTAAAATTAAATAGAAATTTTGGTAGGAAAATATGATCCAGCACCAGAAATTTAAACAATATGATGGTACATCTCATCTATTATTCTTAGTATAAAAGCCATAATCCCTAAAACTAGCTAAGTCAAATTTTTCACTGATCTCAAATAATTTTAACATTTCTATTTTACATCTAACATAATTTTAAACCTAGTATAACTCTTTCTCCACCCTCTTTGACTTTGTTTTCCTTTTACCTGTTTCCACTGTCTTCTGCTAACACCTGTGAAATGGGTTACATTTTAAATGACAGAGGTATTTCCATGTAGGTGGGAAAATCCCAGAACTGGGATTTAAGGCACCTGTGATTTTCTAGTCATTGCACTAATGTGCAATGTGCACTAATCCCCAGGGAGACCTGTGTTAGGTCCTGGATTTGACCATAACCTCCCTGAGCATTAGTTTGCTTATCTATAAATCATAGGCCTTGAATAGATGATCTCAAAGTCTGTTCCAGATAACCATCTCTTCTATTACTTTAGACAGTGATGACATATAAAGCCACAGACTAAAGAGCTCAGTCTGTGAGTCCAATGAATTTTCCCAGAATCTGCCTAAATATGGTAAAATCCTGAAAACGATTAGCAAATTAGCAGAGTGCCTCTTCAGAACCATTCTTACTATGGTCGGCATTGTTGCCCGAACTCATCAAAATGGTAAGTTCTAAGCCTAGAAAAGTGCCAGTTATTTTCAGACACTATCAAGTGATATGAATTTAACTGTGACCTCTGTGAAAGGTTCTTGGGCTGTGGAATCCAGGACTTCAAAGTCACAGATGTGACAAAACAACCCAAGACCCCAAAAATCTATTCACCTGGAAGGTGCAGTGCAGAATTTTAATTAGTGAACTTTTTATGAAAATTGATCAATTTCTTACTGATCCTGGTAATATTTGTTTTGACTTTTTATAAATAAGAGAATTCAGAGGCAAACTACACCCAAGCCTCTCTTTCACTTGAAATTCAGAGAGCCATGTTACTCTAACAAGCACTCTTATACTAAATGACGATTATTCAAATAACTTTTTACAGTAAATAGAAAATAAAGGATTAAGAGTGCTGAAGTAGAGATAAAATAATAGAAAATAGTAGAAAAATAGATTTATTTTTCATTACTTTGTGCCATGCATTATATACCTGTATACCACATGTTGTCATATCTCCTCACAACCTGCCTGGGGTGAGAGGTATAATGAGTCCTTTCTAGAAATGAAGAATGTATAGCTCAGAGATGCTGATGTAATAGAGTAGAGACTCAAGCTGATGGAGTGACTATGACTGGCGATAAGAGAAGTCAGAGGTGTTACAGACAAGTTGGTGCTTACCTTGGTGGGCAGAGAAAAGAGCATTATAAACATAAGGAACAGCATTTGAAAAGGCAGAAAGGCTTTGATAAACAGGCATTTTTTAGGGAATGGCCAATAGTCTGGAATGGCTGAAGCACAGGATGAGGAAGGGGAACAAAGGTGCTAAAATGGGAATGGCGATGTGGAGCTTCAATCAAGAGTCTTTTCTTGTTTGTAAGGAAAGTTGAAATTTACCCTCTGCTCAGTAGGGAGCCATTGAGGTATCTTAAATGATTGATGTCATATTGTTTTATTAAAAAAAAAACAAAGAAAAACCTGGCAGCCAAGTAAAGAGTAGGCTAGAGAGGGAAGGAACATTAGGCAAAACAAGTTAGGAGAACGTGGCGTTAACCAGAGAACAATGAAGCATGAATGCCATTGACGGTGTTGGCAGCAGAGAGGGAGAAACAGATTAGGGTTGGATTTAGGAGCTAAAAGTTTATCAGACTTGCCAACTGACTGGATATGAGTGTCAAGAGAAGGGGAGAATCAAGAAAAATGTGAAGTTGTTTTGCTTGGCTGCCTAGATGAATGATAGTTCCATTCTCTAAGAGAGGGAAAACAGTACGAAGAAGAACAGATTTGGGGGCAAAATATTGAGCCATTTTTACCTGTTTTATTTGAGGACATTACATAGAGATGAACACATGGGGCTAGAGGTCTGGAGAGAAGTGGAATGAAAATAATGATGTGGTCATCCTCAAACAGAAGCTGAGTTTTGGGGTGTCAAGGAACTCAGGTGAGGGAAAAGCAAAGACAACCAAGAATAAATCCCTGGGGAACAGTGGGGCCCATAACAAGGAGCCCTGGAAGCAAATGGGAAGTATGGAAACACTCAGTAGCTTCTCTCCTTTGCTCCCTTCCTCCATTCCTTCCTTCCTTCCTTCTTCATGTTTCTTAAAACTAATGTCAAAGAAAGGGTCATTTCACTCTCAGAGTTGTATTTTAAAATGCCCTTCCTGTTGCAAACTTATTTTTCTGTATAATTATGTTTAAAGCTTACTGTTTAGCCTTAGCTTTTCCTGTGCTCTTACAGATGTGTGTCCCTGTTCTCTTCCTCTGGTAGGACCCTTCATATCTTTCAAGAGGAAGCCCGTCTGACCACTCTACTTAATGTCCACTTGCAGCCCATGCATTCTCTCCACCAATAGTGTTTGATTTTCCTCACAGTATTGAATGAGAACAGAATTTTTTTAATATACTCTTGTTTTTACCTTTTTATTCTCTATCTTCTTTTGTACTTCATGAGGGCAGGGAGTTTGTCTTGTTCTCCATTATAAACGCAGCACCTGGAAAAAATGCCTCGTATATAGTAGACAATTATTTGTTGAATAAATGAATTAGGCTAATAGTCACCTCTCTAGAAACCAAACTATATGAATTTTTAAAGGACGCTCCATGTCAAATTAATGCCACTTTTGTTTTCCTCTTAAGAAATTTTGACCATAATAATATTTTTTAGCATTTTGTAAAAGTTTTAGCACAAAGCCACAAACAGAAGGTGAATCAATCTCTCTCTCTCTCCTTATGTGTGTGTGTGTGTGTATGTGTATGTGTATGTATATATATTTTTTCACCCCTAAAAAATAGATTCCAGCTTGAGGGTTTCATTTTTTATCTCTACTGGGCATTTAAAAAACATTTTAAGGAAAGACCTGTATAGAAAATATAATTCTAAACATTGCTTTGGAAGTAATAGCAGAGACTGTTTACTGAAAGGGGAAGAAAGAGACCTTCATATGCAAATGTATGGCATTTGAAAATGTCATATAGCTATATCTACATATAAATAAGCTGCTCTCTGAATTCCAGGGAAGGGAGACTTGTGTAGCATTAGCCAATTTCTAAACCAAAATAAACTGATAGAGTAGCAGTGAGTCAAGACATGTAAGAACACATCTTTACTACCTCTTAATACAGCTGTGGCACTCCAGGTTAAAGACCACCTGGCCAAAATGAAATCAAATCCCACAGTACTTGAATGGTAATGGATATGAAACAGTAGAAGAAAAGGGATTTACAGATCAAAAAGATGACAACTTCCTGTCAAGTGTTTGCTTCCTTCTAAATGCGGACATGCAATCAAGGGTCTCATAATGTCTTCTATACTTAACCTCTGTATCAGGATTGTTTTCTATGTGAGGTTCTGAAGGTTGGACTAAAAAAGAAAAGACTTAATTTTTACCTCTTTCCTTTTTCATATTTGTTCTGTTGCCTTGGTACAGGATGGTCACCTTGGGAAAATTCCTCTGGTAAACTATAGTATGTAAATTATCAGATGGGGATGAATAACTGCTCTATATTAAATGAACTATCCTTGCAGGACACCAGGGTACTATTCTACAAGTTACATTTTTCCTATACTGTTTTGGTGCTCTTAGCTTCTGGAGGAGTTAATTAGCCTCACCTGAATAGCAGCCCATTCCTGGGCACCAGGTTTCCTAAGTATTATTTTTACAATAAACCATTTGCTCCTTTCCAAGTTGAGACTGTGGAATTCACCACAGGAAAAAATTAGTCAATTATTTTATGCCACTTTTACTGGCCATTTCATGGAGCTGGTGTGGGAGTTGTGTTTCCCTAGCAGGAGGAACTATCTGCAATCTGTCAGGTAGCACCTGTACCACAGTTTTGTCTTGGGTATTAAAAAGCACAACAAAGCCCTCATCCTAGCACAGCATGTTTATAAAGAAGCTGGGGCTAAGAGGATAAGCTTCTAGAATGATAACTGAAGAGAAAAACTTGAATTTTAGAAAAAAGAGAAATTATAATAAGCTTAAGGTATCAATGGGGAAGAAAAAATGGAAAATCCAATAGTCAAAGGAAACCAAGAAATGGGAATGGTCTTCAGATGGATAATATAATTGCTACCTCTTATTGAATATAGCTGAATGCCTGGCACTTTATCAGTGCTTTTCTGTGAAATGACCCTTCAGTAAAAGAATTATTTTCACCATTGTAAACAAATTTGGGCTCAGAAAGTTTAAGCAATTCTCCCAAGGTCACATAGCTATTAAGAAGATGAGAATATGTGTAAACTGATATCTCTTTGACCACAAAGCTGCCTGATCTCTTTCCATTATACCAGCCTGCCTCTTGATACATAGAATAATAGGGGGAAAGGTAGCAGGATGAATGTTGGTTACATTTGAAACTATACAGTCAGTCTCTTGTGGAGGATATTAAAGGAACCAGAAGCAAATCCCTAATGAGGATTAAAAATATCGTATCAAAGAACATGTTCAGAAAACTAAAAAAGGAAAAAGAAGTTGAGAAAATTTTGTTGACTTTTTGCTAAAATATGCTGATGTGGAGATATTTATGTTTTTCTGAACATCTGTATGTTTTTATTCACAATCTTCTGTTATTAATGATAAAGGGAAGCTGAGTAATTATGATATACTGTCACAATGAATGAATATCACACATTTTTTTCCAGTGTATTACAGAATCTCATTATTCCGTCAAACATAAAAACATAAAGTTATTTTTAAAAAGAGGAATATGGATGTTATCTTATTGTAACAAACTTGTTTCCATCAGAATAGACCGAGTCAGCAACTGTTGTATCTATGAGATAAGAATACATTTCAAGTCATAAGATTTGTTGTTATTAATAAGTGACTTAAATTACACTTTAACATTGCCTTAAGTTTGAGAAATAAACTAAACCTGATATATATTTGCTTTGCCAAGAGAGAATTCCATTCTTTTACAAGAGTTCATGGAAGAGAGATTCTTTTATTAGAGATAGAGACACCATGGTTTCTGTCCCCTTGGTAGACTGTCAAAACAAAGTGTATCTTTACTGACCCTATAATCCTTCCCTCTGGCTTTTTTCGAGGGCTCTTCAGCCACCCAGCATTCTTGCAAGAATTCACTACTGAATATAACTGAATCTCTTCCATAAGATGCCATCGATGATACATACTCAAAGGCTAGATAAGGCAAGCATGGCATGGATCTGTGGTCCTGCTGGAGAGGAAGCCTCCCCATGAGTGGGAGCACTCCACATATTTGCATGTGCCAGTGAGTGTGTGCCAACTTTATTGCAGGATGGTACAACAGCTTTTATTGCATGTACTACGCTCCTTAGTCTATGCCCTCTACCCTCATTGCCCTCACTCTCAATGCTCCAGAAACTGACAGTTCCCCTACAAGCCATGCTCCAGCTCTCATCTGACTTTCTGTATATATTATTCCAACATGGGATACTCATTCTCCTTTCATTTGTCTAATTCTTGTTCATCCTTCATGTTTCAGCTTAGATATCCTTCTTCTGGGAATGACGATGATCGTAACAGTCACTTTCATTTATTAAGCATTTACTATGTGCCAGGCACTGTGCTAAATAAATGCTTCTTTACACTTAAAATCTCATTTACTTATTACACATATTAGTTTAAAACAGCTATAATTTATTGGGTACTTACTGTGTGCCAGACATTGTTATAAATGTTTTACCGACATGCATAAAGGTTAAATAACTTGGCTGTGGTTACAGAGTTGGAGGGTGGAAAAAAACAGAATTGAACTCAGACAGCCAAGCTCCCAAGCCTGTGATCTTATTGCCTCACAAGTGTTAACAGGTAGTACCATTATTTCAACCATTTTAAAATTGAGGAGATGGAGGCCATTCTCTCCCCACTTTCACCCTGGAGTCCAGACATTTCTGTGTGCTCTTCAGCCCCTATCTTTACCCAGTTATCACATCGCTTTGTGTTAGCCTGTTTGCTTTTCTGTTTCCTTCTTTTTCAGTGAGGAAACAGAAGCCTTGAAGAGTGAAGTAATTTGCCAGAAAAAGTTAACAATATTAAATGGCTGGGCTGAGATTGAGCTTGGCTCTCTCTTCCAAAGTCTACTTTTTTCCCTCTGCCGAACGATCTCTTATAAACGTGAGCCAGGGCATTTCTCTGCGGACATGCATTTCCATGAAAACGAAAGCAAAGTGAGCCAAAAGGACGCAGAGAATATTTATTTCTAGGTCTATTGTTCCAATCTTGTTTAGTTCTTTTAGATTTGTTTGAAAGCATGACCATGAGGACATGTGACGATAATATCTAATTAAAACTAAAGCATTTATTAAGTGCTTATTTGCTAGCTATTGTTCAGAGGATTTTATATGGATATTTTCATTTGTTCCTCACTATAACCCCATGACGCAAATACTCAATCATCCCCATTTTACAGATGAGGAAACTGATCCACAGAAGGGTTATATGAGTTGCTCTAAATCCCACAGCTGGTAGGTGGAAGAGCTAGATTTGGAACTCAACTTGACACATGGGTAGGAGAAACGAGATTCTTTTCAGTGTTACCAAAAATTCACTGTCGATTACCACAACTATTCGACTCATATAACATATACATTGTATATTACGAGACTAATAGAAAACATGCCTTATGTTCACTACCCCTCAGAGAATACGGAGAAATACTTAGAGAATGAGAGAGAAATGATTGGGCCTAAAGCACTTCATGCTCTTATTTTGCTCCTAATTCCTTTGGAATGACCGAGCTCAAAAAGATGATAAAGGGCTTGGATGGGTCCAACTTTTGTTAGCAGAAAGACAGATGGGATCTTGAGACTCGGCAAAGCTGTTCCTCTGCTAGGCATACTTCATCTTCTCTATATAAACTGATCTCCATTAATTCTTATGGAAGACTCATTGTTCCAAGTCTCAGACGAAGATCCTTCCATCATACGAGTTTAAGCCTGGCACGGTTCTGAAAGGACAGTCTTGTCACCTCTAGCCACAAACAGGACATGGTAGTAGTTGCTTCCAGTGACCCAAGACCAATAAAAAAATAGAAATATGAAAGGAGGTCTGGCTCTCAAAAACAATTAGCCCATTCCTGTTACTGCCAACTATGATAGAAAAGATTGTGGAGTTCCAAAGTCATGGAAATCCACTCAGTCAAGTGGATTTCTTTGACTTTCTCAGTCAAGTCAAATCGACTCTCTCAGAACTGGAGAATCTGTTTCTTAAAAACCATATGAGGACATAAAGATGATGGTGAATATTTAAAAGAGTTTCAATAGGCTGAGGGAAGTAAGATTTCACATTTTTACTATGAGAGATTGTTAATAAGTGATAAATAGCTTTGAATGTACACAATCTACACTGAACAAGTAAGAATAAAATCTTAAATTCAAAGACCTAACCATTCCTTTTTTAAGCTTCTCCCCATCCAAAAAAAATAATCACTTGATGACCTTTATTTTTCAATTAGTGTATTTTTTCTGGTAAAAATAAAACGTATTTATTATAGAAAATTCTCTCTACTACCTAGAAATAATCAATGTCATTATCACTGTCAAAATTGGGGTGAATCTCATTCCAGGTTTTTATATTTTCCACACATTACATATTTTAGTATCTTACTAATTTTTCTATGTCATCAAAACTCTTCATGATTTTTTCTAGTTGAATAATATTTTATCATCTAATTACACCACAATTTACTTAACTATATTATACCTTTACTGAAAATTTAGGTAGTCTCTCAGTTTTCACTTTTATAGAGGATGTTGCAATTGATTTATTTATGAGTCTTTGTCTGCTTCTGAGGCTCTTGATATATGATACCATATTAGTTTTTCAATGTTTGTACCATTTTCTCTCCCACTGATGATATTTCAAATTCTTGTCTCTGTACCATCTATCCCTGGCCCAATCTAACATAAGATGTAGATTTCCAATGATTATAGCTTCTCTCCAGATAGACTAAATGGCCTCCTTATAGTGTACCATGACGAACAATTTAACTGTCCTGCTATTTGAGGTCAGCTTTTAGACATGGCCTGATATGAAGCTTACAAAATGAATGCCCTATACATGGTCCAATCTAAGTACACAGACCCAAACAATGCATGTAGTAAAAAGCCTGCAAGTAAATAAATTAAATGTTGATAGTAGTTTTGTTTAGGGTGTAAACAATGAGGACTTTCTATCCTTCTTCTACTTTCTATATTTTCTACTATTCTTAAATCAATGTGAAATTGCTTTTATAATGAAAATACCCAATATACTTTATTTTTAAGGAAAAAAAGTATAGAACTAAGCAATTTAGCCCTCTCAAAAAATACACATTCTTCACATTGAACGATACACAGTTTCCTATTAGTAAGTGAAACACCTATGGTCATAACTATACCTACAAATTCAAGTGAAGGAGGAAGGTAATCATAGGGATCTCTTCAGGCAAAAAAACATTTCTGTCTCAATTATCTGTATCTTTCAGACAAAATTGTTTTCTGGTCTGGAATTATCCATATGACTGCCTCTTTCATTTTTCCCCTTAACTCTATATGTACAACTCTAAGACAATTCTTTACCATTGAAAAATTGTGAAGAAAACACCAGCTTAAAAAGGAGAACACACAGAAAAACTGGTTGTGGGTATATGAGAATTCTCTGTACTCTCTTTGTAGCTTTTCTATAAACTATTCTAACATTTTAAAAATTACTTTAAAATGAGAACACATGGTTTCTGGAGCTATCTTTCTGCCCTTGACCCACTGCATGACATTAGGGAATAACTGAATATTTCTGGCCTCCACACTCTAACATATCAAGGAAAAAAATACACACCACACCACACCACACACACATACACAAACACACACACACATACACACACACACATTTATATGTTTAACTTATGTAACATTTAGGAATGTTGCAGTCTCAAGTAAAATAATAGCTACAAAAAAACTTTTTAAAATGTAAATCATTAAACAAATTAAAATAATAAGGTAATTTAATAATCCTTTGGCCTAAGTAGAATTTATGTTACATAATGGAAATTGAAGAGAGCAAATCTACATACTTCTTAGCTTTAATAACTCTTATTTTCTCGTGATAACTTTTTCAAAAAGAGAGAAAAATGTTTTACTTAAAAGCATTCCTCACTGATGTTTCTTCATAGTCTAATTCTTCCCTTTCATTTCATGATATTTCTAATCTTGCCTTTAAACTGACCTCTGCATGTCCCTTGTAGACCATTATAAATGTCCTTCCTACTTTAGATATCATGTAGAAGACTTCCTTTTAAAAATCATAAATTTGCTTAACATAAACATTTCACCCCGATCATTTTCCTACTAAATTATTGATTTCTTTCAGTTAATATCAATTCTATTGTAGAAATACCCAAACATAAACACAGAGTTTTCAATGCAGTCTCAAAAATCAAAATCAGAGATCTGTCATGTTTATACATCAGAGCTTAATTGTTTTTCCTGCAGTCTTCCCCATTATTCAAAATGGCACTACCATGTTCAAGCCAAAAGCCTAGTCATCTTTGATCCACTTCTCTCATTTTGCAATACAAAAACAAGTCATGTGCAGTCCACCTCTAAGATATATGTGGAATAGAAGTATTTTTTTCTCTCTCCACTGCCACTACTGTCCAAGACCTGGACACTGTCTTTCACCTACACTACTGTAATGGTCTCCTATTTGTTCTCCCTGCTTCCTCTGTTTTCCCTCAATGATCTATTTTCCACACCAGTCAGATCTACTTGAAACTATCCCAATGGGTTCTCATTGCGCTTTAAATTAAATCAATACTCCTTAGTGTGGCGTACAAAGTTCTACATAGTAATAAGGACCTCGCTGTTCTCTCCACTCCGTTTTAGCTCTCTCTTTACTCTCCTGGGAACCCTCTTCTCTAGGCACAATGTTGGCTCCTGGAATGTCAGCTTTTTACATTAGAGTCTTTTTCTGTGTATAACACTCACTCAGAGGGCTCTTCACCTGGCCAGCTTTTTCTCATCCTTCCTTCTTCAATACCCTTCCCTCACCTCTTTAAAACAGGTTACCCACCCTAGTCTGCTATATCTTAACATCCTTTCTTCTCTGTAACATTTCTCATTTAGATGCTAGGTTTTTGTTTGTTTTTACTTTTGTATATTGTATTATGATGTGTATGACCTTTATGAGAGAAACTCTGACCCACCACTGTGCACTCTGTACCTGCAGTATTTGGCACACAGGAGGAGATCAGTCTATATATATATATTTTTTTTTTAAATGTTTCCTTTCCTTTTATTTTATTTTTTATACAATTTTAAAAAGTTACACTCCTTTTACAGTTACTGTAAAATATTGGCAATGTTCCCCGTGTTGTACAATACATCCTTGTAGCCTACTTTACACCTCCCACTCTCCCACCTCTATATTGACCCTCCCCACTGGTGACCACTAGTTTGTTCTCTATATCTGTGTCTACTTTATTTTTATTTTTTATTTTTTGGCTCCCAGGCTTGCGGGATCTTAGTTCCCCGACCAGGGATTGAACTCGATCTCGGGCCACGGCAGTGAAAGCAATCAGTCAATATTTTTTAAGTGAATGAATAAATTGATGAGCTAATTAGGTACAGTACAGGTAGGAGCAAGGACTAGTAAATTTTAAGACCTTATAAGAGAAAATGTGTTTCTTACCTTCTCTGGAGCCAAAGGGCTACATGGTCACACACCAAGAGCCAGAAGTTGTGGGTTGAGACTGCCAGCATTCACTGCAGCAAAAGTGAGGGGCTTGTTTGCATCACCTATGTCGCACTCAACTCGCATCTCTGGATATAGCCATTTTGTGGTTTTTCTGTTTCAAAATAAATAGTTCCCTATAAGCCCAATTCTGAGTGCCAGCTGTTTTTTTCTGATGGATAAACTAGGTGTTTGACACTCTCCAAATTCAAATTTGTACACGTTTTACAACCCCTATTGATTTCTTGAGTGGCTAACCAACCGTGTACTTGGGGAGTGTAAATTATACACTGCGAGTGTATTAGACCTGTTAAAAGGTAAACTAACACTATGAGACCACAAAGTACCACTTAGTTAATAACTAATTTCAAGTCCTAAATGCTGTCCAAGTGGAAAGAAACTGTTAAGACCTACGCCTCATCCTTAACTATTTCTAGAGCAGTTCTTGCACACAAAGTTATCACTGACTAGAAATGAAGGAAGTGCCAGAAGAAATCAATTATTCAAAACTGGGAAGAAAGGGGGCGGGGAGGGAGAGAGAGAGAGAGAATATTCATAGCTATTTAGAATACTTGAGGAATGAGTTGTCCTAGATTAAAAAGATTTGTACTTAACCAAGGGATAATGCTTTAATGATGAGAACATTTAATGTTAAAATTTTCTTAATGGAGTACTCTAAATTCCCATCCTTCTTAAACAAAAGATGCTAAACAAACTCCAGCGTTTTCTTAATGAGTCAGAATTCTATAACAGCATCAGTTATTCAAGAATTCTAAAAATGCAGATAGAGATATGGGAGATTATACTCCAGATGTGACCTGGAATTTTGTTGAAAGGTCATTGATGTCAGTTTGCTTCTTGGTCATTTGCTTCTTTCTAATAAAGGTAAAATGCAGCATCATTTGTTGTATGACAAAATAAACAATGTAAGATAACTGCCTTTCTTATAAGATGAATTAATAAATCAAAAATGAACACAGCCCCTTTTATAAAGTTTCCCTAGCTTCTCAAAAATTCTTCTTTACTGTGGGTATTAGCATCTTTTGACACATCAGCACCTTGAAAACATAATTTCTGTGTTGCATATGCAATGAATCACAGATATTTCAACATATGCTTAAACTAAGGTGATCATATAATTTACCACCCTAACTAGGAAACTTTTGAGAGTGAAAGGAGGCACTATGAATCATTATGCTGGGAAAATAAACATAAACCAAGATTGTACAGGTCACATACTAGCTGAAGCCAATCTTTCAGCTCATTTTCATTAATTCCATATGGACTGTTAAAAAGTATATTTTATCAATGTGAGTGTTTGGTTGCTAAATAGTCATTATATTAGTTTGCTAAGGCTGTCATAAAAAATTACCACAAACTGGGTGACTTAAAACAACAGAAATTTATTATCTCACAGTTCTGGAGGGTAAAAGTCTGAAATTAAGGTGTTGGCAGGACCACAGTCCCTCCAAATTCTCAAAGAGAGAATCCTCCCTAGCCTCTTCCAGCTCTGGTGGCTCCTACATTCCTTGGTTTATAGCAGCGTAGTTCCAATTTCTGCCTCTACCTTCATCTGACCTTCACTGTGTGTCTTCATATGACCTTATAAGAACACCAGTCATTGGATTTAGGGCCCTCTCTAATCCAGTATGAAAGCATCTGAACTAATTATTTCCCAGTCTGAGGTTCCAGACAGATGTGAGTTTTTGGAGGACATTATTCAACCCAATGTGGTAACCAATAAAATATTTGGTTAATGTTTTACAAATAATCATTAGATAAAGATTTTACTGACGATAAAAAAATGTGTAATACTGAACATAAAAAAGACTTGTTCATTGGTATTCTCATGTCTCTATAACAGGTTAAACAGAGAGACCACAAGGAAATCTATGATGGATTATCACATCATCAAAAGTTTTATCTTAGAAAGCAATACCACCTTTAATAACAGTCTTATTCTGCTTAAATACAAAGATACTTGATTCATAGACATGTACTAAATATCATCAAAACAGAATAATTTTCAATACCATGAAACTGTTCCGAGGTTATGCTATGTTCAGAAATTACTTCTTAGGAAAAACTACAAAATTCTGTCTGAGAGGTTGACTCTGTGACTTTTTCAATATCAATTTTATCTAGAATGCTTATTTAAAATGTCAAACCAACTTTCAGAAATACTCATAGCATAATCAGCTGCATTTGTTTCTTAAAATTGTTTCATCTTATCCTTGAATATTAGAAGAGATGGTATACCTTCTAACGCTCTCAATGAGAATCAACTACAGGTACCAACATATGGCAGTACTCCAAATTTGTAAATGAATCTAAATCTACGCTGTAAATTTTCTAACTGTCCTTTTTGGGCCATGACATCATACAGGAGAAATGTGCAAACCCATCAACCCGTCAATTGCCTATACTTGCTCTTTCAAGTCATTTGTAGATATCTTTTTTTTATGGTTAGCAACACATTTTTGCCCTCCAGCCTTTTGCCTTTCACTGAATAAGCCTGAAGTGCATAGCAAATATAGCTTTTACCTCTGCATCTAATTCTGTCTCGCTGAATATATACACTCTACTGAGTCGACTACAGTTCTCCACCATATTGCACCTTACCTTGTCAGTTAAGGTAGGGATTCTCTGTCTTTCTAAGTACACATTACTGAAGTGCAGCTGGCTCTTTAATGCAACAACTAAGAGGGACTAATCTTTTGAAAGCCACCACACCAAGGTACAGGCAGTTTCCAAATATATTGCCTATGCCTGTCATACTCATTTATTCATGCTACTTATTGAACACCCACTTATTGCAACTTCTTGTTCTGCACCCTAGAAATGTTACAGTAAATAATACAGTCTCTGCCCTAGGAGAAAGCATAATCTATTGCAACGTTTTCTTGTGGGCTCTGAATGGGTAACAGGTGTATAAACTCATTTATCTACTTTAGCAGTCAGGTGGCTTGAATGGCTAGAGCCCCCAGGCCGACTGTCTCCTCTGTTTGCCTAAAACCAAATCTTATCCTTTTCTACGTGTGTGGTAATGTGAAAAATTTGGAGATGCTATGGTCTAATGCAATGTTTCCCAGAAAGGAGTCTGGTGGAATAGTCCCACAAAATGTTCCTAAAAGGGAGAGGGAAGTTTCCTAGACAAATGAGTTTAGGAACACTCCATAATGTGTGTCCTTTCTAGGCATTTCACAATGCAGGTTAGCCTTTTAAAGACTCTGAAAACAAGCAGTAAAGAGATGCATATAACTGTGTTTAATCCACTCTTTCCCAAACTTATTTGACTATAGAACCCCTTTTTCCATGAAGCCTGCTCCAGAAGTAGCACTGCACTGACAGAGCTCCCCTTGGGAAACCCTGGTCTGGAGGTTATGTCCATTGTCCTTAAGGCCCGCAATTTAAAAGAAAGGGTGGCTGTCTTGTCCTTCTCAAGGAACTAAAGAGATGTCCTTCCCCAGCTTCCCTACTCTTGTGCTGTCAACACCTGCTGTTTGTTGTAGTACCATCTCTCCCAGTTGTCACACTGCCACAAATGGTGACTAGGCTTCCATTTATTCCCTCTGTTTGTCTTCTTTCCTGCTCCCACTGCTTCTCTTATAACTTTATCTTTTCTACAGACTAGCTGAATGTCTAAAGATACCACCAATGGACCAATGCTCCTTTACTCCCATCTGGAAATTGAACTAATCATAATCCTTGATATAATCTGCACCTTTTCTCAGCGGTATTATTTGTTTCTATATCCAAGAGAAAGCTTCATTTGCTTTCACACAGAGAATTCTTGTTGCTATTCTGGTTAGTTGTCTAACAGAGCCATTAAAGAAGCCTAGAGATTTGTGAGAGTTGGTCTCAGGATACCTGGATTCTGACAACATTTAGAAGTCTCTCACAGATGCTGGCATTTGTTGCAGGCAGACAGCCTATTCTTTGAGTGCTGTGTTCTCAAAAGGGGCCTAAAATAAAATAAAATAAAATAAAATAATAAAAATGAAGTGTGGGCTTCCCTGGTGGCACAGTGGTTAAGAATCCACAAATGCAGGGGACACAGGTTCGAGCCCTGGTCCGGGAAGATCCCACATGCCGTGGAGCAACTAAGCCTGTGCGTCACCATAACTGAGCCTGTGCTCTAGAGCCTGCGAGCCACAACTACTGAGCCCACGTGCCACAACTACTGAAGCACGTGCTCCGAGAGCCCGTGCTCCGCAACAAGAGAAGCCACCACAATGAGAAGCCCACGCACCGCAATGAAGGGTAGCCCCCGCTCGCCACAACTAGAGAAAGCCTGCGAGCAGCAACGAAGACCCAACACAGCCAAAAATAAATAAATAAAATAAATAAATTTATTTTAAAAAAATGAAGTGTATTCTAAAATAAAATGAAGTG
Source organism: Balaenoptera acutorostrata (assembly GCF_949987535.1). Taxonomy (NCBI): domain Eukaryota; kingdom Metazoa; phylum Chordata; class Mammalia; order Artiodactyla; family Balaenopteridae; genus Balaenoptera; species Balaenoptera acutorostrata. Next base: position 51,505,601 of record NC_080071.1, on the reverse strand, counting down.
TTCAGGCTAACTACCAAGATCAAGGAAGGCTTGATAGCTGAAGGCCCCTGATGACTTCTCATCACATCCAAGGAGGGTGTGGGAATAGCAGCACCGGGCAACCCACTGCTCACACACTCCTGGACATGGAACAGCTGGCTGAGATCCGTCCTTTAAGGGAAGGAGCCGAGATAGACTTGGGACCACGAAGATGGAGCAGCGCCAGCGTAGTAATCAAGGGAAGGAAGCAGGATCCAGGGAACGGGAAAACCTACCATTAGATGGCTAGAGACAGAGAGATGAGAAACGGCTAAGGTGGTGTCAAAAGTATTGTGATCCAAATCATCTGAATGTCGGAATTGCCTGGGGTACTTTTTTAAAAGACCAACTTCAGGTGCCTCAGCTGGTGCTTCTGATTCAGGTGATCAGGACCAACCAAACCCTGGAAATCTATTTTTGACAAGCAGTTAAGGTGTATCTGCGCTAGAACAAGCAACATTACCCTTAAAAGAGGAATTTGAGGATACTAACCCACTCATTAATTTTTTTTTTAATTTATTTATTTTATTATTTATTTTTTAAATTTTTGGCTGTGTTGGGTGTTCATTGCTGCACCCGGGCTTTTCTCCAGTTGCGGAGAGCGGGGGCTCCTCTTCATTGCCGTGCGCGGGCTGCTCACTGCGGGGGCCTATCCCGTTGCGGAGCACGGGCTCTAGGCGCGCGGGCTTCAGCAGTTGTGGCTCATGGGCTCTAGAGCTCAGGCTCTGTAGTTGTGGCACACGGGCTTAGCTGCTCCGCGGCATGTGGGATCTTCCCGACCAGGGCTTGTCTTGTGGTTTAAAAAGTTCTTAGCTGCGTGGTCTGCATGGTACACTGGAAAGAGCCCTAGTTTTGACCCCAGTTCTGCTTACCGATTGTGTAAATTTCTAAGACAAGTAATTAAACCTATTTGAGCTTCAGTTTCCTCATCTATATAAAATGAGATTTTTATAAATCTACTTTGAAGGGCTATATTAAGGTATACATTTTTGTCATGTTAAGTATTAACACAATGTTAGGCATGTTGTAGATTCTCCAGGAATTGTAGATTTATCATCCTGTCTTGAGAATCTGTTTTCTTGGCTGTGTTTAGAAGACAACAACCAAATCATATGGAAACAACCCATAGATATAGTATATTATGTATAGTACATAGCACAGTGCCAGACACACAGTAGGTACTCAAGAAATGTTCATATACTATATTACCAATTTTTTGGTCCTATCTACGTTATTAAAATCTTTAAAAATTTCTGCTGTGTTTCAGTGACTGCTCCAGCCTAAATCCTCCTCATTCTCTGTTGGCTAATAATTTCAGAGTCATAGAGGAAAACAAATGTGTCACCTGAGAAGGTTTATCTTAACTATTTACCCATTGCTGCATACGTAGCCTATAAAGGAGAAAACAGCTTGACTCACATAGCCCAGAAGGCAAAAGTGGACAGGACCTGAACCCTCTGTCACTTGTGTTGTCATTTTCAGCACTGTTACCCAAGAAGCTCACTAAGAAAGGACACCCAGGTTAGCCACTAAGCAAATAAGTTTGGCCAGAAATGCATAGGTTTAGTTCAAGACAAAAGAAAAAAGGGGAGGGGAGTATACCTGGCATAAAATGGCTTCCCATAATTTTTTCTTTCTCTAAGGTTTACAGTAAACTTTGTCTATGAAGAGCAGCTTGGAAGAGAGCAGGGTTGCTGCAGCAAAAGCTCAGTGGGGAGAGCTGTAGCAAATTGCCCCAAATAAGCTTACGGCAACTCCAGCTCTGGACTCCCGAGAGGCTAATGAACCATGGATCCCTGCCTCTTCCCAAGGCCTGATGTTTACACAGTGTTGTCAAAGACATCTAAAGTTCCAAAAAATACTATATTTTTAAAAGGTCTTCAAGCATAATCCTCTAAACCTATAGGAGTTACCCACTTGCTGAGAGTTAATAGGCTCTTGACTGAATGGTGAAGTTTGAAAAGGACCATTATAGGCAGCGTGCAGTTTCCCCCAGTTGCCTGTTCTCTTCACTATTTGGAGGGCTCCGCCATCAGAAGCCAGGCAGGGCATTCCTAAGGCAGGGGACAGAGAAAATGGCTAAAGATCTGCTTATTTTCCTCCTAATAATAAACAACTTCTTCTTTTTTTCTTGGAGGTCTAGAATTTCTGGCTAAATCTGTATGAAACTTGTGATGTCAAATTCTTCAATTTATTAAAATTGTATTTGGATGTCATAAGTTAAAATGGTACATACAAGTTTCTCTTCCAAGGTTTTACAGGTTTCTCAGCTTTTATCCATGTAAATATATTACCAGTAGAAACTGAGATAATAAAAGCCCATGCAACTAATCATCCAGTATTGTTGCATTTCGGTCACTCCAGTCCCCAAATTACTATGTCTATTTCAGATGCTGTTACCTTTTCCAATTTAAATTCAGGCAATTCTTGAATAATGCCATTAAGGTCTTGCCTGAGAATGCAGTAACACAAAAATTAGTTTTCTTCCATTGTATTTTAATTTTATGTCCAATAAGAATATTTATATATGCAAGTGGTGATGTGGATAATCACATTTCACATTTTATATTAGTGCCTGATCAATAGTACAATAAGAAAGAATTTCTCTGCATCCCCATGCATCCTGCTCCCAACCCATACCTCTGCCTAATTAGCAAAGTTCTGGATCCAAATAGTTTCAATTACTCTTCTGAAAAAATAGGATAATGTTCAACTTGCAGAAGAAATATAGCACTTGAATGACTTGATCTCTATTTTGAAGGTTTTCTTTTAAAATCTTTAACAGATGAAATAACTAGGAATATTGTGACTGGGCCTCTGCTCTCTACAGAACTTTAGAATTGATCATGTCCTTAAACGCTTCCACATCCGTTGTGCTAAGCTGTCACTTTCAGCTAGCATTCTCATTTGAGTCTCTGTCCTAGAGGCTTAAAAAAAGAGAGACTCTTCTCATCTACTCATCTGTGCCTTGAAGAAACTATGACAGCAGGTGAGGCTATTATAGAATTTGTTAAGTTGCAAGAACTCATATTGCACTACATTCAGAACCCATTCAATAGGAATGCTTTTCTGGTCTTTAAAAAACTTCGATTGCAATTCAAGCTAGATAGGAGGTTTTACTGCCACCTCATATGTTTATACCTGATAAGGACAGGAAATCATAAGAGTTCTATATTTTCTTTGAAACCAATGCTAATCAACAATGGGACCATCATGACTTTACTTCTAAATTCATAATTTGTTTCTGTCCCAGGCACAATATAAATATAATGGAAAGAAAGATAGTTTTTCTTTTCTAGTTGGTTAAATAAAATTATTTTCAAACTGCTTTAGCAATAGGGCAGTAAGCAGGAGAAGAGTAAAATCAAGTAATCACTGATTACAGTGAAATCAAGTAATCATCAGTAGAGGAATATCTCAGTGCTGGAGTTTCCTTGTACTGTTATAAACATGAAAAATAGAAGTATTATATAAATACATCAAAAATGCAAATTTCATTTTGCTGAAAAAATGTGGCACATTTTGTGTGCCCACAGGAAAAGAGAGTTGAAAAGATAATAAACCACACTGTACAACTCACATGCATGTACTTGTCAAGATAATTCACGATGTTAAAGCATAATGTTAAAAACTGAAGATCCACAAGCATATTGTTCCCCACAAAGAAGACAATATGTAGTAAAGATCACTTTATGCTAGAATGTCTGAATTATAGACCCAGTAAATATTTAAGATATTTTACACTCTTTAAAAAGTAAAATGTCCCCATAATTAAGGCAAAGTGATTTCCTTACCTAAATAATGTCCTTATTTCTCCACTTCTTTTTCCTAGGATATCAATAATAATATTTTGCAATAAATATTTATTAGTAATTTATTATAAGTAAATATTAAGAATAGAAATAAATATTACTCTTAAAATTCAAAGAACCTAGAGATCTGAAATAATCCAATCTACCATACAGTAACACTCTACAACATCTGAGAAATAGTAACACATCTGAGAAATTTTCACACCACCACAAACTCATCACTTCACTATATAACTCATTCCCCCATTGAACAGCTCTGTTTGCTTAAAAATGTGCAGCAGAAATCTGCCCCCCTAAAGCATCCTCTAAATCCTGATGATACCTCTAGTTTAGGATCTTTCCAACTTACTCTAAAATCCTTACACAGAATCAGACTCCTCATGGGGAATCAGAGGCCTAAAGGATTTGTATATATATTCTAAAGAAAGGCCTGATTAAAGCAAGATGGGGCTGTCTCCAGAGAAATATCATCTGACCAGCCCCCAGATGTCCTCCCAGACTGTAATATACCATGGGTAGGATCTGGTCCTTTAGCCTATAGGTGCAGAAATTTGATTTTACAAACCCCAAGAATTCAGTGGGCTGAAGAAAGCTGACTTGTGCCCCCCAAAAAGCATGGAAACTCAGAACCAATCAATTCACTCAAATGAAATATATAACTGTCAAATGGATAAGATATCTAGGTGGTACTGTCAAAGCCAGCTACACAGAAGTCCAACTATTTTAAGACTAAAGAGCAGAGCATCAAAACAAGAGAAATGGGTTAACTGAGTATTTAATACCATCAGACACTAATAATCTAGTGCATCCATCTTTGCAACTGGGCACTCTGGGTTGGCTAGTTCAAGTTGGCTTCTGAGGGCACAGCATCCCAGAGGGCACTTGAATAGATGACACAGCATGACATTCAGATGTTTCTTTTGCCAAACTCTAACCCTCATCCAAAGGGAAACATCCTTTCTTCAGATGTAAGGATAATTTTAGTCAAATTTTACAGTCATATTTCTGCTTCAGTCGATAATGTGTTGCTTTGATAGATTAATTCTCTGAATGACATCTTGTTTCCAACTTTTTGGGAAGAAAGCAGGGGTAATGATAAATACACGTGTACACACACACCACACTCTGGGCTATATTGATTTAAATATCTGAACTGCTATGCCTGGCTCTGCCCACTTTCTATTCCACTTATCTTACTTGGCTTGTGATTAAAGCAAGGTCTTGCTATTCGCCATTTCCTCTGTCTCTTCAGCTTGCTGTGTCTCTTTCCCTGAAAGCACCAGGATAGAAACAATACATGTAGCTGTGCTTTACAGCAGCCCACTTCTATAGCTCTTGACTGGAATGTTGACTAGCAATGGGCATGCAGCCCTATTAGCTCTGCTGCAAGTAACTCAGATTATACCAGAAGTTGTTTCTTAAAAAAGGCAGGATCTCATTCAGAATAAACAATTTGTAAACATTTAAACAGGAAACTGGACAAGGATTTTAAACAAAGACACGAAGAGTTTCTACCATGATCACTCTCTGTCTCAGAAGAAAGAGCACAACCCTTACATTAAATCTCTTTTTAAATGGAGAACAGAGAAGTTGATGTCTAAATCGTCAACCACCGGAGAAAACGTGCAGACTTCCAAAGTATCATTTTTCTATTATTTTAAACCATTAAATGCTTTTGTTATTGGTTAAATGCCTATGCATAAACATCAGGATCACAAATATCCATTATGGTCCATACACATATGTGGTTTGTATATTATATTTCTGTGTTTCTACTCTTCTTAATATACTCAGATCTCATTTCTAAAACATGTCTATTGCATTACTAGAAGTGGTTATATATTCAGGTTTTCAATCAACTGGTTTACTTGCTTGGATTGACTATAAATTTGTTGACATATATTGATGATTCCTCATTTTCTTGCCCAGGGTTCATTTCTTCTACTCATTTATTTTCAATCTCTCTAACTTTCTTATTTGACAGTATCCTACGAGCAGCATAACAGAGCACTCCAAGTTCATAAGGAATGGTGTAAACTAATTAGCAGATTTTATGATGGAAACTATTCCCCTCCCACACGATCATCCTGTCTGGATAATGAACTTTGTGAAAATATCCAGCTCTTACTACACTAAGACAACAGTCTCACTCAAACAAGCTCCTATTTTGCCCTTGGACTCAGTTCCTAATTGTGGACATGGTACAGATTCAGAAACAAAAACAGTATGGGGTGAGGGACAGAGTTAAAAATAAAATAGCCTTAAAAAATGGATTTTGAGTTAAGAAAATTCTTGATCTTCTTTCGCAACTGACAGAAAGAAGAATAGCCCTAATAAGATGTGTTTGAAAAATACTATGACTGAAATCACAGTGTATAAGTGAAAGTAGGGAAGTTACAGAAAATTCCCCTACATGCAGGTGTGCAGAAGCACTGAAGGGTTACTAACGAACACTAAATAGAAGTGTTGAATAGTTTGTTATGGGGAGAAGATCCAGAAATAAGAGTGAAAATCAGTGCTGGTTCATTACACCAGCAGTGAGGCTGGCAAACCCCACTGCTAAAGCCGTCTTTCAACAGCAGGTGCGTGGTTTGTCCACTCTGGCTTGTAGCCCCCCAGCCAAGGCACAGAATGAGCCCAGTCTTCATGGATTCATGAATGACCACAAGCCCTCTCAAGACGTATCTAAATACTGTGGTCGTTCTGCTTCTATTTTGGTCACATACTCCATATTGGAAATTTTACCCCACACTATCCATTTCAGTTTTGGTGTGTTTGTTTACTGCAAGCAGTATTTCTTACCGAAAACACCGTAGTAGCTTGGAAGAATGGAAGAAACCAAAAGAGAAAGTTCTATACATTCTCAGTCTTTTCTATGGAAGTGGTTCTTTCAGTTTAATAGTAATTATCAAAGTAGAAATATTATAATGCAAACAAAAGATCACCTAAATAGGTAAAAAGACATAGATATAAAACAAATGAATGATTTAAATGCCATCACCAGTCTCTTCAGCATCCTTATGATAAATCCTTTATTAATCTGGGTATGTAATTTGAAATATTACCCACCATACTGATGTGCATAAATATCCCTACACAAGAAAGCACTTAACATATTTAACAATTTACTTCAAACTTTAATGTTTTTCAGATGACAACCTAGATCTTAAAATATATAGATATTTTATAGCTCTGCTTAAACATAAATAATACATTTGTCTAATTCACTAATACCAAAGGTACATTTTTTTCTCATGATGAATACAGTCATCATCCATGACTGCCAGTAAAAATTATAAGGATGCACTATAATAAAAAAAACTATACCCCTATGTGGAAATGATAGGATATAATCTGTTTCATAAAAATAGTAATTGATTCTCAATCTTCCATCACTGGGAGAATGCATTACTGCTGACCGATTACTGTGGTCTTGAAAAGTATCTTTAGATTGAAGTCAAGAGAGTTATATTTCTCGTGCGTTTAGGGAAGAATTTTAAAGTATATCAGGTCTCAGATTATAGAAGAAACTCAAAAAAGGCAAAACTTTATGTTATAAAATGAACATATAAAGAATCCAAAGACTGCTTAGAGATGGCATTACAAATGAGAAGCAAATGTATTTAGACTAACAGAGGTCAGAAAAAAATTTAATACCTTTATAGAAACATGAGAAAATAAAACTTGTTAATGACAGAAGAAAGGGTTCATTTTAGAACACAAGTTTTTTTTCTTCACCATACGTTTAAATTTCACATGACATTGTAACATAGGCCAAATATTATGAATTAGAATACACTCATAGCATTCAGTATGTACTGTGTTAGTATCTACATAAGTGATTCTGAAATAACATTTGCTCTTTCAATAGCATTATGTAGGCAATAAAAAAATGTATGGGTGCTAGGAAAATTCATGTTCACAGTAGATAAATAAAGCCCGAAAGAATACATTTGTTGAAATTTGCATTTGGTTTTGGAAAACTTCTGTTTAACAATTGAACACGGCCATATTTTAATTTTTAAGCTCTCACATGGAGAGAGTATCAACGTATTGCAGCAATTTACTTTTAGGGACATTATGCTGGGCTTTAAAATTCAAAAAATAGGATATTCCTTCTTGAATTATTTTATGATCAATGTACAGTCTCTACACAAGGAAAATTAAAGCTGTCTGACAACTCATAGAAACATCACTGGCTCTTAAAGATGTAGGAAATTACATAAGAGCATGAAAAGTACTGGGTAATTTTGGAGTTTCATCTCTAAACACAATTGTAAAGACATCTGTCTTTCAATTCTTTCTCCCTCTTTCTTCTGAAGCATGGCCTTTTAATTCTTGCCCTTTTAAATATTTTTGCCTACTGTAGCTTTGCTTCTTAATGTACTGGTTGATCTAACCAGGCTAAGAAAGTATTTACAGGGGATGTTGCTTTTATCTGTATTCACAGAGAATGCTAACAAATTAGAAGAAAGTGCCAGAGAACACCACATACCTTGCCCAGAACATTACAATGGCTTCTGCATGCACGGGAAGTGCGAACATTCTATCAATATGCAGGAGCCATCTTGCAGGTAATGTTTTCACCCTTTAACTTTTAAATGTATAAAGTAAAAATATAGAAACTAAATTCTGGATGTTTACAGAGAATTGGATGGCATTCTGCCTGAATGGGTGATCAGCAGCCAAACTTTTCTTTCCCTCTCCTACACACACACAGACACACACACACATATGCACAAACTAGAAAACAACAAAATGTGTGTACATACCCAAGTACTATGTAACACATCATTATATACACTCTTCTGGTGGAATTTTAAATTGTACCTTGGGCATTACAAGTTCCCTAAAGACACAGCCTCCTCTGGTTTATTCATCACTCTTTCCCATGGACACAGAGCAGTGCTTGGCACAGATCAGGTACTTGATAAATATTTCTCAAACAAATGAATGGATGAGGCCTAAAGATAACACGGTTGCTTTGGGGAGGCTGTCTTTTCCAAAGTCCTTCAGGTCTTCTAATAAATATCATCAATCTTGGTTTTGCTAGGATCCACTATCCACAAGGCTTGTAGAGTGAGATATTAGCTATACCTCCACAGATTCAGACTCAGTTGAGACACAAAGAAATTGCTTGTCTGGATTTAGGTAATAAATACAAATATCTGCTGAATACTCATGGATAGAACATAATTATTTCAGAGACGATAAAGCCAAAGTGAAAAAAACAAACGTATTTTTTATTAAAGGAATATACAAGCGGCAAATGATGAAACAGGTTGCATATTGCTGCTATACACTGAAAGGAGTTTCTCTCTCTTGTTCTCTTCCTTCTCTCCCCTCCCTTCTCCCCCTCCCGTCTCCTTTCCTCTCCCCCTCTTCTTCTTTTTCTTCATCTTCTCCTTCTTCTTTCTTCCTTTCCCTTTCCCTCTCTCTCTCTCTCAAGAACTGCCTTCCTTTCATGTTTTCCTTCATTGAATACACTAGCACTTGCCTTCCAGTAGAGCAGCCAGGAACAGTGAGAAGTTGCACCCGCTGCCCTGTCATCCCCAGCAGAGTCGCCATTATTAAACCTCTCTGATGCAGAGAGGAAAGATCCCAGGACGTAATAATGAGAAATTCAAAGTGAAGTACTAAAATAGTTGCGCAAAGTCAATGACAAGTTGATCCCCACTAGCACTGTTTTCATGTGAGTTGTTCCCTCGTTTCCTGGTCAAATGCTAATTCTAACACGCGGATTGTCTACCTGAGCTTTCTGATGAGGGCTGAGCGAGGGAGAGACAGCCTTCGTCCTCAGATGAGTAGCGCATGGGCTTGTTTTGCCGAACCAACCATATTGCCTACATCATAATTACTTTTTTCCTACTGAAATTTAATTCTCTACCATAAGCAGACAACTTTATGACCAGTAAATTAAAGAAATCACTCTTGTTGTACCTCTGGCCCTAACACTTTTTAACATTTATTCTAACAGTAGCATAGGGAATGCTTTATCCAAAAATAGATAAGTAGTACTATTTTTTATACTCATGTCATCAGAAACATGTCTTTTCTCAAGCAATTATGTTGACTTAGGTTAATTAAAGAGCAAGTTAAATAAAATGTAAAGCTCACCTGAAAAAATATACATAGAAAGAATAATTATTCCTGGGCTTCTCTCATCTCTCTATATTATCACTACAAATTATCTACCAACTCTCCTATCTTCAAACTCATATAATAAAGTATAAAAAGATACTGCATTATCTTTGAAATAAAAAACACAAAGAGATCTTATGGAAAACAAGTATTTGAAAGGCATATCTACAAAGTACTATTTTTTTAAGAGCAGGAAAGGGAAACAAAAGGCCCTAATTTCACAATGAAGATAAATAGCTATAGGCCAACTATAAAAATGAGTCCAGCAACTACAGGTAACTGGACACTATTTCTTCCAGGTGTGATGCTGGTTATACTGGACAACACTGTGAAAAAAAGGACTACAGTGTACTATACGTTGTTCCCGGCCCCGTCCGATTTCAGTACGTCTTAATCGCAGCTGTGATTGGAACGATTCAGATTGCCGTCATCTGTGTGGTGGTCCTCTGCATCACAAGGTCAGTAACTGTACTCAGTGGCCACCCACATGAAGGGATATGTCATTCCTCCTTGTCTTAGAGCTCTCTAATTACAAGTCCCTTCATGGACTCTGCAGCCATCCATTCTCTGGAGTCCTATTTCCTCATCATAACAGCATTGGAATAGCCAAATGGAAAGACATTGACTTTCGTGCTAGAGTGGTACAAATTTTTTTCCTTATTTTTGCATTATGATGAGGATTATTTATTTTCTAAGGAAAGGTTTTTTTCCCCCTTCTAATGTGTAATACCAATCTTTGTTTAAATATGCTTTTCTCTTTTAGCTATAAAAAGTCAGTCTTCATTCAGACTACTAACAGACTATTTAAACGAGCAGTGTTTCCTGACTTACTCGGATTAGTATGCCAAATGAGATCACAGAATAGATTTTATACAAGGCCTAGAAAAGTATTAAATTATAGCTCTCATTTAGGGCACTTATATTTCCAAGTATAACTCTCACGTATAGTCATTTTTAACATATTTGATATAAACCACAAATATATTTTTATCTTAAGTTAACAAAATAATTTTTAATCACAAAATTCAAAGAAAATAGTTATAATGAGAATGATTATGTTGTAGTACATGAAAACCTTTGATATGTGGAAACACGCAGCAAATTTCACAACAAGCTTTCATATCAAACCCCCAAACAGTCAGACAGTAATTGTTTCCTGGAGAGTTAGGTTGAGAGAAGTACATAGATCTCATCCAGTTTCAACAGGAAAGAAAACCATGAATAATTAGTAATGTCTGGCATTGGGCTTGGAGTAAAGGAGGGAGGCCAGGTATGGCTTACCTTCATTAGCGTGTAAATTCATGGTAACCAAGAATTAGATTCCAAACCGAATGCATATTATTTATGTCCTGTCTAACCAGAAATGTTACTGAAGATTCTTTGTTCTGATCTGATTTCACTCTGCTTGAGATAAAAGTTCCAAGGAAGTTTTTCAAGGTTTTTGTCAAATTCACAAGGCATTTAGACTTTCAATCATTTGTGCAGCTCTACAGTAAATCAGAATGTTCCCCAAAAAGTTATTTTAAGAAGACAAGAAAATAAAAGAAAGTATCATATCTTTAGAAAATAAAGGCCATAATACATCTCTATATCTGTATTGTTCTATCTTCTCTGAGGACAAGTGTGGCATTTGCTCTTGAAAAAGACAAAATATGGTTCATAGATCCTTCCCTGGCCTAACGGCTTAAGGGAACATCATCGACGGGAGCTCTGTGCTACTCGAAGCCAAGCTGAGTTCATCAACTTGACTCTTATGTTTAGATGCCAAGTGAGTCAGTGGATTACATTAAAATTGATTCTGGGGAGCATAAAAATAACTCAAGAAACCAAAAATACTAAGTATAAAAGAAAAGATAGAAAAGAATCTAAAACACAGGAAACTGTGCCACATTACTCCAGGGGTCTTGAGCCTTCTAAGTAATATCAGCACATGAAAAATGAAATTCATATTTAATAGATATAAAATCATAACAATTTGATTTGCTACTTCATGTACTGACAAAACTGCAGAACTTTAAATATTTCAGCAGATGTTTAGAAGTCTTATTAATCAACTTCATTCCCATGTGTAATAAAAACAACTGGAATACATAGGGTCCTTATCTCCCCAGGAATTGTGTCTCTGTGTGTGTGTGTATGTATATGTGTACACACACGCACCAATACATATACATATACATTTGGTAACATTATGAAGGAACAATTATCCCCGTTTTCAAGATAGGGACTCTGAGGTATGAGAAGTCAGCAAATTGCTGAGTATACACAGCTGAGCAATAAGGGCAGAAATGGAATCTAGGCTGCCTAGTATGAGAGCCTGTGCACTTAACCACCAGTCATACTGCCCCTTGGCTGGTCAAGATGTCTGTATTCTGATGGTCAAGACAACCTAACTGAGCTCCAAATTAGGCAAGCCATTTTTTTAAGACATACGGCTGTTTTCATTTTCCATGTAAAAACAAAACAAAACAAAACCTATCTTCTGTTTACTTTTGAGGAGGAGAAATAGCACATGAACTAAACTGGCATTATTGTAATGCATTTTATAAAACTCTCCTAGGCAATCCAAGCTTTCCAAAATCCAAGAGTCATACTAGTCAATAAACTACACTATTCTCAGTATGGATTCATTTCATTCACTTGAAAACATTCTGCACAAAAACCAGACTTTCCAGCTAGGCCATCCTCCCCTCTAACCCTTCCTGCCCAAACCCTCTCTTCCTGGTGACCTGGCCACACTCGTCCGTCAAGACCTTTTCCAAAACATCTAGTTGCTAAAAGATTTACAAAATTACACGAAGCAGAGGTCCCCTCATTCTCTTTAATTTTCTTTTAATCTCATTGTCACCTGGTCTATCCTCTTTTCTTTCTCTTCTCCTCTTCCCACTTTCTTTCTTTTCCTAATTCTTTCCCCTTGTTTTTACTATTTTAGTCAAATATCTGTCCTTCTCCTAAATAAACATGTGTCATAAAGAATACAGACATCTAGAGACATGTTCTGAAATGAAGAGAGTTGCCCTGCTGAGAAGATGTATTTTCAGTCTTTTATCTCCAGCTCCCACTTGCTGGGAATGTGACTTCCAGCTCCATGTTCATTTTGACAGATCTACCCCAAAAAAACCCATATATGTATATACTATATACATTTACTCACATATGAACATATATATGAATATATATTTTCTGACACCCCCAGCTTATTATAATAGGATTTTATATGAACTTTATATTGTTATTTTTATTGGTATTGTCAAAGCATTATTTTATTATAAGAGAAAAGCTACTATATCAGAGCTTTTCAGATAATTTGACTGAGTCTTAGCTTTTTATAGAAGCTAAATAATTGGTACCAATTTATGTCTCTAGCTTATAACATTAATATACAAAATGATAGTAGGCTGAACCAAAACAATATCCCTTTTCATTACATATCCCATATTAACAGTTGGCTCACTCTCTGGTTTGATAGGATTTAAACTTGTAGCACTGAAATGTCAATATAACATTCATCCTTGGGACATTTAAAGTATCAAGTTGTTGAAGACCTTTAACATGAGATTAGATGAGCTCACACTTGCTTGATTGCATTGTGCTGAGTCATTGTTTGAGCCCTGATGAGTAAGGTGTTGAGGACTAGGTAAATGTATTCCTCTTCAACTTCCACCTCTGTTCTTCAGTTCTCCTCAACAGATGCTTAAAGACAACTGCAAGGAGAAGCAAAAACAAAAAACAAAAACAAAAACCTCTTCCAACATAATTCCAGCTTCTGCTAATAATAAATTCTTTCGTCTGAAATATTTTAATAATTTGCTTAATCCACAACTTCACTCTGTGATTGTGGGACCAGACTTTAGGTAATAGCACTGGACTAAGATCTGTAAACTTTCCAACCTTCTAGGAAATGCCCCAGAAGCAACAGAATTCACAGACAGAAGCAAAATACAGGGCACTACAGTTCAGACAACACAACAAGAGCGTCCACGAGGTTAATCTAAAGGGAGCATGTTGCACAGTGGCCGGACTACCAAGAGCTTGGACTACACAATACAGTATTATAGACAAAAGAATAAGATGAGATCTACACATGTTGCCTTGCATTTGTGGTAATCTACACCAATGAAAACATGTACTACAGCTATATTTGATTATGTATGGATATATTTGAAATAGTATACATTGTCTTGATGTTTTTTCTGTAATGTAAATAAACTATTTATATCACACAATATAGTTTTTTCTTTCCCATGTATTTGTTATATATAATAAATACTCAGTGATGAGAAAAAAATTGGCGTTCTTAAATTTGCGGTATCTCCTAACTGTAAATATAATCAAGCTAGTACAATCTGTACAAGTACCAGTATTTTATCTTTCTCCACATCTTGAGACAGAGCATTAGTTTATACAGGACTCAGTGGCTAGGTTTTGAGTGATTCCAAGATCAAGGGAAATGATGGTTATTGGAAAAGAGAAAAAATAGTTTACTTTCTATCGAGTGAGGAAAAAATATTTCAGATCTTTGAATCATCTCTATTTTATCAGCTTTCTTCCCTGGTCTTCCATTTTCATCCCCAGAGCAGAAAAATCTCTGGCATATAAATTAAATCAAAGAAGAGGGGGAGGGAAAGTGCTTTATAACTCATAAAGGAGAGGGAAAGAAGATATTGGTTTTTATTTGGGAAACATCTTAGAATCTCCCAGTTAAGTGCATATATCTGAAAGGTCCTAAACAAGCTACATATTAGGAATACACAGAGCACAAAATCTATTCCATTTAGGTGAGTGGAATTAACAACTAGGAAGAAATTCTAATAACATCATTAAATGTGTAACACCAAATCATGAATTCTCAGAAGCACCTTGCTATATTTACAGTATATGGTTCTTTAAAAAGAAATTAGAATCACAACCAAATACCTCATGAATAACTTCATGGCTAATGCAGCACCATTATTTGAAATGGAACTAAGGTGATAATATTTCATGAAATGTGCTTTATATATATGATAAGAACGAAAATTAATCCCATAGCATATGAAAGACCTTGGTGGGAAATCGATATAGATTTCTGAGCACACAAATATGTATGACCACTTTGGAAAAAAATAAACTGTAAAAATTCTCAAAGAATAAGATGAAAGTAACAAATCAAATAATTGCCTTATTATCATTTAGTCCTTCATAGCTTTCTGTGGCTAACAGAGTAAATCTAAATAAAACTTTCTTTGTCTCCTTCAAATGTCCTCTGCACGTACTGAAAGGAATGACACTTCTGTGTCCACAAAAAAAAAAAAGGACAAATGTCAAACCAACACTTTCTGAATAGAAAATATTCAGTGAAAAATAAGTTTCCTGAAGTGATATTTAAGATATTTGTTAAGACATTTTTTAAAAGGTGACAATCTAAATAGTATTTAGGACTCTGTGAAAAATCTGGTTTTCTAGGTTAGTCAGCACTTTGAAAAGTGTGAATCTATAAGCATAACCGTCACTCAAGTGTTTCCATAAATTGGTCGTAGGTTACTTGTATAAACAAACTCTATTTAAACTTCCACATGGAATTTTAGTTTGGTTACCAGGTGCAGAGATGTAACTAGCCCTGATCTCCTTTGTGTAAGACAGGAGTCATGGCAAACAAGCCTTGCCTTCTCCTAAAGGAAGAACAAAAATACAACATGACAGGGCTTAGTAGAGTTAGAAAGAAACAACAATTCCACTGACTTTTACTTGTAAGAGTAGGAAATGACTTGCTTCATTAAATATTGATATATTACTCTGTGTGAATTTTTATCAAAGGATCATAAACCTAAGTGTTGGAAAAGTCCTTGGAGTTAATAATACAGTACGTTCCTATTCACCTCTATGCTCACCCAACCCATGAAAGAATCCCTTTTAAAAGATGCATAACAAATCTTTGCTGTACAGTAGAAACTAACACAACATTGTAAAGCAACTATAGTCCAATAAAAATTTTTTTTAAAAAGATGCATAACAAATCTTAAGTGAGTACATAACTATGTGCCAGCCACTATTCAAGGTCCTAGGGAAACACAACTAAAACATGACCTCTACTCTAAAGGAACTCACAATCTTGTCCTAACATAATCATCTACCCTCTACTTACATATATCTATCACTTGGAATTTTATTCTTCATCAATTCTAATTTTGAGACCATTTCTTTTTCATATTGAGTTGAAATTTACTTCTCTATGGTTTCTCCCCATGGCTTCTATTTTTCCTCTCTGGAGCAAAGGAATAATGACTTACATGTTTAAAAATATTAGGACAGATACTATGTTTTCCCACTCACTTGTGCAAGTATTTTCTCACTCTTTGCAAGTATTTTCTTCTCCAGGTGAAATATCCTTAATGTCTTCATCTGATATTCATGTGATATGGTTTCCACTTTCCCCTAACACCTGCATCATCCTTCCTTGGACAGACTCTACTTTGTCACTATATATCTTAAGTGTAGAGCTCATAATTGCACCGTCTGCTACAGTTGTGGTCTGACAAGCACAGAATATAGTAGAACTTGTAGAAAGCAAATTTAACTGAGAGCCATGATCTCTAAATTCAAGTCCTACTTTGATCACAAATTTGGCGTGGAACCATGAGCAAGTCATCTCACATCTCAGGTCTCAATTTCCTCATCACTTCTAATCTCTGTAATTCCAAGATTCTAGATATTCAGAAATCAGGCACTATACTTTTATTATTACTACCTAAGACCACATTAGCTATTTTTGCTGCTCAACTTAAATTCAAAACTCTTTTTAAATAAACTGCTATTAAGCCATGTCATTCACTCATTCGTTCATTCATCACTCATTCATTCATTATCCATTTATTATACATTATACATGTACTGAGGGCCACCAATTACCAGCACCATACTAAGCTGTAAGACAAGGATAAATAAGGCAGAGTCCCTGCCTGAAAGGGATGAGATCATCCTGGTCCTTGCATCAAAATCTCACAGCCCCATTGGCGAGACTGGGAAGTAAATAGTAAATTATAAAGAATGTAACAAAGGCTACGATAACGTTCGGTTCAGAGTGCTTGGGGACCCTCCAGGAGGAATCTCCAGGCTGAGTAATGTGCTTCTTCACAGGATGTGAGACACACAGGATGACTTCATCATTGTCCACACAAACCCTGACTTCTTGCTTCTGAGATTTTATCTACTTTTCCTACTCTCTTCATGCCCTTCTTCTCTCCATAATACACAGAGCAAGTAATAGCTTATCAGTGAGGCCTCCTTGACCCCCTTGGCTGTCTTCCTAATCCTGTTATGGTACTTTCCATGTTATTCTTTAACTGTCCATGCAAGTCTGTCTTTCCCTTAGTCTGGGAGCAAGAAGGCAGAAAATCAGTGCCTTGCCAATTGTTTCCATTTATTCAATAAACATTTATTGGGTGCCTATGTCATACCAGACATGATTCTAGGTGCTGTTATGCAGCAATGAAGTGGAGAGATCTCTACTCTCAGGTTCACATCCTAGCAAAAGAAGTGGAGGTGAGGATTAACCAAACAATAGACAACAACAACAAAAACTAGAAAGTTTTCAGCTCTATTCAAAAACTTAAAAATAGAATGAGGTGATTCAGGGTGACTGGGTTTGGTGGGGACTGGGTCCCTCCAAGGAGAGAGTAGTACTTAAAACTTGGCCTCTGAAGCCAGACAGAAATGGATCCCAGTCTAAGCTCCACTTGACTAACTACTTAACCT
This sequence comes from Balaenoptera acutorostrata, assembly GCF_949987535.1. Classification (NCBI taxonomy): domain Eukaryota; kingdom Metazoa; phylum Chordata; class Mammalia; order Artiodactyla; family Balaenopteridae; genus Balaenoptera; species Balaenoptera acutorostrata. The sequence goes on along the minus strand of NC_080071.1, from coordinate 51,487,896 downwards.
TGGGCAAATTGCCTAATTTCTTTATGCCTCATATTTAAAAATCAAGAGAAAAATGCTTCCCACACTCAATATGACTGTTATGAGAGATAAGCAAGACAATCCATGTTCTGCTTAGAACAAGGACATGCACAGAGTGGACTTTCCATATGTGGAAATTATTTTTTAGGAATATAATAAATATTTGTTGTAAAAGTAATTAAGAAGAAGGAACGATATGTCATCAGTTAAATAAAGCATAATGGGAGTCATATGGTTAGAGTTAGAAGGAATCAAGCAGTCACGCTCACTCAAAGGAGCATTTCTTGTCTCTTCGGAGACAAGAGAGCTGTTTCTGGGAAAATAAGACAATATAAGTTAAGAAAAAAATACCGCTCCTATTATTTCTTTTTTCAAATGGGTCCACTGGCATCGTGTCTGAACAAGAGGAGTGATCATTCTTTCATTTTAAAAGAGGTGTATCCTGATAAAGCACATAGCGTTAAACCTCTCGTGTGTTTCCAGGCACAAGATGAGTGAGTCAATATTGCAGTGACTTTGCAAGGCCAAATTCTTTACTTTCATGAATCCTTGAGGAAAAGTCAGTATAGACTATTGAAATATGACAGAGAGTATCTCAAAGTCACGTTAGACTCTCTACTAATGTTTCTCTTCAGATGCTACTTCCCTTTTCCAAAGTCATGCAGCACCTGAACCAGCTGTTTCTGTTCCTAGTTACAGTAGACATTTCACTTACATAATTAATCATCTGGATATCAATCACAAAAACCTTTTCATTGAATTAACTGATATCTTTATATGTAATAGACATTTCACTTACATAATTAATCATCTGGATATCAGTCACAAAAACCTTTTCATTGAATTAACTGATATCTTTATGTGAGCATCCATATTACATGAAGGATGAAGGATTATATAAGGTAATGGTATTGGTTTTTATAACTAATGCCTGAATATGCAAATGAGTAAGGCCCTTTGAAATCAACATCAGGAAGGCGGGGATGATGTGCAGCCCACCTGGTCAGAGTCAGGCCTCCTTCCAGCCTCACTCTGGACAAAAATCTACGTTACTAGTCCACTTACTTTGGGAATGTAACCAAATTCAATCCAGCACGAGAACCTAATTCAGAGTTAATGAGAGCCCAAAATCAGGGATTATGGGAGAGAGGGGGAGAGAGGACAGGAGCAGTCCTGGTCCTCTATTCCTAGTGGTCCCATTGCCATTGCCGTACCTGCCAGTCTTCCTGATCCAACAGAGGCACACCCTCTACACAAGGCTTAGCCATAGTGGCCTCCGGAGGCAGCGGCTCTCAGGACCCATCCAGTCAAGCAGTCAACCCCTTCTGCAGGGCACACTTGGAGAGGGGTCTGTGTCCTTCCTCCCTGTGGGTGTCTCCCCTTGTCGGGCTTCCTCCCCTTCTCAAGATCCTAACCACTTTTTTCCTTCACCTCATGAAGCCTCCATCCTCTGTTAAAGCCCTTCTCTGCCATAATCCATGGATTTAGTCCTTGAAAACAAAGGCCTTTATATGAGCCAGGCTATGAAAACAAAGCAGAGAGTAATGACCCAAATTGTCACCACAGTACAACAAATTATTAAGAAACATGTTACATCAATAGCACTTGGTTAACTAGCAAAATTAGAAAATATAGGTAAGTCAAACACAGAAATTAATCCCACCAACAAAAGATAAACACCATGGTGTTTATGTATGTCATTTCAGATAATTTCTGTGAGTATGGGTTGAGGTTTTTATAAGACAATAAAACATTTTTTAATAAACTGAATGCTCACTAAAGAATAAGCTACAGAGTTTCACAGTCATTTAAGCACGATTTATCAACCTACACACATATATGGTGTGGTTCTTGAGTAAGTTTCAATCCCTCAGCTAAGAATCAGTGAGGCCTTCAAAAAGTTTAGATGAGGATCTCTAAGCCATCCGTTTGCACGTTTATCTTTCTTTCCCCCCATAACACTAATTTCCCACCATCTCCCATACTACTTACCCTTCCTGTCTCAGTGCTCTCATACTACTGGCAAGCTATTCTCAGTCTCGTAGTCTGCAACTGTCCAAAGTGTACCCATAAAGCCTCATCGACAGAGCTTCTCCTTAATTGTCCCTGCGCCTAACTTGGATCTACTGAGATCTAGAGGTGCTAGAGCAGCTTTACCCTCCACTCACCATGAGGAAGTTTTGGTTCTCTTTTCACTCTGTGGAAGCCTCTCTCTGATTCCTAGTCTAGAGAAGGGTTTGACCATTTCACCATCATTTAGCTTCAAGGTGGTCATGCCAAAGCTGCCATTCCTACAACAGTTCACATTTCAGTTAAACTCAGCTCATGAGGGTGCTAACCTCTGAGCTGAGTTGTTTCCCAAACTGGGCTCTTCTTCCCTGCCTTGTATGTTGCGAGTAAAACGCTGCTCCCTGGCATTAATTGAGGCAATACATTTGGTTCACAACCAGCAGTTAGTATAAGTAGTATAACATTAAATAACAATAATTAAGGTATGTACTTATTATTACTTTTATTTATTAAAAAATAGATACCCTGATTATACTGAAAGGTACTTGAACCAACTTTCAAACTTGAGCACAAGATAAAACTGAATAATTAAAGATAATATAAGAATATTATATCACTTAAAGGATATAATTGGTGCCACCCATCAAGTGAGCTGAAGTTAGCTACTATAAAAGAGCACTGAATTGTACTGGATGAACTAGTCCAGTAAAGGCAGTCTATTCTTCTAACGGGCTCTACTATGTGTTACGTCAAGGGGTCTCTTCACAAGAACAAAGACAAAGAGAAAATGCTGTGGCCACTAGGGAACACACTTACCTCCTAACTAATTACTTGAAAAAAATTCTTAGCTAGAAGTTACCTCATCTGTTCACATCCATAACCTCTGGACCAACGGCATTTCAAGTAAGACACCCTCAGAGTGAGAAATAACGATATGGGGGAAGGGGAAGAAGAAAAGGAGCAAGAAAGAGCTGAGAGAGGAATCAAAGGCTGGGGGAAGGTGAGAGGGAGGGACACAGCCAACAACTGGATTGGGAGGAGGGGGGCAATTATGGGAAGAGGAATTTAAGAGATGGTTCGTTCAAATAGTCCTTCAGACAGGAGCACGTCTAAAGCATTTAAGCAGGATTGCAGGCATATGGGATGGCAGCAAGTAAGCAGCGGGCAGGAAGGTGGTGCTCCTGGGAAGGCCTCTTGCCCTGAAGTCTCAAAAGACCAACCTGCTGCGTGTACGGGGTTGGGAGGCCAGCAGCTGGCTTGGCAATCTGGGCAGAACGAGGCCAAGGCACTACTCCAAAGATGACTGTTCAGGCCTCCGGGTGAGGAGGAGAATGTGTTCAAAATAAAAGTTTTGTCATGTGCATATTTTCTTCCTCACAATTCTTGACCTCAAGATATGCAGATCAGATTCTTTATATTCTGCCGGACAACCTTGTCCCAAAGCTCTGGATCTGCTCTCTAGATAGAGAACAAAGGAACAGTTCACCCAGCGGCTACCCCTCCTTGTCGGGCTGTGGAGGCGCTGTGGCCATCACACACGCAGGCTGCTGGATACTATCTGATCTGGGGTCATAAAGCAGCCCTGAGCACCCTTAGAAAAGACGTGCTGAGAAGGGAAGCAGACCAGCCCCTGCTTACAGAAGACAAATCCATCTGTGGTCTGCCTGGGAAAATATGGGTCAGAACTGCCAAGCAGAGCAAACCATTGGAGAGCATTGTTTAGGTGTGAAAGGATGAGCAGAAAGAGAAAAATGACTGCTCTAGAAGTGGAGGTTAGGGAAGAAACTGGAAGGGAAGCCCCAGGGAAGCCCCACCTCTCAGCTCTTCTGAAGGCACGTGGATTCGTTCTTCACTGGACAGCACGAGCAGAGCCAGCGATGTGTAATTAAGCTCACAGACCAAAGTCTGGTGAACAGCCGGTGAGGTTGCCGACATCCCCCCAGAGGGCTGAGACTTCACTGCACCAGCATCCGCATAATAACATGATATTTCTCTTTTAAATAAGATGTACACGAATGTTCACTTGTGCCCAATTACAGTAATGCATGATTTACATAAAATTAACTCTCCTGCTTAATTATAGTCATGCAGGGATTAGGAAGAAAAGGCTTTTACTTTGTAAACATTGTATGCTTTAACTCTTAGCCTCTTTGTGAAATACGACTGGCCCAATCGCAAATGAAGACAAGTCCCTTCGTCACTGGGGTTTACCAAACGTTGTCTTCCTGTCTGTGAGGATTATGTGTAAACTGAGTCACCAGAGTCTCGATCCAGTTAGAGCAGAGATCCAATTCTTCCACAATGTGAATGTATAAACTGGAGTGCTCTGTAGCAAGGAGCTAGGGTTTAGAAGTTTTGTATCCAGTGCGGAATTTAAACCGTCTGGGTAAGGAATCTGCAAAGGGCAAGAGAACGAGTCTCTAGTTTTCCAGAAGCGGCGAGGAAAACGTTTTCTTCAAAGGGCGATCCAAAGCTGCTTTGACAACAAAATGATTAAAGGCTGACTCTTCTCTCATCTTACATCTGTCACTTTTCTGCATTCCTTTTTGCCACAAACATGAACACAATTTTTCTCTGAATAAGACTTCAGATTGCACATTAACGGGGAATTAAAAGTGAAGTTCAGTGCAACCCACACCAAAAGCATTTTTTTTTCCCCAGTCTCTGCCAGACCCGGTACCAGAAAACTAGAATAGAAGACAAGTCATTGAGCTGGCACAGTAAGAAAATGATTGAAGGCAACAGGGATTGAAGTTTCATCGTTATCAGTTCAGTGAAGACGAGGCAATGCTTCTCTGAAAAGCTGCACAAAAATACCTCAAGGGGCCAAATGCTCACCGCACTGCCTGACCACAAAAGATGGCAATTTCCTTTTGCCACCTTGTCAACCCTCTTTTCACCTGGTACACAAAGGACCGGATACCATAAGAAAGGGATTTGAAGTGAAAAAGAGAGACAAGATAACCTGCGAGCTCCTAAGAAAACGCATGGAAGAGCAAGATCTTATAGTCAGAGCAGATGGCATTTGCCAGGAAAGGACTGTAAACTGAAATTAGGCAAATTGGTCCTTATTTTCAGAAAACTGAAAAACAGAGAAACCCATTCCTAATTCAGGGCCTGAGTTAATTTCTTTAGCAATACCTTTAAACACTATGCATAATAAACTAGATACCTGTAGCATACCAAGGACTTGTATAAGAGGCTCATTAACCAAAAATTACATTGAATATGTGAGATCTCATGGTACACTGTACAAAATTATTTTACTTCATAATCCTTCCTTGTTTATTCTGCAATAAAATATAAAACAGTGAGAACTTCTTCAAGTCCTGGAATCCAGAAGGGCTTCTGTGGGGGAGATTTTCAAAGACATCCTTGGAGAGGCTAGAGATAGTGTACAGCCACTAGTAATTTGGGGGGAAAATTGGTCCAGTCATCTGTGTTTTGTTTCCTTCTTTTCATCAGTGCAAATTTTTCTGTCAGGATCTGAGGCTTTAGAGAGATTAAGTTGTTGATTTTTTTTTCCTTCTTTGAAATGAAGGTCTTTCTGTTCTCTTGTGTTACCATCTCCCTGGCACTGGCTGCTTCACATTGTGCCTGATGCTATAAGACATTCTCACTTTAAAATGCATGAATCAACCTTGAATTTTCCATCCTCTGATCCTTCATTGAGTTGTTGTTTCACAGTATGAAAAATCCTCAAAAGCTATGACTTGAACAGTGGCCATACTCAAAGGAACACCATGCCAGATTTGATCCTGAATACACAAAATCAAAACTCCTTCCATTTCAGACAAAACCCTTTGTTTGACCCAATAGTAATGGAATGAAACTGTCCTTAAAGGACTTTTTTTTTCTAGCTATGTCTGAGGCCTTTTAAGAATTGGTACTATGATTTATTGATTGTGATAATGTATGACATACATAAAACTACAATTTATGACTAAGTATAGAAACAAAACCTGCTTTATTGATGTGTTACTCATCTTTTATAGGAGAGGAATTGTTTTGGGCACTTTATGAATACTATTTTACTTATGTATTACAAGGAGCCTCTGAAACATAATATTACTGCACCATTTTTATGACGAAGTAACTGTAAAGTAACAACTGCAAAGTTGTTAATATCTTGGCCAAGGTCACAGAGCCAGGAAGAGCCACAGTCACAATCTGAACCCAGATCAAACCAAAATCCATTCTGCTCCATGATAGCATGCTGTTTCCATTACTTTTTGTTGTATAGTACTATCATGTCAGAAGTCTTGCATCATTCAAATCTACCTGCTGGCCAAACGCTTGTTTCAATAATGCTGCCATTGTTCCAATTATTCTGATTTTTTGCTATTGAAATTATACGCAGAGACAACTTATGAACCACACCAGAACACCTGTTTCAATATAAGGATGCTGTCTTTGGGTTCCTACCTTTCTCTCCTTTCTCCTCTCCTCTTCTCTCTTCCAATTTTAGGGACCTCAGCTAGCCACACAGCTCTTTCTGCTTAGAGTTATAGGTGCCACAGGAAAGAATTAAACAAGATAATTTCAGATTTTTATAAATGATATTGTATCAGATATTATCTTGTTCATGTATATGTTTACTTGGTTTTCTATCTCTTTTAAATCTCTGGTCCCTCTAACCCCAAGGAATGTTGGGCTTCATGAGATCAAGAAGCCTGTCTTGTTCGTATGACCCCAGTGCTTAGTACAGTTCTTAGAACATTGTAGATGCTCAATTAATACTTGTTGAACAAATGAATGAATGAATGAAATTAAAGGCTTCTCTGAGCTTGGGCCAACCTACCTGAAATAACTGGCTATGTAAGTCAGAAACATAACTATGCTGCTATGGCATAAATCAGTAGAAGCTGAATAAGACATGTTCAGTTTGAAAGTTACTAGGCTCTGAAAGAGGCCCCAAAAGTCTAAGTTGATAGTACAGAGGCTGCTAAGAGGGTCTTGGAGTCTTTTTTTCCTTTTCCCTTTTTCCCTTCTAACCTTCCATAAGCCATACCAGCTTCCAGGCAGCACCCTGGTGGGGCAAAGGGTAGTATGGAGCTGGTGTGCTATAAACTGTAGTCATTACAACACGTCAGCAGCCCCCCAGCTGAGATCTTTAACTCATTGCTAGGAGAGCTTTCAAGGACATCCATTTTCAGGAAGGTTTAGGGGCATTAAATGCCTTTCACAAGCCACCAGGCTTTTTAACTCATGTGAGTCTGACACTTATTGGGTGCATTTTATCTCACAATCAATTTAATTAGGAGCTGTCGGATTAAAAATGATTTGTTGCTTCTGAAAGACACTTGAACTCTAAGATTCATTTGTAAAGCTGTTCGCTTTCCCTGTCTCTCATTCTGTCCTCTCAATACCTAGTACAAAGCAGCATGAGGGGGACAACACTGAGGCCACCTTGACTGCCAAATAAAAGTGCATAATAAAGCTCACTTAGGAAAATAAGTAAATGCTAATAATTGGAATCTTGAGGTGGCATATATATACCCTTTGGATAGTCAGGACGGAACCATGTCCTTGTCTTATTTCTTATTCATATCACTTATTTATGACCTTTTCTCAAAGGAGGTAAAGTTTTTAAGTGGCTCTGCATGGCAGAGATCAAAATGGTCAAAAGGTGAACTGATACGTAAGATAAAACTCAAACACAAATCTAGGCAGGAATAAAGGAACAAGGGGCACCTCGTCTGATTTCATTTGTTCAAGACACAGGTCCCGATTCTATCATTAGCCATTCATGTGAAGGTACGCAAGTAAAAAAGAAAAATGTTAGCTACCTAAGAACAGTACTTCCAAAGCTACCGAGGTAGAAACTGTAAAATGAACCCTGCTTTCCATGAGGTCAGCTATAAATGAGAGAGATGTATTCCCACCAGCAAAGGCAAATAGAGAGCCCTTTCTGGTGAGGAAAGCGAGTACCTTTGGATTTCACCTGCCAAGCTTTGTCATATGGAAAAGTTGAGAGTGAGGAGAGGAAAAACCGTTTGAAATGACCTAATTCTAAGGATCTATATTGTAATCCCTGCCTGTTTTAAAATTTCAAATGAAAAGAACCTGCTTAGTTAATGGCTAATAAAAATGATTAGTAGGCAGAAGGCACTGAATCTATCAGACCCAAGATGTACCAGAGAGAAAAATCCATAAGATACTATTGGAGATTAAACTCTTCTTCATTGCATATATTATTATTATGTGTTTGCACATTTATTATTAAAATTTGATTACTCTTTCCCTCCTTGGTATAAGAAAAGTAAACTGGAGGTCCAAGGAGATTTAATTGTGTTGTATTTGTTACCTGAACTGGGTCCATTCAGATCTGTCCTAGGTCTAACAAAGAAGAGACTGTGGGGACAGAACTATATTAGGAGCTACAAATTCAGTGCAAGGACAGCCGTAGCTAACTGTAAAGGGATTTACCAACTGCAAGGACCTCAGCACTGAGTACATGGAAACCAAGGCAAAATGTTAGCAATGTACTTTTAATCTCTAAGTAGAGACTTGCTCTAAAAACAAATTGCAAGGAGATCCATGAAGCCAAACTACCTATGAATAATGCACACTGATTCCTTTTTTTTAAAACAAACATCACTATAGTTTTCCAGTTGAAAAACAATGAAACACTCAGAATATATGATTTCTAATTAATTGTGGAAATTTACAGTTTAGCATTGCCGTGTTTTTTCCGTTCTTGGTACCATTCTTGAGACTTGGGTTTGGGGAGATCTGGGGGAAAGGGTGATGAGAACCCAAGTTTGAGAGCACAAATACCAGCTTTGAGAAGGTGGTTATCTTGCACAGCCTCTGAAAAGTCTTGTCTGGGTGCTGTGACGGCCTCAGCTATTGTGGCCAAAGACTACATCACAGTGGCATTTTGGCAGCAGGCTGTTTTGGCAGGGAAGTTGAATCCTGGTAGAAGCACAATCTGCCTGGTTTTATGCTGTTTCAGAATCAGTCGCATGTCCTAATCGCTTTTTAAGGTGTGTAAAATATAGTCTAGGAAACAAAGAGATCTGAGAATTTGTTCAATAAAAACAAAAGCCTACCAAATGGTGAGGAGGTGGGGCAAGGCATACCGCTTAAGGTTCTGCGTCGTGTTTACACTTCCTGGGGAAAATATCCACTCTCTGTGAATTACCCTAGATACTCATACATCAGACAACCAAACTCTAAGTTTCACTTTGAGTCTGTGAAGCCCTAGATAGTACATACCTGTTGAAACCAAGACTGCCTGCTGCCCTATGTCTCATTAAAGGCACTACAATCAGCAGGGTTAGATTTGCTGACCATCCTGATGAATACCTGAAAGGGAAGAAAAGAAACGAAGAACTCTCCCTAAGGAATCTCTTTACCAAAACCTTGTGTAGTACTTTTAAAGTCTTCTTCGTCAGGATGGGATTAGAAACCTTTCCCCTGACTTATGGATGTCTTAATTTTATGAAACACTGGTCAGATGTTATAACTTAGATTGAAAACACAGCCTTCCCTCTCTCTTCATTCAGCATTGAAATGGTATCTATTTAGTTCAGCCATCTTGGTTAGAAAATACAGGAAAATACAGCAGCGTACCAAGACAATTACTGGCAACATCATGATTATATGCGTGCATGGAATATGTGTTTGACAATCAGGGCCTTCAGCTATTAAAATGCTTGGTGGGTTCAAAATTACTATAAATTCCTTTTGAAGGTAATTTTCAAAAGTGAAACATTCCCAAAATTGAAGAATCGTTTAGATCTTTGAAAAATTAAAACAATAAATGAAGTTCAGGACGAAAGTTCAATAAGAATGAGAAATAATTCATGTAAATAGAAAAGATTCAAGAAGGTTACGTCAGATTTTAACTATCCTAGCATTATTAATTTAATTTCTAGTCATTATGATAATACCAAGCATTTAGAATGCATTTAGTGTTTATGTAGATAGAACCACTCCTTCTCAAAATTACAATTTTGAATTAATATACTATTAAAAATGTCACTAGAAAGTGCTTTTGTTATTCTGCCAGTGGAATAACTGTTCCCTGTTTCTTTTTATAAATGAAGTTTCAGCATTTATTTTTTGATCCTCCTTAGATTTTGAAAACTGTAATGTTTCTGTTTAAGAATTCTCCTCATGCTACATTAGTGCCATGTTCTTTGACAGCATAAAAATATGCAAATATAGCCTTTTTAATGGTGATTTTCATTTTGTTACTGTCGTTTAACTAAGAAACAACTGATGATGTTTCAACTTATCACTTACAACAGTGAAGTTACTGAATTGATATTTATATGCAGAGCAGATGACACAGAAACAAATATGTTTGAACTACCATCTGCACCATGTTGATTTCTTCCTTAAAGTCACAACAGAGTTGTTGAAGTACAGCCTTAGAGGGGAAAATCAGACTCGGGGGGCAGAGATGGCACATTACTACCCAAGAAAAATTGGTCAGTGAGGTTTGCTGAATTTTGGAGATGGGCTGTGGGGAAGAGAAGGAGAAGAGGAGTGTGGGACTGTGAAGTCTGCAACTTCATAGGAGTCATTCCATTTTGGCAACAAGAGCTCTCTCTGCTTTTTGGCCCTCCATCTCCCAGGCTGCCCACTTGGCTCCTTGCCTCATTGCCTACCTCTCCTTGCAGCCAGTATTACACAGCTTCTCCATCTGTTGTTGGTTGCCAACCTGCTGCTTAGGAAACCCCAGAATACTCTGCGCTGAATTACGTGGGAGTGGCCCCTTTCACAGCTATTTGAACTGAGTGAGGCAGGCAGCTGGGTGGGAGGAAAGCTGGCGAGCAGAGCTTTGCTGGGGCCACGTGCCTAGCAAGGCTAACTCCCAAAGGTGGGAGTTTAGCTCAGGAGTCGCTAGAAGATGTCATATAGGAAGCTTGGGTTATTCCAAAATGATTAGAAAATGAGGAGGAGAACTCCTCATAATGGGCCAGTGGATAGAGTATTGTAATGAACGAGATTTTTCTCCTAGCTTGACCTAAGTAAATGATGCTAAACAATTCAATAAACTCCACTGTGCCTGAATTCCTGATGCTGGGATAGCCAGACCTCATCTTCATGGGTAGAAAAATGAGGTTTCTTTGAAGTCTCTCTACCCTCCCCCTACACACTTTCTACCCAGCTTGTCTCCATTCATGTATCCCATTAGCAGGCAATAATAATGATAATTATAGTTAACATTAATTGGGCACTTAGTTTTTGACATAATTGGTGTTAAGCACTTACTGCTGAATAATTTCTATTTGTCCCTCAGAGCCACTCTGTATGTGTCCTCACCCTTTTCTGTGCCCTTCTCTGTGCCCTGGGAGGCTGACCACTCTGGACTTCATCTTTAGACTCCCTTGTCTTTTGACTTCTGGACGGGTTGAGCTTACATGTACAAGTCACTGGCAGCAGATCGGTGGCAGGGAGAAAAATGAGATCAGGGTATTATTCCCTGTCTGCCTTGTCAGAGCAGATTGGCTGTGTTCCTCCACGGAAAACCTTAACCAGCAACCATCTCCTATAGCTACAGATTCCTCCCCTTGCCCCTTCAGGCCTGTTGGTGGTGACTGCTCTGTTTCACCATCCCTTGTTCCTTTCCTTAACCCTGCCTATACCTTTGTGAACATTCCCTTTACTAAATTCTTCTTAATCACTTGACTTGGGTGGGCCAGCTATTCCCTGCTGGGACCCTCTGATGCACACACATAGAATCCTCTTAACAATCCCAAGAGGTAGGTTTTCTTGTATAGGTGGGGAAACTATGACTTAAATTGCTTTAGAACTTGCTCCAGGTCATGTATCTGGTGAACACAATGGCCAAAAGGCAAACCCAGCTTTCTAACTTTAAACCAGTACCCAGTATTGGCAATATGATCAATTCCAACTTCATAATATTTTCTTATTGTATAAAATATTATTTATTTGTATTAGTCTGTCTCTTACACTTATCATTGCAAAACCCCAAATTCTTGCTTAGACTGTCACAAACTCTTACAACCCTATGATATTAGGGAATATTTACTTGGTTTTACCTAACAGAAAACAATTCAAGTTAGCATAAGAAAAAAAGAAAATAAATTTAAGTTGTGGTGGGAAGCCTTAAATAGCCCCCATGATCTCCACCTCCTGGTATTTATGCCCTTGTATAATCCCCTCCCCTTGAGTGTCGACCAGATTTATTAACTTCTAATAAGTAGACTATGGCAGAAGTGATGGGATGGCACAAGATTACACTATTTTTTTTAGTGGCGTCTATCTTAGGTATTTGCTCTTTCTCATCTATCCTTGGATCACTGTCTCTGGGAAAAGCCAGCTACCCTGTGGAAAGCCCCACATAACAAGGAAGGCCTTCCAATAGCCACAAGAGTGACTCAGAAGTGGATCCTCCCCAGTTGACCCTTCAGATGACTGCAGCTCCAGCCAATACTTGATTGTAGATTTGTGAGAGACCCTGAATCAGAACCTCTCAGTTAGGTGGCTCCCAGATTCTTGACCCACATAAACTATGAGTACATAAATGTTTCTTATTTTCAGCTACCAAGTTTTGTATTGTATTATGTATTATTATATTACACAACACTAAATAACTTAGATTTTGAATCCAAGAGTGGTTCCAAAGGAACAGAATCTCAAGGCTAAGTTATCTGAATTGTGAATCCTGTAGGCAAGTTGAACTGTGGAAATGAAGCAGCACCACTGTGTAGCACACACACCACTGCTGGTCTGCTGGCTCACCCATCGCCCATCGACATGAGGCAGTGGCCAGACCTGCCACTGCTCCATCTTCCCCTGGAGCTTCCCCTTCAGCTTCTCTGAATCCTGGGCCCGGTGTGGGTGCTCAGTTCACAGCCTTATGGAGACTGCTTAACCAGATCCTGCAGTTGTGTAAGGTCAAATACCATGAATTTCATAAATGCAACAGAAACAAAATTTTCACAAAAAGCCTAAGAAAGTCAGGAGCCAGCATAGTCAGCAGCAAGAGTTTGTTGAACTTCTTTCTCCAGCTCCACCCTAAACCCGACTCTGGGCTACCAGCTTCCCTTCTCAGGTCTCCCAGCCCAAGACTTCACACTCTTGAAAGATAATTGAATTGCTCTGGTGTGGGTCAGCTATCCTCCCCTTGACCAATAAACTGGGGGTTGGGAGTATTACATGACTTAAAAAGCATATAGAAGAGAAGAGCAAGGGCAGTACCCCACAGACCACTATGTCTTTCCAAAGGTCTCTCTGCCCCCAGTCTTTCTCCTCTGACTTATCCTACCCACTGGCATCGTAACTTCCTACCAAGTACTCAGGGTTTATCTCAGCAGGGTCTAAAACTACCATCTGAAGTTCAGATAATTCATCAAAATGCTCTGTAATCCACCCCTAATGTGCACAGGCCACTTTGAAACCCCATAAAACTACATGTGTACATAAATCATAACAGTTCCCAATTGGCCTTTTCTTATAATTACTTATGGACTTCAAACTTGAGTTAAGCTTTAAAATCTGTTATACAGTTGTCTCCTTTTTATTCAGTAATACTCCCTGACACCACACTTTGGTCGGGGTACCACAAGGAGAAAGGCTTCCTAGAGATGCTTTCTGACATTATAAATAGAGAAGTATAATTTTCTTTTTAAATTAGATTCCCATCTTTTCACTATCAGTAACGTTTGTTCAGCCAGCGAGTGATTGCCTGATAAGAAAGAAGCTGTAAGACTCTAATATGTTCTTGACAAATAATGGCAAGAGCAGTTGTGGTAGTGAGAAAGTCTTAAACGTTATCTCTGCAGGCACTGAATGGCTTTTGTTTAACAGGAGTTATTAGGTACACAAATGGGAACACTGTACATTTGCTTAAATGTGTACAATATGCTTGTGAACTTGTGCTAAAAGGATGCTCACTAAATGGTATTGTCTTCCGCTTTGTGGGGGGTTTTTTAATATCTATAGGTATTTAACTTATAAAAATGGCAATTGGAGTAATGGATCTCAATTTTTGTGTCCGTGAGAATCATCTAAAGAAGTTGTTTTGATATAAGTGCTAGCTCCAGACCCATAAATTCAGATTTAGCTGACCCAGGATAGACCTGGGAAATTAAACACTTAGTAAGCGCCCCCAGGTGATTCTGATGAAGGACATCTGCCAGTGCACGCCTTGAAATAAACATAAAAATTGAAGTAAACCCAGAATTTAAACTAGTCAGTTCCTGGCTGAATAAATACCAAAACAAAACAAAAGAAACCTTCTAATTCTTGTGAACCCAATCACATCACCAAGCCATACCGCAGTCCAAAAGGAATTACTTCTGACATGGAGGCTTGTACTGAGTGAAAAGATCAGCCAGCCACAAAGTCAAACAAGCAAAGAAAACTCTGGGAAGTAGAAAAGGTCAGAATGAGCATGAGCACCCCTCAGCCTGGGCTTCTGAGCATGTTGATAATAAGGCTTGTGAAGCTCAGCGACAGCTGAGGAAAAGTGTTCTAAACGCTAGGCAAATGAGAAAAAAGGACCTTTTTGTTTTAAGAAACGGTTTCCGCTTAGAATGTTTGGAAAATGAGCCCTTAATAGCATCCTTTTATTGGTACCAACTGCATAGATTTGGTTGCTTTTAGAAAGATGTTATCAAACAACTTCCCTGAAGACCTGCAGCCCTGTTGCCTTTGCTGTGTGTCAGGCACAATTTAACCTTCATTATGTTCTCAGCAGAGGTGTTTATGTAAGACACTGTAATCTCCATGCATTGCTTCCTCTTTTTGTTCTTCCACAGCCTCAAATGCCAGGTGCTTTTTAAAAAAGCCTGCAGTTAGCACAACTGACCTATCTGTTTTACCCAAGCTCACCCTGAGGGTGACGGGCTTTCAAAGGCTGTGCAGGTTTCAAGGATGATGGACTGGCAAAGAATGCTAAAGTGGAGCTGGTTAAACTGAATGACAGGTGCGGGTTCAGCTGACCAGGGTTTATGGCCAAGGGTTAAGGGAAACTCAGGGATTCAGGTCGGGGGTGAAGGTAAGACAGAGATGTGGTCAGGAGCAGGGTCAGAGGCCAAGGCCTCCATACTGAGTAAACAGGCCTTTGGAAGAAGTGTGAATTCTTGTTCCACTAGAGACAAAAAATGAACAAGTAGCTATATAGTTCAGAAAGCCAAGGTAAATTACCAGAGGAGTTGAAAGGTAGCACGACAAAAAATAAAACCCTCCACGCTAGTCAGCTGCTAGACCCAAGGAGTCAGGAGAAGAGTGCCTCGGGGTCTTTCTGCTGAACATGGCAATGTTTCCCAAAGTGAGGTCTCTCTGTTCCTGACTTCAGCCGGAGCACTGGTTAAAGATGCAGAGTCAGGTGACTCTACCAAGGTGTACTAATTGCCTCTCTAAGGGTGTGCCTGAACTCCCGCAGCTGGCTCTATGTTCATAGAGTCCCACCAAGTAAGTGGCTCACGCAACACGCTTCATTCTACTCCCCTCCTCCACCCCTCCTATCTTATTCGATACAATTACATGTCAGTGTCTTTATCACAGGACTCTCACCGGGTCCTGTGAAAAGCTGTATTGAATCTAGCAGAGTGAAGGTTCTCATGGGGATGTAGACTGTTCAGTAACTGTTTCTTGCAGAACAAAAGTTACAGGACCAAAACAGTACAGGCCAATGGTGTCATAATGTATACAAAGACACATTTGCAGAATATATCGTTTTCTTACCAAAGTAGCAAGGCATTACTATACTGGTCTCTTGGATTAATGTAGCAACTTTCCCCTAATGAGCTCTAAGCTGTTCCATTAGTATAGCTGTAAAAATAAGACAAGAGAAAGTAAACACAGAGTCATCCAAAGTGGGTATTAACCACTAGTAAAGGAAGGAACAGACTCCAGTGCTCCTCATCCTCAGCAGATGATTTCTGTATCTCTTCAACATCAAGTGTGAGACATTACATAAAACACTCAGTGGAACACCCCCACCAATATTGTTTTCTGTAATTTGAATGGAAAATGAGACCTGCAGCAATACAGAAAACACAATTAATATTTACTATCTGTGCATAGCTCATCTACTAAAGGAAAGCAACAAATAAATACACACATGTACAATAAACAACATGAAAGAAGGGAGAGAATTCATAACTGTGGTTTTCCCACAAATTGTTTTGTAAAGTGATAATAACATCCCCAAATCACTTGTACTGAGTTCCCAACTTGTGTACACACATCCATCATTCCCTAGTAGGAATGGCAGCCAAGTCACACTGCTAGAACTGAAGCCAAGGACAATTACTGGAAAACACCATTAACCCCTAGTTTCCTCCCTTCTGCACCAAACCCACCTGTGTGGCTTCTGAGTCTTGTCCCAGAGTAAACACAACTCTACTTGTACTTTCCACCAATGAAAAAATTCACACTTACTCAAATTCATGGAAGACTATGAGTACTTTCAAGTTAAAGTAACCTTGCAAGTCTAACAATTCTGTCATTCTTTAAGGAGTTCCTATTAAGTCTTAAATGCTTCAGATATTAAAAGGGTATATTAATGTTATTAGAGACTTGAGATAAAATGCCATGCCTTGCAGGGTATCTTAGTGCTTAATGAAAACATTTTCATCACATTCTGAGTCTATTATGCCAGATCTTCATTTCATAAGTTGTAAGATAATCTTATTTTAATTAGAAGAGCTATACCAAGTACATTAGACTAATACAGTTAAATATATTCATCAACTTTCTTCTTGTCAGGTAAAATGGCTCCTTTGGAGTTATAATGATGTGCTGCCACAGGTGTCAGTAAAAGAAAAAACACTAAATATATATGTGGATAAATTCTGAATGGTTTGTAGAGCATTAAATGAGTTTTCTAAGGAGGATTCAATATGGTAGCCATGGTCACATGTGGCTATTGAGTTCTTGAAAGATGGCTAGCTCAAACTGAAATGTGCTATAAGTATAATGTACACACTGGATCTCAAAAATTTAGTATAAAATCTATAAAATATCTCATTAATAATGTGTATATTGATTACATGTTGAAATAATTATGTTTCAGCTATTTGGTCTAAAAAAATATAGGATTAATATTAATTTCTCCTGTTGCTTTTTACCTTTTTAAATATGGTTTCCAAAAACCTTTAAGTTCCATATGTAGTGCACATTTCTACTGAACACTGTTGTTCTATATCATCTAAACAATATGTAAGATCAAATCCTAATTATCTGTAAGATATTATCCATGTTGTTAAATAATAAACATAAATGATAAAATGGTAAATCTCAAATTGGCTCCCTCTAAATTCTGAATAAATTCCCAATTATCTTTCCCCACTGTCCAGTCAGTTAAATGAAAGAATGGAAAAGCCAGTCCTAATAGCAGCCTAAGAGAGATGCTACCAGACAGGTCTGTGGCTACAGAAGAAAGTACCTTCCAGAGCCAGACACAGGTCACGTGATTCTCAGCAGTCTATTGTGAAATGAAGCCAGAAGTATCTTGTGGGAGAACCACTCTTTAACAGCAATCACACAGAACATCTATGACCCAGACGTTCAAGCTGGAGAGGGAACGCTTGAAATTTCATCTTGTGGTTTTGCAATTCTTGCAAAGGAAGGAAAGAGAAAAGGTACACATTTGGAAAAGTTTTCAAAATAAACAAGTACCCCTAAAGACTGAGTTAAAACACCTTGTTGGAAGGCCAGGAAAAATGTGAGCACCAATCAAAACAGACAGCATGTAAACAAAAAGACTCATGCCAAGCTGGTAACATAAAAGGGCCATACAAATATTTTTCAATGTAGAACTTGCTACTCTTGAAGAAAAGAATATAGAGCAGGTCAAAGGCAAACGAAAAACAAATGGTCCATGAAGAAATCAGCAGAGCACCTCACAAGGGACTTCAAAGAAAAATGCAAACCCCCTTAAGTATAACAAAGTCAGGAAGCCAGCTGGAAAAGGCCAAGGTCACTCAGGGATGACAAAGGGATGGCAGGGAGAATCATTGAATTATTTGCCTCATTCTTGACTGGAGAAGGCCGTAGAAAGAGTCTCACCTCCATTTTCCTTTAAAGCAGACAAGTCAGAGGTATTAAAACAAACAGTGGAAAATAAAGGACTTTCCTACACCTAAGTGACAAACTAAATGTAAATAAATCACCAGGACCAGATGACATCCACCCAAGACTTCCAAAGCAACTCAAGGGTGAAATATATACGTGTTGGCCAAAATGTATAACCTGTTCTTATTAATGCCACTGTGGAAGAATAATGGCAGGTTGCCAGCATGACTCATGTTCATAAGAAGGACTCCAGAGGAGATTCTGGAAACAAAAGTCTCTCAGCCTGATTTCTAAATTTGATAAGCTGATGGCATCTACATAAACACTGAGAATGCAATACCTGGGGGAGTTATGGTTTATCTGAGGAAGAGTCTTCTCTAATAATCTACAAGGGGCATTTTTTTTAGATGATTTAGGATACTTGAACTAGATACTAAGAAATTCTCAGAATTTTGTTGAGTTTTCTTTTTGAGTGCTTATCTGTTAGAAATCAGACTGAGTATCTACGAATGAAATTATATAATATTGGGGGTCTGCTTTAAAACACCCAAGAAGAAAAAAGTTAGGAAAAAAAGATGTAAGAAGAAAGAAAGCAGACTATTGATAAGATGGGTACAAAGTGGTTTATTATCCTTTTCTTTCTCCTTTTGTGTTTGAAAATCTCCATAATAAAGTTAAATTAGTCAAGGAGGGAACATAGGAATATATAAACACATATCCAAAAAGAAACCAAAGAGTACTATTTATTTAGACTTTCAAAAACACTTTGACAAAGTTTCACCCTTACATTTGATACACACACACGCGCACACACACACACACACACACACACGAAGTGGGTTTATCACTTATAATGAAACCTTTTCTCACAGAGAGGGAATCACCCTAGAGACAAAGGCAAAGGGGAAAGATAAATGGGAATTTTGTTGGATAATGAAATGCTAATAGTGGTATTCCTGATGAACCAATTTTATATAGACTCATAAAAGAAAAGAAAAAAAAAAAAAAAGGCCAAACAGAAAAATCAAGTTTGTAGGTAGTATGAAACTCATTATTTGTAGTGAACTGTCCAAGCTTATAGGGAGAAAAAAAAAATGCTGAAAAATACCTTCCAAGTCTGCATAAGTAGAAAGAAAAATGATAGATGGTCTTTAATGTGTACCAGTATTAAAAGATTAATTTTAGAAAATAGTAATATAGAAATATATGTATAACATGTGAGATCTTATCTATCACTACAATTCTAGAAAAATGTTCGGGAAGAACTATGAACCATTCCTCCTAAAATCAGCTTATTTTACTTCTACGGCTAAAGAGAAAATACAACGCTAAAGAATCCTGGGAAAGAATGTTTTAGAAATAAAACATTTTCAAGACTAGCTATGCCTAAGGCAGCAAACTGTCTGCTTTTTCTGGTCACCACATCTCAGTGACAGTACAACTAAACTGAATGAAGTCTGGAGAACAACATCTAGAATCAGTAAGAGAGCTGAGCAGATTGTATCATATTAGATTCAGACAGTTAAAACTTGTTGGCATAGAACCACAGAAGCTTGAGTGATATTGTATGATCCATGTTTACTGAATAAGAAGCTGAGTGTGAAATGGTTAACTCATGTCATCTAATAATCAGGAATTGTTATTTTACACTCAGGGAACTTAGTGTAAAATAGAGATAAAATGACAATAGGAATGCTGTCCATCAAGATACTTGTTTATCTGGTCTTTCTCTAAAATTATTGCAATACTTTCCAATCGTATCATAATCTGTACTAAAAAAATCAACTAATAATCACAATCCAGGAGCAAATATTTTCATGCTTCATATCTAAGGAGATAGCATAATTTCGTAATCTCTTTCAGTTCTGCTTATTCATTAGTTCATCTTATTTTAGATAGCGAAAAACTGTATTTGTGAATTTATAAACTATAAAGCCAAAAGTAAGGTTAAAGTGAAACTTCCTGTTCCTCTCCTGAAAGTGACAGTGATGATGGTTTCATTTGCTCCCTCACAAGAAGCAAAGGATGTCCGGTATCTGGTGCAGCCACACACTTGTCCAACTTGCCACAATGTCCCTGACTCAACTTCCAGACTCAATCTCTATGCTATTTGGTAGATGTCAGGTAAATAGCAAAAATACAAAAGTCTCATCATCATTATAACCGATATTAACCCTTGCCTAATAACCTTTACCTTCTTGCTATTCAAGAAGAAAACTATTCAGTAACAACAGCTAATTAGCTAAAATATTAATCATGATGATCTCTGGTTACTGGTTCTATTGATAATTTTAATTTCCTTCTTTATATTTTTGTATTTTCCAATTTTAAAAATACAGATTAATTGATCTTTAATCAGGAAAAGCATTAAGAGTATTTTCTTAATTTTTATTTTATATTGGATTATAGTTGATTTACAATGTTATGTTAGTTTCAAGTGTACAGCAAAGTGATTCAGTTATACATATACATATATCTATTCTTTTTCAGATTCTTTCCCCATATAGGTTATTACAGAATACTGAGTAGAGATTAAGAGTATTTTAAAATAGGCACCACAAAATTCCATGTATATAATCTGGAAGGAATATTTAGAGTCAATAATATCTCACTGGCAAACAAGTTTTCAAGACTGAAGTTTTATATAATGACTTCCCATTTTCTCTAAAATAGAAAATGCACTTGATTTCCATCCATTTAGAAGTTGTGAATCAAAGTCCTTTATAAGAAAAACAAACTTAAAAATCTAAAGGGTTCCAACTTTAATTTTTGATGAAGACGTATCATCACCACCTACCATCCCTTATAACTGAGAAAAACAGTCTTGGAGACACACTCAACTACCACAGCACACACAGGATGCCACTATTTCTTTGTCCAAGTGACTCTGCTGTGTTCTGGATCACAAGAGGGAGTTTGACATTTTGGAATAAAATGCCACAGGATCTCAAAACAGGACTCGGAGGATTCTCAGGGTTCATATGAACTACGTGAACTAAGTGAGAGTCTCACTTCACCTCATTCACTTAAGGAATCTCAATCAGTTGTTCCCCAAATAGCAAAGTATGGACTCAGCAAAAGGACCCAAGAATTATATCACACATTGTTTATGGCTGAGTGAGCTTACAGAGGACTGGGATATGCTGAGCACACAGCTATTTGTCATGAAGCCATCAATCAAATTCAGTTGATAATAGAATTCCCTAAATAAATGAATTATAGACATCAATGAGTCTGCTATTCTTTCAGAGTTTAAAATCACTGAAAAATTTACCATAGATTTAAAAGGCAATTAAATAGTGGGCATCAATATTCTCTTATTCATTTCACAGCTCTTTGTCTTAACTGCTCTGTTTATCAAAGATCCAAAGAGACTGCTACAGACAGACTCCACTGGGGTCATCCCAAGAATAATGGGAATGAAGGCAGTAGTTAAGCTGAGTTACCTATTCTGTGAACCCCTAATAACAAAATAAAGTGAAGTTCCTTGCGACCTAACCAATCATATCCACTAATATTGGTCCAGACCTCACTTGCCTATTATCTCAATTAGTAGGGCCAAAGAGAAAGAAAAAAATGAAACCCCACAGGCAATCAAAACCTCTCACATTAGCTCTTAAGCTTAACTTCATTTTTTTCCCTCACATACTAACAATAGCTTTTTTGAGTCTCACCCTTCCTCTTTGTTCCACTACAAAGCACTATCAATGCCTAAAAGTCCCAGATAGCACTTAGTAAAGGAGAGAAACAAAAGGCACAGATAATTATAAATTCAATAATATGCACTGAAGTGAGTCAGTTCAACATATTTGTTGGTATGAGGCCTAGACCGGCGAATGTAGTCCAACGCTGGGTGAAAGGGGAGTGCATGTATTTATATAACAATAAAGCTTAATTTCTCTCATTCTCCATGATATCGTTGCACCAAGCTTTCTGACTTAACACCAGGATGGCAGCGTGTAAAGGCTGCCCACTATGTGCCGGGCACTGGGTTAGGCACTGAAAATACAAAGAGGAACAAATCATGGGTCCCTTCCCAAAGAAGCTCCAGGGGTGATGGGGAAGAAGGACATAGAAACCAATCATTGCCACGAAGTGTGAAAGGCATGATACTGTATAAGACACAAGCAGCGAAACAGGGTTATTAATGCTTTTAGGGGTAGGGATCCTGAGAGGGCTCAGAGGAGTTTTGGTGGCTGAGATGTCTTTGAAGAACAATTGAAGTTTAGCCAACAAACAAGGAACAGAGGGCAATTCACGTAAAGGTCATAGAGTGTGCAAAGGTACAGAGTGTGGAACAGCCTAGTATTTTGGCAACTGTACATAATTTGGTGTGGTTGGAATGAAAAGTGAACAATGATAAAAGCCTCTGTCCTCTGAGTCTATACATCATCCATCCATCGCTCCTCTGACTGGGGGCTATTTACTGAGATGAATCCGTTTGGGCTCCCCTACTTGTGCAGTTTTAGTTCAAACTGAAGCTCTGATTATCACTCCATATCCATCTGATGCTGCCGTTTCTGGTCATGAGCAACCACGTTGCATGACTGAACTTCTAGCTGTGCTCCACTGTGACCTCTGCTCCCCTTGGTTGCAAACACTTAAAAGGAAAATTGACCCTGAGAGAGTGGATGCATTTTTATGAAAATGTAATTACTAATAGGGCTTTATTGCTGAAAATACAAATTAAGTCTTTTTCTCCCTCCTTATCCTTATGCATCTTCCTCCTCCACTTTCTAGTCAAAGATATATTCTTAGCATATACCAAAAAATACGCTTTTGTCTTTTTGAATACACTTTAATTACAGGGATTGTGTTGTATTTATAGCTGTTCCTAGCTGGCTGGCAGAGAGGCTTACCTACAAATGATTAATGAACAGAACAATCAATCACTCAGTTCATCTGATTGGTGCATTGAAGGCAAGTGTGGAAGCATATGCCATATAGAGCCAGTCAACTGAAGGAAAGAAAAATATTGTACATTGTCTGCAATTTTAATGATCTAAGAGAATAAGACACATGAGAAATCATATACACTTATCTTTGTATAAATCCTACTTAAAAATAAAATAATGGAAGGGAATATCAGTCATGATGTCTTGGCTCCAAGAAATGGAAAGTTTATTGCCTCAACAATAAGGAAAATGTATTATCTCATACAAGAAGTCCAAGTTTCCAAGGTTGATTAATTCAGTGGCTCAACAGTGACATCTTTTTTATCTGCCATCTTTAGGTTTTTACTCCTGTTTGCCTCTTTCACACTTATAATTGGTGCAGTAGCTTCGACTATTACACGATCACATAATATCCAAATGACAGATTGAGAAATGAGGGCACATCTCTTTCTCATATTTTCATCATATTTCTTTGGCCAGAATTGCATCATGTGTCCAATCCTAAACCAAGGGCGGTCAAGGGGTTTGGAATTACGGTGACTGGCTCAGCCATGGACTAATCAAGGTCTACCTTGCTGAGGGGCTGGAGAGGGTTCCATCTTCCCCCAGGAACATGAACAAAATCAGCGTTCTGAAGAAAAAATTAAGAGGGTGGGGAGACACAGGCAGGATTTGCTATTAAATAAGCAACAAGTAGTGTCCACTATAGAAAATGACCTATTTAACTTCATTTCATTACACTCGCTCAACTTCCAAAGCGTCAAATAAGCAACAGGTAAACTGTATTTTCCACAAAAAGAGGCCCAACTGTATTTACTTTTAAGAAAGAAGAAACAGATGAATAATCCTTCAACAAAAAAGTAAGCAAATGAATGAAAACTAAAATAAGATCATAAAGAAGTTTAAGCGCTATGATCTTTGAGTGAAAAAACATTACGTTCGACTATCATGGGTTATCTTTCCAAAATAAATACTAATATTTCAGTGCTGCCATCGATGCAGTAAGTCAAAGCTCCTTCATGTATTTCTTCTGTTGACAGTAAAGATTGAAAAGTGATCATATTTAATACAAGAGACAACAGACTTAAAGAAAAACAACCAAAGGCTGAACTTCCAGCTGTAGCCTTTATAATTACATTTGCTATGTCTGCAATCCTTTACCCAGACATATGCAGGTTTTCACCAAGTCTTTGAGGATAATGCTAATTAATTTCTTAATTTTTTCAGAAGTTATTTTGGTGGGTGGAATAATTTAGCTCTAACCACAAGTTAATACAGTTTTAAGAAACCTTTCTGGAATTCAGTGCCTGTCATACATTTAATGTTAATACCATGTTGCAATATTTAAAAGTTTATTAACATGATGTATTTCAAGCTATACATTTTTAAATTAATCTCAAACTAAATCTAAGAATACACCCATTAAGCATACCTTTAAGAGTTGAATATTGGGCATAACAATCACCACTGGTTGCCTAGCAACCCTGGTATCAGCACTTACAGTAAGTCTATCCTAAACACTAATGTAAAATTAGAGATGACTATATATCCACTTCAAGTCTCTGTTTGCTAGAAAAATGCACTTCTTCTGTTATTAATGATGCTGTATTTTGCTACCCTGGGGAGCTGAATTTCAATGTACAGGTGCAGAAGTGGGTGTCTTGGTCATTAAGTGATCATTCACTCTCAACAATCAGTCCAAAGAATGGTGACTAATTACTAAAGCAATGATGCCAATCACTGGTCATCACAGTTAAAATGAAATTAATGTTGGATGAGTAACTCAAGCCATCTTTTTTTTTTTTTTAAGCCACATGGAAAGAATACGTTGCTTCCGTACATTCTAATTTCCAAAAAGAATGTAAGATTAGATTATGAGTGCCTTGGGGCACTCTCAAGGCTATCCTATTCTTTAAAATGCCTGAGGTAGTCCCCACAGTCAAAAAATGTCATCTCTCATCCCATTTTCTCCTGCTCAAGTACATTATAACAAATAACCTTTCTAATTTTGCATACATTCCCATGTCTGTACATTTACATTACTGGAGTCTCCGGTGTCACAATTGCTAAGGAGCTCTCTGAAGCATTGCGGTTATTCTCTGCCAACTGCGTTTGGCTGCCCAACTCCTTCTGGGCTCCCAAAGCTGGCAAGCTAATATGCTAATAGAATTCATTAGCCTGGGCTTTGACAGACAGTTAAAACAGGACTCTACATCAGCACTCCAGCACTGCACAGCCATTATGCCATTTCAGGAGGCGCAGCTAATTCAAAGAAGATGATGACAGGGTTTGCAATCAGGGAACATTAGAGTGTCGGGCAGTGGAGAGGCTGAACATGCGAGGCAGGCAATCCTGCCAGCAACCCTGATTTGATTTCTGGCACCACTGGCGGGCTTGGCCAAAAACGGAGGTAATGAGATAAACTGAAATGCCAGGCACTGGGACTGGTCTTTGAGGTAATTATTCTCTGGGGTAACAAGGGACAAGATGAAAAAGCTTTCAGGGACAGGCAGTGGGCACCCGTGGGACCCAGTGTCCATTACAGCGTGACACTCTGCCGAGCAACTCTCTCTCCACTCAGGAGCGCAGGGTACTAAACAGGCTGTCAGAAGGGAGGGGAGAGTGGGAAGGGGTCTGGGAGAGGAAATAAAACTGAAAAAAAGATAGAAACAAGATAGAGAGGTTGTCAGAGCCAAGCAAGGCAGCGAGGATTAAGTGAGGTGTTTCAGAATCTCTGTTAGGAAGGATGGTAACGGACGTGCCTTTAATCAATTAGTCTTTACATTCAACCCACTCTGGGGAGAAAGGAAAGGGGACAAGGCAAAGGACACAACAGGCCGCAGAAGCCCCAAGAGCAGTAAAATCCCTTAAGATGCCGGTCGAAAACAGATAAGCCTTTGGCATTTTCCCTTTGGGGCTCTTGGCTCTGTCAGGTTGAGGACCTGAGTGAAATGATTAAGAGAGCACTTTCTGGAAGTTCAAGCCTCTAACCCGCTGCATATAATCAGGCTTGCCCGGCAATTCTTTACGTAGGAACAGGCCCAAGGCTAAAGTTGAACCAGAAATGAATCATTTCTCATCCTGCAGTGAATACTACTCCTTTTTAATCAAATTGGAGGTCACTGGCTAAACAAACTGGGAAGCGTGGGTGTTACAAACCAGGTGAGTTACTTTGTGTGCACAGACCTAGAGCTTTAGCTTTTTTTGAACTTTACGAGGGAAAACATTCCCCAGCTGAAAGTAAACACTACCTCGGGATTGACAACTGAGAACATGTACGAATCTTGTCACCTTTGCCCTGCCTGGCTTAAAAAGTGGGAACCAAGATATAATATTTGAACACACACACACACACACGCAATGTTTTGATCCCAGAGAAGCTGTATGTTCCAGTGGTGTACTTTCAGTTTTTGATTTCTGCATATAACAAAACCTACCCAATGTTTATCAATTATACCTCTCATATTTTCTCCAAAGATCTCTCCTGGCCCCTTCTCTCTTCTTTTTATACGTATTCTTGAACAGGAGCATTTCATTCATTCCTGCAATTTCAGTTATCACCGCTACAGAAATGATTATCAACCTCTCTCTAAAACCCAGTTATCTATAAACTCCAGGCCCAAATCTTCATTGGCCTTTTGGAGGGCACTAATGATGTACACAGAGCTGGAGAGCAATATCTTCTGACACACAGCCACCAACTCAAATTCCACAGGTCCAAAACACCTACGTTGCTGTTTCCGTGAATAACATCACTTTTTATTCACCCAGTTCAAAACCTTGGAGTCATCTTCTCTTTCGCTTGTCTCCCACACCCAATTTGATGCAAACTTTGTTGATGAACTCTGTCGTGTCTCTTGTATTGATCCCTGAATGTCATTCCCACCATGTTTTTCTAATTTAGGAGCCACATTATGAACTAAATAGTGTTTCATGGATAAAACTGAGAATGTAACCACTATAATATTATTTCAGGGAAAATATAGTCTATAGACCTGCCAGCCAACTAACTTCAACTCATTCTTGACTCTGTTTACAATACCCCAAATTTATATCCAGTCAGTTTCAAATCTTGTTACTCTATCTCCATTTCTCTTATATTTGTTACTTCCAGATAAGGTCCTGCTGGTATCCTAAGTTCTGCCCTCAAAACTTCCACCTGGAGCATAGCAAGAACCTCCTAATTGATCTTAGTTACATACATTGCCATAAGATTAGCTTTTTAAAACATCAATCTAATCGTGACATACCACTACTCAAAAACTTTCTATAATGTTTCTATCTCAAGAATGGTTAATCTGGCATTAAAGACCCTCTGTAACGTGGCAGGAGCCTGTTACTCCAGTTTTCCCTCCTTCCGCACTTACTCTAATATCCTAGCCACTCCATTTCGCTTTCTTTTGCCGGACAAATTACCGTGTGTACTTTTCAAAACAATCACTTCACTTTGCTTAGAACGCACTAATATCCCAACTATAAATTTCTTCTTGTCACATCCTACCCATCCTCCAGATTGTTCAAATCCTATATCTTTCAGGAGGTATTACCAGTTTTCTTCCCCTCCCTTCCCCAACCCCCGTGTAAACTAACTGCTAACTCAACCAACCTGATAAATAAATGAGTTAACACACATACGTTTCGCCAGTATGGTCTTTCTTTGAAAGAAAGATACGAGGGGTTGTGTCTAAGATCATGTATGAAACATACCACACACAGATAGGCATGTAGTTATTCTTCTTCCCTATGCCATAAATGAAAGGTGTCCACATAATTAGGTTAGCAAACAAGTTCAAATAATTGGAGGATATGATTCGCCCAGCTGATTAACCTCAGTGTTCTCCAAAAGGGTTCCCTCCATAGTACCATCACACAGTTCTGTGTCCACCTGAACCATCTTGAGGCAGAGATTAGCTGGATAAGCGACACTCCCCCAGTGTTCCTCTCTCCTGACCTCTCCATTCTGGTTGTAAAGAAATCCTGATGACTCCCTTGATGTCCGTCAACTGACACTTATAGGACTCCTAGATAATCAGAGAGGGTCATTCAGCTAGAAATAAAAGTTTACAGCTGAAAGATGTTGGGAGGAGTGGTTTTTTTTTTTGGTTTATAGTGAGGTGTAAATCAAATTCACTGTGGAGCAGACCACCCCCTTCCTCAGATTTCCAATATGCATCCTGGAGAGGATGGAAAAGCCCTCCTGTTGAGAACCACTGCCATCACGAGCACTAGTATTGATTCAGAGTATTGTGTCACTCGGGTATTTTGAGAAAGAAAAAAAAGATATTTTTAGAACCTCTGATTTAGGTTATGCTGATTATCACACTGCCTATATCACAGGGTTGTTATGATAACAAATACAAAAATATTTTATTACAAAAAAAAAACAAATTCTGTGACAGTTTTAGGTAACCTAAATATCTATCCACCCAGTGTGGAATAATTTGTTGTTGATAATTTATTTGGACTCTGCCAACATAGACTCATCGATATGGATCTCCTTTCAGATTGGACTTACACAACACAAAGTCACATAAGCCGGGGGGTGGGGGGGAAAAAGAATTATCTGCCTTCACTCACTTTCTATAGCTGTCATGTTAACTGGTTATTTTCATATCTCCACTTTACCCCAAGCCTCATGGTCTTTTTTTTGTTGCTGTTGTTTATGACAGAGAAGTTGAGATACACGATCACAGAGAACATAATTAGAATCATAGAATTTTAGAGCTAGAAGAGAGAGACCATAGAGGTTATAATTGAGAGTAAAGTTTATTTGGGAGATATAATTTTATTTTTCCCCTTCGTGGGTTAAACGACCAGTACAATCTGCTCCAGATTGCTGTGTCCCTTCTTAAAAGTAAATTAACTATATTTTCTAAAGAAGGGAATTCTTTTCTCTTTGCACATACTTTAAGCAGTAGTTACTGGTACCTTTTAGAAGGTGTTGTTTGTCTCTTGCTGCCGTCCCTGCCAGAAATGCAGTCTGGCATCCACTCTTCTCAGCGAACATTCTAATTACAATATGCCCCCTTTTCCAAATGGTCTCAGGATGAGTGGAATAAACAGGCATGCAAAGAAACACCATCATTAACACGTTCGATGACACGGAGAATTATGATGATGAAAGAAAATGTCCTGACGCATTCCTTGACAAAATCTTCAGAAAAGGAAATGCATCCTCTAAGTGTGGTTTTAATGCTAAGCAAAATACAGTTGACATGAGGATGGTAAAGTCAAAATCACAAGAAAGAGAATTAGAAGATGTGGATTCTAATCCCAACTCTGCAAATGGTGTGAACACCAGACAACCTAGTGGGAAGTAATTTGGAAATTGTAAAAAAGTAAAAATTTTCAAAAGCATGGTATGTAAAGGTATTTTTAACCACCCTACATTGTACACATTCAATTATTATCTGCCCTATCAGCTTGTAAACCCATGGATGTCAGCAACCTATTTTTGGTTTTTTTGGTTTTTTTAGGAGGACGAGTCCATTATCCTATACAGTATCTTGTAAGTAAAAGATGCTTAATAGATGTGTGTTGAATAAAAGAATACATGAATAAAGAATACAAGAATTATTGAATGATCAAGTTACTGAATGAATGAAAATAATATGTTAAAGGAAAGGAAAGAGAACAAAACCATAAATGGACCATAAACACCCTAACGGGTTACAGTCATTGAACAGCATTCTAATGAGACACAAAAAATGCTTTCTCTTTTTAGCAAATAAGAGGCTATTAATCCAAGGTGTTTCTCCACCTGCTTAACGAGGAATAACATTTCAAAACACTGTCAGTCACTTTCAGATTTTCTTTTCAGAGAGGGGAAAGAAGGCACCACACTAGGATGGGAATTACAAGGGCTATTCATCCGCAAGCTTCAGGACATCAACTGATCACCAGCCGGGGTCAGGAAGAACTTATGGGGTCCCCTAAAAGCTTCCTCCAGAGCGTGCCACAGTGCTCACTGCCAGAGTCACAACACCAACGCTAAAATGAAGCTCAACTGCTATTTTTTTATTGAGGAGCAATTCTTATGGTTTTCCAAATGAGAAGAGAACACAACACAGAAATCTGCTCACCCGGCACCAGCAGCTCTGCTGTGGAGGCTTCCAAACAAAATGCAGGCAGTGGATAATGAAAGTAAAGAAAACTGTGACATTGTTGATCTAAAACCCACAGCGTTCTGCCTCTGTGAAGGACCAGACTATTTCACCGAAGGACCAGGAAAATAACATAACTTTCTCCTGAGAAAGTACACGGCATGGAAGGGCAAATATTTCATCTTTAAGGTCAACGGCTATATCACCGTCAGTTTTCTCATTAAAAAGCTACTTTGGAAGTAAAGAAATGCCCTATTCAAACGTAGAACTTTTCCGTCCAGGCTAGTAGTTTCATTAGGTTAAAATGGTTTCGTGAGATCATTTCACCTGGGAAAATAAACAGGATATGTAAGAGATGAAACTCCTTTCAAGGACACAATGGATGCTTTAAAAACACACAGGAGACAGCTGCTGGTGGCAAAGCTGCTGGGGTTTATTTAAAGAAAAACATAATTGTCAGACATTGGTTCCAATAGCTGGCGTCGCAGGAATCCTGGATGACATATTCAAAACAAGCCTTGATCTTGGGCTGGCATGCATGCTTCTCAGGCACAGACCTTCTTGCTGATGCAAACACAGGTGAAGCTGCCTTACAACATTAGCAGAAGCCACCAAAGTCCTTAACCCCATCCACGCTCCTACCCTCCCTGCAGGGAACAGCTTGAGGCACTGTGCTGTGCCCAGAGTCAAAAGTTCATTCCATCTCAGGGATACCGGCAGCCAGGGCCCCTGAAGAGAACATCGCCACACTCAGCAAAGTCAAAATGTTCTCCAGATCCTCACTGTTGGCCTTAGACGTCAATAAGAGCTCTGGGAAAAGAATGCAAGCCAGAGGACTATACCTCTTTTCAAATTAACAGTGCCTTGAATATACTAGGATACGGTATAGATTAGATATAGGAACATTAGGTGGTGCTGAGCTATGTAAAGAAAAGAGGAACACACCACTAACGCTCAAAGTCAATAAAAAAAAGAAAACAGAAAAAAAAAAAAGGAAAAAAAAGAAAAGAGGAACACATTTAACCCCAGTGTAGCTCTCCCGGGCTTGTAAACTCATTCATGCAATAACCACGTGGAGAGTGGCTGCTTTGTGTACGGGGGATAGGAATACAATGGTGAACAAGGCTTGGTCCTTGTCCTTCAAGAGCTGAGGTAAAGCATTCAATAAACAAACTCTTTTTCTTCCAAGTTTTTCCTAGGTCTCAGACTTCTGTAAGGGAAATGGGAGAAAATGCCATTTAAACCAAATGTGGCTATATGCACTTGTCGTTGAGGAGAGGTGCAGGTGGTGGCAGTGACGTAAGTCACCTAATCAGGGAGAAAGGAGAATGGGGGGACGTGGAGTAGTTAGTGCCTTGTTTAGCAAAGTGCATTGGTGAGTAATAGCCATGCAGAGGAAGCCCAAGCAGGTTTATGGGTAGGAAATGGAGAGAGCTGGATTGCTCAGCATAAACAAGTATGAGAAAATATTATTTTTCTTTTTGGAGTGGCTGGAAGGCAGCACAGAAAGGAAAGAGAGAGAGAGCCAAAAAACATAGCAGGCATCCGGAACTTAGGTTGGGAGACTGGCGGAGGGACTTTTTAAAGAGCCCAATGTTCAATTTTAGATTATCTGACTATGGAATGCCACATAACTTCCCTCACTGTTACCCATTTCTTCAGTGAAATGCCACCACACACAGCTGCTTCCCAGAGTGATATTTTAGGAACGTGAGGGAAAGAATGAAGTAGAAGAAAAGTGTCCTGTGTCTGGGTTGATGCCAGGGCAGAGATAAAGGAACAGCCACAAAACACAAAATAAATAATGAAAATCCAGCATCACGAAGAAATCAGAGCCCAAGATGAAGAGATGAAGCCAACTCCCTGGACACATGCAAAACTCCTGGGACAGGTATTGGTATTTCCCTTAAGGTGTCGGGTAGCGATTCTTAAGAGCAGCAGGAGACATCTGGATTGTATTTCTGCAGGGCAGGACCGTGTCTTTGTCTTTGCGTATCACATCGTGCCTCTACAGGCACTACTACAAACCTCCTAGGAAGGACTTATGAATGTGTGATGAATAATTTATAATAGTGAGATGAAATCCCGGCACCTAACTACCAAGCAGAGAATCAAGGGCTTCCCAGGGGCCTTCAAGTCTGCAACACAGGAACTGCTCTGTGTGCACATGAACGAGTAATTGCCCCACAACCCTCGTTTCAGAGGCTCCTAACCAGAAGTTTCTTCCCTATCGTTCTGCCCAAGATTGAGATTCCCACCATCAGGGATCTTGGGATAGACTTAAGACAACCTATTCAATAATATTATGTCAATTATACCTCAATTTTAAAAAAAGACAACAGATTCAAGAGCAATGCCTTCATACCAGTTCTCACATCCAGCACAGAGAAAACCCCTTCACATTTTGAAAAGGTTTTCGAACACACACTCTTAGAAGACGCGTTACCTCGTTTTTGTTATCTGAATTTGAAAACAGCAAAGACCAAGCTAGTAATTCTTTGGGTTATGAGTGGTGTTTAAGGCAGAGCCACCTTAATGTCAGAAGAAAAAAGAAAATGAACCAACTGTATTTTTAAAATAGATGAATTTACTCTTACACAGAATTATTTCTGTCCTAGTGAGATGTTGCCTAAAGAAAAGAAGTTCCTGACACTCAGTCATTCACTGATTTACTGAGCACATACAATGGCCGGCACAGGGGATAATAATGTGGACAAGGTAGACATAGTCTCTGCCTTCATGGTGGTAGCATTACAATGGGAGACATTTATACAACAGTAAAGGTGAAGTTCTGACACAGAATGGGAGGTGCCAAGTTATGGGGATACAGTATGCAATGAGAGTGAGCAGGGGGCCAGCTCAGATCCCAGGTCAAGAGCAGCCTTTGAGAAGAACTTTCATGTAACTTGAGACCTAAATGAGGGATAGGATTTGGCTCAGAGAGAGGCAGTGAGAAGCAAGCAGAAGATGTGAACACAAACACTGATGGAAAGGAGCAGGGAATAAACAGTGTTTATGAAGAGAGATCCCAGAGAAGCAGGATTGAGATTCCAGGTAGAGAGGGATCCTTTGACCCAGATGAAAGGAGGTGTTAAGGATTAATTCAACAAGGAGGACTTTCAGTTGAGTTGGCTCTAATGCCTACGGAAGCAAACCAAAATCTAAGCCTGTAATGCCTCAAGCTTACAAAATTGAAACCTACGGACAACCAATCACAAACAGCCAATGAGTCTAAATTATAGCCAATCAATAATTTCCTTGTTTTGATTCCGCCTTTTCACTATAAAAGTCTCTCCCCAGCTCCTGTCACTGGAGTGCTCCTAACCACTTCCCGCTTGGCACTGCCTGATTCAAATCGATTTTTGCTCAAATAAACTCTTAATATTTTTAATATGCCTCAGTTTATCTTTAACGGACGGAACAAGGATGGAAGGCAGGCACTTGGTAGGGGCAGAGCAAGAAGAGGAGGCCATTTCTGAATAATAGCTTCTATTTCCCCTGAAACAGGGGTCAAGGTTATCGGCCGAGAGTGAGAGAGAGGATAACGGCAAGGTCCGAAGAGACTGTTCTTCTTTGCCGCCTTCACTGACCACTTGTGTGGGCAGATCACTTCTGTCCCTGAAATTGCCAAGTCACTAACAGGAGCTCTTCACGTACATCCTGCTTTATTATTTTGAAAGGGATAGTTTAAATATTAAATATCATGAATGCAATTACGTTAGACAGAAAGGAGTTACAGAAGGAGATAACGTAGCCCGTCAAGAAAAAAAAAAATCAAGAAATTATCCTATTATAAAGCTCCTTTTCAGCTGCAATGATGAAATATTTCTATATAGGATGGATTTTAGGACCATCCAGCATCATTGTTTTTGTCTATTTCTATAGTCATGTTGGACCTTGGGGTCTCTGCAATATCTATAAAGAGAATTCTGCCATAAGATAAAAAGGCCTGGCTCAAAATATTTGTGAAGTTGCAGCATCTTTTAATCTCCCATATTCTATAATAGGATATTACAATTTTCAAAATTTAATCAAATTTATATTTCAAATTCTTTTTTTATAAAACTTTCATCAAAAACACAGTACATTATGTTGCTTAGCTATCCCTTTATTAGATCCTATGTATTAAATTTCATTCAGAATCAAATAGTAAAACTATCTCTTTTGAAGAATTGATATGCTCCCTCCTTCCCGATAACAAAAATTATGCAATTTACTAGGTCTCTTCCTTTGACACGGCTAGAGCGGAATTCTTACATCTGATTGGAGCAACTCTATTACCCTCATAGTTAACATATTCGTCCTTTTCCAGTTCCTCTAGTCTGTGGCCTGAACTGATGTGTCCCTACTGGACAAACCTTTTGGGATAGGTGATACAAATAAATTAATTAAAAGACCAACTTAATCTTGTGGATAGTGGAAAGCAATTCAATTTCTCCATGAACACTGCTTACCTGGTCTTCACAGCACATAATAAATCTGTTATAAACAAAATACTTAGTCTTGCTCTAACATCCTGAGGCTACAGTAGAAAAAAAAATTATCTTGGAAACTTCTCATAACTTAGATTCTATTGTGTCCAAATCTACTAAGTGGCATTCCAACCTCTTATTAAACCACACAACAATGTACAAGGAAAACAAACAAAAGTATAATTCATCAGTGTTTTAAAAAAATTTTGGATCCAGTATTTTATCAGATACTTTGTTGCCCATTTCACCTGGCTCTCTTCCAGAAAGTGGCATTCTAATTTTTCTGAGGATACCTGTAGCTCTGCTTGCTTGGTGGTTTTTATTCTTCTGAGTGATTTGTTTTACTCAGTTTATACCATTCACATGCCTCATGTTCTTTTCCAGGAGCCAGCCCATGATATTGAGAGGCGATACACATCTGGTACCTTTAAAAGTAGCATCTGCATTGCCTGCAATAATTAGCATTTTGCTTTACGGTGCATCCTGCTTTGCATTTATACTGCACCCTGAATCAAATGACTTTAAGACCCTGAATTAGTTAATCTATACAACACTGCTACCTCGCCCAATAGCTCAGAAAGATCTGAAGAAATTTTATTCAAATTCAACCTAGAAAATGGGTGAAAGTGAAATTAGGCAAGCAAGGCAATAAAGCAAGAAGGCTAGAATAAGAACACCTGAAGATGAAAAACCTGGAGCTGAGTCTCTAAGCCAAACTACTTCCCTAAGAATCCTGAGCGCTAATGAAAGCAATTAACACTGTACACAGCTTGCCTCCCCTCCCCCCCCCTCCTGTATCCTGCCTGCTGGTGGACTCTCAATGGCCTACATGTCTTCTCCATGATAGCATTAAAATCAAGCAAAAATTACTTGTAAGACAATAAAGAGTAGCTATCCTACCATCCTATAAGGTTTCCTTTATGCTGAGTGAAACAGGTATTTTTAAAACCGTTCAAGAATACCACCTTGTTTCCCCAATAAGCAGTAGATTGTTTAAAAGCAATTTTTACAAATGATTTCTAGAAGTTATAAGTATTCCGCTTTGCTTTTGCAAAAAGCCTAGTTCCCCTCCCCTTCTATACACCTATCCACTGGGGAGTGGACAAAGGATACATACAAATTCTGTTCTGATCTCTGTAGATGGAATATGGCAACTTGCTTCATTTTGGCATAGGAACAAGTTATTTCTCTGCTGAAGTTGTAGGTTTACTAAGAACCCAGAGTGCATCTTCAGTCTCATTAGCTTTTCCAGGATGCAGGGCTGTTGTAGTGCATTTTAGAATTTTCACTATGTTTATAGGATGATTCACAACTTGCCATTTAAAATAAATGCATTGTTCCAACATCATCTTTTCCCCACTAGGTGAAGACTGTGCCCTTATCATGTACAAAATTTCCATTATTTTTTGGAGTCTCTTTCTGAACTCCCTATTTATTTCTCTGGTCTGGTTATCTATGCACAGGTAGCACACGGCATTAAATTCTGAGGCTCTATAATAGGTTTAATATCTGGTAATACTCGTCTCTCTTCAATGTTCTTTTTCAGAATTTTCCTAGCTATTCTTATTTATTTTTCCACGTATTCTTTTGCATCAGTGTGTATACTTTTTAAATATACTATGGATCTTTTAATTGGCATCCCAATGTATAAATTAACTTAGTAAGAATATCTTTATTGACTATGGCTACCCGAAACAAGACATATCTTTTCATTTGTTCAGCAGTTTTTTGGTGCCTTCTAACAGTGTTCTAAACTTTTCTTTATATATACCATGCATATACTTTATTAGATGTACTCCTAGCTATTTTATTTTTATGCTGCTACTGGATAAAGGATTTTAAAAAATTACATTAGATCTTAAAACTGTTGTTAGTTGCATATGAAAGCTATTGATTCATATGTATAAAAATTTTACTACACTATCTTATTTAATCTCTTATTGTTTTAATAGTTCTTTTTCCATTCATTCTCTTGGGTTTTCCAGCTATAAAATCATATCACCTAGAAATAGTAATTTTTTTAACCTTCTTTAAAACTTTTGTAATTCTATTGTCCTTCTTTAGTTAATTGCATGAATTATTACCTCCCATACAAGGGCAAATAAAAGTGGTAGAAGTGGGAATTGATACCTATTCCTGTTTAGAGTGGGTACCCATCTAGGAAAAAAATTATATCCATAATTTATAACTTATACATTATGCAAGAATAAATTCCAAATCAAATATTTACATATAAATAATTAAATCAAAGAAGAAAATATGAGAGAATTTCTTTATAAACCTACTTTCAAGGATTTCTTTCAAAATATTATTCAAAATCCAAAAGCCATAAAAGAGAAGACTGATAAATTTGATTACATTTTAAAATATTTCTACCTAGCAAAATAAAATAAAATAAAAACAAAGACAAAAGACAAAAAAATAAACCGTTAGCAAAAAAAGGTATTTACAACTCATATAACAGAGAAAACGAAAATTCAAATGTAGGCCATATTTGTAGTCTTTCTATTTTAAAGACTAATGGGGAAATAAGAAAATTTTATATTTGCATTTGTTTGTATATGTATGAACAAATTACAGAAGGGAACACAACAAAGTATTAATAATGGTTATCTATGGAAGTGGAGTGAGAACTCAGTAAATTGGCGAGAGGGTTAGGAGAAAGACATTTTACTATATAGTCATTCATTCATTCATTCAAGTTTTTCAACAAATTAATAAATTAAAAAAAAAATAAAGTAGTGACTTCTCAGAAAGATGAGAACAGAAAAGTAGGTCAAAATTCCTCTTCCAGATCAGCTGAAAAATTAGTAAAGTATGTCAAGGAATTTCTCCCAAAATTGGCCCAGATGAACAAGACTGAAGTGAGTTATCAAGAGCTAACTGAAAGACTCTCCTTTCCAAGAAAGCACAGCCCACAAACTCACCTAGTGTTGCAAGGGCCACTAATAGCCCATGCTAAACTGTGCAAATTAGAAACAAGCACCTTCACCCCAGGGAGGACTCAGTTCCCCCAGCCTGGGCAAGTAAACAATGTACTTATGATCAATTTTAGATAATTCCTCTTCCTCTGGGTGGAAGCAGTCTTACGCCAGGGACACAGCTCGGTCAGCAAGAATATGAATTTCAGCCCCGTTCAGCCAAATGCCCTCACCCAACCATTCAGAGTTGTGAGAAAGTGAGGCAAGGCACAGAGAGGAACAAATTCACTTGCATCCCCTTGCACCACTGCCTCAGTGTCATGGAGCAAACCACGTCAAGCAGGGAGAATTAGGTACCCTGCTGACCCCAGTTTCCTGTTATGTATTTCCCCTTCCCCAATGAGATGGAATACTTTTCTAAATTAAAGGGGAATCTTTCCTAAAAAGCAGGGGGAGAGGGGGGGAAGGGGGGGGAAGGGAGGGAAAGGACAGAGGAAATTTAGGAAAAACAGGAACTTCCTGCCTTAGAGTCAGTTTCAGCACTTCATGAAAACACTCCAAGGCAAAAGCATGAGGTTGAGAAAATATGAGGCCACACAAAAGAAAGCACAGACAGGCAGCTTCTCACCAACTGACAAATTCATCCTAACTCTGAGGCATTTTCCTGAAACAAAAGGACATTTACCCAGATTGGCAGGCAGATAACAAATGACGTCATGTACCTAAAAGCAATCACTAGGTTAAAAGGAAAATCAGATATGAAAACCTGACTACTGGGACTTCCCTGGTGTCACAGTGGTTAAGAATCCGCCTGCCAATGCAGGGGACACGGGTTCGAGCCCTGGTCCAGGAAGATCCCACACGCCGCGGAGCAACTAAGCCCGTGAGCTGCAACTACTGAGCCTGTGCTCTAGAGCCCACGAGCCACAACTACTGAGCCTGTGAGCCACAACTACCGAAGCCCACGTGCCTACAGCCTGGGCTCCGCAACAAGAGAAGCCACCACAATGAGAAGCCTGTGCACCACAACAAAGAGTAGCCCCCGCTCACTGCAACTAGAGAACGCCCACACGCTGCAACGAAGACCCAATACAAGCAAAAATTAATTAATTAATTAATTTAAAAAAACAAAAACAAAAAAACCTGACTGCTGGTTTCAACAGGCATACAAAGTCCCCTTCTGGGACATTCCATGCCCCATTTTCCTCTCCATTCCTATCCATCTGCCTAATAATCAAACTATTAACATGAATCTATATTATCTCTTTCA
This sequence comes from Balaenoptera acutorostrata, assembly GCF_949987535.1. Taxonomy (NCBI): domain Eukaryota; kingdom Metazoa; phylum Chordata; class Mammalia; order Artiodactyla; family Balaenopteridae; genus Balaenoptera; species Balaenoptera acutorostrata. Next base: position 51,449,202 of record NC_080071.1, on the reverse strand, counting down.
TCATAAGATATAAAAGGACGAGTAAAAAACATCAAGCTAAGCAGTGAGCAGACCCAAAGAGAATGTACCATCTTAATTTTTGTTCAAATAACAGATGAAAATAGACCTGCCTTCTATCAAAGATAAGTACACAAAAGATAAACAGTGTTAAGTCCTTTGAAAAGTTTTGGCAAGAAAATAAAAAACACATGATAAAGCTGGAACAGTATATTTTTACAAAGATATGTTCCAAGACACAAACATTCAAACCTTTTAGAACATTGTTTTTATACTATTTAAAGTGAAAGATAAGATATAGGAAGATATTTTTGAAAGGGATTGACGACATTAGGGAAAAAAAGTAAAGCATGTAAGGTTAACTAATAATGTCATGACAGTATTTAAAATATCACTCACAGCTGTAAAGAACTAAAGTGATCTTGCAGTGTATTAAAGCTGGGATGTGGAGAGAAATTTGACATGTTCTTTCAGAAAGAAAAGGTAAAGAAAAAAGAAATGAAAAAGAGCAAAAGGATAGAAGAGCAAGCAGCAGAAATCTGACATCTGGATGACTGATCTTCCTTGAGGAGAAAATAGAATACCCCAGTCCAAAGCCATTTAAGAAATAGGACTTTAAGCTTCCAGCATTCTCCTCCAGTTTATTCTTGCTAAAAACTGAATGCTAGCTCAAATGTCCAGTGCATTGATCCTCCTGCCGAGTTTGTGGGTTGTTTTCCTCAGGAGACAAATATGAGAGTCACAACCCAAATGTCTTGTCTTGAAAGAGAATACAGTGTATTTATTAGATGAAAATAAGTAAGAGAGCAGTAAAATATACAATATTGATTTAGATATTGAGCAGTAATAATCAAAATGACAATAATAACAACTTAGGGGGGCTTCCCTGGTGGCGCAGTGGTTGAGAATCTGCCTGCCAATGCAGGGGACATAGGTTCGAGCCCTGGTCTGGGAAGATCCCACATGCCGCGGAGCAACTAGGCCCGTGAGCCACAACTACTGAGCCTGCGCGTCTGGAGCCTGTGCCCAGCAACAAGAGAGGCCGCGATAGTGAAAGGCCCGTGCACCGCGATGAAGAGTGGCCATTGCACTGCGATGAAGAGTGGCCCCCGCTTGCCGCAACTAGAGAAAGCCCTCGTGCGAAAGCAAGACCCAACACAGCCAAAAATAAATAAATAAATAAATAAAATCCCCTCTACTTAAAAAAAAAAAAAAAAAAAACTTAGGTATATCAAATATTTTCTATGTATCAGGGGCCATTCAGGGCATTATCTAATTTAATAATCACCAACAACCCTATGAGGAAAGTATTACTATCATCACTGTTTCAGTGATTGGTAATCTAAAGCTTAGCAGAAGTGAGTAATTGTCAAAGATGGCACAGTTTGGAGAAGGGAGAACAGAGACTTGAGTCTAGTTTCTCTCTCTCCGGAGTCCGTGCTTTTAACCACCATGTCATTGCCATGTGACGATAGTTCCGAAAATCCAGGTTATCCTGGATTGTGATGCTCATTCCCAAGATGTTCCTTTGTGGTCCCTCCAGAGCCTGTACTTTCGGATGCAGCCAATGAAGAACCAGGAGAGAGTGGATCTCTAGTGTGAGCAAATCAACCCCTGAGGGCCTTTGCCCAGTTAAGCTTTGATTATTTCTATGATGTATAGAAATGTGTAGCTTGTTATTGGCCATGGCCCAGAACTATATTAATCATTGAATAAAGCCTAGTATTGGGTGTCAGTGAAACCCTGGACTGCTTGAAATGAAGAAGACAAAACAGAAGAGAGATGGGGTAGGGGAGGCAGAGGATAGACAATAGACTATGAAAGCAAATGCAGCTTTCTAACTAACCAAGCAGATTCCAGCTGACCACACAAACTCCAGCAGCTGGACAGGCACCACCTACATCAGAGAGGTCATTAAACATCCAAAGAACGATAAAGCTATCTCCAGATTTGGCCTTACTTTTGATGATATGTACCATAATCATAACCTTGGTTATACGGGCCTGCTGCTTTTTTTTTTTTAAGCAATTCTTTTATTTTTGAATTTTTGAATTTTATTTTATTTATTTTTTTACACAGCAGGTTCTTATTAGTTATCTATTTTATACATATTACTGTATATATGTCAATCCCAAGGGCCTGCTGCTTTTTATGAAAAGTGTCAAGTAAACTCACTGAGTCAATTTGTAAACTGAAAGGAAAACACTGGCTTCCCCCAGACAAATACAATAGAACAGAAAAATGTGTCAATGATATAATCGGGAAAAGCAAACAACCAAAAACCTCTCCTAAAAGAAAGAAATGAATAAACCTACAGAAAAATAGGATATACCTATATGTTTATCAAAACAATAAAAGTGACCAACACCTTGACATATCTTAACAAAATCACTGAATTTCTAGGATGAGACAGAAACCCCCAAGTATCCAGGCATAAAAGGAAGGTGACCTAGAATAAGTAACAAAAAATCAGGCTGGCCTCAGACTTCTCCCCTGAAACATTAGATTCTAGATGAAAATGAAACAGAATCTACCCTAAATACAATGTTCTTCTGAAGGCTCAAAGTGCACATTCTCATAGAAAAGCTTCTGCAAAGTCTTGTCACACATGTGAAAAAGAATAATATCAAACATTAAGTTGCCTATATATATTAACTTACTACTTCTCATAGCTTCCATGGAAAGTGATATTATTATTATTTTAGTAAAGAGGATGCTGAAACACAGGGAACTTAGTAAACTGCCTGAAACCACATATCTAGAGAGTAGCACCCAAGCACTCCAGCTGCAAAATCTGTACTTTGAACCATTATGCTGTCTGAAAACTAACAAATCATCTAAAATAAAAGGTAATGAACAAGTACTTTACCAATGATAGTATTATGATAAATCCGTTCTGGATAGCTCCTCTCATCCCTCAGGTTTAAGCTTAAATATCATTCCATTAGGGAAGTCTTCCCTGTGACATCTTCCAGACTAGGTCTTCCACTCAGGGTATAAATAGGAAACTAGAGCTCCTTAGGTCTTTCAAACAGAGGGAATTTAATACAAGGAATCAATTACAAAGATAATGAAAAAGCTGTGAAAATAAACAGGGGACAGTGAGGCAAAAGATTTATAACAGAGATTAATAACAGCAGGAAGTTACTGTTATCTCTGTGAAATAAAAGGACAATGGCAACAAGCAGGGTTCCAGAAATCATGGCTTTTGGGAGGAAGCTAGGACCACAAAGTGAGGGACTCTCTGATAGGGGCTAGCAACCCAGAAGAGATGGAGCTATTGCTGGAGTGACCCGAGGGGACAGACAGAGAAGGGGAGAAATACGCTGGACTCTCCTCCTTGCCACCTTCCAATCTCCTGCCACTGCTTCCCATGGCTGAATCTATCTGAAAGGTACAGGAGAAGGAAACCTGGGTAACATTGTTCCCTGTGACAGACAGCAGAACAGCGGAAGGACAGTGCCTACAGATGAACTTCTCTGGCCATACCACCAAATACCCCCATGATATCTCCACTGTAATATGCCTTACCTTGTATCCGTTTGTTCAGGGTTTGCCGTCCCCACTGCTATAGCCATGGCATTGTACCTTTTAGGTCAGCCTTCAGGAAAGAACCTGTGCAGTTAGCTGACAGCCTCCAGCTGCCACACCTACTGGCTCCACCGTGGCATTCACACCAAGGCCATACTTTGCTAGAGCTGCTCTGAGCCAATGACTAAGCACAGCAGAGGTATTTGAGCTGAGCCATTCCTGGACCACAGGACCAATGTGGCTCCTCTTTTTGCTCCCCATCAGCCTAGCTGAGACTTTCTCAGAGCCGCACTGTAGACACAGGTTCTTCCTACCCTATCCTCCTTCCTTCCTCTCTTCCTGCAACATGGTCAGACCTGCATGATAGCCTGAGCTCTCCTCATCTACTCCCACTCCCTTCTCCACGATCCTTCACAGATATTTCCTCCAATCTCTTGCACTTCTTATTCCATCTTGGCGTGTGCTTTCCTGGAAAACCCACCAAACTATAACCTCCTCGAGAGGAGAGAATATGTAGACCTTGTTCGTTGCTATAGTCCCATCACCCAGTATAATACCTGGTACAGAGCTGGCGTTCACTACATATTTAACGAATAATTGTTAAATGTTTGAAGAACTAAATTTATACCACATAATACATTTTTAGCAATAAGTATTAATCATGACCAGATTTGAAACAAGCAGTAAATAACTTGGCTTCAGGTATAGTCATCATGAGTCACCTTGCAGTTTACAGCTTGCTCTCATACAAAAAGAATTCTGTATTAATCATTAAGGTGAATAATATACTAACATTCCTAGATTTGACATAGGGGATAGCTCCTAGAATTCTTCCTTGGTTTCCAAGTAAAGCAAATAACTTTTAAGTTGGTATTTCAAATTTTTCCAATTTTCACTTTTCACTGAAAGATGTGTGTATTCAGCAGATAGGGAACAAAGAGTCCGGACTACATAAGGTCAGAAGACAAGACTATTAATAGGATTATTCTTGTAGTCAGGGAACTGAACACTATAGAATCCAATTTAACTGTCCCTCTCCCTGTTGGCCCCTTATTTGAATCTCACCCTTTTTTTTCGTTTTTCAGAGGGGAAAACATTTTAAATTTCTGAATCAAAGCTGAGATTACTAAAACCAAGCACACAGTGCTAGACAGTGCTAGCAATTTTCTTTCATCTTACTCCACAAAACCAAGAGCAAGATAAGAAGATAGGATGTCGAGAGAAATAATAGGCATCATGTTAAGTGCCAAGCTCTTTTAAAAAGTCTCCTCTGCCACCAAGATTAACCCCTTCTTAAGACAAAAATCTGAACTAGGCAAATACTTATGTGCTTTTGTATGAAACTTCTGGAAAAGTCTAGGCTTACTTGGTACAATGGATATGCATTCATTCAGTTTCAATGTCTATTACATTTCTGAAATTAATTATATAAAATAACTTAAGAAAAGACATAATCGTTCCCTGTGAGCCATATGTCTTGTCAACTGGTAGGTAAATCTACAGGCTTAATGAGATTCAGTTTTTACTGTGTTGGCAAGATGACTTTAAGACATGATGCTGTGAACTTCCACTGGAAGGCACGCGTCTGGTCGTCGTCCACTTTGTGATGGTAGCAGACACTGGTGCTCAAGGCCCAGCTCCATCCAGCCAGTAGGAGTTGCAAAATGTTACTGTAATATTATTTTTTCTTCATTTATGAACTGCAATACTTTATAAAGAGAAACCATCTCATCAGTAATTTGATTATCTTAGGTACAGTTAGTGTAGAAAAGGCAGAATAAAATCTTTATCAATTTACTTACCAGCTTTCAAAATAATGAATTGGATCCAGAGGATCCTCCAAAGGTGACTAATGAATCTTTCTTTTTATTTTAATGTCATTCTGAACTTATTTCTTTAAACAGATTTGATGTGTTTTAATCCATTGCAGCTATTATCTTTATTCGTGTACAAATTAGGCCACCTTTAGCCAGAGTCCTTTTGAAACAATCTCAGTAGTCTTTGATAGTGGCTTTGACTTCAGATATGACAAGATTTCCATGCTCATCTTGTGCATTTCCTATCCCAGACCTGAAATCAGTCTCTTCTCCAAGAAGTTATGGTTTATGCATAGGAGGGAAATGTGAGCTGGTGGTGCTCATTTGCTGCTTGGGTTGGTCACTGTTCTAAGCTTTTACAGGGAGCAAAGTTAGGAAATATGTAATTTGGAAAAAGGATAAAATATATCATGTGTCCATACCTCACTGATGCTCCAAATTCAGGACTAATGGGTTTTTACAAGTCTTACATTACAATGGCAGTATAGGCATGCAATCAGAAAAACGCTGATGATGGAAAAATAGAACCATCTTGTTTCTTTAAAAAAGAGAGAGGAAGACAGAGATAGAGACAGAGAGATGAAGGAGAAACTAATTGATTAGAAGAGAACAAAAACACACCCATTGGGATGGTTATTACCAAAAACAAAAACAAAAACTCTTTCAGTGTAGAGACCAGCAGACCTGACCCCTTATGGCATTTCACCCATTTCTACCTTGGTTGTAGTTCTTTGGTGGCAATGCAGCAGGAACCAACTGTTGCTTACTTAATCTAGAAAGGAAATCATTGGAAGGAATAGGATAGCTCATAGGGTGGAAGAAAAAGCTGAACAACAGAGCTTGACAAAGAGCAGAGACCTGAGTGGCATCGGATGTCGTGGTGGCAGGAACAAACGGGAGATAACTCGTTCCCACTCTGGGTGCCTCTGTGTGCAGTGAACTATTGATCACATATTGATCTGGTAGATACATTCCTACATATCTTTGTCAGGGCACCACCACCAGGGTGAATGGCCTGGAACTATTCTCAGCTTTCAGTCCCTCTGCTCAAGATTCTTTTCCCCTGGAAGTCTCAGTGGTATAACTTGGGCTGGGTCCCCTCCCTTGGTCATTATTGACAAGCTTAGCATTGCTATATCTGTGAGGAGGATTATTTCCCTGAAGCAGAAAATTAGGACCAAAAACAGAAGAAAATTGGAGAATATATGTTGGGCAGGAAAATCAGCAGAGGTCTTCTCCTACCTCCTTCACTGAACTGCAAGAGGCTCACTCATTTCAGTATCCACAGAACACAGCTTAGCACCTGGCTGTGAAATGTGCATAGTGGATGTTAACACTGAACACTGTAGGTCTTGCCAAAAGCATGGACCTGCGATGCAGAAAGGCAATGCCATCCAACAAAACTTGACTACGTCAGACGTGCTGGGAGACAACAGATGAACCCAAGCTCCATAGAGAACCAAACAGAAATAAAATAAATGGAAGAAACGAGAGAGAAGTACACTTTGGGTCGACCACATAACTCTGTAGAAATCAGAGGCAGCACATCCTTTTGAACAAAGGCCGGAGAAGATGAAAGACCAAGGTGTTGCACATACGCATATATCAGTTAGACTATTTCTTGATTGATTACTGGAGTCAATATACTGATTTGTATATGAAACCCCCAATTTTAAGACAAAGTTACAATGTGAGACTCTGCCAGTCGTGGTTACAGTATTTCCCACTCTGTGTGCCTCTGTGTGCAGTGAACTATTGATCACATATTGATCTGGTAGATACATTCCTACATATCTTTGTCAGTATTACCATTTCTGAACATGAAGGGCAGCAATATTTTGCCATTAATATGAAGGACTACCATATAAAGTAGGATCACAGACAAGAGGCATCCTTTATTGAAACTGAGAACGTTATATAAGCAATTATATAAAATATGTCAGTGCCTAGCCATTTCTAAATCAACATTGTAGTCCATTAATGTTAACATGCAATTTATGAAAGGTTGTGAGTACAAAGCTCTTTTTTAATGCAGGTAACTTTAATAGCAACATACATGCAGGAGTAAATATTGTTTCATACTCCATTGATGCAAACTTGATTATACACAATGCACTAAAATAATTTTGCACCAGAGTGTATATAAAAAATAAGTCACCGAAATAATGTTCAGATTATAAGATAAATATCAATTAAAATTCTGGACAATTCTAAAACAACCAAAACATACTTTCCTTGTACAGACTTAGAGCTACTCAAACACTAAGGAGAAAGTTAGATTATACATTATCCATCCTTAGCTTGTTCTGGAAAGTCTGGGCACTTCTGCACTTTTCTAATTATTTTTGTTCCTCTACAAAGATGTCTGATCAGTCAGTTAAATCGAAGTTGTTTAATAATAGCCTTCTGTATATATAAAGGCGCTGGCTGGAGAAACCCAAATTCCAAAAGTACATCCCTTCTCTACGAATTGTCTTTTATTTGGAAATGGCTTCGTGGTCTCACGAAAAGGAGTTAAGAGGAGGCCTGAATGTCAATTCTTCAATTCAAGCCAATCTTCTAAAGAAAAAAAAAAAAAACTTTTTAGACAGGAGAGGAATAAGAAGAAAGAAAATCTTTCACACATAAAATATATTCAGGAAATGCTAGTTAAATGAACAGTGTCAGGGACCCCACCTTAAGCCAACATCGCTACTGCATTTCAGAAAACTCTGTCCGGACATCTCAGGCAAACCGGTAAAGAGGACCTGACAGAAGTTTATTTGCTTCAGGGAATGAACTTTCCAGAGAAAGTCATCGTAAGAGAATAAACATGACCCCAAAACAATCAATGATTTGACTGGCTGAAGAGACGACCCAGGCGCTGGCATTCACCTCTTTCCATTCCCTGTCTGGCACTCAGGAGAAGAAGAGCCTCCAGGTAAAACCCCAGCACCCTATTTTATATAACTTCGTGCGGATAGAGGACAGAGGCACCAGCATTGCCAAGTTCGTCCACTCCAACAGATCCCAACACAAAGTGGGAGAGGGGTCTCATCCCTCATTTTGCCACAGACTGTCCTTCAGTCTGGGTGCTGAGAGGGCTCTGGTCTGTACCTGGTGTGCTCAGCAGGGGGCTGCAGTGCCTGAGGGAGAGCAGAGCAGCATGTGATGGCTGGGCATCTCTCAGGCATGTGTGGGAATCCCTGGAATTACCGTTTCAGGGGAGCACCGCACGGGTATTGATCAGGTGATAGTGAGAGCCCCTCAAATTTGGGACTTTATTGATAACGTGGCGGCATTGTACCTACAGGTTAGTGAGCTTGAGTCAATTCAGAGAACAAATAAATGAATAAACCCTAGTCACTTTAAAACACTTTTCCCTTCACATTACTTGACTTCAATCAAAATTAGAAGACTGTGATGTCACAGAAGACTGTGATATATCAGGACAAAGGATAACAATGGGAAATATCTAGGTTTATACTGGACAATGGTCTCTGACAATTATCATCTTTTCTTTGAATCCCATGTTGCAGTACCAATCCAAGCAACTCCTAAGCTCCTTAAAGATTTGCTTGATTTTTTTTTAAATATGCATTCTGGATAGTTTCTTTCAACCGTTTTAGTGTCATCTTGTCCCATCATATCTGATAAGCAAAAAAATTAACTCAGGTTGACATCTTCCCTACAAGAGACCCAGAGCTATTGAATTATCTAAAGATGGTTCTAAATACCAGCCTTTAAATGATAACTGATCTGCAAAAAGCAAGCATTGTTTCTGACATGCCATGTCACATTTCTAACTCTTCACTCTGCATTGTGCTACATCCTGCAATGTCAGCTAATGTGGAAATCAGCAGTACACAACATGACGGGGTGACTTAAAATTGAATGAAAGCCACTATTCAGGCTGAGCATCCATTTTATGCCATCCATTAGGAAAAATATAAGGGCAAAGAATGAAAGGTTATTTTCAGAAACCATTGTTTGAAATAAGCTATGCTTCCTTGAACACTTACATAAAAGGTATCTCTCTTTTCTGTATCTTTACTCAGTAATTTATTATTGTGAAAGCCAATTTAAAAGATAAATCCTATGCCATTTCCCTAATCAACTTGCACTTATACATGCTGTCACGTCATTCCATAATATAGTTTTTGGCTTGAAATCATGGACCTTTTAAATTCTGGAGTTGGAAAGGACCTGGGAGATAATACAGGTCAACCCATTTACTGTGCTGATGAAACAGAGGCAGGATGTAAAAAGATTTGTCCAAAGTCTCATTGCTAATTAGTGGCAAAGCTCCTGCTAGAACTTGCATCCCCTTTCAGTCAGTGTCTTTCAATTACGCCATGCGGGGGTGTAAACTGCAAAGAGGAAATGCAGCAAGCTGGAGGGCACCTTGAGATTATTTACAATGGTATAAAAAGCAATTAGACCTAACATGCTCTGATTGAATTTCTGCTTTATTTTCATTTCTTGTCACATTTCAGTGATTTAAGAGAGTTTGTTATTTACTTAGAATGGTCAAGAAACAAGATCCTGGGAATCTGATAAAATGTGCTGTGTAATAAGCCAAAAATTAAATGAATGGAAAGCCAACAAAAAGACCAAAGAAAACACAGGAGAGGGCAGGGATCTGGAGAGAAGAAATCACTGACTGCCACCCAGCTATTGTTCCCATTTCCAAGATGAGAAAACCAAGGATCAGAGCCATTAGCTTGCCCATGGTGACCAGGAAGCAAACATTTACCAAAACTTCTCTCAGCTACCTTTCAACAAATAGTTGCTAGCCAGATCTTTCACAATTCAATTGCCTTCCCAATACAAATAACCCTTATACCAAATGTATGAGTTCAAGTTAGTGTGTGAGAAATGATGAAAAGGAGGAAGGACAAAGAGTAGAGTCATACGCTAGAAAAAAAACATCTAAAAGCTGGCTGTATTTCAGGGGGTAGGAGAGACCAGCATGGAAGGATTTCAGGAGAAACACAATCTCTCCTTCCATCTATCACCAAGGCCTGAAACAACTATCATTGCTTTGCAGTAAGGATTTTTGTTCTTTGTGCACAGATTGCCCATCCTGGAGTTTTTGCATAGTACCATCCACGTTGCTCTTATTAACACATTTAACTAAATTCAGTGTTGTCTCTGCTGCTCTCCTAGATTCTCTTAGCTCTGCGACTGTGGCACTCATTCCCAACTGTGCTTCCCTTTTTATATGTACCCGAACCGTTGTTTAATAATATACGCTTCCTTCTTGAAAAAACGCTTCCTTCTTGAAAACGGAGACATTTACCCCGTTTAGGGCTGCTAGCACTTCCCCCATTGGCTCTGCTCCCTCAAGCGCTGTGACGTAGTGATTCACGTCGTCACAGGAAATAGAGGTGTCTAGACCTGAAAATCTAAACCGTGCTCTCTGATGATTTTTCCATATTTTGGCCTACCAGTTCCTCTCCCATCCTTCCTATTCACAAAAGCCTTCTGCCTAACCAGTGAGACAGAGGCAAATAAGGACATGAAAGAAGAGATTTTTAAGTTGTTCACTGACCTTGCACCACCACTCCAAACACTAAGTGCTGACGATGCCTTAAAAGCTTCTTGCCCTCTGGCATTTTTCAAAAGTCTCTGTTGTTTCTGAGTCTTAACCTGTCTGACTCTCTTCATGAGGGTTCCTGTGTGTTTCTCATGGTGGTACTAGGTCATTCACTCATTCTTCCTTTTGTTGAGCACAGCCTTTTAGACCTGAGATAACCCAAGTGGTTGGTCCTCAGTTAGCCTTAGAGCTTCCACAGTTACCTCTCTTTTTATTTCTTCACGAAGAAAGGTATATTTCAGAAGCAAACTTTCAGAATTCGATTTTCAGAGCCTCCTTTTTCTTCTGAGTTACCTTGCCTATTAGAGTCTTGGCTGCGCAGAGTCCTGAGGCAGAAGGGAACGCCACGTATTCCACAATTGAAAGGGGGTGAGAGATGAGACTATTAGGGTTAAGGCAGGGGTTAAGGATTTTGGCATCTTAATCTTCGGCTTTTTAACATTAACCCTAATAGTAATAATAATGACATCACTGCCTCTCCTTTCTTCTGCTAAAGACCTAAAGGCCATGTCACTGCTTTGAAGGGAAAGGAAGAGAGAGGTCTCAGGACTCTTAGGAATAATTACTGTTTACATTTCTGATTGAAACGATTGTAAGCAGAACCAATGACTAAAGTGAGGTTTGATATGCTGCAGGGTCTGAGTGGCCAATAGCCCCTTTATCACAAGCTGCAGAGTGACCTATAACAAACTGTGAGTTTCACACTTCAGGGAGTGAATACAACTAATCCTGTACAGATGAGAGGCACCTACATTTTCACATCTGCCATTCATGGAGGCTCCAATGTGCACTAAAATTTGTCCCAACTAAAGGCCCCGTTTGGACCCAATGATTCATCATGGATGCTGAGATGTGGCAGGTGAGCAATGGTACCTTGAAGACTCTCTCTGCCCACCTGTGAGTCATACCTTCTGTCACTAGGCATCATGTGGCTTCTATTCACTGACTCACCACTGCCAACAGTGGCGGTGCCAGTAACAACAGGTGTCCCTGCTGCTCCTTTTGACATCATGGTGCCCACAGACGGCTGTCAGAAATCAATGACTGAGTCCCTCGTGCCTTCTTTCTCCCACCCTCAACCTTCTCCTTCCCAGAGCCCACTTTCCTACTGTAAAACTGGAGGGCTCTGTGCACACTCCAGAGAAGCTTCCAGATATGGCAGTATTCACTACTCCACCACTTCAGGAAACCAGCCTGGCACCGCTGAGAAGGAGTAAAGGAAATGGAGAGCTTCTGCTCCCTTCAGGCTCTGTGTGTTTAAACACACAGGAACAAGTCTGGAAGCATAGTTTCAATTGTCGTCAGAATTTCCCATGATCTGCCAGTCAGTTGCGTTTGCAACATTCTCCAGTCCTTGGACGGGGAGGCGTGTGCCAGTCTTCATGGCTGCTTTTCAAAGATCAGCCCACAAAGTATACATACGCTCCAACATGGCTGCAATTTTAGCTGCTCAGAGAGCACAGCAAGATAAATAACCATGCCATGAGAAATTACAGCATTATGTACTGCAATAAATATGACAAATGACAGGCCAGATATTCATTGGCTCATAACAGTTGGCAGGCATAACCATCTGTGGATCCAAAGTTCGAACTATTTGTTTTCTCTCCTACAGCTGCCTAGATCTTTGTCCACCTCTACTGAAACCTCTGGTCTTTAAGGTAGCCTGGACAACCTTGCGAAACCTTTGACTTTATTAGATTTTAATTAAGAAATACAGGGATTGCCACGGAAAAGGCAAAACTCTCTGGGTGTATGAGAGAGGAAACACAACAGATATCTCACGTCCTTTTCCTTAATGTAGAGAAGCTTTTTACTTGCAAAGAATCTGAAAGCAGGAGAGGCAAACCTAATGATAATTAAGAAAAATGATGCTGTTTGTTGCCACAGAAGAAATAAATCTTCTGTGTCTCCCATTTATTTATTGATTAAACAAGGAAACCTACAATGGATTTAAGTTCCTGCTTTAGTCACTAGAAAGGTAACACTGAAGTCCATTATTTCATTATGTGAAATGCTAATCTATATTTCTCATTTAGAATCTAAATCCTCTGCTTGGTTGAAATCTCACAGCTTCCACCTCTGATAAGAGAAGCCTAATGAGCCCTAATGTCGCCACAGCAAAACTTGCCCAATTAGAGCAGTTGTTCACAAAAAAAGTACACTGTGAACTTCTAATGCAGAATCTTGACAGTTTAGAGTGGAAAAATCCATGCTAAGAAAAATCAGATTTTTAAACAGGTAACTTTCTAAGCATAGCTATTTCCTGCTCTTGATTTTCCCTTCTTAGTCCTGCACTAAGATATAGGGAAGGCTTTCATCAGAAAGGCAGAGAAAAGGATTTTTCAGGCAGTGAAAGATGGTAACAGAGTTCCCTGTAATAGAAACCGTTTTCCCCAGTTACTAATCTAACCTGGGAGTGAGTCAGCTGAGCAAAACATATGATTTTCTGATTATTAAGTATTTTGTCTCTTGTATGACTGTTTCTCTTTTAAGCACTTATTAAAATAAAGCAAAACAACCAGACCCAAGAGCAAAATTCTTTCTACCCTTCTCACACACAAAACACCAAACCAACCAGTCATCAAGGGCAGATTATGGAAAAAGAGAAACCACAGGATTATGAGATCACTCTGCTACCATTTCTTATCCAAGTTTCACAGCATCACCAACAAATCAACATTGCTAAAGGAATGTAAATCTATTCAGTGATACTGATTGACCAAATGTGCATTAGTGCCTTCTATGTACAAAGCAGCAAGTAGAGTTTGGGGGGAAAGAGGGGTAAGGATAAACCAGACATGGCCCCTCTTCAAAGCTTCCAGAAGATGAGTCATACTAATATAGGGCAGAGAGGACTAAGATGTGCAGTGAAGGAAGCAGACAGTGCTGGTGGATCAGAGGAGAGACACTGCCACCTCTGAGAACAGACTGAGGGAAGGTTTCCTAGAGGAAAGGGTACTTGAAGAAAAGGAAGACTTGAACATGCTGACACAGGGGAGTAGAAGGACACCCCAGACTGGAAGAAACAGGAAAACACAAAAGCATGAAGGTAGAAAAGTGCTTCTGAACCAAGTAGAGTGAGAAAATGAGCAAAGTACCAGGCATGCAAACAAGCATTGAAAGTCATTCGTTCACAAATACTAACTGAGCATATATTTACTATTTTTATGGCACTCTTCAGGGCACTGGGGAGACAACAGTGAACAAAACAAACAAAATCTCTGCTTGCACAGAGTTATCTCCTAGTTGGGGAAGAGATATATTGAAAAAGGCAGCTAGCTATATAATGCATCAGATGTTTTTCAAGTATACAAGTATTGGAAAATAGGGATTATATAAGTTGTTGAGGGGAATTTCTCAGATAAGGTAACTCTTGAGCAGAAACCTAAAGTGAAGGATAAGTTTAAGTACCTATTTTGGGGAATTATAATCCAGGCAGAGAGCCTGAGGTGAGACATGCCCAGTGTAGTGTGTGGTTGAGGACAGAAAAGGCCAGGGTAGCTGGGCGATGGAGAAGGAGGCAGGAGGTGATGTCAGAGAGATGGCACAGAGTGTGGGTGGTGGCCGGTCACATCCTCAGGGCTTGTCTACCAGAGTTAGGACTTCGGGTTTTCCTCTGGGTGGGATGGGAAGACGCTGGAGGGTTTACAACAGAGGACTGGCATGACCCACCTGACATTTTGGGGTGAGTACGATGGCTGCTATAGGGAGGATAGACAGGGGTGGTAAGGATGGAATCCAAGAGACCAATTAGAAGACCAGAGCAACAGTGAGACAAGAAATGACAGTGACATGGAAGAGGAGCACCTTGTGAATGTGAATGTTGGCAGGGCAAGAAAAAGTGGAAAATAGCATTAGTAGGGTGCTTATTCCTAGTCTAACTGGATTAAAATTTTCCCTCCTCCTTTACAAAAGTTTAGCTATACAGTTGCAAGTTTATTTTGACCCTGACAGAAAATCATATCATTCAAAACATACAAATAGCAAAGTTAGCTGGAATTACTCAGAAGTCCTAGTTATAACATCAACCTCTCCAAGCGGAGGAGGAGTGAGTCTGCAATGTGAGCGAGTCAATGACACTGTCGCGGTGGACTTTCTCACCCAGGGCCTTGGGACTGCAGTTCTCTCTATTCACAGCCTAAATGCTTCCTAGGTTAAAAAGCCACCTGCACCCCTTTAATCCTCCAGCTAATGTAAACTATTAAAAGTAGTAATGTGGGGCTTCCCTGGTGGCACAGTTGTTGAGAATCTGCCTGCCAACGCAGGGGACACGGGTTCGAGCCCTGGTCTGGGAAGATCCCACATGCCGCGGAGCAACTGGGCCCGTGCGCCACGATTACTGAGCCTGCGCGTCTGGAGCCTGTGCTCCGCAACGAGAGAGGCCGCGAGAGTGAGAGGCCCGCGCACCGCGATGAAGAGTGGCCCCCACTTGCCGCAACTGGAGAAAGCCCTCGCACAGAAACGAAGACCCAACACAGCTATAAATAAATAAATAAATAGATAGATATATTGGATTAAAGAAAAAAAAAAAAAGTAATAATGTGGTCTTTGTGTCTCACAGCCACATCTCCTTTCCTAGTAAATTCAGCATAAACCTTCTCCAAGACCATAGATCAAGAAATGTGTGGTTGTAGGTGCTATCCCTGCTGTCAGGCAGCCAAGAAGGAGCAGGGAGTGACTGATGGCTCTTTGCTCCCCATAACTAGTGCTGCGGAAAGATCTGTTGGCTCTTCATCCTCCCACGTGACTTAGGGATACAGCTCTCCTCGCTTAGTCCCAGCTCCCTCACTTGCTGCCTGCCCCCTTCAGGGCACCACTCTGATTTCTATTTTTCCCACATCTCCTATCACAGCTTTAGTTTATTATTTGCACAAGTTATCATGTCATGGGAGAGGTGCTGGCTTGATGGCTCAGGTATCTCCACGGTCTCTTACAATCACCCAGGAAAAAGCTGCTGCAGCAGATACCTCAGATCGAACGGAACAGACAAGGAGGACCATGTTTCCAAACGCCTGCGGCAACCTCCAGCTCAGTTTCCTTCCCTGACCCAAAAATAAAAAAGGAAGGAAAATAATCCACCAGCATAATGTGACGAGAAATGCAAGGTGATGCGTCAGAAATAACAATGCAGGTCAAGCTGGCATTTGTTGTTACTGAAATTGGTGAGTGATATTCCTTCCCCTAGAACTGCTTTTGCTCCTCCAGGAAAAATAACTCTGTATCAGTCATTATCTTTCCAGAGCAACAGAGTACGAGGATTTTTCCCATTATGAAATGGTGGCCCCCCTGTAAAATAAGGGTGACCGTTATCTCTTGGTATGTTATGTTGTTTTTTTTTTTGTTTTTTTTTGTTATGTTGTTTTTTAAAAACAGTAATTATTCACATAATTCCATCCTCAAAAACACTTTAAATGATTTTCCAAGCTTTAATGTACATATGAATCACCTGGAGATTCTGGTTCAGAGGATCTGGGGTGTGGCCTAAGCTTCTGCATTTCTAACAAACTCGTAGGTAAAAGTTAATACTGTCAGTCGGCCAATCACATATCACGTAACAAGACATTCAAGAGTATTTTCAGGACTTCCCTGGCGGTGCAGTGGTTAAGAATCCGCCTGCCAATGCAGGGAACACAGGTTAGAGCCCTGGTCTGGGAAGATCCCACATGCCGCGGAGCAAAAAAGCCCGTGTGCCACAACTACTGAGCCTGTGCTCTAGAGTGCACGAGCCACAACTACTGAGCCCGGCATGCCACAACTACTGAAGCCTGCGTGCCTAGAGCCCATACTCCGCAGCAAAGGAAGCCACCGCAATGAGAAGCCTGCGCACCGCAATGAAGACCCAATGCAGCCAAAAATAAAATAAATAAATTTATTTTTAAAAAAAGGAGTACTTTCAAAATTATATTTTTAATTACTCTGTATTTCATTTTGCTTTCTAGAATATGCCACTTTCTATTAGATTTGGATTTTGATCAGGACCCTTGCTCTTTCAGGGTGCTTAGAAGTTCTCTGATGACAGTATTTGAATATCTAGACTTTTTAACAATTACGGTTGGTCGTGTATTACTGTTCCCAGTGTCAGCTGGATTCTTTATGATTCATGCTCTGCATTTTATTGTTAATATGTAAGTCACTATGCTGATGAGCTGATGTGGGGAAATTTTTCTTTCTTAACCCTTGAGAAAGCTAGTAATTAAACCCTTTAGAAACCCAGTAAGCAAGAGTCAAATTGTTTAAGAAACACTGTATTTCTTTGGAAAATATTAAAGCTCTAACAATAACCTTTCTAGAGGGCAAAAAAAAAAAAAAAGATGCTATTTTATTTGCTCCTTGGTAGAGTGAGAGCTATGAAAAATGATGGAAGGGAACTTAGAATAAAAATAATTTTATTTTACATTTTGATTCAGATCCTGTAATTTCAAAGAAAGCCTTTGAAGATAGACAGATTTTGATAATTTCCTGCATGCCACTTAACATCACCTGGAGCCAATCAAGAGAAATCAGAATATCTTGCTCTGACATTTGGGTGTGAAGCAAAAACAACACCTTTATATTTTAAACTTCACTCTTTCTGAAAGTGAGAGGTTGAGAGGTTGAAAGTTCTGGCTTCATCCATGCACATAAGAAGGAAACTCAGCATTTGGCCCACAGATATGTTCATATCAGATTTGCTAGCCTGGTAGTTCTACCTGAAACCTCTCTTAAGTAGAATCTGTTGATCAAGCCAAAGTGTGTCCTGTAGTTCGTTTTGCAGATAAACATTCTCAAAAGTCTGTAGTTGAGAGTATTTCATTTCCTTAAAACCCATGCCAATTTTAAGATTGTCAATTTATTTTCAAACTGCAGAGTTGGGATGGTATTTGAGTATGCAGGAGGATATATTGCTCAATTGTCATTTTACCATAGATTAAATGTCTGCATAAAAAGGAATGCATTTAACAATTTTCAAATTGATGAAAGTTTTATGGGGAGATGTAATGAGAATAAGGATGTATTTTATGCAGGAGGAAATGCTGTCTGGCACTGAAAACCACAGACAAGGATTTAAGAGTCTAGGATTGAATTGGTGGCATCACAAAAGATGCCTTCAGGTATGGATGCTCCAAGGTAGGTCAAAAGAGAATCAGCTGAATCATAAATGCTCACTGCTCCCGTTGTAAACCTCAAAGAATTTCTGGTTCCCAGGTTTAAGGAGCGGGCATGCTCACCTCAGATCTGGCAGTGTGAAGTTGGGCACAGTGTTGAAAGCAGTTTAGCATAGAGCAGGGGTAGCATGTCCTGGGGTCAGAGGCATGGATTCCCCGACCAAATTGCCTGGGTTTGAATCCACTCACTTAGCTGTGCGCCCTTGGGCAGGTTACTTAACTTGCTTGTGCCTCAGTTTCTAAGCTATAAAATGAAAATAATCTACTTCATAAGATTGTTATGAGGATTAAGTGAGTAACATTTGTATGAGGCTCAGATCAATCCCTGGTGTAAGTATAAACACTTTGTGTTTGTTAAATAAGTGAATGAATAATGAAGCAAAGTGGCTTACGTGTACATTCTCTGACTCCATATTGCCTAGTTTCAAATCTCACTTCTACTACTCTACTGCGCAAGTTATTATTCTAG
Source organism: Balaenoptera acutorostrata (assembly GCF_949987535.1). Classification (NCBI taxonomy): domain Eukaryota; kingdom Metazoa; phylum Chordata; class Mammalia; order Artiodactyla; family Balaenopteridae; genus Balaenoptera; species Balaenoptera acutorostrata. The sequence continues at coordinate 51,430,662 of NC_080071.1, read as the reverse complement.
CTCAAAGTTATAATATAATACTATCTACCATTATATGAGTGATCTTGGGCAAGCTATTAGCTATCTGAAGCTTGGTTTATTCATCCAGCGGTATACTTCCTATGGTTGATGTATATGAGCTACCTTCCACATAGCAGACTTATCGTTAAGTTTGATAAGTATGCCTTTAACTCATTGAAAAATAGTTTATACAAGAAAGGGCCAGAGAAAGAAAACAAAACAAAAAAACCCTGTAGTGTTACACCGGCAGTGTTCTTCAAGGTTAGCATCCGCACATTAATCAACCCTCTCTGGACACAGTCGTTTATCAGTTATGACTCTACTTCACAGTGCTGTCATGCAGCCCATATTTGACTGTTTAGTCCACAAAAATAATCTCTTTTTACGGCATGTTTTCTAACACAGAGTACATGATGATAACACCTTACATTTATATAGCACGTTAACGTTTTCCAAAGCCGTTCCCATCCATTATTTTATTTAACTAGACATATCGTAAGAGGGTCATTTGTCTTTGAAGAAGCAGCTTTGAGGAAATTTTCAAATTTAATTTAAAACCATACTTTCACTGCTACCAAGAGTTATCACTGAAGACGGTATTTCCATCAGTGGTTCCTTTTAGGTGACAGACTGTAGTCACCGCATCTCTGGATGTCTGTGGCAAAGGGCAAAGCCGCCCCAATGTTAAAATAGCTCTCCATGTTCTCGCCTCTCCTTTTCTCTCTGCTTAATCCAATCCCACATTGCCCACTATTTTGAGGACCTCTCTACTTAAAAGTAAATTCAAAATCTTCACACTTATTACTGTAGATTAGTCATAACTACCTTTTCTTGAGTTCAGTTACTCAACATAATGTGTATGTTGCCTCTTCTCCACTTAGTATACGACCTACGTATTAGTGTCACCCCAAGAGTCCTAAATCCACTTCTTCAGCCCAACAATGATCTCCTTGCCCAGGACTTAACTTATTTTTAATTATTTATTACTTGTACTTCCTTTTTACCTTATTAAATAAGTAAATTTATAGCTCACCTATTTTCAAAAGGAATCTGAAGTGACAGAAACACATAAGCAGTCACAGGTGTAAACGGAAAAACAAAGGAGGAAGCCTTGCACGGTCTCTCTCTTGCTGTCCCGCAGCTTTCCGTCTTCCTTCTCACCCACATTCTGCACACAGAAATGGGCGCTTCACTTGGATAACAGCCTTCATCCCACTCTGTGAAGTGAATGTAAACTTTGATTGTGGACTGCAGAATCATCTCAAGACCCATTTTCTCCACTTTCCCCAGCCCAGAATCCTCCATTTCAGACAAACAAGCTCATGGAAACTCCCTATGCCTGGTTCTCTCTCTCCTGCCTTCATGTCCTACCCAAGAAGTTTATTTTGTTTATTTAACAAACATTTACATCAAGTTCTTAGTCTGTGCCAGTCCCTGTTCGAAGTGCATTACATAGATTAGCTCATTTAACCCTCATAACAATATCCATCTTACAAATGTGGAAACTAAAAGAGAGAAGTTAAGTGGCTTATACAAAGTTTTAAGCTGAGTGGCAGAGCCAGGATGGGACTGGCAACTGGGTCTAGAGTCCGTGCTTGACTCCACTCTACCTGGACTCTCCTCTCTCTGAGATGCATATTGATTTGCCTGGGGCCCCCTCAAGCTCTTACAAGGTCAGAGCACACACTACTCTTCTACCCCAAGCATCTCTGAAGCAGCTGTGTTTCTCCAACATAGATTTCAATAGCTGGTGACGCACTAGCGTGAAACAAATAATAACTTGAATTTATTGAAAGTAAGTTTCATGGACCCTAGTATTTCTATATTCTGTGAAGAATGTAATTTTTGCATTGATCCTTATGAATAACATCTGAACTTAGAGATGTGAATGCATTGTCTGATTTGGAGGAAAACAGAAATAAAATAGAAAGAAAACTACATCCCCAGACTTGTAACAAAAGATGTTTTTCTGAGTTTTTTTTCTTTTTGGGTAAAAGGATAACCCTTGTAGAAAAATATAGAGGGAGGTAATTTTAAAAGAAATGGAAAATGCCCAGTTCTTTTACTAACCATGTTCTTCTGGTCCACTAACCTATAATATTAAAACTCTAGATAGTACCTAATAGTTATATAGACTTGCTGTTTCACCAGTCTAAGTATTTTCATCTCCAGACTTTTGTATTGTTTTCATTATTTCATACTGCCTAATAAGTTACCAACATGTACTGACTTAAAATATTTATTATCTGGAGCATCACATAATCAGTGAAGGATGAAAAATTTCTGTCAGAATAACTCACTTCCATTGATTTTCCATAAAACCTGGCTTTGCCTATTATTACGTGGCTCTAAAGAAAAAAAAAGGAAAATGTTCAATCTTTCATACTTTTCTATTCCTCCTCACCAAAGAATGTAAACTATTTCTCAAGGAATCCTCCCGACCTCCACCACAATAGAAAAAAAAAAAGTCTTGTACCACCTGAGGAGCAATTTTCTTCTCTAAATGGGTAGCAACTGAGTTTTAAAGCAGGTTACTGCACACTAGAAGAATACGGTTTGTTTTCACTTCTCAAAAATTCAAAAAATTCAAAATGCAAAACTGACAAAAAACTTATGATATATTTTACCATTTAAATATTTTCTTAAACTTTGGAAAATATTTTTGTTGAACTTAGAGCATATGTTGGAGTTATAATGAGTCTTAGGTCATTTTAATTGTTCTTATGAACACATGAAATAAAATATTTCTAATATATCTATGCCAATCCTCACGAGACAAGCAACAATAAGATGTAGCCTGTATCCAAAACAAGACTGTCATTCAACAACACATTTGTGAGGGGAGAGAAGAATATACTTCCAACACTAAATTTTATAGACACCCTACAATTTTACATTTAGTACACGGTCAAGAAAGCACCACAAATAGTTGAGTAAGAAATATAGCTCACTCACTGTTGGGGAAACTGGCTTAAATTTCAGGGAAGGAAATGTCCTTGCCAATATCATATATCAAAAGGTACTCAGAAGTATTGATTTAAAAAATAAAATGTACAAGTAAAACATAAAATACCTGAAAAAAACCATAGTAAATATTTAAGATCCTGAGTGGATAAGTATATCTAAGCAATAGAATAAATCATATGGATAATGGTTAATATTTTACTAGATTAGTTTTAATTTCCAAATGTCTAAAAATAATTTCAGCACATTAAAAAATAATATATCGGGGAAATATCTGACAAAATTCTAGTACACAAAATGTTACATGGAAGGTTTCTTCCTTAGTAAGAAAAATACTACAATATTACCGGATTAATGAGCAAAGAACACAAATAAATGATTCATAAAAACAAATTTAAGTAACCAATTAACATAAAATATTTCCTCCTCACTAACAATCAGACATACTAAGTAAAAAATATATTTTTCAACTATTTCATTAAAATATTCTTTAAAGTAAAACACTCAACTGTGATGACTATGTGGGGAGAAAAGCAATCTCGAAGACTGTCATGTGTATGTATACACTGATGTAATCTTTCTTGAAAGCAATCTGGCAAAAGCAATCAAGAAACTTAAAAAAAAAATTAGACACTTTAGCCCAATAATAATTCTTTAATATGTACTGGGAAAACAAAAAATTTGTGTGACTCGCTTTACTGTGATATTTTATTGTGGTTGTCCAGAGCTGAACCTGCAATATCTCCGAGGTATACTTGTACTTAAAGTAGGAAGACCAGTTTTCTGGGATAATTTAGAAAACTGAAGTCAGACCCATGCATAAGCAAGGTACATGTTTGCCTCTAGTAAGACTTAAAATTTGCCAAAAACAGATTCCCCAAATGACTTCTCCCAGTCCTTTTACTGATCTGCAACTACCGTTGGGAGACAAATCTCCATGGGTCTCTCATGTTTCTGCACTTTTTTATTCTTGACTATCTTCTCCAGTGTGTTTGTGTAGTGAACAGCCTTGGAATAGATAGTATCTCCCTCCACAGCAAAGGCCAGACAGGCTTACTGCCCATTATAAAAGATTCAGGCTCACTAACTTATGGATTCCCTTCCTGTAATACAAATCACTGCATGTGCTACCGTCACCTAGCCCTCTTCGCACCACCCTGTGAGAATTAGGCCAATATCTGGTTACTATTATCACTGAGAGTAATATATTGTCCTTTAATTCTGACCCAGGAGTCTTATATCTTCTGCCAGCATCCATGAAACTATGACAGGTGAACTTGATTGCGTACAAGTAAGGTAAAGTCTCAGACTCTCCATAGTGCCTCACAATTATCTGATTAGAGATGTATTTTTTTGGCTTTAAAGTTTTTTTTTTCTATTAAAATCAGCATACATTTAAGAGAGTTAGTACTCTATATGATGTTTATTAGTCATTTGTAACTTATTACGTGAAATAAGTTATAAGATCCTTTGTTGTAAACAAGTTTATATGGGGGAGAATATGATGATATATAACAGGCATCCTTAGCAGCTGAGCTCAGAGATAATGGTACACACAAAACAGGAAGGTAGAGTCATCTGAAAGGGAAGTGAGGAGAAGCAGACAACCAGTAAATAGTGTGGACATGTAATTTATCGTCACTTTAGAGAGTGGAAGGAGTGTTCCTGAAAAATAGAATAGAATATTAAATTTACAGCATATAATAAATTTAAAAATCTCTGTAAAAAGGGTCTTCAGGCTACTCCATGCCCCACCTAGAGGTACCATACCCTGACCCAACAGTGCAACAGCACAGTACTGAGCTTGGTAACACTGATTGACAAGTGTGGGAATTTCAGGCGACAGACCACAGAGACTGGGCAGATCATTTGTTATAGTCCTTGACAAGATATTTTGGTACTGGTCACAGTTTGGATTTTTTTTTAAAGGAGGACATAATGTATCTTTCATTAAAAGATTTTTCCTAGTAGAGATATTTATAAGGAAAAGTAGTAGGGCTCTCTTGAAAGCAAATCCAGTTCCATTTCTGTCTTCCAGGATTGAATGCTCCCAACCTGGGGAGCCATTTGGGCCACGCCCATGATGACTTCTAGCTCCGCATTAACAAAGATTGGCGATGGAAGTGATCCCCATGTGAATGCTCTTACACTTGGCTTTCCTAACCTACAGATGGTTTTAAGTTGTTGTCAAAGAAAGAAAAAAAGCCAATAAACGATTGAGGATTTTTCTAAAAATTCTCTGAGAAATTCAAATGGGGAAAGAGTGGAAAAATAATAATAAAGTAGCTGGTTCAAAAGCTTGTATCATAGAGAAGAATCATATCATGAAGTGGTGGCAAGTAGATAAAAAAGGAACAACATGAAGACTGACAATTTCAATTCTTGGATATTCCACAGTACTTCAACTTTCTGTAATCTCCAAATAAGGGGAAAATGGGTCCAGTACTTCTAAGAGAAGTCTGCACTTCAGAAAAACTAATAAGTAAAATCAAATTTAATCTTGATGAAAATGACCATGAAAATCATCAGCTCATGGAACCAGAGTCCATTAAGGCATGTGGAAAACATCCCTATGTTTAGTTAGTATTGTTTTAACTGTGATGCTCTATCCCCATAATCTTAGATAAAGCCAGTTAGGATGCTGGATTTCCCTAACTCACATTGAAGGTAACTAGCTCTATTTTCTCTCTTCTCTGCTTGAGGAAGGAAGGAAGGAAGGAAGAAAAGAGAGAAGGAAAGAAAAGAAAGGAAGGAAGGAAAGAGAAAGAAAGAAAGAAATGAAAGAAAGAAAGAAAGAAAGAAAGAAAGAAAGAAAGAAAGAAAGAAAGAAAGAAAAAAAAGAAAAGAAAAGAAAAGAAAGAAAGGAGGGAGGAAGGAAGGAAGAAAGAAAATAGGAAAAGCTCCTAGATTTTTACATGGTGTGTGAATCCACTTAACACAATTATAATGCCCAATTAAACTTAGCAACATGAGTGATGAATCATTTCTCCTGCTGTCTCTTCAAAAGAGAGTCAATTTAGTTCCAGCATTTGACTATTGTTTTAAAGCAACTGTAATCTTGCCCGATTAATCAGGAAACTAATAACTGAACTCAAATCCATATTCAGAAATACTGTCTCCCTAGGTACTGCATAACAGCACACTGACTACCCTAGATACCAGTTTTTCCAGGTAATACAAGGAACAAAGACTGAATTCTATCATTTTCTTTCCTCTTTAAATCTTAATTTGATGGTATCTCCTGCCATCTACTGATAGATAAAAAAATATAAAAACAACTTTTCTAAATCATTTGACCATTTACCACAGAGGATCAATTGCCATCCTTTGCTTAAGTGTGAGAAATCACCTAACCTTAGCATCAGGATTTTTATATCCAGAAACTGGTAATAGGTTTGCTTCTAGTGGAAGATCTTTGGTTGCATTCACAACAGTTTACATGTAAAAGCATTATGGTATAAGAAAAAATAGCAATGGCTCTGGAGTCACAGACTCTGGGCTCTTGGCCAGCTCATCCTAGGGCACAGCCTTGTTCTCATCCGCTTAGGTTGCTTAGTCTAAAATAAAAGTATGGGGGGGGGGTGCTTTTTCCAAGCTCCTAGATGCTCTAAGACAGGGCATTTGAGTTCTTGATAAATACAGCCCCAAAGAACAGGTCACTCAGTTTTATAGATGGCTCAATTAAAAACCCAGAGCGCTACCCTCGGTCATGGTCACAGAGTCTGTCAGCCACGCTCTGCAGAAGGCTCCTCCCCATTTTGTCTGTTACTTCCAAACACTGCCCTCCCAGCCTGTCCCCAATGTGTAGCATCCTTAGGAGCTGTCTGCTGCTTCTCCTCATGCTGGCACAGCATCTTCACTGTGGAAGACTCCTCTGCATTCACTCAGAGAAAGTCAGCATGGGAACCGCGATCAAGCTGTTGAATTTAAATGACTTTGCCACATACTCTGCAGCTGACCCCAGCTCCCAATTGGGTGATAGGTATCTTTGATTCTTTTTCTAACCTTTGAAGAAAAGTCCCTACTTATCTGAAGGTCACTTATCTGGTAACTGCAAACATCTAAGACACCACTGAGAACCAAAGATGGACAAAAAAGGTCCTCTGGGAAATGTCTGCAAAGGTCTCCAAGATGAGACAATGCATGTCACCAAACTCATTTCGTTAAAGTTCATACTCTTGACTTGAGAGTTTCTTCTCTCCCATTCAAAGACATATATCATCAACATTTCTAAGCTTATCCATGTTGAATTTTTAGCCATTGCCATTTAAAAGCAGCAAATTAGTCATGGGGAGAAAGTCCATTAGAGGCAGGAATGGCAGCCGTAAGAAGTGACAGCCAAGCATCTGACAGTAAACAGAAAAATGGAAATGTTATATTATCTTAACTAAATCTTTTAAGAAAGCAAAGAAGTGTGTAATTCATTTTAAAAAGATTAAAGTAAAAAGTGGTCAGAAGCCTTAAAGGTATGTTTTAGATAAGAAAAATCCACTGTGTAGATTTCTGCATTTCTAAATGATTTTAGAAAGATGATGTATTCCTGTAGAATAAAAAAATGGGGGCTGACATGGTTGGGGGCTCTTCCATGACCAAGTTTTTCTACTCAAACTTAATTTTTCAGGGCATTTTCCCAGCCTGCTCCCTTACACCACACCCCAATTCCCAGATTCTTAAAAGTACAGTATATGCAACATAAACTCTTCTTGAGAGTTCAGATTCTTCTCTATTGACGTCATTGGTCAAACTGTGATGCCCTCAGAACTGACAGAGAAACAGAACTAAGTGGCCCTCTTCAAAATGGCCCTTAACCAGAACACTGTTGCAGTACTTTTGCCTGTTTGTTCTAGTTTATCAAATCAAGTTCTAGTTTGCTGAAAGGCTGGGATTCACAGTATGGAATGTGGCTTTTCCCTCAGGGGCCTCCCCTACAATGATTTTCCCAAGTCCTCAAAGAGACCCTCCTCCCCTTTACCACCATCCTAAGTCTAGCAGGGCTCCAGGTTACCCCACCTGAGTTAGAACACTCATAAAAGGCAGACCAGGCAAATCTCCCATCACACTTGACCTTAGTTCCCACCATTAGTACCATCATGTGAAGCAAAGTGTGTCAAAAAAAAATAACGTGTAACAGATTGCAAGAAAAAAATATGAATATGCTTCTGCCTCCCTAGGATTTGCCCTTTTGCTGTCATGCGCTGGGGTGTGAAGAAGCACAGCTTGGGAGGAATTTGACCTACTCTGTAAAGGTCATAAAAGTTTCCAGCAGAAAGTGATGACTCATGTTCCATACATCCTGATATTTCAGTGTTCAGGAAAAATGCAATCTAGTCCAACACACCCTTTCTTTCTACCATTTTCTTGCCAGGTCACTGTACTCATGAATTTCAGTACAAAGGGAAGTTCAACAGCCAAGGTGAGGGAAATTGCTTAATGTAAACAAAAGTTCACAAGCAGGGCAAGAGGAGTCAGGCTTCCCTGCGCCTTGTATTTACAAGAGACAGGTTTCATCCAAACACACAGATCTTTCCCAGTGTTTTGGCATCTTTCAAAGCAAAGTTTTAGAGGCTGCTTTTCCTCTCCAGTTCTGTACACACACATCTACACGCACACACAAACACCAGCTTTGAAATCGGCTGGTATTGTCTCAGAACTTGAAACAGATCCAGCATTTGACCTTAACTTTCCAGCACTTCAGGAAGCAGGAATTCTCACACCCTAAGGCCTCCGGTTAAACAAGCCATGGAAGCCTCTCCCCGAAAGATGCTTAATTGTACACACTGCGTATGTATCGTTTTCCCTTCTCACTGGAAACAAGGAAACACTCCGAATCTTGATATCAATTCCTCGTTGAACAATCAAGCAATATGGCTACCTAACAAACAACTGTGAGATCAAGCTGCCATCTGCATGTAGATCCAGGAAACCAGAACTAAAAGACCTGACCTTCACAGTAAGCTGCAGTTAGACCGCCAGCTCCAACCACTCTCAGTCCCTGTGTCACAGTACTCATCACTCAAATTCCCAAGAGAGTCTGATTGGCTACGTGTGAGTCGGTCCCCCACGCCTTAGCCTAGAAAAGGCAGGGAGCTTTGATTGAGGGAAATACCAAGACTGCATGCAGTGGGGGTGTGGAAAACGAGAGGGAATGGGAACCGATACTGGGTGGGTAAAACCCACAGGTTAGCTCTACAGGCAAGGAAGTAACAAGATACCAACGTTCATTTAAAATCTTAGGAGGTTGTCCAGGCTACAGTGAGGATCCATGGATACTTAGTTGATGTTGTAAGTTTTCCTTAATACAGGATTATAGGCTTCAAAAGGGAAAATAACTCAAAAAACAAAAACAAACAGATGTAAGACCAATTTTGTTAAAGCCATGGAATAGCTTGGTTGGCTCAATTGTCTTATGCTATTAGGGGACACAGGAAGGGAAAAAAAAGTCTTTCAAGCCTTTATCAGTCCTCTGTCAAAATGAAAATTGAACAAGAAACTCCTAATTCAGAAAATTATAGAATATTTGAATTGGAAGAAATCTTCACAAATCTGACCTGACTACTTATTCAGTATAGGGATTCTCTTTACAAGATCTTATATCTTTTGTTTGCACATATATATTCCATCACTGCACGACTCTAATAAGCAGAACGATCTTCCTTACACAGAATAAAAATCTTTTTACCCATGAATCCCGCATACTGAGTCTAGTTCTGCTGACTGGAACTACACGGAGAAAGAAAAAATAATTTGCATTTTCACATGACAGCCTTTCAAACATTTGGCTCACGGCCACCACCCCCTGCAAATAATAAATAAATAATGGATCCCGCTAGGCTGAACACCTCCAGTTCTTTTAAAACGGTTTCTCATTGCACTTTGCTGACTCTTCACCATCCTTGGAGTCCTCTGTTGCTCAGGTACCAGTTATGCAAACATGAATGTAATTATTTTCTCTCCGACCTTGTTCCAAAAAAGTTTGCTGGTGGCTGAGTTCCAGTTTGTCAACATCCCTTCAAAACATATGATGCCCAAAATGAAACACAATACTCCAGAGTCGGAAAGCAAATGCACTGCATCCAGCACACTTCACAGATAGGCTACCATCCGTCACTATGTGTTTCGGGGTCTGCCATCACTGAGGAGGGGGAAGTACAAGACTGCAGGGGAGTTAAGACAGAGTCCTGGGTTGTGTTCCAATATCATTCCGTGTGAAATACACCCTGTATCAGGAAAACAACAGATGTAACATGCTGCTTGTCATACAAAACTCTTCCAACATGGGAATATCTTATCACAGTCACAATCTAATGTTGCCTCACACCCCCTAGGGGAAATTCCCCTGGGATATGTTGGAAGAGGAAACTGCCTTGAAAGAAATTTTTCAGGCACATCAGAGCTGACAGAAATCAGTTCTGATGTCCAGACTGGGTATGTGGGGGTCTAGCCAAGAACACAGCCCAGGTGCACTCAACAGGTTACCACAGCCTGTGATGAAGACAGCCTCCTCCACACTCCCGGGGCTGAGGATTTTAACCATCCCTAATATGGGGGTAAAAAGGGAAAATGGGAGTTTGGAAGGTTGGAGGTTGTAATCCAGGCAGAGTTTGTTAACGGGTTATCAAAGGCACATTTCACAAGTTCAATACGTTCCCCGTGCCTGCTAGGACGAACGACACGTAGGAGCCTCCTCTGATCTGCAGTCAACTGTAAACTGTCTCCAAGTGATTTTACAGCTGTTTCAGCAAATTCAGAGGTTTTCAAATCCAGCCCAGGGAGCATCTTGTGCATTTACGAAGCATATGAGAGATTACCGGTTCTGAAGCCAGGGGATACCTTACATTTCCCCAACTCACAAATCACATTTCTTCTATTCCCTAAGATACACACACACACACACACACACACACACACACACACACACACACAATCCATTTTGATCCACATCCTGTGTGTGTTAATAGTCTTCTTTTATTTGTTTAAATTTTTATCGGAGTATAGTTGCTCTACAATGTTGTGTCAGCTTCTACTGCACAGCAAAATGAATTAGTCTTCTCTTAATCCAAGCATAATTATTTACTTTCCAAATCTCCTAAACAGTGACAATTCTCCATGCTTTATCTAAAGCCTACTCTTAAACTTCTTATTCTTACCACTGAAAATAGTCAAATAGTAGTTACTACTTTTGGAAATGTTGCGGTGAACTTTGTTTTATTTAACTGTTTTTGAACTCTGTCTTGTCAAAAAAATAAATGAAAGCTCTGCATAGTGGTTCTGGCTAACACTGACCACACATTGCTTGCGCAAACCTGAGCTGGGATTACGGCATTTCACAACCGGTGACACAACCCTGCTCCAGTTGAAAAGTGTGTCACACTGGTACTCTGGAGAAGCATGCAAAAGTCTCTCACAGGCTTCAAGAGAAGCCTGCCAATCTCATCCTGTTTGAAAAGTCAGCCTGTGACATAACTTTCACTGTGTTGGGAGGAACGCTATTTCCTATGCAAGACAAACTACTGCACCCAAGGGCAAAATGCAGGAATATCTGGAGGATGCAAGCAGGTATAGAAACTCACCTGTGTTTTTACATAAACATTTTACATGAAAAACAAGCCCCATGAGGGCAGAGATTTTTTTTTTTTTTTTGGAGGGGGTGGTTCTGTTTTGTTGACTGATTTATCCCAAGCGCCTAGAACACTGCCTGGCACATACTTGTTGAATAAATGATGATTGAGAATGACTATTCTAAGTTCAAGTCTGAGAAGATATTGTTCCTGGATGTAATACTCTGCTCATAAATATTAAGAAGTAAACAGTCCCATGCTGGCAAATATCAGCATATAGACTAATGTGGTGATGGGCGTCAGAAGAGGAGCCTTGGTAGAAGATAGTATCTGGATCCATGTAGACTTCTTTTTTATTGTTTTGATGTGTAACTGACCAAGAAATCATTCTTTGCATCTTTCAATATTATACAAAAAGAGTTTACCAAGAAAAGACTGGTAGTCCTCATGATCAAGTGTTTTCTTCTCTTATGTCTATAGGAATGTAACACCTTAATAACTACTTAAGATATAACAAGGTGTTAAAACAAAAAAATAGGGCAGATAAATTAGGCCCTGATACCTTTAAGAATCTCTACTGAATAGGATGGGGCCAAAAAAAGGGACTTAGACTAGAAAGAAGAAACTGTGATGCTGAGGAGCAAGTGTAAGCAGGGATGCAAGACTGAAGTTAGAGGATGATGGTGCAGGTGCCCGAAACCAGCAGAGCAGAGAACCTGCAGGCAGGAGGTTAGGAAAGGTGCAGAGCCCAGAGGAAGAGTCCACCAGCCTCTCCACTACAAATCTAAAAGGATGGAGAAGAGAAAGGGAGAGGTCCCCTGACAGATGTGCTTGGCTGTCACTACACTTGTCCTAACTGTCCGGTTTTACTATATGCTCATGGCTGTTTAACAAGCAGCAGGTCTGGTAGACAAACCCGGAGTGTCCTCATGAAGATCCTAAAGCAACAATCAGCACTGGTTTTCTAGTCATACAACATTAGCAACATTATCTCTGATAGATATATTAATAATGATAATAAAATAATATTCATAGCCTCCTTGTAGATAAGTGACATTTTTTCCTCTAGGAGCTCTAAGGACCTCATTTTATTATTTATACATAAATAAGAACTACGGGTTAAATAACTTACCTATGTTTATTACAGCCAATAGCAGAGCAGGAAAACCCATGCTGAACCACGTCCTATACATTTGTAGATTCTAAATTGCTACATAGTTTGTTTTAATAGTTTCACGATTCTATAATTGTGCATTTGGAAATGAGAGAAATGAGAAAGATATTTACTACTCAGCTGTATTTTTTTTTTTTCATTCAGACCCAGAGGCCAAAGATTTAGAGCCCTGAGTCAAATGTTGCTTATCCTCCACACTGTACTAATTTTAAGGACGAGCATCTTCGGGTCCAATATCAATCAGACTGAAACTGCCCAGCCCTGATGAGCAAGCCAGAATATATGTGGTGGGTCACCGTAAAAAAAAAAGTTCCAGTACATTGGAATCAACATTATCTGTACTTGAAAAGTGTTAAAACTAGCTTGAGGCACAGAGTTCTGCCAGAGTCAAGATAACATGGAACGATTCTCACATATGTGGGGCTGTGAGGGGAATGGAGAAGAGCCAAGTTCTGTCATCCAGTACGTACTTCCAAGGGGCGCATTAGAGCCCTTGGGACTGACTCCTCGGAACTTTCCCAGGAAAATCTTCTAAGGTCCCTGGCAAAATCTGTGCATGTGGGAACTTGGGAATCACTCCCAGATGAGAACTTCTTTGTTTTCAAGTCATCATTTCATCCCAAATGCAGATGGAAACTTAGCCTTCCAATTAGAAATGATTAAAAAACTTAGATTGAATGTATATAGCTCTTTATTTCATAGACCTCAACCCCATTAGATGTAGATAAAAATGAAAATAAAGCTTAAATCCAACCAAAGTAATATCTGCTGTTTAGATCTCTTTCATTCTATAACAGCCATAGAGTAGATGTAAGGGGGTGAAGACTGTGATTATACCAACATCCTCTTTACAGGTATGAATACGGGGGAAAGAAAGTACAAAAGGCCATCTCTACAGAGCCGTAGAAAGAGACAGACCACGAGTCAGGAGGAATTACTCTGGCCCAGTCTCCTAGCTAACTGGTTGTGTGGTGTAGGACAATGATATAACAGTTTTTTGTCTATTTCTTCATCTGTAAAATGAAGGAGCTGAATAATGATGATGAGAGTGACAATAATAATAAAGGTAACAATAATAATAGCTAATGAGGAGAGTTTATAAGTTGCAATTTAATCCTCTCAACACCTCTAGGATTTAAATATAATAATTATTAGCTCCATTTTACATCTGAGGAAATCGAGACTCAGAGAGGTTTAGTAACTTGCTTAGCTGTACAGCACGTAGAGGCGGACTTGCTGCCAAATTAGTGAAGTTTAAGCTTCAGAGCCCAGTGTTTGCATAAGCCGCTTCCAAGACTCCATACTTAATTTTGTATTCCCTGTCTTAAAGCCCTCTTTAAGACAGGGAATATAAAATTTTCCAGGGCCCACAACAATTGGATTTTCCCCTGATGCAAGCAGGAGGAAGAGTGGGAATTCAAATTCAAAACCTGAGCTCTGACTTGCTCTGCTTACCTGGCTCCCTGTGTTCCCCTATAACTTCCTTGGCTGTCTGTCATGAATTGTGCATCCTAAATTCATATGTTGAAGCCCTAATTCCCAGTGTGACTTGTATTTGGATATAGGGTGTTTAATTAAGGAGGTAATTAGGTTAAATGAGGTCATAAGGGCGGGGCCCTAATTCGATAGGATTGGTATCCTTATAAGAAGAGGAAGAGAGAGCAGAGCTTTCTCTCACTCCCCGAGGGCAGGCACGGAGGAAGAAACATATGAAGACACAGCAAGAAGATGGTGGTCTACAAGTCAGGAAGAAAGCTCACACCAGAAATGGAATTTGCTGGTACCTTGATCAAGGGCTTCTAGCCTCCGGAACTGTGAGAAAATAAATGTGTGTTGTTTAAGCCACCCAGTCTGTGCTATTTTGTTGTGGCTGCCCAAGCAGATTAATACACTAGCCTATGCTTGCCTCATCCCTCCAGTTTAGTTCTCAAATAAAGAGACTGCCGACTTTTCCTTAAGAGGGTCATTTCACAACATTGTATCTTAGATACAGCCCTGACAAGATCTTTCTGAACTTGATTTTAAATCATTTCTCCTAGAAATGAAAATGCCTCCTTCTTCTCTGATTTGGGGAAGCAGTGCAGTATTAAATGTTGAACAACAGACAGCAAGAGTCCAAGTTCTAATCTCAGTTACTCCTGGTTTGCTAATGATGTGCTGGGCTTCCATGTGCAAGCCTTTCTAGCATCCTTAGGTTTAATGATTTCATCTGCATAGGGTTGCTGGGCAGAATAATCCATCAAGATTATACTACAGAAACTTTGCTCATATAATACAACAAATATTGATTGACTGCCCTTTATATCATGTGATAGTCATAAACCCCCTCAGGGAGAAAAGTAAATTAAATGGACAATCAAATCACATGACTGTTTTGAAATCAATATAGGATGCTAAACATATATCTGAATACAGAGCCAACAGTTTATTTTCATTTCTCACTGATTGCTTGGTTCTTGTTTCACTGGCATTTATTCTTTCATTTATTCACAAGTATGTACTAAATACCTACTCAGTGTGAGATGTTCTTCTAGGTCTCAGGGCCACAACAGTGTGATAGGCAGAATTATAAGCTGGCTTCCAGGAGTTCCACCCCTCGTGTACCTACCTGTATAATCCCCTCCCCTTGAGTGCAGGGGCACCAGTGAATATGATGAGCTATCACTTCCCTGATTAAGTTACTTTATGTGGCAAAAGTGAGGAGATTTTGCAGGGTGTAAACAAGGTCCCTAGATCAGGTGACTCTGACTTAATCAAAAGGAAATCATCCTAGGTGGGCCTGATCTAATCGGGTGATCTCTTAAAAAAAGATCTAGATGTCAGAGACTCTCTTGCTGACCTTGAAGAAATAAACTGCCACGTTGTGGGAAAGTCTCATGGCTAGAACCCTGGGTAGCCTCTAGAAGCTGAAAATATCACACCAACTGATAGCCCGTAAGGAAAAGGAGACCTAGGTCCTAAAACTACAAGAAATTGCATTCTGCCAGCAAGCTGAATGAGCTCAGAAGAGTCTCAGATGAGATTGCAGCCTAGCCAACACCTTGATTTCTGCCTCGCGAAACCCTGAGCAGAGGACCCAGCTAATCCAGGCATGGACTCTGGACCCATAGAAACTGTTAAGATGTTAAATGTGTGTTGTCTTAAGCTGCTAAATTTAAACAGAAAAAATAATACAGATAGTGAATATTATAGACAAGTCCCTGCTCTCACGGAGCTTTAGATCTAGCAGGAGAGACAACAACAAGTTCACAAATAAACAGGACTATTTCAACTAGTGATAATGTACCACGAAAAATACGCAGTGTGGTGGTGGTGGAGAGAAGCTGAGAATAAGACCCACATTAGGTAGAACGGCCAGGGAAGACTACTCTGAATGATGAGAAAAAAGCCAGCCACGTGAGAAGAAATGGCAAGAACGTTCCAGGCACAGAAAACAGTAAAGGGGAAGGCCCTCAGCTACACTGGCCGTGTCATTACAGAATTAACTCCAAGAGCTATATGGAAACACTACTACATAAGCTCATCTATTCAACGAATGTTTAATTTAATATAAATGTATAACTGCCTAAAAATGATGCTTCGGTAGAGTAGGTACTATCGGACATTAATCAGTTTAAGTGCCATTAGCAAAAGTTCTAATTATAGTAGTCTTTTCAATTTGGCTTTTCTTCAACCTTTGCCAGGCATAAATTTGCCTTATAGGACACTGTGCTTAGCACACAATGGAAATTCAAAAGGACAGTTATTGAACTGGAGTGAATTCTTCAGTTTCATTTAAAGTTTCATGTTCATCTGATTCTTTGGGGGAAGGAATGCTGTTCTCTTGTAGGAAGACAAAGAGATAAAGAGCTATTAAACTGTGCTTCAGCCAAGATTCCGATGTATATGTCAAGATCTCAATTAATATATTAGAAAGACTGTATTTAATAAATAAATGCAAAATAAGGGTACGTTGGTAATTTTGGCTAGCTGGCTGGTATTTATGTATGTTCTATGTAATAGGCACTGTGTAGTATTATTAAATCTGTGAAATGTGGAAAAACACTATAGTAAGTAGTAGTAGCACAATTTTTTTTAATGAAGAAATTGAGGCTTAGAAAAATTAAGTACTTTTCTCAATATTATACCGCTAGTAAGTAGAAGCTAGGACTTAAATCCAGGTGACTTGACTCTAAAACCCAGCCTGTAAACAACTAGCTGATAATTACAATAATAACTAAAATTTATTAAATGCTTACCATGTGGCCAGGCTAAGTACATTACATATATAAACTCACTGAATCCTCAAAGCCACCCTATGAAGTAGGTACTCTTAGTGTTTCTCGTTCTATAGCTGGCTCTTAGCGAGGTTAAGAAACTCGTCCAAGGTCACTTAATCTCTCTGGGGCGGGCTCAGTCCCCTCATTTGAAAACGGGACATAAACAGTACCTACCTATGATGGTAAAAGGCAGAGGAGGGGTTTGATCGCAGACAGTTTGTCACCACAGGCATGCTCTGAACCATCACATGACACTGCTGCACTGGCTTCAACCCTAGGGTCCAAAAGAAAATGATAGCGACTACAAAACATGCCTGGCATATTTTCCGTTCTTCATTACTCTGGTGGCAGGCTTACATAGCCAAACTAATTATATCTGGGCATTTTAACTTATTCTTAACCATTCTTTTTGCTTAATTGAGTTGCCTTCTCTCCTCTGGACTCTATCTTGCATGCTTCGTCAGTGTTGGAGGGCTGGAATAAGATGTCCCCTTCTGTCCGTCCCCAAATCTTGAATTTGAGTAGTTAACTAAAATGTCATGCTTTGCAACTGAAGTGAAGAGAATCAATTAAAACAGATGTGAATTGCTAGTTTGCAGAATGACCTACTGTGAGATGTATTTTGTAAATGTGGGGCTGATGAGTCCAGGGGACTTCCTTGTGCTGTAAAAAGAACCAACATGATCTCTAAATCTAACAGAGGTAGAGAACATTTCTCAATCTAAGCAAGGCGGCAAGAGAATATCCTAAGGACAGGGATACAACTAGCATAAAGACAGTTCTTATTTAATCAATTGTATTGTAACCTTTCTAGGGCAAAAAAAAATGTGCAGCAGGAGGGATGTGATTTGAATGGAATCCAGAAAAGGAGATCCAAAAAGGAAACACCTGTCAGTGTTTATTCAGCTGTGTCCTGCGATGAGAGGGCTCTGAGTCTAGAGCAGTGTTTTTCAAATTATGGGCTGTAACCCATTAGTGGGTCATGAAATCACATTGTTGTTTAGTAACTGACATTTTTAACAAGTAAGATAGACTAGACCAGGGTATATTGCATGAGGTAAAGTACTGTTTTGTGTAACTTATTTCTATTGTAAATATTTGTATATACATATTTACGTATGTGTGGGTTACACGTACTTTTTGATGTGATAATGCATTTCTCTCTGTGGGTCTTGATCAGAAGTTTAAAAGCCATTGGTATAGTACAGATCTTATTTCAGTTTTCTAACCCAGTGGTTCTCAGACTTTGGGATTTCATGGAAATATAAATCACCCTCCAAAAAAAGGAAAAATTGAGACTGTCATAGGGTTGCCAGTATTTTCATTCTGCCAAGTTAAAAAAAAATGTTTACAAAGATAGTACTATAATTCCCTAAAATCAAGGTTTTTAACACCAAAAATAACAATGACATAATCACAGAATAAAGCACATTAAGTTAATTATATTTGGTTTTATGGTAAGACCATTGTATTTCCCTTTTTTTTTTAATTTTACTATAGATTTGTGAAAACACTCCCATGGCTAGTAATTGGAGAACAAACAGAAATATGCCCTAAACCTGAAAGAGCAGTACCTACAGTCACTCTCACCTCAGTAAAATATTTTTTTAGGAATACTTGTCTTCCTCTGCCTTATTTCAGCACTTACTGAGCTACCTTCTGATACGTAATTTTGTACCTGAGGAGGGACAACTCCAGGACAGTGAGCCAGAACAGAGGAAATGACCACTGTGGATTATTATGCCGGGTAGCTCTCTATTAGTTAATACACATGCTTTTTAAATCATTATCTTGTGAGTTTGAATAGCATGAGTCAATTTCCCCCAAACCTTAGCATCCAAGAGTGAGCAGATAAGATTAAATTTCTGGAACTACAAACTAGAAAATTGGACAGAGCGGAAGGTCAGCACATGACAATTCCTGCCTTTTTAATAGCACTCTCATAGCTTCCAAAGCTGACCCCAGAAGTTCACACAATGTCGCCCATGTATTCAAATACTCTTCAACAAAACCACCCGGTAGCTTCTTGCTCCTGGCGGCTCCTGCCTCCAGACTGCTTCCCCTTTCAGGATGCTTTTTAACTTTGTCATCTCAGCTTCTCCTTAACTCTTGTCTAAATGTGACCTCTTTCTTTCCTAACTACTAGCCAAGCTTGAGCAGACTCTGTGAGGGACTCTCCTTACTTCTTTGTTTTATTTCCATCTTCCCAATGGCTGTCAATATTTCTGTGTTGAAGAAGCGCTTCCAGAAGCTCTCCCGTCATGTCTCCCTTCACTATGTCATGGCATATGACAGCCTGAAGCAGCCAGCTGGCCACCCTCTGTGAGATCTCTTTTATGGACAGCTTTTTAGAGATAAAAGTTTCAGATTTGATTGTAATAAAATTGCAACATTAGACAAGAACCAATGAGACAGCATTTGCTCAGGCCCCACTAATTTGTAAAGTTTTGAAAACTAGAAGTACATTGGACTCCAGTTTATCTCTGAACTGTTTACATAAAAGGGGAGGGGGGAGTCATTAAACAAAGGAGCAGCATGAACAAAATTTAAAGAGCTTGATTAGTCATTTTATTTTAAACAGGTTAATACATGAATTATAGGCATTCAAAAGATAGTCCTAATGAATCAGAACTTGTCTATTCATTAAAAGATTCCAAAAGCACTTAAACTTACAGCTGCTTTTCCAGAAATCAGTTCATCTTACCACACATACTTGAAAATAATATAACTGTATTTCTTTTAAAAAATCACATAATTCAGATAATATTTTTCTCCAATTTAGTTTGGACTTCCTCCCATTTAAACTAAATTAGTTCAATCTTATGTCAGGGATATTTACACCAGTTTCCTCTACTGGCTTCATTACCCTCTCTCTGCCCTGATTCTTTTAAAGGTCAATCCCTGAACTGGAAAAACTCCATCTTCCCATGTTTTCATTTCTTACACCCAGCAGAGGAGTGCAATTAGCAGGGAGAGACGGACATGCCTAATCACCATAGTAGCTTGTGGTTCTAAGCAGCTGCTGCAATGAACTGAATGCACGAGTGACAGTGTCTAAAATGCAGACCAAATACACCTTTCCTTGAAAGGCTCTTCAGCTATAGGTGAGCATCAGCTTTCATAATACTTGAGAACTCAAAATTGCATCATGCCCCTTTGTGCCCCTAGAACTTTGTGATGTATTTTTTCTATTACAATCCTTAACCCTGTCTTTCTTCCCATTGGATTTGTATTTCAATGAGAGCTTCTCCACAGCTTTATCTTTGTATTTTCCCCCAACGCCACCCTTGTGTCCCATTTAAGAGTCTTAAATGTAGGAAGCTATTAATAAAGGTTTACTGAATTGAACTAGATCATCCCGTCAATCCTTTCGTCTTACACATAAGGAAACCCAGTCCCTCAAGGTTGAATGCTCAATGTCATCCAGTTAGTATCAGAGCTGAAAATCAAGTTCAGGTCTTTTGACATCCCAATCCACTCCAATGCCACACTTTGTCAAACTACCTGGGCTGTGATCAGAGGTGAGATCCAGTAACCAAAGGATGCTGTGTTGTCTGTCTGTTTGTTTCAGATTTCTATTCATATTTTATTTTCCTGGTTGTTTCCGTTTTTGTTTGTTTTTAGTTCTTATTAAATACAAAGAGCAGAAGAAGAGGAGGCTCTATGGTCCCTCAGGCTGTGAGGGGGGAGCCATGAGCCCTCCCCTCCCTCTGTTCAAGGTGCATTGTGAGCTGGGCTTGAGGTGTAAGCTGGGTGGGGAGGGCAGGTGGAAGTGCTGGGAGAGGTGAGAGGTCAGGACCTGAAAGACTCATGGGCAGGGAGGGAGCCTTCTGGATCCCAATTGCAGCTCATCCCAAGGGCTAAGGGATGGAGTGGGGGGCCAGGACCTGGGCTCCAAGCCACAGGGTCAGACCCCAGGCCCAGCCTAGGCCCCATCCCACACCAAAAAGAGGAAGGGGCAGTAGAGTCCATTGTTGGAGGTGTAGGACTGTGGGGCAGAGTGACTGGGCCCCTCCCTCGTTGAAGTCCCTGACCCACGAGTTTGTATGTTTGTCAAAATTATTTTTAAAGCTGAGAATCTGAGACAATACTAACAAAATTACTCTGCAAAAAATATGTTAAAGCGTTCATGAAATCTTAAAATGTTATCACTAGAAAAGGCCTTAGAAATCAAGTAGACAAGTTTTACAAATGAGGAAAGTAAGGCCTAAAGACACTAAGTTCCTTTTGCATTATAGTACATTCCATCATGTTTGCCATTAATCAGGCCTGGCATTATGGCTATGTCTATGCAAGAGCCTAAAATTGTTTTAGAAAGAGATACTCAAATACGTTCTAATAAAGCAGTCCTGCACATGTGGACAAGCAGCCAGACACTTCCTGCCTCTGCTCTTGTCACCTCTGCTTGTTACCTGGATTTGTGGCTCACTCAGTATTTATTTATTTTTTCAGTTGGAACAGAACCATAGCTTCAACTAAGATAACAGTTCTTTGAGGCCAACAAATGTGAGCCCAGAGGGAGAGGAATTTGGAATCGAACATTTTTAGCATTCAGAGATAATTCAAGATAGTTCAAGTGCTTTCTAAGTGTAAACCACCAGGCAAGTGCTTCTTGCTATCACCATTATTTGCCTACAAAAATATTTTATTGCTAAGACATGTTGCACTGCCAAAATATTTTTGATAAAGAATATTTATATAAGTGGGTTCTACATAGATACAGCCTCAATTTAATCAGGGATCCTAGCTTTTAACATGAATATGTAGAAATTACAGAAATATGATTAATAGGTAATTTATAGAAATCCATTATGTAGATGTTCTTTGACTCAAAAAAACAGAACAGAATGAGAGGAAATGGTTTTTTACTGCTACAAGGATTTAAATTATCTGTGAAGAAGGACTTCCTGACAAATACCAGACTTGGTTACCAAAATGGTTTTGGAATTTCCTTCTTTAAAGGTTTCAAACTAATATAACTTCCTTTTAAGACAGGGTAAGAAGTTTTGTTGTCCTTGATTTTTGTTTTTTTGTGTGTATGAAACAGAGGATAAAATTGTATGACTTCCTAATATCCCTTCACCGTGATACTTCAAGGAACAAATTCACAAGATAGGCCTCAAAATTAACTATTTAAAAGTAAGGCTTATTAAACTTTGAAACAGGTGACCAAGGGAATCTCTAGAATTTCCTTCATAAGATTCAACGACAGCGGCAGGGTGCTGGGGAAGGGAGAGGGGAAATGGAGAGAAGGCTGGAGAAGGTCTATCTAACTGAGGAAGGGAGTGACAAATTAATCTGCTCATCTCAGTCTGCCCAGAGCCCTAGGCCTTCCCAAGTATCGGTATAGCCATGAAAAAACAGCAGAATTCCTGCTCACTTCCTTCAAATATTGTTTTACAAGGTCTTACAGTGTCTTGAGATAACATACATGAAAAGCACTGTAGTCTAAGAAAAGCATTAGTACTAAGTTATTCTTCTCACTTAAATCTCTTTGCCTCAGTTCCTGTTTGTTTTAGGGCTCTGAAATGAGAGAAGCAAAGCTAAGGTTATCAGAAGGTTAAGAGGTTTCCTGCGACCGAAAAGGGACGACTTCAGCGCTTCATTAGGTATTGCCTTGTATTGTCTTCTAATTGCTTCTCGTGCGTAAAACTTACTTTTCCCCAAAGACTCTGAACTTCTCCAGGATGAAGACCTTGATTTACATTTTTTTCGTGTTATCTAAGAGTCTCAGTTTATGCTGAGCATGTAGCAACTCAAAGTAGTTGATTAATTTATTGGTAGGGAAGGCTGAGGCACCCCCGTATATTTCCTCTGGCTGTGCCATGGAGTGCTCTGTGAATGAGCAAGGCAGAAGCAAACAGCAGCAGAAGGATTAATTTTGAATATGGCATCTGCAACACAAGACATGAACATATTTTTGAAAAAAATCAAATCACATCTTCAAAGCCAAGAAGCTAAACTAGACAGTTATACTAAGAGTTTTTATTTATTTAATGTATGTATTTAACACATACATATGCTGCTTACCATGCTACAGGCACTGGTCCAAGCATTTCAAAAATATTAACTCATTTAATCCTCATGACAAAGACAGTAAGAATTATTATTATCCTCATTTTATAAGAATCTGGAGCCTAGAAAGGAAAAGCAATTTCTCCCAAGTCATACAACCTTGCTGGTATTTGAACCTGGGAAGTCTGGCTTGAGAGTCCAGGCTCTCAGCTCTTATTGTTTGCAAGCTGACTCACCTGGGCAGGGACAAAGAGAGAGAAAGGGGAAGGGGGGTAGGGGGGAGGGAGAGTTATGAGGGAGCAAGAGTGAAAGAGAAGGAAGAGCTGCCATTTTCAATCTGCAATTCAATGGTTTCCATTTCTGCATCCAAGTCAGCTTTTACCAACTCCTAGGAAAAGAATATGGAGGAAAGAGGGGTAGGGATCTGTGGAGCACACACCTAATCCTTTGAAGGGCAGGCTGTGGAAGTGACCCTGACCACTTCTGCTTACATCCACTGAACAGAACTTAGTAACACGTCCACACCTTGCTCAAAGAGAGGCTGGGAAGTGTAGTTTTAGCTGGGTGGACATGTGCCCTCCTAAAACTCCATCACTGTGTTAAAAACACTATGTTATGACAGAAGAAGGCCCTGTCCTCTCACCTGGATTCCTGCAACATCTCTCTGCTTAAATGGCCCTGTTTCAAGGAGGACTTTCTTGACCACCCTAGCTAACACAGCACCCATGTCACTCTCCGGCCCCTTATTCTGCTTTATCTTTATTCATAGTACTTATCACTGTCTGACATTACATTTTACTTTTTATCATCTGTCTCCACCACCACCCCTCAGAGCATAAGCGCCATAGGAACAGGGACTTTGTCTCGTGATCACTGCTATATTCCCAGCACCTACTTGTTGCTCAGTAATATTTGTGGAATGAAGGAATGAATGATGAATAAACAATATTCTAACTTGTCTCCCTGCCTTTGATCTTGACAATAAAACAAGATGGGAAAGAGTTTAGTTATCTTTTTTTTTTTAATTTTTGGATTTGATTTTATTTATTTATTTTTATACAGCAGGTTCTTATTAGTTATCTATTTTATACATATTAGTGTATACATATCAATCCCAATCTCCCAATTCATCCCACCATCACCACCACCACCCCGCCACTTTCCCCCCTTGGTTTAGTTATCTTAACTGGCACCAGAATTCTTCTTAGGAAAGTAGAAAACTGTCTTTCATGATAATAACATATCTCCTTGAGATAGAGGATAAAACCCAAAGCCAGTATTTGAGTTAAATTTCCCTTCATGAAATAGGAAGTGGAAGTAAGGAGAAAACAGAAAACATGAAACTGGGAAGACAGGAACCAGTAAGATGTCAGAAATCTTCCTGACTATGACCGTGAAGTTTCATTAACACTCACTACACTTGTGAGTGCTTTGTGTGAGTGGATTCTGACACGCTTAAAGCAGGGGTTGGAGTTCACAACGGGGCAGGAATGGAGAAGCATGGAAATGGCATGCAGGGAAATGGGAGTCCAAGAGGCAGAGGAGGCCTTAAGAATGTAAGCCCCTCTAGACTTTCCAAAAATGTGATATTTCCTAAGTGATAGCATACGGGAAGTGAAGTACAGTCTACCTCTTACATCAGCGCTATACATTATTTATGCTCCATCACTCATTTATATAGGATTTCCTTATACGTTGCTCTATTTCACACTGACATCATTGATGGGTTATATGGCGACTTGGTTGGGAGAGATTAGGGTCATGTGATCATGTGCTTTTTCACCATTAATCTTTCTAGTGAAAGTGAAC
The DNA here is from genome assembly GCF_949987535.1 of Balaenoptera acutorostrata. NCBI lineage: Eukaryota > Metazoa > Chordata > Mammalia > Artiodactyla > Balaenopteridae > Balaenoptera > Balaenoptera acutorostrata. Next base: position 51,405,883 of record NC_080071.1, on the reverse strand, counting down.
ACTCATTTCCTCTCCGTTGTCTCAGCAAAAGGATAAGGAAAAGGCATGATCTTCAGGCCTTCTCCAAACTGCACCCTCACTTTCATCTGTACCCACTTCAGGATGCAGTATAGAGTGAAGGGGATATGGTCAAATGATCCTTCAGCTCCTTCCTTTCTGCCTAATTCCTTTTATCGGTAATATGCTTTTATCCCACCACCTTTGGTATGAAGCTCAGAGTTAAGTTTTTCTTTTTTTTTATTTTTTTTAAATTTTTTTTTTTTTTTTTTTAATAGCTACTTTATTTATTTATTTATTTTTGGCTGTGTTGGGTCTTCGGTTCGTGCGAGGGCTTTCTCTAGTTGCGGCAAGCGGGGGCCACTCTTCATCGCGGTGCGGGGACCGCTCTTCATCGCGGTGCGCGGGCCTTTCACCATCGCGGCCCCTCCCGTTGCGGGGCACAGGCTCCAGACGCGCAGGCTCAGTAGTTGTGGCTCACGGGCCCAGTTGCTCCGTGGCATGTGGGATCTTCCCAGACCAGGGCTTGAACCCGTGTCCCCTGCATTAGCAGGCAGATTCTCAACCACTGCGCCACCAGGGAAGCCCCAAGTTTTTCTTAAGGTAAGAATAATTACACAAAATCTTTTATTTTGCTGTACAGTATTATTTCAGGAGTTAAGTTCTGGGAACAGTAGGACATATAAAATATTTGATACAGGAGTTTTGTGAACAAACTTACACTGTTAATAATAATTCTTAATGAACTGCATTTTCATTGCAAACTACATGCGCACAGTTATCTATTATTGCATAACCACTGCAAAACTCAATGACATAAAACAAAAATTATTAGGCATACAATTTTGTGGGTTAGAAATTTGGACAGGGCATAGCTCATCTCTGCTCTGCAATGACTGCAGCATCATCTGGGCAGGGAAGGGGAAAGGAAGTACTCAAGTGGCTAAAGATAGCTGAGACAACTGGGGCCAGCCAGGCATTTTTTTCTTCTCATATCCTCTCCATGTAGCTAGCTTGGGCTCCCTCACAGCATGGAAGGCTCAGTATAGTCAGATTTTTTTTTTTACATGAAGCTAGTGTCCCAAGAAACCCTTGGGACACAAAAATTACAAACCTTCACATGTCCTAGCTTCAGAAGTACCAGAATGTTACTTCTGGCACACTCTATTTGGCCAAGCAAGCCACTAAGGCTATTCCAGATACTATATAAGGAAATGGGAATTAGACTCCACCTCTCAGTGGGAAGAGTAGCAAGTAATTTTAATCTACCATATTGCATTTTCTTGGAACATAACCTCAATATAAAACACAGACTCTATATCTCCCTTCCTTAATTTAAGGAAGTTAAATTCTGTAAGAATAAGGACAAATGTATTTTATGCAATAATATGCATTCAGAAATGGGTACAATTCCTTGCAAATGATTGGTGATCAATAAATATTTATTCAATGGATATATGAATTAATGCATTCTTAGAAGCTTGATAAATAAATCTGGGTAGCAAATATCCACGCCACTCACTAAAACCAAAACCACCAAGCAAGAATATGTACACAGAAGCTCTGCTTCTTTTGATAGGAATCTTCCCCAGCCTCTAAAATAAAACCTGTAGCCACCAAGATTCCATTATACCTACTGGAGACCTTCCTAGCGTGTAGGGGCCACTCTCTCCTGATGCAAAGGCACTGAGCTGTGAGCATGCCCTGGTATCAGAAATCCCTACTGTGCCAAGACAAGATTACCACTAGAAATCATCTCCCGACACATCTCTCCAGACAATACTCAGTCCACAAAAAATGCAGATGCAAATGCCATTCGAGGCTCCTGAGTTAGCCAGCCCTCTGGTTCCAGTGCCTTTAAACAAATTCCCATATTCTCAGCCTCATTCTCTTAACTTCATTCATACAACTTATTATGGTTAACTGAAAAACTGACCAGTGTCAAGAATTGCGAATGGTCAGACATTTTACCCTACTTGCAGACAAACAAGTTAAACCTGCTACAGTTTTCATGGCAGAAGGTCAGAGACTCCTGGCTTAGAGACAAAGACTTTATTGCTCATGACACAGCAGGAACATAAGCTTCATGTTCACATCAGTTCCCTTTGCCTCCCCTCCAAGTCACATGGGGGTGACACAGAGGTGGGTATAGGTGGATTCTGCACATGTCATGGATTTGCATCACATTTGAGGAACCCCAAGTTTAGGAAACCTCAAGCTTTTACAAGAGGTGGCAAACAAGCTGCCTAACCTTTGCCCCAGAGGAAAACATCATCTTTATCATACTGGACATCAAATAACCCTACCATCTGCTCTCTCTCTATATCCTCTGCTACTATCTCTGTTTTCCAAAGTTGTTCACTATACAAACATTTTTGAAAGGACAGTCCAGAACAAAAGATTGTCAGTGTATCCGCTCAAAAGACATTCAGAAATATGAAAGATCCATGGAGAATTGCCTCTCAACAGCCAGAAGCTAGGGACATAAAGGAGACCTCACATTTATATGGTAGGTGGTGGAAAGATATTTCATTAAGAGTGAAAAGGTGGAAAGATTTCTCTTCTTCCTGGAAGACACCTTCCTTTTGTTTTCTCTATTTAAAAAAAAAAAACTGTGTTATGTTGTTCCTCTTTCTTTCAGGTGGTTTATATACTCATATGACCTCGTACTCAAGAAGGAACCCAACATTTGAAAGACTTTTGAATACCAATATAGGGTTCAAAGGAAAAGATACATGGAGTGGCCAGCTTAGTCTTCTCTGCTTCCTTAGCCATTGAGGAAAAAAACTTTCTTTTCTGTGGGCTCATCATTCCAGGTCTCCTATCCCTGCCACAGTAGGAAGAACAAGAATATCAGGATTCCCAGGATTATGGGTTTAAATGGAAAAGGCGAACCAAGGCGGCCACTGAGCTGCCTCTGCCTCTGGTTTAGAAATTATACTGAAGGGTTAACCAAGACCTGGGGCTTACTAATGATCCAGAATGGGAAACCACATGGAGATTGGGATGGATGCCCTAGCCAGTAATAAAGCATTTTCTTGGAGTGACTTCAGTGCTTATATGACTTAGAGACCTGAGGTAACAGTAGGCAGCTGGTGGTCAGTTAGAGAATTCAGACCCCTAACCATCCCCTGCCATGACTAAAGCCCTCACGTTACCCCACTTCAGCACCACACCTGTATATCTATACCCAGTATTTGTCTACCTGCCTAGTTCTCCCAGTAAAGTGGGAGCTGTTAAAGGGCTACAAATATATGTCACTCAGCTTTGCAGCCCCAATGCCCAGCACTTATTTCCCATTCAACAAACATTACCAACCAAGTGACCCTTGCTACCTTTTATTGCTGTACTAATCCTTCTTAAACACAAACTTTCACATGTTCAAAAACCTCTAGGAGCCTCCTATCTGTCACTGTATCAAGTCTAAACTCCATTACCTAATTTCTAAGGAACATCATAGTATGTAATAAGTAGATATAATTTTTCAAAAATTTCTTGTAAGAGTTGATTGCTGAATTTCACTAATCTCTTTCAGACAGAAATAGGACTTAAGGTCAGCTAGATGGTGAGTGTAGCTGCTCAGGGTTTCCTCAAATTCTAACTCATCAACAGTGCTTTCTTTTATTACCTTTGCTTTCCTCTTGTATAAATTCTCAATGCCCTTAGAATTTATGTCACACTCTATTACTTAGTTACATGCCATCTTGTACAGGACAGGTTACCATTATACAGCTCCTCATGGATCCCATAAGGTTGTGCAACAAAGCAAATTACAACACAACATGAAATTATTCACTAATGAATTGATTGCTTATAAATATAATTTCCAAAGATATAGTCCAAATCCATAAAAATGATTACTTCTGACAAAAGGTGAAAGGGAATGGAATGAAAATGGTGATTGATAGGGTCTTCAGCTTTATCTGTAATAGTCTTTTGAAAGAAAAATATATTCATGCTGAGGTAGATTTTCTCCAAAGATGGCTACAGCAATCTCTGCCATGCTGCTCACCCTTTATCGTGGGACTTTGCTGCTCCTCCCCTAAAGAGGTGAAGTCTATTTCTTGTCCCTTTGAAACCGACTGACCTGCTTAGCCCAACAGAATGTGATGAGAGTGACAAGGGGACAGAGTTCCAGAGCCTAACCTTAAGAGATTCTGCAGCTTTTGCTTCCACTGCTTGGGAACCCTGAGGCACCAAGTAAAGAAGTGTGACACCCCTACTAGAGAGATCAGAGTGAGAGTCCCTGGAGGCTTAAAGATGGAGGACAGAGAAATCCCAGGATTCTAGTCATCCCAGCTAAGGAGCCAGACATGTGACTGAGACCATCTCAGATTCCTCTATGAACATTCCTAGCAGAGATGACCCATTCCACCTAAGCCCTGCCTAGCCAATCCCAGAATCATGAGTAGATAAAATTCATGACTGTTGTTTTCAGCCACTGAATTTCAGACTGGTTTGTTACACAGCAATAGACAACTGTTAAGTTACTTGTGTTATTCAAAATTAATTTTAAAAAATAAATAAGCCACATGCAAACCTTTCTTCCTGTTTAACAACTAGCCTCTCTCCTTTTCCCACCTCATCCCGTGTCTTTAATGTCTCTATTCATCTAACTGATTATACAATACCCAACAATGCAATGCAAAATCAGTGCAAATCAATGCAAAATCAGGGCAAAGTGATTATAGTGTAAAATTGCAAATCTTTCAAAATATGTTAAGAAATCATGAAGTTGATGAAGGTAATGTTAGAGAAGCCCTTGAATCGTGGGCAACTCTTCTGGGAAATGAGAATCTGCAGCTGGAATACTTAACATTTGAAGAAGAAAATATCCACACAGATGATGGCGCAATAAGTGCCTCAAAAGGCAATGATTAGAATGTCAAAATTTAAGAGAGGCTCTTGGAAAACTGATGAAGCCCTCAAATATTTTTGTAATAATGACCCTCTTTATGATTTGCCCACAGAAGTCAAATGTAAAATGGATATTGTGTCATGATACCATATAATTTTGTTAGAAAATTATGCTTCTCAGAATTAACACTTGATTCATCCTTTGTTCTAATGTTTAACACATCACCGACCAACTAAATTTTTGTTAAATGTAAGGTAAAGCAATTTTAATAATTCTTACATTTTTAAAAGATATTGTCTCAACCAAATATTTTTGCTTTTTTTCTCCCTATTTTGAAAAGATTCACTTTAAGTGGGTTTGGGGGGTACCAATTATCTAAGGAAAATTGGGGGCCTCTGTAAAATCTTTGATTCATCTCCCTAACTAGCAGGCATATGCACTGAGGGCAGGGTCTTAGATCACACTTTATTAGTATGCTCTAGATAGTTCATCAAATATAGAACCAAACAGATAGTGGGGACTCACAAGTTCAATAAATGTGACAATGAATGACCTCTTGATTGATTGGCTCACATGTACATTTGCCATTGAAGAATGGCACTTTTTCCATTATCAACCCTGACCCAAAATGAGCTGGTATTTGTTCTTAAAATTGTACATTGAAGGCCTGTTACAAACTTCCTGCTGAAAGCACTTTCAAAGGCTAGATACGTTTAAAACCAATTCAAGCATGTAAAGTCGTTTTAGGAAATAAGCCCCAAGTCCCAAGGGCTCAGCTGAGGAGGGCCACATTTTAGAACAGGTGTGCCACTTCACTGAGCAGGAATTTGGAAATGTCAAACATTAGAAGCACTTCAGAAACTCCAGCTCAACCTGCCCGAGAGTCACACTTCTGGGCACGTGTCAATAAATGCCTTGCAGAGGTGGGCATTTGAGAAACTCTCTCAGCCCTGATTCAAAATTAGTTAAAACAAATCAGCATGGTAAGTTCTTAAAGAAACCATACTTTTTTTTTTTTTTTTTGGCTTTTCCTATATCAATTTTACTTCTCAAAAGAAACTCTTTTTTTAAAGTGGTCATTCAGAAAATTTCCATCTACTACATGATAACTGTAACAGCCTCGCATGTCTTAACATCCCTGAATTTCAATCTCTTTCATCTTATCTTGCATCACCAATTGCAAGAGTAAGAACAGGACTGTTTTCCTTGTCATTATGTTACTTCTATCCCTTTGGAAATTAAAAAGTAACACTACAAGCTTGACTGCAAGTACCCTTTAAACTTGGCCCCTTCCATTAGGACACCAGGCGTCCTGCAGCCCATCAGTCTGTTCTAGGGCAAAGGCAAACAATACTTTCCGTTACAACAACTTGTATCCAGGAAAAAAAAAAAAAAAAAGAAGCAGGCACTCTGTAGCAAACGCAGCATAGCAGCCAGAGAAAAGTTTACTAGCTTTAGCCAATTGGAGACTGTGGAGCTGGGCCAAATTAGCGTGTTTTTCTCCGCCTCTAGATGAAGTCATGAGTGAAATATGACATTGAACTTATTTTTAAAAGGGAAGAGGCACAGGAAAGAAAAGCTGAACTGCAGGAAAGTGACCTGTGCCGAGGAGTACGCCGTTAGGAATCGTGTGCATGCCTCTAAACCCTGAGTGGTTCTCCGTTCTGTATCCTTCGCCTCCCACTGGGTGGAGTAGGTCTTTTAAGAGCAGCTGGAATGCAGCTCCCCTGATCAGTGTAGCCAGTTGTTGCCTGTCTGAACCTCTGCCAGTCCTAGAGAGCCGTGCTCTGAGCTCAAACCAGAGGGCCACGCTCTGCACCCCTCTCCACCGTCCTTCTCGCCGCAGCCAGAAGAAAGTTCCCACCTGCCCAGCTATGGGGGAGGACGCTGCGCAAGCCGAAAAGTTCCAGCACCCAGGTCCTGACATACGGCAGGAAAAGCCGGGCAGCTCCAGCCCGGCGCCCTCCTCCACGCCGAGCCCCAGCCTGAACCCGGGGAGCACGGAGGAGGCCATCCGGGACAACGCGCAGGTGAACGCCGTCACGGTGCTCACGCTCCTGGACAAGCTGGTGAACATGCTGGACGCCGTGCAGGAGAACCAGCACAAGATGGAGCAGCGGCAGATGAGCCTGGAGGGCTCCGTGAAGGGCATCCAGAACGACCTCACCAAGCTCTCCAAGTACCAGGCCTCCACCAGCAACACGGTGAGCAAGCTGCTGGAGAAGTCCCGCAAGGTCAGCGCCCACATGCGCGCCGTCAAGGAGCGCTTGGAGAGGCAGTGCGCGCAAGTGAAGCGGCTCGAGACCAACCACGCCCAGCTCCTCAGGCGCAACCATTTCAAGGTGCTCATCTTCCAGGTCAGTGCCCCTACTCTCCGCCCACCCAGCGGGGACTCCTCCGCAGCCATGATCTCAGTCGCCTGGCTCTCACAGCCATCTGTACATCTGTCCTGCCTGTCAGGGATCACACACACACACACACGCACACGCACACGAGGCACTGTCCCCGCTGCCTTCAGCAGGCACCTGTGAAATCTACACACAGGGTTGGGAAGTCCCCAGGTCACTGCAGCCTAAACCCAAGGCAGGTGCCTCAGGAGTTAGCAGGTCGGGGTCATTTGTCAGGAGCACCTCCATACAGGTTGGGAAAGTGAGCAGGTGCAGGCACACTAGTCAAATTCACTTGTCTCTTTGCATTGTGAACCTGGGGCTCTGACTGCAGCTGTTAGCTGGACAGGGCAAATTAATGCAGTGGCTGTTCATTAACTCTTTGTGGAAATGAGGTGATCATGTGAGTTTTCTGTTTTGTTTTTTAATCAAGTCAAATTCATAACTTTTTAAAGCCTCCCTTTGTCCAAAGCTCACCTATGTTTGGGGGACTAACCAAGTCTTGAAGATTGATTCCATTAGAGATGAACTAGCCTTCTACTTTTGAGACTCATTTGGCTAAAGCAATCTTGTTGAGCTTTTTTCTAGCAAATAATGCACTGAAACTATAGAGCATTACTCTACAAACACACTAGATATGCTTCTCGTTGCTCAGAGAGACCACAACTGTAAAGTAAAACAAAAGCAGTGTTATCAGTTACAGTTACAAAGGCTAGCCTAGGATATTTTCTCCTTCAAATGGTTGCCTTGTAATGAAAAGGCCACTTAATTTTTGTAATGCATCAATGATGCAATCAATGTAGCAAGAGGCTCTTTGGGGACAGGGAGATTGCCTGGGACTGTTGTTCCGCCACGTGGTGGGCGTTTGTGAATCCAAGGGCAGCCCTGCCTAATGCTGGAAGCCCTTCCGCCCAGTGGAGCTCAGCCAGCACAGAGCCCAGGAAGCAATTGCCATCCCTGCCCCAGGGCTGTCGCATTGTGACCACGTGAATAGGAGAGGATTTCAGAGCCACGGAGGGGAGAGGCTATAACCAAATGTTTGATTGTGAAAGGCACACAAGAAGAGCCTTCATCTCCCCAAAGAGATTTAGAAATTGGAACTTAAACCGAGGAAGCCTTCTTTTTCTAAATGAATCTGCTCTGCCAATTTAGAACCTAAGCCTCCTTCCTCCAAAAAAGGAAAGACTCATCTCGCTGCTTTTTTGTCCCCCCACATTGCACTTGATGTTGTAAAGCTTCAGGCAGCTGATATCCTTCTATACCTTGCAGTCTGTTGCAGACCGGAAATTTTTTAGCTTTTAATGCAAATGGAATAGCTTTTCATGAACCAGATGAACTAAAAAGAGACATGGTAACTGCGCCTTTCTTAAGCCATATAAGATCCTAACTTTATTAGCCTAAAAGATATTATAAATCTCAACTCTCAAGGCATTTCTAAATTAAACACTGATCTCCAAACAAAACCAAACATATACAGACCTGTTTAAATCTGAGTCATCAAAGGAAATTTCCCTCCTTCCACTATGAATCAGAGAGATTCTCTCTTGTCCTGTCCCTCAGTTAAGGAAGAAAAACAAAAAATTATTTATGTAGCAGAGGAAAATCACAGTATGTTGGGATCAGTTTTTGTTTTGTTTTGCCATGGATGTCCTGTAGGTGTTGGGGAGAGGGATGGAGAAGATACGTGACTAAAAATTTCAAGAGAACTGTAAATCTGACATTTAAAAAAACAACTGTTGGGAACTTAAAGACACGGGCTGCTGCTGAAGCCCTGCCATGGTCTCCTGTTTTGTCACATTGGATTGACAGGTGTGAAATTACAGCCAGGAACGGTAGGAATTCGCCATATAGTGAGGACAAGGTGAAACAGGGGCTCAAGACCAAGGTAGAAGCTAAGAGAATCCAAAGCAATGTGTTCAGGCTCCATTCAGGGCCTCTTAGCAAGCAGCCCCCAAGGATTTTTTGAAAGAGCAGTTTAGGAGACAAAGAATTAGAGGGGCAAGGAACTGGACCTTTCTTAAGTCATGTAATGTAAGATCTTTTATTAGCCTAAAGGATATCAGAAATATCAACTCTCAAGGCATTGCAAGATGACTATTCTGAAAAAACAAATACAAATGAAGTCCCTCAGTGGAAAAGTTGCTCTTTCTCTTGATCCTTCTTAAAGTAGGGGTTTCTAGGGTAGTAAATTATTATATTCATTATAATTATTATATCCATTATGCCAATGGATATAATAATAACTTGTGTTAGAGAATGGTCCAGTATAGGGGTTGAGAAAAGATAGATTTTGTCATACAGACACTGGTTCAAATCCTAGTTTCACCACTTGCCAGATGTGATCTTGTGCACATTGTGTAGCTTTTCCAAGCTCTTGTTTCCTCATCTGTACATCTTATTAATATTTGAAAGAGCAAAAGTATTTTGAGCTCTAATAAGCCCTGCATACTCTGCTAAGTATCTTTCTGTAGTTTATCTCAACTGCACCAATTTACAGATGAGGATGTTGAGATTCAGAGATACTTATATCTTATCTGAAACTATTTAGTAGGCAGTGGTGAAGCTGGGATTTCAACTCATATTTAATTGACTCCAAAGTGTACGCTCTTAAACATTAATGCTTCTTCCCTCATATCTCTCTCATAGGGTGAGGAATAAATGGAATAACATATTTTAAATGGTTAGCGACTGTCATGGTGTAAGCTCAAAGAATTGAAGCTCTTCCTGGGTGGATCTGCAATGCAGTTGCATGGAGAGGAGGCTATACTTGTGCTTGGTTAGAAATATGGCTTTTTAGTAAAAACTGATCTCACCCTACCCAGGATCTTCAAACAGCTATGCTTTGGCTTTTTAGTAAAAACTGATCTCACCCTACCCAGGATCTTCAAACAGCTATGCTTTTGCTTTTTTAGTTGGGATTTATTAAAAGGTAAACACACACACACACACACACACACACACACACACACACACTCCTACTCCCTGCCATACATTGTATGACAACTACCAAGTTCAAATCAACATTACATCACCACCAGAGCAAAGGAAAGAAAAGTCCTTTAAAAGCACAGGACTCTGCCCAAAGGGCCTACTCTAAATAGACCCTTCTAGTAGCAGCACAGTCTTCACAGTGGGGCACAGGGTAGATGTTTTCTAGACCTGCAGAGTGAGGAGGGCAGATAATGTACCAGGTTCCACTTCAGGTCTCTAAGTTGTTTGTCACTTTCAGTCCACTTGACCCCTATGCTAGACTTTCCCTTACTAAATCCACTGGTTTTCTAGTTTAAGACAGAAAGAATTAATGTAAAAATAGGAGAGTGAAGAAAGAGAAAATCTGTCACCTGACTGGATCATATTCAGTCCTATAGTGTTTAGAAGATTATGTTTCCAGTTTGTAAAGTCCCGTTGTGTTCTCCAAAATCTGCAGGTGCTTTTTGGTTGGTTGGTTTGTTGGTTGGTTGGTTGATCTACTAGATGCTAGTAACACTAGATACATATTAGCATTTTTTTAAATTCTGAAATTTGTCCTTAATTTGTCCTGTTTAAAATATGTCATTTATTTATTTAAGTCTGTGCTAAACTTACAACATTGTTGTAGCTGTTAAGCCTCTCATGTCTTAGCAATTACTTCAAATTATAACCAGTAGAATCTAAAACTGGAGAAAATGCATCTCCTTTTGAGCAATAAAATAAATTGTAAAGTCCTTGTTAAACCTAGCAGCTTCCCTTTTTATATTTTTTTTAAATAATGGCTTAACATCAATGTTTGAATTCAAAATACTGTAACAGGAGCCAGTATAAATGAAATAAGACTCAGAGAGGTGGCTGATCAAAAAGAAAATGCTAAAGACTAATAAGACTAATTCTTTGCCTGTAAGTGCATATGTATCTTTTACTAAAAATAAAATTTGTACAAAAATCAGTGAATTTACAGTTAAGAGGAAGTTTTCTCTGTTGACTGAAGAGACTAGAATTTCACAGGTAACTGGCACTGAGGGTGTGATGCCCACTTAAGGCCTCTTAAAGTTCTAGTAATGATTACTTGACAAAGCAGTTTGGGAATGATTTCAGATCCAGGGAACAAAATGAGAGTACTCATGGACAGTTTACACTTTCATCCACATAAAATTGTGAAACTGGGTGAAAAGAGTAGAAGTTAGATGTTTGCTGTGACTACATTCATGGAGAATCAAGCCTATAAATGTGCTCAGATATTCATCATTTGCGTTCCTTTGATGAGAACAGAATTTCAGAAAGGTGCTATAAGTATAACATCTTCAGATTATTTTTAAATTAATTTTTTTAAAGACTGTATTTATCCAAAGCCACTGCTCTGAAAATTGCTAAAGTAGTACAGACTTAGAAGAAACGGGCATATAGATAACCAAAGTCACCTTTATATGACAGCTCGCGATGTTTGTATCACATTGATTAATATTCCCATAATGGGATATGGGTTTTGATGTGCTACTTATCCGGTGCCCTTTAGTTTATGAGATAAACAAAATACTAGTTCTTATTGTTATTATTTACACTTATTGAATGTCAGCACTGCCTCAGGCACTTTAAATGAATAACTGATTATTGTCGGTATTTCTTCAAAAGAATCATTACTTCTCTCATATATTGAAAAACGAGACTCTATCTCAGATGCAGCCCTTCCAAGTAAATGTCGCCCCTTCTGTTGTTTTGTAATCCGTATCTGTTTGAATTGAACAAATGAAAAGGGTTCTCCAATGCAACTCAGGTCCTATAGTTTTGATTCTTGCATGAAACAAAGCATGTTTGGCATTTGTACACTGTGAGATCACTTTTGCAATCTGTTAGACTTGTTTTCATGGGATTTAGGTTAATATCACAGAATCAAGTATTTTAGAGCTGGAAGGCACCTCAACAATCATTTAGTTTAACCTCATTTTATATCAAAGGAGCAGAGGCCCTGAGAAACAAAGTGACTAGCAAGGTTTCATTTTATTAATAACAGAAATTATAGAGTTGAATTATGAAATGAGTGAAAACAAACACTATAATCCCACTATGGCAAAGTTCATGTTTACTGGGTTTTCTACAATAGCTTTTAAATAATTCAGTGTGGTTTGTTTTTTGGTTTGTTTTGTGGTTTTTTTTGTGTGTGCAACAAAGAACACCTAACCAGTGTGATCTTAAAAAAGAACTGAACCCTCGATAACACTGAAAAATAATGAAACTTTTAAATCCTCGAGAATGTGAAAGACTGCTCAGGGATTATAACTAATGCATTTTATTCTTATGACTTGCTGATTCCACCAACAGTTGCCTTAGGGGTACATTTCTAATCAATGGCTTTATCCACTTGGCAATCTATACCTCAGAAACACAAATTGGAGAAAACCATCAATGTGTAAAAGAGACCTATAAATCAGAATGTCAGGTGAGCATAGTTCCATTTTAATAACTAGTATTTAGAGATTATTGGATAAAACATTCCATGGACACAGATTTATGGTCTTCATATCCCTCTAGGATGCCACCACATCCCTGTGGGAATGTAACAGCCTTTGTTATTTTCTTCTAACAATGGGGATGATAAGTTAGTGACAGGAGAGCAAACTGCCTGTTCAAGCTTTTAAATGACTTACTGTAGCTTCCTTTTCTAATGCTAGTCATAGAGTCTCCTTCTCTTTTAAAGTGTGTGTATCTATATATATGCAAAGAAGATTTGCTTCCATGAGCACCAACCCAAGAAGTACCCAGCATGTTGGCCAGTTTCTCTGTGTTGATAACTGCACGTAAGACTGAGACTGTGAGTTCACAAGAATCAATATAAACAAGCGAAAGTGCAAGGAAAAATGCCACTTTCTCAAGAGTTCTTTCCATTCCTTTTCTCTTTTATGGTGCAAGCATATCATGTTAGAAGTGTACTGATTAATTCTCCCTTCCTTTTAAAAACCCCTAAGGGTCCTTGTGAAAGGTCAGAACCAGGAGCAGCTGCATCAGTGGGGCTACGTACCTTTTTGAAAATAAATCTGGAGAAAGTGGCAGGGACATATATACACTACCAAATGTAAAATAGCTAGCTAGTGGGAAGCAGCTGCCTAGCACAGGGAGATCAGCTCGGTGCTTTGTGACCACCTAGAGGGGTGGGATAGGGAGGGTGGGAGGGAGATGCAAGAGGGAGGAGATATGGGGATATATGTATATGTATAGTTGATTCACTTTGTTATAAAGCAGAAACTAACACACCATTGTAAAGCAATTATACCCGAATAAAGATGTTAAAAAAAATTTTTTTAATAAAAAAATAACTCTATAGGGCAAATAGTCAGCTGCAGCTGGGGGCCTCTCCTGGGTAGAACTATCCAAGGAAGCAATGCAACTCACAAGGGATTCTTAATGCCATGTTAAGGAGTTACAAACCCCAAGTGGATATATGGGTAACTAGCATAGTTAAGCGGTGACAGAACTGAGGATGTATATTTGATCCTCCCCCTTGAAAGAGCCATCAATCTTAGAATCTGTAAGAGAAAGCAGATCAAAAACATTACAACAGGAGGCTGAAGGCAGAAGTATCACCTCACCTGTAGGCAGGTGAAATATCAAGTGTTTCCATAAGGTACGTGTAATTGGACTGAAGGAGGACACATGACCAGGTAAGACTGGACACCTGGGGGCCAGTGCAGTTACAGAGGAGCCACTGTCTGAAGTTCAAGTTGAATTTCCACCACTATAATCGTTCCTTTATAGTCAAATGCCATGTATACATTTTACTAAAGAATAGAGATTTTGAAAAGTGTCAGCATTTTTCTGCTTCTAAACAAACATTATGGAAATTTAAGTCCCACATGTACTTGGACATTCACAAATTTCTGTGTGAAAGGAAAGGGCTTGCTTACCTTCAGAGTAGAACTATAAGAAGTCACAAAATAAACACTGTCCAGTAGACATAACCCAAAATACTGCTTGAGTAATAAAAATGACAGCAGAAGCATAGCAGTTGGCCAAGAAGGCATATCTCACTTGTTTCCAGTTGTATTAAGACACATCCAACTCATTCTGGATTATGTCTGTTCCTGCTGGGTTTATTTTCATAGTTGGCATCAAAGAGTTCTTATATAAATTTCCCCGACATTGTCTGAAAGAGTTCAATTGGGTTTCCCACCATCTCTCGACTGCCCTCATGTATGCAGTGTGATCTACCAACAGATCACTTCTGATTCACCTGATAATGCACTTTTCCCAAACCTGTCCTCAAAGGACACATGGTGAGAGAGACAAGAGTCTAAGACTCAACAGTAACTGTGCTTTTTTGACAATAAAATTTACACTTCATTAAAAATGCAATATTATTGGTTTAATTCTTTTAGAAATACAGTTAATATGGACATCTTTTGTTGAGGTTGAAGAAAGGGAAGTTATCAGGGTAATCAACAGTAATCAAAGGTAAACCTTTGATTAACCTGAGATTATACTACACAAAATGTACCTCTCCTCTAGTAACCAAGGCTTATTTTTAGTTTTCCACCTGACTTTCTGCCTTCTTTACTGAGGACTTTTAATAACGTTTTACTGAGCTCTTGGTTTCTTCCTTTCCTGCAAGCAACTCCTGTCAAACCTTCCCAACCCTCTTGTCAAACCCCAGAAGTAATTTTGCTTCTGGACTAAACATCAGAGCCCTAGCTATTTCTGCAGTCTGCCCCTCTTTTAGTAATGCTCATCCACTGAGAATAAAATCCTTCCTTAAAAATGGAAACTGCTGAGCCCCTAAGGCCTGGTTCTCCTCTTTTCCCAGTGGCAGCAGCAGTCAGCAAATGTCCTTCTAGACACAGAGCTAAGTCCATTCTTTTGCAGTGCCCAACAAAGGGGCAGTCTCCACTCTAGCCACCCTCAGGGCTGTCTTAGAAAGCCTCCTCACTGAACATGCACTCATTCAACAAATAACTGCTGAGCTGTCAGGAACTACTCTAGTCACGGGGGCTTAACAGTGAACAAGAGACAAAAGTTCCCACCCTCACAGGGAATACACGCCAAAGAAAAAGAGGCAAGTCAAGACTTGAAGCGTGGCAGAGTTGCTCTCTGTAAAGGTCCATGTCATAAGTTATTCGTGGGAATCCCGTGCAAATTTCAAGTTTTTACTTTATCTTTTATACTGTGTTTCTGACATTTTGTGATAGTCAAAATGGGAGTAAGCTTTGGGAAACAGAATTTGGGATTTCTTAACTCTACCAAGGATTCTATTTAACCAGACGTGCTGCTTTTTACTCTACCCAAGACTTTGTTTCTAACCAATTTATGGAACTCATACTGTTATGAGTATGTGTGTCTAAGGGGAGGACATGGGGCTGTATCTTTTCAGAGAGTATTATAATTATACTATTTGGTGATTAATAAGGAGAGGGATTTTTAAGTTTCTCTATATTAAAACATTGTTCACTTAGTCTTTGTAGTGAGAAGTTGAAAGTATACAGGTATACCCTTAGAACATATTTTTGATCACTACCCCAATTTTATTGACTTTTCAGTCAATCAAAATTGCAAAACAAGAAGGGAAGTTCTTACCATTAACATAAACTTTGCATGAAGTTTAGCTCCCAAATAGACTTTTTGTTTTGTTTTGTTTTTGAGCTTTTATTTATTTATTTTATTTATTTATTTATTTTTAACACATAGACTCTTAAATTCACTAAATCCAGTTATTTTTCAAACTGAAAGTTTACTGGGCAGTCCACAATATAATCAGGTAACACTGAGGCTCTTCTTGAAGCCCGGCTGGCAGTGGGCTCTGGAGCCTGGCCCACCTTGGCATTCTTGCAGAACTCCTAATACCCTTGGGAGTGCAGTTTGAAAGCTGCTAATCTGGGTCAAATCCTCTTGTTCACATTTGGAAGACACTGAGACCCAAGGAGATTAAGTTATTTGCTGAAGGCCTCAGAGCCATTGAGTAGTACAGAAAGAACTGAGACTCAGGCCTCCTGTCACACGTTCTTTCCACTGTGCCATTTCTTCCAATGAAAATGTGAAGGCACTTTGCTAGCTGGCTCTCATTTTCCTGTATTTCAAGAAAAATATAAAAATCAAAGGGATTCCTATGCTGTGTGACCCAAGTCTGTCTGAGTTCAAATCTCCCTGCTTCGCTACGCTGGAGAACCATCCCCCTTGCACTCTCTGGAGGCAAGTTTTCAGGCTCTGCTCCCCGAGGCAGAGGGAGAGGCAGATCTTTGTACACCCAGAAGCTGGAGAAAGAGGTGTGCTGGGAATAAGGGGAGGGGGCACAGATTCCTGAGTTTCCCTCTTCACTCTTCACCCTAGGTGGAGGCTGAAGTACTCCTGCCCAAGGAAGCCCTATTTAACAGAGAGGCTTGATAAGCTACGCCTGGCAGCATGATTCCCCCTTACTACTCCAGAAATGGCCGTAGTATACCATCTCTCCTTATAATGCCCACAAAGCACATTCTAAACACAAGGCTTCGTGAGTGGGTCCCCAGTAAGGCTGGCCCTTGCTTCTCTTACTCCAAAATTAGGTCATTAGAAAAATTAGTGTGCATTTTTAAACAGATACCAAGGTTGACCATGCCTTTACTTTTTTTTTTTTTTTTTTTTTCATTTTTAAATTTATTTATTTATTTATTTTTGGCTGTGTTGGGTCTTCGTTTCTGTGCGAGGGCTTTCTGTAGTTGCGGCAAGCGGGGGCCACTCTTCATCACAGTGCGCAGGCCTCTCACCGTCGCGGCCTCTCTTGTTGTGGAGCACAGGCTCCAGACGCACAGGCTCAGCAATCGTGGCTCACGGGCCCAGGTGCTCCGCGGCATGTGGGATCCTCCCAGACCAGGGCTCGAACCTGGGTGCCCTGCATTGGCAGGCAGATTCTCAACCACTGCGCCACCAGGGAAGCCCCATGCCTTTACTTTTGACTTCTACTTGGGGAGGGAACCTGATAGAGGCTTTACCTGGTGCCTGACACTTAAGGAAAAGATGGGGCAGGGGAGAGAACTGGGAAGTCCTCATCTTTTATCTTCTAACTTGACCTCCAGGCTCTTTTGCAGTGGGATTTTGGCAGGAATAGAGCCTGAGGGTATGAGAGAGAGGCCCTCTGGGTTCACAGTAACTTACTTTAGCTCCTTTATCTAGGCAGCTTCCTTGTCTTGTCTGACCCACAGCCCACTTCCCTCCCTGCCTGTCACTGATAGAGCCCTTGCCAGATGCCCTCATAATATTCCCAACAGGCAGCTGTTGGCCTTATCCAGCCTAAGCGGAATGACTTGATCAGTTTAGAATTAACTTTTCATATTCTAGAAAACTAAAGCCACAGACCTTTGGTTTCTGTCATGCCAAAAACACATACCCAGAAATTACAGCAGTTCAGGACTATTTGTGAAATGTGTTATTAACATGAAATTTACATTGTCCATCTTTTCAGGAAGAAAATGAGATCCCTGCCAGTGTGTTTGTGAAAGAGCCAGCTTCCAGCCTAGCGGAAGGGAAGGAAGAGGAGCATGCTGATGAAAACAAGTCCCTGGAGGAAACTCTGCACACAGTGGACCTCTCGTCCGATGATGAATTGCCCCATGACGAGGAGGCCCTGGAAGACAGTGCAGAGGAAAAGATGGAAGAAAGCCGGGCAGAGAAAATAAAAAGATCCAGTCTCCGGAAAGTGGATAGCCTCAAGAAAGCATTTTCTCGCCAGAACATCGAAAAAAAGATGAACAAGCTGGGGACAAAGATTGTATCTGCAGAGAGGAGAGAGAAGATTAAGAAATCTCTCACTTCCAATCACCAGAAAACATCCTCAGGGAAAAGCTCCCCCTTCAAGGTCTCTCCCCTCACTTTCGGTCGAAAGAAAGTCCGAGAGGGAGAAAGCCCTGCAGAAAATGAGACCAAGTCAGAAGACATGCCTAGCAGTGAGGTGCCGAATGACCACGAGGAGAGCTCATTCGCGGAGGGTCTTTCCGAAGCATCCCTCACCAGTGTACTGGTGGAAGGGAAGAGCACGGAGGGGGATGCTGGGAGGGCGGCCTCAAGAGGGAGTGACTCGGCCATGGACAGCAACATCGACTTGACCATTGTGGAAGATGAAGAAGAAGAGTCGGTGGCCTTGGAACAGGCCCAGCAGGTGTGCTATGATGGAGGCTACGTGCTAACCTCCCACGAGGCAGAGCGGTCAGATGAGGAGCCGGTGCAGCCAGCTGTGCTCCAGGTGGACCAGACCGCCTAAAGGCACAGTGCTCTGTGCCCAGCCTGTGCTTTCAGTTTAGTGGGTAACCAGAGCCTAGAAACAAACTCCTGTACATCTCCAGCACTCCCCACTCACACCGTGTTACCGTCCAGGTAGTCATCATTTACTACACAGTAGGCGCACACACGTGCCCGAGATTTACTATGAAGGCAACCTGTCAGGGTCTACACGTCTAATTTACTCTTAGGTTCCATTTCTGTAGTTCTCCAAGACTGCCCAGAAGAAGAAATGGAGCAGTCAAAAAACACTGATCAATTTGGCTAAGTCAGAAACATCAGAGGCTACGTAAGATGCTAATCATGAAATGTGATTCATTTTTTGTCATTCCATAAGCTTGCTGAATAAGCGTACCACTAATATATTGAATTTCCATAGAATTCTGTGAATCTATATTCTTTAAGTGTGTGATATATAATATACATATGTATTTAAGCTAAAGAGATAACTACTTTATATTTCAAGAAGAAAACACTTTTCTTAAAAGGTAGAAGAGAAAGTTGGCTATTTACTTAGTAGAAAACATTGTTTATTGAAAATGAAGGAGAAATTGAAAGACTATAATGTTCAGCTAACGAAGTAAGATATGTAGAAAAGTTGGTACTATTAGAAAAAGAAAACTAAGGAGAAGTTGGAAAATAAAAGAAACAGAAACAAAGAATGGCAAAGAGAATGAAGACAAAGAGAAAAAAGCATGTGCTCAAAAGTAAAATATTTACGATATTAGTTCAAGTATTTACTCATATAACAATGCTGAAGAAATTCATTTATCCTAGAATAATATGTTATATCTTCACAATATTTTTATTTTCTAATATTTTCAAATAATCTAAAAAAACATTTTACTGTGTTAAAGCTGCATTTTTTTCTTAATAAAATACATTACAAATATTTCTCTAAGGAAGTTCAAAAGGATGTCTCTTTAACATTGGAATGAACATAAATCTTCAAAATTAATTAATACATACTGCCTTTTGTAGGAAGTTGGATCGTACTATTCTTTAATGTTTTCCAAATTTGAAATAATCCTTACACTTCAAATGATGTAATGTAGGTTTGTAACACGTTAGAATCAACAGGTTTGGGAAGGGAAAGAGTCGAGTTTTCCTTTTTTGTACATAATGGTAATTTCATTCCAGGTCATATTTTATTTATATATTAATTTCACAGAATATTAATATGTTTCTCAACTTCTTAAAGCATGCTAGTGTTTATGTGTATGTGCACATTTACTCAGACAGGGTAATTTTCACTACTGCCTAACATTATACTAAAATATTGCTTTATTTTTAATTACAGAATGGTAATGTTTTGAGAAAACCATTACGGTTTAAAGACAGTTGTACCAGAGAGCAAATTCCCTACCTTTAGTATGTACCACTCATTATAAGTAACCTTACAAATACAGCTAATCTAAAACAGTATTAACAAACTATGCTTTGCCTTATAACAGGGATAGGATTAACAAATGTATTGATGGCATAACTGATACAGCTGTGTCCTTATTTTGCAATAATGTACCCCAAATATTAGATTGTTGAACTAACAATGGCTGTGTTAAAGAAGACTAAATAAACCAAAAAATAAAAAGTACATAACAATGTCAGTTTCTTGGCAGAAAACTTTAAAAAAAGCAGAAAGAATTGATTATTAAACTCTCCTCCAAATGTAGCCGTAATGTTGATTTTTTATTCTTGATTTCCCCTATTAATTCTGCTTTCTTTTTTCCCCAATCTCATTTAGAAATCCAAGTCTCACTCTCCAAGTTTAACTTTCTTGACATCACCTTGCCAGCTCTGGAGAGCATCTGAATTTATTGTAGCAGCTTGATGAATTTGATAGTTCCATCTGCATTTTTATTATTTTGTACCAGACCTTATAATACCTTAAATAGCCCTGCAAACATGAATGTATTGAACTGTATGTTCAGTTTATTCACACAGATACACCTTTGTCTTCTGCACTGCCATCCAGTTGGTAGAAGACTAAATTTCACTCAGGGCCCTGAACATGCCTGTTTAACCTTTACAAAGTTGCTGTTACTCTTTTGCAGCCAAGGAGTTGGGCCATTCAGAGCTAATGCAAGGTTTACATTTCCTTTTCAAAAATGCTTATGTTATTTGTTCCTAGAAACTATCTGCATGTCAGGCATCTTTTTAGATTTGACTGACAGACATTTATTCTCTGTTCCTCATTTGAAACATTAAAATCCTAACCAATGGAACAGAGAATTAAGCCAGCTAATTGTTGGAAAACACATACTGTAGGGATTAGAGAGAGCAGCAGTTGTGGAAATGAAAACTAGTTATTCTGTTTATTGTTGAATTATTTGCATACTGGTGAGGCTACAAAGTCCCCAAATTAGTTATGTCTTCTTCATACCCACCCAATAACCCATTCCTAACTTTATGTGCCTGGAGCTCAAGAACTGGATTAGTTTTCCCCCAAGGATTATACATTAATAAGCACTGAGATCATTATCTTAGAAATATAATTCAGGAACAAGAAGTGTCTATTACACAGATCACAGATCTCACAGAAATAGAGCAACGATGAGATTTTTCCATGAGTTTTTATTTGTAAAATATATAGACATATATATTTCAACAGGAATATTTTCTTCTTTCCCTTTCCACTTACGAATCTAGTACATGGCTGAATTTCTTTTTATACATGAAAATAAAAGACCCACACTAAGGCCAGTTCTGCACAAAATAAATATT
The DNA here is from genome assembly GCF_949987535.1 of Balaenoptera acutorostrata. NCBI lineage: Eukaryota > Metazoa > Chordata > Mammalia > Artiodactyla > Balaenopteridae > Balaenoptera > Balaenoptera acutorostrata. The sequence continues at coordinate 51,384,712 of NC_080071.1, read as the reverse complement.
TTTTTCTTACATTTATTGTAAGATGAAAGCCCAAAATGTTTCTGCTTTTAGCAATGCTCATGCAGAAGAACAAGGTTTGAACCTCCTGCATTTCAGTTCACTATCAGGAAACTAGAAGCTCCTTTGACATAGCCAAGCCACTAGTGTAAGTAAAGGTTATAATGAAAGTCATTTCCTACATTAAGACACTAATGCCCAAACCCAGTTAATTCTTGCTCAAAAGTTTGTTTACTGCCCTACGGCCTAAGTCTAAGTGATTTTATGTTGGAGATTAGGAGTATGAGGAATTGAGGTAAGGGTGGCAATCATTATTAACAGTTCCATAGCAACCACAAGTCTTTTCCTAAGACTGCAAGACTGTGACACTGCAAAACAAGTTTCAGATCAAACTGGCACTGAAGCTTTGTATTCTCCTTGATCTGGGTGTTGAAATAGAGACTTCTGCAGCCAGGACCTCATTCCTAAAGGGAACAGGCAGTAACTCACATTATTAAAGATACATTCTTCTTATTTTTGTTTTAACCATTGCATTATCCTGTAGTATTTGAAACTCTAAAATTATCTTTAACTCTCCACACAAACTGCCCCAATTACGAAGCTACACCTTTAGCAAGACAGCTTGATATTCATATGCTTAAAGACTTTCCACTGTAAAATCAATTCAGTAAATATTTATTGAGCAATACAACCATCTGTCCTTCCCACTTGGAAATTCGTAGTGCCCAAAGCAGGAAGACACAAGCATGGGGGAGAGAGAACATTTCTGATAGCTTACTTTACGCCAGGCTGGGCACGCCAATGGTCAGAACTGTGTACCTACCACAGGCTAGACACAAACATTATCTCATTTAATCAAATGAATCCTATTAGAAAGGTACTGTTTTTATACCTGAGACTTTTGATGAGGGGAGCGAGGGAACTACAGAGTTCTTAACCACTCTAAGTTCTCACTCACCATGTTACAATTTAACTATTTTTCCCTTGAAGGTCACAGAGTTAAAAGACTTGTCCAAGTTCACATAACTGTTGAGTGTCAGAGTCAGTGCTCAACCCCACTCTGAAATCCATGCTACTGCCAAAACAAGACTCCTAATTGTATCACCCAACTGTGCTTCACTATGAATCACTTTATAAGCTCTCTGATGGCGTGGTATTAACTTCATTTTATCGCGCCTTATACAGCATCACAGAGAGCTGCACTTTGTAAATGATTTTAATGATTGTCATACTAATGCTAAGAAAAAACAGCTCACGATTCTTGGGGAGCCACAGAGAGACTGTTATTCAGGTCTGCTGAGGCCACAGAGGGGCTCCTCAGCTCCTTGGCATTGTCCATTGTCAGTGGCCGCAGGGTTCACTGTGGGGCACAGTTTAATAAGCGCAAGCTGTCAACAGAGATAGATACTAGAATCAGCTAATTCAAAGATGGCGCAAGAAGTCTGCCTCAAACTCCAAGTTAAAGGAGTCAGACTCCTGTGCCATGCTAGAGAAACTGCTTTATCCCGCCTGGACACATCCTCTCACAGGCTGAAAATATGAGCAAACGGCAAATCAGCATGGGGTGGGGACGTGTGGGTGTTTGGGAAGTAAGGTGAACCGTGACGATATGGAGACCTGGCCTTTGAAGATGATTCCTGCAAAACAGTCCAGCTGTCTTCTCAACGTAAAAAAGGAGCTACATCAAGCAAATGCTGGTGCAAGCAATCAAAGAAAACCCTCCAGGCCAGCCCTCATTCATCAGGATGTATGCTGAAGTCAGTGGCTTCTTCCAAGGGCTTAGGCAGTGGTCACAAACTCAAAATGCCTGAAGGGCTCACATAGAAGTAACATGGTTCGAGGTGGTGGCAGCAGTTGTGGCAGAGCAGTTACAAGTGGGCCGTGACCTCTCTTATGGGACACCTTCATCCTTCACCAGTCTGAAGGTGGCGCATTTGCTAATTCCCAGAAAGTGACGGTACATTCTAGGAGCCACCCTGAATTGTGGTAAACTGGCATCTACCACCCAACTCCATTTGCCATGTGAGAAGTCAGGCCCGGTGTTGCCAAAGCTTCAACTTCTTTTAAGAAGAGCCAAAATTCAGATTTCTTTTTTGCATGAAAAGCTCCTGGCTTTTAATTTCTGGCAACTAGCTCAAATCATTTTAATCACTGTTTGAGCCAACTGGAACTATCTGCTGGCCTGTAGCCTCGGCACAGGCCATCAGTTTCTGACCCCTGGTCTGTAAGTGAACACTCTTGGGTTTTCCTTCCCCACCTGGACGCACAGACATGGGAATAGAAAGCTACCAACAGGATTGGATTTGCCTTGAGAAAAAGCACAAAATTTTTCTTAGGGAAATAGAAAATGCAAAAATGCCCTTGCCGGAACTTGTAAGAAATTTTCTCTTGCCACTTACTGCATTTGTGAAAAGATTCCTGTTAATGCTGCATAGTCAATGCACTGAGGAGACAGTCACCAATCACACTGAAAGGTGGTTATATGTTCTCTAATGGGATAGCACCACTTCCTGTTATTAGCAGCACTACCTACCTGTGGGTTACCTGCAGAGCCCCTGGGTGCCAACGGGATTGGTATTTTGTTGGGGTAAACTGAGCATATAATGTGACTATTCCATTTCTATGTTCCAGTAGAAAAATACCTACTCCTATCAATAACCTGGAGGTCCTACAGATGACAAAAAGCAAGTCTGCACCCTGCTCTGCCGTATTTCATAGCAAAATGGCCAGCCGACACTCCATTTCTTCAACTCTTTATTGTTAGTAATGAGGTACTAAAGGAAAAGAACACAGCTCAATTTTCTGGATGCTAAATGGAGACTTCAGAGCTCAGAGTTGGGGAAAAAAAAAACTGATACCGATTTAGCACAAGGGGAAAGATGTCCTTTGTTAAGGAGAAACTTTATGCTTGCAACCACTTTAAGCTCTATGGAAACACATGGATTAGCTATGTTCTCCAAGGTCCAGTGCAGGTTAATCGTATCCAGAACCCCAATGACATGCAGAGAAAGGCAGTTTATTCTGAGCAATGTGCCCTTATTTGAAAAATCAAATGTCCTAGGAACTTTAAATCAATAATTTTCAATTCCTACATAATAAAAAGGAAGCCCCCCCCCCGCCACCTTCCCTCTCAGGATGGATGGAGAAAAGGAATATCTTAGCTTATGGGATTGCCCCAAAAATTAACCAGAGAAAGGGAGACTGATGTACCTTGGGTGTAATTCCATTATCTCTTTAGTTCTCTCTCTTTTTTCTTTCTACTATCACTCTTTTTATTGTCAGAGACCAAAAGATATTTTCCAACTACCTTGTAGCTAGACTTTTCAGAGATTAAACGAAAGTAGTTAGGCCTGAATTATCCAATAACTGCAGGGTGTTTTTAATCTGCAAGAAACATTTCCCCAATAAAGGTATCCATTTTATTAACATTTATTGGGCATCTATATGTGCCAGGCCCTGTGCTGGGTCTGTGGATAAGACTGACAAGAGAAGAGTCTTTGCCATCTAGGAACTTTCTATCTATTGAGCAAGGGGAAAGTGCTGGGAGCCCCCTACATAAATTAGAATTTACAGAAGCAAAGCAAGAAGGAACAAATAATCTGCAAGAAAAATAAATCTTCAGCCTTAAGGAAACTGTTATTTGAGAAATAGTCACACAAGATAGTTAATGGAGATCCTGTAGCTCTGCTGTGTAACATACCATAAATTTCCAGAATGGAGATAGAAGGAATCTAAACAGTACAAAGTACAGTTGTGTGGATGTAAAGAATACACAAGAGTAGAGATTTCTCTGTGCTAAAGTGTGAAACAAAATGGTGGAAGGGAGACTCTGAGTGGAAGAAAACCTATAGTCTTTAAAAACGCAACATTGACAGCAAGCACATTCATTTGTTTTAATTCGCAAGTAAGTTTTGAGCACATACTGTATACCAAGACTTGTGAAGGTACGGGGTTCACTGGTTCACTGCAAACCAAAAAGACATGCCCTTCCCTCCTGCAATCCCAATGTGCCCTGGAATAAACTGCTTGTTTAGTCTCTCTTGCGAAAAGTTTTCGAATTCATTTTGTTTTGGGACTTTGGTTTGTTTGTTGAATTTTAGGGAATTTTTCTCTCGTGGAAACACATCGCTAATTTCTGTTATATAGTATCTTTGCTAGGATGAGACAGGAAAGAATAATTAAAAATACACAATAGAAATCAATGAGAAAATTTGACTTACTTTAGGTAAAGTAACTTTACATCCAACTTTGAAAGAGTACATATTCTCCTTACAATAAGAGTTGTTTTTTTAAAATAATACTTCCTAAGATTTTTTATTTAATTAAACAATTATTAAGTAGGGGGAAATGGTCCATAATCCTAATGCCCAGATAATCCCTGCTGTACATGGCTGGGTTCAACGTATTGTACCACAAGGCTGAAATTAAGATATCTCATCTGGAGGCTCTGGGGAAAATCTGCTTCCAAGCACATTCTTGTTAGCAGAATTCAGTTCCCTGCATTCAGTTGTAGCATGGAAGTCCCCACTTCCTTGCTGACTGTCAACCCGGGACTGCCCTCAGCTCCTAGAGGCTGCTCACGTTCCTTACCGTGTAGTCCCCTCCATCTTCAAGCCAGCAAGGGCACATCCAATTCTTTAGTGTGCTTTGAATCTCTGGCTGCCTATGCTTCTTCGAGCAGCAAAAAAAACCTCTCAGGCTTTATAGGTCCTCCTGTGATTAGGTCAGGACCACCTAGATAATCTCTCTTCCAGTAAATTACACCATGTAACATAATAAAATCGCAAGAGTAAAATCTATCATATTCACAGATCTGGGGATTAGGCAGGGTGTGTCCTCCAGGGAGGTGGTAAATCTTAGGTCCATCTTAGAATTTTGCCTACCACATAATGGAACATAGTAAGGGAATTCAAATGATGCAAAAAGGTTTTAAATGGAAATTAAAGAAGTTAGCCTTTTCCCACTTCTCCGAACACTATACTCTGATGATAACCATGGTCAAAGTTTTCTTATGTATTCTTCCAGGAAAAAATATAAAAGATATATATGTATATTTTCTCTTTATGTTTAAATAATCAGGATCTTGTTGCACCTAACTTTTCTCATTTAATCTCTCTGGTGCTCTTTCCTTAGTTGCAAATATGGATCTACATTATTCTTTATCACAGCTACACAGGAGTAGCTTTTTATTTTTTTTAATAGTCATAAGAATAAGCAAAGCGATCAAGAATGAATCATCCCTAAAACCAAGACAGATTATTTATTATCTCAAGGATTTTCAAATGGTGGACAGAGTCTGTATCAGACCCATTGTTCTACCTGAAACACCTACTTCTCTTAGAGCAGATGGGTTCCCCAGGAGTCCCTATTTTGGAAGAGAATCAAGTAATTTTTCTCCAAAGTAAATTTAAATAATAACTTCTGGAGGAGGTGATCTATTTAGATACAAAAGTGTTTTGACAGACTGTCCACACATGTGAAGGAAGGGTACCAAAAAAGAAGAAGAAAGATAAGAAGGAGGAGGAAGAAGAAGGAGAAGAGGAAGCGGGGAGGGGGAACAGAAGGAAGAAAATAGAAAAGCAGAATAAATCAGTTAAAACTAAATTGAAGTCAGGAATTTTTCTATGCTTCAGAACAAGAATAAAGTTCCACCCTGTGAGCATTACCACATCTTTTCTCCATAGCAACACCAAAGAAATAAAAAGCACTTTCTTTTTTCCACAAAACATGCATTTCTTTCTAATTATTGTCATTCTAAAGTTCTTAAACTACAGTGTTTGATCTATGGCTTTAGAATACCAATTTTTCATATCTGTTTCTTCTAAGTACAAAAAGACGAAGAGACTTCCACTACCTTTCATTGTTCTTTGAATGGGACTAGACATTAAAAAACAGATTTACATTACTAGTCTTAACTTGCAACTCTTGAAGCATCCACAAAATTCATACATTCCGTTTTTTTTCTATTGAAGTGACAAGCTGTTCTGCTTTCATCAGTTTAAACGAAAACACAGTAAGCAATAATAATGGCCCCAATTTCCATGAGTGTTTTCTCTGTGTGAGGCATCCATGAGCCAAAAGTTTCTCCTCAGAGCTTGGTCCACTGCTCTGAAATGTAGATGGACTATTAAACCTAATGTGAATGCTTAAGAATTTACATTAATTTTTGAGAAATGTGTCATTTGCTCTTAAAAGCTTAGAGTTCTTCATCTCCACTGCAAAGAGATGTCCTAAAAACACATCTTTACAGGTTAACTACTGGGACATGGAAGAGGGCACTTTAGTAGTAACTTAGCAGCAATTTAAGAACAAACCCTTGTATGAGGCAACTGCTAGAGAGAGAAATGCAACAGAGAAGCTATGAGGAAATCCCATACTGCCCTTAAACCCAGACAAGCAGAGACCCTGTCCTGTGCCTGCCCCTCAGGGAGTCCTACGCCTTAAAGAACATTCCAAGAAATATTCTAAGTTCCCCTCTGGTGTCATCAGACGGAAGACTCAGGTCAGATAATGACCCTTGTGGGCCCCAGTCTCCATTTCTCTCCTTCAAGTGCTGTCTAAACCTCTACCCCATGCAAGGGGTAAACCAGATTCCCCAAAGAGCTTTCAGGAAGAAAATACTCCTAGTTAGCAGAGTATTTCTTTAATGAAGCCGTGAGAGTATGAATGAGATTGGGCCTCTGGAGTAGTGCTGACATGCTGATTTGGGGAAACCCACATTTCTGAGGGACACAAGACAAGTCCAGTGCTCTGGGATACTGATGGTATACTGCCAACCCCTGGGCTGGAGTCATGCATGTGGGCTGGTACAAAAGCTTTTAGGACAGAGTGCCACCTCCCGTCTACAGCACCAAGGGAGCAAGGTGGCAGCAGGGGTCCTTCACCCAGGGCCATCACTCCACTTCCTCCTCAGGTTCCACATCATGTGTCAGGCTACTTCCCCAGGGTTGCCTTACCCTCCCCAAACACCGCAAAGAGTTTTCGAGCCCTTTGTTCCCCTATGACCAGAGATTCTTCCAATCCATGTCGTCTCTTGCCTTACAGCATGTGTTGATGTTATTCCCCACTAAGCTGGTCTTAAGCCATGCTGGACAAGGGATGGACATTTCTTATACAAATGGGACCACTTTTCTTGTCCCTATCTTCCCACTGGTGAAAGTGGTAGAAGGCAGGGGTATAGCCAACACTGAAAGAGATCATATTCTAGGAATGCCGTGGTCACCACCTAAAGAGTTCAAGAGAAGGCATAATGGAAGGATGTATCATTCTATGTTTATGCTATAAAATTCTAAATTTGACATGACCAGAAAACAACTTATCACTCACATTTCCTGCATATACTAGATAAGACTTGCATTTGTGATCATCATCAGAAAAGCACAGCAAAACCTTTGAGACAGTCCTGGGAAACCAGTGATCATGGCATGATGGATGATGTAGACTCATGAGTAATGATGTAACCAGCCTTAAATAAATGGTATTAGAAACCACAGAGGCAAGAAGATCTATATTGTTTCAATTAAAACAATCTGAAGAGCCATGGCATTGTGAACAATAACAGTATTGCTACCTTTTTCCTCACATAGTGGGAGATATGAAATTAGCCAGGAACCATGCATTTGACAATAAAGAACAAGAAGAAACAGCACCTAGGTACTAGCCCCTGTGAAGATTCTTTACATGCAATGACTGGACAATAAACAAATGTGTAAATAGCTCTACTTTACCCATTATTCTGAAGCTTGATTGAAAATTACCATACCTTATATAGGTCCATGAATTTTGTAACACTTTTTTAAATCAAAATTTTTTTATAGACAGAGACCCTACAAAAAAAATTTTGCCTGAGGCCCACTACATGCTAGGGATGGCCCTGTGGAAAACTCCTAAGGAAGGGGAGTAGGTAACTTGTCAACATACAATTCCATCCTTTCTCAGTACAGCTACAGTAGATTTCACATTATATGGTTTGAGAATCTGAACAACTTAACTTAGCAAATATTTTATATACACAATGAAAGAATTATCACGATGTGTTGCAAAGGCTTGGGTATTTATGCATTTTGTGCGTGCAGCTACCATGCTTTTGTATTTTTTTTCCTGCTTGAAGATAGTTCTCAATTAACCAAATGTGGTTTATTCACTTAGTAAGCTAACTGCCTAAAATAAATGTTTTATTTCTGGACTGTCTGACCTCCAACACTGAATATTTCTAGATGACCTCACTGTGTCATCAGTTGGTAGAAACTCAGAGAATGCAAATTAATTTGATGTTAAATATTTTAATTATGGAAGAAAATCTGCTCTATCAAATAAATGCATGTAAACATATCAGATGATTTCTGAAGTATTTATCTCTTGGAATATCTCTGCCATTTTTATGAACATATATAGTTGAGGCTTAACTATTTTAAGGTTTCCATTATAACAATGATCTGTTTTTCCATGTGCTACCATATTTGTGTCCACAAAAATAATTACTTATTCATAGGTGATTAACCTGCCTTAATGACTTAAAAACCACTAGTCTATTCAAACAATTACTTGACCAAACTATCAAAAGAGGTTGACAGTGAAGTTCTAGTTCCAGTTCCAGAAATCATGGTTTATTTCCAAAAATGGACAAGAAAGAATTAGGAAAGGAAATTTTTTTTAACATCTTTATTGGAGTATAATTGTTTTGCAATGGTGTGTTAGTTTCTGCTTTATAACAAAGGGAATCAGCTATAAGTATACATATATGCCCATATCCCCTCCCTCTTGCATCTCCCTCCCACCCTCCTATCCCTCTAGGTGGTCACAAAGCACCCAGCTGATCTACCTGTGCTATGCGGCTGCTTCCCACTAGCTATCTATTTTACATTTGGTAGTGTATATATGTCCATGCCACTCTCTCACTTCGACCCAGCTTACCATTCCCCATCCCCGTGTCCTCAAGTCCATTCTCTACGTCTGTGTCTTTATTCCTGTCCTGCCCTTAGGTTCTTCAGAACCATTTTTTTTTTTTTTTTTAGATTCCATATATATGTGTTAGCATACGGCATTTGTTTTTCTCTTTCTGACTTACTTCATGCTGTATGACTGACTCTAGGTCCATCCACCTCACTACAAAAAACTCAATTTCATTTCTTTTTATGGCTGAGTAATATTCCATTGTATATATGTGCCACATCTTCTTTAGCCATTCATCTGTCGATGGACATTTAGGTTGCTTCCATGTCCTTGCTATTGTAAATAGAGCTGCAATGAACATTGTGGTACATGACTCTTTTTGAATTATAGTTTTCTCAGGGTATATGCCCAGTAGTGGGAGTGCCAGGTCATACAGGAGCTCTATTTTTAGCTTTTTGAGGAACCTCCATACTGTTCTCCATAGTGGCTATCAATTTACATTCCCACCAACAGTGCAAGAGGGTTCCTTCCCTTTTCTCTATACCCTCTCCATCACTTATTGTTTGTAGACTTTTTGATGATGGCCATTCTGACTGGTGTGAGGTAATACCTCATTGTAGTTTTGATTTGCATTTCTCTAATGATTAGTGATGTCGAGCATCCTTTCATGTGTTTGTTGGCAGTCTGTATATCTTCTTTGGAAAAATGTCTATTTAGGTCTTCTGCCCTCTTTTCAATTGGGTTGTTTGTTTTTTTGATGTTGAGCTGCATAGGCTCCTTGTATATTTTGGAGATTAATCCTTTGTCAGTTGCTTCGTTTGCAAATATTTTCTCCCATTCTGAGGTTTGTCTTTTCATCTTGTTTATGGTTTCCTTTGCTGTGCAAAAGATTTTAAGTTTCATTAGGTCCCATTTGTTTATTTTTGTTTTTATTTACATTTCTCTAGGAGGTGGGTCAAAAAGGATCTCGTTGTGATTTATGTCATAGAGTGTTCTGCCTATGTTTTCCTCTAAGAGTTTTATAGTATCTGGCCTTACATTTAGGTCTTTAATCCATTTTGAGTTTATTTTTGTGGATAGTGTTAGGGAGTGTTCTAATTTCATTCTTTTACAAGTAGCTGTCCAGTTTTCCCAGCACCACTTATTGAAGAGGCTGTCTTTCCTCCATTGTGTATTCTTGCCTCTTTTATCAAAGGTAAGGTGACCATATGTGCGTGGGTTTGTCTTTATCTGAGCTTTCTCTCCTGTTCCATTGATCTATATGTCAGTAGTACCCTACTGTCTTGATTACTGTAGCTTTGTAGTATAGTCTGAAGTCAGGGAGCCTGATTCCTCCAGCTCCATTTTTCTTTCTCAAGATTGCTTTGGCTATTCAGGGTCTTTTGTGTTTCCATACAAATTGTGAAATTTTTTTGTTCTAGTTCTGTGAAAAATGCCATTGGTAGTTTGATAGGGATTGCACTGAATCTGTAGATTGCTTTGGGTAGTAGAGTCATTTTCACAATGTTGATTCTTCCAATCCAAGAACATGGTATATCTCTCCATCTGCTTGTATCATCTTTAATTTCTTTCATCAGTGTCTTATAGTTTTCTGCATACAGGTCTTTTGTCTCCTTAGGTAGGCTTATTCCTAGGTATTTTATTCTTTTTGTTGCAATGGTAAATGGGAGTGTTTCCTTAATTTCTCTTTCAGATTTTTCATCATTAGTGTATAGGAATGCAAGAGATTTCTGTGCATTAATTTTGTATCCTGCTACTTTGCCAAATTTATTGATTAGCTCTAGTAGTTTTCCAGTAGCATCTTTAGGATTCTCTATGTATACTATCATGTCATCTGCAAACAGTGACAGTTTTAGTTCTCCTTTTCTGATTTGGATTCCTTTTATTTCTTTTTCTTCTCTGATTGCTGTGGTTAAAACTTCCAAAACTATGTTGAATAATAGTGGTGAGAGTGGACAACCTTGTCTTGTTCCTGATCTTACTGGAAATGGTTTCAGTTTTTCACCATTGAGAACGATGTTGGCTGTGGGTTTGTCATAGATGGCCTTTATTATGTTTAGATAAGTTCCCTCTGTGCCTACTTTCTGGAGGGTTTTTATCAGAAATGGGTGTTGAATTCTGTCAAAAGCTTTTCCTGCATCTATTGAGATGATCATATGGTTTTTATTCTTCAATTTGTTAATATGGTGTATCACATTGATTGATTTGCGTATATTGAAGAATCCTTGCATTCCTGGGATAAACCCCACTTGATCATGGTGTATGATCCTTTCAATGTGCTGTTGTATTCTGTTTGCTAGTATTTTTTTGCATCTATGTTCATCAGTGATATTGGCATGTAGTTTTCTTTTTCTGTGACATCTTTGTCTGGTTTTGGTATCAGGGTGATGGTTGCCTCATAGAATGAGTTTGGGAGTGTTCCTCCCTCTGCTATATTTTGGAAGAGTTTGAGAAGGATAGGTGTTAGCTCTTCTCGCCTGTGAAGCCATCTGGTCCTGGGCTTCTGTTTGTTGGAAGATTTTTGATCACAGTTTTAATTTCAGTGCTTGTGATTGGTCTGTTTATATTTTCTATTTCTTCCTGGTTCAGTCTCGGAAGGCTGTGCTTTTCTAAGAATTTGCCCATTTCTTCCAGGTTGTCCATTTTATTGGCATATAGTTGCTTGTAGTAATCTCTCATGATCCTCTGTATTTCTGCAGTGTCAGTTGTTTCTTCTCCTTTTTCTTTTGTGATTCTGTTGATTTTAGTCTTTTCCCTTTCTTTCTTGATGAGTCTGGCTAATGGTTGATCAATTTTGTTTATCTTCTCAAAGAACCAGCTTTTAGTTTTATTCATCTTTGCTATCGTTTCCTTCACTTCTTTTTCATTTATTTCTGATCTGATTTCCTTCCTTCTGCTAACTTTGGGGGGTTTTTTGGTCTTCTTTCTCTAATTGCTTTAGGTGTAAGGTTAGGTTGTTTATTAGATGTTTCTTGTTTCTTGAGGTAGGATTGTATTGCTATAAACTTCCCTCTTAGAACTGCTTTTGCTGCATCCCATAGGTTTTGGGTCGTCGTGTTTCCATTGTCATTTGTTTCTAGGTATTTTTGATTTCCTCTTTGATTTCTTCAGTGATCTCTTGGTTATTTAGTAGTGTATTGTGTAGCCTCCATGTATTTGTATTTTTTACATTTTTTTTTTTCCTGTAATTGATATGTAGTCTTATAACGTTGTGGACAGAAAAGATACTTGACACGATTTCAATTTTCTTAAATTTACCAAGGCTTGATTTGTGACCCAAGATATGATCTATCCTGGAGAATGTTCCATGAGCACTTGAGAAGAAAGTGAATTCTGTTGTTTTTGGATGGAATGTCCTATAAATATCAATTAAGTCCATGTTGTTTAATGTGTCATTTAAAGCTTTTGTTTCCTTATTTATTTTCATTTTGGACGATCTGTCCATTGGTGAAAGTGGGGTGTTAAAAGTCCCCAACTATGATTGTGTTACTGTCGATTTCCCCTTTTATGGCTGTTAGCATTTGCCTTATGTACTATGGCGCTCCTATGTTGGGTGCATAAATATTATATCTTCTTCTTGGATTGATCCCTTGATCATTATGTAGTGTCCTTCTTTGTCTCTTGTAATAGTCTTTATTTTAAAGTGTATTCTGTCTGATATGAGAATTGCTACTCCAGCTTTCTTTTCATTTCCATTTGCATGGAATATCTTTTTCCATCTCCTCACTGTCAGTCTGTACGTGTCCCTAGGTCTGAAGTGGGTCTCTTGTGGACAGCATATATACGGGTCTTGTTCTTGTATCCGTTCAGCCTGTCTATGTCTTTTGGTTGGAGCATTTAAATCCATTTACATTTAAGGTAATTATCGATATGTATGTTCCTATTGCCATTTTCTTAATTGTTTTGGGTTTTTTATTGTAGGTCTTTTCCTTGTCTTGTGTTTCCTGCCTAGAGAAGTTCCTTTAGCAATTGTTGTAAAGCTGGTTTGGTGGTGTGAATTCTCTTAGCTTTTGCTTGTCTGTAAATGCTTTAATTTCTCCATCAAATCTGAATGAGATCCTTGCTGGGTAGAGTAATCTTGGTTGTAGGTTTTTTCCTTTCATCACTTTAAGTATGTCCTGCCACACCCTTCTGGCTTGCAGAGTTTCTGCTGAAAGATCAGCTGTTAACCTTATGGGGATTCCCTTGTATGTTTTTTGTTGCTTTTCCCTTGCTGCTTTTAATATTTTTTCTTTGTATTTAATTTTTGATAGTTTGATTAATATGTCTTGGCATGTTTCTCCCTGGATTTATCCTGTATGGGACTCTCTGTGCTTTTCTGGACTTGATTGACTCTTTCTTTTCCCATGTTAGGGAAGTTTTCAACTATAATCTCTTCAAATATTTTCTCAGACCCTTTCTTTTTCTCTTCTTCTTCTGGGACCCCTATAATTCGTATGCTGGTGCATTTAATGTTGTCCCAGAGGTCTCTGAGACTGTCCTCAATTCTTTTCATTCTTCTTTCTTTATTCTGCTCTGTGGTAGTTATTTCCACTATTTTATCTTCCAGGTCACTTATCCATTCTTCTGCCTCAGTTATTCTGCTATTGATTCCTTCTAGAGAATCTTTAATTTCATTTATTGTGTTGTTCATCGTTTGTTTGCTCTTTAGTTCTTCTAGGTCCTTGTTAAATGTTTCTTGTATTTTCTCCATTCTATTTCCAAGATTTTGGATCATCTTTACTATCATGACTCTGAATTCTTTTTCAGGTAGACTGCCTGTTTCCTCTTCATTTGTTTGGTCTGGTGGGTTTTTACCTTGCTCCTTCATCTGCTGCATTTCTCTGTCTTCGCATTTTGCTTAATTTACTGTGTTTGAGGTCTCCTTTTCACACGGTGCAGGTTTGTAGTTCCCATTGTTTTTGGTGTCTGCCCCCAGTGGGTGAGGTTGGTTTAGTGGGTTGTGTAGGCTTCCTGTTGGAGGGGACTGGTGCCTGTGTTCTGATGGATGAGGCTGATCTTGTCTTTCTGGTGGGTAGCACCACGTCCAGTGGTGTGTTTTTGTGTGTCTGTGAACTTATTATGATTTTAGGCAGCCTCTCTGCTAATGGGTGAGGTTGTGTTCCTGTGTTGTTAGTTGTTTGGCGTGGGGTGTCCAGCACTGGAGCTTGCTGGTCAATGAGTGGAGATGGGTCTTAGCGTTGAGCTGGAGATCTCTGGGAGAGCTCTCGCTGGTTGATATTACGAGGGGCCAGGACGTCTCTGGTGGACCAATGTCCTGAACTCGGCTCTCCCACCTCAGAGGCTCAGGCCTGACACCTGGCTGGAGCACCAAGACTCTATCAGCCACACGGCCAGGTATGTGGGGAGTTTCTTGCCTTTTGGGAAGTCTGAGGTCTTCTGCCAGTGTTCAGTAGGTGTTCTGTAGGAGTTGTTCCACATGTAGATGTATTTTTGATGTATTTGTGGGGAGGAAGGTGATCTCCACATCTTACTCCTCTGCCATCTTGAAGGTCCTCTCCCAGAGAACTTGAACATTTTTAAATTAAATATTAAACCAATATTTTAAACCAACTCAGAGATGATATAATCACTGTATAGCATGTCTCCTTCCTCTTACCCATTAATTTTTTTCCCTACCAAGTTGTGACTTAGAAAAATGCTACTAGAGATGCTTGGGCTAATCAAAGTCAACATTTTACTCTCATGGGATTTTAACATTTCAAATTCCATTGAATTTCCTTTCAATAAATCTTACAAATATAATAGAGAATATAACATTCTAATAACACAGTACATTAAAATGTAAAATTTGAAGTTCACTTTTATATTCCCAATTTTTGTCTGATACAACTTAAACACAAACATTTTGTCAGTGCCACCATTCTTGTTTCCAAAAATTTAACAGATTTTTCATTTAGATAGGCATGGTTATAAAATGCATGAGGGCCATAGGGAAAGTAGTAAGGAATAATTCAGGTTTTCTGAAATAATCCATTTTCTTTTGACTCACCAAATCTTGTTTTCTTTCTATCAAACAGGATAGGAATTACCTAACTTTCAGAGATTCTTATGTTACCTAACCGTTTCAAGTAGCATGATAATCATATGGCAAGTGGGAAAAGGATTTCGAATAAGAGCATTAGTGGCTATAATAATTACTTCTACTTTCTTAGTAAAAAAGGGCAAGTTCTAAGCTTTTTTGTTTGGAAATTCAAGAACAGCAACAAAATGTGTTTGTATTTCCTTAAAAAGCAGTGACCTTGTCATGCTGTGGCGTGACCTAGAACTCTCAAAGCTGATGGTTTATATTGAAGAGGAGTTGTAATTCTAACAGCTTGTGTAGGTATTAAACTACACAAAAGTAGAGCCTTGAGATCAGGGTTGTGATGCTTAAATGTTACCATTCTGTGATTTCTTATAATGATTATATACCACTATTCTGTAAACAGTAATTATAGCAATAGAGTCTTTTTAGAAATGTATCAGGACAACTTTTTGTTGTATATCACATATATGGTTTGGTATCATGAATAAATACAGCTGTTCTATTTCAAAAAACAAAAAAAAAAAGCAGTGACCTTTTTGAAACAGAATCCCTGGGAAATAGTCTTAGAACGTGAAATTCTGTGATTTTCACAAATAAACCATAAATTATATAATATTAAAAACAATTACCTGACTTTTCAGTACTGACTTTCAGATGGATAAATCTCATTCAAAGATTCAATGCTTACAACTTTACATCCTCCAAATCCAGCAAAAATCACTTACAAACGTGACCAAAATTGAACCAAAATGAACATCAGATGGCTAAACAGAAAACAGCAAGCACCTGATTGCTTTACAAAGAATGTTTTAGAATGAATTAGAAGATATTGATTATAAATAAGCCATAACATGGTAGAAACAAAGAACTAATTTCTTTAGACCAAAATATTGTATTGAGAATCAGTAATATCTAATTTGGTGCATCAGTCAGCATATTTGGACATTATGTTTCATTCAAAGCCCAGTTTTGATGTCCATGAAGGGTTCAAACTTCCACTGTGGAATCATGAATCCTTGCCCTACCCAACAGAAATATTGTCTTTAAAATATTTCTGTTCTCTATGTCTTTTTTTAATCAATTCTATGTATGCTCTGTTTTTCTAAGTGGCAGGGTCAACCTGACATTTCCTTGAGGACTGTGCCTGTCAGCTAGAATCACCATTCTTCCAATTGCTGAATCAGCCCACCCTCGTACCACTAGCTGGTAGCAATACAAGGAGACCTTCAAACTCTGCAAATTTTAGCTGGATTAGAATGGGCTCTAAGCCAATATCTTTAAAACCAGCACAGATTTTCAGACATTTACACAATCACATTTCTAATTACAGAAGACCCCAGAAATACATACCATTTCAGACTTGGAGGGACTGTTTGATTCCAAGCGAAAATCTTTTATCATGTCACCCAGGTGACTACCATATACTAAGGCCACAATAATTGTTCCTATTGTGGCAGGACATCATTCTAACTTGAAAAGCCAAGCTTTTAGAAGGAGTGCTATAAATAGAGTTAATATTAGACAAACTACCACAGTTGGAAGGAAGAGAGTAGAAATCAGGCACTGAGTTCAAATTTCCAACCTTTGTGGCTTTGATCCTTTGCCAACCATGCTTCTTCTCTGTAAGCTGATGGATAAAGGCTCCACAGAGAACACTACTGAACTGAAGGAACTTTTCTTCTTCTGTTACAAAGACTTATTAAGGGTCAAAAGAACAGAATTCAACAATTCAGAGAGAATAGTTTATTGTTTGCCAGTAGAATTCTGGTTAACGACATTGCATTGTTTAATTCATCGGGACAAAATAAGTTAAAATATATGGGCAGACTTACTGTCGTATGTCTGGAGAATCAAAGCCTGAGACAGTATTTTAGGGGCATGAAGTTTATTGAAGGAGTGCTCTTCGGGGAAAGCTCTTCAGGGGAGGGTATGATAAGCAGGAGAGGGAAGAGGAAAGGGCTGAGCAAGGGTGTGGTCCCGTATACAGACTAGTCTTGACCTGATCCATGGGATCACACCATAGAATTAATTAGGACCCTCTCCTTTGATGCAAAGGGGCCAACCATTTGCAGCCCAATATCCATCAATCATTGGCTGCTCCTAGTTGGAGCATCATAACCTTGCGGGAGATGCAGCTGCCATCAGCAATTTTCTGGAAGAGGAGGGAGAGAGAGGAGGGAGGTGGGGCATGCTGCTGTGGGTCTTTAGCAACCAATGCTCACAGCAGCTGGAGAAGAATGTAAAGGGATTCAAGCAGGGCACCTAAAGCATCTACTATGCTATTTGCCATTCACTCAGAAATTAGAAAAACACCTAGGACGCTGTCAAATTTTAGACAGACTGGAAAGGGTCACCCTGGCATCAACAGGTGAAGTCATTGGGATGGAATGGCTGGCAACCTTACCCAGTTGCCTTTAATTGTATTATCCCCTATGACTTGTGCTTTCTTTGCTTGTTAACAATCTACAGCCTCTGACATAATGTATCCTTAACCTATTTTGGTGCTCTTAATTCAGAATTATTCCTTCTTCCCGCATGAAAGAAAAGCTGCCAGTTTTGAGAATACCCATTAAGTTAAGGGCACAAGGCAGAACGTTAACATTCAATTTAAAGAAAAAGCAATAGCCTTTATAAATCACAAAGCACAATTCTTTTTTAATGGAGGAATGAAGTTTTCGACTGAGAGAACTGGGGGAGTAGAAAGAAGTTTCCTTTCCTAAGTTACAAGTTTTATTTGCATTCTGTGAGTCATGTTCCATGGAAATCCTTCACCCAGTAAGAAATGTACACTTCTCCTGTGGTTTGTGACCCTCCCCATCTCTCAATTATGGGCACTACAAATTCCAAACATGCTGTGAGTCATTTTCCCCATCCTTCCTCCTAGACTTTGTGCTGGAGATGGAGTGATTCTCATTTTCATTGTTGCTCTGTGATGTACTGAAACAGTCAAAACAAATCTAAGCCTTTATTATCCAACAGGTAGACAGGAAATAAGAATCCAAAGGCTAGACAGCAATAAATCGGTAGTCTTTACCCAGATGGGTGCTTTGAACCCACCAAAAAACTCAGACATAATATTTTGCACTTGGAACTTTCCTCCTCTCCATTTTGAGGTGATTAATTTCATCTGGATATCTAGAGAACAGACCAGCTTTATATTTGAGTTCATTATAAATACAGAGAAAGAAGGAAAAGATTTGCCTATCTCCATAGGAAAGTCCATTTCTTTCTCTTTTGACCTAATCAATATGAGAAGGCATCAAAAATAATGGTTTCAAAATCTTAACTAGAAATGTCAGTTTGGCCACAAAAGCCTTTGTTAAAAGGGCATGTGGGAATCCATGGGGAGAGTCATCATTATACTAATCCACTCAGGATAGTTGGTTTCTATACCTCTGAGTCCAGATATTTGTCCTGGATTCTGCAGCAGCCAAGGCAGTGGGAGATTTTTTTCTGAAGCAAACAAATCTCCCTGTTTCATACTGATCCAACCTAATTCTAGCCACCCAGCCTACACATTATATATTTCCTATTTTGAGAAAAACATTCCTGGAACAGGGAGTGGGCAGTGGACTCAATTCTATTTTCCACTAAATTAAAGACACCTTACAGATAAGGAAAGCCACATTTTCTGTGACAGGGAAGAGGGCAGAATACTTGCTGCAGTGAAAAAAATTACAAACCAAGAACCAGAGAATAAGAGGAAAATGGCAGATTGACTTCCGGTTAAAGGATAGCTGTAAGCTATTACAAGGCTCCCTCTGGCATCCTCCCTTACTCCTCAGCTCCATCCACATCTGTAAAGAAATCGTTTCTAAAAAGCAGAGCAAAATTCCAGCTTTGCACGGGCTTCTAACCCTGGCCTCATACAATCAAGGCAAGACCCTCAAGTTATAATTAGCTTTCATTGACCCTTCTCCAAACATCTTTTAGCCTAGGGGCAACAAAAGCTGGCAGTCAGCATGACCAATTCACTGCTATTTATATCCGAGCTTAGTGGTTATTCTTTGTGGCCACAATTGTGTTCTGACCTTCTCCAGAGGGAGTACTGAGGGTCAGCACAGTTTTGTTCATACTCAGATCAAGTTGATATACCATCTCTGGGGATCAGAATCCTGATTTGTGAGTGTAAATGGCAGCTTCTGGTTTTATTATTGGTGCAAGAGAATAAAACTTTATTTCTAATATTTGTATTTAGTTGGGGGGATCAATGAATATTTATAAAATGTATTGATAAAGTAAGGAAAGGAACATGGAGAAGAAGAAAGTACGAAGTAAAAACGTATTAAAATTTTGTGGAGTTTATAGACGTCTAAGATTAGACTGGTTTTCTGAATTAACACTAATACAAATTTATCTCTTTAATAAGCTTGAGCTCAGTCTCATAACTGAGAATTTTACCTCTTCAGAAATTCAATCAAGGACAACGCAACCTAGGTGGACAAAAGCACTAAAACCAGAGGAGCAGCCTTCTTGCTAATAGCATTAACTGACATTTTTTTCGTGTTTACAGGTGCCAGACAATGTTAAGAGTTCAGTCCTAGTATGAAGTGTTATCACTTCCAGAACACAAGCTAGTAGGTGGGAATGAAGCCCAACTGGAACATTTACTAGTTGTGTATCTCCAGAAAATATATTTCTGGGTTTCTTTCTCTATGTTTGTTTGTTTTTAAAATGAGTGTTGGAAGTAATCCCCACTTTACGGGTTGTGGTGAGGTTAAATGAGTTAGTACATGTAAAAAAACACTGAGCATAGAATCTGGCACATGGAAAGAGCTTGAATAATTCTCATCTATTACTATTATCCACTCACTAAAGATGAAAATGTAGAGATTTAAAAGGTTCAGTAACTTTCTCAAGGTCATACAGTGAATAATGAACAAAGCCAGGATTTAATTCAGGTAACCTATCTCTAAAGTCCATGTGCTAAATCTTAACACCTCCCTGACGAAGCACATTCCCTGGGATCCAGTATAATTTGAACTCAGCCCTTTCTGACATAGCAGGAGCAGTACAGCAATAAGATGATGATGGGCTCTTTTTGGCCGAGAGCTTGTGGCAGACCATGAATCTAAGAACAGAATAGTGTAGTGACTAATCACTACAAAAGCTGATGATGCTACAAGTTTGTTAATTCCTCAATGGGAGAGGTCAATACAGGAAAAATTGTTGGCTAAAGCTAGATTTCTCTCATGTGAAATTCAAGCACGCTTATGAAATAAAATATATAACTCTTATGAATTAATAACTTTAGTGAGGGCATAATATTTCACCTAAAGCAAATAGAAATTACCTTTTCAGGTGGAAAAGTACTCAAGTTCCTAACTAATAAATGCGCTTCATACTCACACCATGCCACATATTTTATCACACAGTATCTTGTTTAATCTCTGCCAAAACTCCATGAAATAGAAATTATTCACTTTATTTTATGGATGAGAAAATAGAGAGGTTAAGTGACAAGGTCACAAAATGGCAAAGTTAGAATTTGAATCCATATTTGCCTGGCTCCAAAATGCAAGGCTCCAAAATCCAATTTTTAGCCATGAAACTAACACTGCCTTGTTGCGTGTGCCATGATGCTCTGTTTATGTACAAGAATTTAGAGTAAGGACTATTCTTGACAAGGCTCTCTCCTTATACCATAGTATAAGCATGGCTTATTACCTTAGCATGGTTTGTCATACAGAGAGGAGGCTGAATAAATGTTATTTTTCCTTCCAACCATATACTTGTAAAGCACTTTGGAATTTTAAAAGACTTGTATTTTCTTATATTAAGTAAGGCCAGGGAAGGCATTACTGCCAGCACTTTACTGATGGAAATAGTGAGACCTGTAAAGAGTAACTTGCTCCAATCTGTAAGTTTTAGAGTGGCGTCATAGGCTTCATCCCCTGGGCTTTTCACTATACTTCATTCCCTACCTTTGGCAACACTGTCCAGAATAGGTGATTAAAGGATCTAAAACTAAAATAGTTTCTACAAATATAAATGATTTATATCAAAAGGCAAATACTCCAGATGTCTATACAGCCATACCAAAAATGTTTCCACCGAGACAGAGTTTTGAACATGTGAGGTTCCTAAGATTGATAGATCTTTGGGATCTATCTAAAACTATTGATTGGTATCTTTGGGTTCCTGTTCTCCTACATCAGCTGCAAACATCATGTGGTTTACAGGATCAAGACAGCTCAATGACCAAAAGTGCCTCCAAGCTGTTGGTGGCAGGCCCTGAGGCATAAAAGAGCAGCGGTGGCTGCAGGGGGCGTGGTAGTTGACACAATGCAGTGTATTTATTTCCTGACTCTGAGGAGATTACAGCAAAAGCAGAAAGAGAGAGACAGAGACAGAGAATGAGACAGAAAGACCAAACACAACCAAATATCTGCACACAACATCAAGCACCATAGCTTTGAGCAAATCGTACTTACATCAGCCTTAGCTTTCAATTGAACACTCAAAATTCAAAAAATTACACACCTTCCTTCCCTCTACAGGATCAGGAGAGGGGAAAGAGAAGCTTGCAGAAGGGGGAAAAAAAAAAAGCTTTGAGTATCCACACATTTATTTATGCAGGGAGGAAAATGTCTTTGCTGCCATCTCTGGATGGAGGGGCACTGTGTTCCAGTCGAGAATTCCTGTCTTATAATGGGCACTCAGGAAATGCTTATTGGATCAGGAGCCTGGAGCTCTCAAAGTGATGGAGATGACATCAGTCCTGCGCAGGAGGGACTGGCAATTGAAAATTTCTGACACTAACCCAGACAAAAATGGACAGGCTATCCAGATAATGCACTGAGAACTTTGAGCAATCAAATAAATATGCAGCTTAATTTTTTTTTTTTTTTTTTTTTTTTTTACATCACTTATGTTATAGTCACAGACTGCTCAATTCCAAACCATCCTACGGGTAACCTGAGTTCAGAGACTATTAAAATGAAGTCTCAATACATTTTGAAAAATGACCTTCACTAACATAAATTTGAAGCTATTTTTACTGGAGATGAGTAGAATGTTTTTAAAGAACCATTAGAAGGCATTTGTGAGTGAATCTTGCATAACATTTTCTTTGCAATTCTTTTGAAAAGTAAGTAAGATCGACAACTACACTAGTTCCACTTGGACAAAATTTGATTATTCTGGCTAGCTCAGAGGAGAGCTAATGATTCTAATGGATTCTTAAACTACCCTAAGTACTTCTCCAAACTTGGCTATGTCCACAGTCACAATGGATTCAATCATGTGCATATGGAAAAGGAGTCAAGTTGGGGGTGAAAACCTAAAAGGCAACGAATGACAATTTTGCTTCCTGGCATTCCAAGGTCTGCCACACCAGTTGATGCTATACCCTAATGTGCCTTTATATCTCTTTATATTAACTTCCTATAATTCTCATTCTTTTTCTACGGCATTGATATGATACCTTTCAATGGAAACCCACTGCACAATAGCTTAGGATTATTTTCTGTCATCTGAAATTCTTCTTGTGCAAGTCTTCTAGGACTGCTGCACAGAGCCTACTTCCATCTCAGTGGAAAGCCCTAAACGTAAAGAGAGAAATGAGCTTGTAAATGCAGTCTGGAGAAGTCAGACTAAATATTTTGTTAAAGGTGGTCTCAGGAGTAATATTTGTTCATGAGGCAGATGTGAACATTTCCGCTAAGAATCAATAGTGGATGCATTTGCACGATGCTTAGTGTTCAAAGTGTTTCTGTGCATTTATCCCACCCTGCACACTTTCTCTCTATAGGTAAATATCGGTGGCTGTCTGAGTTTCAAAATGCTTCTGTCAGCCGCGTTGTTACCCTTGCCTGAGAGTGGAGCTGAAAAGACCAATGCATCGCTATCCATCCTCTCTATACCCTGCATTCAAGTAAAGATTTTCCTGGTGTGGCAGCTGTAACTGTGCTTTGTTTCTCTGCCTTTAGCTCCACAGTTGGTCTGCTGCCCTGAAGACTTTGCTCAGAACAGGCCACCCCATTTCTCCTGGCTAAACCTCCAGGCCATGTCTGCTGATTTTGTTTCCCGACATTCCAAAGCTCTGCAGACCAGATGAGGGGCCGACTCAGGGCCCATTCTGCCTGACTCCATTACATCTGTCATCCTCTCAGCACAAATCTTGGGATGGCTGCCTTTATCGCTCTTCCATACCTGTTCTAGCCAATGGAACAGTGCTGTAGCAAACAATGCTTCAAAAGAGAGGGAGTATGGCATAGTGGGAGGAGCATGGACAGACCCTTTGTGAAATTCCTGGCTTGGCTGTTTACCAAGCAAGTTAATCGACCTCTTTAAGCCTCAGTTATCTTATATCTAAAAAGAGTATAATAATGACTACCTTGAATAAGTGTTATAAAGACTGAAACAATACCTGAAAAGCGCCTGGCCCATGTTGAGCATGCTATAGAATAGCCATTTTTATTCAATTCTGATAAAAACCAGCAAGTTCTAGGAGCAGGTATCACATTACTTAGGAAGCTAGAGTAACAAACATTCTGTAGACGGCAGATAATTTGGCAGGGAGTTCTCCCTGTCTCTCAGTACATCCTCAGACAGCGTGCTAGCTGGCAGCAGAATTCAGTGATAGATTTATGACAGTGTGCTGCTGATGGAAATCTTTGACTGGGGCAAGCTGGGATATGACCCCTTTCTCCTTCAAGTTTATCATCAATCAATGGCGCTGTGCCATCTCTATAAAGGGGATCTTAATCTCTTTTTTGCCCTTACACTTCCAGAAAAGATTAAGCAGCAATCAAGTTTCTGCCTAATAAGTTTGCAAGGACTCCCCAGCACCTGGAACAAGAGCAGGCACCTAGTAGGCACTCAATAAGCATTAGATGTAAGGAAGAATGAATGAATGACTTCAAGTGATATTTTATATCCTAGTGAAAGACTCTCCTACAGATCTGGAAGCACTGGTGCTGCCTGCAAGTTCCTCTTTACACTTTCATATGTTTGAATATAATTCTGTAAGATAATATTGGCACTCACCTAGCTCCATTTTCACTCCATTGATAGTAGGTCACTATGGATACTTACATGAATGATTGCACCTGAGTAAATGTCAAGACACTCAGATTTCAAACTGAAAGGGGCCTTAGTGATTTGCCCTTATCTATCTTTCCTGCCTACCTACAGTATGCGATGTAGCAAAGTTCACATCCACTTTCCCACTTTTCATTCTAAAGACACACTGTGTTTCCCATGTGCCTTTAAGGAATCATTCTTGATCTCAGCCATAAAATTGGAAAGCTGCATAAATGACAAGATGATCCCGCAAGGCAGCTGAAACATGGGGCAGATTGAAACCGACAGTTAATTTGTAGCAGTAAAAAATAATGATATCATCATAAAACAAGTTTAAGATCAGACTGGGCTCAAACACTCTGCGCCCACAGAATATATAGACGGGCACTGTCAAGCTTAAATAACAAAGCAAAACAAAACTGAACCTCCCAGCTTCACCAAGCGCAATTTATTTGCTTTTTTACGGTACGCTACCACCATCTGCTGGCTGCAGCTGATAAAATACCTAGCATCCTCCAAGTCCTGGAATATTCCATTCTGCAGAGCCTGTTGTTAATTACTATGCACAAGGAAACATTTTTAACCTCACAATATCATTGAAATGCTACAAATAAATCAGATCTTCCTAGAACGCCAGGCAAATGAAAGAGCCTGGAAAGGCTAGACACTGCCAAAGGCTCCCTGGCCTGCTATACCTAAAAGATGCATTTGCTGGGTGCTTAAGTCCCAGCACATTCTCTCTTGATTGCCCAGCTCTCTCCTTGCACGGGCTCAGTTTCAGACGTCCTCCTCTCCAGCTGCCTTCTCTACCAGGCATCCTACACAGCACTGCAGTGATAGGCAAAGCAGCAGCTCTTGGCTAAAAACAGCCTCTTCCTGGAGATCTTGAAGGAAGAAAACCACTGACATTTGTCTTCTTCAAGGAAAGCAAAGCCCTGGTGTGATTCAACAAGGAAAAGGAGGATATCCTTAGCTCCCAAAACTCTAACAGCAATATTTTAGCAAGGTTTCCACAGGGTTAAATGCCTTGTGTTGTGCCTGTTTTTCCTAATTTGGCAACAAGTTAGGAATTCTTTGGAGGGAGAAAAGCTAGAGTCTTTATACAAATCAAATCTAGCCACCTGTAACACCCTGCCCACTGTTTCTAACGTGTTCAGTCTTACCATTGTAGACTCTCTCGTGACTCACATCACAGGCCTCTGACTTCTCAACCATCCTGAGGATAAGAGAAGGCTTTAGGAAATATTCCTTCTTCACCATGACTTCTTTTTTTCTTGTGCTTACCTGAATTTAAAATGTTTATTCATTGAGCATGTAATAACTGTATTAGAAAACAATTTCTAAAACTCCTTCAAATGGTCATCTATTTAGAAAGTTTTTCTGTTGCTCATATTTTTACAATCATAATGAGGTAATGATTGGTCCCAGACAAAATATCTAGCTCTTACTGAGCAATGACGTAAACACATCACAAGATGTTTTCCCTGGAGAGAAGACCACAGCCTAGTGCAGCAGCAACAAATGACACTCTCCAGCTCTGACACGCCTCTGTGTATGATCAGGCTATCCCAGTTAGAAGGGCATAATGCCCCTATACACAGAACACACTGGGCTGAATTAATTTCCTCCTGAACAGTTATCATCCTTGCATCCATCTAAACAATTAGCTCACTCTCCTAAACATTCTGATGTGAACTTTAGTTCAAAGGCATTTTACATTTTCTTCCTGATACTGCAATTTCAGAAAGATACCACTTACAGGTTAGTTGATTTCTGTATAACAAAGCAAACCCCTATAAGCAATGTAGCCTTGACTAAAATTTTCATTTAAATTATCATTCTTTTGTACAAATGACCAGTGAATATATTTTAAAATGTTCAATGTCATCAAAACAATTAATATCAAATTACCCTAAAATAAAATAATAGTGAATATATTTTCTTATCAAATAGCAAAGAATTTTTAACAAATAATAATACCCATTGTGGTCAAGGAACAGGAAAAGGTACTCTATGCACAGCTGTCAGGAGTATAATTTGGTACAACCCTTCCAGAAGGTAATTTGGCACTGTTTATTTAAAAATCCTTTTTAGGGCTTCCCTGGTGGCGCAGTGGTTGAGAGTCTGCCTGCTAATGCAGGGGACACGGGTTCGCGCCCTGGTCTGGGAGGATCCCACATGCCGTGGAGCAGCTGGGCCCATGAGCCACAACTGCTGAGCCTGCGCGTCTGGAGCCTGTGCTCCGCAACAAGAGAGGCCGCAGTAGTGAGAGGCCCATGCACCGCGATGAAGAGTGGCCCCCGCTTGCCGCAACTACAGAGAGCCCTAGCACAGAAATGAAGACCCAACATAGCAATCAATCAATCAATCTTAAAAAATAAGTAAATAAATAAATAAAGTTAGGGATATTTACAAAAAAAAAATCCTTTTTAAAAAGTGTACAAACCTGTGATTTATACATTCCAGCACTAGAAATTTATCCCAGAAGAATAATCATGGCTGATGACTACAACAACATGATGTCACAGCCTTGTTTGTAACTTACATATAACATCACAGCCTCGTTTATAACAAGGGAAGTTTTTAGTATTCAGATATGGTAGGCTGAATAATGGCCTCCCCAAAGATGTCCACGTTACCTTACAGAATATATTACCTTACATGAATATATTACCTTACATGATAAAAAGGATTTTGCAGATATGATTAAGTTAAGGATCTTGAGATTATCCCAAGACTATCTGGATGGGCTCAATGTAATCACAAAATTTCTTATAAGAGGAAGGCAAATGGGTTAATGGCATAGAAGCTGAAGGGACAATGATGCAGGAACTGGAGTGAGGTCTTTGAAGATGGAGGATGGGGCCATGAGCCAAGAACACGGCGGTCTCTAGAAGTAGGATAAGGCAAGGAAACAGACATTCCCCTAGATCTTACAAAAGGAATGAAGCCATGCTAACACCACAATTTTAGGATTTCTGACCTCTAGAACTGTTAAGACTAAACAAATTGTGTTGTTTTAAGACACTAAATTGTGGTCATTTGTTATGGCAGCAATGAAAAACTAATATACCAGATATCAAGTAGTAGAGAATTTGGTCAATTTAGGGCTCCAAAAGCCTTATACTTGAGGGTTTGAGTTATGAAAGAGGTTTTTTTATTTAATCCAGTGTTTTTATTTTGACGATAATCTTAAAAATGTTCACATATGGGGCTTCCCTGGGGGCGCAGTGGTTGAGAATCTGCCTGCCAATGCAGGGGACACGGGTTCGAGCCCTGGTCTGGGAAGATTCCACATGCCGTGGAGCAACAAGGCCCGTGAGCCACAGTTACTGAGCCTTTGCGTCTGGAGCCTGTGCTCCGCAACAAGAGAGGCCGCGATAGTGAGAGGCATGCGCACGACAATAAAGAGTGGCCCCCGCCTGCCGCAACTAGAGAAAGCCCTAGCACAGAAACGAAGACCCAACACAGCCAAAAATAAATAAATAAATAAATAAAAATTAAATAATGTATAATTCAGGTGTACTTTAAAAAAAAAAAAGTTCATGTAAAGATATTCTGGACCATCTGGTAGACCAATTTATAGCTAACAGCTATGCTATGATTTCAATGCCCAAGTTTGTGTTTGTGTTTATAGTCACATTAGTAGTGCCAAGCGAAGGCTAACTCCACAGAGTACTCTAAGAACATAGTCGACATGCCAGTTCAGAGAAGAGCTGTGGGAGGCCTGAGTTACCACTGGTAAATAGCTGTCAATGTCACATTCACACTGTGAGTAGCTGTCTTTGTATCTAACAAAAATAGGTTTAGTAGTAAAGAATTTTTGTTTAAACTTCTGTTGATGTACTTTGAAGTGCACCATTAAATTGACTGACCCATGAAAATAATAGATCACAGGTTTAAAATGAGTTTATTATTAGAAGGAAAAATAATGACGATGATATTCAAGATAATTCAGATGATGGTCCACCAGGCTCAAAATCAAATGAACCATGCCAAGAAAGAAAATATAAAAAGTAGGATTTATCATCCTACTTTTAAACATAAACTATCACCTTAAACTATCAACGACTGTTGCCGTTTTAATTATATTGATTTTATACCTAAATTTAAATGTAAATTTGTATTGGTTTTATAGTTGTAGACAGGTTAAGATCATGACTAATTAATACTAATTTTATATTTCTATATAGAGAGTAACTACACAATAAAAATAACATAAGTCAACTCAGGAGGGAGCATGAGAATTTATTTTTCCATTGAAAAGGATTCATGTATTTGCTCAAGCCTGAGAAATGTAGAGTTAATTAATTGTCGTACCTCTTTCCAACGGAATACTATTCAGTCATTAGAAATGACATTGTAGAATAACATTTAATGAAATGGGGAAATGATCAAGACTTATTTTTAAAATTTAAAAATACTTGCAAACTGTAGCAGTAAGATTCCGATGTTTAAAAAGAAAGTAATTTCTATACATAGAAAAATGAGTAGAAGGATACATACACAACTAAATGGCAATGCATTGCTGGGTTTTTTAATATACTTTTTGGTATTTTCAAAATTTTTTACAACAAACACTACTTTCACAGTGAGAAGATAGACCTCTGAGTATTAAATCTGGGGTTAAAACACTCTTCTCTTGGTCCTGGCTCCAGAATGTTTAAAAATTGAAATGACATTTGTTTCTCAACTCCTGGAAGACAACTTTGCTGCTGAATAAGATAGCCTAGGCTCCTCTAAAATAAGAGCAAGAGTGTCAATGAAAAACTCAACAAATCCACCATTTGCCCCCTGAACAGTTGTGAGAAATATATACATACACATATACACCTATATAATCATTCCCCAGGAAACCTGTATACTTAAAGTTTAAATTATTTAATTGGTGCTAAATCATTTTCCTAGTGAGAAGTTTGAGAGCTCCTTTTCATTCACTGGGCTGCCACACATTCTCTTATTCCCAACTGCTAGTATTTTAAATCCATGAGCTTTTGAAAAACTATGTATCCCCTTTCATATTTTTAAGTTAACCTCTAAAACTTTTCCTGTAAGTATAAATTATTGCAGAGGATGTATTTACCAACATACTTTACATTGATACATGCTTCAAACACATATTTGTCAAAACTTTGGAGCTGAAAATTTTATCATTACCTATAAATTCAAATTCATTGTGAGATGGACTGAAACAGAAAGACATGAGTGTGTTGCTGGAATGATATAGAAATAAGGTGCATCGTGCATCAGTAATTCTTATCAAAGTTTTCTCTGCTTTGCTCTTATAGGATTCTCCCTCAGGAGCCATACAGTCTCAAATATTACTGTTAGACAGTACAATGAGATTAGAGATGGGTTAGATACATGGTTAACTTATATAGAATAAAGGAGAGTGACTGTGAAAGGGCAGTGGGGAAGGATTCTCCCCAGCCATTCTCTCTGGGAGATTAGTTTTAGGAAAGAGTCTAAGTAGAATCTGTGGATCTGGAAATTGATTCCCTTAAAGGTATCCATGACTTTGTAGCTCCTGCAAAATCTGTGGACTTCCAGGTTTGTACGGAGATCCTTGTTTGAAAACTGCTGCTTTAAACCCAAACAAGATAAACAAAAGTTTTTTATCCAACTAAAAATAGAAACAGATTTATTGTCAGAATACTAGCCTTGATACCAGAGCTTATAGTACAAAATACCCCTGAGAACATGTGGGATCACGTCTTTAAATTACTTTGAAGTTTTTTCTGATATGATGCACCTTCTGAAGGTAAATCATGCAGACAAAATTCTCACAATCATAAAGTCTCATTCTTTTACATAAGAAAATGCCTCTGAATTATCCCCAAATTCCAGTGACTAAGAAAATAATCTATTCTCCAGAACTTGGGCAATTCAGTTTTGGGTATGAATATGTAAATTATTTAGTTATGATCCCCATTTTTCTTCCCCCAACTCCCGTGGCTTGGATTTCCATCATATACATAAGGCCTTCATTAGCTTGTAGTCTACAGGGTACTGATTTTTGTGATTAAACGGAACTTAATCTAACAGCAAATTTTTTTAGTGCATATTCCAGGCAGGCACTATGCTAGATTGTAGGAAATATGTTATCAAACCACTCCTTAACGCCTATGAAATAGAGAAAGTGACTAGATATGGATAAACCAATGGTACATTGGTATTTCATAATAGTATCTTACTCCATTTGATCCTAGAAGGTTATAACAAAAACTATCCCCAGTTCGTGAATCTGTCTAATGTTAGCCCAGCTTTGAAAAAAATGTATCTAATGCCTTCCCCAAACCATCCCCAACTCCCACCCATCCTCCCAACTTCTAGACTAGAAGCAGAGAGCTTCTCTCTGTACTGATTAGAAACCACCAGCAGCCCAACTAGCGTCAAGAGGATTCTCTCTCTCTCTCTCTGTACCTACCTTCCTTGCATACTCTGCCAAGAGTCTTACCTCCCTTTTGCCAGCACTCCATGGTCCAGCCATAATGACCTTTTTCCTTCCCAACCCCAGGAATTCTAATAAGCTGGCCTCTTTCTGGAACAAGCCTCTCACTCCCACTCCCCTGCTAAACTCTACTCACCCTTTGAGTCCCAGCACAGTTGAGGGGGTCCCCCATTCTGTGTTCTTGCAGAGCCCTGAACTTCTGATCTCAGTTTGCAATCATATTTTGGGTTTTTTTTTAAGTATTTGATTAATGTCTGTCTCTCTCACCAGCCTCAAAACTATACGAGGCAGAGTCTGTGAATGTTTTGTCACCATTGTATCTTTATGGTGTCTGGAACGTAGGAGAAGCTAAATAACTATCTGTTCACTATTTGCATGAATAGTTTAACCCTGCTTGAAAAACCCCAGACCTAGATCATCAAAGTATACTCAGAAGGACAACTCTCTGAGCATGGACTCAAGCCCCAACCCTTGCCTTGCAAGGTCTAGGGAACCTGTGAGGTAATGTTCCAAAGGCTTTTTCAGACACTTGCCTGGTTAATAGGGAGCCAATGAGGCAGAAACTGAGAAATGTGATTCCCTCATGGTCAGCACTACAACGGCACTCTCCTGGCCTTAAGACTCTTCAATGATCCTTTCTCTGGGTCCTTTCCAATTGGGCCTGGGTTTTTTCTGCCTGTTCACTCCTGAATCACCAGCACCTAACAGACTGCCTACCACCTATTGGATGCTCAATAGATATTTGAACACAAAGCCCCCTGCAACTGCCCAGGAGCATAAGCGTTTGGTACCTATGCACCGTTTGAAATCTTTCCACATTAATCTCACTCTCTTTTTTTAAACTCACCATTTTTTTTTTCTCCTGACTCATTGATTTCCACAAACCGCATTTCACTCTGAGAGGTTGGCAGCAACATAACTTAAGTTGACCATGAGAACTTTCTTTTTCTCATAACCTAAAAGAGCAAAGATGAAGAAAACTGCTCCACTCTTCTCAGCCAAATGTGCCTTTGAAAGATTTGATTTTTGAGCTCAGAATCCAACTCTCTAATTATCTAAACAATTCCACAAGTACAAAATACCATACTTACATATGCAAAGCAAGAATTAGGAATCAGAATACTTAATTTATTCACACAATTGAATGTTAAAACAACTACAGATTCAGATATTTTTTGCAAATACACTTCTCCAAAGTGGCCTTATAATATACATCTTTACACAGCATCATAGGTCCTCAATATCTAATCTCCAAATAATTGATATTTTAGGAACTTAAGTTCTTAGGTAAATATTTGGAATACGTTTGCAAATTGAGATTCCATAGGCAATGTTGTTAACTTACAGGCCTCTCTTGAAAATGAGATCCTTGGTTTGCAAGCATTTTGTTTTAAAACCTAGGTAAGGAACAGGGAGGCGACTGCACTGATGGCTTAATAGCTTTTTCTTCCTGGGTAGACTCATTTAGGATGAAAGTGATTATTTCGAAATCCATTACATTCTAAGCAAATGTCTCTACCCTGGAAAAATAAAACAGAGGAACTGCTAGCTGGCTCCTGAGCAACTGTTGCCATTTTATTCAGCGTTTTTCCTTGTTACAGTTGTCCCTCTGTATCCGTGGGGGACTGGTTCCAGGACCCACGCACAGATATCAAAATGCACAGACGCTCAAGTCCTTTATATAAAATGGCATAGTATTTGCGTATAACCTATGCACATCCTCCCATATACTTCAAATCATCTCTAGATTACTTATAATACCTAATACAATGTAAATGCTATGTAAATGATTGTAAATACAATGTAAATTCTATGTAAGTTCAAGTTTTGCTTTTTGGAACTTTCTGGAATTTTTTTATTCTGAGTATTTTCAATCCATGGTTAGTTGAATCCGTGGATGCAGCAGCTGTTGATATGGAGGGCAGACTGTTCTCCCAAATGTTTAATTAAATATCTGTAGTAGTCCCCATCCTCCTTGCAGTCCCACGTAAAACTTACCTCATTCAAAGAAACATTATTCTAGTGAAACTATAACCTTTCTTCTGTGGTTCTAGGCCAACACTTAATGCCTTCCTTTTCTAATTTTATACCAGTTTATACCAGAGTCAAGGTCCAACTCCATCTTGGAATGACACATTTTCCGCTCAGCTGTCTTCTTGCTGTTTAATCTGAGCATCATTCCTACAGGGATATGTCCCAGGAAGTCACCTCCCCAGCCCTCAAACACCCTTAATAAACACTACAGCCTATCCTGATTCACCTTCTCATGGCATGTTAAATGAAATTATATGTAAAATAAGTCAGAGATGATAGAGTGGTGGCTGAGGAATTTTTAATAAATGGAAAAATTAAAATATAATAATTAACATTATGCTTGGACCTTTCAGTTCATTTCTTTTCCCCAGTTTCACTTTTTCCTGCATATCTAGGAATGAAGTCTTTATTTCACTAAGATAGGCTTAAGAGCTTAAAACCTCTCTTCTGCTAGTTATCTAGGGAATCCAAGAAATAGCTAACTGAAAGATTCCACATTATTCTTTTTTCCAACTGGTTGCATCATTTTATCTACTTCAAGGATAGCCTCTGAAAGTACAAAGTCAGGATGTGACAGTGTGCTGTAGAGCACACCCAGACAAAGGCAATATTCCATATAGGCCTGGGGAAGAGTGAGGAAGAAGGCATTATTTACCTGGTCTGCACACTCGAGATACAGGAATTCTGACTACAACTGTCAAGTTTGTCAGCCTTGCCAAGATACCTAGCTATGAGAACACCTGGAGAGATATGTTATTATTTAGGAAAATAATAATAGGATTTATTGGAAATCACTGAGCCTGCTATATAGAGTAAGAAGTACAGGTGGGTTACCACGCAGCTGATTATAAATAACATGTTAAAATAATATAGTTGGTTCCAACATTAATTTCCCCCTTACTAGGAATTAGCAAACACCTGAACCATAGTACCAAAGGAAGCATCTCTTGTCCATTCTCAGAATATCTTCTTGTACTCTGAAAACTGTGATCACCCTCTGAGGCCCCATCCCAAGATGATCACCATCTTATACAAGTCCTCACTGCACAAAAAATTGTCATTCTAAATGTACTTGAAGGAGATTGTTTTTCTTCAAGAAGCTCTGCTAAATTCTGTACCTTTCACCAGTTACTTATTTTCAGGGTTAATGATGTCACTCTGCTGCTTTCTGTATCTGAGTCTATAAGACTGTCACCCAGATATTTCAAATTTGCCTCGTTCTTCTTTTTGGGTTGTGTTGCACTGTGCAACTAAGGAAGGTGGAAAAGGAGGCAAGGGGAATTATTTACTCAGTTCTTGTGAGTGGGTTTGCTAAGAGCTGAAAATACACCCTCCTGTTGGTCAGAAATATGAATTCTATGATCTTCCTCTGCCTTTCCTCACAACTTTTTGCCCTAAAAATGCTTCTACCTTTTGATGCAATAATTCTATTTTTGTGAATCTATCCTAGGGAAACAATGTAAAATATACAAAAGCTTTATGCCCAAATTATATTAATAGAAACATATTTTAATAGAAAAATAGAAACATTCTAAATGGATGATAATAAGAGTGATTAAGTAAACTATGAAGTGTCCATTACAAATTACGTTTGCAAAAAATTTAAAATAACTTGTAAGTGCATATGATATAATATTATAGGTTAAAATCTATGTACGTGCACCGTATTCGTTTCGTATTGCTGCTGTAAAAAAAATTACCACAAACTTAGTACCTTAAACAATATAAATGTATTATTCCACAGTTCTAGACGTCGGAAGTCTGAAATGAATCTCAGTGGACTAAAATCAAGGTGTCGGCAGGACTGCATTGCTCCTGGATGCTTTAGGAGAAGATCCACCTCCTTGCTTTTTCCAGATTCTAGAGGCCACCTGCATTCCTTGGCATGTGGCCCTCTTCTGCAGCAAGCTGGCATCTTTCGGGCTTTCCCTTTTCCACCTCCCTTTTCCACTTTTAAGGACCACTGTAGTTATATGGGGCCCACCTGAATAATCCAGGATTATCTACCTATTTTAAGATCAGCTGATTAGCAACCTTAGCTCCATCTGCAGCTCTACTTCCCCTTTACCATGTAACCTCACATATTCATGGGTTCCGTGGATTAGGATGTGGCTCTTTGAGGGGACCATTATTCAGGCTACATATACTATGCAAAAGAAACAAACCAAACAACCAAACAAAACTAAAGACAAAAACAAACAACAACAAAACTTAGCCTAGAAAATCGAGATGAAAACATACCAAAATGTTTGCATTACTTAGTAGAGCTGTGGGTTATTGTTTTTATTCTCCTTGATTTTCCATGATATCCAAGTTTTCTTATTTTCCATGATTTATTATTTTCTAGATAATAAAATTCTTATTTTGATAATGAAAAAATGTCATCCAAAAAAGACCTTTTTTTTAATCCCTGTGGCTGCAGCAGCCTATAAAAGATAACCCTTTTATTTTTTTACATAAATTTTCTCACTTGTAAGTAATCAACTAGTTAAAAGAAATGAAAGAATAATAAGTACAAAGAGTTACTGATTAGTAAAATCTGCCCTAAAAATATACAGTAACACCAACCCTACTGACTAAGAGAGCTCAGAATTGCATGTCAACTTGTAGCTATTTGTCTTATCTCCCCAATTAAAAAGCAAACAATTTAAGAGCAAGTATGAGTCATATTTTTTGCTGCCAAATTATTAGTGTTTAAAAGACAGCATAATCATGACCCTTAAACAAATATAAAATGAACATGCCAAGACTTTATTTAATTCAATAATTAAAGAGGGGACCAGTAAGATGTTACAACCTGTTCAGAGGAGAATTTAAAGTACCATGCATATATAATCAGATGAGGAATTCTGAAATAAATTTACAACTAGATGCCAAACAGGTCTATTCACAGGGCTATAATCAATTTAATTCCACCAGACACAATTAATTTACATTTCTAGGGACTAGAATCATTTGCATTATTCTTGGTTCTCTACAACTTAGAGAGTTATAAAATAGCTAAAAGACAATGAAAATCAGAGATAGCCCAGAGGGTCGGTCATGTTAGATAGGATGCTTCAGATTCTTTTTTTTTTTTTTTGGGGGGGGGCCCATATCAGTATTTCACAATTTTTCCTGACAATATAATACCTCACATAGTACCATGTATGTAGTAAGCACTCAGTATAGATTTGAGGTTTGAATGTTTGATTGAAAGATGGAGTCTGGCCTTATTGTACTAACTGCATTTAGAATGCCCGTTCCCCTATTATTCTTTTTCTTTGTCTTAAGTGTTAGGCAGGAAGTTAGCCATGAGCAATGAGAGGCAGCCCCGTTGGCTGAAAGTCCAATACCCGCCTAATCCTGCCAAGCTATTTGCCAACCCCGCCCCAAACACGCCCGCATCAGTACTCCAAAATGGTCAGGGGTCCGGAAAAATCCCCCACTGGCCGACTGGAGGGACTTACCCCACTCTGGCATATGCGCACACCTCACGCTATTGTGTCCAAAGATAACCTTTGGCGGCCATTAGCCTCATTAAATGTTCATAAATATTCTATGAATACATACATCTGATCATAACAGACTGAATTACGGGAAGAACATGCGCGTCAGAGCCTCTTGTTATATAACCTGCATCTGTCAATCAAGACTGTCAATCAACGACCTTGTCTTAAAAACTCTACACCCCAGCCCTCCAGGGCCATTGCCTTCCTTGGCCTGGCCCAGCTCTCTCTTGAGGTGGTCTCTCTGTTCTCTCCTTATCTTCAATAAACTCTCTTGCAACCAGTAATACCTCAGATTCTTCTTTGCATCCTTACCGAGAACTGAGGCCCATGGGAGGAGGTGTCTCCAGACTCTCTTCCACTAACATGAAATCCCTAGTTCTTTGCCCTCTTTCCTAGGTATGCTTAAGTTATACGAAGAGGAACGTTTCTGACATTTGGGTTTAGCTGGACTTACTAAGGTGATATTGAAGAAAGAGAGTATCTGATATTAAAGTATAATGCTAGTTTATTACAATTATGACAGGAAGCAATCTCAGGCCTCATAAGACTAGAAATGGTAGACACTCTCCCCTGTCTTGAGTGGGAAATTTTATGGCCCTAAAAAAGAAAATGGTCTGGAGATGGCCAAGTAACTGTCAGCATTTTCGCCTGGGTTATGCCTCTAGATTTCAGCAAGATTTCCCTCAGGTCTCCCGATGTTCAAATAAGCTGTATGTTTTTCAAAAAGTTTAAAGATCTTCTGGAAAAATCTTCAGTTTCAAAGAATCCATTCCCATAACCTCAGCAGAGAACTGTAAAAGTAGATGGACTTTTCCTTCAGGAGCTAGAGAAATTAAATAGTTTAAGGACTCTTGGTCTAAGGCCCTGATATTTTATTTTTCAGATGGGTAAAGAGGCAGAAATTATCCAATTAAAGTCATCAAAATTTGAACACTGAAGGAAAAATTTTAAATCTATAAAAGGTTCTTGGCCTTCCCCAATCAACAGATATAGACTAGAGGCCAGACAAGAAATTCAGGCAAGGTTTTATTGGGGCCCCTGCTGCAGCAGGGGGGAGCGAGAACAAACAACAGGTTCCCTTGTTTCTTATATGGGGTGAGGACAGGGGTGTGTCCAGGGGTCGGGCCAGAGGGGTGGCTTAGGCGTTTTGCCCACGCCTTAGGTGGTGTTGTGTGCAGGGGGCATGGCACAGTACCCTGCTTTTGCTCCCAACACCCTGTTTTTGCTCCAGGCTCTTCAGAAGTGGCAGTTGGAATTTTTGGTCTCTTTGTATCTTTTGGGTCCAGAATTTGCCCCAGCTGCCCCATGCACACAGTTATTTTTAGTTCCATACAGTTTCTTTGTATTTTGTTGCTGGAGGAGAGGTGTGTCCAGATACAAGCATTGCAGCACTGCAGCAGAGGGTCCCAGGTCCCAGCCTGTCTCAGTTATAGTAACTTTAAAAAAAATAACTATTGTAATTTTTTTAAGATGTATAGACAGAGAGATATCAAGGCAATCTTGTACTGGTATCAGAGAGTCAACTCCAGTACCATTGGATGCACAGAAAACCAGATCAAACCAAACAAGATGCCATACATCTTGCCAATTAAAACCCAGAACAATTTAAAGTGCAGAATGATCTACCCACATTAAAACACATACACACACACAACAGAGAAAAAAAAGCAAAAACTTGGCATTGCACCAACAATCAGCCAACATCTTGGCATCCATTCAGATAGCATCTACCACTAACAGTCATAGTAATTCTTCTCATTACAGTGTTTGCATGTACATAAATCAGATTCAGGTGAATTTACAATGTGCTATGAACTGGCAGACTTAGAGCAGCCAGCAGATTGTCTTAGGTGATACAGGATTGACACCTTTGAGCAGCACATAACTCTCAGAGCTACTGGACTACATTCCAGATGTACCTTCCTCAGTATTCTTCCATTTCCATAAACTGATGAGTTTATGTGTGACATTTTAAACTTTTGATATTTTACTACTGCCTGATTTTAATTCTAAGTGAATTTTGAAACTCAGATCGAGGGAGGAAACCACATGAAGTCTTTTCAAATGAGATCTGGATTTTTTAAGACCAAAGCACCCTTGGTGCAGAGGCATCATGTCTTCACGTTCCCTTAGAGTGCCGCCCATTTAACACTTGAAGCTGCAGTGTCTGTCAGCATTTGAGCTTCTCTTCCTGCTAAGCCTACAATTTCCAAGTGCACTTCAAACAGACTGAGAAAGATAGCCCCTTGACTGCATGCATTTCAAGGCTACCCTTCACATAGGATCTAAGCAGCTGCCACATTAAACAGGAAACCCATGGGTCAAAATCCAAACTGAGAGGGAAAAGGTAACAAGCAGACATGAGCCAGAGGTAATTTATGATTCAGTTAATGAAATTCTAATTAGGCTTATAAAGCCCTGAAGTATTTCCTGCAATGGCTTGTCATGAAGGCTTTATTCAAGGAAAGCCAGAGTGTGTTACATGTGGGTCATGTAGCATATTGTCACATAGATTCATGTTTATATTCCCTCTTTTACCGTCAAGCAAACTCTTAAAGGCAAGAAAGGTAATATGAAGCACTGAAGGGGAAAAAAAAAGGGGGCAGCAATCTGTTGAAATCCAATGTGATCCTTGCTCAGGGGACATCTGGGTAATTGTTCAATTTCTCCTGATTTACAAAACAGATTGTTATCAGCCTAAATAATGTCTAATAAATTCACCAAAGAGCATTTCTGGCTTGCTGTCCAGGTCATTTTAAGAGTGGAATTGTCATTAAAATTAAGAACATCTCAGAATTAAAAATAGAATGTTATTAAAAGTAAGGACTCCCCACTTAATTAAGCATGCCTACTCACAAGCATTGAGCAGTGCCCTCTGCAGAGCAGAGAGAGAGAGATGAAGGCCACTTAGCAAGTTGCCTGTGTGACTGGGAGTGAGGCCCCCATTAATCCAGGCCAGGAGAGATCAGGCCCACACCTGCAGTGGGAAGAGGTGCAGTGTTAATGGAGGTGGCCTGAGCAATCTATTCTGAAGTGTTCTAGCTGGGAAATATATCTCAAGAGAGAGGAACAGAAAGTACTGTGCTTATTTAAAAAATAAGGTAAGAGTCAACAGTAAGTCCATGCTCAGACTCACTTTCACGCTTTTAGATTTAATTAGCTTATTAGGATAAAATTATATTCGAAAGGCAACAGCTTGCAAAATCTTTGGGGGCCAACTTTCACAATCGTATCACTCCAACTTGGACCTTCCTTGACTTGATTCACTGACATCCCATTACTTGTATCATTATCTAGACAGTGGATGCAGCACCTATCATGCATGCATGATGATATGCCAACCTGTAAAAACTGACACTTGAGATCTTGGGTTTCACGTCCTTTGCCACCTTGGCCCACATCTCACTGCCTTCCTTTGATTCTCTCATTGGAAAGGGTTTTCAGGGTTACTGACTCCCTCCTATCCCTTGACTCCTCAGTTCAGCAACTGCAACATGAGCTAAACTTGAAAAAAAATTACAACTCTAATAATGATACTTAATAACATTTACGTCTCATGAAGAGATATGTATGAAATATAATTAATTCTAATGGAGCATTTCATGTAATTCTTTTTTTTATACTTTGAAGAAAGTACTGTTCATACCACCATTTTACAGATGAGAAAACTGAGGCATAGAGACAATGATAGTTTTCAGGGCCATGTAGTAAGGCCTGAATTTTTTTTTTTTTAAAGTGAGGGCTGAATTTAAACCAAGGTCTTTCTGACATTCAAAAGCCTCTGGACTTAACTTCTTCACTGATACTCCATGACTCACTATGCCATGTCTTCTCTCAATTTCCTATGAATTTGGGATGCCTATTTACTGATCAATAAATAATTTTTATAAATCCTGCCCTGAAAAAATAAGTATTGCCCAGAATCCCTATGTGCTTAATATATTTATAACAAGAGTGATGACAAATGATAATAATGTAGACTTGCATAGAAAGGACAAATTGTTCTAAATTGCAGGATGCGTTCATCAGTCAGCATGATTAAACTGTCCTCACTTAAAATAATGCTTTCACTCCCTCTTAATCATGCCCACTGTCCCCAACTGTTGCCAACATCTGAAAGAGCACCTCCAGCTTAACAAACTCAGCGTTTCCCTGGAAGAAAACTTCCTATGAAAATGCATTACAGAAATCAAGGAAAACACATGCTATTTTTTAGGCTCATGATTGGTCTATTTTAAGCAATGTGGGCATGCATTCATCTGATTTGTCAAAGTGTTTTGAAACGTAAAGCATAAGACTTTAGTTTAAAAAAATATATATATGTGTGTATGTGTGTATATATATATATATATATATATATATATATATATATATATGACAGCTGGAGATGAGTACTACTTCAACTGTGATTGACAAATTAAAAACATTATTAATCATTTAATAGTCTAAAGTACATTGATACATTTAATAGTCTAAAGTACATTGATACTGTCAGAATAAGAATAATCAATGTCTAAAGTACATTGATACTGTAAGGCTAAGAAATCTAGAGCATATTCAGGTTGGGATTTTATTTTTTTATTTTGTTTTCTAGTTATTTTGTGGAGCGGGGAGGATCACTGATTAATTACCATGTGACTAATGAAAAACAAAAGACAACAACAAAAAACAAGAAACGTATTATCTCTCAACTCTTTCATTTCATTTCCTTGACAATGCCTTGACACATTATTACAGATGAAGGGACTCGGACAGTTTAAGTATTTCCCAAAGATACTCAGAGAGAAGGAATTGAGTAAGGACTTCAATCGTGCTCTCTCTTGCCTCATCTTCTGCACCTGCTAGCACTTCTCCCAGGAAAGCTCATAATGCCCTCCCCCCATCTCTATATTTGCCTGGATAATTCTTACTGGTCTTTCAGGACTCAACTTACATGTTAGTTTCTATGGGCAGCCTTCCCTGAAGCCCGACATCTGGATTAGAATACCTCTTACACGTATGCGTTCCCATAGGACTGTAGGCCCACCACCCTCACAGCACTTTTCATGGTGTAATATAGTTGCCTATTTTCTTGTAGGACTTCCCCTCCCATCCCCAGCCAGTGACTGTAAGTATCTTAATTGCTAGGGACTATGGTTTATTCAGGACTTATCCCCAGGGTCGACACAGTGCCTGCACACTAGAGGCACGCCAGTGTTTAATGCAGAATTAACAAATCAATTATTGGGACTCCCCTGGTGGTCCAGTGGTTACGACTTCACGCTCCCAATGCGGGGGGCCCGGGTTCGATCCCTGGTCAGGGAACTAGATCCCGCATGCCGCAACTAAGAGCCCACATGCTGCGACGAAGACGTGGCGCAGCCAGATAAATAAATAAAATATATATTTTAAAATCAATGATTAAATGAATGGATGCAGACACCAAAGCCCACATACCCTGCTGCCGTAGGTTAAGTGGTTTCTCAGCCTGCAGCACACAGCCTCTCAGTGTGGCAGCACTGAGCACAGGGCCCAACAGGAAGGCAGCATTCAGTAAGCATTCTCAGTAGTTAAATCCCAGTAGAGTACCCAAGGGTTTAAACCAATTATATCAGAAAAGGGCATGAGCTTTCTCACATTTCAAATCAATTAAGACTTTGTCAATAGCATAGCAGTTTAGTCCTAGTATTGAAAACACAATTATTTCCTCATTATTTAAATGGAGGGAAAGGATGAACTGCAAGTGGTTCACTTAGCAGTAGTACAGCCATAACGCTATTTTATAAAACTCATTCTAAGTAGATATTGACTAAAGACTACTAAGACTAAACTAATGAAAATAAGCTCTCCTTTTGCTTTTGAAAAAATTCCAATAATTGCAAGGCTACAGGTGAGAATAAACAAGGAAATAAAGTCACTCTATTTTCCCTGAGAAATGCCAACACAGTTAAAGCCTTGTTTGAGAACACCCCTGAGACTAGTTAAAAGTGTGGGGAGGAAAACAAAGTAGGGGAAGAGAATTACTCCTGATAGTGAGAAGAGAAAGGGGAAGGGGATAGGAAAAGAAGATGACAGAAAACTAAGAGGAGAAAGTCTTATTCTTCACTTCTCTCAGCTTCTCTCTCTACCCATACTCCCTTTCGTACATAAAAGGGTAAGTCCAATTATACCTCCAGAAAATGCCTCCTGTGATAGGCAGAATAATGCCCCTGTTAAAGAGGCCCATGTCCTAATCATTGGAACCTGATTACTTTACATGGCCAAAGAGACTTTTCAGGTCTGTGGATTTTCTGGATGGACCCAACAAAATCGCAAGAGTCCCCATAAGTGAAGTGCTACATTTCTAGCTCTGAATATGGAGGAAGGATCCACAAACAAAGGGATGCAGGTGGCATCTAGAACCTGGAAAAGGCAAGGAAACAGATTATTCCCCTAATGGCTCCAGAAGGAATGCAGACCTAGAGACCAGTGAGCTCCATTTCAGACTTCTGATCTCTAGAGCTGTAAGACAATAAATTTGTGTTGTTTCAAGCCTCTGGAATCGTTTTTTACAGCAGTTACAGGAAACTAATACTCCTCCCAAATTTGTTTCATGAACCTGAGGCTTTAACTTCAGGCTGTTTGCATCTCCACGTCAGTTTGCCCCAATACAACATGTCCAAAACTAAACTCAGCATCTTCTCCCCCACTATGGCTCATCTCCCAAACTATACTACATGGTCTGTTACCCTGCCTTTCTTCTAGGTTGAGGCTAGATGCCTGTGATTATTCTACTTTCTTCACCTTTCTCTACAATCTGTCTTCACTGTTGTCAATTCCTTTTGATAAAAGTATACCAAGCAACAATGTTTTCTACTCTCATAGTCATGGTCCCAGAAAGAACTCTGATTCTTTAAAGAATTGAATTCTGAATTGACTTGCACAGGAAAAGGAGAAATGAAAGAAGGAAAGAGAGAAAAAAACAGGAGGAGGATCCCTTGATTGTCCTCCTTATTAACAGTTGTTGACTCAGTCATCAGGCAAGAAGGAAGGGATTTTCCAAGAGGCAATGAGTGTCCATCAGGTAAGCCTGATGTAAGAATCTTCCAAATCTTAAAATACATAGTTTTTATGGTTAAAGAAAGTGAGGAGGACTTGTAGAGAAATGGAGTTAAACGAAGTCCTTCCAAAGTAGCCCCAAAATGCCATTCTACTCCACCATGCCTCAAACTTTCACTTGGGACACAACCACTATTTTTACTAACCCCATACCCAGGATGTGACTATGGCATACACAAGGATTCTTCATCATTCTGTAGCAGTCCAGAATCACGTTCCTGGATTCCAGTCATTCCCTAAGGTAAAAGTATTCAGAAGGTAAGAGTTAGCTCATGGAAGGGCCAGCTAACCTAGTAAATATTTCATCCTGTGAAGAGTTGGTGGGAGAATAAAATATGTCACCACAAGTTCAGTTAGATATAGAAACTCTCTGAAAGGCCAAACTCTTAGAAACCAATAAAGGAGAGCAGTTCACTTTCTAGTGACAGCTTGTCACTTTCCAAGAGAAATGACTCTGCTTAGGCAGTCTCAGGACATCAGATACTGAATCTGTCCCGACATGCCTTACAACTTTAAAGTTACTCAGTTCTGGGTTTCAGAAAACTGTATTTATAGAGATACAGTCTACTGAGATCTTTGCATTATCTTCTTACTTACGGAAGACATCTAGAAAGTGTGGTTTCTCAAGACAAATGAAAACAACTGACCATCTCCCAAGAGTCAATTACCAACCCTGTAGTGGGCATCTCCCAGTCCTTGGAAGCACTCCCCAAAGTCATGCTATAATTACTGGGTCCTGATAAGCATGCCACAGTACCTGAAAGCAGTAATCAATGATTCACTACAGTTCTAGGCCCATGGGAAAATCTGGTGAGGACTTGCCCACCAGAGCATCACCCATCCCAGATTATATTCCAACTTGAGCCCATTTCTCTTGCCATTTTAGCCAATGGCAGTCTTCACATCCTGAAGCCAAGAAATGTTTTGAACTTTGATTTACATGTAAATCACACCTCAGCTTTATAAATTTAACTGTTGGAAATGCATGTAAATGAGTTTTTTAAATAGCAAAATATCTGCATTTTCCTACCTCCCTCTCCCTTTTTTTCTTGCTCTTTTCTGAAAGAAGAAATATGAAACGAACTAAGAAACGGATCAAACCATGCTTGTCCCTTTCCTGTCCAAAAGGCAGAGTTTAAATGAGCACAAATTTAAACAAATCAGCAGTACCAATATCCAAAATTTCAGTGCTGTTATCCTCTCTAAATGGCTCTCCAGGAAGTAGTCCATCTGAGCCCTCTTTAAGATGAGGTATGTTTCCTGGTTCTGTCAGTAAATGTCTTCAATACATAATGCTACCAATGAGAATACTGCTGACATTCTATATATTATATCCAGTCATGTTTGAAAAAAATAGAATCCATGCTAATTACAGGA
Organism: Balaenoptera acutorostrata; assembly: GCF_949987535.1. NCBI lineage: Eukaryota > Metazoa > Chordata > Mammalia > Artiodactyla > Balaenopteridae > Balaenoptera > Balaenoptera acutorostrata. Next base: position 51,340,338 of record NC_080071.1, on the reverse strand, counting down.
ATTTTAGGAAGTACGCTCTCCTTCTTGTAAGAAAATTGAAACCAAAGAATATATTTCACTAACTGAATCCCATTCAGGAGATATTCTTTCTTGAGAGTATACTTCTGATTGCTTCTATTTCAATCTCAATTTTAATTGTTGAGATTAAAGCCTTAGGAAAAATCAGGACAGCAGAAAGAATCATTTCAAAAACATAATGTTCACTTGTAGCTGAAATGCCTAAAACTAGAGCAGTGAGTGAGTTTGCTAAGAAAGAGGAAAAGATATGCTGCAATCAGACTGAAGCAGACAGAATACAGAAATCCCCACGGACTCACACGGTGCAACTATCTTCTGTGGAACTAGAGCCACACATCTGTAAACAGTCATGGTTAAAATGCCCAAGAGTTGTAAAAGTTGTACCCTTAGCTAAATATTCCACAAAAACATGACTCTCAGGGCTCTCCTGTGTAAATAGGTCATAGAAATTTGAGGAGATATAAATAACTTCAATTTATACTATGTGTGCCTGATTCATTTTGTTCAATTCTGGTGAGAAATGTTATTCTCCGTTTGTATGGCGGTTTTTCCCCTCTTTGGGGCAAAGAATTGGTGAAAACAACTGGTCTTCTTCCTCAATTCCTGATCACTCCTCTTTCCACGTGGTTTTTGTCCTTTAGTCTATTAATATGGTTTTTTACACTAATTGATTTTTTGATGTTAAAAAGAGTCATACATTTTTACACATTGTGGCACATATATTGTTAATTTTTAAATTAAGGTAATTTGAAATTGGGTATATTCTATGAACTAGGAAATATTCAAAGGAGCCTTTAGACAACTGCCTAAACTTTTTAAAAAAATAAATAAGGCAATGAAAGAAGAAATGTTTGATCTAATCAGATGTTGATTTATTTTAAGTAAAACCTAAAGAGGTGCTCTTGTGTACCACAGAACTTGGTATCACTGACGACTAGGTTTGCTTTCCTTACCCAGAATTGACACCTTAAAACAAGATGATGCACTAGACAAATACTCTCAGCATAACAGAACTGAAGCCTGTCTATGATCATCTATAGGAACTGAGTCTATAGCCCACATAAATATAAGCACAAAAAATTAGGCATCTTTCCAAATACAATCAAATACATATGGGATGTTAACTGTTAAGCAAACATTTCATGGTGAGCTAGACTCTTTTCAGGAGTTACCTAATTTTCCCAGACAACAGGAAGTAGGTACTTAGAAGGGCCCAGGTCTATGAATGCTTTGGGGACACCAGGGTAACATTTTCCAAACTTTGCTCCAAAGCAATAGTTCCTCTGAGATAGTATAGGTGTTTCTTAAAAATTCATTTCAGTGGTCATGAAAGCTTAGCAAACTCTCACTTTCTATAGGACTTTGCCTTTGCTACGCTAATACGTGTTGGGACTCTCTAGAATGAGCCATATTATACAGACTTCTCCAGACTTATTTGACCAAGCAACCTTTTCACTGAACGTCTATTAGCATCTCATTGGATCCCTAGTGCTTCAAGGTACATAGCTGGGAAAACGTTGCATTTGTGTAATGTGACAAAGCCCATGGAGCAGTAGTTATAAAATAAGAGTGAAAAGAAGATATTCTAAAGTGATCCTGTTCCCTGTGATATCGCCACCTAAACCCAAGCAATAGCATCAAGTATTTCACCATACCAACTCTCAGACTCCTAGCAGTCATCAGAAGTGGCAGGTTGGAGCCAAATGACAAACAACTGTATTCTCTAACACCATTCAGGAGCATTTCTCAAGATCCCTTCCTGGCCTGTTCCTCAAATTTTATGCAATTGTACGTTTTTGGTGCCAGGACTATCTGGCTGTACATTTAATTTCCAGTTTTGTTTCAGAGCCTTGTCATTTCATCAATCAGATCTATTCCATCTGCTGAAATGCTGACAAATCCAGCTGCTTTGTGACTTCTAATCAATTTCATTAATGTTTCCATGTTCTGTTTCGATTAGTGGCCTATTCTTTGGACTGTTTGATGACTTGATACTACCTACTGTCTGCAGATTAAAAACCAAATCACAAATTGCTTTGTCCTTGACATTAAAAATCCTTCCTTCTTTACCAAATCATTCCTATTTAGCACATTTAGCCCTCTTGAGTTAAATTACACTCTACCACGCTGTGAAGTACGGGTTCAATTGTTATACAAAGAATGGATCCATACTGGGAAGTTCATCTTGACATTCACTTAATCCTTGTGCCCTTACTCAGAATTGAATCTTCTTTCATCTAAGTCTTTTCACTGTTGTGAATTTTTTTAGCACATTAAACACATACGTGAAATGTTAGTTACTTGGCCATAATCCTCATGTATTTTTTTAAATTCATCAGACACAATACCTATATTGTCTACTGTCTGCAATTCTTGACTTTGAAAACTGTTGAAGACGACCAGTGGGATAGTCATCCTTGTTACTGATTATATTACCACGTAAACCTAAGCAATTAGGAAGTAGCCATTTGAACACTCTTCTTTAAGTATATTGAACATCTCTTCTCCACCTTTCTACTCTTTCTTTATGTCATAAAAATCAGTCTATGCTTACCTATTTTAATTGTATAAAAATGTACAGATTTTTACTTTTGTAATAAAATGCAGAAATAGCATAGAATTTTGACTGTCCTTTCCCATGCTTCATGTCACAACTGACAGCGTGGAGGTTTAGTAGTCTAAAGCAATACAGCAACAGTGCTGTGGGTCATATTTTTAACTTTAATGACAATCTGTAATTGCCTGCAGCCTGCCTTATTTCTGGCCCTGCTGATTTCTTGAGGACCTGTGATAACACAGCTCCAAGTTGGCCCTCTAATCGGGCTCGTGGCCTCCTTTATGTGTTTTTTCTATTTTTTTTTCAGGGTTATCAGGTCTTACAGTAAAATAGTCAGAGTCTACAGCCTTCTTCAGGGCATTCCAAGGAATTAGAATTTCCTTCCAGCCTGCAAGCTTTCATAACTGTCTGCCTCTTCCTATGGCTGGGAGTGGAGAAGGTTTGAAGCAGCTTTGCTTCAAATTGAACTGCCTGATACCAGCCTTGAAATCCCCTTTAGCTTTAATCATTTTAGACATTTGAAATTTTCAAAATACCACTTGTTAGGAAAAGTTCCCTCTTCCTCCGGTATACCTGGATCACACTTAGACTGTACTTAAGAGATGTTATTTCATTTACAACGAACATTTATAATGAACATACATGTGTCCATTTATTCAATAAAAATGCACTGAATACCAATTATGTGTTAATCATTGTCTTAGAAGGTACTGGAATTCAACAGGAAACAAAGAAGCATTGTCACTGTCCCTCTGAAGAGCTTACCATTTGTGGGGTCATACAAAGGTTAACAAGATAGACATGATTACTGGGGCGGGAGGTTGGGGGGTGTTATATTATCATTAAACAAAGAATCATGATAAAATGAGAGGCAGTCATCTTCCCCTCCAGAAAGTCCTGGACATCACACACTTTCTCTAGTCTTCCTAGCTAATTTGATTAGGATTTCTCCCACACATTATCCATGAAACAACACTCTGGATACTGTATTTCAGCTTGCTGGGATCCAACCTACACATAGAGACAGTCTACATAGCTTCCTCTAACTCTAGCCCTGAGATACTACACCCACAAGTGGCATGTTTATCAAAAAAAAAAAAAAGACTTGGTGTTATTTTAAGGCATTATGGTTTTAGTGCCACAATTCTGTGATGACATCGTTTTGAGTCTATGTTACTATTCCAGGCAGTACCATTCCATTACCATGCAGTTGATGGCACGGTGTTTTGAGGTAAGTAGTCACTGTATCTGTGGTGAATGCTTTGGGCTGCAAATGACAGAAAACAAGACAGATGGTGGCTTGAAAATCAAGACTTTTAAAATTATTTTACACACAAGACCATGGAAGTAGGTCTTTCAGGAGCTTCCTAATGTCAGAATGTAGAGGGCATCTCTAAAATTCTCTTGGTTCCCTTTCATTGTTACAGGATAGCTGCAGCAGCTCCAACAAATGTGACCTTACATGACAGCATCCAAAGAAGGAAGCAAGGAGATAGGGGGGTGGGGAGAGAAAAAAATAACGCTTTTTTGCCTGGATGGTTTCTCATTAGCAAGGACAAACTTTCCCAGTTGTCCTTACTGACCAAAATGAATCACACGTCTATACCCTACACCAGTGCTTCTTAAAGTGTGGTCCTCAGACCAGCAGCAGCAGCAGCAGCTGGGATCGTGTGAAAAATACAAATCCTCAGGCCCCATCCCAGGCCTACTGAATCAGAAACTCCAGAGTTAGGGCCCAGAATTCTGGGTTATAACAAGTTTTCCAGGTGAGTCTGATTCATGCTAAGGTTTAAGATCCACTGCCCCAATCACTGGCAAAGGAAAACTAGATCATTTACCAATCATTATTCATCCATTGGAACTGGGCATGTGGGGGGCCTGTATTAAAATTGAGCTTCTGATGGTAGAAAGGGAAGAGAGGAGAGCAGAGGTGAGGAGTGGAAATGGGAAAAAAAGAGGAGGAAAAAGAGGAGGAAAAATAGGAGCGAAAGGGCCCCAATCCCCATAGAAGTAGATCTCAACTCAGACTGAGCCTAGTGCTTGAGAAGCATCTAAAATTATTGATTTTTGCAGTTTAGAGGGAACAAATACAACTAATAAAAAACTGGAGCAAATCAGTTTTCTAATGAAAAATACACTTGATTATTCTACTTCAAATGGGATTTAGAGTGTGATAAGTACTACACTATGCACATTTGCCATGAAGTGATACACACTGCAAAAAACAGCAGTTAATTAGAACTTCAGTAAAGTGCCAGATTTCGTAGGGAGTATGATGTGGGGTAAAGAATGTCATTTAGAAAAATGCAAATTAATGGGTTTACATTTCTTCCTGCTTTTTACATCTGCAAAACAGTATTAGAGAATGCACAAAGTTTACTTTCCAACTATCTATAGCCATGCTGCCCATATGGTAGCCACTAGGAACATGTAGCTATTGAGTACATGATATATGACTAGTGCTAATTGAGATGTGCTGTAAATATGAAATAGACACTGGATTTCAAAGACTTAGTACAAAAATAAGAATGTAAAATATATCATTAACAATTTTCATATTGATAACATGTTGAAATGACAGCACTGTGATATACTGAGTTAAATAAAATATTATTAAAATTAATTTCACCTTTTTTCTTTTTCCTTTTATGTGCAGCTACTAGAACATATAAAATTACATATGTGGTTTTCATTATATTTCTATTAAATAGCACTAATAGTTTACTCTTTGATGTGGTAAATCTACTTCATTTGAACTCATAAAAACTTTTAAAAATACCAACCAAGCAAGTCTAAAAGAAATAGGTAGAATTTGTGGTTGCTGGTGACATAGGATCTGAGAGATTCTGGTGGGAAAACATTCCCATACACAAGCTCATTACCTCCAAGAATTAATGTCTTCAAATTAACCACATCTTCCTTAAGTATCTTAACTTATTATGTAAATATACTCAGGAGAGGACTAACGTATTAAATATACATAACCTGGGAATGGGAAAAGATTTTCCAAGATCTCCAATTTCCATTTCTTCCCTTTCCTAAAAAACAATTCATTTGCTCAAGATCAAGTGCAGTCGAGATGTTAACCCAGTTCTGGGTTCTCACATCTCTTTTTTTAATGAATGAATTAATTAAAAGCATACAAATATTACAGTGGTACACTTCCTGGCGTGGCACTGGGGGAATATCTAATAGTGGATCCATTTGCTATCGGTGTTGAGAAAGTGAGTGGTTTGATGAACAGATAAATTCTTTTGCAAGTTACTCAGGTAGTTTTTTTGCTTCCAACAAAACTGAAGGAAGAACCAAATCCAGGTTTCCACTGATATTTTTAAATGCTTTTAAGGAGAAATCACTAATTTTTTTTGCACACAATTCAGAAGAAGTTTTTAAAAAACTGAGTGACATGATAACAATGTTCTTTCCAATGCCAATCTATTTATGTGAACGAAGTTTGTCAGCATTTGCACCTACAAAAATGAAAAACAGGGTGTTATTGATGCTGAACCCTGTTTTATTTTACCACCAGGTAAATATGTTAAAGAACACTAACTTATTTTTTAAAGCCCTATATATCTCACTAAAAATTTCATCTCCAATAAAATTATACCTATTAAGTTTAATAGTTATCAAAATTTGTCATATATATATGTCAAGTCCATGCTAACAGTACTTTTAATGATAATGCAGCTGAGGAAGAGAGTAATTTTAACTTGGAGCTTTATAGAAAAATTTTTAATGTTAAATTTCAACTGGTAAACATGTTCTTGTTGCAGAGAAATGTGATGAAATAATCAAAAAACCTAAAATTCTGTGAGAGAACTCAAATGGAAGTAGGAGTTCAGGGAGAAAAAGGAATAATATAAAATGTCCAAGGGCTAAAAGAGGGCTTATTCATCTATTTCTTAAATGGATAATGGTAGATAGGTATCAAAACCCCTAGTCTTTGGTTTCATTGGATGCATGTAATTATTTACTTGCTTTATTTTAAAATAACAACATTTGTAATATGTAGAAAAGTACATTATTGAAGCTAAACTCATGTTGAAACATTTTAGATGTCAACTTAAAAATGTTGAATCAAAGCCATAAATGCCCAGATGTCATCCAGGAAAAATGAAGTCAGAATCTCTGGGAGCACCGTCCCACCCACCCTTGTGATACTCACAGGAGTTGAGACCACTGCCATAGGGTGAATTAGCTTTTTCCCTTACATTCCTCTAGAACAGGAAAGGTCTGGGAAAGCAGACAGGAGCATCTGCAGGACAAGAAAAGGAAGGAACTAAAAGAGGAGAAAGAAGCAGAGGAACAAAGCAGGAAACAAAGGACATTAAAAGCCATTCCACCCCAATTTTGCCAAAGGATAGGCCTGATTCTAATCAGTAATGATTTAGTTATTACTGGTGACTCTTGGTAAGTTCATTTGTTCTTTTAAATTTTTGTATTATTTTAATACTTTACAAAGCAAATGTTCAATAAACGTAATTTGAAATGAATTAATTCTTGTTGCTTATCTGATAATAAAACATCTTTTATCTAATGAATATTGATTCTCACCAGTTTTATGCCAATTCCTCCTCCACAGTCTACTCAATATTCAGTCCAAGAGTGGCCTCATCCTTGTTTTGGGTTGCAAACACCAAGGACTCAGAAATAGATACTGTTCTCTATCTACTAGATAATGCCTGCTACTTTGCTATAGCATATTTCATTTTAGAAGTCCTCCATGTTGCTTCTCATACATCCATCCTTTTTTTTAAAACCACCTTGTAAGTGGTAAATTGCATACTTCCTTTGTTCTGACATCACTGGATTCTGACACTCCATAGGTAATTGGTATTGTTTTGATGCCTTGGCTGTTGACATGTGTGGCAATTCCTTTAACTAGTAGCTCACCTGCGGGTACTGAATAATTCCACACAACCTTCAAAGGCTGTCAGAAGGTACTTTCTTGAAATTTTATCATTTCATGAACAAACATGAAAGCCTTGGTAAAGTCACGGGTTTCTTTATATTTATTGCTTTGGAAGCCAGTCTCAATTTGTCAAGCTACGGCATACATTTGCTATGAATGTTTTCTTTCAGTTCATATCAAGCATGATGCTGAAGACAGCAGCCAAAATATTTCTTCACTAGAAAAAAAATTTATTGTGAAGAACATTTTATTGATTTCACACAAACTTTTCAAATAAAAAAAAAAAAAACAGGATGTTCCAAAAGCAGACAGCATATTCCTCATCATCACCACAATCTTCAACTAGGCAAATGCTTTAAAGAAACAATCGAATCTAGCTGCATGAACTTGTCATATTGAAGACACCTCCAAATCATTAAGCAAAATCTCTGAGGCAAAACTGACACTTTTATCCCTTATCTGACAAATCTGACAGGAGCAACTGTGTTCACTAACCCCTAATCCTTTCTTTGGAGCCCCTCATCTTTTATATAAATGGCTCTTGCATTCAAGGCTCTTCAAAGTTTTCATCAGCCACAATAATTTGGGGATAATATCAAGCTGTTGGCTTAGTCCAGCTTTTGTTTCTGAAGGCTAACATTTCATGCTAGACTTCACCAACAATAGCGAAATAAGAGAACTGAGGCAGCCTACTGAATCATGTACTTGAATGGTTTTTAAGTAACCTGAGTTTGACAGGTAACTGTAATTCCAGGCCCTTGCTTCCATTTTCTGCATTCTCTACATCAAAATGTTGCCAAATCTGAGTTTATTTCTCTGTCTACTCTCACAGCCTCTATCCCTCAGCTCGTTCGGGCTCTGGCCCCCTTACCTAGATTTTTCTGACAACTGCTGACGGGTCTCCGTGCCTTGGGTTTTTTCTCTCTCTAATTGTTCGCCTTCATACCACTGCTTGTGTTATCTTCAGAAAGCACGGCTTTGATTGTATGATTTCCTTTCTCAAAAAGTTTCAGACTCCTCATTGCACACAGAACCAAACCTGAACTTCCTCAAAACCATACCTAGCTGAGTCCCACGCTTATCAGATTCAGCATTCATAAAGGGCTTCATTTTCTAGGCACTTATGTAAATACTGAGGTTACAAAAAATAGCAAGAATATTAAGCACGTATTGGTCTTGAGAGGAAAAAATAAAATATGGTTCTCCATAGAAGTTCTCATCTACCTGGGAGGCAGACACATAAGTAAATCCTGAAGAAGAAGCTAGTTCTATTCCACTTTTAACTCCCACAAACATTCCACTTTTTGTCCCCAACACACTCCTGGCAGAATTCCTCTCCTCCAGCCATTCAAGACAGTCCACAATCCTTACAGGTTCCCAGCCCTCTGCTACCTCTGCACCATTGCTCATCTGGTCATCTTCTTCTTCTGGAAGCTTTCTCCCTCCACCCCCTCCCAAGGAATATTTGATAATCTGCAGTAAAGGCTTTAGAAAAAAACCTTGACAAAGTGGTACTTGATGTATTTCCTGTTTTTTTTTAAATTTTCTGGCATTGTTTTCCATATCATATGAATATTTAGTTTCAAATACTCACTGAAGTTTTTTATAGCTTCTCTAACCAGACGGCAAGGAAATTCCTTCAGCCAGCACCATAGTGTGGGGAAAGAAAGACAATATCCCTTTTCTCTAATGTGCTCTGCAACTGCAGATTTCCTTGGCTATGCCTTTCTCTGATGATCCTTGATCCAAATGGCGATGCTGTAACCATGGTAGACACTGAGCCACAAAGCACCCACAATTCTAAAGATTGGTTGGCCAAAAAAAAAAAAAAAAAATGCTCATTAAATGCTTGCTAATTAAATGACTTGGGTAAATTCCAGGTTTATGAACTGTTACCATCTTCTGCTTTGGATAGAGGTATTCTTGGGCTCCATAACACAGAAGCTATGCCTGTGCAATGACAAAATAGCTGTCAATTAAGTTTTTAAAAAATCAATCTCAATACAGTGGGGAAAAAAATAATCAAAGTGTTTTTTTTTTAATCTCACATGGAAATGCAGTTGGCTAACTTTTATTTTCTGCTCTTCAACTCAGTATTTTGTTATCTTATAAACAGGGCACATTTTTAGGGGGAGGGTACCTACAGGGTATAAAGGCATGATATTTAACCCTCTGGTGAACACTAAAAGAATAAGCTAAGATCTTCAGCCTTCAAAATTACTCACTATTTGGGAAGATAAATATATGGAAGAAAGTTAACTCGTTGTTGTCAAATATTACAATAATGCAAAGAGGCTATGGAAGAGTACCTGATTGATTTCTAAATATTATCTGTAATCAGGGCTGTATACTCAGCTGATGGGAAGATCCCTAAGAATTGGAGTGACTCAGCCACATGGGCAAGAAGGCCAGTGGGAATCCCAGTTCCACCAAAGAGATTTTAATTGGGAAACTAATTTTTTTAAAAATAAGCTTTTTAAAAAATAAGTTGAAAATAAGCTTGTATCTATAATTCCCCAAAATGAAGCCACAGATTCTAAGGGCCAATATCACTTCAAGATTATATAATCCCTTAGATTTATCTGCAGTGTCTGGAAGGACATGAAGGTATAGCCTGTTACCAGAAAGAAAACACTCCTATTGTCAGATGATCACAAACACTCATGGGGTCCAGATGATCACATGCAGAATGCTTCTTTGCTTCTTCCATCCTGTCTTCATCAGACCACACCATCCACCTCGCTGAACATTCTTATTTCATTCTTCTGCCTCCTCTTCCTGCTCAGCCTCTCCCACAGCTCTCACAGGCTTTTCTGCCTATATTCCCTCCCCACTGGGTCCCAGGTTTTCAAGGCACTGAGCTTTGTTTCTGGCTCTATTATAGATTAGCAGAAACAGAGCCTTCCTCGGTGGTTGGAGAAGATTTCATTTCAGAGCTTGCAAAGTCGTGACCCCCCAGGCTGAAACAAGTCCACAAACACATTTTACTTTGGCCTGTACAGTGTATTAATTTCTTTTCATTAGTTGTTATCTTTTAAAGACGAGGGACTTTCCAAATTCTTCCCTTAAAAATTAGAATACCCACATCACCACAATTGAGGAATCACTGCTCACTTTTAGATGAAGACAAGCTTTTTAGTCTTCCCCATTCCACACAGCTCCCCACTTAGATCATTCACATTTCCTGTCCAGTCTTTTAAACATCTGAGTTGGGCATTGCTGCCTTAGAACTTCCAGACTCCTCAGACTACAGTATCAATGAGATCAGCAAACCTTTGTTACTACTGACCACTTTTCATAGTATAATAGGGACTCGTTAGGCTTAAAAACAAAAACGAAAACAAATCTGTGTCTCTATTCTGTCTTCCTGAAAATGTTCCCAAGGGAAAAGGAAAATTGATTCTACAAAAGTTATAAAGTGGACAACTTTTTAAGACTTATTTGTCAAATCACTAAGGTATCATAGAAGCAATTATTATATGATGTACTAATCAATTACTAATGAGTGTTTTTAAAAAGAAATGCATCTTTCACAGGAAAAAATAAATGAAAGTGTAGACACTCAAAAAATCTAAGTCTGTAAATAATTGTACTCCCCTTTCTACCTCCAGAATCAATTCCAAATCTTCAGACTGGGGGAATGCAAAAGGCTTCACTCCATGACTCTCTCTCTTTCCAGAATGAGCTCTCATCTCTGCTACCACCCTAGTGTAAGGCAGCATCATCTGCTGCCTGTTTACTGCAATAAACTCCAAGAGATCTCCCTAATTTCCATCTTGTCCCTCCATACTCCAAAATCCACTCTTTACACAGCAACCTTAGTGTTCTTCCTAAAATGTAATTTAGACAACATCACTCCTCTGCATGAAATCCTCCAATGGTGCAATGTCCCACTGTATTTGGAATAAAACTCAAAATAGTTGCCATAATCTTTAAGATCCTTTGAGCTCTTGCCTGTCTCTCTGACCTCATCTCGTATCATTCTTCCCACTGGTCATGACTCTCCAGCCACACTGGTCTTTCTGTTCATCAGACAAGCTTGTTTTATCACTAACCCTGGCAGTTCCCCTCCCTAGGCCTTCAAAAGCCTGGATCCTTCTCATCATTCTGGTCTCACATCAAATTTTACCTCTTCAGAGAAGTCTTCCCTGTCACACCCACTCTAAAGTAACTTCTCCTCCCAGCCCTGTCCCTTGTCATTTCATTACTTTATTTTTATTTTATAGCATCTTTCACTATTAGATTATCTTATTTCTTTATTACCAAACTGGATAATATGTTTTCTCTCAAAAATGTCTGCCACCCTTTCCCATCTCTCCACATTTACTCATGCTATTCTCTTAGCCAAACTTCCCTTTGCCAATTTCTCTTATTGTCAAATTCTACCTGTTCTTCAATATCTAGCTCAAATATCATTTAATTCATGAAAATTTTGCTAACCCTTCAAATTAACTTTGCTACTTCAATCTTTATGGCATTCCCCTTATCTTTTTGATATGCCATTTAGGAAATTATATCATATATTTTGGTTATCCATATATCATCTTATCCCCACCACAAAATGGCTAAAGAACTAGAACTGTGTCTCATTTATCTTTGTACTTCTAGTACCTAGGACAGTGGTTTGCCTTACATGAAGTAGACACTCAATACAAGTTTTATAATAAATAAATTAAATGAATGAATAACGCATCTGTGAATTTCTACCTCTAGAAATATACTGTGAGAAATGAAAAAGAAATTCGAACTTCAAGGTCCTTTTTAGAAAAATGGCCAGTCCTTGGTATATTCTTGGAAGAAAGAACATAAACAATTCCTTTCAGATTTTTCTATCATTGATGTTATTTATAATTTTGAGTTCCTTATAAGACAACAAGTTTTGTGTTCTAGTTCTAATACAGAAATTCTTTTTCAAAAAAAAATAGCGACATTAAAATGTCACAATATTAAAAAAAAAAAAGAAAAACTTGCAGCCAACAGCAACTCACTGAACTAAGTCAATTGAGCTATATTGAAATAGTCAAAGATCTTCATTTAATTTGGCACTAGAACAAAAATATGGGACACAATACCCAGCTGGTAAGTAAACAACATTATTGTCATTTTCCAGTGGGAAAAGTATGATTTGGTTTCTAAAAAATCAAATGAAATATTAGGGAGAAAGGATACTTTATAAGACAATTTTTACCTCAAACCATAACCTACATATTATAGAAAACACAGGATCAGTCTCTGACACCGAATTCATTGTTTAATAATAACAACATAAATTGGGAGATTGGGAATGACATACACACTACTATATATAAAATAGATAACTAATAAGGACCTACTGTATAGCACAGGGAACTCTTCTCAATACTCTGTAATGACCTATATGGAAAAGGATCTAAAAAAGAGTGGATATATGTATATGTATAACCGATTCACTTTGCTGTACAGCAGAAACTAATATGGTAAATCAACTATACTCCAATAAAAATTTTTTAAAAATAATAATAACAACTAAATCACAAAGCACTTCATATGTGCCAGGTGCAATTATAAATCCTTTACATATACCAACTCATTTAATCAGTACAACAACCTATAGGTATTATTATTATTGTTTATCATCATACATCACTTTATGAGATAGATACTATCACATTACCATCATTTCCATTTCATGGATGAGGAAATGAGGCACAGGAAGACCCAGCCCTTGCCCAAGGTCACACAGCTGGTTGGTGGTAGCTCTGGGACATAAATCCAATCATTCTGGCTCCAGAGTCCATGCCTATAACCATTCCACTGTCCTTCCTCTCCAGTTGTTTCTTTAATTTTTCCAAAATATCCTATTCATCTACAGCAAGCCAAACTCTTTTCATAGTCAGGATAATGGATTGGCTAAATCCATGGGAGGAAGTTCTCTGCAGATTTCCACAGGCAGTAGAAAATGCCTTTCCCTACTGATTCATGACCCTATTGGAACTACACAGGGCAGTGAACCTTAGATCCCTGATTTACTTGAGAATATCCCAGAACCAGAGGAACAGCACACATGTCCCAGGTTTCTGGCACAGTCTTACCCTGGCCATCTTCCCAGCAGAATACGAAGAGTCTGTCTAAATATGTATGGAGATCAATGAAATCATTCTATTTTTTTTTAAATTTTACTGAAGTATAGTTGATTTACAATGTTGTGTTAATTACTGCTGTACAGCAAAGTGATTCAGTTATACATATATGTATTCTTTTTCATATTCTTTTCCATTATGGTTTATCACAAGATATTGAATATATTCCCTGTGCTACATTATAGGACCCATTGTTTACCCATCCTATATATAATAGTTTGCATCTGCTAATCCCAAACTCCCAATCCTCCCTCTCCCATCCCCCTTCCTCCTTGACAACCATAAGTCCACTTTCTATGTCTGTGAGTCTGTTTCTGACTCTCAGATAGGTTTATTTGTGTCCTATGTTGGATTCCACATTTAAGTGATATCATATGGTATTTGTCTTTTTTTTTTAACATCTTTATTGGAGTATAATTGCTTTACAATGGTGTGTTAGTTTCTGCTGTATAACGAAGTAAATCAGCTATATGCATACATATATCCCCATCTCTCCTCCCTCTTGCGTCTCCCTCCCACCCTCCCTATCCCACCCCTCTAGGTGGTCACAAAGCTCCCAGCTGATCTCCCTGTGCTATGCAGCTGCTTCCACTAGCTATCTATTTTACATTTGGTAGTGTATATATATCAATGCCACACTCTCACTTTGTCTCAGCTTACCCTTCCGCCTCCCCATGTCCTCAAGTCCATTCTCTATGTCTGCGCCTTTATTCCTGTCCTGCCCCTAGGTTCTTCAGAACCATTTTTTTTTTTAGATTCCATATATATGTGTTAGCATAAGGTATTTGTTTTTCTCTTTCTGAGTTACTTCACTCTGTATGACGGACTCTAGGTCCACCCACCTCACTACAAATAACTCAATTTCGTTTCTTTTTATGGCTGAGGAATATTCCATTGTATATATGTGCCACATCTTCTTTATCCATTCATCTGTCGATGGACACTTAGGTTGCTTCCATGTCCTGGCTATTGTAAATAGTGTTGCAATGAACATTGTGGTACATGACTCTTTTTGAATTATGGTTTTCTCAGGGTATATGTCCAGTAGTGGGATTGCTGGATCATATGGTAATTCTATTTTTAGTTTTTTAAGGAACCTCCATACTGTTCTCCATAGTGGCTGTACCAATTTACATTCCCACCAGCAGTGCTAGAGGGTTCCCTTTTCTCCACACCCTCTCCAGCATTTATTGTTAGTAGACTTTTTGATGATGGCCATTCTGACTGGTGTGAGGTGATACCTCATTGTAGTTCTGATTTGCATTTCTCTAATGATTAGTGATGCTGAGCATCCTTTCATGTGTTTGTTGGTATTTGTCTTTCTGACTTACTTCGCTTAGTGTAATAATCTCCAGGTCCATCCATGTTGCTGCAAATGGCATTATTTCATTCTTTTTTTGGCTGAGTAATATTCCCTTGTATATATGTACCATATCTTCTTTATCCATTCATCTCTCGATGGACATTTAGGTTGTTTCCATGTCTTGGCTATTGTAAATAGTGCTGCTATGAACATTGTAGTGCATGTTATCTTTTCGAATTATAGTTTTCTCTGGGAAATCATTCTTTTCTGCACAGACTTTTTCCAGAGTGGAGAGCAAAATTAAGCCTAATTAGAAAGCTTTTCAGAGGAAAAGAAATTATGCTGTGTTTAAGAGAAACAACATTTCTACTGGAAGAAAAAATGTTTCTTTGGCAACTAGAGAGAGATGCTGACTTAAATACAGTGGGTCTTTAACTCTATAGAGGGCTGGCGGTAAGGACAAGGCCTTAGGACTTCAGAGGCAGTTTTGCAGAAAAGAACACTATCAGACCAGTTCAGGGGGCTCCTGCAGACTTTCCCTACGACCCATCTCTTTCTTCCTTGCCAGCCCTTCTCTCTTTTCATCTAGGCCTCCCAGCACTCTCTGATCTTTGCACTGGTCTCCTGCTGGGTGACCCCATTTCCAAGTAACCTCTCCTTGTTTCTAACTTCAATCCTCCAGCTCCTCGATTCTTCCCTCTTTCCTCCTCAGCATAAGCAAGAGAAAGGTCTTTTAAATCATGTCTTGAAATATACATTTTTATCTTCTTTTCCCTATCCAGAAACAAAAATAATTTTCTACTTGTTACTCTCAGGGCTTTCTACCTTTCTCGCTCACAAAAAAGAAACTATATAACTGATTCTTCCCCTGTAAAGTTTTTAGCCATATGTAAATCACTATTCCAAGAAATATTATCTTAAACTTAAGAGTTTAATAAAATATAAATAGCTGCCTTGAACTTTAGATTAAATTTTATTACTCTGAGAGAAGTGTGCAAATTCTAAGTTAACAACTCAAGAGAAAAGAAAAATGAAAAAAAAAAACCAGTATTTTTTCCAATTATTCCAAAGAAGCTCATATCAAAGTCACTTTGATTTATAAACTTCAAAGACACACAGATTCCATTTACTGAAGGTCCAAACAGCAATACTGATAAAACCATCCAGTTATTCTTTAATAGATTAACCCTTGATTTTAACTCTCATACAACTTCTTAGCATGAACTTAGTTCATATTTGTCAATTGTCAATTCCTTTGCTCTTGGATATTATATGCTAACTAATACTGAATAGTATTTTATTCTTTATCACTGACTTGAACATACTTTTCTGAGACTAGACTACATGCAGTTTAGTTTATCTGAACTTCTAATAACGTACCAATAGTTTGTACAGTTTGATTAATGTATTTGGGTCAGTGTAGCTAATATATTTCAGAGAAAGACTAAAATTTGCTCCTATACTTAATCCTCTTTTTCTGTATAACTTCTTTCTGCGTTTCCCTGCATACCTTCAAGCATAATCTGATGTTTACACCATATAAAATCTTTCCTAGCATTATTAATCATTACTGTTATTGTTCACTTGACCTTGCTTCCCTTCTTTCAAATAGCACGTTTCTCTTTGTGCTGCCAACCAATCTAACATGTTATTTTTATACCTAGTGGCTTCAATTTCCATATAATACCTCCCACACCCTTTGTAGCTTACACATCTTGAATTTATTCTCCAGCAATATCTAAAACTATGTTGTAGCTCCACAGGACTCTGTACTCTGCTTTTCTCTGTTTGCATCTAACCTTTTGATGGACTCATCCAAGTCCATGGTTTGGCCAAACCACTAATCCCCTTGTCCTTTGCACACTAGTTTCATATTTCCAACTATAGCCACCCTCCAAGCGGATGTCCAGCCATAACCTCAAACTCAACAAGTCCAAAATGCAATACATTACATTCCTTCTCAAATATAATCCCTTTACAACCATCCACTTTCAAATACTTAAGAACCAAAATGAGAGATGTCATTAATCTTTCCTTGTCTTTCTCTGAGTGTCCATTTGTCACCTCTCAAAATCATTCTTTCATTTGTATTCCAGCAGACACTAAATTCACACCCTTAACTTTGTGTACATGAACTACTGTAACTTCCTCCCTGATTGTCAGAGTCAGGTCTCTCCCCTCCGATCCAGCCTAAATAATATTGCCAACTTAATCATAAGAAAAGGACACTTTTCATTGGGTCACTCCCTATTCAAGAACCTTCAATGGCTCCCAAACATTTACTGCACTAAGACACCAACTCTGTTGGCTTGTGAGGGTTCTCCGTAAACCTAGTATGTTCTGGCTATTAACAACCCATTCTCTACTCATCCACTCTCCACACGCTCATCTCCATTAGGCTCTCTCCACACTGCACTCCAAACTAGTGAGGTTTATTGCTGAACGCTTCACTGTTTCCTTCTTTCAGATCCAGCTCAAATTCTGCCTTTTCAGAAAGTCTTCTCTGTTTATTCCAGATCCTGATTATGATCTTCCTTCTTTGAATGGGTGCCAAAAACTTAGTTTGCTTTTGCAACAAAATGCTCAAAAATGTGACACTCCTCTTGCATAGTCTGTGTTGCCCCTAAGACAGTGCTCCATATGTAGCACTCATGGCAGACCCTCCAAAAATACCCTGTAACCAAGAAATGGGTTAATCAGCACAGACTGTCTTTACAAGAGAGTGTACTCTGGGCAGCCACTTGAGTAAAACTGTCCACAGAGTAAATAACTTTTTCCTAGCTCTACAACCACTACCTCCCAATTCTGCCATTCAGTATAAAATCCGTTTTTGTGTTCAATGCCCTCCCTGATTCTACCTATACCAGCCTTCCAAGCTGATACCTCTATCTATCCCCACCCCTGCACTCTCCCCTCCATACCTTAGCAATTTAGCTCTACTCAGAGTGTTCCTATTAGCTACTCAAATCAAACCATTAGAAATAGTTCAACAAAAGAAACCTACTAGAATCTGAAGGTACGAAAAAATAAAAACAAAACCAAATATAACCAAATTAGTAAACAGAATCATATTAAAATTGTAAATGAGATTCAAGAGCTGCTTCTTTGGGGAAAAAAATATAAACCTAAAAAAAATTTAATCCCTAGGTTAAGTAAATATACGAAGAGAGAGAATATAAAAACAGATAAGGAAATTTTTATTTTAAAGTATTATTTTAAAATATTATATATAACTCTATTCCAGCCCTTTTCAACCAGTTCCAGGAGAGAATTAAGCCCTAAGACATCAATTGCATATAATGAATTAACTTCTCTCCTATGGATATGGAATGGTAGTAATTATGTACCATTTTAGAAAAACTGAAAACATAGTCACCCAAATAATTCTTTGGAAGCCTAAATCATTGAGATTTCACTGAAAGGACAATTTTGTGAAAAAATATAAATTACTGAAAATGACTTAAGTAGAAGAAACTGATTAGAAGAAATCGCAAAAGAAATTGAATAACTCTTTTAAAATGATCTCCTATATGATCCAAAGCAGTTAGATTTATGGGTGAGTTCTTTCGAATCTCCATGCAATATATGCTTCAGGAAATAGAAAAAAAACTTATAGCACCAAAAATATTTTAGGAAACTCTATGCCACCCCAACGCCAAATCGGATAGAGGAAAATATTAAAACTACAGCCTTGTCTCATTTGTAAATATAGATTCGATAATCCTAATAAACAATCTAGTCAACTAAATTCTACAGTACATTGCAAGGAATGTCCAGTAAGCAAAATAGAGTGTATCCTAGAAACACAAATTGAGTTTATTATTCAGAAAACGATTCAGTTAGAAAAGTGATAACAAATATTTTCAATCCATGCTTTGGCCTAGGATGAGAATACTTCTTTAACATGAAAAATCAGGCTGTTTTTAAACTAATAGTCAGAACCACACTGAATGTGAACTACTTGAGACATTATCACTTAAAGTATGAATAAGATGAAGACACATCATGTTAACATACAACATGGTTCTGGAAAGACTGGTCAATAATTTAAAAATTAGAAATGAAAAAAGGTAAACTTTTAGGATATAGGAGATAAAATCACCAGCATTTGCATATGATATAATTATACACCTAAAAACGAAAAAAGAATCAAGTGAAAAACTCATAATTAGTAAAGTTCAGTAAAGCAGAAGATATATATACAAAAATAGAGAGCTTTCCAGTACATCAGCTCAAATCAGTTAGTAAATAGCATGGAAAAACATTCCAATTCCCATAGTAACAAGACATACAAAATGCCTTAAACTAATCTTATTTAATAACATCTGAGATTACATCAATAAATCTACAAAACTTTATAAAATAAATTTTTTAATTTTTATAAATGGAAAAACATACTATGTTCTTCTCTGATAAGAGCTGATATTAAAAAGATGCCATTTTTTCCAATTTAACTTACAGATTTATTGCAAATTTCTAATTTAAATACCCATGAAATTTTTTGACTTGTCTAAATTATTCTAAGATTTATCTAGAAAAATAAAATGTTGAGACCAGCTTTAAAAGAATGTTAACAAAAAGTAATGAATGAGGACTTGGCTAACTAGATATAAAAACTTTTATGAAACTACAATAATTTAGATGGTGTGGTAATAGCACAGGACTTGACAGATTCATGGGGCAGACAAGATAGCCCTGAAATAGGACTAGAAATATATAAAAACTTAATGAAGAATGATAAATGAAAAATCACATACCATAAAAATGCTGGAAGTAACGTTGGTGAATATAAAAATGATTTAAAACCAATATATCACCAAGGAAAAGATACATAGATTTGACTGCATAATTTTTTAAATTTGTATACCACTGACATAAAATTTATCTAATGTAATATCAATGATATTTTAAAAGTTAAAAATGAAACTCTTTATCAGAAAACACTATAAAAATATTTAAAAGCAAACTGCAACCTGGGAAAAATATTTGTAACATATATGATAAGTTAATAACCTTACTGTACAGAAGAAAATGTACATATCACTAAGAAAAATAAGAACATACTGTGTATTCATTTCCTGCTGCCATAACAGATTACCACAAATTTAGTGGCTTAAAACAATCCAAATTTATTTCCTTACATATCTGGAGGTCAGAAGTCCAAGTCAGTTTCACTGGGTTGAAGTCAAGATGCCCTAAGTACTGGTTCTTTTGAGGGGCCCTAGAAAATAACCCCTTTCCCTGCCTCTTCCAGCTTCAAGAGGCCACCTGCATTCCTTGCCTCGTGGCCCCTTCCTCCATTTTCAATGCCTGTAGAGTAATATCTTCAGGTCTCTCTCTTCTCTGACCTCTGCTTTCACCATCACGTTTGCTTTCACTCCAACCCTTCAGTCTTCCTCCTGTAATGACTTCACCTGTATAATCCAAAATAATCTCCCCAACTCAAGGTCCTTAATTTAAAACGTCTGCAAAATCCCTCTGCCATGTAGGGCAACATAGTCACATGTTTTGGAAATTAGGTTATGGACATCCTTGGGAGACCATTATTCAGTACACCCCACATCTGAAAAACAGATAAAGAAGCAGAGACAATATACAGAATAAAAAACAAATAAATGCCCAATAAAGACCCAAGATGGCAGAGTAGAAGGACGTGCTCTCACTCCCTCTTGCGAGACCACCAGAATCACAACTAGCTGCTGGACAATCATCGACAGGAAGACACTGGAACTTACCAAAAAAGATACCCCACATCCAAAGACAAAGCAGAAGCCACAGTGAGACGGTAGGAGGGGCGCAATCACAGTAAAATCAAATCCCATAACTGCTGGGTGGGTGACTCACAGACCGGCGAACACTTATACCACAGAAGTCCACCCACTGGAGTGAAGATTCTGAGCCCCACATCAGGCTTCCCAACCTGGGGGTCTGGCAACGGGAAGAGGAATTCCTAGAATCAGACTTTGAAGCCTAGTGGGAATTGATTGCAGGACTTCGACAGGACTGGGGAAACAGAGACGCCACTCTTGGAGGGCACACACAAAGCAGTGAGTGCATCAGGACCCAGGGGAAGAAGCAGTAACCCCAGGGGAGACTGAACCAGACCTACCTGCTAGTGTTGGAAGGTCTACTGTGGGGGGGGGGGGTGCCTGTGGCTCACTGTGGGGACAAGGACACTGGCAGCATAAGTTCTGGGAAGTCCTCCTTGGCCGAAGCCCTTCCAGAGCCTGTCATTAATCCCACCAAAGAGCCCAGGTAGGCTCCAGTGTTGGGTTGCCTCAGGCCAAACAACCAACAGGGAGGGAACCCAGCCCCACCCATCAACAGTCAAGTGGATTAAAGTTTTACTGAGCTCTGCCCACCAGAGCAACAGTCTGCCCTACCCACCACCAGTCCCTCCCATCAAGCCTCTTAGACAGCCTCATCCACCAGAGGGCAGACAGCAGAAGCAAGAAGAAATACAATCCTGCAGCCTCTGGAACAAAAACCACATTCACAGAAAGACAGACAAGATGAAAAGGCAGAGGGCTATGTACCAGATGAAGGAACAAGATAAAACCCCAGAAAAACAACTACATGAACTGGAGATAGGCAACCTTGCAGAAAAAGAATTTAGAATAATGACAGTGAAGATGATCCAGGACCTCGGAATAAGAATGGAGGCAAAGATCAAGAAGATGAAAGAAATGTTTAACAAAGACCTAGAAGAATTAAAGAACAAACAAACAGAGAGGAACAATACAATAATTGAAATGAAAACTACACTAGAAGGAATCAATAGCAGAATACCTGAGGCAGAAGAACGGATAAGTGACCTGGAAGACAGAATGGTGGAATTCACTGCTGCGGAACAGAATAAAGAAAAAAGAATGAAAAGAAATGAAGACAGCCTAAGAGACCTCTGGGACAACATTAAATGCAACAACATTTGCATTATAGGGGTCCTAGAAGGAGGAGAGAGAGAGAAAGGACCCAAGAAAATATTTGAAGAGATTATAGTCAAAAACTTCGCTAACATGGGAAAGGAAATAGCCACCCAAGTCCAGGAAGCACAGAGAGTCCCATACAGGATAAACCCAAGGAGAAACACGCCAAGACACATAGTAATCAAACTGGCAAAAATTAAAGACAAAGAAAACTTATTGAAAGCAGCAAGGGAAAAACGACAAATAACATACAAGGGAACTCCCGTAAGGTTAACAGCTGATTTCTCAGCAGAAACTCTACAAGCCAGAAGGGAGTGGCATGATATACTTAGAGTGAGGAAAGGGAAGAACCTACAACCAAGATTACTCTACCCGGCAAGGATCTCATTCAGATTCGATGGAGAAATCAAAAGTTTTACAGACAAGGAAAAGCTAAGAGAATTCAGCACCACCAAACCAGCTCTACAACAAATGCTAAAGGAACTTCTCTAAGTGGGAAACACAAGAGAAGAAAAGGACCTACAAAAACAAACCCAAAACAATTCAGAAAATGGTTATAGGAACATACATAGCGATAATTACCTTAAACATGAATGGATTAAATGCTCCAACCAAATGACACAGGCTTGCTGAATGGATACAAAAACAAGACCCATATATATGCTGTCTACAAGAGACCCACTTCAGACCTAGGGACACATACAGACTGAAAGTGAGGGGATGGAAAAAGATATTCCATGCAAATGGAAATCAAAAGAAAGCTGGAGTAGCTATACTCATATCAGATAAAATAGACCTTAAAATAAAGAATGTTACAAGAGACAAGGAAGGACACTACATAATGATCAAGGGATCAATCCAAGAAGAAGATATAACAATTATAAATATATATGCACCCAACACTGGAGCACCTCAATACATAAGGCAACTGCTAACAGCTATAAAAGAGGAAATCGACAGCAACACAATAATAGTGGGGGACTTTAACACCTAACTTACACCAAAGGACAGATCATCCAAAATGAAAATAAATAAGGAAACAGAAGCTTTAAATGACACAATAGACCAGTTAGATTTAATTGATATTTATAGGACATTCCATCCAAAAACAGCAGATTACACTTTCTTCTCAAGTGCGCACGGAACGTTCTCCAGGATAGATCACATCTTGGGACACAAATCAAGCCTCAGTAAATTTAAGAAAATTGAAATCATATAAAGCATCTTTTCTGACCACAATGCTATGAGATTAGAAATGAATTACAGGGGAAAAAAACGTAAAAAACACAAATACATGGAGGCTAAATAATACGTTACTAAATAACCAAGAGATCACTGAAGAAATCAAAGAGGAAACAAAAAATACCTAGACACACATGACAATGAAAACAAGACGATCCAAAACCTGTGGGATGCAACAAAAGGAGTTCTAAAAGGAAAGCTTATAGCTATACAAGCCTATCTCAAGAAACAAGAAAAATCTCAAATAAACAATCTAACCTTACACCTAAAGGAACTAGAGAAAGAAGAACAAACAAAACCAAAGTTAGCAGAAGGAAAGAAATCATAAAGACCAGAGCAGAAATAAATGAAATAGAAACAAAGAAAACAATAGCAAAGATCAATAAAACTAAAAGCTGGTTCTTTGAGAAGATAAACAAAATTGATAAACCATTAGCCAGACTCACCAAGAAAAAGAGGGAGAGGACTCAAATAAATAAAATCAGAAATGAAAAAGGAGAAGTTACAACAGACACCACAGAAATACAAAGCATCCTAAGAGACTACTACAAGCAACTCTGTGCCAATAAAATGGACAACCTGGAAGAAATGGACAAATTCTTACAAAGGTATAACCTTCCAAGACTGAACCAGGAAGAAACAGAAAATATGAACAGACCAATCACAAGTAATGAAATTGAAACTGTGATTAAAAATCTTCCAACAAACAAAAGTCCAGGACCAGATGGAAAAATGGTACAGATGAACCCGTTTGCAGGGCAGAAGTTGAGACACAGATGTAGAGAACAAACATATGGACACCAAGGGGGGAAAACCGCGGTGGGGTGGGGATGGTAGTGTGCTGAATTGGGCGATTGGGATTGACATGTATACACTGATGTGTATAAAATTGATGGCTAATAAGAACCTGCAGTATAAAAAAACAAAAAAAAACAACTAATACTAAACTTTCTTGGGTTATTTGTATGGAAACATGTTAATATAAATGTTTCAGACATTACATGAAATTTCTAAAAAAAAAACAAACAAAAAATGCCCAATAAATATGTGAAACACATATTCAATCTCACTAGTATTCTAACAACTAGAAAATAAAACAATAGTGAAATACTTTTTTTGCCTAACAAATTGACATCAATTTTTCTAAAATGTAATACATGATTCTAGCAAGAGTATAGTTTCTGAACCATTCTAGACAAAAGTTAGGTGATACGTGGCAGGAGCCTTCATGTCATTTAGTCCAATAATTTCATTTCTTGAAATTTTTCTTAAGGAATTACTTAGGTAGATATTTGAAATACATAACAAGGCTATTACCCACAGTATTTTTAAAGAGTAATAAATTAGAAACTATGTCCAATATTAAGGCATTGGTTAAATAAATTGTGATCAAGCTATATGACTGACTATTATGCAGCCATTAAAATTAGATCTCCAAAGATTTTTAATAGTATTCTCACTATTAAAAATATTCTCACAATATACTGCTGATGACAAAAAATAAACAGAATACAAAACTGCATATACTTTGACATACATGCAAAGAGAAGGCTTATAATGGTTAACTCAGAGTCATGGAATGATGAGTTATTTTTATTTTCTTTATTATACTTTACTGTTATAATCATTTAAAAAGGTAATTTAAAGGTTCCAAAGTGAGGGACAACAGATGTTGGACACTGAGCCTTAGAATTCTAAGTAGGATGGAAAATAAAGTGTTACATGCTCCCAAATGGCAGCTCTCACACATCAACCGGAGACCAGCCATGCACATTATTCCTTTCAGAAGCAGAGCCAGCCAGCACAATGGGCGAATCAGTATCTCACAGTCACGCACCCTTGCCAACAGAGGAGCAGCACAGCGCCCCAGACTCTGAGGAAAAACAGGTTTTCATCCCTGCATTTGGGCCTAGAAAGGATTCTGGGCCTATTGCAGAGCCCTCCAGAGTGAGAAGGGAAGACTTAAGCAACATGAGCTTTAATTAAACTTTAACATAGGAAGAAGAAACTAATTGGAATGGCTGAAGAATATGCTAGATAAACACATCAAACATAGCACAGTTCACAGTACAACATTTTTTCACTTGACCAAAAAAAAATTAATTTTGATACAAGCTCCTAGAAGGAATACTCATTTCAAAGTGAGTTAGGGGTACCTGATGATAACTTTGTCAATAAACTAATAGAAAGTTAGCTTTATGGCAGCAAGGATGTTTTGTTCATTGCCATATGTCCAGTCCCGAAAACAGTACCTGACTTCTAGTAGGTACTCAACAGATAATTATTAAATTAAGGTTGGATCAAGAGAATTACTATAAACCTTTATATTCTCCATTTAGGTTAACTGGTTTATCACTTTTATATCATAGGATTTGAACTCACAACCAACCAGAGCCAGGTTTGGGGAAATAACGAACACATCTTGTACACTGGAGGGAATGTTACTTTAAGGGAAAATCAGAATCTCAAAGTCTAACGTGAATCATCCAAGGACACACCTCAGATTGATAGCAGAACCAAAGTGGAGGGCTCTTTCCTCTCCCTTTCCCACACTGAATGCAAGCATCAGATGCTGCCACACGGGTGACTTGGCAGGTGGAGGCATGGTCCATTGGGCCAGCTATAAAGCTTCTCACAAAACATGACCACCCACCATATTACCCCACACTGTCTACACCCAGGACTTGCCATTTTCATATTAGTAACTCTAAATCTTAATATGGGTGACATTACTCCTCTCAAGACTAATGGCAGAGATCCTTTTTCAAGTCGGTTGCCAAGTGATTTTGAAATCAGTTCAAGGAACGTCATTTCTGAGGATGGTGAATATCTCAAGCCCAATAGACTTCCTGCTCTTTGTAATTATGTTGTTCATCCTTGAAGTCTCTGTATTTGACATTTTGCCATTGTTGGCTCATTAAATAAATTACTTATTAAAATAAAAGAGCATCCCTGCAGTAAGTGCCTTGCCTGCTGACATCCAGCTGAGGAATGATGCCAATAGGTTTTCAGCTTTGATTGTACGAGTCAGCTTGGCTGGAGCCGCCAGCGCCCCAAGCAGTCCCTACAGAGGCTGGAGCACAAAGAAAGGGCACAGGATGAGGGCATGGGGTACATAGCAAGGCTATCTATGCTTACAGTTAAGGGTGACACTTTTACAAATTGGGGGCCAAAAACTGAATATGCCATCGCAGGCCACTTACTGTTCTTAGTGAAAATCTGTGATTTAGGATTACCTTTTTTTACATTCAAGAAGAGGAGCTAGGCAGATAGAATGGTGGGATCTCTCAGAGAACGATGCTGACTGTAGCCCACCAGAGAGACAGTATCACAACACCATCATGAACAAACATCAAGGTAACAGAAAGACTTGAATTCCCTCGAGGACCTCTCACCTCAAAACTTTTTTTCCAAAACTAAAATTCAAGCAGTAAATATAATATATTAAGGATGAGATGCCCCCACCCCCTTCAGCCTTTCTCCTGTTTCCCTGGATGTGAAGCAGCAAATGTAGGTTTCCGTGATTCTGTGCAAGGAAAATTGGAGCAGATAAGGTCTCAGCTGGGCTGGGAATATGATAAATATTTTCATGGACTGCTGAGTCTCAGTAATTGAATACTTTAATGAAACTTGAGCTCCCTCCTCATAACTTCTAACACCCATTTAACCCTTACAACTTTGTTTGGGCAATTTTTTAAACAAATGAATGTTTGATCCTGTAGAATCTTTTCTTTTTATTTTCAAACAGATGACCCAGTAGTAAATTGATAATGGCTCCTAATAGAGAAAGAACCATTGCTTTTTCCTACTGCCTTTAGACTCACTAATAAAGAGAATTTCTTTCCTATATCCACTCAAAATGAAATTATCATTAATTAAACATTAGGCACTAAGGAAATGCCCACTAGAACTTTCACACTTCTCTCCCACCATCCTAGCCTACCAGTTCCTCTGCTAACATACTAGGCAGAAAGATGTCTCTTCCTATTGTACCTAAACAAATCAGTGTACAGGGAAGTGATTTATCATTCATGAAAAGCAATCAGATTGCTTGGGGCTGACAGCTGTTTCCAAAATGCAGCTGAGAAACAGACCTTTGGCAAAGTGTAAAATTTGGAACAAAATCATATTACTGTACTTCAGCTGGCAACAAAAGAGGTTGACAGTGAGCTTAATAAACAAAATACCATGCAGCCCAAAATGTATCAGCTAATCTACATTTATGAACAAAAAAATGATCACTTTCCCCATTTTTTGTAAGTTACTTTCAGTCAAACAAATCACCTAGGAAAAGTAAAATACTCTCTTTAGAATTTTTTTTTTTAAGATTTAGGCAAATTTTTGGTAAAGACTTTTTTTTCACACAATTCATTATGGGAAATGGACCAGGAAAAAAATTGATGAAACATATATAGAGGTTAAAGAGGGACACAGCTTTTACTAGAAAAGGAAGAATTCCAGTATATTCTGGCCTCCAAGCCATAATGGATTTCATTTCCCTTGTTGAGAATGCTTTCCCATATCTCTCTGCCTGTCTAAGATCTAACTGTCCTTCCAAACAAAATATAGATCCTCATCCAACCTCCAAAATGCTACAATTCTGAGATGATTTTCCTGACCGTTCTGACCCTCGGTGTTCTCACCTTCCTTTGAAGTCTTGGATCGTTTCTTTCAGCAGCCCACCACCCTGCTCTCCTTCCCCTGTGTCCCCTCATCTCTCTAACCTCTTTCTTTCCCCCATCCCACTCCCCATTCAATTACATTGAAGCCTTTGCCCTATCCAAAGAAAAATGTGTCTTTTTCATACCTCCACATTTCTTTAAACACTGATTCCTTGGCAAAGAAATGTCCTTCACCCCTTCTTCCTGCCCAATCATACTGCTTTGAGACTAGTTCAAATGTCCATTTCTTCCTTCATTCAGTAAACATTTAATGAGCTTCGATGAGGATGCCTGCCCTGAAATAATGGCTAGGCGTTAAGATATGAAGAAGACACAACCTCCATTTTAAAGACACCCACATATTCTTAGTATAAAAAACCCAAATCCTTAACCTCTTTTAATATCACCATGTCATGCAGCCCCTGACGCTCACTAGCATCACCATCTGTCACTCCTCCCTTACATCCATGGGCTCCAGCCACATCAGCTTTCTCTCATATTCTCAAACTCTCCACACTCCCTCCAACTACAGGACTTTACACATGCCATTTCCTACTGTCATGCGTTCATCTTTGTATAACTCCTGCTCTGCTCTACTTCTCAGCCCTCACATTCTTCTCTTAGGAATATCTTCTTCAAGCCTTTGGAAAGGTCCAGTTCTCTTAAGTACTCTTACAGCACCACGTAAGTCTTCAAAACCATCTGGCAGTTTTAATCTTACAATTGTGTATTTGCTTCTTTGTTTAATGCCTGCTTCTTCCATAAGGCTATACGCCACATTGAGCATAAACTTTGTGTCAGTTTACCAGTAAATCCTCAGGACCTATAACACTGTAAATGTTAACGTTCAATAGATATTTGTGGAATAAGTGACCCAAAAAATGGATATGTGAAATAAAAAGTCCAGTGGGCAAGGTAACAACAAAGCCCTTTATCATGCAATAGAATGTATGATGGAGGGGAGCCGAGTATGATACAAGAGCCCTGAGAAGGGCCTGATCTAATAGGGTCCACGGATCATTTTTATGGAAACAATTTCTTCTATCAGACAGATGGTCAGAAGTCAGATTGAAATCTAGGGGTGAACAGGAAATGAAGCAGTAGACACAGTAAGTGAAGGCTCTTCTTTCAAGAAGTTTAGATGTTGGATGGCTAGAGGGAAAATCTATAATGGAAAGGATGATTTTTTTTTTTTTTATGAGGGACTGAAAAATATGTATGTGCTGATGGAACAGTTAGAGAGATGAAGAAGAGACTGCATAATTACCGATTCTAGATTCCTAGAGATCTGGAGGGAATAGGAAGTGAAACAGAGGTAAGAGGAACTATCCATAGCAGGCAGAGGGACCTCTTTTTTATTAGGTAGGAGACAGGGATGTTAAAATGTATAGAATTCAACATTCATTCAACAAATATTTATTGAGCATGTACATGTAAGGAGTGTAGAGTATGTCTGCAGAGGGAGTGGAATGGGTTTCAAGAATAAAGAGGGTAAGCCTTATTGAGAAGGTGACAACTAAGCAAAGACATAAAAAAGAAAAGTGGGTTCGCCATGAAAACATCTGGGAGAAGAGTGATTCGGGTAAAGAAATCAGTTGGTTTAAAGGCTCTGAGGTAGGAACATGCCTAGTGTTTAGAAAGAAGACCAGAAGTTGATGGTGTTGCATACTAATGGTTTCTAAATTTTCTTTGTGAAGCAAAGAAAGTTATCTGCTGACAGAGGAGCTGAGGCTGGGTTGAGAAGAATAGTAAAAGTTTGTATTAGCTGCTACTGAGAATAGAAGAGGGAACTTACATGGGATGTGTAAAAGGACTTCTGGCAGTACTGAAGATTGGAGAACAAAGTTTGAAGTTCATGTATCTACATGGGGACTCCATAGTCCAGTCCTAAGAGCTAAGAAGGAAAAAAAGGTGAGCTGATCCAAAGAGAGGACAAAGCCCCAAGAAACTGGGAAGACAACGATTCCTGTGATGGACTGTGGAGTTGGAAAATAAAAGAAGTGATGACCAAACTAGAAAAGATGCACTCAGTAAAATGGAGAAAACCTTCTTGTTTCCCCAGATCTGCCTAAGAGCTAGTCCCTCCCTCTTGTGCTTCCATAGCAAGTTCCACGTACATCAATCGCCATATTAATTATGTCGTACTAGCTTATGTTCACATGTAAGAACACTTTACTCTACTTTGGATTTCTCCCACAGCTTTGCCCGATGCCTGATCAAGATTAGGCACTTAGTATGCATTCACTGAGTTACACAGTTAATTAAATAATATATCATTTATGTTCTGCTATCTTTTATAATTATTTATCTTTCCATGTATATGACCTGTCTTCTCCACTGTATTATGTAGGTTAAGAAGAGGAATCA
Source organism: Balaenoptera acutorostrata (assembly GCF_949987535.1). Classification (NCBI taxonomy): domain Eukaryota; kingdom Metazoa; phylum Chordata; class Mammalia; order Artiodactyla; family Balaenopteridae; genus Balaenoptera; species Balaenoptera acutorostrata. Next base: position 51,310,230 of record NC_080071.1, on the reverse strand, counting down.
TGCCTGTACTTCTTTGTTTCCCTAGGAGGGTGCCCTAGAAATAGAAGAAACTCAATAATTTTTGTTATTGCTGTTGAAGGGGGAAAAAATGATTAAGACAGTATAAAGTAAGGTCAATTTCTGGAGTTCTCTCTCCCTGAAGCAGTCATAAACTTGTAGTTGAGTAATTGTAAAGTTTTTGAGATGAGAGCAGAAAAATGATGTAATCAGAAGAACTGCAGTGACAAGTGTTGAAAAAGATGATCCTGGAGATAAATGGCTCCTTGTGTCTCCAACATCACCAAGTACTTCTAGAAAATTATTTCCCAGGATAGAACCATCCCTGGGGTTAAGAAGGGCATTTTACAAAATCATCACAGCTTGATGGAACTACCCTTCAGGACAATGATTTTCCAATCATTGTATGAATATCCTCAGGGGAATTGAGGGTGATTCTGGAGATATGAGGAGCCCCAGGGTAAACAATGGTGTATTTCTAAAATATTACTAGATGTCAAATTAAAACATTATTAACATAAAAGAAATGCAGCTATATTATGAGATAGAATATAAATTTTGAGTGAATTTTAATGATATATATGTAATTCTGTAAGCTCATTTGGCCTCTCCTTCTAGACCTACTGCATGATACTGGGATCAGAGTTGGAGGGCAGGAGGTGGTATTCACTTTCCTTAACTATTCTAGCACTTCATTAGGTGAGTTTGGGAACTATTGTATTATCATTACCAGATTCTTACTGGTTTCATTCAACATCAAGCAACTTCTTAAGACAACTGAATTTTTAAGTGTGTATTACCAGCAGAGAGAAAGTGCCCTATGAAGACGACTTTCTACTCCCAGGCCAAGCATATCCCTTTCAATAAGCACATAAATTGTTCTCCAGGTACAATACAATCTTATGTGAGTACAGGCAGTGCAAATCAAATAAACACAAAACATTTCATTTACTTGTCCCCCCAAAAACTTTAACTAAAATGTTTATTTTGTTAACCCAATGTAGAGCCAGCCCTACATCCACAAATTCACCAAACTGGAAAAAGAATGGCTAGATTCCATGCTTCAGCATGAATACTGCAATGGTATTAACCCAAGTGTTTAGTAGGCTTTTTCTCTCCTTCATACACTAATTTTCTACTTCTGTGTTCATGGTCTTACAGTAAGTGTGCCCTCTACCGTAATCTTAAATTGTACTTAGCACTAGGTATATATAAATTATAAATTAAAATATAAATAGAAAAGTTGAATCTTTGAGGTAGAGAATAAAAGGGAACATGGACAGTTCACAAACCATCCTTCTTCACAAACCATCCATGGCCACCCTTCAAAACTCTTCCATCCACAAGCCCCAGGAGAAGGGGATTCGTACAGGTAGAAGTACACCTTCTAATGTGGTTTTACCCGCTCAGAGAAAAAAATGTATAAAGAAAACAAAAAGAGAGAGATTTACAATGTTATTTTTTATGCAACAAACTCCACCAAAAGCCAAGAGTAAAGAATAAAGGGTACCTGGGGATAACTTCTTAAAAACTTATAATTAATTTATTGTATTGACTCTCAAACTCCTGCTTTCTCCCTAAAATATTTACATCTTTAAAATTCAATATTCAAACATATATGTGGATTTTATCTAAAGTAAATTAAATTTAGATGAGTTTGCATTTATGTTTCTTTAATCCACTTATATATTTATTATTTGATCATCAAAACATTAGCTAATGATTTCCAAGGATTGGAGTGTACAAGTAGGCTTTTTATGACTCTCGTGAAGTTTTGTGTTGTTTTTTTTTTTTTACTATCTTGATTATTTGAATGTTACTCATTTTAATCAAATCACTTAATTCAATTGCCAAATGAGTTATTTTCATGGAAAGAGCTAAAATATATTTAAAGGAAACCACAATAAACTTAACATTTTTTCTCATTGGTCTTAATATGGAAACAATTTAAAGCCAATTTGGTGTTGGTTTAGATATTTTTCAATCAGCATGATAAACTAAATTATTCAACAACAAATACCCGGAAAGCTTTCCCTCTACATAATTACCCAGGTTAAGCAATCAAGGCACACAGTCCCAGAGATCTCCTATCCAATTTACACTAAGATTTGGTTTCAGAAACTCTGCTTCCTTTCATACTTTTTCTCTCTCAAAAGCCCACAGCATAGTTTTCAAGGATTTTCACTGCCAACTGCCTTTCCTTATTCTTAAAGTACACTTCTTCATGGAGTACTTACTAGTATTTTTCCTCAATTATCTTTCCCTATTTCAGGTTTACCTAGAGGGGTTTACTACCAGGTATCCTTCTTCCTAGACAAGCACAACATAATCCTAACAGCTGCCCCAACGGTCTCGAAAAAGCCCAAGGTGTTCGGAAAGTGCCTGTGTGTGCTCAGTATAATCTGAGTTTCAATCTTTGGCTTTGATTCTACACTCTCTACACAGCACCAGATAAAAAGAGACATGTAGAAAGTCCCTGTTTAAGCTAACCTCCTCTATGTAATTTCACTTGAATTATTTCAAATTGGATTTCTACTTTAACATGCATTTGCATATTTATTATTGGGCTCAGAAGTAAACTGCTGTAACTGCCTCTGAACTCTCTTTAGTCATCAGCAAGGAAAGAGTAAAATACAATTAGATTTTTACACAGATGAATTTGTTTATTAAAGCATAATCTGAAATGGATGCAAAAGATTCCCAGAATTAGGAATCACATCTCGAGTATAAAGCCTAACTCCTGTTTACAGGTAGGTGCCATGGGCCAGTTCAAATCTCACTCAGCCTTTTCTGCTCCCAGCCTAACATGAGCAGACCTCGGTCAGTAGAGTCGAAGACAGTAAATGTAATTGTCCCTCCTTTCCTCTACTGTATTCATGACAAAGATAGGACATGGACACCTTGCGGCGGGGGTGGGGGGGGGTGGTCCCAGAGATGTGCAGTGTCCAAGGAGACCAACGGAGAAACCAAGTGAGACCAAAAGAGGGAAAAACAAGTTTTTCCCACCCTTACCTCATTCCTCCCTTCCTGCACCAACACATATAGTACCTCCTATGCCTTGCACTTAATGGAGGTGTTCAATAAATGTCAAATTAGCAAAATAAGCAGGCAGGTAAAAGCAGAACCACTCTTAGGCCCAGGTAAGAGGAACCCCAACTTTAAAGGATGCCACACTCAACAGGGGTTCCACTCAGGCTGTCCTTTAGCTGCATCTCTCCCCTTGGGGTCAAGAGGACATGCCTACTGGGAGCCGGTACCCATCCCCCACACCGACCATGCTCTGGGAGTGGAAGACCTTAAAATTCCCTGCCTGAATAACCTTGAGCCAGTTCCTGCCTAGGCCTCCCCCCAGGGCCTGCCCTCCCAAGGGCTAACCAAACTGGTGTGCACACTTCCAGGGTGGCCAAGGGGCAGCTGACCGGCAGGAGTGGGGGAGTGGCCTTGGACAGAGATTGGACCTGCAAGCTCTATAACGTGCACGTATGGGAGGCCCCTCCAAGAGCTGAAGGAGCAAGAGGTGGGAGAAGAAAAAGCGGCAGCTGGGTGCAGGGTACCAGGAGTGGACTCTCCCAGAACTACCATATTCTAACTCAAAATTCTGAAGAGTCTTGAGAATTCTAAATTCGAACACTTCTCCCTCATTACAAGGGTGTATGTGTCAATGTAGGAGGACAGAAAATATTTCAACAGCTTGTAAGTTTGTTTTACAATTTTTAAATACTTAGACATATAGTAGATAGACTTCATTTGTACTCTTGCCCCAGGCTCCATGAATGTTAGAAGTTAGGTTCTCCTATGCAGGAGAGGGAAAGAAAGAGGTGGGAGGAAGAAGGGTAGAAAGCAGGAGAGAAAGAGGTAACAATGAGCTGCTTACCAGACAAGGATTTAGGTATGTTATCTTGATAGACTGTACTCAGTGCCCAGTAAAAATGCCTGGAATATTTCAGGTGTTTAATATAAATTTAGCGAATGAACAATCAATCAATCAATAATGAGGAAACCAGGCTAACTTTGCTGCAGTCACAGTTATGACCAAACTAGGGATAACAAACCTTTCCAATATGCCAACTACTTATTCAGGCACCTGACCTCAACCTCAAGAATGGAAAAGACAAAATTGGTAACTAATCTGTTGTACGTATGCATAAAACTCTCCTGACAGATCCACAAAGCCTGTCACCAGAGAATGAATTGACCCCCAGGGAAACATCCTCACATCTTAGGTTTCAGGCAGACCAAATAATCAAAACAAACAGGAAGGCCAGCTTCAGGACTTCTGAAATTGTACCCAGGCAAGATGAAAACCTTAAACTTGGCAAGGACAATGAAGCTAAAGAAGGAGTCAGATGTTAGAAGATTTCAAAGGGAAAACTGATGTGATCACTGAACGTGGCTAGTAACACTGCTAATTCAGATATACTGGCTTAAACACTTAAAAATTCTGTTTTTGTACACAAGCATAATTGAGTTAGAAAGCGTGTTCATCTTTCTCTCCTCCTATCTCCTATACCCCACCTCCATTTATGTACACAGTGGTTCTCAATCCTGCTCCTCAAACCTAGAATCACTTGGAAGCATTTAAAAAACACCAGTGCCTGGGCCCCACCTATAAAAATTCTGATTAAACTGAGAATAGGGCCTGGGAATTGGTATTTTTTCAAATTGGTCCAGGCTATTCTAAAATGTAATCTAGGATCAGAACTACTGAGCCCCAGGGAGTACAGCTATTTGGTTCATTAACCTGATAACAGTATTCTCTACCTGGAGGGGAAAAAAAAAAAAAGTCTAGAAAGGAGTGAAGATTCTCTGAGGAGGTGACCTGAAAAGTACCAATCCAAGAGGATGGCTATTATTACAACATAGGTATTTGGTTTCCAGTTATATCTCCTTGCTTTTCATCATTGAAATAATTCATTCGGTGCTTGAATGACTTGCTTCCAAATTTTTCAAAATCACTGATTTGTATTTCTATTTTCCAGAATAGTAACTATCCGTTCATATTTAGACTCATCTGAATGTTCAATGATATTCTCCATTCTCTGAGCCATACTCATAGTAAGAATGTTTAACAGATGTTGAATAATATCACCCTTCTCTGCAGATTAAAAACTTCAGTGAGCATAAGAATCTGGAGGGTGTTTGATAAAATTCACATTCTAAGCTCCACCCAGAGTTCACATTCAGTAAATCTGCCAAGGGACTTAGAGATTTGCATTTTTAACAAGTTCTTCAGATGATTCTCCTATTGGTGATTAGCAGGCAACCCTTTGGAGAAGTACTGCTCTTGGGGCACTGGGATCAATGGATAATCGCTAGACATGGAAGATTTTTTCACTTTCTACCACACTCAAGCATTTTGTAAGACAATGGCACAGACATTCCAGTTCTACCACTCCTAGGAAATGGATTACAAATAGATTGAATTCCCTTACTGTTGATAATCTTAGGAAATACCACCTGTTTCAGAGTCTATGTTATATGCAAACCAACTCATGAAATCCTGGTAAAAAGACTCAATTTTATGTGAAATCCTTGAGCTGATTCCTTACCTTATTATCTTTTAATACAGGACACAATACAAGTTAATTAATGATAATCACACATATGTCAAAAAGTTTTGAGCTCAGCTTACAATATCTTGACAGTCATGCAGGATTCTACTGTCATTTCCTTATATTTGAGGGCTTTTCCTCAATTACAGAGGGTAAATACCAAACTTGGTAAGGCACTATTTGATCTTCCTAAAGCCATATGGTTTGCTTCCCAACCCCTTGGTTCTTTTACATTGTTGAGAATTAGTTGCCTGATGACTTTTTCCACTCATTTCCCATGTTATCAATGCAAACTGATACAATTTATGCTTGCTATCTTGCAGAAAACTGTCCTTCATGATTTCTCAAAAGCAAATGCTGACAGCTGTACAGTGACATCTGCAAGTGTTAAGTGTGTCCTAGGTTCAAATAGCACTTCATGATTTTTTTCACTTACTCTGTACAACAATTCTATGAGGTAGGTAATATTATCTCCATTTTACAGGTATGGAGAGCAAGATTCAGAGGCCTTCTTTTCCCAAGGTCACTCAGTAAGTAAGCAGTTAAACTGAGACTAGATTCCGGGTGTTCTGAATATTCATCCAATTCTCTTTCCACTGCATTACACCGCCAATCATCTGGTCCTGCTAGCTCCACTGTACCCAGACATTCCAGGTACTCTTTAATTACTTCTTTCCCAGTCCTAGGTGGCCGGCCAATCTCCTCTCACAGCTGAGACTCGTTCTAGCCAAGTATTCATATTTATATAAAAGGCAAAAATGAAAACTACATTAAAATCTCCTGCCATTTCACTGTCCTCTATCATTACCTTTTCCTTTCCTGTCTATCTAAGGGTGGTATTTTCCTGGTCATCCTCTTTTGTCTATTACATTCATCATCTCTAAGTATTAGAATTGGCCACAACTGTGTGGTTGGCACCATGCTAGGTGCTACTGTGGTCACACAACAAAATGACAGTCTCAGAGTGCCAAACTCACACTGGCAATGGCTGATTACAGGAGGGGAAGGAGATGTGTGCAGGAGGAGTTGGGCCAAAATTAACTCATAGAAGTGTGTGCTTTGACAACGACCAGGTGCAGAATGGATGGCTAGGAGGCAGAGGTAGGAGATTCTGCTCTCCTAGTCCCCAAAGCCTGGCTGCTACTCTGTACCATTCCTAGGAGTGGAGATAGAGGTTCATAAATGTGATTACTACATGTGCTGCCAATCACCAGACAGTAATGGCTGCTGAGATAGGTACCCACTCTGGGCTTCTTGGGGAAAGTCCTCTCTGGCTCACCTTGGATACCTTGGAATCAGTCTTCCCCTCACATCACCAGCTATCTACCATAATGTATTAATTTTAACCACTGTTGGACTGTATTTCGTGTCCAATTGTTCAAGTTCATTTGTAGCAAGACCTCAACATTTGAAGACGGTTACAATTTTAGCCAATATAAACTAATCAATAAATAGTTATTGTGCATCCATGATATATGTGAAAGTCACTGTGCTCAGGATAAAGGAACAGATAACAAGACACAGATGGTTCCTGTGATCATGGAGCTGACAATCCAGCTATCTCAGAATTCTAGTTATCATATGCAGAGAAACTTTCACATAACTGTTTCATCCACTTCCCATCAGTATATAGTATGGAATCCTATGTCTAGTGAAGTGGAATTTTTACTTTAATATTCCAGTGCCCAGAGAGTCTGTTTTAATGGGTGTTGGGGGAAAGCCTGAGCATTGACGTTATTTGAAAACTCCCCCAGATAACTCAGTATGTTGCAAGGGTTGAGAACCAGCTTTGTTCCAGTGTTTCCTGCCTCTGCTGGGTCCTAAGAATCGCATGGGGATATCATTAAAACTAGGCCCCAGACCGACTATATCAGAATAATAGGGCTGGGAGTCTGTATTTTAACCAGCATTCTGTAATGTTTATAACAGGACCAATTTGGGAAATGCTGATTTTTTGTCAAAAATAAAATAAAACTTGTCAATTGAAATGTGAATCAATCCATCATAAATTCTAATTTTTAAGTTAAAGTTTAAAAATTTGTAATCAGCTTTTCATTATTAATGAGCCAGAATTTGCCTTTATAATAAATATTATACCACTGTTTTAGGAAATGTCAGAATGAAGTGGAATTAAAATAAATATGGTCCTATATGTTGCTGGCCTTTAAAGAGCCAAATAAAAAATGGACTTTGTCCTGGCATTAACACAATTACAAATCAGTTTGTTAAAATATGTTTGGATTTAGAACATCTGATTTCTTGATCACAAACTAACCTAAACATTTCTTATTAAATGAAATTTAGTCATAACTGGAAATATTTGAAGAAAAGCAGTCATCCAGAAAATTAAGGTCAACCAAAAACAGATGGCATTTATGAAATAGGGCGTTGAATTCTCTGTTATGCCAAGTAAAAAAATAAAACAAAATCTGTGTTAGAAGGCAGTCCTTTTGAAATTTATATGTCTTATCTGGGAATGCATATATATATTTTTTAATAACCCAGACTTTTTAAATAGTAGCAGGCCTTTCATGTTTCCCTCCAAGGCGTCTGTCATTTGAAAATAAAGTTCCAAGAAGCATGGTTTTTGGAGGAAATATATTTTCATGTCACAAATCAGCTAGGACTTCTTAGAGCCCATTACATATACTACATTTCCATTACATCCATTAGAAAGAAGGCATCTTTTTTGTTTTCTTACTATAGCCTTTTAAAGAACTTTATTTTCACCCTAGTGCTACTTTTGGAGAAAAACTTTTCCCAATTATGACGCATAAGGGGAAAAAGCATGTTCTCAAGTCTCAGCTGACTAAGCCATCTAGACTCCCAGAAAAAGGCAGGGAGAATAAATGACACTGGCAAGGGAACCAAATGGTTTTGCTGATGATAAAAATAACAGATACTATCCTAGGGCAGCAAACACAATGAAGCAAATGGTTGCTGCTGTAGAGCTTTTTCATCGTTCATTTCCACTACAACTTTCTATCTTTCAGATATAATGAGTAACCCAGAATTTTTCATTTACCAAGGCAGAAAACCTCTTTCTAGGGCACTGGAATGTGAAAGGCATGAATAAAGATGAAGAAATGGGCATTTTCATTTTGACTGGAGCTAAGTAGTTTAAAAAATGATAATGGGATTGAAAATGTATTTAATAAAAAATTGTGCTGTGAATAATAAATCAGGTATTGTAATTCTGACATTAAATCATTTTCTAGAATATCTGTTTTTCAGTAGAATATGAGCTCAAAACTAAGAACTAGAAAATACATTAGACATTTTTCTATCCTGAATGACATTTTTTCTTCTTCGTAGAAAAAATAAAGGGCAAAACCATGCCCTAAATTGATATTTATGGATAATGTTTTGTATGGTTTTAAAATTAAATGTATTGTGAAATGCTTTACAAATATTAATTCATTAATCACTACTAAATTCCTTTGTAGATTACAGCAAAAATGCTATTAAAAGAAGCCATACCCTTGTCCCGTCTTCCAAATGGCTTTTCCTACACTGGGCTCTACAATGAAGAGCTGTATATTTCATGATTATTCAAGTTCCTAGGAAGAATTTGGTCTTTTCCTGACTAATGATACCATTTGGTTCCAAACATCTGATATCCAAGTTACAGAATAAATGATTCACAGTATGGATTTATTCCAACATAACTTGCTCTCAAACATTTGTTGACATCTCACTGAAATCAAATGATGTGGAAAGTTACTCATGTTATATTATTAAATAAAATAGCAATTTATCAAGTACTACATGGTACCAAAACGTGTAAATATATACCTATAGCTACAGCTGTTGATATGTCTGAAAAGAATTATAGTTGCTTCATGCTTGTTTCCACAATGAACATGGCTCACTATTGTAATTTAAACGTATTTATTCATGGTATATATTGGTGAGATATGTATCTGGTGAGATAAGAGATAAAGAAGGTAGTCAAGATTATCACACTTAATTGTATTTAAATAAATTCTTAAATAAACAAAATATCAAGACCACAAAACTGGAGTTAGATTTGTCATCAGAATTTCCAAGACCCTGATTAAGTCTTTCCCCCTCTGTTCACTCAGCACCTAGGCTCCTTCATCTCCTCGCAAACATTTGAGACCACCCAGTGCCCTCTGGATGTGTGCTGGATACCTGGGAGTGCCCAAGGTTTACCATCTTTCCCACAACATGGGCAAAACAAACCTGGATCCCAGCCTCAAGGAGTTTAGAAGAAAAGAGAAGCCATGTTCACAAATAACAACCAGAAAAACAATACGGGATAAGTGCCTTGAAGAGAATAAAACCGTGGTGTTATGAAACTTTAACACCTTCTTCCTATGTGTTTGATTCCACTGCCCACCCCTTCCGCCTTGGATATCTTCACTGTCTCTTCTTTTACACCTTCAGTCTCTGCCAGCTCCTGACCTCAACTGTGACACCCTCTCTAGTTTTGTTCCGCTTTCTCCCCTCTTTCCCGTCAAGAAATTTCTGTCTAAGCTTTCTCAAAATAAATATGCATTGTCTTTTTCTCTTTTATTTTACCCCTAGTGACTAGAATACCAACACAAGAACCGGAACATGCTGCCTGGGGATTGTTTTCTTTGCAGAGTTTTACACTCACTCCCACCAATTTCCTCTATGACGAGGGTAACTTCAGAAATATAGCTCAATCATTGTTAAATGTTCTAGTACATTTAAGCTGATCATAACGTATCTTCATGACGTTTATATTCATCGATCCAAAATAATGAAAAACTTTGAGCCCTGTTTGCTGGGGGAGGGGTTGAGAAGAGAAATGGGAGAAGGCCTGTAATTTTCAGGTAACGTTTTGAGTTAAGAGAATAGTATAAACTGACTATTGTTTAAATACTGAGCCATGCAACTTGTTCAGTTATGTAAGATTAAAACAGAAGATTCTCTTTTTTGGTTTTGTTTTTTACCGTAAAAACCTCTAAAGGGGTGGTCAGTTTTTAGATGAAAGGTCGGAGGAAGAAAAGCATGAGAAGGTGAGATATAAAGAAGAGAAGAAAAAAAAAAATCAAGGAATTAGAAAAATAAGGCCTTATAGCATTTCCACCTTCATTTTGAAGTGAAAAAAAAGTAGAAGGGACGTTCAGGTAAAAGGGCTCCTCGCTTAGCCCCACCGCCAGGCCCTCCGCAAGGCTCTCCTCTCCCGAAAGCTGAAGGGTCGGTGCGGCAGTCGAGTAAGCACTTCATTAGGCTCGTCCCACCTTCAAAGTCAAGGCTTCCGCCTTCACAGACACAACACCGGCTCCCACAGAGACGCGGCCGCTCGCTGCACCGGAGCCCGGGAGACACCGGCCTCAGCTCGCCCCACGCCAGCTTCTCCCGCCCGGACCACAGCCCCGCGCGACCCTCTGCGATGCTCGGCCCCAGGAGTCGGGGAGAAGGGGTTATGCGTGGTGTTTGGGGCAAGAGTGGAACCCAGAAGCTACCTTGGGATGTGAGGACGCCACCGCGAGGGGGCTCCGGAAGCTGCTCCCCTTAGGCCCCGCAGGACTCGACGCCTCCCCGCCCTCCAGACCGCGCTCGTCCCGGGAATCCCCGGCATCCGGCCGCCGCCCGAGACGGCTCCCGCGGCTTTGTACTCACTCTGCCCTCGAAGTCCGTCTCTGCAGCTCTCACGTCGGCCAGGCGCTCCCCAGAGCTAAATAAGGGACGAGGCTCGGCCTGAGGGCCGACGGCCTAGTCGACCGGCTGCCTGGACCGTGGAGAGGCGGGAAGAAGCAATATCGACGGCAGCTGCACTCCATCCCACTCGGCGCAGGCGCAGGCGCAGGCGGAGTATCGCCGGCCTCCGGGCCCGTTTTATCCCTTTGCAACAGGGCTTGGAGCTGCCCTCCCAAGGGTAGGCATCTGCACAGAGCTGCAGTCAACAGTGTCCTTCTGGGCCCATGCCCCATATCACAGAGTCAAGCTAAGCCTCGTCCCTTTGAAGAGTCAGTCGGGACCCTACCTCCTGAATAGCCTCTAGCACTTCTCATTTCTTTCCCCACGGAAATTGCATGTGGCAAAGCATGCAAAACAGGAGATGTGAAGGAAAAAGCGTGAGGAAGGAAGAGCGGTTGGTAACAACCAATATTTCCCAAGCAGGGTCTGAGTTCTAAGTTCATACTAGAATGTGTCTGAGTCCGTTTGACAGAGCTAAATATAGTGTGTTCACCACGTTTCTTCCTCCGCCAATTTCAGGAGATGTCTTGGTTGTTCCTCACTTCCACGGCCTTCTTTATGCTGATACGGGGCGTTTGTTGAAGAGAAAAAACCAAGAGGGCCGACAGCTGCAGACCAAGGAAAGGCGTCCACCTGGAAGCTGAAGGAGGCAGTAGGGGAAGGGCAGAGGAACTGGCAAAGCTAGGAGGAGGTGGGGTTCTGACCATTTAGGAGAGCGAACAGAGTTGGGGCCGGGGGAGTGCTGTAGCCTGTGGATAATGGGAATGTTTGCCAGGTGCCATGCAACGTAATTCCAGTTTGCTGTCTCTTCAAAGTACTTCAGGAAAAGCGTACAGGAACTTTATAATTTACTTGGTTTCTTTTAGATTTGACAGAAACAGAAAGACCTAGGTCTAATTCAGGTTTTGGTACATGTGGGATGTCAGGGTTAGTGAGGGGTGTGAGGAGTGAGAGTAGGCAAAAGAGAAAGATAAGACCCAACAGAATATGGTCCTTTAGTCTCCAGAGCTTTAAGAATACTCTCTTTGGGAGATATACCCCTACATTTGCTAGACATTTATTGCTGCCAATTTTCCCCCACTAACAAGAAATGTTCTACCGTGTCACACTAATCTATTTAAAAACCAGAGAACCGTGAAAATTCTGCACAAAAATCCCAGACCCATGACGAAACAAACAGAAATGCTGCTGTATCTACATCCTTTAAAAGTTATCGATGTTCATTATAAAATATTAAATGACTGAGTAAATATTAACACACGTTCTATTGTTTTTTTAATTTCAGTGGAGTTAGGGACTAAAGGGGCAGCAGAAATTCTGTTTCACTGATGTGAATCACTCATTCTGTCCTAAGTACACTCCTACATAATCAAGTTTAACATACTACTCTGTATCATCTGTTTGGGGGGAAAAAAAAACTTTTAATAAGCCACAAATCTAAATTCTAAAAATTAATGTTTTATATTAAAAATGTTATCATACTACAAAAAAATAAATTCATTCTGGGATTAAGGAATTATGGAAATGCAAATAAACCCAAGAGAGAAACAGAGACTGAGAGAGAAATAATTTTTTAAATAGACATCATGAATCTTTTGGCTCATTTTACTTACCAGAGAATTTTGTTCTACTTGACCCTAATTTTACCCTGATCAGAGGAACTAGAGTTTGACTCAGCTGCACTTATGCTGTATCATCATTCAATAGTAATACCCAATGTTAATAGGACACAACCTATACACATGCAGCTGAACTTTGCCTTTCTCTGATTCATTAAGCTCATCTGTTACCAGATTTTAACTTCGCAAATCCAGAACTTTCAGTATCTCTTGCCAAAAGAATTCATATGGACACCAATCTGTCCAGCAGTTCCTCTGCAGGGTATGTCTGCATAATACCCTCTGTTCACTGTAAAGCTTTATTCCTCTGGAAGCTGAAGGTCTTCTGAATCATTATGAAGATGTCTGTTGAACGACCTCTCCTTTAGGGCTCTGATTCATCCCACAATCATCTCCTTCAATCTTTCACTATAATTTCGAATCCTCTACTAATCCTAGGAAATGGAGAAATATGGTCAGGCCATATGTTTCTTTACTGGAAAAAAATATTTGATGAGGTAAGCCTATTTTCATTCTACTTAGTACAGGTGGAAAAAATCATGATTGTATTATTTATTTTATTTTCATGTGTCCTGTTTAGCCTTGAAAAGACAAAAGTGAGAGCTTCCTCCAAGTTTTACCTATTCAGCCACTCACTTTCCAGGATCCTTTATCAGGAAAGCAATTGTATTGGGTAAAAGATGGGAGTCAATGCTAGAAACAAGAAAAGGCAAAGTGTGGGCCTAGCTAAATAAACAATCCTAGACAAGGTATATTAGGGTGCTAGAGGAGGTGGTTAGAGATGAAAAGGAATTCAAAGCTAAACAAGTTTTGGGTCCACAGAGACCATACAATGCTCTGAAGCCAGATGAATGTGATATAACCTGTTGTTTCCTTCTTGCTTGGTTGTCCAGAAGCTGAGAATTATTTATTTATTGTTGACTCACCATAAATATCTCTGTATAATCTCCCTTCCCAGGTTCACAGGGTGTGTGGTAGTAGCCACTGGTGGAAACTGCTGTGGGTCTGGGAGGCCTGAACTGATACTGGGATATGAAACTTCATGCTCATAATTGTAATTCAGGAAGCCATCAGGCAAAGGCAGCACTGTCTGGGGTTGTGATCTGAGTACCAGAAACCAAAATGTGAATATTAATAAATATGGAACTACAAAGACCTCCTGTATTGAGCAGAGCACAGCAGGTAGAAGGAATGTGAGTCCTCAATTCAGTATGGTGCCAGTAGCCTCTAGTATGAGCATTCTGGAAGCAATTGAAGATACTAGTATGGTAAAGCCTCAGTTCTGAGATACTAATAATTTCCCCCTACTTACATGGGATTTTTTTTTTTTTTTTTTTTACATGGGATTTTTGATCATCTCTGCCATGCTCTACTAGAAAGCAAGGGGAACTTCCATGCACACCACTGAAAACTTCCACACACACAGTTGGCAACTTGCAGCACCTGGCAGCTCCTGCTGGCTCTCACAATGTGCCCCTGCAGGTCCTCGTTTACCTATTGTTTGAACAGTTCTCCCCTCCTAGTGGCAAGCTTCCTGAAGGTTCCAATATCTCCATTTTTCCTTAATCTTTTTTTACATTATTCAAATTACTTAATTTTTTTCTTCCAGTTTTATTGCGATATAATTAACATACAACACTATTAGTTTAAGGTATACAGCATAATGATTTGACTGACATACTTCATGAAATGGTTACCACAGTAAGTTTTGTGAACATCCATCATTTCATATAGACACAAAATAAAAGAAAAAAAATTTTTTTTCTTGTGATGAGAACTCAGGATTTACTGTCTTAACTTTCATATAAAACATAGAGCAGCGTTAAGTATATTAGTCATGTTGTACATTACAACCCTAGTACTTATAACTGGAAGTTTGTACCTTTTGACTGCCTTCATCCAACTCCCCCTCCCCCCCACTCTCCTGCCTCGTTCCAGAACTTTTTAAAACCCTTTGTTATGGACCTTACAAAAAAGTCAATATTTTCACATTAATGACATATATACACTACCATGTGTAAAATATATAGCTAACGAGAACATGCTATAAAGCACAGGAAGCTCAGCAAGGTGCTCTGTGACGACCTAGATGGGTGGGATGGGGGGGTGAGGTGGGAGGGAGGTCCAAGAGGGAGGGGATATAGGTATACATATAGCTGGTTCACTTCATTGTACAGCAGAAACTAACACAACATTGTAAAGCAATTATACTCCAATAAAAAATAAAATAACCCCCCCCAAAAAATAATAGTAGACTTGACTCTCCCCAGATAAGTTTTGACAATTTTCCTCTCCGCTACTAGTATATGGATAGCTACAGAAATGTATTTACAATTACCTTTAAGCTAAAGTCACATGACTACTATTGGGCCCTAGAATAAATAGTTACTACTGATGAGGATATGGGATGCTCTAAACCCAGAACTTGCAGACTATGAAGCCATGATCTGGGCAGCACTGTTTTGGACTGAATAAGGTCATTGATGATTAATGCAATAATAATAGCAAATATCTGCATAATGTTTTTTATTTTATAAAATACTTCTACAATACTCAGTATGTCAACTAAACCTCCATTACTAAAGTAGTGGAGCAGAAATTCTTATTTCCTATTTAGGATGGGGAAATTGAGATTCTGGGAGATTACGTGACTTGCTCGGGTAATTGTTTCAACAAGTTTTGTCAGAGCAGTGACTCAGAACCAGGACATGTGACTCCAAATCAAATGTTCATTCAGCCATTATATGCTGGTGGCCTTTTCCTGTCTTGAGCCTACATGAGAATTAAAGTCACAAACGAAAGGGCACTAACCATTTTCTGGCATTACTGAGCAGGTGAATGTCACTGTTGATGCTTTCGGTCTTACATCTTTATAGTTGTTTCATAAATGCCTGGTCTTTACATCTCCTAAATGCTTTTCATATATAATAAATGTTAGAGACAGTGGTTGGTCATTGTCATTTCACTTCTTAATGATTTGATGGAGAAGGTACAAGTGGCCTGTGTATACTTGATTCAGAAGTCAGCTTGAAGCAGTGAGTCACTACAAAAATAAGCATTTAGCCATTGTATTCATTCATTTTAGGCAAGGATGCTACTTTATCATTTACCCCTTCTTCTTTGGAGCTGATAAAGTAATGGATGACTCTTCTGACTGCTAGTCATCATGGAAGAGGGATATGTTATTGCTTTTTACATTAATCAGAGCTATGGTTATGTTGGAGGGAACATGGATAAACTCTCTATCCCAGAAGCCCCAAACAGGTCTCTGGGACTGTCTCCTTTTATGTTTGTTTAAAACAGTTAAGGATGATGTTGGGTCACCCTTTGAGAAGGCCAGGATGCAAATGCTCTGCTTTACATCAAACTTGTGTGCTCAGAGCTCGTATTAACTCCAGCTTCTTTCAGCGCAAAATAAAACGGAATATATTGAGTATACACAGACTAGTCCTCCACCAGTTCCTCTCACTTTCGTGCACGGCCTTCACTCCTCCAAAATATCTTTCCTCCAGACTAGATGAGACGGTATCATTCTTTTTAAATATAAAGACTTCTTTTCAATGTTAAAAAAAAAGTCTAGATTCCAAAACAATAATTGTAATTAATTGTAATTGTTATCTTGTATATTGTAAGAAAATACAGAATAAAAAAGGCTTCAGTGAATTAAATAATAGGTTTAAAAAGAAAACTTTGTTTTATTCACCATGGTATTCTGAATACACTTTTGAAAAAAGTAGTATGTGTATGCAAGACATATTTATGTTTCATCTACACATGACTTTACAGTCATCCTCCCACCCACACATCCCTCCCACAACTGATCTAGAATTTTTGTTTCCCAGATTGTTCCATTGTCAGAGCAGTCTCCATAGCTCAATCTTCTCTTCAGGTAGAGAGATCATCCTTTATGCAAGAGCAAGGAGCTGGTATGAATTCATCCATCCCTTCAGCAGACATTTGAGTACCTCCTCTCTAAGTGCCATGCTAGACCTAGGTGGCGTGATTTCTGGGGATGCCTGTCCACCCACCCACTCATGTCTGAAATTGTGCTAGTCAGAACTGCATTCCTTTCCTATCAACCTCAGATCTCTCAACGTTCAGATTTCCCTGAGAAAGATAATACTACTGAGTTGTTGCTTGCCTCTCAATCCTAGCTACACAGTAAAATCACCTAGGAGACTTTTTTTTAAAACTGCCGATGTCTGGGTCCAACCTCAAGCCAGTTAAATGAGACCATGTAGGGGAGGAGAACCCAGACACTGTTTTTTGTTGCATTTTTTTATTTTGTTAAGTTTCCAGATGATCTAATATGTTGCCAGGTAAGAACTATTGGTTTCTCAATGTTCCTAAGGACCTAAAGGAGAACAGTGGCAAAAGGAATGATGTGATGAAATGTCTCTGAACGTGAACCTGCCCTGGAGTCTGGATCGGCAGGCAGGATAGACAAGGAGCAAGTCCTGATGACAAATTTCTTCAACCTCATAACTCTGCCCTCGACTTGTCCTGACCCACTCTCTTATCTTGAACATGTTATTTAGAATGTTTTCATCCAAAAGACTTTTCCTTTGGCTGAACCCCATGTCTTCATTCTTTTAACACACACTAATATTTATTGAGCACCTACTGAGTGCCAGGCACAAGGCAAAGTTCTGCCCTCATAGAATTTACATTCTAACTGGGGAGAAGGGCAATAAAACAATGAACTTAACATCCATTTTGTACTTCTGGTTCTTATCTCTTTTCTTTTATTTGCTGGCATCTTCCAGGTACTTGATATTACTCTGATCAAATGTAAATGGCACTCATATTGGATTCTTTTCTATGTCATTATGCACAGGTATCATGTGGGCTTTTTAAAGAGTATTTCTAATTACACTCCATAAATCTATGTCTGAGATGACTAACTTCCATCCTACCCTTAGAAAATTAAAGTACTTTGGTTTTAAAATGTTTCTGTCTCCAGGTAAAATACGGAATTGGGGCAGAATTTAAAGTCAGGAGACCCAAATTCAAATTCTGACTCTGCCTTACTTGGCTATGTGCCCTCAGACCAGATACTTAACCTCCTTAGATCGCAACATACTCATTTGTGAAGTAAGGATAATAATATGAAAATCAAATGAGAAATAAACACATACTATTAACAGAGATCCACACAGAACACACATGTAAGACCAGTGACCAAGAGTGAGCTGGCCCAGGGGCCAAGACCACTCTCCCTAGCCCTTCCACCTCCATAATCAAAGGCGAAGACAGATTTTCAGAAACTCCCTCCTTCTTCACCACCAAACACATGTTCTCACCACCATTATCTGTCTTGACAACTATCTCATTTTTTCATTTATCCTAATTTATGTCAGCCACCACAAACCCTCCTAGAATCCCTCTTATCTCCCACACTCTAATCCTTTTAAAACTCTTTACATATCCTATTCTTTCATCTTCTCTCTCCCTTCCACCACTCCTGAAAACCTATCCATGGTGCTTTCTGAAATTCATGTCCATTATTTGCAAAATAACCTTGTATTAATTATCAATAGATTTGCTGCATACCAAATAACTCCAAAAATTAGTGACTTAAAATAAAAACAATCATTTACTATATAGCATAGTTTTTGCAGATTGGAAATCGGGTAATGGCTTGGTTAGACACTTTTAGCTTGGAGTCTCTCACAAGGCTGCAGTCATCTGAAAGTTTGGGGAGGAAGGATCTGCTTTCAATGTAGTTCACACATACTGGCAAGTTGGTGGTAGTTACTGGGGGGAAGCCTCTTTTCTTCTCCACAAGGACCTCTCGACAGGGCTGCTTGAGTGTCCTCATGGCCTGGTGGCTGGATTCACCAAGAACCAGTAATCTAAGAGAGCAAAGCAGAAGCTGCAGTATGACCTTGCCTCAGAAATTACATGTCATCACTTCTGCAGTATTCTATTGGTCACACAGGTCAGCTGATTCAGTAAGGGAGGGGACTAAAAATGGCTTACATACCAGGGGGTGAGGATCACTGGGTATCATCTTGGTGGCTGGCTGCCATACCTCTATTTTCACAAACATTCTTTGAACACTACCTTCACCTTCTTGCTCTCATAAAAACCTGGCTTTCCCCTGAGAATACCCTATCAGCCTTCCAATTGGAGACTGCTTTTTCCTTTTGTAGCCTTCAGATCTTCGAGCCTGGAGATGAGTAGGTGTCATCCTTACTCCTCATGGCTTTCAGACACTTCTCCCTCCCTCTTCCCTAAAAATGCCAACTTGAATCTCACATCGTCATATATCACACATTGATTGATGACTCTGCTATCCCCTCATCTCTCTAGATTCTAGCTCCTGGCTCATAGTTGTACTATCCAGTACTACTCCTGCCTTCATTCTTGAACCTATGGACACACAGTAGATCATCATGTCTGCACCTTGGCCTCTCAATTCCTTGAACTGTTCTCTTCTTTTCTCTTCTCTTCTCCATTGATCATGTCAACAGCCTCTAATCCTATGGTCTTAGCCCTAAGACCATGTTATTAGCAGTAAATGCAACCCTTCTTAATGTTAAATTCATGCATTCCACCCTCTGACCACCACCTCCAATCTTTCCAAATCACTCCCTGTACTATCCCATCCCCAATCATCTTTCAAATTCACTGGGACCTCCATTGATCTACTACTATTCCATTGTCCCTCTCCCTTTAATGTTATCATCCCCCTACTTGCCAAGCTTAAATTCCACGACCAAGCTTTATAACTGCTCCCTTACGTATACCTTTGACTCTTCTGCCTCTCTTCAGATTTGTCATACTTACTTGGAAGACCAGAATCTTGATTACAATCTAACTCTCTGCCTGTGCCAGACCTCCACCCTACAACTAACTGTGACTGAAGAAAAACATACAGTTCTGCTGAATGATCTCACTTTAAACTCATGAATGGATCCTCAAATATGCTCTTAATACTACTTATACATATCACAACAACAGGAATATCACAACTTAATTTCCCAAGATCATTCAGTTTCCCACTCTGCTAGATAACCTTTTCACACTTTCACTCTTCTCAAATACCCAAACTTCCTTCCTATCTTCACTACCCTTCATCACTGAGAAAATTAAAGCAATCAGAAGACAACTTCCACAGACTTCCACCCACCATATTTACACACCTACCAGTACACGTATCACATCTCTGTCTCCCTGCCTGTTACTATCCATGATCCTACCTAAAGCCAACACTTCTTCTTAGGCACTAAATCCCATTCCCTACAGCCTACTCAAAGACATCACTCCAGCACTCTCTGCTGGATCATTTTCATTCAAATGCAAGTAAGATACTGATGTCATTCTTATCTTTTAAAAACATTAAAAAAAATAAAATAAAACAATAACTTCTCTGGATTCCACTTAACCCACTGGCTATTGGCTCATTTCTTCCCTGTCTTTTGAAGAAAAACACCTCCAGGAACACCTATACCTGCTGTCTGTATTTTATTTCTTGCCATTCTCCATTAAAACCAATTTAGTCAGATTTTTGCCTCCAACGAAACTGCTCTTAACTGTTCACTCTAAATGTGAACAATATCCATCATGTTGCCAAATCCAGCAGCCCGGTCCTACCTTCGCTTGCCTATCAGCAGGATTTGGCACAGTTGATCACTCCCTCCTTTTTGATACACTTTTTCACTTGGCTTGCAGGACACAACATTCTCTGGTTTTTCTCCTATCTCACTGGCTGCGCCTTTTTAATCTCCTCGGTTGGTTCTTCCTCTTTCTCTCAGACCCTTGAATGTTGCAATGCCCCAGGGCTCAGTTTTCTCTGACTACACTGATTCCCTTGGTGAAGAAAGCAGTATTATGGCTTGAAATACCAGTGATATGCTGCTGACCTCCAAATGTATATCTCCAACTCAGACCACATTCACAGGCTCCAGATTTGTATGTCCTTGGATGTAAAATAAACATCTTAAACACAACATGCCCGAATTTGAACTGATCTTACTGCCAAAACCTTCTCTACTCTCAGCTTTCTCTCAGTTAATAACAACCCCACCTTCCTATTCAGCAAATGAAAAATGCTGGAGCCCTCTTTGACTTCTCTCTTTCTCTCACAGCTCACATCCATTCCAACCACAAATCTTATTTGCTGTACTTTCAAAATATATTCAGAATCTGAATGCTTTTCCCCACCTTCTCTGCTGCCACCTGCTGTACGCCATCATCTCTCACCTGGCTACTGCAGTAGCCTCTTAACAGTTCTCCCACTTCCAGCCTTGCCCCTTTACAAGACTCTCAACATGGCAGCTAGAGTGATTCTTTTTTTTTTTAATGAATAGACTTTTTATTCTTTTTTTTAAGTATTTGTTTATTTATTTATTTATGGCTGTGTTGGGTCTTCGTTTCTGTGCGAGGGCTTTCTCCAGTTGTGGCAAGCGGGGGCCACTCCTCATCACGGTGCGCGGGCCTCTCACTGTCGCGGTCTCTCTTCTTGCGGAGCACAGGCTCCAGACGCGCAGGCTCAGTAATTGTGGCTCACGGGCCCAGTTGCTCCGCGGCACGTGGGATCTTCCCAGACCAGGGCTTGAACCCGTGTGCCCTGCATTGGCAGGCAGATTCTCAACCACTGCGCCACCAGGGAAGCCCCCAGAGTGATTCTTTTAAAACACTCTTGTATCCATCTTCTGTTCATAATCCCCAGTTGTCCTCCCCCTGGTACAGAGTAAAAGACAATGTCTTACTAGACCTTACAGGACTGAAAACACCATCTTGCTTACCTCTCTGACCTCATCTCCAACTGCTCTTCCCCTTGATCACTCCGCTCCAGTCACATCAGTCCCTTCTTCTTCCTAGAACATGGGCCAGACAAGCTCCCGCCTTAGCACCTACACTTTAGCTGTTCCTTCCACGTGGATGTTATTCCCAGCTTGGTTAAATCCATAGCTTTTTCATGTCTTTGCTCAAATGTCACCATATCATGGAGGCTTACCTTTACCACCTCATTGATTACCACCTCATTTATTATTGCAATGACACAACTGCGCACACACACACACACACACACACACACTGCCAGTGCCCACTCACCCTGTCTCATTTTTTAAAAATTGTCTGGGGACTTCCCTGGTGGTGCAGTGGTTAAGAATCCGCCTGCCAGTGCAGGGGACAGGGGTTTGAGCCCTGGTCCGGGAAGATCCCACATGCCGCGGAGCAACTAAGCCCGTGCGCCACAACTACTGAGCCTGTGCACCACAACTATGGAGCCCACGCATCACAACTACTGAAGCCTGCACACCTAGAGCCCGTGCTCCGCAGCAAGAGAAGTCACTGCAATGAGAAGCCCGCGAACCGCAACAAAGAGTAGCCCCCGCTTGCTGCAACTAGAGGAAACCTGCGCACAGCAACAAAGACCCAACATGCCAAAAATAAATTAATTAATTTTTTAAAAATTTTCTGTCATTTGTCATATTCTAAGGTATCTATTTATTTATTTATTTATTTATTTATTTATTTATTTTTATTCACTATCTTTCCCTTCTTCCTTCCTCTTCCTCCTACAATGCAAAATGAAACCTCTTTGAGGGCAGAGATCTTTATAATAGTCACTGATCTATCCTAACTCTAGAACTTCATGTAACCTATTCAATAAATCAATAAACAATGTCCTCCTAGAATTTACCACCAAGAGATTTTAGGTATAGGTTCTACAGCTAACTAGTAGAAGAGCTAAAACTTGAACTCAGACATTATGATTACAAGTTCAGTGACCTTTCCACTCTCTTGCTCTACCTTCCAGACAAGAACAACCCTTTCTCAAATCCTTGAAATACCAATATTATTTGTTAAATTTTGACAACTTAATGAGAGTAAAATATATTACTTTAATTAAGTATTTGATTATTAGGGCAAATATTTTTCATGTTTTTTGCTGAATTAACTGAATTGATGGTATATTTTGCACCTCCAAAACTTCTGTTTTGTGGCCAAGAATGATTGCTTTCTTAGACCTCTATTCTTTCTCTTTACTACCATTACCAACGCTATTTTCTTTTATAGCCCATTTTACACAAAGAAACTAAGGTTTTATCACTTTAGGAGAGTTTGTGTGCATGCTAATGAGAAAGAACACAGCCAAGTTGAAATTCAGAGGCTGTGGTGGATGCCTCCCTATTTCTGTGAGTCATTCTAGCACATCAGTATTGCAAAGCTTACAACCAAAATTCACTCCTCAGCGAAACTGCAAATCGCTACATGTTAAGTTGCTTGAAAATAGTCAAAAGCACAAATTTTTAAAACTCAAGTGCCAATGATGTACTGTCATTGGATTGAATCATTACAACAAACACCTTAAAGTAGGGGATAGCATACAGATGAAAAAGAAAAAGAGAAGGGAATCCAAAGTTAGGACTATGTAGAGTTAGAAATTCTTCTGCTTTGGGCAACCCTCTGCTCCTCCAGGTGGTGGCAGGAGGAAGGTAGCGGAAGCAACAATGAACTGTCAAAGTAAAAATGTTTTAATGTTACAATTGTGACTCTTATAAACATTAAGTATGTCAAAATTTACATAACTCATTCATGAGGGAACCAGCAGGATGATAAATCTGGCTCAAAGAGGATATGGAGAACTGAGTAGTTATAGAAACTGAAGGAAGAATGTTGGAATAGATTGCTAGGTTAGATACAAAACTGGTTGATATTCTACAAAGCAATAAAATCATCATCTCAGGGTTATATTTTCTATAAACGGAAATCATTTGCACCTCTACCAGATAAAACTTTATACATTAACATGTAATATCACAGAATACGGGCCCTAATCAATACAAAATAATATGTCAAACAAAAGGATAGTCCTCCAAAAGAATTAAGTAATTCTTGCGTGGGCCTGTTAGACAATGTTACATTATGATGCTGAAAAGACACACAGCCATCCCTTTGCTTTATTTCCAAATTTTTAATAATTTATTTTTAACAGAAATGACACAGGAGAGCCTTCTCTTGAAAAGCTGCCTTTGGAGAAATACTCCATTCTACTCCATGAGAAAGTGTGTATGGTCTGTTTTGAGAACCCCTCCTGGTTCCAAACGCTAAAAGGATCCCTTCAGACCACAGCCTATCTTAGTACAGAGTATTTTGCTTGACTATAATTATATCTCTTCCAAACAAGAATATAATTTATTAATTAATGATTGAATAAATCCCATATTTCAGTCTGACTGATAAAATTCTCTGTATTCAAAGAATTTCAACTGTATTTCAGAAATGGGAAGCACCGTAGTGAAGAGTCCTAGAGTAAAATGATGTCCAGAAAGGTTAAGCAATTTGCCCAAGGTCACCCTGTGACTCTCAAACTTAGCTCATAGAGAAACTTAGAGCAGAACACATGGGGCTATAACAGCTGTAGAAATTCCAGCTTCTGTGGTTGGTCTCTCCATAACCATGATCTCTAACACTCAAGTCATGCTGCTGTGCCAGAAAACAGGCTTTATAGCAAGGAGCTCATGTTTAAGGACCGTGAGGACTTTCTGACTCTTAGTAATTTTCTCCAGGAAGATGCACAGAAAAAGAAATAGGTTAATTCAACTGCAAAAAACGAAATGATGAAAGCTTAGACGTAGCACCATTTAAATTGGCTAGTCACATCATTTCCTCTTTCATAACTTGACCATCGCTTTTTCTAATTGTTTTTCCAGAGAGAAAACTGCCTCCTTGACAAACACTTTCATCTTAGAAAATAAGGCCATATTGGTGAAATAATCAGGTTTTCAAAAGATAAGAGTATGTGCTGATACCAAAAACACAAGTGATTTTGACTAGTGAATAACCTTGATGGCAGATTAGAAGGCACTCATCTTCTTTTTAATTCTCCTTATCTACGAATTGAATTTCGAATACAGGATGGGCTGGTAGCGTTGAGAGTGAGTTTTGTTACTTACTCTCAAGTACTTATGTCAGTCATGATAATTATGCTTGAGCAATAACCGTCTTTCATCATGAATCTGTGGAATACTGATTCTTCTCCTACCAAAATTATTCACTTAAAACCAAGGATTTGGTATTCCAGATGAATCTCAATGAGTGTTCAAAATTGGTTGCTAATTCCTGCCTTGATTCTGTAGTCCCTAAGTTACTCCGAACAATAGTCTTCACACAATTTAAAGTTAATTCAAATCTACATTAGTTTAAAATACATGTGCATACAACATGGCACTTTTACATTTACGGAGATGGAGAAAACTGTCAGACAAATAGGATAACCAAAATGGACGGTCAAAATTCTGAAAACTTTAATAGTTGTAATATCAAAAATACACCTTCTTAGTTATATTTAAAGTTTTAGCTCCATATTGCCTCATAATTATCTTAAATCCTAAGAGGAGGCTTAATACTTACTACCCAACCTGGACTATTCAAAATATATATTTTATTAAAATCCTCCGAATATACCATTCAAAATGACTGAATAAAAATCTTTTAAAATGGAATCTGATGATTCTTATTCAGCTCTCTCAAGGTTGTTAGTAAACACTCACCTTTTAAAATAAATGAATATATCCTAATACAGAATAGAGGTTTCAAGAAAATTTAGACAGCTTAAGCTGCCCAAAGCAGTATTTCCTGATAGTGTTCTTGCCACATTCAAATGATTTCACATTCTCCTACTTTGGCTAAATGTATACTAAAAAGAAGTGTTACTAGTTTGATACAAGTGAGTGACCAGAATGGGGGATTTTGGTGGCACCAACCCTATGCTCTGACAAGACAAACTGGAGCCTTCAAAGGGCAGAGATCCTTTATGACTGAGAAACCAGCCCCTGAAGTCTGGGGAAACTTCTGCATCTCCATTCTGCTAGAAAAAACAAAAAGTGTCTAATTGTTCTTAAAAATATGATGAAAGGACAATAATTCTGGTGTTTTGTTTTTTGTTTTTTTGTTTATTTGTTTGTTTTAGCATTTGAATTAAATGTATGTGTATGCCTAGGAGAAAGAGGGAGCTGAAATTCCCAGGTCCTAAAACCTAGAAACTCGTTGAGTGAAAGTCAGGTTCAAAAACGTCCTTTGGCCATTGAATCATGTCTGTATTCCAGCTGACCATTTTCCCCCCCTTTAGACCTCCTTAAAGTCACTAGAAATTTATATCTTGAGGGATGTGTATCATTTTAAAAACAAAATTCCTTACTAGAACTCAGATACAAAGTCACTAAGGTCACGCTTTCACTTACTCTAGGGGATTGATAAGTGGGGATAATTTCAACATATTGCTCCTCTCTCATACTCCTTGAGTTTCCTATATCAGGTGGGTATTCATACAGATTGAAATGGAAATTAACAATGATTTTTTTGCCTAGGGCATGAAAAATGCTAGCAAAATGCTACCTTAAAAGGTTTTGGTGGTCCATCCAGCTTCACAGGTGATCCATAAAAGGGTTAAAAAAAAAAAAGGTTTTTATTAGATGAAGAGAAAAGTCCCAAACTGGAAATGTCAAAGATAATTTAAGCCAAAGGAGACATTCTAAAGTCGGTGGTGACATCATTGCCTTTCACCTTACTGTCAACAGACACTGTATATTTTTTAATGGAATTATATGAACGTATGTTTATGTAATTCTAAAAGAATGAAATATCGCTATCTCAAGAGATAATACATTTTCCCAACGTATACGTGCCCTTGGGGATTTTAGATTAGAACGGAATATGTGCCTTATATATCTAAGCAAGGTTAAAAAAAAATGTGCTTAATAATAAAATTTAGCAAATACACTGGGAACATGACATGCCCTAAAGTTATCATTTATAATGAAAACAAAAATAATCTGAGAATAAAGACTTCTTTGAAGAAATAAGAGAAATAAATTCACAATCATGTAGATGGTCGATGCTGAAGCTAGAAATTGAATTCACTAACATATTTCTATGCCCTGTTAGTAATAACTCCCTAGGTTTCCATACTATGTTCAGTCTTTTAGTTGTTGTTTTTAATTGTTGTTTTAACGAATGGAAACATTTTATATGTAAAATAAATGAGAAATTAATGATTATAAACTACTACAACAATCTTGGTAGCACATGTACAAGATATAAAATAAATGCTTTAAAAAGTACTTAAATTACTCAAATCCTAGCTCTGAAAAAATGGGCCCACATCAAGGAAAACACATAATCAAGCCAGACACGTGGAAATCAGTAAGTAGCTTTAGCCAGCCACATGGATCTTCCCCTCCTAGCCTCCCAGGTTCAGTAGGTCTATGCTGTACTATTCCCTGGGAAGGACTGTTGTTTTCCTTTTAGTAGTTCACAGGTAGCAAGGTCAAGTTTGAATCTACTTGACTTTTTCTCTTTGTAAGCAGCAAGTCTCCTGTAACCAAGGCAACTGATATTGGCTCTGGTTACCTATTCCATATTGTTGTGCTGTCCAGGGTTATTTTCATAGCCATAATGAATCTCTTTGATAACTTCAGGGCTCCAGGTAATATAGACAATCTTGGGATGTCTTTTTCTAAATAAGAGGAGATGCTTGCGTTCTCCTAGATACAGAGAGTTTCAGTATACCTCTCACCCATCATTAATATCTTATACTACCATAAAACATTGGTCAAAGCTAAACCAAAACAGAACAAAATCCTTGATACATTATTATTAACTAGTCTCCTAGTTAATAATACTTTGGATTATTAAATATTAATAAATATTTGGATTTCATCAGTTTTTCTAATAATATCCTCTTTCTGTTCCAGGATCTAAGGGTGACATACTCATTATATCTCCCTAGTCTCCTCTAGTCTATGACAGTTTCCCAGGATTTCCTGGGACAACTTTCCAGTATTTTCCAGGTTTCTCTACTGGAAAGTTACTATTTCTCCCTTCCTATAGTCTCTTTTTAGAATTAAGTCACTAAGTCTAGCCCACCTTCAAGGCAGAGAGGGTCCACTTCCTGAAGAGGAGAATATCAATATATACAAAATAGAATTCTTTTGTAAGGAAGGTTTGTATCTTCTCCTCCAAACTCTTTATATGTGTCCCATCTCAGTACACACACACACACACACACACACATACACACACACACACACACACACACACACACACTCCCAGTGTTACTCTCTGAGTCCTTCTCCTAACAGTCTTCCCCCATTCACTCTGTGCTGGCTACACTGGCTTCTATGCTATTTATCAGCCCATCAGGCATGCCCCGCCCTTAGGTAAACTTACTGTTTATTCTGCCTGAGATGCTTTTTCCCCACTTATCCACATGGCTCATTTCTTCACCCCTTCAGGTCTTTACTCAAATGTTATTCTCTTAGTGAGGACTTTCTTGGCAACCCTATTTAAAATTACAATCTCCCCTCCTAATCACTGCCCATCACCTTCCTACTCAACACTACTTATTCCATCTCCCTGATTTAATCTTTTCCATAGCACATGGTCAAACATGCTATGCATTTTGTTTATCTTTTTATTGTCTAGGCTACCCCTTGAGAATGCCTAAAAGCAAAATGGTTATCTCCTGTGGTGATCACTGTTTCCTCAATCCTTGGAACTATCTCTGCCCCTTTGTAGAAACTCAAAAATACATGTTGAGTGAAATTATTTTTTTCAATATCTTTTTTTCAGGATCATTTTTTTCAGGATCTTAGTCATTTCAAGCTTCTGGGCCTCCTCACTTTGCCCTGGGGGCTGTATCTTTGTTCTTGGGCATATGCAGAGTCATTGCAGCAGGGGGAGAGCACCTGGTCCATGGTTATTAAAGATGATAGTAATAAGGCAAGCAGAAGTAAATGACATGAAATCTGTATATTGACCAAGATTTCCACTTGAATGGTCCATGAACTCTGCATCCTCCTCATTCCCACTGCGGAGTCCCTTCAGGTCCTCTCACCCTCCAGCCCAAACCTTCTCAGAGATCAGGAATGCTCTGCTGTCTGAGACCTGTGAAGCTGCCTGCAGCCTATTTGTCTATGCCCGCCTCACTACTGATTCACCATGCCAGCACCAAGCAAGCCAGTGGATTCATGGAGAAGCTAACAGTCTCCTCGGGCTACATTCTTTAAAATGAATCACATGGGGCTTCCCTGGTGGCTCAGTGGTTAAGAATCCGCCTGCCAACGCAGGAGACACGGGTTCGAGCCCTGGTCTGGGAAGATCCCACATGCCGCGGAGCAACTAAGCCTGTGCGCCACAACTACTGAGCCTGTGCTCTAGAGCCTGTGATCCACAACTACGGAGCCCGCATGCCACAACTACTGAAGCCCGTGTGCCTAGAGCCCGTGCTCCGCAACAAGAGAAGTCACTGCAATGAGAAGCCCGCACACCGCAACGAAGAGTAGCTCCCACTCGCCACAACTAGAGAAAGCCCTCTCATGGCAACGAAGACCCAATGCAGCCAAAAATAAAATAAATAAATAAATAAATAAATTTTAAAAAAATAAAATAAAATGAATCACAGATCTTTTCCATAGCTTCCTCCAAACTTTATGTGGAGCTGCAATCACCCTCTCTATCTTGGTGGATGGGAGTGTTAAGGACATAATTAACCCTTGAAAATTCTTGTCTTCATCTTCAGTGCAGAAAAGGTTTTTAAATTTCTTTTGTGTGTGTGTTGGAGGAGTGGGTAGAGGTGGTGACACAATTCTCTCACACTTACAGTTAATGGATAAACTTTATATACGAATATTTGTTAAGACCTTCGGCTCTTGATATTCAAAGTAAAGCTTGTACAATTCCAAAAAAAAAAAAAAATCTTTTCTCTCTCAGAAAGCTCTTGCAAATCAAAAGCACCCAGGCTTCCAAGACTTGGAAGTCTACTATGGATATTTCAATGTATTTAGAATTGCAAATAACATTTTCTTCTTTCCTGACTCTTCCGTGCATGGCCATCCCTGGAACAAATGAATGCCTCCTGAGGCCACAGAGGGTGTTAGTTCAGTGAGGGAGTCGATGGTTGGGAGGTGGAACAAACCAAGAGAAACAAAACCCACCCTGATAGTTCCCAAATTTACTCTGCCATGCAGAATATTCTGCTCCAATTTTTATGAAAACTCAGAAGAGCAGGCCACCTAACTTGTTTCTGAACAAGACAGCCAGACGGGGTCTCTTGTACCAAGCAAGTGTCAGGAAATGGTGCAAACCTGGCCCCAGCTGACTTGCCCAAGGCCATCATGGCCAATAAATGGCTTCATTGGTTTAGCTCAGGAAGAGACATAGCAAGGAAAATGTTATCATGCAGGAGTAGTGGTCTCCAAAGAGAGGGAGTACAGTCCAGGAATTCTAGAAAAATTATTAGAACTATTATTTCTATTTTATCTAAAGAAAAATAATAAAGTAGTTTAGCTTTGTTATTATCTCATACACCAGTTGACCCTGGCACCTTGCCTAGTTCTGTATGTTAAGTGGTTGTGTGCACATTAAATTCCTAAACGGTCTTGAGACAAGAATGGGAGTTTCATGAAGTCGAGAGTGGCACCTGCTCTTGTTCATCTGCCTTCAGTATATTATGATATATTATAGCTAACCTGTGCCTGGTAGAGCAGTCATACTCATCTGAAATTAAATTCGCCGATGTGGCTTTTCAATAAGGAAATCAGCCCCTGAAGTAATCCAGCACCACATACAAGTTGTTAGAGAAAGGAAGTCAAACTCTCAACAAATGGACTAATATTTTACTGGACTAGCACTGTGACCACTTTCAACTGTAGTATATTATCTTGTTTTAGCTACACTAACCTTCAAATGTTGGGCAAGTGACTTAAAGGAGTTGCTACAGTATAAACACGGATAAAAGATACTACTACTAAGATAAACAGAAGTAAATTTTATAAATTTATTTATTTATTTTTGGCTGTGTTGGGTCTTCGTTTCTGTGCGAAGGCTTTCTCTAGTTGTGGTGAGCGGGGGCCACTCTTCATCGCGGTGCACGGGTCTTTCACTGTCGTGGCCTCTCTTGTTGCAGGGCACAGGCTCCAGACGCGCAGGCTCAGTAGTTGTGGCTCACGGGCCCAGTTGCTCCACGGCATGTGGGATCTTCCCAGACCAGGGCTCGAACCCGTGTCCCCTGCATTGGCAGGCAGATTCTCAACCACTGCGCCACCAGGGAAGCCCCAGAAGTAAATTTTAAAATGGTAGCAATGACCCACAAGAGAACTCTTAGCCACATACAGACAAAAGCAAGGACAGTTTAATCCAGAGGCTCCCAAACATTCCCCATTCACAGTGTCTTGATGTCTCAGTAGTATTTTCTTGGTAGCCCTAGATTAAAAAAAAGAAAGTTTAAAAATTCAATAGTTTCATTTATTAAGTAGTTAGGTCCAAAGAATTTAAGTATTTCTTTCCTAACAACTTAGTAGTCATTTGAAAAAAAAGTAATACACATAAATTGAAAAAAGAATTTATCTCATTCTTTAACAGTGACAATTACTAGTAGGATAAATGCACCTGTTGGGGTCTGCACAGCCTCTCAAACCTTGGAATCAGATTAGACACACCACTCTCTTTTCCTGTTCCACACTGATTTTCAGAGGCACTGCTTTTTATTCCAGCAACCACCAAAAACCTAGGACTGCAAATATATGCCATCACTGAAAATATTATAGCATTACATAATGTTGAAAATGGAATCTACCTTGTGCTGGTAGTTCACATCCTATCCAACAGATGTTGATTTTTGCTGTTTTTCACTCAAAAGTTTAAAATATCCTGCTGCATCTCTGTGTAAGACCCTTGGAAAAAATACCTGAGTCCAAGACTGGGGCAGAAGATCCACAAGATAAGTCTAGTATATTTTCTCATATTCATAGGGGGAAGGAAAAAAACTCTTAAAAACTGCTAGAGTTATATCAGAAGGATTCTGGAGCCAACTTAAAGAGGTTCTCATTGGCCAGAGATGGGATAATTTAAGCATGTTAAGAATAATATCTTTAATAGATTGAAACGTATCAATTTGTTTAAATCCTTGTTTTAATAATAATGATTTAAAAATCCAGTTGGTCATCTTGTAGATATATATCATTATTTTGAAAGCTGGAAAATAAATAGAAATAATCTAGCATTTCTCCTCCCTCTCTTCTTTTTTTTTTTTTTTTTTTTTTTTTGCTTTATCTATTACAATATTTTTAGTCTACTTTTTATTGTAGTTTACACACAATATTATATTAGTTTCAGTTGTACAACATCGTGATTCAACATTTATATACATTACTAATTGATCACCATGATAAGTCTAGTAACGCTCTGTCTCCATACAAAGTTATTACAATATTATTGACAATATTCCTTATGCTGTACATTATATCTTTTCGACATTTATTTTATAACTGGAGCTATATATTTTGTAGCTCTCAGTCTTCTTCACCTTTTTCACCCAACCCCCCCACCTCCCTTTCTTCTGGCAACTGCCAGTTTGTTCTCTGTATCTACGGGTCTGCTTCTGTTTTATTTGGTTGGTTGGTTGTTTTTTAGATTCCACATATAAGTGAAATCATACTGTATTTGTCTTCTTCTGTCTGACTTATTTCACTTTGCATAATACCCGCTAGGTCCATCCATTTAGTCGCAAATGGCAAGATTTCATAATTTTTATGGCTGAATAATATTCCATTGTGTAAATAAAATATACCACATCTTCTGTATTCATTCGTCTATCAGTGGACACTAAGGTTGCTTCTATATCTTGACTATGGTGAATAATGCTGCCATGAACATTGGGGTACATATATGTTTTTGAATTATTGTTTTTTTTTCCAGAAGTGGAATTGCTGGATCATATGGTAGTTCTATTTTCAATTTTTTTCATAGTGGCTGTACCAATTTACATTCCTACCAACTGATAGGAGGGCTTCCTTTTCTCCACATCTTCACCAACACTTGTTATTTGTTGTCTTTTTGATAACAGCCATTCTGAGAGGTCCAAAGTGATATCTAATTGTGGTTTTGATTTGCATTTCCCTGTTGATTAGTGATTTGAGCAATTTTTCATGTGTCTTTTTTTCCATCTGTATGTATTCCTTGGAAAAAGTTTATTCAGGTTTTCTGCTTATTTTTTAACCAAATTGTTTGTTTTTTTGATATTGATTTGTGAGAGTTCTTTATATATTTTGGATATTGACCCTTTATCAGACATACAATTTGCAAATATCTTCTTCCTTTCAGTAGGTTGCCTTTTTGTTGTATTGATGATTTCCTTCATTGTGTAAAAGCTTTTTAGTTTGGTGGGGTTTTTTTTTCTTTTTGTGCATTTGTTTACTATTGCTTTTGTTGCCCTTACCTTACAGATTGAAAAAAAATATTGCTGCAATGTCAAAGAGTGTACTGCATGCTTTTGTCTAGTAATTTTATGGTTTCAAGTTTTATATTTAAGTCTTTATTTTGACTTTATTTTTGTATATGGTGTGAGAAAGGGGTCCAGTTTCATTCTTTTGCATGTAGCTACCCAGTTTTCCCAACACCATTTATAGAAGAGACTGTCTTTTCCCCCACTGTATATTCTTGCCTCCTTTGATTAATTGACCAGTTAAGCATGGGTTAATTTCTGGGCTCTCCATTCTGTTCCATTGATCTATGTGTCTGTTCCTGTGTCAGTGCCGTACTTTTTGATTACTATAGCTTTGTAATATAACTTAAAATCAGGGAGTGTGATATCTCCAACTTTGTTTCTCTTTCTCAAGATTGTTCTGGCTACTTGGGGTCTTTCTGGGTTCCACACAAACTTTAGGATTATTTGTTCTAGTTCTGTGAAAAATGCCATTGGTATTTTGTTAGAAATTCCATTGAAACTGTAGATTGTTTTGGATAATACATTTTAACAATATTAATTTCCAACCTATGAGCACAGTATATCTTTCCATTTGTTTGTGTCATCTTCAATTTCTTTCATCAATGCCTTATAGATTTAGAGTACAGGCCTTTTACTTCCTTGGTTAAATTTATTCCTAGGTGTTTTATTCTTTTTGATAGAACTGTAAATGGTATTGTTTTCTTAATTTCTCTCTCTGATTGCTTTTTTTTTTTTTCATTTCTGATTTTATTTACTTGAGTCCTCTTTTTTCTTCATGAGTCTGGCTAAAGGCTTACCAATTCTGTTTATCTTTTTAAAGAACCACCTGTTAGTTTCAGCTGTTGATCTTTTCTTTTTTTTCTTTCTTTCTTTCTTTTTTTTTGGTCTCTATATCATTTATTTCCACTCTGATCTTTATTATTTCCTTCTAGTAACTTGGGCTTTTTTTATTCTTCTTTTTCTAGTTCTTTTAGGTGTAAGGTTAGATTGTTTGAGATTTTTCTTATTTTCTCTCTTTCTTATATAAACTGAATCATTGGGTAACCAAATAGTAGATGAAGGGTGTTTCTCTTTATACAAGTATTGCAGCTAGCTAGTAAATAAAGAAGGGATGAAGTAATTACAGAATATTACCATTTTGTAACATCTAATAAATTATAAAATCTTGAAATCAATTATAAATGGTTGGTACCATCACAGGAGAGAGAGAGAGAGTGAGAGAGAGAGAGAGACATCCAGACACTTGATAAATTTGACAACACACAAATTTTAAACTTTAAAACACCATAAAAGATGTCAAAATACAAACAAGCTGGAAAAATATATAATATACATATTAGAAAATAAGTTAATTTCTTTAACATTCAGAGAACTCTTAAAAATCAGTTTGAAAAAATTAAATATGCCAATAAAAATAGATGAAAACATGAAACATCAGTTTCCAGAAAAATAAATATAAGGACATTTATTTCAGCTTTGTTTATAATAGTCAAGTCTTGGAAATACATGTTCATCAGTGATAAAAAGAAAAAATAAAAAGATGGAGAGGAATATATAAATAAAAATAAAATTAAAAGACATGTCAACCAATCACTATGTGTGGACATTATTCAAATGATGACTCAAATGAAAATATTTTTTAAAAAGGAATGACATTTATGAAACAATTGGAAATTTGAACATTGACTGAATATTTGATAATAAGGAATTAGTGTTACTTTTTTTCATCTGATAATGTTTATGTTTTAAAAAGCCCTTTTCTTTTAGAGAGTCATACTGAAATATTTATGGATGAAATGACATGATATCTGAAATTTCCTTAAAAATAAATAAGGGAGAGAGAGATGTAGATGAGCCATGAATGGCTATAAGTTGATAGTCAGTGGAGTTGGGTACTGAGTACATGTATGTTCAAGAAATATTTTGTCTACTTTATTGTATATTCAAATTCTCATAATAAAATGAAGTTTTAATTTTGTAAGAAGAAAAAAAAAAAAGAGCCAAAGAGGAGACAGTATAGCTTGATTTTTAGTAACACAGGTTTCAGAGTCCAATGCCTAAATTCAAATTTTAGCTCCATGGGGCAATTATCTGAGCAGTTGCTTTCTCAGTTTTCTGATGTGTAAATTTTAAGTGATAATAATACCCACCTCACTGGATTGTCCTGAAAATGACCTTGACATAACACCCTAAATTTGGCAGACAGAATGCCATTGACTTTGAGTTCAGAAAATCATGACATGGATGTAATTCTTCCTATTATGTACACTATTAGTTCTAAATTGTTCCCACACCATCCTTATCAGTGTAAATAATCAGAATCCCAGAATAAGAGTGATATTTTGAAAATTCTACACAGAGACTCTAGTATGCTTGCCACAGGGGTCATGATTCTGCAGACCATTACTCAGGCAGTTTCTTGGGGATGCTCACATGGCAAGAAGCCAACAGCCAGCACCAACTTGCCAATCATGTGAGTGAGCCACCTTGGAAGTGCATCTTCCAGCCCCAGTTAGGGCTTCAAATGGCTGCTGCCCCAGTTAACAACTGACTCAACCTCATTAGAAACCCTGAGCCAGAACCACCAAGCCTAGACACTCATGAATTCCTGACTGGCAAAAACAATAAATACTATGAGTGATAATAAAATAAATTAGTGGCCATTTAAAGCCACTAAGGTTTGGAGTAATTTGTTACACAGTAATGGATAACTAATAGACATATAAAGATATGTGAACATTAAGATTCACTGGTAAATATAAATTCAGCTGTAAAATGCTACTCCAGTTTGCATAATTCTCAGAAAAACAAAAAGTTCTGGAGTGCACTACAGAGAAGTTCCTTTACAAGATCAGCAGTGGTCATGATTAATATATGGACCAATTAACACAGCAGATTAAGTGTTGGCTCAAAAAAAAAAAAAAAAGGAGTTTGCCTTCTTGGGCTATATCATCCACTTGTTTGAAAACAAAGTGTGTTTTTGAAAAATAAACATTTGATTAAAAACTATCTAATATAAAGCATAAGAGGTAATATGGATTGTCAGCAACAAACTGCTCCTGATGGCATGTGTAATTTGGGTTTGTGGTCAATTTATTTTTTTCCTCAATTGATCTTAGTATTCTTGTTGGAACCATCTGGCAATACTATTTCCAAATATGCATTGGAAGTTCCAGTATGGAACTTTGCATGGAGCTATGCAAATAAGGTCAGGGATAGTTAGAGCTGTAAACTATAATTGACAAAGACTTCAGTTGAACAGAAGGTCTTCTATTTGTCAAGTGTTGTGCTAGATGCCTGAAACAGAAAACTCAGTCAAGTGTGAATTTTTAAAAACTCAGAGTCTGAAAACTCTTTTAAGTAATAAAGGCATTGATACAAGGGATTAATCAATTCAAAAGGGATGGGAGGAGAACCAAAATGAAAATCAGGGGCCACAAAGAACTAAGATGACTGAAGAAGACAAGGGGCCAGCCAAGAGTTATGTGACTTCCCTGCTGAAGAGAGATTGGAAATTCAGTTAACACCATCACGATGCCTGTTAGTTTTAGGTTTTTCTCTAATATAATTATGATATTAAATGTGTTTTTTTCTTTTTCTTTTTTGGCTGTGTTGGGTCTTCATTGCTGCATACAGGCTTTCTCTAGTTGCAGTGAACAGGGGCTACTCTTCATTGTGGTGCGCGGGCTTCTCATTGCAGTGGCTTCTCTTGTTGCAGAGCACGGGCTCTAGGTGCGCAGGCTTCAGTAGTTGTGGTGCATGGGCTTAGTTGCTCCGCGGCATGTGGGATCTCCCTGGACCAGGGCTCGAATCCATGTCCCCTGCATTGGCAGGCAGATTCTTATCCACTGTATCACCAGGGAAGCCCGATACTAATTACTGAGGAAACTCAACTCTCAATTATGGGGTGGGTCCTATTAGTCTCAGTATTTCCAATAATGATATAAATTATAATTGTAAAACATTTATACAGAAATATGTATGTCACACTATAGTTAATCTTTTAAAACTTAAAAAAAATTTTTTTTAATTAATTCATTTATCTTTGGCTGTGTTGGGTCTTTGTTGCTGTGCGTGGGCTTTCTCTAGTTGCAGCAAGAGGGGGCTACTCTTTGTTGAGGTGCGCGGGCTTCTTGTTGTGGTGGCTTCTCTTGTTGTGGAGCAGGGGCTCTAGGCACGTGGGCTTCAGTAGCTGTGGCTCGTGGGCTCTAGAGCACAGGCTCAGTAGTTGTGGCTCACAGGCTTAGTTGCTCCGTGGCATGTGGGATCTTCCCGGACCAGGGCTCGAACCCGTGTCCCTTGCATTGGCAGGCGGATTCTTAACCACTGCGCCACCAGGGAAGTCCCTAAACCTTTTGAACTAAAAAAAAAATTTTTTTAAGAACTAATTTGGTAAATATACATACCCTAAACCTACTAACTTCCCTTCTAAGGAGCTACCTTAAAGAAAAATCTTGCACATTTGCACAAGAAAACATGTAGAAAATATACTTTCCTGTATCGTTTATAATAGGTAATATTGGAAAGTTTAATGGGGTATTAAAATATAATTTCTTTCATTGCCTTTCATTTTAGGGTTTGCCTAGTTGTTCTTGATTGTTTATTTTTCAAATCATCTTTAGATTCAATTTGTCTAGCTCTAGGGGAAAAGTTCAGTGGTATCTTTATTGGTTTTGCCTTAAACTTATATACTAACTTGAGAGAGTTGACATTTCTATGAGGTTAAGCCATTCCATCCAAGAGCAACGAATATCTTTCCATTTGTTTAAGTTATCTGGGTTTTTTTTCTTTCATACAGTTTGCAGAGCCATCCCTCTCTTACTCTTAGATCATTGGTGTGGGTGGCGTTGAGCCTAATCTGACTGAGGGGAAAGAGTGGGCACACGGCCCAGGTTCTATCCATCAGAGTAAATGTTGGGTTCAGGAATGGATAGATGACCTGACCTGGACCAATGAGCATCAGCTGGAGAACTGTTTCTGCCTGTATAAGGAAAGAGAGACAGTCTGCTGGGGTTGCTGAGGTGATAGAACGTAAAGCTTCAGTTGTTTGGAAAGAGTCTAAGAGCAAAGCCAACACCAAGAAAAAGACAAACCAAGGGATGGAATGAGTCAGGCTCCTGAGAACAATCCTTGTACACCAGGATCCAGCCTTGCCTGATCGTGTACCTTGGAGTCAGTACATTTAGTTTTTTTAAGACAGTTCAAGTTTAACTTTTATTCCATGCAACTGAAAGAGACAACATGACTAATATAATACTTTAAAAAATTATTTTGGAAATCCATGTAGCGCATGATTCCATTGTTATCAGATCATTACTGTCTTCTACCTTGGTCACCCTCATCTAACTTTATCTGGATCAAGGTCCTGAGGCAGAGGAAGGACGTAGTGAGAGCAGTCCACACACATCATTTTCTCTGCAAACTTTTTTGTCTCTATAGCTGGACAAGAAGGTCTTTGCTTAGAGACATGCAGTTAAACTTATATTAAAGATTTCAGCTCCGGAAGAAACGGCCTGGACCTCTGCAGCCACAGGACACTGTATCACACGTATAAGACTCCTCATAACAATGAGTCTGACACATCCCTTTTTTCTGAACGTAAAAATCAGCCCTCCGGCTCTCATTTTACAAAGCGAAGACATGCTTTGTAACTGACTAAACACATAAAGGACAGAAGGTATGAACCTGGAGCTACTGTTTCTAAGTAGTTGAAATACATGCAACCAAAAGCTACAGGAGATCTTTAATATACCTGTCCCCGGTTCACATATTCCGCTGCTTCTGACTTGCACCACAAAACACAAAGAGCCCAGCAACACAAGAAACCCAGCAAATGTGCAGACGGCATGTCCCAGCAGGGGCCTCAGCCTCTCACAGCATGGGGCTCTGCCTCTCAGCGATGTGAAAAGCCCATCACAGAACCGAGGTTTCCAGCTGATGCTGCAGCCTGCTTACATTGCGGATAAGCAACTTCTCTACCGCTACTTTTCTCCCACTAATTTCACAGATGGTTCCCGTGAATTTGGCACAACCTCGTCACCTGAAATTTCCTAAGAAATGACATCTCTACCCCTGGAGAGATGAAGTGAATGTGTAAATGTATTTGAGGATTTTGCCTTAAATATCATGCTACATATTCTAGTTACATTGTATCTTGGCCATCATAATGTGTTTCTTTTTATACATTCTAGATTATATAACATACACTCTCTAAAAAATGTATCAGAATCTCTAAAACTGTTACTTACTTCCATCCATTCCTCTTCTCTTAAATTATTAAGGATTTATTATGTACTCAATTTCTTGAATTCTGCACCAGAACTAATTATTTATTCCATTCCTCCTCTTTTGTTTTCCTCCCCTTTCATTTCCCTCCCCTTTTTATTCCCTTGTCCAGTCCTTCCTTCTTACTGTGCAAGTTCCTTCACTAGGCCCTGGATTACTGTTCTGTGTGTGTGTGTGTGTGTGTGTGTGTGTGTATGATAGAGTTTAATGAATCTATTATAGGTACATAATCTGTTAGAAGTGTATCAATTTACCCTAAGGTTTGCTTACTGGGGGATTTAGGAATGGTGAAGCAGGCAAATCAAGAGTCTATCTGCAGGACTTCCCTGGTGGCGCAGTGGTTGGGAATCCGCCTGCCAATGCAGGGGACACGGGTTTGAGCCCTGGTCCGGAAAGATCCCACATGCCGCGGAGCAGCTAAGCCCGCGAGCCACAACTACTGAGCCCACGTGCCACAACTACTGAAGCCCACGTGCCTAGAGCCCATGCTCCGCAACAAGAGAAGCCACCGCAATGAGAAACCCGTGCACTGCAACGGAGAGTAGCCCCTGCTCACCGCAACTAGAGAAAGCCCACGCGCATCAACGAAGACCCGATACAGCCAAAAATAAATAAATAAATGAAATTTAAATAAATAAGTAAATAACAAATCTTTAATAAAAAAAAAAGAGTCTATCTGCAGCAGGAAAAAAAAAAAGGAATTTCCTCAGAAAAACTCATTCTAAGGGGAGAGTCAAGATGCACAATTTAGTGGTAGGAGTGAGGGTGGTGAGTCCCAGAAAAAAGGGCTACAATAAAAGAGTGAGAAAGCAGGTGATGTCACCATCACAGTTGGGTAGGAGACCCCAGCTTCCACCCGCAACAAAAATCAACAATTAGACAGCTATCCACGAACAAAATTAGCTCTGGGAGAGCTTAGAAGTCCACTTAAGAAACTTCAGCAACACAGTGGAACAAAATTCCTTCTGAGAATAACCATACACACACAAAAGGAAGAAAAAATAGCTTCATTTTCCCTACATCATCCTATCCTCCAGGCTGACATTGCACAGTACCAAGAGGGAACTCTCTGGCTCAAAAGAGTGCCCCTCACCAGGAAAGCGGGAACAAGGTAAGTGACCAACTTCCCCAGACTTTCAGGATGCTTCATGAAAGACCCTCTTCAGTCTCGCCCTATCTAGAGACTAACAAAGCTGAGACATCTAGAGATGGCTAGAAACAAGGAAGAAGAGCAGAGGCTAACAGGATCAGACATGCAGTGGGAACCATGAAGCGGGGGAACCATGAAGTGGGGGGAGCCATGCAGAGCAGATTCTCAGTGACTGGTTCTGCAGAGGACCCCAACAGCTTTCACTGCTGAAGAAACCAAGGCAACACAGCTGCCTCAGGCCCCCTACAGATCTCACCACTGAGGTTTCCCCCCGAAGATTTTTCCATTTGCAGACACCAGCTCTCTCCTTGCTTTCTCTCCAACCCTTCCCTCCCCTTTCCCCAACAAAGCTGGGATCCATACTGGTAGCCAGCGCTGGCCTCTGCTACTGTGTGAGTGTGAGATACCAGCCTAGATGCCAGCAGCTGGTCCCCAGAACTATATGTGCTTTGAGGACTACCCCCTCCAGCTGTGCACCTGCAAAACCCTGGCCCAGTTCCTGTCACCAGTCTCCAGTGCCATGTACATGCCCATAGGGAGACCCCGAAGCCACAGGAGTACACATTGACAGCCAGGGTCCCCAAAGCTGATTGTGGGCCCAGACCTGACACAGTCTCCTGTCACTGGCCTGCGCTGCTGGCTCACCTGTAGCTAACCCCTCCGGCTGTACTCCTGTTTGCCCCTGGCCCAACTCCCATCACTGGCCTTCACTACCGTATGCATACCTGTGGGGATACCTACAGTCATACAAGTGCATATGAGGCAGCCAGGGCCTCCACAGCTACTAGCATGCCCACAGTTGGCCCCAGCACTTACTGCTGGCCCTGGCCACAACCACTATGTATATGTCTGCATCCAGCCCCTGCCACTATACAGGCACCTGAAGTCAGCCTCCATGGTCAAGTGTATGCACACCACCAGTGCTGACCACCACTGATGCCCTGTTCTGGTAACTGGAGGCCCTGCTAAAGACCCCAACAGGCCTTACAGCCACTGCAGAACTCCTTCAGTGCTTGCCAAGGACCACACAGTTGTCAATGCCATGGACCTCAGCAGCCTAAGCCAACAAGACATTATACCTCCCCCAGAACCAGAATCACCACAAGCCCCCACATTTGGTGACTTATATCACTAGACCCCAGTTTGCAGCATGCTACAACATGCACCCACCCAGAGGTGAAGTACTTTCCATACCAAAGTTAGTCTATAACATCTGAAAGAGGTGACTGCTTCTTCAAATGTGCAGATACCTATGCAAGCCTACAGGGATCATGACGAATTAGGGAAACATGACACCACCACAGGAACACAGTTAACTTACAGTAACTGACCCCCCAGAAATGGAGATATATTAATTTCCTGATAAAAGATTCAAAATAATTGCTGTAAAGATGTTCAGAGAGCTATAAATGAACAGAGATAAACAATTTAACAATTATCCATTTGAAATTATCCAGTCAGAGGAGGAAAGAGGAAAAAGAATGAAAAGGAATGAAGAGAGTCTATGGGATCTATGGAACACATAAAGAGAAACAATCTGTGCATTACTGGCATGCCAGTGGGAGAAGAGAGAGAGAAAGGGACAGAAAGATACTTAAAGAAATAATGGCTGAGAACTTTGCAAAACTGGGGAGAGATTTGGACATACAAGTTCATGAAGCTCATAAATTTAAACCCAAAATGATTTCCTCCAAGAAACATTATAATAAAACTGTCTAAAATAAAAGACAAAGAGAGAACCTTGAAAGCAGCAAGAGAAAAGAAGCTTGTTACTTACCAGAGAACCCCTATAAGTTTATGAGCAAATTTCTCAGCAGAAACCTTACAGGTCAGAAGAGAGTGAAATGATATATTCAAAGTGCTAAAAGAAAAAAAAATTCCAACCAAAAACACTTTTCCCAGCAAACATTGTCCTTCAGAACGAGAGATAAAGACTCCCAAACAAAAGCTGAGGGAGTTCATCACACTAGACCTACCTTAAAAGAAATGTTGAAAGGAGTTCTGTAAGTTGTAATGAAAGGATGCTAATTAGTAACATGAAAACATATGAACATATAAAACACGCTGGTAATGGTAAGTACATAGCAAATTCAGAATACTTCAATACTGTAATATGGTGGTATGTTAATCACTTAACTCTAGTATGAAGGTAAAAGGACAGAAATATTAAAAATAGCTTTAGCTACAATAATTTCTCAATGGGTACACAATAGAAGAACATGTAAATTGTGACATCAAAAACATAAAAGGTAAAAAAAAAAACATAAAAGGTGAGGAGGGAGTAAAAGGGTAGAATTTTTTAATACAGTTGAGGTTGCAATCAGCTTTAAATAGATTGTTATACCTGTAAGATGTTTCATGTAAACCTCAGGGTAACTGCAAAACAAAAACCTATAGTCGATATGAACAAGATAAAGAAAAGGGAATCAAAGTATACCACTATGGAAAATTATCAATTCACATTGGAAGACAGCAGGAGAGGAAGAAAGGAACAAAATAATTAAAAACCAGTCAGAAAAAAATTAACAAGGTGTCATTAGCAAGTCCTTACCTATCAGTAATTACTTTAAATGTAAACTAAATTAAATTCTTTAATCAGAAGGCGTAGAGTGGCTGAATGGATTAAAAAACAAACAAAACAAACAAACAAACAAAAAAACACCAAACTATCTGCTGCCCACAAGAGACTCATTTCAGCACTTCAGCTTTGAGGACACACATAGGCTCAAAGTGAAGGGATGGAAAAAGATTTTCCATGCAAATAGAAAGCAAAAGAGAGCAAGTATAGCAAAAGCTATACTCATATCAGATAAAATAGACTTTAAGTCAAAAACTGTAACAACAGAAAAGAAGGTCATTATATAATGAGAAATGGGTTAATTTACCAAAAATTTATGATAATAAATTATATAAATATATGCAACCAATATCAGATTACCTAAATATATTAAGCAAATATGTAAAATATCTGAAGGGAATAATGGAAAACAATACAATAAGAGTAGTGGACTCCAATACCTCACTTTCAACAATGGATACATCATCCAGACAGAAAATCAATAAGAAACATTGGACTTGAACTATACTTTAAACCAAATGAACCTAACAGACATATACAGAACATTCCATCCAACAGCAGCAGAATACACATTCTTCTCAAGCACACACTGAACATTCTCCAGGACAGATCACAAAACAAACCTTAGCAAACTTAAAAAGATTAACATCAGGGGCTTCCCTGGTGGCGCAGTGGTTGAGAATCTGCCTGCTAATGCAGGGGACACGGGTTCGAGCCCTGGTCTGGGAAGATCCCACATGCCACGGAGCAGCTGGGCCCGTGAGCCACAACTACTGAGCCTGCGCGTCTGGAGCCTGTGCCCCGCAACGGGAGGGGCCGCGATAGTGAGAGGCCCGCGCACCGCGATGAAGAGCGGTCCCTGCACCGCGATGAAGAGTGGCCCCCACTTGCCGTAACCAGAGAAAG
Organism: Balaenoptera acutorostrata; assembly: GCF_949987535.1. Lineage (NCBI taxonomy): Eukaryota > Metazoa > Chordata > Mammalia > Artiodactyla > Balaenopteridae > Balaenoptera > Balaenoptera acutorostrata. The sequence continues at coordinate 51,266,207 of NC_080071.1, read as the reverse complement.
CCCTCGCACGAACCGAAGACCCAACACAGCCAAAAATAAAGAAATAAATAAATAAAGTAGCTATAAAAAATTAAAAAAAAAAAAAAGATTAACATCATATGAATACATTTTCTGACCACAATGGTATCAAAGTAAAAATCAATAATAAAAGAAACACTGAAAAATTTCACAAATATGTGGAAATTAAACAACACACTCTTAAACAACGAATGGGTCAAAGAAGAAATCAAAGGGGAAATGAAAAATATCTTGAAACAAATGAAAATGGAAACATAATATATCAAAACTTATAGGACACAGCAAAAGCAGGTTTAGGTAGGAAGATTATAGCAATAAATGCCTACATTAAACAAAAAAAGAAAGATCTCAAATAAACAACCTAACTTTACACCTTAAGGAACTAGAAAAAGAAGAACAAAGTAAGTGCAAAATTAGCAAAAGAAAGGAGATAACAAATATCAGAGCAGAAATAAATGAAATAGAAAATAGAAAACAAATAGAAAAAATCAACAAAACTAAAAGTTGATTTTTTGAAAAGATAAACAAAATTAACAAAACTTTAGCTAGAGTAACCAAGAAAAAAAGGAGACTCAAAACAACAATATTATAAATGAAAGAGGAGACCTTAAAACTGATAGCACAGAAATACAAAGTATTGTGAGACTACTATGAATAAGTTAAGTAAACACCAAAAAATTGGACAAGCTAGAAGAAATGGATCAATACCTAGAAACATCCAACCTACCAAGACTGAATCATGAAGAAACAGGAACTCTGAGCAGACCAATAATGAGCAAGGAGATTGAATCAGTAATCAAAAACCTCCCAAGAAAGGAAAGCCCAGGACCAAATGGCTTTATGAATGAATTCCACCAAACATTTAAAGAAGAATTAATACCAATCTTTATCAAACTCTTCCCAAAAAATGAAGAGGAGGGAATGCTTGCAAACTCATTTTATAGGCCAGCATTACCCTAATACTAAAGCCAGATAAGAAAATGAAAGGAAAAGAAAAGTACAGGCCAATATCCCTGATAAATATAGAAGCCAAAATTATCAACAAAATATTAGCAAACCTAATTCAATAACCCATTAAAATTATCATACACCAGGTCAAGTGGGATTCATTCCTGGGATGTAAGAATGGTTCAACATATGTAAACCAATAAATGTGGTATATCACATTTATAAAATGAAAGATAAAAATCATGAACATTTCAATAGATACAAAAAAAGTATTCAACAAAATTCAATACCCTTTCCTAATAAAAAAAACTCAACAAAGTATGTATAAAAGTAACATACCTCAACATAATAGAGGCCACATATGACAAGCACAACTAACATCATACTCAGTGGTGAATGGTTGAAAGCTTCCCTTCTAAGATCAGGAACATGACAAGAGTGTACACTACCACCACTCCTATTCAACATAGTACTGGAAGTCATAGCCAGAGCAATTAAGCAAGAAAAAGAAATAAAAGGCAACCAAATCAGAAAGGAAAAAAGTAAAATTGTGTGCTTGCTGATGACATAATACTGTATATAGAAAATACTAAAGATACCACCAAAAAGCTGTTAGAACTAATAAATGAATTCAGTAAAGTTTCAAGATACAAAATCAACATACAACAATCAGTTTTATTTTTATACACTAACAATAAACTACCTGAAAAATAAATAAATAAATAAATTTCATTCACAACAGCACCAAAAACAATAAAATACTTAGGAATAAATTTAACTAAGGAAGTAAAAGATCTACACACCAAAAACTATAAGAAAGAAATTGAAGAAGACACAAATAAATGGAAAGATATCCATGTCCATGGATTAGAAGAGTTAACATTGTTAAAATGTCCATACTACCCAAAGAAATCTACAGATTCACTGCAATCCTATCAGAATTTCAAAGGCATTTTTTACAGAAATAGAAAAAAAATCCTAAAATTTGTATGATATCACAAAAGACCCTGAATAGTCAAAGCAATATTGAGAAAGAAGAACAAACTTAGAGGCATTACATTTCCTGATTTCAAACTATATTACAAAGCTATAGTAATCAGAACCATATGGTACTGGCATAAAAACAGATACATCAACCAATCTAACAGAATTGAGAGCCTGGAGATAAACTCATGTACATACAGTCAACTAATATTTGAAAAGGTAGTCACGAATACTCAATAGGCAAAGGACAGTGTCTTCAACAAATGGTATTGGGAAAACTAGATATTCACATTCAAAAGAATGAAGTTGGACCCCTACCTTACTCCTTTCACAAAACTTAACTTCAAATAGATTAAGGACTTAAGCACAAGACCTGAAACCTGAAACATAAAACCCTTAGAAGAAAATAGAGGGAAAAAACTCCTTGACATTAGTCTTGACAAGTATTTTTTGGATACGACACCAAAAGCACAAACAACAAAAGCAAATATCAACAAGTGGGACTACATCATACTAGAAAGCTTCTGCACAGCAAAAGAAACAGTCAACAAAATGAAAAGGCAACCTATGGAATGGGAGAAAATATTTACAAACTGTATATATGATAAGGGGTTAATATCCAAAATATCTATAGAATGCATATAACTCAAAAGCAAAATAATAATAATAATAATAATCCAATTAAAAATGGGCAAAGGACCTGAATAGATATTTTTCCAAAGAAAACTTCCAATTGGCCAACAGGTACATGAAAAGATGTTCAATACCACTAATCAACAGGGGAATGCAAATGAAATCCAGAATGAGATATCACTTCATATGTGTTAGAAAGACTATTATCAAAAAGACAAGATACAAGGGTTGGTGAGGACTCAGAGAAAAGAAAACACTTGTGCACTGTTGGTGGCAATGTAAATTGGTATAGGCACCATGGAAAACAGTATGGCAGTTCCTAAAAAAATTAAAAATAGAACTACCATATGATCCACCAGTCCTACGTTTGGTTACATAGCCAAAGAAAATGAAATCACTATCTCAGAGAGCTATCTGCACTCCCATGATTATTGCAACATTATTCACAATAGCCAAGACATGGAAATATTATTCAGCTGTAAAAAAGACGGAAATCCTGCCATTTGCAACAACATGGATGGACCTTGAGGGCATTATGCTAAGTGAAATAAGTCGACAGAGAAAGAAAAATACTGCATGATCTCACTTATGTGTGGAATCTTATAAAGCCAAATTCACAGAAGTAGAGAGTAGAACTGTGGTTCTCAGGGGCTGGGGGGTGATGGAAATGAGGAGATATTGGTCAAAGGATACAAACCTCCAGTTATAAGAGGAATAATGCATAGCAAGGTAACCACAGTTAACAATACCGTATTTTGTAGTTGAGAGTTTTTATGCGAGTAGATTTTAAATGTTCTCACAACAACAACAACAAAATGGTAATTATATGAGGTGAAAGATGTGTTGACAAACCTTATATATCTCCACAATATATACATCTATCAAATCATCACAGTATACACCTTAAACTCACACAATGTGTCAATTATATCTCAATAAAACTGGGGTGGGGGGAGAATGGAAAAAGTGAGAAATGCTAAAACAGACAGAAGTTCAAGACAGCAGAGTGATTAGCATTGAATCCATCAGCCTCTGCAGCATCAGAACCTGGCACCCTCAATGTATATTATGCATGCTCTCACAGTCCTGGCTGCCTTGAGCCCAGACTTAGGGACACACCCAGAGGCCTCACTACCACCTCTGGCAGTGTCCAATACTAGGTACTAAGGCAGTGGAGCCATCAACAAGGAAAACTGACCATCACTGATGGACATCAGTGGACACTCCCATAGGCATTGATGTTTGGGCTCCCATAGCAGCAGGAACTATCACCATCCCCAGGGCCTAGAGTGAACTCTTTCCCAGTACTCATCGTCAGAAGCTGAGAAGGGCCAAACTGTGACTCTATTACAAGTCGTTATTATCCCAGCATCTACCACAATACCTGACACAGAGTAGGCATACGCTGAATATTTATGGAATGAATGTGTGAATAAATGGACGAGCAACGAATGAATGAACAAACTAGAAAATATTGAAGTCACTGGATACACATTTTCAACTATGGGAATAAGCTTCAAAGACTGTCTTTAAAAATGTATGAAGGAAATGTTTGTGAACAGTTAAAACTGCAATCAAGGTGGCGGAGAGCAGTCTCAAGGAGGCAGAACTGTATTTGGTTGTGAGTAGAACCCTAATCAAGTATATCAAACTCATGTTTGAAAGAAAAACCACACGAATAGAAGATAATCAGCCACATGAGCAGAGGAAAAAAACAGGATCCCAAAGGAAGAAAATGTTTACAAATAACTATGCAAGTGTTACCTAGAGGAAAAGGAATTCTGACTGAACACTAACATTTTGAACTTCTTGGTAACAGTACCCCAATCTGTTCCAGCTGGGGGATACTTCTTGAATCAAATCACTCCTAATATTTGGATTCCTTGCTCACCAATCTTCTGCCAATCCAGGCATTTTCATTTCTTGACAGTTATAATGCTTCCTAAAATTTGACAAATTCGTGCATAGGAGACAAGACTCTGAGAGCCAGATTAATGGCACTCTCTTGGGGTGCTGGAAAAATGAGATTTCTGAGCCCCAGGGCTGAGGATTAGCTATGCCCTGATGGTAGTGAAACTCCCAGAGTGAAGGCCACAAGCTGTGGAAAGTGGTTGGTGGCTGGCTGGTCTTCTAGAAGTCACTTCTCTTCTTTGCCCAGTGCCCTTGCCAATATCACCTCTCCCCCAAGAGAGTCAGAGGAGGACAGTAGGAAAATGGTGAACGCCACTTAGCAACCAGTGGTTTGTAATAAACATAAAAAAAACACCCTGGAGTTCCCCAAAAAGGTGTAAAGAATTTTTAAATCTCTGGATTTTTCTACAAAGAAAATAGAAGCAGAACCAAAGAAAATCCATTTTGTGTCTGTCACTATGACGCTATACTTTGTTGGGCCAGTGTCTCTGGGAAACTCTGTTTACACCATATTTATCCCAAATCTAATAAAATTCAAAGTCACTTAGTATTTGCTTCTGTGCATCTCACCAAGTTGCCAATTACTTCCAAATTACCAAGTTCATCTTGTTCATTGATTATCTTGGTACCTCTGAAACATTTGACATTGTAGATCACCAGCTCTTAATGGAAACTTTTTCTATTAGGCACAATGATGGGGCAACATGCTGCCTCTCACCCTATCTCTTCAGTGGCTTCTTCACTAATTCCAATTTTTCCTCCTTATGCGAACTGGAGTTTGAGTCTTCAGACCTCTACTCTCTATCTTTACTCCTAGCGAATCCTGACCCATTCTGACTACTCCAACCATTTTCAACCAATATTTATTTATTGAGCAGTTCCTGTGTGGTATGCTATCTTCTTCATAATTGTGACTCAAGCCCAGCCCTGACTGGTGTCTGGAACATTAGATGCATGTCTTTAACAGAACTTCTGGACATTTATGTGTTGATGGCCTACCTTCACCTCCAACAAAGCACAGTATTGGATATGCAGATCAAAATAGCTTAAATATAAATGAAAATCATTTGCTCGAGCCCAGGTTTAGAGTGAATTTCAGGATTCTGGCTTCCTTTTTCTGTCTCAGTTCTGCCCTCTTCCATGGGTTGAATTAATGCTCAGGCAGGTTACTGGCCTTAGCACCATCTTCTTAGAAACCTCCACACCATGAGAGCCAAGTGGAGGAAGAAGCAGATGGGCAGGCTGAAGCCCAAAAGAAAAAAAAAGATGAGTTAGAGGTCCAAGCAAACCACTACCTTGAACACTCATAGAGGCCACAAGAGCAGAAATCTGGAAGGCAGGTGGCCAGGCACAATGGTACAAGTTGTTAGATTGCATGCTACTGCCTGGAACTTGTTTCAATGGATCTAGAACTTCCATAGCGATCTTGTTGCCACAGCCCCCGCTGAGAGGCCCACTTTGCACACACCAAAACAGGCTCTCTTGGTTCTGTGACATTCTGGACTGGTTGTATTCTCAGGTGTGGCTGAGTGTAACACGTGTACAATAGATCATCTCTTCTGCTGCCTTAAAAAATATCCTCAGGTGGACTTTCTCATTGTAATGAGTGGTTGCCACAGTTCCAGGACTCAAATGTACATCTCAGATTACAGGAGAAGAGAGCCTCTCTTCCACAGCCGCTGAACAGACGCTAATGGCTTTATCCTGACTGATGAATTGGGGTCAGCATCTACCTCTGAATGGTCACTGTGGCCAGAGAAATGCTTTGAGCTGTTGGTTTAGGTCACAGCTCCAGGCTCTTTCCTGAATCAGTTACTGGGGCAAGGGGATGTGATTATCATGACTAGCTTAAGCCAAACAGAGCCTTTCTCTGTCGCTAGAATTGTGTCAGCCCCACCAAAAGTATGGCTACCAACTAATGGGAGAAGGGTGGAATGGATGCCAGAGAGGCAACCAATAGTTTTAGCTACATCTTGTCTATTTGGAACCCATAGAAAAAGAAGAATTCTGTATAATCAAGTTTCCATACAGCTAAGGGTTTACTTCATTCCTTATACATATTAACCAGCTTGAAGGACATAGTTCAGAAGTGTATTCTTTATATCTTCTACTATTAACTAAAAGTATACCGAATATAAATTAACTATTTAATGATGATTTGAGGTCATCATGCTGAAAATTTATTATTGTACCAATTACAGTACAGGGACTGACCCCAGGAATTACTGAGCTGTGCATGGCTATGGCCCATGAAATGATCCAGAACACTATGAGCTTTAACAAATTGTATCTACTTTTTATGACTTTTCTTTCTCTTCCCTTTCTTTAGATTGCTACTTCTAATCTACAGTGGAATAATGAAGGTTTTTAAATTGCGTATAAATTTAAAGTAAAAAGAAATTGCCTAGGTGGAAATATGCCAGAATGCAAACCATGGTTGCCTCTGGGAAGGGGTATTAACTTGTTTTTATTCATCTTTGTTTCCTCATTATTGTTGTCTATAATGATTAAGAGTAACTTTTATGATCTCACACACACACACACACACACACACACACACACACACACACACACACCACACACCCCATACACACACACATGCAAAACTAAACAAAGTAAATAGGATTTGGGTGGTGCCTTAAAATTCCCCAAGTGGAAAAATGTCCCAGGTATTAATTCTTCCAGCCTGTGACAGATTTTCTAGCAGATTTAAGGCCTTGTTGTTGATTCTCTGTTGCCTGGTGTTTTCTGGGTCAGGGAGTATATATGCTTGAAGCGAAGAGATCATAGAAATGTCAAAACATACCAGGGGGAAGGTCAGCTACCTACCTACCGCGAGGCTTTGACCTGGTAGCTCTCCACCAGGCAGAGACTGGCCTTCAGCCTTACAGATGGGGAAACGCAGTTTTGCCTGTGCCTCAGGGTTGCACAATTCATGAGGATGATGACTCAACACAGTGGAAACTCATGATTGACATGTGTGCTTCTTACCCAGAATATCAACTTAATGACAGACAATGAAAAAGGACCTGCTACTCAAAAGGAATTTCTCTCCCGGCATAGAAACCATATGCGGAGCCAAATTATATTTAGAAGGTTGATTTGGTGAGCATAAAATTAGAACAAATTACGAAGTGTCATAAGGTTAAAATAGCCTGGTACATCCATCCATCAACAGGCTGGGTCATATCTGCCAATCACACCTGACTGCCTAAGGCCTCAGACCATTCCAAACAATGCTTTTTGGACACTGCCAAACTTTATCTTCATGGCTCACCATTTTATTTATTTCATTACCAAATAACCCCCTTTCTAATGAGCAATTCTTTCTTTGGATGAGTTAATACAGTCACAGGCTTTGGATAAAGATTATTGCTCTTAAAGTTACTTTTCATACTTCTCTTTACATATAGCTCTGGGAGAGCAGTTTTCAACTGCCAGGGCCACCTCGTGGTTACCTCCCACTCTACATACTGTGTTCAACTTCTAAGAGAACCGAAATCCAAATCAAAAAGAGTACAAATAAATATAAAACCAAACTAATTACCTTACCCACAGCTCCTCCACCAAACCAAACCAGTTCCCCAAACTACCTTATCTTTTTAAAAAATTAATGATAAAGCTCATCTTCGACTCTTCTCTCTCTGTTGTCCCTTATTCTTGAGGTGGCCAAGTCTTATTTTCTCCTCCTTCTCAATGTCTCCCCCATCCATTGTTTGCTTTCCATTCCCACTGCCCCACTTTTTAAAAAAAAATCTCAACCTGAATTACTGCGAGTCCAGTAATTCCTTTCCTAGCCTCCTGTTTCCTTTCTTCTCCTCTCATCTGCATATCATTGCCCTATTAATCTTCTAGAAACTTTCTCAAAATATTTAAGGACCCCTCATGACACAAAGAATGAAGTGCGAATGCTCTGGACCAGTGCTCAAAGTTCTCCCAAGTTCGGTCTTTATGTTCTGTTTGGCTTTGCTTTCTGTGACGCCGCAACAGGACCCTGCATTTCAGCTTTGTATATTCACTATGGACAAATGAAAAAGTTAAATACAGACAATACTTATGTTTTGTAATGCAAACCTACTGGGAAGAAGTCTTCGAAATCAACACCAATAGATACCGTTTGCAGATTTTCATATTAACAACTCATTCAAATTTTTAAAAAAAATTCCCTGTATTTACCTTCACAGACACATACATACTTTCATAGAACCATGGCTAGTTACCAGGTAATCAACGAGTATCCATAGCTGCAGTCATGCTTTTGAAGGAAACCCAAACCTGTCCAATATAGGTCTTAATCCAATGACAACTTCAGACAAGCATCGCATAACTCATATTGACTTGTGACCTACAATCATTCAGGAATATCTTGGGACATAAATGTCTCTGACATTTAATGTGATAGAAACTCTGCTTATTTCTTACGCAGGCAGGATGTGACCTTGAGGGACATAATATGATCTGTTGGGTTTAGTCACCTTTCAGTAAGAACCCAACACAAAGTGATTTGAGCAATAAAGGGAATATTTTGACTCATGTAATTCAAAACGTGACATAACTATACCCAAGTATTCAAACATGAACATATCTCAGCTCTGCATTTCCTCATGCTTTATCCCCAGTAGATTCTTTCCAGATAGAAGGAACGACCAGCAGCTCAGTCTTAGCAACCAGAGCAAAAAGATGGTGTCACTTTCCCAATACTATCAATAAATATGCTACGGTAGATTCTTATTGGGCCAGCTCAAGTCATATGCCCATTACTGAACCAATCATTGTGGCAGGCGGGTACATTGTCTTGATTACCCAGGACTGTCTCATATACTCCTGCTCCCTGCTGAAGCCACAGGATGGGGTCAGTCCCACTGCACTACATGGATTGAGAATGGAGGAAATGTAGTTCTCCCAAGGAAAATCAAATGCTGTTATCAGAAGAAGCGAGAACAGATACAAAACAAACAGGTGAATACTAGGGGCAGATTCTTACATTAATGGGCATCCCTATTATCTCTTACTATCATATATTCATTCATGAGTCCCACAACTTTATAATCAAATTTTAAGATTAACTTTAGCAATTTGTATCAATATTTTTAAAATACATACCCTTAACCCAGCAATTCCGTTTCTAGGAATGATAGCTCTGCTATTAAGTGTTTTCCTACATGCCCAACACTGGCCTGTGTACATTGCAGACATTATTTCATTTAATACAGAACTCTAGGATGGAGTGGGATTACCTCTATCTTTGAGCTGAAGAAATTGGGCTGTTAAGGGACTTAAACAATGTTACCCAGCTAATAAGAGGTAAAGCCAGAAGTCAGCCTTCAAAGTCTTCACTACTATTAGTTACTTCCCTCAGCAGTCTCTGTGGCATATAGTCTCATGAATTTATTCTAAGCAAAACTATGACAGGTGAGAAAAGATGTACATCCCAGGAGGTTATTTATAAATATTTGTCCACAGAACTCAAGTATGAAATAAAGTTTCAATAAATTATGTCAACTTACATATTCCCCTCATTATCAGTAAATATATACTAAGTTCTTACTTTATAAAATGATAAAAGATTAATGACTTTTTTGGTAAGGCTGTGAAATTACAATTTTGTTCAAACCAGCTATCTAAGCTACGGAAGCATCCACAGTTAATCAAACACAATAAGGCCTTGTGCATTGTTTCATATCTCTCACCATGTCAGTTTACCATTTAGGAAAAAGTTGGATACTTAATCTGTACAACAACTCAAAATATATCTTTATACATTGCAGCTGTCTATTATCAGGCCAAAGAGAGCTTTAGGCTAAATTATTTAACCTTGATGACACTCAACAGTGGAACATTCCGTCAAATTGGAAAGTGAGTGGCCTAGGAGCCCACAGACCTGCTGGTTTTAACCATTTTACCCAAGAGTGAGAAGCTTCTGTTAGCAGTCAGAAACCTTCGCTCTGCCCTAGTCCCCAAATCAGGGCAAAAGAGGGGGCAGGACAGCAATGGCCCTGAAGCCAATGAAGAGCTTAGACCACTCTAAGGACAGCTGGAAAGGTAGCCATACCGGTCTAGGTTTCTGACAGCTGCCTGGACTAGGTGGGAGGAGGGGGAAAACTCAATACATAGAACTCTGTAACACATAGAAAGATCAGTTAATTTATAATCAGTCTCTTTTTTACCATGCCTCTATTTCTCATTATCCTCGGGAATGTATCCTCAGCAAATATAGCCTTAAAACACTCCTGAAAAGCACATGAAGGAGAAGCTCATTTGCACAAGAGTAATGATTTAGTCCTGTGAACTTTTAATTTGCATAATCCCCTTTCCTTTCCCCCTTTTGTAAAGGTCTTTGATATTTTTTTCTCCAAATGACGTGGGTTGGGGAAAAGAATTAAGCATGCATCAAAGTTCTCCCTCCTGTGTTCTCAGCTATTACATTAATCTTTAAGATTTTTCTCTCCCATTTATTAAAAATCAGTGACTCATCCAACTTTACACATAAATCCACATCAAAGTTAATTAGAATCTTGGTAGGCTAATGTTTGTCTCTTCCCTTATTAATTCCTAGAAGCTTGAAGCAAGGCTCTGTGTGTGATTGTGGAAGAAAGGAAAAGAGAAGCCAGTGGACTGACCTGCTAGGGTTTCACGGGCAGTGTTTGCATGGCTGGATTCAGAGTTGGGCCCAAGCCCACTTGCTGTGAAGAAGGACCAGGCCTCTAAGTAGCCCTGCTGATGGTCAGGTCAACCTCCTCTGGAACTGTGGTGAACTCTGACACCAATCTGAAAGAGGGAAAATAGAGGTAAGAATTAAACAACAGAGGATAGAGCCTTGCTTGCTGTCTTTTGCTCTCCCTCCTCTATAATCAGGAAAAGCAGCCAATCATTCTTGTAAATTGACTTTCTCTCCTTCCTTCCTGTAAAGTTAAAAAAAAAAAAAAAAAAAAAAAAAGATACCATGCAGGTTTGTAGAACTTCTACTGGAAGCAGGAAAAAAAAAAAGTGCAAGAGGTAAGAGGATAGTGCAAGATAGAAATGATCACGCAGCAAGACATTTTTGCATTTGGTTTTCTCAAAGTGTACCTGGAAAGAGAATGTAGGGAGAGTACATGAGTAGGACAGGGGATTCGATCTAATGTACTTATTAGTGAGAAACTGACAGCACCAGCTCCAGGATTTTATTGCATATTGATTTTGCTTTAGGAAGTATGTGTGGAAATCACATAGAACAAACTGAGAAAACAAACTTTCTTCCCAAACTATTCTTGAAATGTGTTGGGAAATCTTCCGAAGTATTTTCTTATTTTGAAAAATTAGTTACATTATTAACATTCCAAAGTCTAAAGAATACACAACAGGAAAGCCAAAACCTCATACTTCTGCCCCATAACAAGAGGCTTAAATTATCCACAGATAAGACAAGTTAAAGTTTTAGAGCATAATAAACTTATTTCACATTCATACATTTGAAACTACTCTTTATAAAGCCATATAATTCCATGCTATATGTAAGGAGATAATTTGAAGTCCTAGAAAAACTTAAAACCAAAAGAGTTCATATTGAGTTTAACCCCCACTGGAGGGCTGATGCATTGTATTCACAGCTTCCTCCCTTAGCTCTGATGACTAAGACTTTGTTCTGGGTCACATTCCCTGTGCTCAGATCCTTTCCTCCCAGGAAGTTTCTCACCCCCCCTCAAAACACAAGTGTCAGGCCATCTCACCAGCTTGCCCAGAGCCAATGCTCCTGAGCCCCAGCTTGAGTTCACCTCCCAGGAGGCTCTTCTGCCTCCAGAGAACAAGAAATCCAGGCAGGTTGAACCCGCAGAAGAATTGATAATTCCAGAAAAAGAACAGGGATGGTAACAGGCAGAATCAAAGGCACTTTCAGTCCCACAGAGGGGCGGCCACAAGATTGCTTTGGATCAATGGTTTCTTCACACCATTACACAGCATGGCTAAAATGTAGGGCTGGGGGTGGGCACAGATGCCTCAAATATGATAATCAGTTTATAATATTCACATTGTCACATAAGACCAGGTAAACCAGACTTGGGTTTTGCAATTTACATAGCCAAGTTCACGTCCTTGTGGCAACTCTACCACATTTCTACCCATTACTGTTCAGTCCCTTTGAGATATGAAAAGGGTTGTTTTCCAACATCCCTTGGCCCTTCCTTCCCTAGATGCTACATTTAAACTTCATCTTCACTTTTCAATGCTCAACCCACCCAGCTCTTAAGGATCTATTGTTGTTTTGTATGAAATAAAATGATAAACATTGAATTTTGACACACCCTCTGTGCCACACTAATTCAACACCTACAAATGAGACGTTTGTTTTGATTCATTATATGTAACAGAAATCATATAGAGGAGCCATGTTTTATGCAGGGATAGGTCTAAAGTCAGCATGTAAAATAAAATCACGTAGCAGCTAAATTTGTTATGCCCTTAAACTAATTTGGAATGCATAATTTTGTATATACAGCTCTACTCAGTAATATATATCACTTTCAAATGATTCTACTTAATATAAGTGAAAAATATAATTTTCAACATTTTTTAATTTTGTAAGAAGAGCGAGAAGTTGGTATTCTTCATTGAGTTCTGAATAAGGTAGCTGGCTTGCATCTAGAGTGCACGTTCTATTAAAAAAAAACAAAAAACAAAAAACACAACCATGTCTTTAAGGGCTAGAATCCCACAGAGCAGCAAGATGCTCCTCTCTGAGAATCACACAAGAGCTAGACACGCAGGGGAGCACCGGTTGTTGGTGTCATGGTGGATGCATGATTAAAATAAATATTTTTGTCCTTCTCTCACCTTTATCTTGTTTTATATTGTTGTGTAGGCTGTTGGTTTGCTAAGCCAAGCACTTTTAGTTGAATTCCCATAAATTAAATGTGTATGTGTATGAAATGCAACTCCACTGTAGAGGCAAAAATGTGTATCAGGTTGATTACCCAGCAATGTTCACTTATTTGTCTATTTACTCTAAATATGAAGTTTGACTCCTTTTTACTGGGGGATTGAATCTCCTATTGCCACTGTTGCATGCAAAAAGATGTCCATATACACATGCACAGATGCATGCGGGCGTCACACACACACATGCACATACCGCCACCACTGAGGGGGCAGTATATGAAACACCCTCCTGCAAAATCTCCAGTCAAGGTTTAAGCAACTTCGCCCCACTAACTGTTAAACCCCTTGGCATCTACAACCCCACCCCACCCTTGGCCATGTGGCCAGATGTCTCATCTACTTCCTTGTGCCCCGGAAGTTACCTACATGGTGCCTACAATGCCCCTTTGGGCACTGAGTTCCTCCGGGGCCCCACCAGTACCCTGCCCTGGTCCAGGGCCCTGCTGTGTGCTGCAGGCTCTGCTGCCCTCGCTGTGACCCGCACTTTTGCCATGGCCACCTTTCTGCCCCCAGCACTGCTGGTCGTCTCTATTGTTGCTGCATGTGCTGCGGTAACCAGTACTGCTGGCTGCCTCTCCCCTAGAAAGGCAAGAAAAAGAGGAAACCAAGACACTCTCGGGTACTAGTCAGCTCTCTCCTTCAACAGTTCAAGGTCTGAATTTCTGGGTTATATGGAGTCTTGAAGATACTACTGCAGGAGGGAAGGAGGGGGCCTTGTCAGCAAAGGGCATATTTCAGGTTAGTTGATGATGGGAAAATCATTAACATGAAATAACGGCAACAACAAACACTTACATAGCACTTAGAACACCCTAAGCACTATTTTAAGTGCTGACACACAATTAACTCATTTAAGGCAACTGTTTTGGCCCCTTTCAACGTTAAGAACATGTTGCTGGGCTTCCCTGGTGGCGCAGGGGTTGAGAATCTGCCTGCCAATGCAGGGGACACAGGTTCAAGCCCTGGTCTGGGAAGATCCCACATGCCGCGGAGCGGCTGGGCCCGTGAGCCACAATTACTGAGCCTGCGCGTCTGCAGCCTGTGCTCCGCAACAAGAGAGCCTGCGATAGTGAGAGGCCCGCGCACCGCGATGAAGAGTGGCCCCCACTTGCCACAACTAGAGAAAGCCCTCGCACAGAAACGAAGACCCAACACAGCCATAAATAAATAAATAAATAAATAAAAATTAAAAAAAAAAAAAAAAGAACATGTTGCTACCTCTATTGGCCTCCTAGCCCCACCCCAAACTTGCCAATAGGAGGGAATCCCTTTCTCTCCCATCGTCAGCCAGAGTGACAGTTCTGTCTTCCCAGCCAGGGCATACTCAGATTGCATATGGTTGATAGCCGGCTTCTCCCAAATTCTAGCAGTCCTAGATTACTAGATTACAATATAAAGTGTAGGCTTCCTAGGAACAGATAATGTGTTTGCATTCACATTTTTAAACTCCTTTTATAATGAAAATGAGTAGGAAACATTTATACATACATATATACATGCATATGCATTGATACGTTTATCTCATATATATGAAATACACATGATATACATATGAGAAAACAAATGTCATATATATATAGTTATATATATATGAGAAAAACATATATAAAAGTAGAGAGAAGAGTATAATAAACCTTTATAAACCAGTCCTAATTTCAACAATTATCAACATGTGAATAATCTTGTTTCATCTATACCCCACCCACAGAATTATTTTGAAGCAAATTGCAGACATCCTATTATTTCATCTATAAATACCTCAGTATGTGTGCCAGTTATCAGTTTAACATTCCGCAGCTCCAAACCCACCCTTCTTTGTTCCAATGTGTGATTCTGGAGCTGGACCCTAGAAACATTTCTCTTTTGCCAGCTGGCAAGATGTTAAGCTTTGTCGTTAGAGGACATCAGAGGGACCCTGGAGGCGGAAGGGGTGTCTCTTCCAGGCCTCACTGTGCTCTCCCTTGTCTGTTCTTGTAGTCGCAGGCAGCCGTAGCTCAGGAGCCGCATAGGGGCACTCACCTCCCAGAGAGTTTGGCAGCACCCAAATGGGTGGCTTCCCGGTGAGTTCTGCTGGCATCTCAGCCAACCTCCCAGTGAGTCTCACGTGTGCTCAGCTGGGGTCCTCTCATGATTTTATATATGTGTGTGTTTGTATACAGCTATATGCAAAACATTTCCATGATTCTAAAGTTATAGCTACAAAACAAATATTTACTGCAGTCTAGCTTCCATTCGTGTCCTCTTCCTTTTCCTTTAAGAAATCATTTTTCATTAATTTGTCAATTCTACCATTTTTAAAGATAAAAGCAAAAATATTCACATTCCCCTTTCTTTAAAAAAGGTAGAACACTATATGTACTATTTTGTACTTTGCTTTTTTCCACTTAACAGTATATCCTGAAAATCACTTTGTAAATGTAGAGAGACTTCTACTGCAGTTGCTTAGTATTCCCTGAGTGAATGCATGGTATTCAACCATCCCTGAACTGGCGGACATCTGAGTTGTCTCCAGTCCTTTGTTATTATAGGCAATGCTTCAGTGAACATGTCTTTTCATTTCTATGTCAGAGTATCTTCAGTACTGTATCAGTTAGCTTTTGCTATCTATAGCACATTACCTCAAAACTTAGTGGCACAGAGGAACATCATTTATTAGCTCAACATTCTGTAGGTCAGCAATTTGGGCAGAGCTCAGCCCTGTCCTTCCTTCTGCTGTTTTCACTCATGTGACTGAAGTCAGCTGTCAACTCAGTTGGAACTGGAGAGTCCAAGGTAGACTCACTCACATGTTGGGAGGTTGGTCAGCTGCCGGCCGAGAAGCCACGAGTGGCCTCTCACCCTCTGGTAGGCTAGCTAGCACTCACTTGTACGTTCTTGTCGCACTCTCAGGGCTCCAAGCACGTCAAGAGAAAACAAGACTCAGTGCACAAGTTCTTTTCAATCTTCTGCTTGCATTAACTTTGCTACTGTCCTAGGGTACTCAGACAAGCTCATTGTCATGGGGAAGAGGGTGACTACCCAAAGATATGCACACAGGCAGAGGTATTCTAGCAGTCATTTGCAATCTGTCACAGGGATAGATCTCCAGAGACTAGGTTGTTGGGTCACAGGGCAAATTCAAATGTAAAATTTCCAAATCCCCCAACCTCCTAACCCTAAGGATTAGACCATTAGTACTCCCTCCCACTACGAATGAAAGTGCCTGTTTCTCATAGTGTCAGTGTCCATACAATAGAGTATGTTTTCAAACTTTAATATCTTTGTCAATCTAAAAGTGAGTGATGGTATCTCAGTGGCAATTTAATCTGCATCTCTCAATATGAGTGAGGTTGAGCATTCTTTTCATATGCTTAGGAGCCATTTGGATTTTACATGTGAACTGCCTATATTTCTTGTCCATTTTTTCGCTATCAAGCGCTACAGAGTGATTGGTCTTCTCTACTTTTACAAGCTTTGTATATATTAGGACTATTAGCCCTTTGTCAGTGATATAAATTACAAATATTTTTCCCAATTTATCATTTGTCTTTATGCTTTTTTAACCGTGCAGTCTTTCCTTTGTTTCTGGATTTTGAGTCATTGTTAGAATAAGTTTTATCCATTCCCAAATAATGGGGGAATTCACCCATGTTCTTCTAATATTTGTGTGTGTTGGGAGGAGGGGATATAAATATTCCAGTTTCCCTATCAAGATACCACCTCTGTTGTAAACTAAATTTCCTTAACTAATTGGGTGTATATTCAGTTGACATTTAAAGTATGACTAATTCCAAGTGAAAATGTGAATTAGTCAAATTCTGTATTCCTGTTCTCCATCTCCGCCTCTACCTATAGCTGAATTTACATTCCCTTTTAAAACCAATTCAAACCCCATCTCCTGTCCACACTGTCTAGTGAGTCAGCAGGACCCTCCCAGTTTCCACATTGTTAGGTAGTTGAAAGTACAAATTCCTGGTTGTGTGATCTCAGGCAAATTATGTCAATCCTCCTAAATCTTAGTCTTTTTATCTATAATCTGTGAGGATAACAAAACCTCCCTCACAGGGTCATTTAACAGAATCAATGAGATAATGTAGGGAACTCACTAGCGTAGTACTGGCACATAGTAAGTGCTCAATAAATTATGGGTCACCCATTAGAGAAGTGGAAAGACCAAGTAATGAAAAAAGGAAAATACCTAAGACTGGAAAATGTGGAGCTTAATGCAGAAAAAGCTTTGTTGGCAGTGATTAACATGTATGTATATAAACATGTGTGCACAAACTGGGAAAGAACACACAATTGTGTTTTCTTTAGTGTGTTTCATCCAGGGATGCTTCCCTATAGACTGAGAGTGGTGGGCTCTTTGCTTGGCAAGGAACTTTTACACTCTTGAGTATACCAACTCTGAATCCCTGCCTGTGAGAAGAAAAGGCAAAACCGTGAGCAGAAGACACTTCTGGTCAGCTTAAACCTTAAGAAAATCAGAGTTTTCGACTCAAAATGTGCTAAATAGCTGAGCACTTGACCTGCAAACACTGAAGTTCCAAGGTGCCTCTTGCATGCCTGGCACTCCATCCCAGAGGACTTCGTATCATGTCCTGCCAGAGGTTCCCCTTCCAACTCCTGACTCAGAGCTGCTTGGGGCAGATGGTATGTTCCAGGTAGCCAACTCCTTCCAGCCACACCCATGGGACTGCAAGTCCTCCTGCTCAGCTGGTCTTCATTCTAGCAGTTTCTACCCCAAGAATCTAGGATGTCAGATGTAAATCTTGAGGGGGAAAAAAAAAAGATATTAGTAAGGGCAGTCCTGGAGCTAAATTGAAACAAGACAGAATAAAAAATACCAAGGTCATGGAATTACACTTGTGAGGTGTGTGAGGGTGCTGGGTTTGGTAGCACTCTGGCATGGCTGGAACAGGAGTTACATGGCTCAGTGAGGCAATCTAGAGCTGACCTTGGCACATGTGAAACTTTTACCTTTAGTTAAGCTAAGAGTGGTTTTTAAAATATCACAAAAGTGACTGCCACTGGAGCCATGGGGAGGGGGGTTTGCTTGGGAAGATGCATGAGGGAAGTTTCTGGAGTGATGGCAATGTTCCATATCTTCATAGGGGCTGGAGTTACCCAGGTGGCTAAGCATTTGTTAAAACTCACAAATGTACACCTGAGATTTGTGTACTTCTTTGTAAACTTTACACTAAAAGCAGCAAAACCTTGAAATCTAGTGAACAGGCACGCTGAAATAAATATTTAGTGCACTGATGTCTGCAATTTATTTGAAATGTATTAAAAATGGACTAATGGATGTCCAGAATAGGATGAATAAAAACAAACATAGGGCTTCCCCGGTGGCGCAGTGGTTAGGAATCTCCTGCCAATGCAGGGGACATGGGTTTGAGCCCTGGTCTGGGGGGATCCCACATGCCGTGGAGCAGCTGAGCCCGTGCGCCACAGCTACTGAGCCTGTGTGCTAGAGCCTCCGAGCCACAACTACTGAAGCCTGTGTGCCTAGAGCCCGTGCTCTGCAACAAGAGAAGCCACCGCAATGAGAAGCCCGCGCACCACAACAAAAGGGTAGCCCCCACGCGCTGCAACTAGAGAAAGCCCGCTCGCAGCAACAAAGACCCAACACAGCCAAAAAAAAAATAAAGAATTAAAAAAAAAACACATAGGTGGCAATGGTAAAAATCGCGCTGGTGAGTACACAGGTGTTTACACTACGATTCTTTCAACATGTTTGAAATTTTTCATAATAAAACGTTGGGGAAAGTTATCAGAAGCAAACCAGCAAACTCCGGATACACAGCAATCCTGAGGACTGTCACTGGGAAGATAGAATTCCTTCCAGCACCCTCTTCTCTCCCCTTGGCCGTTGACCTCCTCCCTGACACAAACCCTGGTGCACACATCCTTCCTCTTCCCCTGCACCTTCATAATCCTGCCCTCACCCTCTGGGCAAAGGTGAATGGAAAAACAGCACAGGCTACTCAGGTATTGGGCAGACTTCATGATGAAGACTCAAGCCGACATGCTATCCTCGTAATCATGGTAAATTGTCAGCACACGTACTTTTCTGCACCCAGAAGACTGTAAAATCTTGTTTTTTTTAAAAAAAAAAAAACCTAATTGCAATTATATAAATTGCTTAATATTCCAGATTTTAAATTATAGAAAAGATTGTCTCCTAATAATGGCATGGAGAAATGACCAGTATTTGCCTCTTATTTCCACTGCTCACGGGGAAAGAACATAACATTTGTTAAGCCCTAGATACAGATGTTTTGCATACATTGACTCACATAGTTCTCATAGCCCTGCCAGCATATAGCCCCAATATCCTCATTTTATAATGAAGCTCATGATTATAGAGCCAGTAAATAGTAGATCTAGGATTCAAACCAAGATCTCCTCAGCTCAAAACCAGTTCTTTTCACCAAAGCATATTGTCTCTGGCATTTAAAATAGGTTATGTTCTGCAAAGCTAACATAGCTCCAAGAACAACAGCAGTCACTTGGCCAGGATTTGACAAAATACCACTAGTAAAGGAATAACATTTATAAGGGCAGTTCATGTTCTACTTCAACTGCTTTTACCAAACCACCACCCACCCAAAGGTATTTTTAACGGTTTACACTTCCCACCAGTATTATTGTTAAATGTAACAAGCATACAAAACTTGGCAACTATTCCCATATTTTCTGTAGCTTTAGGGGCAGTTCAGGGTTTAATAAACCTGCTTAACTGAGGGGAATTTACTTTTGACGTCGGTACTGCCTGTTCATAAACTAGAATTAAACAGATAGCCCAACTTCTCCTTAATGATCTTCCATATGATGCTTAAACCATCAAAAATTCCTATCCAATAATGGAATAATGGAACCTTTTCCTCACATTAAGCCAGATTTCTATACTACTGAAACGATATAGCAATCACCCAGTAGATGGCACTAATTGTGCTGACTACCCTGTTTTTATTGGTTTTCTATCTTAATTAGTCCAGAGACAGGTCAGAGGTCTTACTCAGCTCCCTACTAGGGTTATAAATATTTAAAACAAAAGACTAGCCCCACATGGCAGTCAAATCATACCTTGTATATTACTTCTTTATGTAAAGTATTTATGGTATCCATCTCTCTGAACAGGATTAAGATCTGTTAAGTGGTAGGTTCTGTAGGCATTCTCAGTAATATTTATCATGCCTCCAACCCCACCAGCATCTCTCCACATAATAAAGTAGGTAACTGAGGAACGCTTTGGGGGTTAGGAGGAAGGTAGGAGATGCTGCAAACATTTGCTGAAGTAAGCTACAATAAAATCTTTTTTTTTTTTTTTTTTTTAACAGAAACCTAGGGTGAAAAGGCTTATTTTCACTTTGATCTATATAGGTCCAAAGGAAGCCAGGCAACTCCACTATGGGTAATCTGATCTTAACATACTCTATTTGAACCTAATTCAAAACTCAGTGCTCAGCTCACATCCAGAGGCCATACTCAAAACTGTTCTGCTGGGAACTACTCTGCTTTAACCATCAATTCTGACCTTCACAGGTATATGCTTCCAAGCACAATTCTTCCACATTTTATAATACAGAACCTTCGTATATTTTGGCCTCACAAAGATAAACTGGTACGTGTATGTGTGTACATACGCTTCAAAATAAAGTTATTTCTTTGTTAATGGGAGATATCAAGGGCAGGGGACAAAAATTTTCAGGGACTTTGTTTCAAGTGCAGCTCTCCCAGACCTACACTTATAAACTCTCCTTCTGGTAGAGCAGAGAAATAATCCATACATTTAACAAGTTCCTGGGGAGAATCTCATATAGATTTATAAACCATTCTTTGAAAGTTTTATTCAACATCTATTCAATTTGTGGACCAAGAAACTGGACTCTTTCTATGTCCAGAAGCATAAATTTTGATGGCATGGAATTTTTTAAAATGTACTCAAATTTTTGAAAATGGTTAAAGACCTGATTTTTAAGGACATGTCAATGGTCCTTCAGTTGAGGCTCTTAGACAATAAACATGGTATGACAGTGAGGACTGTGGTGTGTCAACAGTCTCAAGAGACCTGGGCTCTAATATAATTCAACATCTAGTCCCTAAGTTTTCAGGAGGCATGTTTTTAAAACTTTGGGAGCCATGGTAAAATTGTGTATTCTCTATCAAGACCTTTAAAAAGACTTAAGTGATTAAATGTCTACTAGCCAACCTTGTGAAAATGTTCATCTTCTTTACATCATACTGATTATCTCATTGTGGTAAACAGCTCTTCCTAACATCTTTGGACATAATGTTCTTAATGAGGAAACATACTAAATAAGGGGCTTGGTCAGATAGTCTGGACTTGATTCTCTTGCCTGTGATCAGTGCTTTAAGAAACATTATACCCTTTTAGCTCAGAAACCTGGAGTAATGTGGTCACAGTACTGGAAGACAAATTCTTGTGCATCCCTAACAAAGCAAACCTTGAGGAATTTGGAAAAAAACTTGAATACACCTGGAAAGTAGAATGTTTTTCTAGCTTTTCCCTCAGGTTCTAACAACATACCATCATTCATGATAGTGCTGTTTTTCCAAGGTCACAATTAGATTTCCTCAGAAGCATAAGTTAACTGTTAGTCATTATGGCTACTTTGTGAAATGTGGGCTGTTTACTCCATTTACTTAATAATTGGCTGGAACCTCAATACACAGATTTTCACTACGGCCAAGTATATCTGCTTTTACCCCTGTCATTAAACCCATACCAGAGATCGACTGTGACCCTCTTCTACTAGAAATGTTCACCTTCATCAGACAGGGGATAAAACAAATTAAGAGAAGGAAAAAATAGATTATTAAAAAAAAAAAAAAAAAAGAGGCCATCATAGGGCAAGTTTTCCCAAGTCTAGAGGTAAGAACAGACTTTGGTGTGGAAAAGTGTTCCATGTTGATACTGCTTTTCACATGGTTTTCTGGTTTGTTGTCTCTAGAACCTTTGTGAATACGTTAAAGTCTCTCAAGAGTCATGGCAGCCTAAAATTGCTTGGAGCAATCAGTCATTATGGTACATTATGATACTTAATGGTATTATTAAGGTATAAGAAAAGGGAAGTCATGTAAGTAAACTGGAATGTCAGATCCATATAAACTTAAACAACTGCTACTGTGTCTTAAGACTGATGTAAAATACTCTCAACTTGCACCTTCTGAGAAAACTTTTTAGTTTATCTTAAAACTTCCTATACTTTAAATGTTCTTTATATATCGTAAGATTACTTTTTTACTAACCTCACATCTATTTTTTAGTATCACTCCCTTGGCATTATTACTCAACCCAGCAAATTAAATATCCTTAAAATGTTAAATAATAAAAATACAAGTGACAAATACTCAGTGATACAAATATTTAGGGTAGCCTCAAGTTAAACTGTCCTCAAATTTAAAACGCAATTACTAAAACTACAGGAACAAAGCAAAAATGACTTGGTATACTATAGGAAAACCAGTCTCAGTGTCCATGGGAAAGCATACTGCAGCCTTCACTATCATACACCATCATCTGGGCTTATGGGTTTCATCTTTCCATGTCTACTGTAGCAACTCCCAGGAGGGGCCACCTGCCTAATGAGACTTCAATCCACTTCAGAACTGGTTTGTAAAAATAAAGTGGGACCCAAACCTAGCAGTGTGTATTTCTATACTAAATGGCTTTTGTTTTCAGTAGGTGTTTAAACTTATTTAAAAGTTGATAGCTGAAAGCGCCAGGAAGGAGGAAGGTAGGAAACTTTCTTCCTCTTAACTTCTTGATGAGTACTGTCCAAGCAGGCTGGGAAGGCAAATATTCATTATGGATTGTAACTCACTTTGCTTTGGTTTTGAAGGCTTTCCTTAAGAAAAAAGAAATTTGTTAATAAATGATAAAAAATACAGAACAACAAGGTTAAATGATTGAGGCAAATGTCAATTACAAAAGTAAAAGATAAGGTCTTTCTCTACTTAATCTCAACACGTTAAAGGGTAACAATACTTCCACACCTAACCCTGCATTTTCTTCTGTTCTCGAGGTATGACTAGACAATAAACATTTGACTGCTTATTATGAGCCAGAAATCATTCTACTCATTCACACGGGAAAATCTTAAGTATACAAAGGGGTAATATTACTCACTTACTTGTTTTTATAGTTATGGAACCTATGGCTTACAGAGGTTTCAAGTGGAATAACTTGCCCAACATCACAGGTGAAGACAAAATAAGGCCAGGATTGGAAGCTCAGCAATCCATACCTGATTATTTTAATCTTCCAAAACTCCAAAATTCTTTCTTTTAAATTCATCTTAAACACTATTCTCCCACAAATAACTCAGTGTTAGTGCTCCTATATCTACTTAGATTTAAAAAAAAAAAAATTATGTACTAATTTGTAATGTTTTTTTTTACTCCAAACATCTGTAATTTTGTGAACATCTTAAGAAAATACTAGTCACAAAGCCAAATTACCTATAATCATCAGTATATGAATAAAGGAAAAACTTATTTCTATAACATATAATCCCCAGTTACTGAAATACTATAAACAATAAGCTTCTTGAGATTATTCATTATTTCATCTACCCCTTAACACTATCCCCACAGTGCCTAATATGTGACATACTGAAATACCTGTTAGACACACTGGATTGGAGCAAACAAATATCTGGCACAAATTTTTATATTTAAACGCTATGGCACTTTCAGAAAACAAAGTCCACTTAAATTATTGTTATTTGAGGTGGGGAAAAAAAAGACACAGTGACAAATACAAAGCTAAGTAGTCACCAGGCTGAAGTCATCATTACAATTACAGTAAAAGGTACTGGCTCTCCATTGTAAACCATTAAAAGAGCAAAAATAAGGTAGGTCTGTTAACATTAACGTAAGTTTTATTCAAGAGATAATGTTGAAGAAGAGTTTAATTCCAACAAAGGAAAAATTTACCAGTTATCCACCCTACAGTAAAAAGTGGAACTGGACACCATTTACAACACATAAATAAATTCTACCTTTACATTTCTAAATAAAGCTGTATTTGCTTCTTTGAGAGAGCCATTTCTTAACTTTTGCTGATAAGGCTTTGTGAATTGTGTTCAGAAACTGACAATAAACACACACACATACCCTTCAAATAAAGTAAGAACCTAGGAATTTCACTCCAGGCTGAGTTTCTGCAAGGACCTAGGACGCTATAAATTAAGATTACATTTTTCTACATAAATTCAATTTGAACTGCCTTCATTATAATATTTATCTACCATAATTTGTAAAAATTAGATCAATGTTTATTATGTCTTCATAACTCCCTCAAATTAAACTTCAATATTTGACATAGTAGTTTAAGAAAATAAACATTCAAGGCCTCAGTTTTAAATTTCCATTCAGTGTAATGCACAAAGCTGATAAGTATTAATAAGACTACCCTAAGATAAAGTAAGTGTAGCTTTCTTCTAAAAATTTCTTGTTATAATACAGATCACATTCTATTCCATAATTCTGATAAAGAATATGTTTTTTGGTAACAGAACAAGAGTTTAGGATGATTCAGTCCCTGGAAAATCTTAATGGCAGTCACTCAATGAAGAAGTCAATCATTCCTGGAGTCAAAAACACTCAAAAATTGCTGTTAGCATTAACCATGTTTTTGTTTTTTTGGTGGTTATTGCTTTAGCTGGCAATATCTGTTTTTAAGACAAAAGAACATCTCCCACTAAGCCTTATTTTAAATATTACAAAGTTTATACAGAAAATAGACTCATAGAGGCTAAAATGCTGATGTTGTAAGTAACTCACCCATGAAATGGGTGCAGGTATTTTAGAGGATATCCAAAGATCTTTTTGCTCTAAAAATAAATGCCCCTATTCTTCAGAGTGTTCCCATTCTTCAATAGGAGACTCGAGCAGCTTAACAGTTCTGCTATAAAAAACAAACCACTCTTGTTAACAAACCAAAAACATAAAAGGAAACCAATAAAGGACAGTTTTCACAGTTAACAATAAATAAAAGTGCAGTAAGTGTTCAAGTAGGGCATGTAGTTTAAAAACTACATGTGCGTATTTGGCATAGGTCATCTTTTAAAGGCTCTCCGAGGGTCCCTGCCACTACTTATTGTGGTCATGACTGTTTGATTATTAGCTGTTCCTGGTAGCTGTGGATTTACAGGTCCCCGGCCATTGCTTCTACCAGCATATGAAAATTGGCATCCCCTCGCTTCTGAGCCAGTTTGAACACCGTTTCCTAAAAAAGAATATAAAAAATCACCACCATTTTCAAATAGAAGTACATCTATTTGAAGTTGTAACACATGCTATTAATGCTTACAAGTAATATTATGGAAAACAAACTCCTTTATTTTTGAACTACTGGAAAAAACTCATTTTGAGTTCTAGGTTTTCCCAAATGTATAATTACTGTAAATATATTAACTTGATGCTTGAATTAATAGGGAGAGGGAAAAAAAGCAACTTGGGCAATAGAATGAGAAATTAATAAAGTAGGAAAAAAGCATAGATAATGCACTACCTACATTATAAGGGAAAAAGAAAAAGCAAAATGGTATATAAGTATTGGCATTTGGTTCAAATAAGGTTAACAATGTTTTAAGAGAGACACGTAATTCTAACTTTTTAAGAAAACCAAAGCGTCCCACAACATAATAACACAGCTACAGCTGTGCTCAAACATGTAGCCAACGGGTCAAATAAAACTTCAGCCACCTTAATGAAGTCCAGTCACAAAAGACTTTTCCTCTGGTCTTTAAGAATAAAGGCTTCAAAAGACCTTTAACAAAGATGTAAGAACCACTGACCTTTGAGAGTATTTGAGGGGTAAAGGGCAGTCTTTTAAAGAGGCAGCCATGAGGATGTGAAAAATTAAGGTGAGCATCAATCTGAAGATAAACTGCTTTCAGTACACAAAAATAACCAGTTATTCTGCATCTATTATAAATAATCACTAGATTACAGAAATTTTGTAAAAATCAATGGAAAACAACATAATGAATCACCAAAACTTAGATTTCTTATTATTAGCCAACGTTCACCCAGTAACTGGCCCAAATGTTTAAATACAGGATGTGCTCAACAAATTAGCTTAAGAGGGAATCTGCTTTCTAGAAAAATCAGTTCTATTTTCATAAGATAGATTCCCTTAATTCTTACACCTGATCACAAATACACCAAAAAAAAAAAAAAAAAAAAAAAAATCTTACCCACTGGTCCAAATGTACCTGTACCCATATTACTATTCATGGAATTATTCTTCTGTTCACTGTGTGCCTATTAAAACAATGTTTTAATTTAATCAAATGAAGATTTTTTTTTAAAAACCATATTATTATAACATGTTGTAGTCATTCTTTTTTTTAACTTTCAAGGTTTTTTTAAACAATTGAAAAAGATTTATCCAAGTCCTTTCAATGTTAAAATATTCAGGAATGTTTCCAGACCTCTCAAAGCTTCTGTTACATCTTACATCTTCCTGATACTACTCCCTGCTCCTCTGTTACATCTTACATCTTCCTGATACTACTCCCTGCTCCTCTGTTACATCTTACATCTTCCTGATACTACTCCCTGCTTCTCTGTTACATCTTACATCTTCCTGATACTACTCCCTGCTCCTCTGTTACATCTTACATCTTCCTGATACTACTCCCTGCTCCTCTGTTACATCTTACATCTTCCTGATACTACTCCCTGCTCCTCTGTTACATCTTACATCTTCCTGATACTACTCCCTGCTCCTCTGTTACATCTTACATCTTCCTGATACTACTCCCTGCTCCTCTGTTACATCTTACATCTTCCTGATACTACTCCCTGCTCCTCTGTTACATCTTACATCTTCCTGATACTACTCCCTGCTCCTCCAAAGTGCTAAACTGCTAAATGGCACATACAGCCGTCCCTCAGTATCCCATGGGGATTGGTTCCAGGACCCCCCAGATACCAAAATCTGAAGATGTAGAAGTTTCTTGTGCAAATATGGCGTACTGTAGTCAGCCCTCTGTATAGGAACGTTCTGCATCAGCAAATTCAACCAGTGCAATCCCAGTTGGTTGAATGATCCATGGATACGGAGAGCTGACTGTACATTTCATATATGATACTACAGATACCTATACAGACTCACAAGACATATAAAATGGAAAAGAATTCCATTAAAGAATCTTTAAAAAGATTCCTTTTAAACTTGTCTCCATTATACTTAGGGTACGAAAAGCTTGGCAACCTAGCCACAGATTTATAGTACACAGTCAAAATTAGCCTAATCATAAAAACAGACAATACATTTGCATTAATTACCCCTTTGTTCTGCTGTCCTCGATAATCTGGGTTAGGTTCACTGAAATTTGGCACTTCTGAATAAACCATACAAAATCTGAAAGACAATAAAAGTACAATTTGAATGACTTCTGAAATAATCAACCTTTCTTTACATAACATGCATAACTTTCATGAATAAAGAACGTAGATGTCAAATGAATTAACAAACAGCAATATGCTAACTCTATTCATTTACAACAAAAACTTTCTAAATGCTTATGTTTCATTAAAAAGAAAATCAAATATTTGATTGCCTACAATGTTTAAAACATTCTATTTTGTATTTTAATTCTTCTTCTGTCCTTGTCAAAGATCAAGGACACAGAAACACATCTTTGTCCTGTTTTTCCACATAGGCTGATTGATGCCTCTGAACCATGTTTAGGGTTCCAGAGTTTTTCCAGCAATGGTGATGGATTTGTACTGATCCACTCACACACTTTCATGCAGTCCCTCTTTGACCAATCACTGTGAATCTGCAAAGATAATCATTCAAGGTTAAAAGTGGATTTTGCAGGCATGAATAAAGACAACTGGCTATCAAGACACGGTTTATCCCAATGCCTCTTATCAGCTGACTATGGTGTATATTGATAAACATTACACATAAGCATTTTCTTAGCTCCTCAACCCACAAATAAATCGAAATCAGTTTTGGTAACTCCTGGACTGACCCTGACAAAGTCACTATGTATTGAGTGACCCCCAGTGGTTCTTCACGTAACTGACCTCCATTATTATAAATACCTCTCTATACATGGAAGTCAGAACAGGATCCTCAATCTTTCTGTAATACTGATGCTAAGACCTCTCATAACACATTGCTCTACTACTACTCTAAGTACGAACATAAGTGAATCCCAATTTTCCTCCTAAGAGAAAGCAAAGTGTTACCAGTTTCTGATCTTTAAAAGCTAGCAAGATTGCTCATTTTTCCCAAAGTATCTTATTCCTGTAGTGTAGAATACATTCTTCCTTCCTTTATTTATTTATTTTTGGTGCCATGTGTGGCTTCTCTCTTTAGATATCCTCTATTTTGACAGGCATTTAGTAGATGTCAGGCATTAACCAAACAGAATGGACTTTATAATTTGGCTCATTGCCTATACCACACTTTATGAGTACATCCCAAATGTCTAGGCCAGCATGGAGGCTGAATTACCTTTACACCCCTAGAGAGGATGGTTCCTCCAAGTCAGGGTGGAGATTACCAGGGTAGTAGTTTATAGAAGCTCGCATTGTGACTGCCTGTACGATACCTAGACTGTGGATAAATACAGGACTTCAACTGTCATTGCTGCAAGTCCTTTTACATATGGGTACATATTCACCCATAAGCAGAGAAAAAGAAAAATTAAACTTATGGCCTAACACCCACACCCAGCTTCTTAACTGGCAATTCACTATATGACAGAACTTACTTCAAATGGCATTTGTGACACCTGAAAGATATACATTCCCAAAGCCTACAGAAACGGTCCCACTGGGGATTGTCTCAAGTGCAGCTTCTTAATGCTCTTTGCCAGGAAAAACTGACATTCTCAACCACAGGAAACAGTACTGATAGGTGTTAAACTAGCACATACATGCAAAGTTAAGCTGCTGCAAGCATTCAGTTTACCAGTCAAAAAGTCAACAAATAGGTTTATAGTTTATACCTACCAGTTATTCTGTACATATTATTTGTAATTTATTCAATTATATGAAATGCACCTTGATACTTACTCCCCAATTTTTTGAAGTTCTCCACCCCTTCCAGTATAAAGTGTCAGACATCCTTTCCACATGGATGCATACCTAGAAAGAAAAGAAACATCAGTTCTATGGAAATATGTATATTTCCTTCTACTTAAATAAATCTTTATACTATATTTTTTGTATTGGGGTGCAGGTGGGGCTCAAACCCTGTATCTACCGTTGATTAACTTGTTACTTATTAAGGAATAATGCAAAGAAAACTCTACTGACAAATTTTGACATAATTATATAAACAATAACTAACCCTAGAAAATAGAAGTCTTTTTGCAAAGCAAGCATTGTTATACTCCAAAGATCACATATTCAGTCAATTAAGAAAGGGAGAACATTCAAACTGCAGAGATTCAAGCAGAAATTACTTTTCAAACACAGGACATATAAAATCAACACCCTAGTGTTTACTTTTACACGTATGTACTTGGTCTACCAGATATTGATATATTTTTTCCTTTGCCTCCATAAAACACATAGGCTAGTATGTGTTATTCCTAAGCTACTGAAAATTTACTAAATTTAATCAAGGGGCTAAAAAACTAGGATCACAAATCTTTCGCTTATCTGCTTTTCCAAATTCCCAATTTTTAGCAACAACTTGGCTGAACAATTATTTACTGAGAACAATTTTGAATGCAGGCAGCACATTAGATAAAATAATCCTATTCACGAATCTAAGACAGATGTAAATTAATCAATATTATAAAATAAGCCCAAGGCTTGGTTTTCAGTGGTTCTTTGTACAACTACTATGGTAACTTCATGATTTAGAAAGATAAATTACAACCAAATATTGTTTAAGTATAATGATAGTCCATCTTTTAATACAGGTTAATAAAAATTTTCTCATTTCACATTATATATTTCTCTTCATTTAGTAAAGGTTATTTATTAAAGACTCCATTCACCACTTTTAAGTTACACAAAAAGTGACTTAGGAGACAGTGCACTAATATTTCACCTTACTAAAGTAAAAATTAATGCTTATTTTGAGAGAAAATTTGAAGTTACTACAACTACAACATTTAACTTTCACTTATGTCAGCAATGAGATCAATGTTTGCAGGGTTTTCTGATATGCATGCCAATATTCAAATTACCATTATTGAGATGTATACCTTTCTTAAAAAGCTACTTTTAGATTCAACCAAAATTTAAGGGCCTTACAATGGGCCAGACTCTGCTAAATGTGTTACTTTAGTAAGGTATAAATATTCCCATTTTACAGAAAAGGAAGTTGAAAAGTGTAATAACTTCAAGGTTACACTGAAGTTAAAAAACAGTAGAGTTTCTTTGGTTTTGAATTTTCCTTTAAACTGTACTCCTTGGTAACTATACTCCTTAAAATCCTATAGATACTATAAGGCTACTGACTTAGTTTTTCCACATTTTTTTTGATGGACACAACTATGTATTTTCCGTGACTACAAAATATGAAATAATTGAAAAGAGATGCTGTTTACAGTGTATAAAATAACTTCTAATTACTGGATGAGATACTTTGGCAGCCAAAAAACTTTAATTATGCTAATTCTCACCATATCCTCCCAGGTAGAAATTCTCTTTTGTGCAAGTTAAAGATGTGGAAGTTTAAAAGACATAACCAGTGTCATAATGAGTCAGTGTATGAGAAAAAAAATGTCTAAGTCCTGACTCTCACTTCCTTCTTTGATGATACTCTGCCTCGCTTCCTGAAGATGTTGTAAGACCTGTAAGGTACTATCAAAGGGCTCTAAGCTCCTACTTTCAGGGTGATCCAACACTTTTCTGAGATTCTATTTACTATGCCAACGTCAATCTCCACCCACTTTTCCTACAGTTATGACCAATGAATTATTACAATTCTACTGACCACAAAGCTTCCAAAATATATTTTTAAGACCCCTTTCTGGCATTGTATCTTCCTAATACTTGGTAAATCTTTAAAGGCAGTCTAATTACTAATCAAAAAAAAAAGGTTGTACTAAATTATTTTTAAAAGCCAATCTGCCAACTAACTCTTTTGGACAGAGGTATCATAGACATCTTTCTGCCCAACATTTTCTGCACATCATTTTGTTTTTGTACAACATTGACCTTACAGCAGTAGGTACAAGAAATTATTTTCAAGAACGTGCCTTCCAGATATTGTAACTTCCTCTTTCAACTTCTACATCCGAGTACAAATCTGACACACTACAAAACCTACTAAATTCTCCAGCTACAATCTCGATTTACGTCCACACTGTCTAAACGAGTATACAAATAAAATACGGGCAGGATCTCAAAAGTCATTAAAAAGGGGAAAAGGTTGGAAAGAAGCGAAGTGACAACTATATTAAATAGTTTATGAAAAAGATTAAGTATTGATTATGTTAGTTTTAACAATCTACTAAAAAGACTCAATAATCCCAAAACAGTATTTAAAAATCTACTTAATCTGTAAACTGAGGGTGGGGTTGTTTAGATTCGGCTGAAACTGACTGCTTTTAAAGGCGAAAGTGTTACATCCCAATGCCGTCCATCACCTGAGGTTAACATTGAAGGGGCTTAAAAATCCTCGGGGTGGCCCACAGAAAAGATGAAATTTTAGAACTTGCCAAGGTCCCGGGCGTCAGCCAATTCCGATTCCGCAGACTCCTACTTAGGAGGCACTGTGATCCCCCAACCCTTTTATGCACACCTACCCTCTGGTCAACCGGATAATATCCCCTGGCTGTATAAGACCTCCGATTTCATCCCACACGGAAATAGTGATGCTGCCAGTTTTATCTGCTACTTTGCATGATCTCACTTCATGGCCGTCTTTGGTTTTGGTCACGCGTCCTGTGAGGATTTAAAAATCAAAATGGGGAGGGGTGTATTAGATAATGAGGACTTCCAAAAAGCTAACTCCTGCTCCGGGATCAAAATGCACCTGAAAGGTGGGAAGAGGTCGAGCCCCGGGTTCTCGCCGCAGGTAGGCTACGGCCCCAGCTGGGGCCAACGGGGCCACGTGGATGGGGGAGGGGAGAGGAAAGGGAGGAAAGGGGGAGGGGAGCCCCCGGCTCGCGGCGGCGGCGCCCTTCCCTCCTGTCCCGGGACGCACAGAGGGCGGCGAGGCGGGCTGCGGACCCCACTTACCTATCTCCAGCACAATAAAGACGACATTTAAGTTTTTCAGTCCGGGCTTAATATCTTTTATAAAAAGAGGGGGGTCATTGACCCCGTTCATACTGAAGCAGGTGCTGCTACGCTGCGGAGACTCGAGTGGGCAGGGAGCCTGACAAAGCTTCCCACCCCCCGGGCCAGGGGCGAGGGCAGAGGGGCGACCTTGGGAGGGGGTGGCGAGAGAAGGGGCAGAAAGCGGTTAGTCAGGGACCAATGAAACCAGTCCAGACGGCACTGAGCCTAAAAAAAGGGGGAGGAAAAAAATAAAAACAAAAACGTTCACAAGTTTAAAAGAAAAAAAGACGAACCACTCCGCACACCAACCCCGCTCCCCACGGGGCGACAGGAAAGCAAGCGCGAGAACTGCCCCCTTCTTTGGATAAAAGGAAGAAAAAAAGACAGCGAGAGGACGCCTCTGCCCTGAGTCCCGCTCACACACACACGGGCGTTGCCCTGTCTGTCCCGGGCTCCCGGGAGTGACGGACTGTGACAGCGAACCCGGAGCAGAAACCAAACTACCGCGCACCCAGAGTCCCAAACACCGACTGCGGAACGCGCCCGCGCGCCGGCTGAACCCCCGGGTCGCCCCGCCTCTTGTGACGTCCCATGGCGTCTGGCTCGCCCGACGCCCCGCCCCCCAGGCTCCGGGGAAGCCAAGGGGCGGAAACGGGCAGGCGACGCCAGCGCAGCCTCCCTCTTTCCTGCCCGGCACGTCAGCGCGGGCCCCTCCCCCTCAGCCGTCCAATCGGCTGTCGGCTCCGCCCCACCATCCTCCAGCTTCCGCCGTCGCTGCGCAGCGTCAGCTCTACTCTGCCTAGTCTTCCTTCTTCAGGTTTCTATCGCTTGCTGTTAGTCTTTTGGGTTTTCTTGCATTTTTCTTTTTTCCCCCCTCAGAGTTCAGTCCTTCCCCCCCCCCCCGCCCTTTAGTTTCGCAGTCACGGTGAACGGTTGCTGTGTTTTAGGACCCAGTGAGTACGCCAAAAAGTATGCAGTAGAGTAAGAACAAGGTTCAGGCTAGGGTGGCTGGTCTGGGTTGAAAGAAAAAAATAAGGTAGGGATGGGTCCTTAGCTGTAAGGCTGGAATATTAGGGCCGGAAGGGAAGTTAGAGATCAACTCAGCCGCCTCATTTTAAGCATATTTAAAATTGAGTTCCAGAAAGGTGAGGTAGTTTGCTGAAGGTCACCCAGGAACTTTGTGAGCAAGCAGGGCGTCAACACAAGTTGTCCAACCTAGTCTTGGTGCTTTTCACTCTATAATGCTAGGCAGATAGACAAGTAGTTAAATTCCTTTGCAAATTTATTATTTTTCCTTACCCTTCTCTAGATTACACCGCTTCCCCATGTTGCTTTTCTTTATGCTTGTTTGTTTTTTAATAGACTATTTTTTAGAGTAGTTTTATGTTAGAGAAGAAGGTACCGAGATTTCCTTTATACTCTCTACCCCGAAACAGGCATAACCTCTCCCCATTATCAATATTCCCCCCAGAGTGGTACCTTTGTTGCAGCTGATGAACCTACATTAACACATCATCACTCAAAGTAAATATAATTTACCTTAGGGTTGGTTCTTGGTGTTGTACATTTTATAGTTTTGGACAAATGTATAATAACATGTATTCACCAATATAGTATCATACAGAGTAGTTTCACTGCCCTGAAAATCTTATGTGTGCCACCTACTCATCCTTCCCTCTCCCCTAACCCCTGGCAACTACTGATATTTTTACAGTTTTCATTTTCCAGTATGTCATATAGTTGAAATGATACAATATGTAGCCTTTTCATATTGACTTCTTTCACTTAGTAATATGTATTTAAGTTTCCTCCATGTCATTTCATGAGCTATCAAGTCATGCATTTGTTTTCATACAT
This sequence comes from Balaenoptera acutorostrata, assembly GCF_949987535.1. Taxonomy (NCBI): domain Eukaryota; kingdom Metazoa; phylum Chordata; class Mammalia; order Artiodactyla; family Balaenopteridae; genus Balaenoptera; species Balaenoptera acutorostrata. The sequence continues at coordinate 51,231,713 of NC_080071.1, read as the reverse complement.
ACAAAATAACTGTGACAACAGTGGGAGACCCTGAAACATTATAACCTGGGGAGGGAAAAGAGGAATAAAGTTTTCTTTATCTTGTGTAGTGAAAAGGACATGTGCTTTAGAAGCAAACCTGGGTGTGAACTATTTACTAGCTGTGTGACCTTTAGGACAATTGATTAAGCTTTCTAGTCATAATTTAATCATCCAAAAATAAAAGGATGTCTACCTCACAGAGGATTGCATGGGCTCATAATAGTGCCTAGCAAATAGTAGATACTCAATAAATATTTTCCCCTTGCCTATTTTCTATGATTAATGAAAAGGAGACAATAGTAGCTTAAGCTGTGATTACTTAATCTTTTCTACCTACGTGGTGATTGCTAATTTTTATCCCCATTTTACAGATGATGAAATTCACCTGAGACCACATAGCCAGAGAAGGCCAAACTGAGTTTTGAATCTAGGCAATCTTGACCCCAGAGCCTTCCGGCCTAAAGGTAATTTTTAGACTTAAATTGCAGTAGTGGAATTATGAGTCAAAAACAGACTAAATAAATAAAGTATTAGCAGCAACATATATCTATAGGGCTTTAGAGAATCATGTAATTAACTATTTGAGATGGTAACAGATACATTGAGAAGAGTATCAGAGAATTTGTGTGGCAGAAGACTTCTTCCTTGAATCTTTCTGAATATTTTTAGCTCAACCACACCACTTCCCAAACATCTGCAAACAAACAGCATAGATATATTACAGCACAAGAAATGAGTTTCAACGATAATCACAACATTAATAGGGGAGTCAAGACATTCTTAAGGAAGCAGAAGCTTTCAATTCGTGGACAAATAAGGTCCAGTGTGCCAAAGACACTGACGTAATGCTGGAAAATGGTGTAAGATAATATTATAAGCATGATTTCAATATCCAGTAAAACAATGATGAAACATGTGAGTTAATGGCAGAACCACATCCAACGTCAGGGCTCCCACAGACTCCCAATCTGGCCCAGAGTTTAGGCAAAGAAAGTTAGCCACTCCCTGAACCCTGGGTCATTTGTTCCCAGAAAGGGGATTAGGTAGGACTGCTCAAACCAATTTTACAGACGTTTAGAAAGAGGAACCAGACACTTGGGAAACCAGCCCCACAAAAGTAGAAGCCTGTGCTCAGAGGCACAGCCCAGCCCAGCCCTGCACTTCCCCCACAGGACAGAAATCAGTCGAACATCTCTCACTTCCTTTCCTCCTAACTCAGCAGTTCTCAGAAAGGAAATGGCAACAAGTGCTTTCTCATTCACCAAAACTAAAGGCAGTCTTGAGAAACAAGATGGTGTGGGCAGTTTACGAACTCTTCAACCCAGGTCAGTTGGTTTAAACTACCCCTGATCACTCCTCAAGGGTGGTGGTTAATTAAAAAAAAAAAAAACGAAAGGAGATGTCTAGAAGAGCAACTATTGCCACCCAAATAATCTTTCCTAATATTACCATTCAGTGAAGTAAACAAAGATCTATCAATGCCCAGCCAGTTAGATCGTAATGACTATATTGCTGCTTCTTTACTGTCTTTGCAGGATTACTTCGTGGTCTTGCTTCTAAGACTGTTTGTGGGCTTTTGTCATTTTCATAGCCCAAACATAGACTTATTCTGAGATGATGAGAGGTTTATACCCAGAACACCACTACTCCGTGTAAAGAAGATATTGCTTGGTCAGATCCAGTACAATACCAAAGGGCATCCATTAGAATTTTGTGCATAAGTTTGCCCACCACACACTACCCGTGCTCACTACCAGGTTCTGGTTTCTGGGACCCCAGTGGTCATTTTCACTTTCTTTGTACTATCCGTCTATTTTAAACTATTACAACATCAATAAAATACCTGGCCAAGTACTATTTGATACTAGACATATTGTGCAGTGAAACTAACAATAAAAAAAATTAACAAGAACTGCAGTGTTCTCACATTACAGAGATAATCCACTTTGTAGCATAATTGGCAAGGTCAAAAAAAAAAAGGTCTTAATCTTCTTTAAAACATTTAATCAAAAGCCTCATAAGTAATGTTTAGTAATATTTAAACACAAATCATCCCTAGAATGGTAAATGCTGACACACATTGAGCATTTACTATGTGCCAGGCATTTTACCTTAAAAGCACTTTATGCTTATTTATATATTACTTAATAATTCATGTGAAGTGGATTTTCTCATTTTATATACTAAGTTATGAAGCTGGAATTTAAAACCAACTGTCTGTTACATACAATGACCTTTTTTCCAAAACAGGTTATTTTCCCTAAAAAGTGCATTTCTTTTTTTTTTTTAATTTTTGAATTTTATTTTATTTATTTTTTTATATAGCAGGTTCTTATTAGTTATCCATTTTATACACATCAGTGTATACATGTCAATCCCAATTGCCCAATTCATCACACCACCACCCCCACCCCCCCGCCACTTTCCCCCCTTGGTGTCCATGCGTTTGTTCTCCACATCTGTGTCTCAATTTCTGCCCTGCAAACCAGTTCATCTGTACCATTTTTCTAGGTTCCACATATATGCGTTAATATACGATATTTGTTTTTCTCTTTCTGACTTACTTCACTCTGTATGACAGTCTCTAGATCCATCCACGTCTCAACAAATGACCCAATTTTGTTCCTTTTTATGGCTGAGTAATATTCCATTGTATATATGTACCACATCTGCTTTATCCATCCGTCTGTCGATGGGCATTTAGGTTGCTTCCGTGACCTGGCTATTGTAAATAGTGCTGCAATGAACACTGGGGTGCATGTGTCTTTTTGAATTATGGTTTTCTCTGGGTATATGCCCAGTAGTGGAATTGCTCGATCGTATGGTAATTCTATTTTAGTTTTTTAAGGAACCTCCATATTGTTCTCCATAGTGGCTGTATCAATTTACATTCCCACCAACAGTGCAAGAGGGTTCCCTTTTCTGCACACCCTCTCCAGCATCTGTTGTTTGTAGATTTTCTGATGATGCCCATTCTAACTGGTGATACCTCATTGTAGTTTTGATTTGCATTTCTCTAATAATTAGTGATGTTGAGCATCTTTTCATGTGCTTCTTGGCCATCTGTATGTCTTCTTTGGAGAAATGTCTATTTAGGTCTTTGGCCCATTTTTGGATTGGGTTGTTTCTTTAATATTGAGCTGCATGAGCTGTTTATATATTTTGGAGATTAATCCTTTGTCTGTTGATTCGTTTACAAATATTTTTCTCCCATTCTGAGGGTTGTCTTTTCATCGTGTTTATGATTTCCTTTGCTGAGTAAAAGCTTTGAAGTTTCATTAAATCCCATTTGTTTATTTTTCTTTTTATTTCCATTACTCTAGGAGGTGGATCCAAAAAGATCTTGCTGCGATTTATGTCAAAGAGTGTTCTTCCCATGTTTTCCTCTAAGAGTTTTATAGTGTCCGGTCTTACATTTAGGTCTCGAATCCATTTTGAGTTTATTTTTGTGTATGGTGTTAGGGAGTGTTATAATTTCATTCTTTTACATGTAGCTGTCCAGTTTTCCCAGCACCACTTATTGAAGAGTCTGTCTTTTCTCCATTGTATATCCTTGCCTCCTTTGTCATAGATTAGTTGAGCATAGGTGCGTGGGTTTATCTCTGGGCTTTCTATCTTCTTCCATTGATCTATGTTTCTGTTTTTATGCCAGTACCATATTATCTTGATTACTATAGCTTTGTAGTATAGTCTGAAGGCAGGGAGTCTGATTCTTCCAGCTCTATTTTTTTCCCTCAAGACTGCTTTGGCTATTCGGGGTTTTTTGTGTCTCCATACAAATTTTAAGATTTTTTGTTCTAGTTCCGTAAAAAATGCCATTGGGATTTCATTGGGATTTCATTGAATCTGTAGATTGCTTTGAGTAGTATAGTCATTTTCACAATATTGATTCTTCCAGTCCAAGAACATGGTATATCTCTCCATCTGTTGCTATCACCTTTAATTTCTTTCATCAGTGTCTTATAGTTTTCTGCATACAGGTCTTTTGTGTCCCTAGGTAGGTTTATTCCTAGGTATTTTATTCTTTTTGTTGCAGTGGTAGATGGGAGTGTTTCCTTAATTTCTCTTTCAGATTTTTCATCATTAGCATACAGGAATGCAAGAGATTTCTGTGCATTAATTTTGTATCCTGCAACTTTACCAAATTCATTGATTAGCTCTAGTAGTTTTCTGGTGGCATCTTTAGGATTCTCTGTATATAGTATCATGTCATCTGCAAACAGTGACAGTTTTACTTCTTCTTTTCTGATTTGTATTCCTTTTATTTCTTTTTCTTCTCTGATTGCTGTGGCTAGGACTTCCAAAAGTATGTTGAATAATAGTGGCGAGAGTGGACATTCTTGTCTTGTTCCTGATCTTAGAGGAAATGCTTTCAGTTTTTCACCATTGAGAATGATGTTTGCTGTGGGTTTGTCATATATGGCCTTTATTATGTTGAGGTAGGTTCCCTCTGTGCCCACTTTCTGGAGAGTTTTTATCATAAATGGGTGTTGAATTTTGTCAACAGGTTTTTCTGCATCTATTGAGATGATCATATGGTTTTTCTTCTTCAATTTGTTAATATGGTGTATCACATTGATTGATTTGCATATATTGAAGAATCCTTGCATCCCTGGGATAAATCCCACTTGATTGTGGTGTATGATTCTTTTAATGTGTTGTTGGATTCTGTTTGCTAGTATTTTGTTGCGGTTTTTTTGCATCTATATTCATCAGTGATATTGGTCTGTAATTTTCTTGTTTTGTAGTATCTTTGTCTGGTTTTGGTATCAGGGTGATGGTGGCCTCATAGCATGAGTTTGGGAGTGTTCCTTCCTCTGCAATTTTTTGGAAGAGTTTGAGAAGGATGGGTGTTAGCTCTTCTCGAAATGTTTGACAGAATTCACCTGTGAAGCCATCTGGTCCTGGACTTTTGTTTGTTGGAAGATTTTTAATCACAGTTTCAATTTCATTACTTGTGATTGGTCTGTTCATATTTTCTGTTTCTTCCTGGTTCAGTCTTGGAAAGTTATACCTTTCTAAGAATTTGTTCATTTCTTCCAGGTTGTCCATTTTATTGGCATAGAGTTGCTTGTAGTAGTCTCTTAGGATGCTTTGTATTTCTGCGGTGCCTGTTGTAACTTCTCCTTTTTCATTTCTAATTTTATTGATTTGAGTCCTCTCCCTCTTTTTCTTGGTGAGTCTGGCTAATGGTTTATCAATTTTGTTTATCTTCTCAAAGAACCAGCTTTTAGTTTTATTGATCTTTGCTATTGTTTTCTTTGTTTCTATTTCATTTATTTCTGCTCTGATCTCTATGATTTCTTTCCTTTTGCTAACTTTGGGTTTTGTTTGTTCTTCTGTCTCTAGTTCCTTTAGGTGTAAGGTTAGATTGAGATTTTTCTTGTTTTTTGAGGTAGGCTTGTATAGCTATAAACTTTCCTCTTAGAACTGCTTTTGCTGCATCCCATAGGTTTTGGGTCCTCGTGTTTTCATTGTCATTTGTCTCTAGGTATTTTTTGTTTCCTCTTTGATTTCTTCAGTGATTTCTTGGTTATTTAGTAACGTATTGTTTAGCCTCCATATGTTTGTGTTTTTTACATTTTTTTCCCTGTAATTCATTTCTAATCTCATATCCTTGTGGTCAGAATAGATGCTTGATATGATTTCAATTTTGTTAAATTTACTGAGGCTTGATTTGTGACCCAGGATGTGATCTATCCTGGAGAATATTCCATGCGCACTTGAGAAGAAATTGTAATCTGCTGTTTTTGTATGGAATGTCCTGTAAATATCAATTAAATCTATCTGGTCTATTGTGTCATTTAAAACTTGTGTTTCCTTATTTGTTTTCATTTTGGATGCTCTGTCCATTGGTGTAATTGAGGTGTTAAAGTCCCCCACTATTATTGTGTTACTGTCGATTTCCTCTTTTATAGCTGTTAGCAGTTGCCTTATGTATTGAGGTGCTCCTATGTTGGGTGCATGTATATTTATAATTGTTATATCTTCTTCTTGGATTGATTCCCTGATCATTATGTAGTGTCCTTCCCTGTCTCTTGTAACATTCTTTATTTTAAAGTCTATTTTATCTGAAATGAGTATTGCTACTGCAGCTTTCTTTTGATTTCCATTTGCATGGAATATCTTTTTCCATCCCCTCACTTTCAGTCTGTATGTGTCCCTAGGTCTGAAGTGGGTCTCTTGTAGACAGCATATATATGGGTCTTGTTTTTGTATCCATTCAGCAAGCCTGTGTCTTTTGGTTGGAGCATTTAATCCATTCACGTTTAAGGTAATTATCGATATGTATGTTCCTATGACCATTTTCTGAATTGTTTTGGGTTTGTTTTTGTAGGTCCTTTTCTTCTCTTGTGTTTCCCACTTAGAGAAGTTCCTTTAGCATTTGTTGTAGAGCTAGTTTGGTGGTGCTGAATCTCTTATTTTTCTAGAAAATTTTGTCATGATTCAAAAATTGGCCCCTCTCAGGGTTTGTATGGAATCGAAAGAAGCCTAAACATTAGTTTGGGAAATATAAATTTCTTTGTAATATCCAAGTTCCCCATTCAGGACCCACACTGTGATCTTCTATAGTGGTCTTTTAAATTTTGCTGGATTAACTACTCATTCATGTTTTTATACATCTTAAATCCCCCTGAGATATAGTTTTGCTTTGATTTTGATTTTGCTAGAGTGAGTCCTCAAGTAAATTCCCCAGAAAGAAAAGCAGAAGGTAACTTTCTGGTACTTTACGTATCCAAACATGTCTAATTTTTTTTCTCATATACATATCATATCTTGGGCATGTATAGAATCTTGATATTGTAATCCTTTTCTCTTAATATTTATCCCTAAGTCTAATGGATAGAATGTCCCTTGAAACACTACTATTAGAAGGAAAAAAATGGAAAACAACCTAAGTGTCAGAAAGGAGAGATATATTAAATGGTAGTGTATCCTTTGTAGGCAAGTCTATAAACTATTTTTAAGTTAGGTAAATATATATGCATGATAAGGAAATAAGTCCATGTGGAAAAAAGGACACTGCATAACATGTATACTATGATTAGATTTTTTATTTATTTATTTATTTATTTATTTTTGGCTGTGTTGGGTCTTCGTTTTGTGCAAGGGCCTTCCCTAGTTGCGGCAAGCGGGGGCCACCCTTCATCGCGGTGCGGGGGCCACTCTTCATCACGGTGCGTGGGCCTTTCACTATCGCGGCCTCTTTTGTTGCGGGGCACAGGCTCCAGACGTGCAGGCTCAGTAGTTGTGGCCCATGGGCCCAGTTGCTCCGTGGCATGTGGGATCCTCTCAGACCAGGGCTCGAACCCATGTCCCCTGCATTGGCAGGCAGATTCTCAACCACTGTGCCACCAGGGAAGCCCCTGATTCGATTTTTTGAAAAATAAAACCCTACATGGATATATATTCATATATCTATTTTCGTATCTATACATCTGGAAGAACATGAACCAAAAATTAACAAATCACTATGGGGATTAAGATTAATGTGTGTGGAAGGAAGAACTTTCACTTTTTATTTTATATACTCTAAATTATTTGAAGTTTTAGAATGATGTCTTATTACTAATTAACAGGGTAGAGTTTTATGCAGCCAATGTACACATTTACTTGACCTTTTCCACGCCTTTATTTCACTCTACGCTGTTGACCACACTCCCTCCTGTAAAAACACTGGTTTAGGTGACTCTTCTGAGTCTTTCCATGACACATACTTATTCCAATTTAGAACTTTGCATTTTAATTTATAATTTATAATTGCCTATTTATTTGTCTATTTTTTCCAAGTAGACTGGAAAGTCAGATACTTTCCCTATTTCATGGTTTTATACCTTATAGAGTGCCAGTTCAATGACTATTTGTTGAAAGTGTCTGTGATTTGAAAGGGAATGTGTATTATCTGGTACTCTGGAAGGTAAAAGAAACAGTGCTCAGAAGGTAAAAAGGGAAGTGATAGAGGCAGGATGGAAAGTCCTGAAGATGGGCTGTGTCCATTGGCTGAGCAGTTGAACTACTGAGGGAGAGGTTCCCTTAACTGCAGTCTAACTAGATCAAAGGAACAAGGTGGAGATGTGTGTGAGAAACTATGCAAAAGTGGTGAGAAGGTAACTGGCCTTCTCCTTTGGGGGAATTCCACACTTCAGTAGGAAACTGTTATGTAAATGTCTGTCTCTGGTAATCTAGTAGTTTCTGCATCTCATGTGGATGGGATATATAGGAGTAGCATGGGACTTCTGAAGGGGAAGTTGGAAGGCAAATATCACTATAAAAGCAAGAGAAAGCAGGACTTGCTTATTAGGGTAAAGACTAAGCTGTCCCCGAAAAGAGACACCAAAAAGTATACATCTATACGCAGAGGCTTAAATAACATGTTTTCTCATGTTACAGTAAGGTGAACAGTCCAGCTTGGCAGGGAGTCTCTACTCCACAGAGTCATTCAAGGACCCATATTCCTTTCATTTATTGCTTCATGGTCAAAGTTAGGTTGTGGGGACATTCAGTGTTCCAGCCTGAGGAAAGGGAAAAGAGAGGAACTTCAAGGCAAGTCACTTATCTTTTAAGGTAGAGATGATCCAGAAATTACATATAACTTCAATTTACCCGTTACTTCTACTTACATCCCATCAGCCAAAACTTAGCCACATAATCACATCTAACTGTGAAAAGAGGATGAAGCTGTAGTCTTTAGCTGAGTAGCCATGTACCTAGTGTAACTTCTATTTCTATGGGAGAAGGGAAGTATGGATTTTGGAGAAAAACTAGTTTCTGCCATATAAAGAAATTATTGTTTTCATAACCTGAGTAATAAAAGTTGTCTTGAAACTCTAGTTGCCATCAAATGCTGGTCTACTACTGCTAATGCACGTGCAGTGCAAAAACCAAGGACAATGGAAGAAACTTAAAGCTAAATGTATTCAACGTAAGAGACTGTCCTTTATTATGAGATAATGTTAAAATATCTTTAATGATATGCAGAGCATTTTTTTTGTCTTTTTTTGTTTTTATTTTCTATGCATAGCATTTTAAATGTCCTTAAAAAAAAAAAAAAGTAAAATAGAACATTGGCAAAACTACTATCAGTATACCCATTCCCCAACTTCTGTGTGTGTGTTTGTTGAAATTTTACTGATTCTTGAAATCCTTATCTGAGACTAATGCACCATATTGCTGAGACCAAGCACAGAGGGTCAGCAGAAAGGCTAGTAGTTAGGAGTAGAGTCCCTACTCCTCCTTCAACATTGAAGGTGACATCTCACCCCCAGAATAGGTTTCTTAAACTCTCCCCACTGGACCCTCCATCATCTCCCTCTCCATCACCAGTAAGGTCCCCCTCCTCTGGACTCCCATAGTATTCTTTACATGGTTCTACTGCTGCATTTGTCACATTGCATTGTATCAAAAGTTACTGTCTCTCTCCTCCAACTTGAACATGATCACCTCAAGAATAAGGACCATCTGCTCATTGAAGGTACTAGTTCTTTTTCAAGATGAAAACATCTGTATTAATTTGCTAGGGCTACCCTAACAAAATACTACAGACTGGGTGGTTTAAACAGCAGAAATTTATTTTCTCACAGTTATAGAGTCTACAAACCCAAGATCAAAATGTCAGCAGGATTTGTTTCTTCTGAGGCCTTTCTCCTTGGCTTCCAGATGGCTACCTTCTCACTGTGTCCTTACATGGTCTTTCCTCTGTGCACATGGATCCCTGGTGTCTGTACATCCAAATTTCCTCTTCTTATAAGGACACTGGTCAGATTGGGTTAATATCATGCTTTGTACCAGTCGGATTGGATTGGGACCCTAACAACCACATTTTAACTTGTCTCTTTAAAGGCCCTATCTTCAAAAACAGTCACATTCTGAGTTACTGGGAATTAGGGCTTCAGCATATCAATTTTGGGGGGCAAAATTCAGCCCATAACACCTTTATGATCTTTGTTGATTATAAAAATAATATAATATTTTTTTAATCAAATCATACAGAAATGTGTAAGTAGAAAGTCAAAGTCTCCTATCACTTCACTTCTCATGACAATATCTCCCGACAGTTAGGGGTAATCAGTGTTCCGTGAATGAATGAGTGAGTGAGCATGGGGTGGGCTTTATATAACATCTGAGAAAAATGAGCCACCAAGAGGCTAAGCAACTTTTTCTAGGTCATAAAACTAGTTAATGAAAAGAGAATCATACCCAGTTCTACCAATTTCTCATCTAACATTCATATTTCTCTTTGTAAGTTACCAAACTTGGGAATTCCCTGGTGGTCCAGTGGTTAGGACTCGGCACTTTCACTGCCAGGGCCAGGGTTTGATCCCTGGTCGGGGAACTAAGATCCTGCAAGCCATGAAGCACGGCCAAAAAAAATTAAAAAGTTACCAAACTTAATTAAGTGCTTTTCACTTATATTTGCCTTTGTCATAGGCTCTTTCTGCAGCAAGAAACAGATATTCACTTAGATTTTCATGTACTTATTGCTGCATAACAAACCTCGTCAAAATTTAGTGAATTAAAAACAGCAATTACTTCATTTTCACAATTCTGCGGGCTGGCCATCTGGGTGTGACTTCTGATTGCCTTGCCTGCAGTCACTCATGTGGCCTCATTCCCATGTCTGCCAGCTGGTGCTGGCTCTGCACTGGGGTGCTTCTGTTGCCCTCCACAGGGTTTCACATCCTCTGGTAAGCTACACTGGGCTTCAGAGCTTGGTGATCTCAGGATTCCAGGTGGCAAAAGTGGAAGCTGCAAAGTCTTTTGCAGATTAGACTCTGCAACGGGCATTATGTTACTTCTATCACATTCTGTTGGTCCAAGTCGGCCACAAGGCCAACCCAGATTCAGGGGGGTGGAGAGATAGGCTCTGCCTCTTCATGGAAGGAATAGCAACATCACATTGCAAAAAAGTATGTGGACACAGGAAGGTGTGATTCACTGGGGGGCATTACCATAATGCTTTTCCACAGCTGACATTTCCTACAGGATGACATTCTGCGTGTTGGCCTTCCTATCATGCCCACAACTTCCTTTTAAAAAAGTGAATAATTCATATGGTATCATGCTTTGTACTTTGTAACTCTCCACCTGGCTTCAAGAAGTCAGACTGGAGATTAGTGCTTGTATTAGGATTAGAGCCAACTTCAAGTGAGAGAAAACCCTACATGGCTGGACTTAAAGCAGAAGTTTATTTCTGATTCTTGTCAAAGTCAAGAGGTAGGTTCTTCAGAATTGGTATTGGCCTCCACATTCTCTGGCCTCTTCTTTCTTGTTTTGCTCCATTGACTGTACCTTCCATCACCAAGGTTGCCTCATGATCCAAGATGGCTGCCAAAACTCCAAATATTACAGTCTATTTCACCCAGCAGGAAGGAAAAAAGGGAGGGAAAATAAAATCCACTCTTATAATGATACTTCCTAGATGTTGTACATCTGACTTCCACTTATATCCCATTGGCCTGCACTTAGTTATAAAGCTATACCTATCAGCACAGGGGATTGGGAACTGTACTCTTTATTTCTGATAACTCTGTGCCCAGCCAAAAATTAGGGGTTCTATTACTACAGAAGAAGGAAAGAGTAGATATTGATGGATAATCAGCAGTCTCTGCCACAGTGCTCAGCCTAAAGCCAGACATCAGTATGCTGCCCATGGGTGTATAATGTGGCCTGGTATGAGAAATATGCCCAACAGATATGCATTATTAATTCATTCCTTCTGCAAACATATTTATTTATTGAGTCTTTTCTATGTGCCAAGCACCTTTCCAGCTACTAAAAATAGAGCAGAGAACAAAACAGACAAAGTCACTGCCTTCATTTAGTTATACTCTAGTTTGGAAAGATAGGCAATAAACAGTATAAAGTAAAAAACTGATAACTGATATGAACAATTCATCTAGATGAAGGGGTAGACGGTTAAGAAATGTGAGTGGGAGAGGATAGCTATTTTAGGGAGGTAGGACATGAATGAAGACAGCCATCCAGATATCTGGAAGAAAAGGCACAGGCAGAGGGAACAGTAAGTACAAAGGCCTTGAAGCAGGAGCATGCTTGGAATGTTTGAGGAACAGCAAGGCATAACTAGAACAAGGAGTGGGGGAGTGGTAGGAGATGAGGATGAAGAGATAGCCAGAGGCCAGACCATAATAAGGACCAAGTAGTGGATTGTCAGTAAGATACTCTTTCTTCAGGAGTCTAAAAGCAAAGATGTGTCAAGTTTCCTCAAGATCACCCCAGGTTCAGCGATTTGCTAGGAGGACTCACAGGACTCAGTTTATAGTCATGCTTAAGGCTATGACATCAACAGGATACAGAGCAAAATCAGCAAAGGGAAAAGGTGTATAGGGCAAAGTCTGGAGGAAGCAAGCTTCCAAGAGTCCTCTTCCAGTAGGCTCACACAGGAGGTGCTTAATCCCTCCAGCAACAGATTGTGACAACAGGTATGAAATGCTCTCTACTAGGGAGCTCATGACAGACTCAGTGCCCAAGGTTTTTATTGAGAATTGGTCACATAGGTACCCTCTTCCTAGCACATATCAAATTCCCGACTGTCAGAAGGAAAGCAGGTTTTTAGCATAAACCATGTTGTTTGTACAAACAGTTTAGGCACAGTGAGCCATGCTTATCATTTAGCAAATGGTCAGAACCCTACTGAAACCTAAATTCTCAGATGGCAGTCAAGGGCTAACCTTGCAAGCAGATCTTTCTAAGAATAGCAGTCTTGGACCTTGTTAACTCTTTTCTACATAAAAGCACACAGAGAGATATGCATGAAGCAGAGCAGAATATGAGCCAGGAAACTAAACAGAGACTAAGCAGACTCCATGGGTTAGTGGAAGCAATGAATAAATAGAATCCATGAGATAAATAAACTGAGAAGTAGCCAGAGGGCAGAAACAACAGCAGGAGGAAGAAGCAGAGAACAAAGAAGCCGAATCAAATGAATAGAAGGACATCTTGTGCAGGAAGAACAAACATCCTTCTATGTGACGACCACCCCGGTATTCCTTTTGGGACATGAGAATTACTAGATGATCCCAGAGACCAATAAACAGTGCTCTTCATGAGGCCTGATTGCTCCATTAAATTGACTTCCCATACTTGCCTCCTAATTTCCTCTTGTATCGTATAGTAAATTCCCATCACCCAAGATCAGAGGCATGACTGTGCTCCTCGTAACCTGAAACCTCCTCACTAATACCTGGGTTTTCAGCCATTCAAAGCATAGCCTTTAGAGAGGAAATTAGTATGGTGACCAAGGGATCACTGGCCAACTGGTTGAAGGACCCAGATTTGTAACATAGCATGAACCGCCCCACCCCTCCCCCCCCACCACATGAAGCCACGTTCCAGTCGTATCAAACTACTCACAACTGTACTCAGAGGCTAAGTGGACTTTTATGCTTTTTACATTTTGATCATGTACTTCACTCTGTCTAGAATTTCTGGTTTTTTCATCCTCAAAAAAATACCTCGGCTGGATGCTGTTTGCATTCTCTATGAAGTGTCTCTGACCGTTTCTCTCCCCACACTCTTGTCTACCGTCTTTTAAATGAATTCTTCCCTCTGCACTGCTCTCTTAGCTACTGGTCTATGTTTCTGTAGTAACACTTACAAAACATATTGTAATCAACTCCTTATGCATCTGTCTCTGAAATGAATTATGTTCCTAGTACCTAGCATAGTACTTCACAAATGGTAATTTTTAAATAAATGCTTATTTGGTGAATGAATGAATGAATGAACCAAGAAACAAATGCATTGAGTCACGTATTGAAGAGTTCTGATTCCAGAAGCCAAGGACAAAGCTCCTGACCAAGACACCCTATTCTCAATTCTCATGCTTGAAACAATAATATCCCTTATCTATTGGGATGCTTATTATTTTCCAAAATTATATTGCTTTTGCGCTACATTATTTCTTTGATGATATTGTTGCTTTATAGATATTAAATAGCCATGTTAGCATTTTTTTTTTTTAAGATTGGGAGCGTTTTATTTATTTATTTATTTATTTATTTATTTATGGCTATGTTGGGTCTTTGTTGCTGTGCATGGGCTTCTCTCTAGTTGTGGCGAGCAGGGGCTACTCTTCATTGAGGTGTGAGGGTTCTCACTGCGGTGGCTTCTCTTGTTGCAGAGCATGGGCTCTAGGCGCGCAGGCTTCAGTAGTTGCGGCACACGGGCTCAGTAGTTGTGGCTCACGAGCTCTAGAGCGCAGGCTCAGTAGTTGTGGCGCACGGGCTTAGTTGCTCCGTGGCATGTGGGATCTTCCCGGACCAGGGCTCGAACCCGTTCCCCCTGCATTGGCAGGTGGATTCTTAACCACTGTGCCACCAGGGAAGTCCCGCCATGTTAGCATTGATTCTAATCATTTCCCTAGTGAGGAAGCAAATTTTTTTAACTTTTATTTTTTAATTATGGGAGGACTTAAATATTCCCCAACTAAAAAAGCATGTGATAAATATACTCAATGTTGTGGTTTCTGAGTATGTTTATACAAGTAAATAAACACACAGAATCGCTCTCCTGCTATGAAAGTACTTCCTATTACTACTGCCTCATATATGCATGTATATTTTTCAAATCAAACTTATCAGAGGGGAATAATTTCAAGAAGTATTGTTTTTACAATCCACTGCTTATGGCACTGAAAGTGAATTCCTTAAGAAATTTTATAATAAAACCAGTTCTAAAAAGCCTAGTCATGGTCATAGCAAACATCAAATAAAATCTAAATTGTTAGTCTTTTCACAAGATCTCTTTTGAGTAGTGGCCCTTTAAAATCTGGTAGTATATTTTATAGCTTTCCTTTACTTCCCTAGGGAGTTATCAGAATTAAGGCCTTTGCTTGAATGCTTTGATGACATGTCATGATTGGCTGTTAACATGCAAGAGGTTGCAAGAGCCAAACAAAATGGATTCCTAGAAACTAAGGACAGATTTTTAAAAAAATAGCATCGTCTGAAACTAAAGGTAATTAGAATTGATTTTTAATTTCCACCATTAGCCATCTAAGAGAGGGTTTGCAAATATATGTGAATGAGATGGGGTATTGCCCAGTTCGCATGTGTTTTTGTGGGGGTGGAAGGGAAACTAATATTTTTTGATTATTTTCTTTGTGTCAGGCAGTTAACATACACTTTCATTTAATCATCACAACACTCCCTCTAAAATAGGACTCTGATCCACAGTCCATAGATGGGAAAGTAAAGGTAGGAGAGAGAGGCTCCAGGCCACACAGTGCAGAGCAGAACTGAAATTCCAACCTAGTTTCTCTGACTCCAGAGTTTGTATCTCTACCACCCAATATAGGAGGCCAGGTTATCACATCACAACATATAAATAACTCTAATTAAATGTAACCTATCCTGGATATCATCCCCCAAATGGAATTTTCTGCTTGGAGATATTTAAAAAAATAAAGAATAGAACAGGGGTCAACAAGCTATGACCTCAAACTTGTTTTGGTAAATGAAAAGGTGCTGGAATGGTGCTACAACCATTGCCAATGGCTGCTTCCAAGCAAGGGCAGTGTTGAGCAGTTGTGACAGAGGCCACACGGTCTGCAGAGCCCAAAATATTTACTATCTGATCTTTTTCAGAAAAACTGTGCCAACCTCTGGAATAGAACCTTTGTCAATCAATATGCAGTGCTGTCCCAGGGAGAGAGGTTCAGTGTTGGGCAGACACTTGGAGAGCTGTACTGCTGGGCAGGTGCTGGGGGATCTGCTGACTCTGCCCCATCCTGGAGGAAGTATTTTATAAAATGAGTCAATTCCACTTGCCCTGACCTATTGTCCATCAAGGAATTCCATTACAGAGACCATTCTCTGGGTACCATGATCACTGAAAACATGTATGAAGAAAAACATTAAATAATATAGTTGCTATAAAAACATAACCTAACGATAAATTAGTAGACTAGAAATAGAAAACTAATACATACAGAAAAACTTTTCAAGTTTGGTTTAGGCTGCCCATTCCTGAACCAATTAAACATTGGTAAAGGAGATGGGGTTATGGTGATGGGTTTAAACTAATCTTGGCCACCACTGGCCACCCAATATGACAGCTAATCTTAAAGGTGGAGCCAAGTGTATGTTGACAGAACAATCACCATATTCACTACAATAAACATGATTTTGTGATGAAGGGTCTTTTAAGACATAGCATAAAAATATACAATCCTAATTAAACAGTACAGTTGTCATTATTATTCTCCCATTTGACACACAGATTTAACTGATCATAAATGACCAAAAATTTTCATCATACAATGTCATTGCTTGACATTTCTAAAGGGTATTTCTAGAAACTTTTGAAATTCGCAAAATTGAGAAAAACAGAAAAATTTCATACATTAATAGTTTTTTGGCTTTCTTCCTGTTCCATTGATAGACATGTCATTTCCTATGCACAGAATCACACCCTACAAATTACTGCCTTTTCTTTAATTCCTTTTTAAATAAAAAATTAATCTAGTTTATTTTTGAGAAAATCACATGTTCACACGATTAAAAATTTTCAAGGTAAATTGTCTCTAGTGAGACCTCTTTCCTATCTCTGTTCCCCAGTCACCCAGTTTCCCATTCCCCTCTACCACCAACGTTTCCATTTTCTTCTGCATCATTCCAGAGATAACCTGTGCCTTTATAAGTAAATATGTATATATATTGTTTCCCTCCACCTCTTTTTTACAATATTCTGCCCATTGCTTTTTTTCCTTTATAATATATCTTGGTGATCTTTTTATGTGATACATATCTTGCTCATTCTTTTATAGGTCTTCGTAATATTCCATTGATGGATGTACTGTAATTTATTTGATTAATCCCCTATTGATGGACATTTGAGTTATTTCCAGTCATTTGATATTACAAACAATGCTGCAATGTGTAAGCCAAGACATACGTCATTTCTCACGTGTGGGAAGATATCTATTGAATAAATTTCTGCCTTTTCATCTTTCACCAAAATTTCATTTTCACTTGATGAACAATTTTTGCACCGGGAATGCTCACTAAAACACTTTAATCTCTTGTTTGTTTGATATAAAAGACTCATTCATGTCATAGACTGAAACTACTTCCAAATTATATATTCCACATACTAACTTACACCAAAACTCTGTTGCCTGGCTAAGAACAATCATTTTCTTAGAGCTTCACTTGTATTGCCAGAACTAGCAACTGGGAGACACACACACACAAAATAATAACACCATTGACTGCCTATGAAACAAGTTGAGAACACCACCAGGAAGTTGAGACACACATGCCAGGCAGTTTTCTGGCCTTGTTCATCAGCACAGCAACTGACTTACTGGTCTCAGAAACCTTTCAGTTCAAGCTGACATCTCAGCAAAGTCTCTAGGTTTGTGGCCCTTCTGGGGAAGCTTGTATGTGTCCAAAACTTTGAAAAGTTTTCCTGTCAGAGTTTGCAAAATTGTAACCCCCTGGCTATTTCACAGGATCCCATTAGCAAGGGTCAAGAAAGCTAACGGCATTGTTTTCTAGTTACCAGCCCAGAGCAGAAGCCAACAGACTCTGAGCAAGGCCCATACAGTTTATTTAATGTGGATTATATCACCCCCTTATCAATGAATGTTCAGTCAATGCCCTAGGTGATAGGAGCTAAGTGATAGGATCCATATGATAAAATTACAGTAAAAATACTAGCTAACATTTATTGAGCATTCACTATGTGCCAACCACTAAGCTAAGAGCTTTACATGCATTCTTGTTTCCAAGTTCAGTCCATTGCAGATTTAAGCAAGGGTGTACAAGAAGCTCATTCCTTCCCCTTCTGGTCCCTCTACCAAAGTAAACCCTGATCCCAGACTCTCATTTGTCCTAAGAGCTACTAAAATGAAAATACCCCTGCAAGAGGGAACACTGTAAATGGAACCAGGTTTTATACATCATTTTGCCTGATTTTATTGTATTCTTAACAGGACAACATTTTAATGGGAGAGCTCTATGGATGCGTTGTTAGGTGGAGACAGACTGCCACTGACAGGGAGGCACTGATACACAGTAAAAGTTCAGTTTGCCTCAGAGTAGTCTCTGGAATATAATCACCACCATTGCCCCTCCCCAATTTTAACCCCCACTCCCTTATGAATGCGTGGGAAAAGCAAAGGCCAGGATGGATTTTTTGACTCTGCATTGTTATAATAATTAACTTTACTTAATGGTTCATTAAGTATTGACATGCTCAAGGATCAGTAACTTCTAATCAATGCATTAGACCATCTTCAGAAGTTGCTTATGGGTACTTATGAAGGGTGTTTGGGACTATGCCTTTAGTCCCAATCAGCTCTAAGAACAGTTTCATTTCATAGCAATTTCTTTTTCAAAATAATTTTCTTAAGAGTTGATCGTGGGTCTTTAAGCACAGACTGAAGACTATCTCTCACAGAGACATAATTTATCAAGGCCTAAAACCACTCAGACTGAAGAAGACCTCTGACTAATTGTTGTGAGGGGTGGGCAAGTGGAGTGGAATGCCTAAAAAAGTGGGTCAGGCAGCTAATCACAGGGTTAAGCCAAGAGTTAAACAAAAGGCAATCTCACTCTGTCTCTTTGATCTGTATCCAGTCGCTGGCATTAACTTAGTTTTTGAATCTTTTGAGTTCCCACAGGGAACTGGGCTGGGCTGTATTATTTATGGCCTCTCCTGGCTCCAAGTGTAGCTTGCTGAGTGAATGTCTGGGGCAGAGGGAGAAAAAAAATCCTGTGGGTGTTCCACTGCATACAAGCCCTAACTGAAAGCATAAAACTGGGCTGCAATTACCATGCCCTCTCCATTATTTCCAGAGAATTACCCAGGAACATTACTGGAAATGAGCTGTCTTGTCCAGTCAGCTCCCATTCTCTCAGCAAGGTTAGAGCCCTGTGAATTTCACAACCCTTGCAGCTTCTTCGGAAATGCATTATGAGTTTCCAAATCTCTTGCTCAGCCTTGATAAAATTCCCAAGTGATTGCAAATGTGAAAATAAAACCCAAAGCTACTTTGTACCTTGGTATATATGAATAAGACAGGGAGGGAAAATTGCACGTAAGTAACCTAGACTTCATAATCATATGGACTTTTGGGCACTTAGTGGAATCCACAATCCCTATATGGCAGAAATAAATATTGTTAATGATACAGGCTAACTCTTGTCATATACCTCAGCAATTCATGGAATGTTGGAGCTGGTAGGAACTTAAAGGTCATCTACTTCATACCTTCATGTCATGAATTTGAGACCAGAGAGATTCAGTCACTTATTGATAGGCACTCAGTTCATATGGTAGAAAGAACACTTAGCTTAGAATGAGAAAACTTGAACTTGAGTCTTCACCCTGCCCCTTTCTGGTGGTGGTTTTCAGACAAGCCAGTGAGCCTCAATTTTATATTGGCAAATTGGAGTTAATTTATGCCCCAGACAGGCTGTGAATATTGCTTTGGTGGGTAGGAACAAGGAGGTGCCACTAGGAACTTGGAAATAATTTAGCTCTTACAGAGTCAAACTAGTAAAATTCACACATAATAGATGAGAAAGTCACATGAAATTGTAAACTTATGACAGAAGAGTTGTTTTTAAAATAAGTCCATTTTCCCTCTGATTTTATAGAGTACCATGTGTCCATTGTACTGAAAAAAAAAAAAAAAGAATAAAGAAGAAAATGCAGATTATGAGTAAATGCATGGTGAATGCATTCCAGATATATGCTGGAAGAATTCCTCATATTCATGAGGATGGGATCATGCCATACATGCTTTTGACTCTTAGCGAGATATTGGTATAATCTTTCAATGTATTTGAGAGCACTCAGAATTCTAAGCAAAATGAACTGAGTATAATATCTGGGAAGCCAATCTTATCTGAAATGTGATGGTAATATGATAATCCAAGGAAAAACTGAGCGAATAAAATAAGCACGATTGGCAAGAAGCAAAGCAAAAGGAAGCCCCCAAATGCCAGAATGTAGACCAGGCATGGGGCTAGATTAAGCTTTACAAGCTTTACTTAATTTAATCCTCTCAACTACTCTACAGAGTAGGTACCATTGCTATTTTCATTTTTCACATGAAGAAACTGACAGTCAAGGAAATTAAATAATTTACCCAACATCATGCTATTAATAAATGTTAGGAACTGGAACGTACCCAAGCAGTACACTTCCAGGGCCTGATTTGTCTAATTTATATTTTATTTTTACTAAAGTTACACATACATATAATTTTTTAAAAATATTTATTTATTTATTTGGCTGTTCCGGGTCTTAGTTGCAGTACTTGGCATCTTCGTTGTCGGGTGCGGGATCTTTAGTTGTGGTGGTGGGATCTAGTTCCCTGACCGGGGATCAAACCCGGGCCCCGTGCATTGAGAGCGCGGAGTCTTAACCACTGGACCACCAGGGAAGTCCCAACACATACACATAATTTAAAGAATCAGAGTTCTTCAAGGTTTGTTTGAAAACAACAGTCTCTAGTCCCTACCTCCCTATCCCATTTCTCACAATCTAGAGGTAATTATTTTCATTCCCTACCTAAACAGCTGATTCTTAAGGTATTTACCTCCATATTGCTAAACAACTTGTTTTAATTCTTTGTGGGTTTTACATTTTAGACATTCTCTGTTGTCATTCCACTCTAGAAGATGAGGATTTAGCCCTCTGTCTCCCTCATTCCCCACTCCCATCATGAGCTCTCTTCCCCTCTGCCTGTTCTCTCTATGTAGTCTGCTGTGGACTGAATGATTGTGCCTCTCCAAAATTCATATGTTGAAACTTAATTCCCAAGGTGATGATATTTGGAAGTGGGGCCTTTAGGAAGTGATTAGGTCTTGAGGGTAGAGCCCTCAAGACTGGAAGTAGTGCCCTTATAAAAGAGACCCCAGAGAGATCCCTTGCCCCTTCTGCCATGTGAGGTTATAGCAAAAAGGCGTCATCTATGAACCAGAAAGTGGGCGCTCACCAGACACCAAACCTTCCAGTGCCTTCATCTTGGACTTTCCAGCCTCCGGAACAGTAAGAAATAAATTTCTGTTATTTACAAGCCACCCAGTCTGTGGTGTTTTGTTACAGCAGCCTGAACAGACTAAGACGATCATACTGTGATTTTCATTATAGCTAATATTCAGTTGTCAGAATTCCTTGTCCCTCTTGTTCTGGATTTTTTGTTTATTCTTCAATACAAATTTATTGTGTTCCTACTATGTGCCAGGCACTATTATAGGTGCTAGCTTATGTCAATGAAAGTTTATCATAAGATTCTCAGGTGGGCATCTATTTTTACCCATTGTTCTGGGCAGTTGGTGGGCCCTTCACTCTGGAAACTGAGATTGTAGGATATTTTCATTAATTTTTTGTTATGATTTACTATCCTCTGTTCTTTTCTTTTAGTAATCCTATTATTAGATATTGGACCTCCTATACAGCTCCTCTAATTTTCATCTTTTCTCTCCTACTATCCATATGCTAGTCTTTTACTCTACTTCTTGGGAGATTGCCTTAACTTTATCTTTTAGCCCTTATATTGAATTTCTCATTTCTATGTCATGTTTTTAATATCTAAGTACCTTTTGAGTTTACTGACTATTCCTTTTATAGCTAACCTGTTATTGTTTCATATCTTCTCTTATCTCTCTGAAGACAAGATAGTTTGTTTTCTAAATTTTCTCTTGGCAGACCTTGTTTCCTTCAAGTTGCTTTCTTCTGTTTGTTTTGGTGTTTAGCTTACATTAATAGGCATTCCTCACATATCTGATGATCACTGGCTGTCTAGTTTTATTTTAAGAATGGGGCACTGAAAAGAGGATGCGCTGCATGCAGAAGGGGATTCTCCGTTGAGTTTACTACAGGATGATGTAACATAGGCCAACATACTGGACCCATGTCAGTATCTTTTCTCTGAGGCTGATTAGATTACCCAGAGAATTCTTCCAGCCTTTCGCCAAGAAAACATACGCCTGGCTAACAGTGTTCTGGGAACCAAGTGGAGGAAAAAGACTGAGGAAGTCTCAACACACAATTTAAATATTTACATTTAATCCCTGGTATTCAATATAGTAGTCCTCTTCCTTTCCCCGATCTCAATCTAGAGTCCTTCTGTTAGTTCTTGGCATGGGAATAAGCCTTCAGTTTCATACTGAATGAGGCAGAGGCAGTCTCCTGCCTGCAAGGAATAGGAGTAGGGAATTAGGGATCTACCAGCTTCTTAAAAAGACTTTCCACTAAATCCCATGTGTTGTAATCCCCACCCTCATTCTCACTTCCTAAAGTATCTGTTGCTCCAGTTTTTTTTTTAGGGCTCTGTATTGTAAATTGGGTTGGTTATCATCAAGTTTAAGATTCAGCTTTATTGACTATCCTAATTCAGTTAGTACTTGTCTCTCTGCTTCCTAGTTTCTAAAATTTTATTGCTGTTGTTTCCTATCCCATTCCCTTTGTCCTTGTGCGTTTTATTAAAATTATTCTATAGTTTTCTTAGCTGGGTGAAGGAAGGAAGGGATTTGAGTGCTTATGTTCAATCTGACATCTTTAAGTGGACTGATCCAGACCCTACGGTGTTATCAATACATTACAGAAAAGTCTGCAAGGTTTGTTCTAACTATTCTAGAAAGACAGATACTAAATCTAGCAAACAGAAACACAGTCACTGAAGAACCATGATAACCATAGTTGGACAAAATGTCCATCAGGACTCTCCATCTTTTTTTCGTTTCGATTCCATGCTTACTGGAGATCTTCTAATTCTATAAAATTCAACGTGTCTGAGGTAAAATTCATAATCTAACACCCAAACCAGGTTCTCTTACAGCGTCCACCGTCTTAGTAAGTGGCACCTCATTCTTTCAGTTACTCATGTCAGAAACATTGGAGTCATTCTAACTCCTTCCTCCTTCTCAGCCCCCACATCTACCCATCACCATGTCCTGCCTATAAATATTTATAACATGAGTCCATTTCTTCCCATCTCTACTCTGAAGACCCCTGTTCAAGTTACCAGTACGTCCTACACTTGTACCGCTGTCTCCCAAATGATCTCCCTGCAACCATTACAGCCCCCTCACCTGTCCGTTTCCCACACTGTAGTCATAGTCACCTTTGCAAGATGCAGGTCAGATCTTGTTCTATACGATCTGCTTAAAATCTTCAGTGATTTCCCACTACTCTTTAGATAAGGACAGCAATCCTTAGCAAGGCCTGTAAGGTCCTGCAGGGACTGGCCTGTCTCCTCTGGCCTTATCTAGTGGTATTCCCCCCCTTGCTGTCAGCTCCCCAGCCACGCTGCCTTTCTTTCTGATTCTCTCTTTTCCTGATGCTCTCCCTGCTACCCACCCCTCACTACAGGCCACTGCAGGCAAAACAGCTCCCTCCTACAGCTGCCCCTAACAGCCTAACTGCCCCGTTCACTTGGTCCCAGGTTCTCACCTACTGATTCCTTAGGTCTTGGTTCTAGAGTTACTTCCTCAGGGAAACCTGGTGAGGTCAGACTTCTATTTAGTATAGGCACACAGAAACATGCTTCATTTCTTTATAGCACTTATTAATTAGGCCCTCATTTTTATGACTGTTTTATTAATATCTGCCTCTCCTGCCAGATTGTAAGCACTATAAGAGCAAAGAGCATGTCTATTACTTTTCATCACGCTTTTCTCAGGACATGGCTAATTGCTGACTTTTCTTTTAAGGGTTGATTTAAAAAGGAAAAACTAGTATGTATCGTGGTTGACATCTTCCTCAAAGTAAGAAGAATTTCAGTATACTGAATATCATGCAATATTTCCTTTAAAGATTCAAGGTCACCATTATAAAAACACATCGTGTAATATAGTAAATTTCTTAGTTTTTTGAATATGTAGGGATATCAACCATGTTAAATAGCCTCAGACTGATTGTCCAGAAAAAAAGCGAGGCAATTTTGAAGTTTTCTAAAGGGAATTTGAATTTTTTAATGCTTAGAAGACTAAGAGATTGGTTCAGTTATCACCTTCAAATATAGGAATCATTTCATAACAATTATTATTATCGTTATTGAATACTTAGCATATACTTTATTATCATTATTGAATACTTAGCATATACTAGTAGTAATCAAGATGTTTAGGGCTTCCCTGGTGGCGCAGTGGTTGAGAGTCTGCCTGCCAATGCAGGGGACGCGGGTTCGAGCCCTGGTCTGGGAGGATCCCACATGCCGCGGGGCAGCTGGTCCCATGAGCCACAACTACTGAGCCTGCGCGTCTGGAGCCTGTGCTCCGCAACAAGAGAGGCCGCGACAGTGGGAGGCCCGCGCACCGCGATGAAGAGTGGCCCCTGCTCGCCACAGCTGGAGGAAGCCCTCGCACAGAAACGAAGACCCAACACAGCCAAAAATAAATAAATCAATTAAAAAAAAAAAAAAGTTTAAAAACATTATCTCATTTAATCCTCACAGCAACTCTCTGAGGTAGGTAACTGGTAGTATTTTCATTTTACCAATGAAGAAACTCAGGCAAGTTAAGGAAGAGGTTAAGAACTAACTGTGGGTAAAGGCAATCTGGCTCTAGAGCCTGTAGGTTTAATCCCTTTAATGAAAAAGGTGATGAGCAATTCCTTTCAGGAGGCCAGAAATTTGACCAAGGAAAACATCTTAAATGAGGGAGAGCCTTCATTTGGACAGAAGGAAGAATCATTTAAAAGTATTAAACATTGCAATAAACTATTTTTAATAAATAAGTTGCATGTTTATTGTGTTTAGCTTTGAAAACTAGAGTGGGTAGGAATACAGCCCAGAGGGGTCAGTTAATTGTGTATTTAAGAACAGGGCAGCACAGGGAACTCTACTCAATGCTCTGTGGTGACCTAAATGGGAAGGAAATCCAGAAAAGAGGGGATATATGTATACATATAGCTGATTCACTTTGCTGTACAGTAGAAACTAACACAACATGGTAAAGCAACTATACTCCAATAAAAAGTAAAAAAACAAAAAAACAAAAAACAAGGCTTAGACCTGATTATCTTTTGAGGTCCCCTCTTGTTCTCCAACTCTGGAAGGTTGTTTAGTGCCAAGTTATCTTTTGTCTTCAACCTTTTCCCTGGTTGAAAGTTTGCCTAATGTAGTCAACTCGTTTATGGTATTATCCCAGGATAGCTTATCCAGGGCAAATCTTGCCTTATTGAGTTTAGCAATCACTTTGCTTAATGACTTGCTGTGTTAACAACTTGGCATACACTTCATCCACAGTCAGCACCTACTCAGTTTAATTACTTGCTTTGTTGATGTTATACTGTCTTCAGGGAAATACTTTGAAATCCAAAACTTAACTGACTCCTGTACTACCAGTCACCCGCCCCCCCCCCACCCGCCCCAAATGAGATCATAAATGATGCCACAGAGGAAGAAAAAGGAGAAGAATTTAAAGAAATTGACATGATTGTCATGAGGAATTTGATGAATACAAAAAGAAAAAAAAGACAATCTGACAATAAATCAGAACAGCAAGAGTCTATAAGAATAGTGTTAGGAAGACTAAATCATTCTTTAAAATTATCTTGAGGCTTGCTAAAAATATGCTAAGGATACTTTTCAGAAATAGATTATATTTTTAAACACCAAGAGAGCCCAACTTTATGGGGCAAATGGTCTACGTGTTGGCAGCTGCTGTGTAAAAGGAAAGCATGCTGCATCTCTTCCCTTGACTCTCCATGGAGCTGCCCTGATCCAGGAAAGCCTTTATTCTCCAATCCTCATGCAAGAGAAATCCCATCCTGTTGCCCTCACCCGGTGCTATGCTGCAGGACTCAGACAAATGGCTCACACTTGCTTTGGGAGAATGCTTGTCTAAAGGCCTTAAAACCTTAAAACCTGTGTGCTCAACTTCACCAAATGCCATATGTCTGCCTGTCTTATCTTTAAAAACCTTCTTCAGTCCTCAAATGAATCATTAGAAAAAGATGGGAAGTAACAGGTGAATTGTATATCTGTTTGGACCCTAGGCAAGTTCTCTGCAGGATTGTCTTTGGCTTAGTTAACTAAAAATATATATATATATATTCCCACAGTAGGGAGTCTAAACTAGTTTGTGGAATTTGAGATCAAAAGGTCAGGGGCAGCCTACCCATGGGCTTGTGTAATGTTTGAATGAAAGAGAGCACTTGATGTATATATACATATAAAACCAGTTAGCAGTTTCGATTGTCTTCACAGGACAGTGCCAGTGGCCCCAAATGACCAGTGACTCTCCTGTATGTGAAGATGATTGACATTATCATTCCCTAGATACACTAAAGCTCTAATTTTATAAGGTTTGTCATATTTGGAATTCTTAGTTCAATGTCTATCTCATCCCCAAGTTCACTGCAGGCTTTGTCTGCCCAACTTTGAATGGTATCCAGGGAACTGTATGATGCAATACCCAGCTCCTCACACTTTATACCCTAATGACATCCCCAGACCATGATCTTTTATGAGGCCAGGGGAATTACAACTGTCTTCTCTGATGCATTCCCAATATTTAGCAGAATACTTGTCATAATGTAAATGCTCAATAAATAGGTGGGTGGATGAACAAAAAATAAATTAATGGCCTGGGTGTGTTTTCTTACTTTCCTCAGGACCCTGGGAAGGTCACTTAATCCCTGTGTTCCCAAATCTGGCTGTACTTCAGGATCACCTTGGGAGCTTTTTAGAAAACAGGGATTGGTCCCCCCCTCCAGGCACTCCAAACAACAGTTTACAGAACTCTCACAAGTGACTGTGATGCGCCACTAGATTTGAGAAGCGTCTAACCTCACTTTCCTCATCGGGGAAACAACTGGCCCGGCTGCCTCACAGGATGTCATTAAGGTCAAATACCTTAAACCGTAACAGACTCTAGCAAAGAGGGGGGCTGTATGCGACCGCACAAGGTAGGACAAGACTGGAGGCTGACCAAGTAGACCTGCCAGAGAAAATGAACACACAATTTCAGAACCCAAGCGGCACATACATGACTTGTCAAATTCTAAGATTTCAGTGGGATCTGAAAGTTTTCTGAACAAATCAACTCCTTACCTCTTTGCCTGTAAATCTCCTACATCTGTCTCCCTTTGGCTAATCCTGGCAACAAAGCACCTATTTTATATTAAAAGTGTGGGAAGTTTAGGGGCTTCCCTGGTGGCGCAGTGGTTAAGAATCTGCCTGCCAATGCAGGGGACACGGATTCAAGCCCTGGCCCGGGAAGAACCCACATGCCGCGGAGCAACTAAGCCTGTGCGCCACAACTACTGAGCCTGTGCTCTAGAGCCCGCAAGCCACAACTACTGAGCCCACGTGCCACAACTACTGAAGTCCACGCGCCTAGAGCCCATGCTCTGCAATAAGAGAAGCCACAGCAATGAGAAGCCCACGCACTGCGACGAAGAGTAGCACCCTCTCGCCGCAACTAGAGAAAGCCCACATGCAGCAACGAAGACCCAATGCAGCCAAAAATAAAGAAATAAAATAAATTTAAAAAAAAGAGTATGGGAAATTTATTGGAAAGAGTAGTCTGAGGAAAGACCATTCATTCATTCCCGGCTGTATTTATCTACTTGCTCAACTGGTCATAATTGGTCATTTCAATCTCATGCAAGATGATACCTCGGGCTGCTAACCCCCTAACCTGACATCAAGACAATTGTTGAAATACCATCAACACTCCACCTAGATTCCCTGGATTCCTCTTTTTTAATCTGCCCATCCCCCCAGCTTCTGCACAATTAACTTTAATGTAACTTCTGGCAGCCTTCTTCAGAGAACTACCTTTGGGCTACAGGAGCCCCTTAGGATGCACTGGCAGCCAGAAATGGGGTGGGACAGGGGTGGGGGGGAGTTGATGTTCTGTCCCCTCACCCCAGGGCAGCAGGTAGTCAACTTCTGACTAGTAGAGGAGTGTGAAAGCCCAGATCACTTGCCTTGAGACAGAATAAACTATGCAGTGTCATTTACACTCCAGAGCTCCCCTCCCCTATTCTACTACCTCCACTCCCTTACTGGCTTCTCATTTAAGAACTTCCTTAATAATCATTTGCATGTAAATCTTCATCTCAGCATCTTCCTCATAACTTCCTATCTTGCTCAGCTATAGGTATTTTAACTTAAAAATAACTTTCATTTGCATTTGTCTGATTACTCGGAATGTGCATCTATGTGTCCATGAGAGTTATGTCAGTTGATTTCTTTTGTGATCTCAAGTCCTTTGCCCATTTCATTAATTCAGATTAGATTCTTTTTTTTTTTTTTGAGGTGTAGTTTACATACAGGAAAGTAAACAAATCTTAGTGTACAGTCCAACGAATCTTTACATATGTACACACCTATGTAACCACCACCCAGATCAAGATATAGAACATTTGTGTGTGTGTGTGTGTGTGGTATTGTTGATTTATAACATTATATAAGTTTCACGTGTACAACACAGTAATTCACAATTTTTAAAGGTTATACTCCATTTATAGTTATTATAAAATATTGGCTATATTCTCTGTGCTCTACAATATATCTTTGTAGCTTATTTATTTATTTTTTAGCTTATTTATTTTATATATAGTAGTTTGTACCTCTTAATCCCCTACCCCTTTCTTGCCTCTTCCCTCATCCCTCTCCCCACCAGTAACCACTAGTTTGTTCTCTATATCTGTGAGCCTGTTTCTTTTTTGTTATATTCACTAGTTTTATTTTTTAGATGCCATATATAAGTTATAACATACAGTATTTGTCTTTCTCTGTCTGATACATTTCACTAAGCATGATACCCTCCAAGTCCATCCATATTGTTGTGAATGGCAAAATTTCATTCTTTTTTATGTCTGAGTAGTATTCCATTATACACACACACACACACACACACACACACACACACACCACATCTTCTTTATTCATTCATCTGTTGATAGAAACTTAGGTTGCTTCCATATCTTGGCTGTTGTAAATAGTGCTGCTATGAACATTTGGGTGCATAAAGATATAGAACATTTTTAGCACCCAGAAGCTCCCCCATATCTCCTCCCAGTCAGCAGTCACCACTCCAAAATATTCTAATCGCTATCATCATAGATAAGTTTAGCCTGTATTATACTTCTTATAAATGGAAACATCCTGTGTGTACTCTTGTGTCAGGCTTCTTTCATTCACCATTGTGTTTGGGAGATTCATCCATGTTGCGAATATCATTTATTATTTTTCATTGCTGTGTTATTTTCTACTGTATGGATATACCACAATTTATTTACTCATCCTATTGTTGATAGAAATTTGGGTTGTTTGCAGTTTGGAGGTATTATGAATAAGGCTGCTGTGAACATTCTTTACATGTCTTTTGGCAGATATAAGCACTCATTTCTGGGTATATACACAGGACTGGAATTGCTACATCATAGGTTATATGATTGACTAGCTTTGGTTGGTGCTATAGCAAACTTATTAACTCTTTGTTCTATTTGGGTAAATTTCCCCCTACTTGATTGCTTACCTTTTAAACTATAGTTATCTTCTTTTTTTCTCCAAGTTTTATTGCAGAATAATTTTCACACATAAAATTCACCCCTTGTAAGTGTAAAGTTTAAGAGTTTTGGCTAGGATTACTGTGGGGTTTTTTGTTTTTTTCACTTTTTAAAAAAATTTAATAGATCTTTATTGGAGTATAATTGCTTTACAATACTGTGTTAGTTTCTGTTGCACAACAAAGCAAATCAGCCATATGCATACACATGTCCCCATATCCCCTCCCTCTTGAGCCGCCCTCCCATCCTCCCTATCCCACCCCTCTAGGTCATCGCAAAGCACTGAGCCAATCTCCCTGTGCTATGCTGCTACTTCCCACCAGTCAACTATTTTACATTCGGTAGTGTATATATGTCGATGCTACTCTCACTTCGCCCCAGCTTCGCCCTCCCACTCCATGTCCTCAAGTCCATTCTCTGTGTCTACCTCTTTATTCCTGCCCTGCAACTGGGTTCATCAGTACCTTTTCTTTTCTTTTTTTTAGATTCCATGTATATGTGTTAGCATACATTAATTGTTTTTCTCTTTCTGACTTACTTCACTCTGTATGACAGACTCTAGGTCCATCCACCTCACTGCAAATAACTCAATTTTGTTTCTTTTTATGGCTGAGTAATATTCCATTGTATATATGTGCCACATCTTCTTTATCCATTCATCTGTCGATGAACATTTAGGTTGGTTCCATGTCCTGGCTATTGTAAATAGTGCTGCAATGAAAATTGTGGTACATGTCTCTGTTTGAATTATGGTTTTCTCAGGGTATATGCCCAGTAGTGGGATTGCTGGGTCACATGGTAGTTCTATTTTTAGATTTTTAAGGAACCGCCATACTGTTCTCCTTAGTGGTTGTATCAGTTTACATTCCCACCAACAGTACAGGATGGTTCTCTTTACACCACACCCTTTCCAGCATTTACTGTTCCTAGATTTTTTGATAATGGCCATTCTGACGGGCATGAGGTGATACCTCATTGTAGTTTTGATTTGCATTTCTCTAATAATTAGTGATGTTGAGCATCTTTTCATGTGCCTCTTGGCCATCTGTATGTCTTCCTTGGTGAAATGTCTATTTAGGTCTTCCACCCATTTTTTTAACTGGATTGTTTGTTTTTTTGATACTGAGCTCCATGAGCTGTTTGTATATTTTGGAGATTAATCCTTTGTCTGTTGTTTCATTTACAAATATTTTCTCCCATTCTGAGGGTTGTCTTTTTGTCTTATTTATGGTTTCCTTTGCTGTGCAAAAGCTTTTTATGCAATCCCTATCAAACTAGCAATGGCATTCTTCACAGAATTAGAACAAAAAATTTTGCAGTTCGTATGGAAACACAAAAGACCCCGAATAGCCAAAGCAATCTTGAGAAAGAAAAACGGAGTTGGAGGAACCAGGCTCTCTGACTTCAAACTATACCGCAAAGCTACAGTAATCAAGATATATGGTACTGGGGCTTCCCTGGTGGTGCAGTGGTTGAGAATCTGCCTGCCAATGCAGGGGACACGGGTTCGAGCCCTGGTCTGGGAAGATCCCACATGCCGCAGAGCAACTAGGCCCGTGAGCCACAACTACTGAGCCTGCGCGTCTGGAGCCCGTGCTCTGCAACAAGAGAGGCCGCGATAGTGAGAGGCCCGCGTACCGTGATGAAGAGTGGCCCCACTTGCCGCCACTGGAGAAAGCCCTCGCACAGAAACGAAGACCCAACACAGCCAAAAATTAAAAAAAAAAAAAAAAAAAAAGATATATGGTACTGGCACAAAAACAGAAATATAGATCAATGGTACAGGATAGAATGCCCAGAGATAAACCCATGCACATATGGTCACCTGACTTACAACAAAGGAGGCAAAGACATACAACGGAGAAAAGACAGCCTCTTCAATAACTGGTGCTGGGAAAATTGGACAGCTACATGTAAAAGAATGATATTAGAACACTACCTAACATCATACACAAAAATAAACTCCAAATGGATTAAAGACTTAAATGTAAGACCAGACACTATAAAACTCTTAGAGGAAAATATAGGAAAAACACTCTTTGACATAAACCACAGCAAGATCTTTTATGACCCACCTCCTAGAGTAAGGGAAATAAAAACAAAAATAAACACATGGGACTTAATTAAACTTAAAAGGATTACTGTTGTGTAACTACTACTACAACAAAGATAGAAAACGTTTCCATCACCCTAATTATCTTCTATTTTAACATAGAAATATTTACAATTTTGATGCAACCATCTATGACTAATCTCCTATTTCTCTATTTTTAACACACTTTGTTAATTTTACTAGATGAGCTCTAGAATTACTCTACAAAGTCTCAAAACAAATACCATTGCCTTCTTATCTAGAAACACAAACATGTAATAAATACAGAGTCCTAGCCCTTGAGTTGGACAAGCCAGCATAGGAATCCCAGTCACTTACTTGCTGGATGACATTAGGCAAGCCCCTAGCCTCCCTGATATCAACTTCTTCCTCTGTAACTGATTATAATAATGGTGCCCGTGTCATGAGGCCGTTGTAAGAAGTGGAGAAGGTAACTGTAGCAGTTGCTTGCTATTTGCCAGGCACCGTTCTGAGCACTTTATTTGTAGTGACATTTAAATCTTATAACAATTCTGTGAGATATATATTGTACCTCTCCTGGTTTTACAGATGGAGAACTGAAGCACAGAGAAGTTAAGGAAAGCAAGTCAGGCTCAAGAGTGTGCCGGCTACTGCACTGCTTCTCAGCTTCATAGATAAGGAGGTGACACAGGGAAAATATGGAGCGTAGGCCCTAGCACAAAGTACACAGAAATGCTAATTTTTATTATTATTATTCATCTTCTTTATACATTCAATAAAGTTATATAATTGTCTTCATATCGGTCATGCACATTTCTTGTTAAGGCTACTCATAAATTTTTTATGCCCTTTCATACTGTGTGCATGGGATGTGTCTTTTTTTCCATGATGTTTTCTCATTGGTTATTTTGAAATGTGGAAGGCTACTGACTTGTTTATACTGTGTAGCTAAAAGAACCTCAGCAGCACTTCAGTACCATTTAAAATACCCCTCCAAAAAGTAATTTTAATTATGTATAGTGCTCTTTTAATAGCAAATGAAGTTAGTAGATAGGAAATGAGAAAAAAATGAAGATTAGAAATAACGCTTTTGATTCTTTCCTCCTTGGTTAAAGAGAAAAGAGAGGGGAAAAAGTAGAAGGAAATAATTCACTCATCTGAGAATAGTACGCAAAAAGCCACAGCACATTATCCCTCCCCTACAAAAAAATGCTTTATTCTCAAGCTCCTTTTCTTATGTGATACTTTAAAACAATAGTTACAGTTTAAATTAACTAAGTGAATTTTTAAATGTCTTCTCACCACTTGGAGAATTCTGAGATGAGCAAATACTTTTCCTATCTGGATGTTTGTTTTATTCTTCTTGAGAATCTGATCAGGGAAAAAAGGAGGGGAATATTTCTTTTGAAAAATTGATTTTTCTTCAATAGATAGCCAAATGTTGTCCTTGTTTGCAGGACAGGGGAGTGAGTGGGTGGGGTGGGTAAAAAGTTTCTCTTGGGTAAAACATTCAAAGGTTTTGACCTTTGTATAGTAGCTGTATTTAAAAGTGACTATGTCAGCTCTCTTGGGGACATTTTAGTGCCAGTGAAGGTACATCTGTGTCAATGTAACATAATGACTGATCTGCTCTCAGTCAGGAGGCCAATGGGAAAAGGCGCTACAGTCAAAGAACAAGTAGAACAATCAAATGACTTTTGATTATTCAAAGGACTTAATCAAAGGACTGTTTACAAAAGGTATGGGCAGGTGGAGGAATTCTAAAGGATGGTGCAGTATGCTAGGGCCGGTAATACTGAAACTTACCGCCCCAGACCGGAAGGGAGTGGGTGAAGGAGCAGTGATAGGAACTTGGAAAGCCTGTCGATAAGGCCGTGTTATAAAGATTCCAAAAGGGCAGTCGCATCCAAATCCAATACTAAACCTAATGTGCTCAAAGGAAGCCCATTTACAGCACTAGAAAAGATGGTATTTCCCTGTAGCCACTCAATACGTGTTTCTTGAAATTGATTTTATTAAATATAAGAACATCAGCTAACGTATTCATCAAAACTTCAGGTTTGTAAATGACAAAGACCTACATCAAACTGGCTTAAACAAAGAAAGAGAATTTATTTGTTCGCAATTGGGAAATGCAGGAGTACAGGTGGCTTTATATGTAGCTGGATCCAGGAATTCAAGCAGTTGTGACTCTCTGAGGATGAACAAGCATGAGAAGAACTCTAGCACTCTCCAACTCCTCATTCATTCCTCATTCATAGGAGGAGTGATCTAGATCTGCGGGCACACTGATGCAGTGGGGGCAAGTAGGGGCTAAAATATAGCAGAACCTCAGGTCACCGAACCATGAGCCATAGCCTAGGAGAGAGTTATTCAGCTGGGGAATTGGAAAAAGTATCTGGCGTGTGGGCATGGTTCGGCTCTCCCGGTGTCCTTCATTTTCTCTGATAAGATGGTCTGTCTTCCAGTCTGCCCTACTACCTTGTGCAGTCTGCAGTGGAGGGCAAAGTCTAAAGGTCTCAGCCATGCCAGTGACTGGTTGTAAATCCGATTAACTAAGGAGCAGAGTATTAGAAAGTTCTTTTGTGCAGTAATCTAAAGTCATGACCTCAGTCAGCTTCTCAGTAATAAAATGATTTCATCTCCATTTACCTAACCTCTCCATCTATCTCTCAATTATTCTCAATTTAGGCAAAGAGGGGTATTATATTTTGGACCCCTAAAAACTCCATCAACACTTATCAGGATACTGTCTACTCTTTCCATTTCTCCACAGTGCTTTCCTCTCTATGCTTGATTCTCAGGCAGATTTTTCTGATTTTGGAGTAAAGACAGCCTAATGAAGTTCAAGATTCAGTGATCTTTCAGCTCGCAATTTCTGTGAAAAGAGAGTGCTTCTTTTATGATAACCCTAGCAAATATTGTGGGAAATTTTTTCATTGGTTCGACTTGGGTCATGTGTCTATCCCAGGACAGGAATAGAGCACCCTGACCGGGCATACCTGGGTAACTTGACTACTCCAGTTGCTGGGGGATGGGTCAGCCTAACCTGAATCACATGGGATAAGAATGGGGAAGGGACTACACTCACGTGCAGCTTGAGCAGAAAGCAACTAGTTTGGTCTCAGTGGATTGCTAAAGACCTTGCAAATGCTTTGAAAATTGTTTTCCTTATTTCGTATTATTACTGGTTGTCAACGTTGGCTATACATTGGAATCACCTGGGGAGCACACCACCCCGGACCAATTAAATCTCCGGGATGGGACCCTGGCATTGGCATTTTTACAGCTCCCAAGGTGCTATTGATGTGCAGCCAAAGTTGACAAACATATCCTATGGAGAACATTATTTCTAAGTCTGGGGCCAATTAAGAATGACATTGATCTTGCTCTGTAGCTAGTTTAACTTGTTATAAAATAGAAAGCCTGAGAGTAGAGGGAGATTCTGGGAAGATAGAAGTAATAGTGACATGGTTTTTTAATCTTTCTATAATTCTACATAAAAACAGACTGAACAACTAAATAAAAAACCCCAAAATCCACGAACAATGTATGCAACCACAATGGGTGCAAGATATGTGCACAGACCATGGAGTAAATGCAGGTGACAGCAAACCACAGTGTCTGTGCAGATGGATGCAGAGGAGAAGCAACTGGGTGTCTGGAGGATGTGAGACAAGGAAATCCACAAAATAGTGGATTTGAGGACAGCGGCTCCCTTCCTGGACAGGGCACTACCCAGAGGAGAAACTTCTGGAAATGAAATCAAATTGAGCAGAATAGGGTCAGTAAAAAAATGAAGGGAAAAGAAGTTCCTACCAAAGTGGAGGAGAGTTGGGAACTTTCACAAAATATCAATAGTTAACTCCAAAATATGGAAGGTAAACACTAAACTTTAAAAAATGATTATCTGTGGCAGTAAAATTTCTAAAATTTTTCACTTCAACTTCACATGCTTCTTGTTATTTAATACGTTATTCCAGTGAGCATGTACTGCTGGAACAGCAAGCATATATTTGTAACATACATATGTTACAAAAGCCATATATATATACACATATATAAAGTATATATTTAGATTATAATATATATACTTAAATTAACGTTGAAAAACAGTATACTAAAATACAGGTGCCTGAACTAGCCTATATATCCCAAAGGCAGTTTAAGTAGAACCCACTTGGAGATCACCAAAATGAAACCCTGTGTATCATGTGAATCCAAAGCAGGTAACCAAGGAGGACAGTGGGACCTTGCAAGAAAGACTGTGTGAAAACAAGCCGCTGGCGCCGTACCTCTTTCTGCAGACGTGGGATTGTTCAGACATTATGAAGGCAATAAACGGTGACTACTTGAAAGAATGAAGCTAAAATATGAGTGAATGTAGAGTATCAAAAAAACTTTAAATCAGTTTTTTTTTTTTTAATGAAACAAAAATCAAGTAAGGGGCTTCCCTGGTGGCGCAGTGGTTGAGAATCTGCCTGCCAATGCAGGGGACACGGGTTCGAGCCCTGGTCTGGGAAGATCCCACATGCCGCGGAGCAACTAGGCCCGTGAGCCACAATTACTGAGCCTGCGCGTCTGGAGCCTGTGCTCCGCAACAAGAGAGGCCGCTACAGTGAGAGGCCCGCGCACCGTGATGAAGAGTGGCCCCCACTTGCCACAACTAGAGAAAGCCCTCGCACAGAAACGAAGACCCAACACAGCCATAAATGAATGAATAAATAAATGAATAAATAAAAAAATTAAAAAAAAAAAATCAAGTAAGCATTTCAGGAGAATGAAAAACTAGAAGGAAAAGTATTTAGAACCTTGAATTGGAGAGTACTGTAGTGTTGGACTAAACTCAGTTTCAGTAATTAGAATTTCCAATAAGAAACTCTAAAATCAGGTCTCAGTCTCTTCTCCACTGTGATAAACATACGAAAGATTTCATGAGCATCGTAGTTTCTCACCATTTTCCACATATTAGCCATGATTCTAGCCTCATCTCTTCCTCAAAACAACATATTAGAATGCAACTGAGAAATTCTTGGGTCCCTTTAATTAAAAAAAACTAGAGAAGGTCCTAGAAACCTTCAGTGTAACTATTGTCAATAACTGTGTATGGTTAGGGCATTAGCATTGGAATGGATCTTTTTGATAATCCAAGTGTTTCCTCAATCTGTGTTCCCAGGCAAAATACTTTACATCTCTAAGTTTCATTTTCTCCATCTGTGAAATGGGTTTCATAATTGTACACATGCTGTTGTGATAACAGAATGAAATAGTGAATGTAGAGCATATAACAAATACCAAAATATTGGCTAACAACAACAACTTACCAGTAACATTCTCAGTATAGATGGTATTATACTAGTGTGAAAGGAAAAAATGCCATTGAAAACCATTAATTGATAGTCTTAAGCTTCATTCTTAATAAAATTCTTTAATTCTTTATATATTTCCCTCATACTCAGGTTAATAAATCTTTTGCTATTTATTTTAAAAGTTATGAGTACCTACTATGTATGAGGCACATGCACATTAGTTGGTAATTTGATGGAAAAGGTATTAGGTTTTCTCCCATTTTATTTAGCTTTTATTTGCATAGTATTTAAGTTTCAGGATCCTCCTCAAATGAAGGGGGATTTTTAAACCACAGTACCACCTGGTGGGTGTCCCTGTGCAGTTACCGCTGGCCTGTGCGGCCAGCTCATCTTGTGCCTCCAGCCTCAGCGGGACGTGGGCAGGGTCGTGGGGCCTGAGCTGTGCCTCCAGCTGTGCAGCCAGAAGCCCCTCTTCCAGTCCAGGGAGTGGAAGGCGTGTGGGATCACAGGTGCACCAGCTGATTGCAGAAAAGCCCTGAGTTCATCGTAACACTTGTGTTCTGAGTTGTCCACGCCCTGGGAACTTGGTAAACAAGCCTCCCTCAGTTTTAGTCTCTGGAGTCAGCAGCGTATAGCAACCAGCTGGTTTCCTGTGCATGCTTGCAAATGACTCGGTTTGCATGATTTCTCACCAAGGTGACTAAATCAACTGGTGGGCTTTGTGTAGACAAAGACTTTGAACCTGTTTTGCGTGGTGCAATTTCAGTTATGATCTCTCCAGTTATTTTTGTTTACAAGCTGTTGGTCCTGACAATTATTTACATTTTAATTATGAGTGTTCAACCCCCTCAAGAGGAGAGTCAAGCAGCTTATTTACTTCCTGCTGGCAGGCTTCTGAGGAAACAGCTTAGCCAGGCTTGCGGAGCCACTGAACTAAAATAAAGTAACTTTCAGAAGAGCAGCACCACATCCTCAATAGCCAGCTTTGCTTCTCCTCTACTGGGGCTTCTCATGGGAACCAAAACTGAAATGAGCCTCGCAACGTAGCACTCAAAATACTGCTTCATTTTTCCCTCTCCCTTTTATCTCAATGAAGCAAGCTTCTAACATTCTATTTGCATATATGTACAGCACTCATTTATTGAGCACCGCAAGGGAGAGCGTTGTTCCCTGTGTGCCTTTTCAGATAAGCGTGTCCCTTTAATCATTTAACCTTTTCCTTATTTACGAAGAAATAGTTTTAAATATTAATCAGCCTCAACCCCCTTCTAAAACAATACACTAAACAGAAAGCAAGCTTCCGTTGATGACACGTGGCCATCATTATGGATTAGTCATTGAGATGTACTCTGATATCCACAAGGCCTACGGAGGTGAGAGGCTTTTATTTAATGTTAAATAAAAGCCTCTCACCTCCGTAGGCCTTTTATAAATGTTAAATAATTTAACATTATTTAATGTTTGTTCCAACATTAAATAATCCCACACTGTTACCTCCTCAGTTCTTGTTTCTGCCTTGATGTCTCTTCCTTCTCTGTCCGGCTACCTGTCTCTAACAGCTCTTTCTCCACTTTTAACGGGCTGTTGTTTTTAATCTGCCATGAACTGGGAAATCAGATAAGCCTGTTTCCTAGAACTAAATGCCTGACATAATGTTCTATAAACAGAGTGCACAAACTTTAGTGCGTACTTGCCTATTAGTTAGGGTGTTTGGGCTGCAAATAATGGAAAATCCTGACTCATCATGGCTCAAACAGCAAGGCAATTCATTGTTTCATAGAACTAAGAGGGCCCAAGGAGGATGGAGTCCAGGCATGATACTTAAGGCTCTGTTTTACTCCTGGTGATTCTACCAGCTCTGCCTTCTTCCATGCCTGGCTTCATCCTCCAGCTGGTGGCAATATGGCTGCAGTGGTTCCAGAGGCACATCCTGACCCAGCAATGTTCCAAGGAAGGAAAGAGAATGTCTCCTTCTGTGTCTCTTTTAGGAGAAGGAAACCTTTTCCAGAACCACGCCACCCCCGCTCCAGCTGACTTCCCCTTCCTAAACTTGCCACCAACTAGGGGGATAGAATTCTCATGATTGATTTGGACTAATTAGCATCCACCCTGGGCCAAAGTGGAATTCTCTTAGGAAAAAGAAGAGGGAAAAGTAGACATTGGGAAGGGAACCAACAGTGTGTGCTAGGAATTGGAATCATTTGCTTATGATTTTTTAAACAATTTTTATAGATTTGCAGCTGTGTCTATAATTAGTTCAGATATGGAGCAGATCACTTTTAGAAAAGTAAGGTATTGTTTTAAAATAAAATCAAACGGTAACCAGAGATATTTAGTGAAAAACTAATATTGGGGCTGTGTGTACCCATAAATGGAGACAAAGTTTGGGGGTTGCTTCTCTGTGAATATTATAGCACTTGAATGATTCAACCTAGAAAAAAAAGACTACACAGTTTATCACAAGGAAATGTTTGGAGGAAGGAGCTGTTGAGAGGGGGAGCTATAGAGGTGACTGTGGCTTTTTGTGAAGGTCAGGTACCCTTCAAATGACTACAGGTAAATCCATTAAGTGACAGGAAAATCCCATGAACCAATATTTTCTTCTTGGAGCACATTAGGAAAAAGATATTAAGACCTAGACCACTCATCAGGGTGTAAGCAGTCATGGATAAATTAGGCAAATTCACATATCTTTTGTTTCTTCCTTGAAGCTCTGGTAAGCTTCTCCCTATATGGGGAGCTCACATGAGCATTTCTTCAGTTAACATAAGCGTATAGAGTAGGATGTTTCTTTTAGATCAATTAATGAACCCCTCGCATTTCATAGAGTTCAAGCTTCCAAGAAAATATCACCTTTTCTTCAAAGTGGTCCCTGACTCTCCTCCCCATCTCCAAGTGTGATTTGATGTTCTTTCTCTTTGCTCCTTTAGCACTCTTTGCACATTTCCAATATCATGTTTACCACACTGAATTATAATCTTTGAGTTTTTGCTTGTCTTTTCCCCTAAATTCCAAGTATCTTGACAAAGGACCCAGGTTCTACTTATTTTTGTCCCACAGGGTCATGGTGCTTAATGACTATCTGTCAGAAGGATGGATGAATAGATGGATCGGGAAACTAAAGAGCAAAGCCATTAATGATTTGTCCCAGCCCCTCTCAGGAAGTTAGCTGCACAGTTAGGAAGAGAATCATAGATGTTAGGGCTATTTTCCAATCCACAAATTTGCTAGGTCTATGCAGATGGTATTTTTATTTTAAAATAAACTATGCTAGGGCAAGTAGAGTGTGGGGACACTAGAGGCAAAACAAAACAAAAAAAGCCATGAAATCACAGCCTCAGGCTGTGCAGGGTTTTAAGAATGGCAATGTGGCGCGCGCACGCACACACACACACACACATACACACAAAACTTCCTATGAGAAACAAACACTTGTAATTCTCTCTTCTAAGACACCTTTGGTTACCAGTGACTGAGGAGACTGATTCCTAAGCCTGTCCCTTACTCCCCTCCCCATATCCCAATATGTACAAAAGGCAAAGTGCTGTGAACATGGGGACAACAGCCACTAGATGCCTCCATCATTCACTTTAGCTTTGTGACAATTCCCTGGAAACTCAACATCTTGAAGGATAAAATATTTTTTATGGCAAAGTTCCAGTGTCACTTCAGATTTTAGTAAGATCATAGCACTCTCTTTTCTTAGACTAGAACCAGGCAGAAAGTCTCACTCGGTTATAGCCCTGAAGCTCATCCTAGACTAGTCACCTAAAGTAATGAAAGGAGGGAAGGGTCACTTCCCATTTGACCCAAATTCCAGAGCCACAAACCTGTTAGAGCATTTATTCCTCAGTGCAGAATGTAACTCCTGCTCATGCCTGAAAAATTAGAGTGACCCATTTTATTGAATGGTGGGCACATTCCAGGAGGTAGACTAAACTGGCTCCAGGACTGATGAAAGTGTCCTTTTTGCCTCACATTTTGGGACTCTTATGAATTATCAGCACATCAAGCCCTGACTGGAAATGCCAAGGTGTTTCAAATTTCACAAACTGAAGCAATTTGGCTAAATGAAATTTCACCAAATATAATTTGACCAAACATAAAGTTTGTATGTGTTTAACTTAAAGTAATTTGGTCAATAGGAAAATTAATAAAAATAATACTTACATGAAAGTGAGTAATCATAATCATTGCTTCTTTTAGTGTTGGTAACTTTGGTATGTGTACCATGAGGTGGCTCTGTGTATCTTTGCATTTTTGTCTGTTAAAATTGGTTCTTTTGTTGTTATTGTTGTTGTTGCCAGTTACTTATGCTCTTTGTTTCTTAGAATACTGAAAAGTTGGAAAAAAGAATTGTTCAACAACAGTGGAACAACCTAAATGGCCGACAAAAGTAGATTGGTTAAAACAACCTAAATATCCTTTGATAGGGGAATTCATTAAAACAGAATTTTCATATGCTTTCTTCCATGCTTTATTTTATTAAAGTTCTTTTGTTAATTTTCTAGTGATATAAAAGCAGTGTTACTAAATACAAAAAAATTAGGACATATAGACATGCAAAAAGGGATATTATGAACACATAAATTCAACCTATCTAGTTGAAACTTTGAAATCTTGAGTTATTTCCTTCCAGGACACACACACACACACACACATACACACACGTCTAGTCCTTAAAAGTAGGATCATGCTATGTTTCATAACCTCCAGTATAAGGCCACAAATTATTTGATCTCTAAGTAATTTTAACGAATATTCGATTGATCGAAAACTAGTTAGGAATTATTTTAAGTCCAAATAGTAGGGGGAAAATGTGATATGTGGACACAAATGCTCATAGCCAAATATAGGGTTATGAAACAACCTTATGATTAATATCAATTATCAATATTTTAAAAATTCACTTTCTACAAATTCAGAATTTTAACCTGATTGTCCTATTGGTCAGTTCTCTTTGGATCATATTCTTTAGTTCCTATATGCTTGTGGCCAAATCACCTTTGAGCAAATTATTAGAAGATGCAGTTTATTTTTAAGTTAAAGCTTAACTTCCCATGTCAAAGCTGCCAGAGATGTCCGCACCAGTCATTTCCAACCCATTGGACCAGAGGCACACAACCTCAGATGGCCAAATTAGTGACACACCTGTGGGCCTTGTTCCAAAAAGAATTTTAGGTGGCTTTCACAAATATATCCAATAGAACCACATTAAAAGTAAGAGGAAATAGGTGAAAGGTACACAGGAACTCTCTGCTCTATGTTTGCAGCTTTTCTGTAAGCCTAATATTTGCTCAAAATAAAGTTTAAAAAATACCTTGAAATATAAATAGATTGGAGAGAAATCTTTTTGCAAAATTAAGAGAAATCAACTCCCCCAGTACACACACAAAGATGGGTAGTGATAAGATGAGACCTGATATGAAAATTCATAGACAGGAGACATGCTGTAGGGTTTTACACAATTACTATAGTTGAACAGTGCCAAAGTAAAAAAGAAACATGATTGTTATAAGAATCACATTACTATCTATGAAAATGTACTGACTAAAGAGGAGAAGCAAAAGGTTTCCTGCACTTAGGTCCAAGAGAAATTTTTCTGCAGGTTTTTCCAAAGTGAGGATAAAGTGATGGAGGAGTTAACATTCTTAACAACACCCTAACTCTAAATAAACAATGTCCTGTAGAAGAAGGAGTAGGATTGGATTGATAGGCAGAGAGGGAAAAGCAGTTAGATTTCTTTAATAGTCATTTGAGATATTACAAATAGACTCTAAACAGTTTTCTCTTTAAAAGAAAAAAAAAAAACAAAACCTAATTATGGGGAGGGGTGGAGTAAAGAATGCTTTCAGGAAACATTAGTATACCTGTCCTGTCAGGAAGGTTAAAAAATAAATTAAATACTCGACAAGACAGGCAGACGTGATATATTCAAGTCAAGAGTCACAGCTATTAGCCAAGGCGGAAAAGCAAGACTCTAGGCAGATGAGTTTTAAGAACGAATGGAGCAGCACCATGTTTCCTTAACGTACATGACGTACCCCATGACGTCAGATGCTGCCTGCACTGTTTGTTTGTTGGCTTCTTTACTTTAGTCTGTTTAAAAAAAAAAAAAGTCTATTTGTTGGGAGGCTCAGCCCATCTCAAGCAAAATCAGAAAGTAACACAAGCTGTGTCTTCTATTTGCTTCCTACTTATAACTCTGTCCTCCACCCATTTAAAAGAATGTTTCAAATGGGCCTAAATAAAGGAATGGAAGCATTTAACCCTGAATTCCTGAGGTCCAGCCTTGACTAGAGGAGGGACTCTTAGGCTACAATGGTGAAGAAAATGAGGACACTGTGAAGTGTGGAGCCCAGGAGCAGAGGTAAACCTTCAAGGGGGCAGAATCCAATGGGGCACTGGTGGGCTTACATGAGCTCCAACTGGGAAAAGAAGATCCGATGGGCTTCCTTAATTCATAGGGCCTTCCCCTGGTGAGCGGAGGATGGAGATAAGCCTGTTCCCACTTTAGACTCACAATGTTCTCATGCCCTTTTGTCCCAAGATATCTACTCCTTGCTTGGTATTACTATTTACTTATCCTATAGTGTGCAGGACGTTGTAAACCAGAATTGGCCCTTAATGAGGCTGCTAGAAGTCTATTCTGGAGTTTATAGGGATTGGAAGGGAGGGGTATTGTCTAAGGGCCCAGGCTTCCTAGTGACAACCTGAGGACTTGGAGCCTAGTCAACCTGAGCACAGGTCTCCCAGCCCAGCTAGTGCCCT
This sequence comes from Balaenoptera acutorostrata, assembly GCF_949987535.1. NCBI lineage: Eukaryota > Metazoa > Chordata > Mammalia > Artiodactyla > Balaenopteridae > Balaenoptera > Balaenoptera acutorostrata. The sequence continues at coordinate 51,188,036 of NC_080071.1, read as the reverse complement.
CTGTCCTCACCCCTTGTCTCCTCTTCCCCTCTGCCCCAAGATGCTGCACATGCAGTATCCATTCTTACTGCAACTTCTTCTCCAGCCTTTGCCCTGTCTGTGCTTAGGTTTCTTCACCTCATCCCCCCTCGCCATGTGCGCATGCCAAGCATGGCAACATAGATTTTCTATCCTGGACACATTCATCCATCACTCAGCCTCCAGACCCAAGAATCTGGTTCTTTTGAGAGTGGTTGGGTGGAGCTGCATGGGGGGGGGAAGAAAGGAAGTGAACCAAAAAGCCTCAGCAAGTGAGGGGACAGGAAATCCTATAAGCTACTAATGGCAAATCCTGATGTCCACTTCCCTCATAATTCAGATTCAGATAAGAAAGTTGAGATCCCAAGTGACTTATTCCAGATTACTCAGTCATTCATTGCCAGAGTCAAAGCTGGAATCCAGCTCACATAAATATCACCCAATTGATGTGGCTTCCTTCATGCCACATGGAGACAGAAAGGAAAATTGAGGTCTTTCCAGAAATGCATATGCTAATAAGAGTGTGGGAAAGATATCAGGAAAGGTTTACATTGGAACTATTTACAGATACTATGAAACTAATAAAAGTCTAAACTGATCTTTTTTTAAAAAAGCTTGCCTTGTTCATATAAAATAATGTTAATTAGGGGCATGTCCACACAGGGCAAAGCATTTCATAAATATTGTTCACTGGTGTGAAATATTGATTACATATTTTCATAGCAACAATCAAATATAGAGGTGGAATTTCACCCCTAGTTCTGCCTTCCTTCCTGAAATTAGGCATTGTTTTGATAAACTTGGTCAACTGAAAATATTCCCTCTATATCTGTCAAGTTGGTAGATGTTTTTTAGGAAAAAATATGGTTTTTCTGTTTAAAAATTAGATCACAAAACCTATGTATAGACACCAGTTTCTAGAAGAGGCGCTATTTTAAAATAGCACGTGGGGTCTGTAAGCCATTTCTTCAGAGTTGTCTCCTTTGACTAAGAAAGTAATCTGATACCAACCAAATGATTTGATTAATCAGTCCAATCAAATAAATGTTTAATTCCTTAGTGTTTTCTGTATGGGATACAAAGAGCTGCTGCAGTCACAGAGCTTGCCATCGAGCGGGGAGGATTAGATAAGGGCAGAGAGCTGTCACTGGAGATTCAATGTGGGGGGAAGAGGGGTAAGTAGTGTCTATGACACAAAATCACTCTTTGCACTGCAGAGTGCAAAGAGCTATGGGGATTCAAAGGAAGGTGGGAACACAAATATTTGTTGAAAAAAAATTGGAGAGATCAGGAAAAGCAGTTGTGGAGGTAGATGCTTTAAGACAATCCTTGAATGATGGGAAGGATTGAAAAAAACCATTCCTGGGCTTTGCTCCAGAGCACAAACGTTTAGAAAATGCAAATATTTAGGATATTGATTTTTAAAAGATTGTGCAAAACATTTAAATTTTGCTCCTTCTAAAAACACTTGTCTCTTGCCATTGTGATGAACTTTTCAAGTCCCCAGGTCCTAGCCATTTTTGGCAGCCTTCTAATATGAAACCAGAAGGAATCCCAACAGCCTGGAGACATTTTGCTGTTGTGTCACAGACACTACTTACCCCCCCTTCCCCCCACGTTGAATCTTCATTTGTGCATGTACTGAGGATGACTTTACTTTTAACTAATTCACTCACTGGATAAATATTTATTGAACATCTGCTATGTTCCAGGCATTGCCAGGCACTAGTAATAGAAGGGTAAATACAAATCATCAGGGAAATGCAAATCAAAACCACAATGCGATATCACCTCACACCTGTTAGGATGGCCATTATCAAGAAAACAAAAGATAACAACTGTTGGTGAGGATGTGGAGAAAAGAGAACCCTTGTGCACTGTTGGTGGGAATGTAAAATGATGCAGCTGCCATAGAAAACAATATGGAGGTTCCTCAAAAAATTAAAAATAGAACTACAATATAATCCAGCAACCCCAGTCCTGGGTATTTGTCCAAAATAATTGAAATCAGGATCTCAAAGAGGTATCTGCCCTCCCATGTTTATTGTGGCATTATTCACAATAGCCAAGATATAGAAACAACTTAAATGTCCATGACAGATGAATGGATAAAGAAAATGTGGTATATACATATGATGGAATATTATTCAGCCTTAAATAAGAAGGAAATCCTGCTGTATGTGACAACATGGATGACCCTGGAGGACATTATGCTAAGTGAAATAAGCCTGACACAGATGGACAAATACTGAATGATTCCACTTATATGAGGTATCTAAAGTAGTAAGTTCATAGAAACAAAATAGAATGGTGGTTGCCAGGGCCTTGGGAGAGGGAGAGATGGGAAGTTGCTATTCAATGCTTGTATAGTTTCAGTTATGCAAAAAGAAAAAGTTCTAGCTGTCTGCTGTACAACATCACGCCTATAGTTAACAATACGGTGTTGTGTACTTAAAACTTGTCAGGAAGGTAGATCTCATGTAAAGTTTGTTTTAGCATAATAAAAAAAATTAAAGTTTTTTTTTAAAGGGGTGAATACACCTTAAAAAAATCAGTTACACACAAGAGAATCAAAGGACACGAAAATGAAAAGGTAGCTGGGGCCACAGGGCAGAGGAACTAGACCACCAGGGTGGAACATTCCTTAGAGGTATTTCTGGAAGCAAATTAAGCCACCCAGACTATAGTCACAGGCCCATTATTTTCTAAGAACTCCAAATTAGAACAGTATGTACTTCCTAATTTTCCAGTTTGCCAGTTTTATGGACAAAAAGTAGTGTATTGTTTTCTGCCTGGTCCTGGAATATCACGGACTCCTTGCCAAAGTTCCTGCTCTCCCAACTCCTGGCTGGTCCCCTTATGGGAATTGCCATCTTATACATGGCTGTTCTGGAACAAGCTTCCAGGATATTCTTCAAAGGCAACATCAAAAGCCCAGGTTAAAACTGGAAGGTTCCCTATGAGCTTCCTATTCTGTTGTGGCCCAAAGAGAGGACATTTGGTAAGAAAGAGATTGGTGGTCAAAGAAACAATCTCATCCAAAAAGGTAAGACTAACTCCAGTTTAATAAGAAGTATCTTTGTCTCCTGATATCAAGGTAGTGCAATACCCTACATCCAATACAGTTCCCCCAGCACACAGTTGACAACAGGGGCACACACTTATCCATAGAATATCATTCCCTCCCAGGGCCAACCACGTGAAAGGAAGGGTGGTTACTCAATGAATAAGCCATGTCCTCCCCTGCAGATGATGTGACCAGTATGCCCACGGCTGAAAAAAATCCGTCAGTGCATCTGTGGATTTTCTGGGCCTGAGCTAGCCCCTGCCTCTATAGCAACATATTTAGCCACTCTCCTCATCTACTAAGAAAAAGATGTGACTGGGTGACTCGTAGCCGCGAGATTTGGGATTTGTCATCAGGCAAGGAAAACCAACGCCTAAATGGAATTAACAAAAGCCTTTATTTATTGGATTGGGTTTTTTTAAGCTTCACTGAATTGTAATTTACACACCATAAAATTCACCCATTTTTAAGCATAAAATTTAATGATTTTTACAATAGTTACAGTAGTGCAAAATGTGCAAACTTTCTGTCACCCCAGAAAGATCCTTTGTCCATTTGTAGTCAATCCCTATTCCTAGCCCCTGCCCCCAAACAACCACCATTCTGCTTTCTGTCATTGATTGGCCTTCCCTCCAAATTTCACATAAATGGAATCATACCACATGTAGCTTTTTTGTGTGTCTGGCTTCTTTCACTTAGCATAACGTTACCATTACTGAGGCTCTTCAATTTTGTAGCATATATCAGTACTTCTTTTTATCATTGTGGAGTACTTCACTTTATGGATATACCACATTTTGTTTTTTCATTCACCAGTTGATAGACATTTAGATTTTTTCCAGTGTGCTGCTATTATGAATAAACCTGCTATGAACATTCCCATACATGTCTTTGTATAGACACACATTTTCATTTCTCTTGGGTAGGTACCTAGGAGTAGGATTGCTGGGTCATATGGCAAGTTTATATTTCACTTTTTAGAAACTGCCAAACTGTTTTCCAAAGTGGCTGTACCATTTCACATTCTTATCTGCAATAGTTGTTATTGTCTGTCTTTTTTACTATAGTCTTTTCAGTGAGTTTGTTTTTAAGACTCAGATTTTTCTCACCACTCACATCCCAGAAACCAGCATGGCTAAGCATAAGATCTGGGTCATAACTGGCTAAGGCTTTTGAGACTGTGGCAATTTAGGAAAGAGTCTGGTTGTGGGAGATGGACAACTACACGCTTGTTATTATAACAAAGAAGGGGTAGAGCAAGGCCAGACACTTCCTTTGTCCAACCTTTATTGGCTGAGGCAGGAAAACTAGTTCTTCTAAGAATGGAAATTTTCATTTAGATTAGAAGTAGTCTCAGCTTGTTCATGCAAGAACTAATGAACATTTATGAGCGCCTGTAGTGTGGCGAATAAAAGGTATTTCTCATATACTACATAAAATGAGAGTCAGTTTAACTTAAATATTTTTTGACTGTCTGTTGAGAATAAAACATTATATTGGGAGATAGAAGAGTGCCAAAAATCCCTGATTCAAGAAGTTTGAAATCTGCTCATTCTGGTGTATGGAAGTGGGAGAGGAGGTAGGATGGGGAGGGAGTGGTACCATTGCCTGTCATTGATACAGACTGCTGAGTCACAGACACCTTAGCATGTTCTAAGAAATGCGTGTGTATGCGTGCAAAGGGGGCTAGGAAGTTGAGCAAATACTTGAAAAAAATTAATTTGGAAAGTTAATGACTATAACCCCAAAGTTAGTCTGTAGTACACATTACTAATTCTGAGAGTTGTGAACTGCCATCATATTAGTGACCCTTAAGAAACTGCTGAGCAGATCCATTTTATGACTCGTTGCCCATGACTTTAAAGTTATTTCAGTGTTTGTCAAGATCTTGTGCGGTTGGCTGGGGAGGGGCAAGAGGAGGCAAACATGGAAAGTGAGACAGTCGTATGAACAGGTACTACAGGCTTGCTTGTGCGGGTGGAGGAGGGATTCAGTGGCCTTCTCCATTCCCTGCAGAATAGCATTTCTCACTCTCCCTGAGGTGTGTGCCACGGACGTGCTGGAACTTTCTGAAGTCTGGCCAGCAGGAGCCAATTTTATACGTTTCCCAACTCCACCTTCAGTGAGGCCTAGAATCAGCAAACACTAGGAATCAGGCCTTCCGTCTCACCACCCACCTCAGAACCTGTTGTTAAACATTTACCAGCATACCACTGCCGTGAGCTGTACTAACTCGCTAGCAAAGCATTCTGGGTGATCTTCCTCTGAGCTTAGGGAAGGGCCTAAAGGTTTCCTTTGGAAGACATCTGCAACATACACTGGAAAAGACTCAAACGGTTTACTAAGTAGAAAACAAAGACTGGGTACACTTACCATGGGGTGGGGGAGATGGCCGTTGGAAATTAAGCTCACATCTTGTAAGACAGATAAAGCAGTTTCATACATAATTATGACAGGAGACAGGAGGTGGTCAGAAGCACGAAGTGTAAACTAGAGATGATTCAGAGGAGGGTGAGGCTGAGCACACCCCACGTTCCAGTGCAGGCCCTTAGAGCCGAGAATTGCCGGGTTGCTCCCAGCTTTGAGGCTCCTGGTATACCAAAACATGAAGAAATGCCAAAACAAGGTTAAAAAAATGGTAGTATATTTTAAACGTTTCCACTAAACATCTTACACACTAAATGCAATGCCATATAATTGCAGTATTCATAAAAGCATTAAAATATTAACTTACTGCACACTGTGTGGGGGGATGGCTTAAATTAAAAGTTGTCTGATAAACATCTTCTTTGAAAACTGTTAGCTAATCTCAGTGACTGCCTGTTAAGCCTCACTGGGAGGTGAAGCCTAAACGTAAGGACCATCGGGACAGGAAAGCCCTGACCCCAGAGCCCTTTTTTTACATGCTTGTGTTCGGGATTATAGCAAAACCTTCATGAATTCCAAGCAGGACCTTGTCTATCATCTACAGAAAGAAGTATCTATCTCGTAGAACTAGGAAATTTTAATTTTGCATAGGTGAATTACTCTAATAACTGAATTTTCTCTCTTTTAAATGCCCAAACAATTTTCACTATATTTTATGGGAAATTTTCCACAGCCTTCTATAGGTTTTTTAAACTAACATCACCTACTCTTGACAGTTCAGGAATATTGTTATTATCTGCTCTCATGGTACTACACGGCAATTGACAATAGTTTTGCCCTTTTAAGGTTTTTCTGCTGCTCTCTCAGTGCTGAAGTCACTTCCTGCTGCCGTTGGCACACCCGCCCCTCGCCATGTGGCTTTTTTCTGGTTGGTGGTTACTATACGCACTGGGCTGCTGCAGTCTGGGGAATCAGATAGGCACTTTGTTTACATTTGTTATGAAGAGTCTGTAATGTGAGAGAGGGGCCTGCGACCTCTGAACCTAATGGGGCTCCATAATCGGACTTTCACACAGACTTTGAGGTTTGCGGGCTGTGTTTTAGAACTAATTGTTGTTGCTGGAAATACGGTATTTATGTGAGGAATTGTTAATACACTGTTACGGGCTGAATTGTGTCCCCCCTCTAAATTTATATACTGAAATCCTAATCCCCAGTACCTCAGAATGTGATTGTATTTGGAGATAGGGTCTTTAAAGAGATAATTAAAATGAGTCTTAGAGTGGGCCCTAATCCAATGACTGGTGTCTTTATAAAAAGAGATTAGGACACAGACACACACAGAGAGGAGACCATGTGAAGACACAGGGAGAGAAGGGCCATTTACGAGCTAAGGAAAGAGGCCTCAAGAGAAACCAACCCTGCTGACACCTTGATCTTGGACTTCTAGCCTCCAGAATTGTTAGAAAATAAATTTCTGTTGGTTAAGCCACCCAGTCAGTGGTACTTTTTATGGCAACCCTAGCAAACTAAGACACTAACCAAGTTTCTGCCCCTGTGGTGTAGTGTCCTGATATTACACCTGGAGTAGAGAACAGTAAGGGCTATCTTGAAGGCTCCCCTTGCCAAGCCCATGTCTTAGGACAACTCTTTAAGCTGTTGGTAAATTATTGCTAACATTGATTTTCCAGGTAGTGCAGTGTCAACTCATGAAGCAGTAAGGAAAAGATAACTAGACACTGCAGGAAGAAAGAGAAATGAGCTTCTATGTATGCACGAATAATGCAGAGTTTAAGAGAAAAAAATGTTTCACGTACAGGAAGATAAATTCTGAGCTATCAGTTAAAATCTAAGAAAAGCACCAGGAGTCATCATCACCTCTTCTCTAAACAAATATACTAGTCCAAATAGCTACTGAGAACAAAAAAACAAACAAACAAAAAAACACTTATGAACTGGGAAATTTTATACACAAAAAAATTTTTTAAAAGCATGAAAGTAAGTCATTAGGGGGCTTCCCTGGTGGTGCAGTGGTTAGGAATCCGCCTGCCAATGCAGGGGATATGGGTTCGAGCCCTGCTCCGGGAAGATCCCACATGCTGCGGGGCAACTAAGGCCGTGCGCCACAACTACTGAGCCTGCGCTCTAGAGCCCGTGAGCCACAACTACTGAAGCCCGGGCGCCTGGAGCCCGTGCTCCACAACAAGAGAAGCCACCGCAGTGAGAAGCCCACGCACCGCAACAGAGTAGTCCCCACTCACCACAACTAGAGAAAGCCCGCACACAGCAACGAAGACACAACGCAGACAAAAATAAATAAATAAATTTTTTTTTTAAAAAGTAAATTATTAGGGTATCGTCAGACAAAAACCACAGTGAAAGATGGATGAGTGTGTGAAACGTTGATTTCAATTTAAGAAAGACATCGAAGAAAGAGAAAAGGCCCAGAGAAAGAAAATGAAAATTTAAAGGGAAAGAAGTGACTTAGAAATGAGGACAGATGGGACCAGGGAAAGGGGAGTGAGTTGGAATAGAATTACAGTTTTTGAAATTACGAACATGAAGTCTGGTTGGACAGGGGCTGGTCCTCCACACCCCCGGGTGCTAGACCTGATGAAAGCCCTTGGAGTTTAAAGAGTGTTGTTTTAGGATCGCTTATATATGGAATCTAGAAAAATGGTACTGATGAATACCATCAGTATTCATCTGCAGGAATAAAGATGCAGACGTTGAGAACGGACTTGAGGATACTGGGGTGGGGGGAAGGGGAGGCTGGGATGTAGTGAGAGAGTAGCATTGACATATATACACTACCAAATGTATAATAGCTAGTGGGAAGCTGCTGAATAGCACAGGGAGATCAGCTCGGTGCTTTGTGACGACCTAGAGGGGTGGGATAGGGAGGGTGGGAGGGAGGGTCAAGAGGGAGGGGATATGGGGATATATGTATGCATATAGCTGATTCACTTTGTTCTACAGCAGAAGCTAACATAACATTGTAAATCAATGATACTCCAATAAAGATGTATTTTAAAAAAAGTCATTTTAGGATAAATGAAAGGCACTCTTTGCCTAATAAGTGAAAGACAGTATGCTAATTTCTCCCAATTGTTGGTACCAAAAAAAAGATACCTAGATGTGAAGCAGATGTGCATCAAAATATGTGTGATGGACAATGTTAATGGAAACTGTGGATGTTTGGAAAATTTCTAATCAGCCACAATTGAATCCAGGGTGAGCAAACCCACTTACCCACCATTGATCCCAGAGCCTTTGCCTGAGACAGAACTGCTCTGTCCTCACGAGGCACAAAGCAAAGACACCCCAGAAGTCTGAGTGAGTAGGGGACACACAGGACAGGGAAGTTCCAAGTCTTCACATATCTTCAAGGGGACTTTATTTTTTATTTCCTTACTAGCCCGAAAATTTTCCTGTCTTCTTAGAAGTGGTGGCAGTTTCTGAGACCACATAAATAGCAAAAATATGGTTTTAAACTGTTCCTAAATATTAAAGTAGAAAAAAACTTGGAGCCATTCGCAGTCATTTATCTCCTACTGATTGAAAAGTGCTGTCCTTATTTGCACATCATGCCTGCCAGGTGCTCAGACAGAATCTACCTGGCTTCAGGACTGTTATTCCTGGGCTCAGAGATGTCCCTTTTAGACTTAATTCAAAAAAAGCAAACAGGGGGCTTCCCTGGTGGCGCAGTGGTTGAGAGTCTGCCTGCTAATGCAGGGGACACGGGTTCTTGCCCTGGTCTGGGAAGATCCCACATGCCGCGGAGCAACTAGGCCCGTGAGCCACAACTACTGAGCCTGCGCGTCTGGAGCTTGTGCTCCACAACAAGAGAGGCCACGATAGTGAGAGGCCCGCGCGCTGCGATGAAGAGTGGCCCCCGCTTGCCACAACTAGAGAGAAAGCCCTTGCGCAGAAACGAGGACCCAGCACAGCCAAAAATAAGTAAATAAAAATAAATTTTAAAAAAAAAGTTAGTTTAAAAAAAAAAAAAAAAAAAAAGCAAACAGGTCCAGATTCCGCATGGCTGAGCCCTAGGGCAACGAGTTGACATCATCAACACATTAGCTCCAAAGCCCAGCACCTGCAAGCAAGGGCACAGGGCCTGGCAGACCTGCTAACAAGTTAGATTCCAAAACACTTGACAGACTGGAAAAGCAATCAGATGAGCATGACCAGGTGTCCATAACTTGACCACTTAACCTCACCTGATTTTACTTCTCTGACCAGAATGGCAGGAAATTTAGTGATGTAACTCACCTATCTCTGAGCTCTAATTAAAGTTTGCTAAGAGCTTTATGATCTGCCCAGACAACTACCCTGGGAATGCAGAAGGGCTAAGTCACAGTGCTGCTGTTATTATTTTGTTGTTAGTATTGTTCCTGTTTTATAATAATGATTCAGAGCGTAACTGACTCTGAGAGTTCTGATTTTTGTTTTTGTTCGTTCGAGGGGCAGTGGTGGGGAGTCTTTGTTATGTGCCTCCTTCTTTTTTGACAGTGATGATGTAAGCAATGTCTGCAGCAGGGCTGATGCACGTGCACTAAAACACCCATCTCCTCTCCTCAAGCCTCCTCTGACCAGGGGAATTGGGTGTGAGATACACTGTCGGGGTGGAGGATGGAGGTGCTATCTCTGGGCCATCCCTGACATGTTCTCTTTGTACGCGCATTGGTTAGCATGGCAGTCAAACCCAGGCGTTGATTCTGAAGACTTTTTAGCTCAGATTCTGTGGTTTGCAATTTGAGAGCTAGAACAAAACAATTGTCTAGGGGTTGAAGGCAGACATTTAACTTTCGGATTCATTTGAGAACCTGAAAGATACAACACCCACACCCACATCCACCCACTCAGTCCCAAACACCGCAGCATTGTTTGGCTGTCAGACAATTCATTCCATAAACCAGCTTGGGGTGAAGATGACAGAGTCAAACTTTGACCTATTCAATTCTCAAACTGAAGCCAAGTTAACAAAATCTCTGCATTTGGAGGAAACTTAGTGGTCTATCACGTCCAGATTAGACACAACATCTGAGTTCCCACGATAACATTACCCATAAATGATCATGAACCTTTTGTCTAAATACCTCAAGGCAGAAGGTAGACATTTATGCTGAAACTAATGAAGCATCAGCACCAGGGCTTCTCATTTGCAAAGGCTTCTTCCAAGCCCTGTACCTAACTTTGTATCCATTATTTGTAATTTTTGTCTTAAAGTGGACCCCCCAAAATGTATAAGCTTCAGGGCCCACAAAAGCTGAGGTGGGGAGAAGAACATTCCGAATCTTTAAACTGGAATAAAATTTGCCCCCCTATACATATGCCTGAAATATCAGAAACATGTTTTCTGTAATACAGTGATATTTCTGAGATTGGGTGTAATCATTGAGTGAGTATTTAAGAGGGTTATCTGAAAGTCCTACATTTAGATTTAACACCACTTGCTCTTTTTTTGCCCCAGGACCTTTGGCCAGGTTGTTCCCTCTTCCTGGAAACTCTTACCCCTTTTGTCTGATTATCTCCTACTTTGCTTTCAGATCTCAACTCACATGTCCACCAGAATGTCCTCCCTAACTTCCCTGATCAGGTCAAATCTTCCTCTATGTAGTGTCATCACACCATGCTTCTTCCTGGCACATAGGACACTGTAATTTCACTCATGTTTACGTGTTTATTCTTTTGATTACTCTCTAACTCCCCCACCAGACTGAACGATGCCTAAGCCCTGGACATGACCTTCTTTTTCTCACCCCTGCAACCCCAGGCTCAGCACAGAGCCTAGCACACTACCAATCTGTAGACCGAATCAAGAATGCACAACATACATACATACATACATACATAAATAAATAATTTTAAAAAAACAAACACGAAAAGGGCTTCCCTGGTGGCGCAGTGGTTGAGAATCTGCCTGCCAATGCAGGGGACACGGGTTTGAGCCCTTGTCTGGGAAAAATCCCACATGCCGCGGAGCGACTAGGCCTGTGAGCCACAATTGCTGAGCCTGCGTGTCTGGAGCCTGTGCTCCACAACAAGAGAGGCCATGATAGTGAGAGGGCCGTGCACCGCGATGAAGAGTGGCCCCCACTTGCCGCAACTAGAGAAAGCCCTCGCACAGAAACGAATATCCAACACAGCCATAAATAAATAAATAAATAAATAAATAAATAAATATTAAAAAAAAAAAAAAGAATGCACAACAAGGGTTAAAAGGAGTTGGTAAGAAAAGATCCTCTGGATTTAGGTTAAACACAAACTTAATAAGAACTAAAAAGTCAACATTATAAGGAATTACATTTTAGCTCGTTATAATGGACATTTTCTGACAATAATTATTTGATGTCTAAGAATGAAACAGGCTATCTTAAAAAGTAGAATATGTTCCTCAAAAGTACATGTTTACTACTAAGGAAGTTGAACAGGAATATTCTGTAAAGGGTTAGAGATGGACTGAGATCAGCTACATCAACTAGAAACCTTGTTAAGTCTATGGTCACTGACGTACCGTAATGGCACTTATGATTTGTGAGGATGTGGTGCTGTGTTTAACAATGAAGACATTAAATAGAACTAAATAGTTTCTGTCAGAAATTTATGTTCAATATAAGTAGAAACCAACATATGGGAGTGAGTATATGTAAGCAAATAAAAACATGACCACTGATAATAACTTAATTCAAGAATAAATATTCTGGGCTTCCCTGGTGGCGCAGTGGTTGAGAATCTGCCTGCTAATGCAGGGGACACGGGTTCGAGCCCTGGTCTGGGAAGATCCCACGTGCCGCGGAGCAACAAAGCCCGTGCGCCACAACTACTGAGCCTGCGCGTCTGGAGCCTGTGCTCCGCAACAAGAGAGACCGCGATAGTGAGAGGCCCACGCACCGCGATGAAGAGTGGCCCCCACTTGCCACAACTAGAGAAAGCCCTTGCACAGAAACGAAGACCCAACACAGCCAAAAATAAGTAAATTAATTAATTAAAAAAAAAAGAATAAATATTCTTTCCAAGATGGAATAAAGGGGTTAAATTTAACCTCCCACCTGAAATAACTAGAACACAAAACAAAACGTATGAAACAATGGTTTTGAAAGTATTGAAAAACAAACAGAACAGGACTGTGATCCCTGAAAGGAGGGAAACAAAGAAGGTGACTCCTGCGATTGAACCAGCATTTTTCCTAGAGGCTGTGACACAGGAAGGGGGAACCCACACAGAACCTGTAGTCTAGCTGAGTAGCAGGGAGAGAGATCGGAGTTCAGAGAGGCCATGACAGCTAGGATTTGTAGAAGAGTGCCAGAGAGGAGGGAGCTGCACAGAGAGAAATTTGGAGAAAGGTCCCTTCAAGTCTTTGGCTGAGTGCTAATCTACATATGCATGAGAGGAAACCACCCAGGGCTGGGGAAAGAATCCTGAGAATAAAGTTTCTGGAACTCATGCCCGGATGGGAATAGTTCATGTTCCTTTCAGTCAGAGTGGAAAGACCTCTTCATGCAAAGGACATCAGATAGGGCAGGGTTGGCAAACTACAGCCCACAGGCCAAATCCAGCCCACAGATTGGTTTTTGAACAGCTTGTAAACTCAGAATGATTTTATATTTTTAAAGGATTGTAAAAACACACGGAGAAAAATATGCAACAGAGACTATATATGGCCTGCAGAGCCTACAATATTTACTATGTGTCCCCCTTACCAAAAAAGTTTGTCAGTCCCTGATATAGTCAGCTTAGTAGTGGAGACAAATTAGCCCCCAGCTAAAGGCTTCTCTGGACCCACCCTAGCAAACTTAAAAGCAATCCTTAAAAGGATTCTACAAATTCCTAGTAATATAGCTAACAGTGAACAAAATCTAACACTATTTAATGAAATACAACAAAATTCAGTGCCCCAAAACATAAAATTCATCCAATAAAAATTGCTGGATTGTAAGAACTAGGAAAATATTACCCTGTATGATTTATCTATTGCTGTATAACAAACTACCCCAAAACTCGGTGGCTTCAAACAATGATCATTTATTCTTTCTTATCATTTCTCTGAATCAGGAATTCTGACAGAGCACAATAGGGAATGCTTGTTTCTGCTTCACAATGTTTGGGACCTAAGCTGGAAGATTTGAAGTCTGGGGGCTAGAATTTTCTGAAGTCTTGTTCAGCTACATATTTGGCAGTTGATGCTAACTGTTGGCCACCTTCTGTGAGGAAAGTGTTGACAGACCAGGTCTGGTTGCTTATTCCTTGCATATCTCCAAGAGAACGTGGAACCGTGAATGATTCTTGACCATCCACTGGGAATATGTCCCTTGGATGTCAGGGATTGTTGATTTGGTTATGTACACCTAGAGCAATGGGCTGTGCTATATCAGCTTGTCAAGTTTCTCTGCACAAATATCAAGATGAACAAGGTGCACCGGTTTCATTGTTGGGGTCCCAAGTTTTATTTGCCATGGCTGGTTGCATAGCAAGATATGCTTATGTGACCAGCACACCAAAAAAGCCTTGGACCCTAGGGCTCCAACAGGACTCACTGGGTAGGGACATTTCACACATGTTCCTACAGTTCCCTGCTGGTGGCCTCTGATGAAGGACTCTGAAGCCTGTACTGGACCTCTCTGGACTCTACCCAATGAAAATATCTTTCCTGCTGCTTTACTCTGTATTTTCTCCCATAATAAATTTTAGCTGTGTGTATAACCTTCTCTTGAGTCTTGTGAGTCCTTCTGGCCAATCACCGAAATTGGGGTGTCTTGGGACCCTTAAAAAACACCATGAAAATATTAGTCAAAAGAAAGCTAGAAGATGTAGAGGTTATTCATTGCTGTATAACAAATCACCTCAAATTTAACAATTTAAAACAACAAACATTTACTATCTCATCGCTGCTGTGCATTGGGATTCTGGGGTGGCTTAGCTTGGTGTTCTTGTTCAGGGTCTCTCACAGTCTAGGTGCCAGTCTTGGCTGGGTCTAGAGGATCTGCATCCAGGCCCACTTACCTGGTGGTTGGCAGGAGGCTTCAGCTCCTTGCCACTTGGATTCTCCATAGGGCTGCTCATGACCTGACTTCTCCCAGAGAAAGTGATCCCAGAAAGAGACAGGGCCTTTGACATAAGCCACAATCTGTTATCATCTAATCTCAGAAGTAAAATAACTTCACTTTTACCAAGTTCATTAGTTACGCAGACCAATTTTGGTATCATATGAGGAAGGACTACACAAAGGTGTGTTTACCATGAGGTGGGGATCATGGGGAACCATCTTGAAGGCTACTAGAATAGCTATATTAACATCAGACAAGGTAGATTCCAGAAGAAGGGATATTATCAGAGATAAAGAGGAACATTTCATAGTAGTAAAGAGGTCAATTCCTCAAGAAAATGAAAAATTCTAAATGTGTATACTGAGCTTCATGCCTAATTCTAAAACCCAAATAGAGGTTTTCTCCATTTGTGTTTATTGTTATAAGCATTTTCTGTAGGAGATATTTGGCATATTTCTAAGTCCACCTATGTTTCATCATCATCTTCATTATAGTTGTCCTCATCAATATCAAGGGAATCCAAAAACCAATATATTTTTTCTTTTATGAAATAATTATGGAAATTCTGTAAAAAAATAAAAGTTCATTTGTAAATAACTTGGCTTTAAGTAACGCTCAGTAGGAAAATCACCTAGGTGTTAAGAAAGGGCATGGGGATTTCAAGAAATCAGAGTTCAGCAAGGCAAACAGGAAATCATAACCACAAACGAGAAACAACGCCAAGACAGCGGAATGTGATGTCGAGGTAATGGATATTTTTAATGGTTGATAAGCCAGCAAAATTTGACACTGATGATGTCTGGAAGTGGGGAGAAGGCACTAGAAATTCTAGTAACTAGGCCATGAGCACATAAGGATCAGACTGTCTTGTTCACCACTGACATCTTGGTGCCTAGCACAGTACTGGGCATATGAGTAAACTAAATATGAAATGTTTATCTCTTTTTGGAAAGAAAAAACAGTCTGTAATGGGAGAGCCTGTCAAAATGGACCAACAGGTTTAAAGACATCATTTGAATAAGGACTCTAGAATATAGACTTTCATGCTTCAAGACTAGTTTATCTGGTCTCTTCTTAAATTCTAACGGCTTGTGATAAGAAAAGAAAGATCTGGAAGAGAATTCTATGCTAGAGTCAAAACAGGCAGATTTCAGATGTCCCCTGGCATTCAAGACTCTCCATGATCTGGCTTCTACTTACTTTTCTAGAATTTTTTTTTTTAATCAATTCTACCTTCTAGAAATCTTCCATTCCAGCCAAATTGACCAAATACTGTATTTTTTAAATTTAAGTTGTACATTTCTGCCCACTTTTTAATATCTCTGAAATCAAGAAGTACATCAGTGCATTTGGATGATGGCCCTCCTTTAAACATATCCTCTGTTTTCTTCTCCCAGAGATTTGGCTAAAAGTATTTTTTTTTTCCTCTCTTTTACATCAGTGGAAATCCAATCAGTTTTTCCAGACCCAACATAAATCCAAAATCTTCTTTAAAAAACCTTCCTGATCAGCCTTCATAAGAATTAACTTTCTTCTGACCTACAGTGGTACTAAAATCTAAGTTTACATATTCTGTACTACTTAATATTGTAGTTGTATATGTTCCTGTTTTATTTCTCTTTCCAGAATATAGTAAGCATCCAGAGGGTGAAAACTATGTCTTTTAGAAAGTTGCACTATTCTATAGCAACTAACACATATTTTCCTCATTTTGATGATCAATAAATATTACTTTGGTGAATAAAGGAATAAGTTAATAACTATACAAATTATGCTTAAGGAATACAACTAATTACAAAAGAATGGGAACAAAAACAATATGAGAAGATGTCCATGGTACATGGTTAAACAGGAAAAAAGCAAGTTGCAGAATAGTATGTATAGAATAATTTTATTTTTGCTAAATCAACCACAACAAATTCCTCCCTAATATGCAGGATATAAATGTTTGCAGGTACTTCATAAGTTGTTTGGAAGAACATAGGCCTAATGGTTAACATCAATTATCTCTGTAAAGTGGGATGCAGGTGATGAAATTATGAAAGTTCAAGATAAATTTTCCCTTTTTACTTGTTTTCTTCATACACACACACCCCTATGTTATTTGGCTTTGGATTTTTTTAAAAATCAGCAAAGTATGTGATACATTTTGCAGTGAAAATTAGGGGAGAAAAAGGAAAGTTCTGGCTATCTTTAAGATATGTAGCTTTATGGTGAAAAAGAAAGCCCTGAATTCAATACCTAGAAAGTTGTGAGTTATGAGATATGACAACCAAGAAATAAGACTAATTCAGAAAACTATAGAAGAAGATAGTTTTTTGAATCCAGATGTGACAGAATTCTAGGGCCTAGTACATTGGTTGATTTAAAAGCCACTATCACACAAAACAAAGTGGAAAGTTCAGGGCAGTGGGGAAGTCAGTTATTTTAACAAAAAAGCCTCTTGCTTATGTTAAGGTATAACTGAAGCAAGATTCCTATGCAAGAGACATCTCTCAAATGTGTTTTTCTTTATAACATTGCCCAGTCAGAGGCATATTGCAAGTAGAGAAAATTGTGTATTTGTATGTAATCTTGTGACACCACTGATGTTAACTAAACACCCTGGGTGAGATATTTGTATCTTTACCTTTAGTAACAACAGTTAACTTTTAACTTTTTATTTTATTTTATTTTATTTTACCACTATCCATATACCTGGCACTGTGCTAAGTGTTTTACAGGTTTTATTTTATTGGTGTCTCCTGACAACCCTATGATATTACTCTCCCCATTTCACAGATGGGGAAACTGAGGCTTAGATAAGTTAAGCAAGTAATGGCGTCAAGTTTGAACTCAGTAAGTCTGCTAATTGATGCCAAATCCCTTTGCCTTTCCACAAATGTGTCTGCCATATAATCATACCTATTATTGCTAGACATCCCATTATTCCTATTTCACTTTCTTGCCTCACTGTTGTGTGAAGGTATGTCCTAATTGCCCACATTTGTACCAACATAACACTAGAATCATTGTAACACATCTCAGAACAGTTCTTCGATCTACTCAGCTTCCTGTTTTTATCAGAAACATAAACAGGATATTCTGCTGGAAGGCAGGTGTTCCCAAATACTACTATTTTCCTTTACTAACTTGTAGCTCCACCACTCCTAAATTCACCTATTTTCTTTTTTGAACAGTGCATTCTTTCAGCTTTATTCAGTGTAGAGCGAGAGAAGTATGTTAATCATTGCATAAAGTAGTCTAGGTTCATCATCCCTTATCCACCAATTTTGAAGTCCAAAGAGGTTTGAAAAATGAAAGACTTTTCATAACTCGCTTGGCCTTAAAGCCTGAGCAGACCTGAACTCATCTGGCAACAAAACCTGCCCTGAACTGACTTGAGGCTATTTGTAACCTTCATTGATCGCAATCAGAGTGAATGTTTACACATTTCACTGCTGAAACGCCAATTTGTTTTATTACAGGGTGCCGCCCAGAACACACTCAGGGTTTTACCTGTGATATGGTATACTTACTTTTTTACCTATCCAAGGTCCAAAAAAAGTCCTAAATTACAAACATTTCTGGACCCCAAGGGTCTCAGATAAGTGATTTCAGATGTGTATCCTTTCTTTTACTCCCCCACCCCCTACCGCAGTCCTTTTTTAAAGAGTTAAGTGTAAGGTGTTTTCTGACATCTAATACTTCAACTTGGTGAACATCTATGGCCATGTTATACAAACACTTTGTGACTTTAGAAAATTCAAGTGTCACAGTGAATTTTAAGCTTTTTAAAATTTTAGCTCTTTTTAAACTTAATTTTTATACAGAAGTCATTACAGTCGTCTCCCACCCCCTATCCCCTTGCTGATAGTTTCCTTGTTCATTGATTGTGAGCTACTAAAACATTTTCCCCCAGTGAACTTTTTTTTTTCTCCTTAGACAGTGTCTAAATATGGGAAATTGCTTTATCAGGCCACTGGTTGGTTGTTTGATTGACTTTTTTGGAATGTGTAAAGCAGTTTATAACTCCATGTGGGATCAGATTAACCATGATGTGATTAAAATTAAGGAGGTCCTGATGAGCCTTAAATTTCTGACTGATCTGGATTTGTTCAATCTGAATTTTTCTGGATATATTTATGCAGACTCACAGGGTTCATCTTCCCATTCATCTGTCACATTATTTTTCTGGCATACTGGCATGCTCTCCCAACCTTTGGTGCTAAACCATAACATCTAAATGACCCTTAAATCTGGCACTTCAGAAATTTTTTTTAACTGTCACAGAATTATCATTCATTAGGTGAGATTTTCCATGATAGGTGTCTGAGTCATGCAACTTAATTCTAAGAGCCAAGGAAAGCTTCCCAAATGAAGGGAAAGGAAAAGCTCTTCTTAAGGCAATTCCTTGCTTTTCTGTGGTAAATCAGTTGCTCTGACAGTAGACTTGCTCAGAGAACATGTACCTAAATGCTTAAAATAGCAAAGAGTACTTCTCCCTAATGAATCAGATTCTGCAAGGCATTACTAAGTCTTACAGTATTTATACGAGCAGTATTTCACTAATCAATAACTAGAGCTACATGGTAGGGTTGAAAACATTCTATCACTTACAGTTTTTTAAAAAAGGAAATTCCCTAGTGATTAACATATACAGGTGTGTGTGCCTGTTATTTTAAAAGCCTTCCATGTGGTTTAAGTGGAAATTATTTGATTTGAAGTCCACACTTTAAGTCATTAATTAATCCTTCTAACATCAGTGTGGCCTAAATGAATGCAATGATGCCCATTTTAAAGGGACTGATTAAAGATATCTAGTATATTTCCACCTTAAAGTAAATTTTCATTCAGAAATAAAACTCAGACTCTTTGCTCCCTGAGTAATTGCTATGTGATGACTGCTTTTCTCCACAAACTAAGTTATTCCTGACGATTCTCAAGTCTGCCCTTTGTCTTACAGAATACTTGTTGGGCGGGCAATGGGGTTGAGGACCTAGGAATGCGCGAGGAGGAGGATGGCTCCCTCAGAAGATGGGGCAGGAGGATGTGCCAGTGGTCCCCCTGTGGGTTGGTAATAGCTCTCTTTGAGTTGTCATCCTCGTTAGCAAGCATCCGGGGCACCAGCTCCCTTAGCTGCCCTTTCCCAGACAATCCAGGCTGCTTTCACTCCTGAATCCCTCCGTGGAGTTTCTCTCATCAGCCATTCTTGTGCACAGACCTCACTCTACTGCCAAAAGCTATAAATGGCCTGTCAGGCTTGATGTGCATGGGGCTGTTAACAAATAGGAACTGAAAGCCAGAGAATTTCATCTCCATGAGGTGCCAGGGCTATTTCAGAAAGCAGAAGTGCCAGCTTCATCCTTTAGTGATGGTCCTCAAAGGGTAATTAGAGAGTGCAAGAAAAACCCTTAAGAAAATCTGAAATAATATACTGTAGTTGGGGAATTCTGAAAAGAGAAAACATGCTACAGACTTTTCTGCTGCTTCTCTCTCTTTTTAAACAGCCACACATCTTGTTGGTGTGCTAAGCACATATTTCGCTAAATGGGAACTTCATTCAAGTTCTCTCATCTGATAACATTTATTTATTATTCTACTTCCACTTAACCTTTTTCTCAGTAAATATAGCTATAGGATACAGGAAATCCATTAGCACTTATTATCTATTGAGCCAGCATGGTGCTTATTAAGCTGGAGGAGAAGCCAGTGAATGCTATAGGTGTGGCCTGCCCTCAGGGAGCTTACATTCTGGGGGCCTGAGAGAGGCTGGGAGCAAAAGCTTTACAAACAAGTCGCTTCTGTGGTGCTGCTGTGAAGGTTTGGCAGATGCTGGAAAAGAATAAAGATATGTTGGTCTGCATTAGATATTCAGGATCAAGTATCAAAATGAAAGCCTATAATAGGCTTTGGCATAACCCCAAATTTGAATTGTGGGGGGATAAATGTTCTTGGCATCATACTGGAGTTTTTTGGAAGAAAAGTGCTATTAAAAAAATAAATAAAAAAAGACTCTGGGACTTCCCTGGCCGTCCAGTGGGTAAGACTCCAGGCTCCCAATGCAGGGGGTCCAGGTTCGATCCCTGGTTGGGGAACTAGATCCCGCATGCATGCCACAACTAAGAGTCCGCAGGCTGCAACTAAGAAGCCCATAGGCCACAACTAAGACCCAGCACAGCCAAAAAAAAAAAAAAAAAAAAGACTCTAAGGCATTGTCTAAAATAGTACAAAAGCCACTGGTTGAAAATGAAAATGTTAAAAAAAAATTCATAATAAAAAGATACATTGTTATTTCTCTGTATTCTTTGAAAAGAATGTAGCCAAAGATACACGTTAATTAGTCATTTCAGCCACAGTGATTACACCAGTTGCTCATTCACTCAGTGATTATGTAAGGGTTGTGGGTAGAGATTGCATTTTGTCTGACTGTCAGAAGGAAAAGGGCCCTATTTTTATTGGTGGTCCTCATCCTTTCCCCCACTTCCTGGGAACTACAGATCCCCTCACTTTTAGGTCAACCTACACTCACATCATCTTGGAGGAGATGCCATAGCCTCTCCCTGTGAGCCTCTGCTTGACCAACTTCACTGTTTGGAGATTCTTTCTTACTAGGTTTCTTTCAAAGATCTAGGCCCTGCTTTTGCTCTCTGCTCAGAAGTTACTAATATACATGTTTATGGCTCCACTACATAACATTGCTTTGTCCTGAGCCAGCCCGCACTCTGCCAAAGAAGGATTCCCTAATTTAGGAGATCATATCCACTAAACAAACTATCCAGCTCTGCTTTTAATGGCCCTGTGGGCACAGGTTAAATGCCTTTGCTAATATAGTTGTCAAGAAATCATGTTTGGAACCTGGACTGAGAGACAGGTGTCAAGATCTACAGCTGTGGCCCTGTACCTCCAGACCAAGATGAACAGAGCCAAAAAGTTCAACATCTAATCAAGGGTCCACCAGTCTTCCAGTTTTTAAATGAGACTGAGAAAGATAAACAGATTTGGAGAACTGCCTGGACACTACTCTTGAATAACTACATCACCCCCTTTTAATTATTTATAACAGATAGATATAAATATAAATGAGTCTCAAGCAAGCAAGGGAAATATTATCTCAAGTTCACTGGAAAGCGCTCAAGCTGTGGAGTTTCTGGGGGGTGCTGGACCAGAGATGAGAGTCCTCAGAGGCCAGTGAGCAGGCCAGGCCAGCAGAGCCACCTGATCCATTCAGGGCAGTACACAGACTATTAGGGGACACTAAGGAACTGCCCCCGTTAGGTATAACCTCCCCAGAGGACACTGGCCAGACATATTTACGTGAGTAGTTCAGGCCAGTAGAGGACCTCAGTACAAAAAAATTGGTTTTGCCTATAATATTTATTGATATATCTCAGTAGCACTTACTTCTAACTTGTTATTACTAATATGTTTGCAAGTCTCCCCAGCCTACTGGCTTCCACCTACAAGTTATTATCTTCTGAATTTTAACCCACTATTCCAAATCAGACTTCTTTATTCTAGCAAAAATTTCAAGATGTTTATGCCATTTTTTTTTTCTTAGCACAGTAACACCAGATCTGCATACATGGGTATCTAAAACAGTTACATGCAGTAGGCAGAGCCCAACCCCTGCCTAATTCTGTGAGTTTCATCACCTGATGGTCCAGAGGGCACAGAGGCCTATACAAAAGCATCCACTGCCAGAATGCTTTGTGTATGCCCTTCCCATTTTTCTCCACGCACATATATTTCTGTATGTGTGGCACTGCTATCTATAAAGTAAAAGACTGGAAGCAACCTAAATATCCAAGATTAGGGAAATTTTCATTTATACTGTATTATAGCCAACTGCTGGGGTATTTTGCAGCTATTTCAATGATCTTTATAATAATATGTAGCAATGTGGGAAAAGAATTCAAATGTACATTTAACCGAAAAGGTAAGGATACAAAATGATTTGTATGCTTTAATACAATTTATATAAAAATAAATGCACATGGGAGGAACGGGAACTGGAAGAACACATATAAACCTGATTAATAGTTCATGTTCTAGGTTAGTATGATTATGGATAATTTCCTTATGTTCAGAAATTTCATAGTGTTGATACATTATTTTTACACAAAATGATATTATACACATACACATACGTACTTCTTCCAAGACAAAGATTAGGACTTTGATAGGTCTTGGATTTTAATATTATCACTTGCAAATAGAAGTAAAAGAAGTTCTTATTCAAACTGGTTGAACCTAAGGGAATTTACTAGGATATATCATTGGAAAGTTCAGAGGTTGGACCACCCTCAGGGTGAACTGTTCCAGAGATTCATGAGGTCCTCAGTGCTGGGGTTCCGTTTCTCTTGACTCTGCCTTGCTGCATATATCAGCCTTTTTGTCACACTTCTTCCCTCGTGACAGAAAAAAGGTTGCAGCAGCCCCATATTAGAGAAAGAGCAAGGTCAACTCTTCTCCAAACCATCAGTCAACAGTCTTCTGATTGGACCAATATGGACCAATCATTGAGACCAGGGGACTGCTACCCTGGCTTACAGTTAAATGATGCCATCTGCACACCAGTCTATGGTAAGCTGGTTACAGTTCCCAAATATTTGCTGCCCCTACCTGTGAGAGGATTATCCTTCCCCACCTCGCTGACATCAGGTTTGGCCATAACTTGCTCTGGACATTGAAATACAAATTATCAACGTTCAAAACCAAAATGTGATATAGCTGTTTAATGCTGCAGCTGGCTGCGCTGAAACCATTTTGTTTCTCTGCCAGGTAGAAGGGTTCAGAGCCACTGTGTGGTTCACAATACTCTCTTTCCCCTCTGCTGCAACTCCTGGCAATATTGCAAACAGAGGTTTCACTGTCAGCGGGGTTAGAGAATGAAGAGGAAACTCAGTAGAGCCACAAAAAAACCAAGGTGCATGTTTAGCATGAGCTGCACCTCTGTTATTAGAAGCTGCTGAGATTTGGGGGTTGTTTGTTATTAAACATAACCTAGCCTATCCTGACCGGGCTTGGGTCCTGGCTTGGCCATTTCCAAGTTACGTGGCCTTGGACAAGTTATTTCATTTATCTATACTTATTTTCCTTATTGTAAAATAGAGATTATATGCAAAATCCCTGATACAAACTAAAAAATGACAACTATTATTATTTGTTGATAATAAGAATTATAATTCTTACTCCAACGGGGGATTTTCTCCTAACTTACCTCAGTGATTTTCAGTGGGGAAAAAGTGGTGCTATCTGAAAGAGGAGGTATATTGTATTCCTTTTTCCAAAGGCAAAGTTACAGACCCAAAGTCTCAATATATATACTGATCACCTGTAGATAGAACAAGAAATTCTTCCTCAAATATATAAGTGTTAGCTCCTTGGAATGCTCTTATTTTTTTAAGGAATAAAAAAAGATTAACCCAAAATTTCATATGGGAAAAATGCTTTTTCATGTTCAATACCAAAATGTGATATAACTATTCAACAGTACAGTTGGCTTCATTGAAGTAATTTTGTTCCTTCTCTGAGATATCAATTATTGAAGATGGTCAGGCAATGGATATTGAAATAAATGATTTTTCTATTGCACTGTGAAGACTCTTGTGTTCCCTGCACCCCTTCCCAGAAAGTGATGTATTCTTTTGTGTGTATGAGACAGAGAGAGATTATAGTCAGAGGAATGCAGTTTAAAAGTAAAATGTCTACTTTCGTTTTTAATTGAGATAGTAATATCTAGACTTGAATCTAAGTTGACGATTTTGTAATCAATAATTATTTTACATTATGGAACACATTTTCCATCTCAGACATCCATCACTGACATCTAGCATGTTTTTTTCAGATAGTGTAGGTTTTATCTTGCTTAGTTTTCTGATATCCAGTAATTAAGATATGAAGCAATTATTTGTCCTTTTAGATAAAAAATGTGCTCTGAAAAATGTAGTGTGAACTAAATCATGGTTTAAAGGTATTAGAGCAGTAATTCCCACACACTGCTATGCAACAAAACTACCAGAGACTTTACACACACACACACACACACACACACACACATTTCTGGGCCCTACTCAAGGACTTGTGAATTACAATCTTTGAAAGTAGGGCCCAAACTTTTTTATTTAAAAAAGCTTCTCAGACACCCAGATCTTGGTTTTTAAATATTATTCCCCACCAAAAGAAACCAAGGATCCTTGGTGAAGTGGCTGATTCTAGGGCCAAGGTAGAAAAGCTTGATGGGCTTAGAACATTTAAGATGAGCTTAGAACATTTTCTTGTGCCAGAAAGAAAATTGCTCAAGGGATGGTGGGGATCATGTCCAAGAACACAGAAGCCTACTTGATGGGGCTCTTGCTGGCCACGTTTGGGAAATTTTGAGCATGAAAATAAAATAATAACAATAATATATTATAACCCATTGAATAAAATAAGTCTATATTGAAATAAAAAAGGAAGGAAGGAAGGAAAGGCTCTTACAATAGAATGCCAACTAATAAATGTAGAAGGAATAATACAATTAGAAAATCTCTAGTTGGGCAAGAATCACCAATAGATGCTAAAACCAATGGGTGAGAGTTTGGTGAGGAATAGAATGTTTACATTGTCTCAAAGTACCTCCCCATTAATTACTTGTTAATGAAAAAAGAAAAATAGTAACTTTACAGTGAAAAAACCTGGCATGTGCCCCCTGTACTGGCTTAAATGGTGGCCCCCAAAAGATAGATCCACATCCTAACCCCCAGGATTAGGAGGTTATGTGAATGTGACCTTCTTTGACAAAAAGGTCTTTGCACATGTAATTAAGTTAAAGATCTCAAGATGAAATCATCTTGGATTACTCGGGCCCTAAATCCAATGACAAGTGTCCTTATAAGAGACCAGAAGAGGAGAAGGCATGGACAGAGAGGAGGAAAAGAAAGCCATGTGAAGATAGAGGCAGAGATTGGCATGAGGCAGCCATAAGAAATGCTGACAGCCACCAGAAGTCGGAAGATGCAAGGAAAGATTATACCCTAGACCCTCCAGAAGGAGTACAGCCCTGACGACACCTTGATTTTGGACTCTGGCCTCCATACTGTGAGAGAAAACTTTTCTGTTGTTTTAAGCACCCAATTTGTGATAATTTGTTATGGTGGCCTTAGGAAACTAAGACACCACCTTAACAAAATGACTGGTTAACATCACCAATAAAGGGATTAACCTGCATCATGTGGTTCCTAATGAGATGCACTGAGAAGTTCACAGCATTACTCTCATAATGTTTCTGCCAAAATTGCACAACCTGAATCTAATCATGAGGACACGTCAGACACAATCAAATTGAGAGCCGTTCTACCAAAACAAGTAGTCTGTACTCCTGAAAAATATTGAGGTTATAGAAACCAATGAAAGGCTGAGAAACTTCTCTAGATTAAAGGAAACTAAGAAATATGATAACAAACTACAATATGTGTCCTTCACTGGAGTCTGGACTGTGAAAAAAATAGTCATGTTGGGGGATAATTGGCAAAACTTGGATATGGACTGTGGATTGATTAATAATATTGTATTAATCTTAAAGTTACTGTTTTTGTTACTCGTACTGTGATTATGTAAGAGAATATCCTTATTCCTAGGAAATACACACTTAACATTAAGGGGTAAGAGGGCATCCTGCCTGAAACTTATTCCCAAATGATCCAGAAAAAAGCATCTATGCATATATGTAGAAAAAGAATGAAAAAGTACATCTGGCATATATTAACGAGTGGGACATGAGAGTTCTTTGTACTGTAATTGCAGTTTGTCAGTAATTTTGAAATTATTTCAAAACAAGATGTTAAAAAAACTTACTAGATTATTATAATATGTAACCAGGTATGAAAACTACTGCATTAAAACTCACTCTTGGGGCTTCCCTGGTGGCGCAGTGGTTAAGAATCCTCCTGCCAATGCAGGGGACACAGCTTCAAGCCCTGGCCTAGGAAGATCCTACATGCCACGGAACAACTAAGTCCGTGCGCCACAACTACTAAGCCTGCGCTGTAGAGCCGGCGCTCCGCAACAAGGGAGGCCACGGCAATGAGAAGCCAGTGCACTGCAGCAAAGAGTAGCCCCTGCTCGCCTCAACTAGAGAAAAGCCCGGGTGCAGCAACAGAGACCCAGTGCAGCCAAAAATAAAAAATAAATAAATTAAAAAAAAAAAAAAAAACAGAGCCTTTAAAAAAAAAAACAACAAAACTCACTCTTTAAGGCAGTAGTTCTCATCTGGGTGATTTTACCTCCCAGAAAACATATAGAAATGTCTGAAGACATGTTTGATCATCGATGACTGCACAGGGTGGGGAGGGGGGAGTGGATCTGGAGAGGCACTACTGGTCTCTAGTGTGTATAGAGGCCGGGGAGGCTGCTAAAGTGGTCAAATGCACAGGACAGCCACTCACAACAAATAATTTTCTAGCCTAAAACATCAATAGTGCTACTGTTAAAAAACCTTGCTTTAAGGAAATTATACGTCTTCACTAATATAACCAGATTCTAAATGCTTACGGGAAATAGCACCAAATTTGAATATGAGCTTAGAATAGAGCAAAATTTTATATCAACAAAGGATTCCCATTTTATAGGTAAAAATATGTTTGCATTTCAAGACTCGGAAATCAAATACAGAAATGCGTACGATTGCATGTCACATCATACATCAAACAAGAGTAGTGGGGGAATAAAGAAGCATAGAAGTTCAGTTCGTTCATTTTAACATCAACCAAGTAGCTTTCATAATATTGGACAATAAGTCCACTGAAGATGTGATTTCAAGGCATTAGAACAGCTTGGTGAAAAAGATAAATAGATTTTTCTCAAACTTATGACTATACTCATAAAGCAGTAAAAATATATTACATTTACTGGTTACCTGGGGTAATCCATATCACTGCTTTCTAAATCTAATGAGATTTCCAGTTTCTATATGTTTAGCATAGGAGAGCTATGCAAACATCAGCATAATTAATGAGTGATGAATCCCACAGTATTAGTCAGATTTCCACATAATAAAGAATCCACAAACCTCAATGACTCTTAACACCAAACATTCATTTCTCACTCATGGGTCTGTGCACTGACTGAGTTGACTCTGCTTCAAGATCAGGTACGTTCTGTGTGTCTCTCACTCTGGGCCCAATAGTTACCTAGACAGATGGCTGCTACCTCATGGCAGATCACAGACGCTCAAGAATCCAGGCCAAACTCTGCAAGCACATATAAAGCCTCGCTCACATCACATCTGCTAATATTCCGTTGGCCAAAGCATACCATGACCAAGCCTAAAACATTGGGGCAGGGGTGTATGGGTCTACTTTACTGAGAGACATTGCAATGTTATGTGCACAAAGATATGGATGTATAATCCTATTACAAAAGCAGCAGAGAAGAATTGAGAAAAACAATGCAATCTACCATACTACTAAAGGCACTCTACAATAGCAGATTTTTTTAAAAGAACTGATGCTACTTACACACATAATGTTAACTCAGGGGCTGGCAAACTTTTTCTGTGAAAACCAGCTAGTAAATATTTGGGGTTTTGTGGGGACATACAGTCTTTGTTACAACTCTGATGTTATAGTGTGAAAGCAGCCACAGAAAATACATAAACAAACAAGTGTGTCTGTGCTCCAGTAAAACTTTGTGTATGGATACAAATTTGAATTTCACGTAACTTTCACATGTCACAAAATGTTACTCTTCATTTGATTTTTTTTTTAATCATTCAAAAATGTAACAGCTATTTTTAGCACGTGGGCTGTACAAAAGTAGGTAGTTGGTCAGATTTGACCCACAGGCCATTGTTTGATGACACCTGTATTAGCCCCTTAACCAGCAAAGTCCTTAGCATTTATTGGTCATAGAAGACTGTATAAGAGAAAGAAAAGGCAATAACCAAGGAGTTTATACAGTTGAGGATGTAAAATACATACATGTGAAAACTATTTAATAATATTTGAAAAATATTATATAGGAATGAAAGTCCAAAGTCATGAATGTTAGGAGATATGGTGCCAAGTTATTAAGGTTTAATACATTAGGACAATTCCTTAAAAAAGTTTTATGGATGAGAACATGGATTCACTGAATGATTACCCCATTCTTTCTTCATACACTGAGAAAGAAGACTTTTAGAAATAATACGTAAGCCTACAGTCTATTTTATTTTATGAATTTTTCCTTTTATATAACATTTAAATAAAACATTACTTTAAAAATTGTTAGTACTGCAAAAGTAATTCATACAATACAAAAATGTTGAAAATAGAAAGTGGAAGTCAGCCTATAGTCCCACCACCTACAGGTATCCTCTGTTAACAGCATAGTATGTAATTCTAGAGCTTTTTCTATACATACACATATGTGTTTTATTGTTGTGTATTAAAATTTTATACCTAGTATTTAGCAATTTGCTTTTTTCACATTTAGCAGTATATCCTAAACATTTTTCCATGTCAGTGTGAGTAGTTTTATCTCATTTTAATTGTTGCACAGTATTCTGTAGCATAGAACAGCTTACTGATGTGCATTTAGGTTGTTTCCAATTTTCCCCCTATTATATGTAATGTTGTGATAAACATTCTAAATCTTTACCTAAATTAACCATTTATTTTTAAGGAAAAAAATATCTACAAGTGGAATTTCTGGGTCAAAGCATAGAGACAACTGTTTTCAAAATGTTTTTCTTCTCAGTGTTATCTGATATTAAACCTGGTATTAAAATCAAGAGTGTTAATGGTAAGCTGTTGGTTGGGGATATGAGGATTTGAGATACTGACCACATAAAACATGAGAATATAGTAATGTGTGTGGTTTTTGTATGTATATGAACAGGGTGGATAAGCGAGAGAGAGAAGCAGAAGGGAAGAGAGAGGAAAGAGAAGGGAGAAGAAATTTAATGTGAGAATCATCCAAATCCAATGTAAAATGATACCAGCTATTATATAAGAATTACTAGTTGTACTAGGAAAACCCTTTGTGAATAGCCAGGTATACTCATACTGATTTGTAAATGAAAAAAAAAAAAACAACTGTTCAAATCCTAGGTAGTAATTTTCATAAGATATACTAATGTACCACTAGTAAATTATTGGGCCTAAGAATTTTTTTTTTTTTTTTTTTAAATTTTATTTATTTATTTATTTATTTATTTATTTATTTATTTATTTTTGGCTGTGCTGGGTCTTTGGTTCGTGCGAGGGCTTTCTCCAGTTGCGGCAAGTGGGGGCCACTCTTCATCGCGGTGCGGGGACCGCTCTTCATCGCGGTGCGCGGGCCTTTCACTATCGCGGCCCCTCCCGTCGCGGGGCACAGGCTCCAGAAGCGCAGGCTCAGCAGCCGTGGCTCACGGGCCCAGCCGCTCCGCGGCATGTGGGATCCTCCCAGACCAGGGCTCGAACCCGTGTCTCCTGCATTAGCAGGCAGACTCTCAACCACTGCGCCACCAGGGAAGCCCCCGGGCCTAAGAATTTTTAACTACAATCTATTAACTTTATTTCTTTTTCTCAATAAATCATTAAGGATGGTTCTCAACAGGAGTGGGTGGGTGTTACAGTTATCTACTGCTGTGTAACAAATCACTCCAAAACTTTGTAGCTTAGAACAACAATTTGTTATTATTACTTATGGTTCTGTGGGTCAGCTGTGCTCAGGCGGGCAGTTCCCTCTGGGTGTCTCTCATGCAACTGCAATCTGATGTTGGCTGGGGCTGACTCATCTGATAGCTCAACTGGGCTGAGTGTCCAACATGGCTCCCCCCGAGGACTGGCAATTGCTAGTAGTTGTTGGCTATGAGCTCAGTTGAATGTGCTAACCTGAGTGGCCACATGTGGCCTCTCCTTGTAGTTTGTGACCCTCACAGCATGGTGGCTATACTCGGGGGTGGAGTGTGCTGAGAGTGAGTGAACACTCCCAAGAGTGAGTATTCCAAAAGTCCCAGGGAAAAGCTGCAAGGCTCTCAATGATCTAACCTTGGAAGTCCCAGAATATTTCTTCCACTGCTTTCTTCTGTTTCAGCAAATCACTCAAGCCTTCACAGAAGCAAGGGGCGATGCATTAGACTCTACTTTTTGATGGGAGAGCAGCAAGTTACACTGCAGAAGTGCATGTGGGATGGAAGCTATTATTATGGCCATCTCTGGAAAATGCAGTCTGCCACAGTGAGGAGTTGGCAGGAACTCTCGGAAATTGTGGACTAATTTTTCACATGTTTACATCTTTCTCTGAAGAGAATCTTGAATATTCACAAGATTCTCAAAGGAATCTGACCAAAAAGAAAAAAAAACAGAAAAGAAAAGAAAAAGTAGAAACAATCACTGGTCTAGGTAGATTATGGTCTATTACATAATTAAGTTTATTCTATACACTAATATTCCTTTTAAGGATATTTAATCTCTACCACTATCTTGGAATTGTTTAGCATCTAGCTGTGATTCACTAAGAAACTCATCCAATTAAAATCTTTAAAAACGGGGCTTCCCTGGTTGCGCAGTGGTTGAGAATCTGCCTGCCAATGCAGGGGACACGGGTTCGAGCCCTGGTCTGTGAGGATCCCGCATGCCGCGGAGCAACTAGGCCCGTGAGCCACAATTACTGAGCCTGCGCGTCTGGAGCCTGTGCTCCCCAACAAGAGAGGCCACGATGATGAGAGGCCCGCGCACCACGATGAAGAGTGGCCCCCACTTGCCACAACTAGAGAAAGCCCTCGCACAGAAACGAAGACCCAACACAGCCATAAATAAATAAATAAATAAATAAACCCAAAGTTTAAAAAAAAAAAAAAAGAAAATTAGGAGCATTACCACTGATCCTTAATTGTTTAAAAAAAAAAAAAAATCTTTAAAAACAAGTCCGGGTAATTCCAACAGTGTGAATGACCATAAGTTCAATGAAACTGGATAAATATACACGCACACCTGTACATGTATAAAAACATGCTCTGAATTTTAAACAGAGGGGGCTGATTAAATGGGGTTTGTAGTTTGGACCACTGTTCCCACTAGATCTACCTATATTTGACACTTAAAGAGAGAACTCTAATCGACTATTAATATTCTACACACTGTTCAGGGGAAATTTCTTTTTAGAACCCTGCAACACAGTCCTGCACAGTGCACAATGATTTACATCACTGAGCATGAGATTTGATTGCTTTTATCTCAGCATATGTAATTATAACTTATTGATCACAAAATTATCTGGTTTTTATTACAGCATTTGATTCTGTGATGTCCCCCCCCCCCAATCCATGATGGCCTCAGAGAAACTCCATTTTGAGTAAGAAATATTTATGTCTGTTTATGCGCCTATACTTGCTATTAGTTTCATGAACTTGTCCCCTCTGGATTTTGATGGAGGTAGGAAGGGAAGGGCAGAGAATTTGGGAGAGGGTGCAGGAATCACCAGCCAGCTATATTCTTCACTAGAGGTTAGCAGAAGCACAACATCAGTCAAAAAACCAACCACAGTCCTTTGCTTAAATATCAATATATGTGCAAATTCAAGGTATAGAATTAACTAACATAAGGGAATTTTGTTGCTGCTGCTGTTTAAGTTGATGTGTCTCTTAAGTCTCTTTTTTGTCTGGCACATTCATCTCCCCCATCACTCTGTTCTCAAGAATTGACTTTGTGAAGAGACTGGGTCAGTTGTTCCATAACATTCCAGATTTTGCTGATTTTTTTCAACTTGTTTCCTATCACCTATGTTTCTGTAACTGGAAGTTAGCTATAAAGGCTTGATTAGATTCAGTGTTAACATTTTTGGCACAGATACTTCACAACTGGTCCTGTGTATCAATACTTCATGTGAAACCACATGAGGAAGTACATAATACCTCTTTGCCCTCCTTTTAAAGATGCCGATTGATCGGTAGTTGTAAAGTTATAAGGTGACCTTTTGGCTCCCTTGGAATATCCAGTTCCTCATTAATATTTAGTTTCTTAGTTTTAGCATCCATAAATGTATATTGCCTGAATCAATTATTTCATTAGATGTTACAGAATGGTAAATTATTCTATCATTCCTTCTACATTTGTTAGTTAAAATACTTCTGTAAGAAAACGTTCTCTCATCCACTGGGGCTATTTTGTAACTTGCAGATAGATTTTCACAGGAAAGGCAGATCAAGACAATTTTTTTCCCTTTAAATACTAATTTTCAGAGTACAGAGTTGACTACCTCTAATAATGACAAATGATTTGTACTTGTTGCTTTGGCTTTCTCTTTTGAGTATCATAAATTCATGCATATTTATTTAATCAGTGTGTTTCAATCAATTGCTGTCATCTTCCGTTTGATGGTAAAATTGTCCACCTTTAGCCAATGGACAGCTTCCTTGCTTTCTAGCATAACAAGATGATCAGGTCTCGGCTTGTCATTTGCCATTCCACATCTGGAATCAGCAATCTCTTCAAGAATCACTGGTTCCTTTCAGTAGGAAATAGTTTTCAGAGACCAGAGTTTGGATGCTAACATTCTCATTATTACTGAGTTGTCATTGCTGCTGGATCTGTTCAGTGGACAGAGCTGGGGTATTTTAACATTTTGAATTTTAAAACATTTCAAAATTTTAAACATTTTAAAAACCATAATCACTTATTCATAACTATAATTATAATAACTTCAAAATAATACCAATAAAATATAGTTTAATGAAATATATCAATATTACTACTAACATCAAGACAATAATGAAAGTGAAGATTGCTTTGTATTTTTATTAGACCATATTCCACTAACGAACGACGTGTGACATATAAAATATAGTTTAATGAAATATATCAACATTACTACTAACATCAAGACAATAATGAAAGTGAAGATTGCTTTGTATTTTTATTAGACCATATTCCACTAACGAACGACGTGTGACATATAAAATATAGTTTAATGAAATATATCAACATTACTACTAACATCAAGACAATAATGAAAGTGAAGATTGCTTTGTATTTTTATTAGACCATATTCCACTAACGAACGACGTGTGACATCCTATGTTCTAAAATACCTAATGGGCATGTAAGTTTAGGCCAAAGCTTTTCCCTTGAGGAAGAGGAAAGTTCTGGGAAGGATAATGGTCAGAATAACCTCAGTTATCTCATCTCCCCCCCCCACCCCCCCCACCCCCCCCCCACCCCCCCCCCCCCCCCCCCCGCTGAGTCCTGAGACGAGAGGAGAGGAGGAAAGGCCCAAGGTGAGTAGAAGGTGGGGATGCATTAGCCTCTTGATAGGCATAGCCAGAGACGCTCTGAGCCCCGCCCTCCAGGACTGCTGGGTGTTGCTGGCAGCTGAGGGGATATGCCCCAAGCAGCACTGAACAAAGACAGGTGAAATACGAGATGTATGTTTATTTGTGCACAGTGTCTGTGCCGAGACTGCAAGCACGAGATAGCCAGACGCTTCACTGAAGTGATAGAAACATTTCATAGTAGTTTGTCATTTCAAAAGAATAAATTGTATGAATGAAAATTATATACTCCCCTCCCAGCCCCTAGATCATCCAAAATATTTCATTGGACAGCATGTGGCGCCAGCCTGACATTTTTGGGTGCATCGCAAGGCTTGTTGCTATTATTTATCTTGTTCTTATCATGTTGGCATTTAAGCACCTTATCTCTGCCCTTGAGAGAAAAGATCCCATTTCTTTGGGCTGTGTTTTTTAACCAGTGATTCAGGGGCACCGATACACTTGCTGCTCATTTAATTTTGAGCTGTACTCACATTTCTGCTGGGAGGCAACAACAAGGAAAAAACAGGTGAGGTTGGTAGCCCTCAGGGAGGCAGCAGGTGGGAGGAGAGTGATCTGGAAGGAAAGCAAGGAAAGGCTTTGGTTCTTTTGGTAAACTGAAATCTGTTTTTCTCTCCCTGTGAGACACCACAAACTGTCTCACTTTCTTCCCTTCTCACCTTTTCCTCTTTTGTTTTGCCCAAACCCATCTTTACAAGCACAGAAAGGGGGAGTGACTTGCTTAGGTCCCATTCTCTATTTCCATGCCAATTAATTAGGTCTCCCCCACTCCCATCCCTGAGGAAAGACTCCTGCTCCTGTCACCTCCCACAGTCTTCTTATCATCTTGGAAATTTGCTTAGTTCAACCCATTAACATGAATTACTGGGAGCAATTTGGCCACTCTGTTTCTTATTCTTCTAGCCCTTTCCTTAATCCTTTATATTTGCAAAATATTTGCTTAAAGCAGTAGTGTCAGTCATTAATGTTCATATGGGATGTTCAGCATCCCATAGAGAGGTTGCTCGAAATACCAGGTCTTCTACCCTGTATTTACATTCTGATCTAATAAGATCAGATCTCATAGTGGGGCCCTAGTGATACTGATAAAGGAAGTGCAAGGTTTGAACTTTCAGGAAAAATGGTTTAAACGTATGAGGAGTGGAGGAAACAAAGGATAGCCCTCACATTCTATCTGTACTCTCATTCCACTGGGGAAGACTCAGAGGGATATGGGAAATTTGCCCATGCTTCATACAATGGAATACTAGTCAGCAATTAAAAGGAACTAATTGCTGATACACATAAGAGGTATGAATCTCAAAAGTATTCAGTGAAAGAAGCCAGACACAAGAGTGCATATATGATAGAAATCAGATCAGTGGTTATTTATGCGAGGGAAGGGGATTGATTGGGAAGTGATCTGAGGCAATTTTCTTAGTGACGAAAATGTCTGTCTTGATTGACAAGGGTGTGCATTACAGGAGTACATGCCTTGTCATAATCTACGTGAACATTTATGATCTGTGCTTTTCATTGTATGCAAATTATATCTTAAATTTTTTAACTTGAGTATACCTATTTTGGGTAATAATAAAATTTTTTACCAATCTTTTTTTACCAATTTATATGCAAAAGTCAAAAAAAGAAAACTTTTGAGATAGAAGATGATTTAACACAGTGCTTCAAACATGGTGTGCACTTAATAAAAATGTATTGACGACTAATAGCCATGCAAGAGTGGTTCATTGCAAGAGTTTGTTTATAAGATGCCTACTTTCAGCCCAGCAATATGTTCAAATTCAGCATTGTATACAAGATTCAAATGTCCTAACCCTATAAAAATATTTTTAGTAATCCTCCATCCCATCAATCTGGTTATACAGCCTTTTCATGCAAGTATAATAAATAAAATCAATACCTTTTATTACGTCACCACCAGAAACTCTTAGTACACCCAGATTCAAAGGCATAAGGCTGTCTGCAAGGCTGATCCAACCTTCAGGGAGTATTTTACAAGGAAAGCATACTATTACAATTTTGTATGAATAAGGAAAGCTATCCTCAAATCCTAAAAAGGATTTCTTTTTTATTTTTTAATAAATTTATTTATTTATTTATTTTTGGCTGTGTTGGGTCTTCGTTGCTGCGCGCAGGCTTCCCCTAGTTGCGGCGAGCGGGGGCTACTCTTCATTGTGGTGCGCAGGCTTCTCACTGCGGGGGCTTCTCTTGTTGCGGAGCACGGGCTCCAGGAGCACGGGCTCAGTAGTTGTGGCTTGCGGGCTCTAGAGCACAGGCTCAGTAGTTGTTGCACGCGGACACTAGAGCGGAGGCTCAGTAGTTGTGGTGCACAGGCCTAGCTGCTCCGCGGCATGTGGGATCTTCCCAGACAAGGGCTCAAACCCGTGTCCCCTGCATTGGCAGGCGGACTCTTAACCACTGTGCCACCAGGGAAGCCCCATAAAAAGGATTTCTTAGGTTGAAAAAGTACATATAAGGGCTATCAATCCCCTATGGATGATCTCTAGCTGGATAAATACAGGGAAAATTCAGATATTCTTCCAAAGAAATAAAATTTTATGAAAATATATACTGGATGAATTTTATATGTATTCCTATAATAAAAAGTATGCACTGTCAAGTCTCAGGCAAATCAGACAAATCACTCAGTAGTACTTATCTTTCTTAATTGTGCTGTCTTTCCAGTGGTGACTGGCCTCGTAATGCATATGTGACTATCTTCCTTTACATTTTCCTACAATTTGAGGAATATGACCAAAAAAATCAACTAACAAACAAGCAAAAGTGTAAATCAAACTAAAGCTTCAGATTAAAAGATAATTTACTGTTAGATTATGCATCCACAATGCTAAAGACACAAGTTTGAAAAAAATTCTTTATCAGTAGGAACTCCTCAACTATTTTCAATTGTTTTGTTTCTAGAGAATTCACATACAGAGAAGAAATAAACAATAAAACATTACAGGACAGCTATTACTGGAGAAATATGATTTTCTTTTTCAATTTCAAGAGGATAAAATTTTTAAAGGGAAAACATAGAAATGATGAAAAATGTTAAGGACAATTCAAAAACTGGGAAAAGTTTTAAATCTCTCAACTATATATAAAAATTTTCATATTGTAATAGAAGAATTAGAGCTTTAACAATTCAAACTCTATTTATTCCAGTGATCTCAAAGTGTGGTACCCGGACCAGTAGCACCAGCATCACCTGGGAACTTGTTTGAAATGCACATTCTTGGGCCTACTGAATTGGAAACACTGGGGACGGGCCCAGCCATCTGTATTTTAACAAGCCTCCAGGTGATTATGGTACAGGGTGAAGTCTGCGAATCATTGATTTATTCCAAAAACATTTATTGGGTACCCACTGTGTGGCAGGCTTAAAGAAAGGCACTGGGGACACAAAGATTAAAACTTAACATGAACCATAGTTTAATCAGTCACAAAGAAAAGGAATATTAGCCAGTAAGATTGTTTTTTGAATACAGGAAAATAGGAGATTCCTCTGGCTACAGCTGGATCAGGTAGAACTGCCAAGAACACTGAGGAATTCTACTAAGGTGGGGGCAATGGTCCTCAGTCAGAATCACCTGGAAGGATTTTTCAAAAACACAGGTCCTGGCCCTTCCCAGACCTCTGGAATCACAATCTCCTGGAGCGGGGCTCAGGAAAGCTGTATTTTTAACAGTTCCGCCGGTAATTCTGATGTTTACCCAGAGTTAATGATGCTGCTGCGGTAGAGTTGTCTCAGGTTCTGTGCTTCTCAGCACCTCCCTGCTGGCAGCTTCTCCCTGTGTTCTGTGATTATCTGTAGCAAATTGCCTCTGGGAGCACTGCTGGCGAGGGGAGATGGGAGCATGCTCTTGGGTAAAGCGCAGATCCCCAGGCTAAACCACTGAATCAGAATCTTTGGGGACAGGGCTCAGAAATATGCATGTTTTACAAATCCCCAGGTGATTTTTAAGCATGCAACAATTTGAAATTTACTGCCTTGTGGGTCTCCCCAAGGAGCTACTTTTCTACTCTCCACTACAGTCTAGTCTCCGAGGGCATCTTATCAAAACATGTTCCCTAACTTTTTTTTTTGTCTCTTGACATGTGTGTTGCATAAGTAATGGCCCCTCAAAGATGTTCACATACTAATCCCCAGAATCTGTGAATCCTACGTGACGAAAAGGACTTTACAGATATGATGAAGTTAAGGATTTTGAGATGAGTGATTATCTTGGATTAGATGGGTGAGCTCAGTGTAATCACAGAGATCCTTATTAGAGAGAGGCTCGTGAATCAGAAAAGAGATGTTACAGTGGAAAAAGGAGGAGCAGAGCCAGAGTTTTAAAGATGCTTCTTTTGAAGATGGAGGAGGGGCCTAAGCCAAGGAATACAAGTAGGCTTTAGGAGCTGAAAAAGGCAAGGAAATATTCTCCCCAAGAGCCTCCTGAAGGAATGTAGACCTACCAACACCTTGATTTCAGCCCAGCATAAACTCATATCAGGATTCTGACCCAGATTTGTGGTCATTTGTTACAGTAACAATAGGAAACATACAATGTGTAAAATATATAGAAAGGAAAGTATTGTAATTCAAGACAAGCAGTGCTAATACTGATAAAGCTTATCTCATTTGGAGATTCTACCACATAAAAGATGGCATATTTAGTGTTCCCTTAGGATTTATATTTATCAATTTCTTTGATTAGAGGTCTTAATTACGCCTATAGTTACAATGATCATAGTAAACAATTCCAGGATCTTAAAAAACAAAACAACAACAAAAAACCAAACAGCCTCAGTTGCTTGATAGCAGTAAGATTTCCTTTTCAGATTCAGTCGTCACAATTTATCAGAAGATATGGAAGGTCATCTATTGTGTACAGCTAAAGACATCATGCTCACTAGTGTCTACTCTCAGATAGCTGACAAGCCTAAAAATACTCAATTCAGAGGAAGAATCAGGACAAACATTCATAACAGACATACTTAATGTGATGCCATCAGCTACACAGTAAAACTTGTGAAGGAACACCACCCTGGGAAAAAGCCTTCAAAATCCTCTTAAATTATCCACATTCTCTCACTCACTCTTTACTTGCTTCACTCTTACCAGTGGATGGTTCGTTTCTTTAAGCCGGGGTTCTCAAACTTGAGCGTGCATCATTAGATCACCTGCAAGGCTTGGACCCCAGTCCCAGGGCTTCTGACTCAGGAGGTCTGGAGTGGAGCCCAAGACTCTGCATTTCTCACATGTGCCCTGGTGCTGCTCTGCTGCGCATCCTGGGATCACAGTCTGAAAATCGCTGCCTAGAGCAAGGATTTACATGCTCTCAATACTGCCTGCAAGTCAGCATCACCTGGAGACTTGTTCAAGCCCTGATGCCTCAGCCACACCCCAGGCCAATTAAGTCTGACTTCCTGGAGGTGAGATCATGCATCACGATTTTCAAACACCCCAGGTGATTAAAGATGCTGGTTTTGTGCAGCCAAAGCTGTGAACCACTGCCCTAGAAGCCAAAAGAACAATAAAGAAAGGGAGCAAGTAAATGTGAAGGAAACAGGGCAGTAGCACTGACCATGAGCTGCCCTGCCCTTTGGCTGCCCTGGGCCCTAGGATTTTCTCTCAAGCAAATGCTTCTCCTGCTTAAGAGTCGAAGTTTAAAAACAGCCTCTTATCTAAAGGAATAAGAATATGATGCTACAACACACTACCAAGTCAAAATATATGACATTCCTAATTAGATATTTAAGCTAGGGGAAAATGGTAACCTGTTGAAAATGATAACACAATTCTAAATACTGTTTAAAACTTTATAATAGTTTTGTATTAAATTGCAAGGAAAGCCCTTAATTCTCCTTTTACAGAAAGAATCAAAGGAACAGTTTCTTATATTAATTAAAATAAAAGTTCAGTGCTTTATTTCTCAAACAGCCCCAGTATTTTCTATTTCTCAGGCAGTTAATGTCCTGTGCTTCATACTTCATATTCAAATATTTCTCTCTTCCACTCATACACACAACCTATTTTTATTGTCATGAATATTCATTGGTTTCAAACAATGTTGCTCACCTCTCAATTCAAGTTTTATTGTTTTAAATTCATAGTTTTCTATCAATGACCTGGAACTTAGAATACCTACCAATTTACTTTTTTTGCTGCTTTTGTAAGTAACCTGAAAGGCAGTACTACTTTCATTCTTTTTATTTATTTATTTATTTATTTATTTATTTATTTATTTATTTATTGCTGTGTTGGGTCTTCGTTTCTGTGCGAGGGCTTTTCTCTAGTTGTGGCAAGCGGGGGCCACTCTTTATTGCGGTGCGCGTGCCTCTCACTATCGCGGCCTTTCTTGTTGCAGAGCACAGGCTCCAGACGCGCAGGCTCAGTAATTGTGGCTCACGGGCCCAGTTGCTCCGCGGCATGTGAGATCTTCCCAGACCAGGGCTTGAACCCGTGTCCCCTGCATTGGCAGGCAGATTCTCAACCACTGAGCCACGAGGGAAGCCCCCCGTTTTTTTTTTAATATTTATTTTATTTATTTATTTGGTTGCACCAGCTCTTAGTTGCAGCTCACGGGCTCCTTTAGTTGCGGCATGTGAACTCTTAGTTACAGCATGCATGTGGGATCTAGTTCCCCGACCAGGGATCGAACCTGGGCCCCCTGCATTGGGAGCGTGGAGTTTTAACCACTGTGCCACCAGGGAAGACCCAAGGCAGTACTACTTTCTAACACACAGCTTGCTACCTGCTGCTTAATGTCAGGGGCACTCTGAAAATAATTGGGGATTTTTTGTTTTTGTAGTGCACCCCAAATAGCAGTTCTAATCTATTCAGAAAACTCTGATACATAATCTGACATATTTACTCTATTCTATCCTAGATTTGTACAGGATGTACGGAAAAGTACTTTACTTTGGATTTTAGCACCTATCAACAAATATCATAAATCCCTTAAGCAAATATGTTTGTAACATACTACTGTATAAGAAAGAGCTATTAGAGTCACATCTATTTCTCCCAGGCTATTTGATGTAAAAACTCCTTAAATATTTACTTTCGTAAATAAAGGAAATTCACAAATTCTTTACTTCCTGGTAGGAATCTAGCCTCTAAACATCCCCTTTTCAGTTTTTTTTAGGTGATTGTGAAGGATAAGACCTGAAAGAGTGACCCTCACTTCAAACCACATCGGACTATTTTAGCACATTTTGTTAAAATGATCCTATGTGTTGTATTGCAGAGTTGAATCTCCTCCAGAACACAGACCGGATTTTATTTATGGTACTTTTAATTAGAATCAGCCCATAGGAAAAATTAAATAAAAGTGAATTATAAGATTTACTTCATCAATGTCAAAAAAATTAAAATATGAAAATGTATGTCAAGTGGGTCATTGAACACCAAACGAGTTACACATACGCACATAAGTTGAACTATTTTCAAACTGGAGGGGGGGAACGTTCCTGAATTTACTCAAATTAACTTTATAATACAAACATATCAAAGGTATGAAATTTTAATCTGATTTTTATTTTACTTTAACATAAGCTTATTTCCAAAGTATCTATGTTTTGTTGCTATTTTCCTGATAATGTATGATGGCTGAAAAAATTCACATATTTCAGGAAAAGTAAAAACCTCCTCCCTTATACCCCTGTGTTTTAGTAAACATAAATGGGTCCATACCATAAACAGCATACTTTAACTGCATTTTTCTTGTTTTTTCCACAAAAATACATTAAGATTCCCATGGTAAAAACCACACTTGTAGGCATTTCAACGTTTGGATATATTCTAATGTATTTAACCAATCCCCTGTTGATAGACATTTAATTATTTAATTTATAATTAAATTTATTTCAGTTATTCAATATTGTAAACAACTTTGCAAGAAACAATCTTGCAGCATGTATCCAAATATTTCTTTAGAATAAATTCCTAGGAGTGGAATTGCTGGGTAAAAGAATACAAACATTCGAATTTTTGAAGTTTTGGTATATATTACCAGATGACTCTCCAAAGATTATGCCAAATTTCATTCTTACCATGTATTAAAGTGCTTATTTTCTTCCATATTTACCAGCAAATGAAAGAAAAAGGTTTACTGAGATAAATTTTCATATCTTACAATGTACTTGTTTTAAGTATAAAATTCAATGATTTTTAAGTACATTAACAATTGTACAACCATCTCCACAATCCAGCTTTAGAATATTTCCAGCACCCCCAAAGGGCTGCTCAGGCCCATTGGTAATCGTTCCTCACTCCCATCTCAATCTAATCTAGGCAACCACTAATCTACTTTCTGCCTCAACAGATGTGCATTTTTTCCATACGTCATAGAAATGAAATCATACAGTATGTGGTCTTTTGTGTCTGGCTTCCCTCACTTAGCATAATGTTTTTGAAGTTCATCCATTCTGTAACACTATCAGTACTTCATTTCTTTTTATTGCCAAACAGCATTTTTATAATTACAAAAAAAAAATCCTCTCATTCAGAAAAGGGAAGATTCTGGATATGGGAGTCACTGCTCTATAGCACTTATGCTGACTGAAAACTCCTACGTCCAGGGTGGAGAAGTGCTTTGCTTTGACCTTGATTCTACTTTCTGTAGGAAGCTTCTCTGTCCATTTTTCTCCACAGTTGTTGGATTTGCCCTTTGGGAGATCCTTCCTTGTCCATTTCCATCTTGGTCATAATTCCAGTGAAGTGGGAGACCTCCTCCTGTGGGACCAAAGAGTATTTTCAGCGCATTTCTTGCTCATGCAAGTTTGGGGGTCCAAGAATGATTTTAAGGCAGCCAAAGGGTTTTTTACTCCAGGTTTATGATTTCTTTGGCAATATGTTTTTACCACTCAGTCTCACATGCCAGGAACACCACCCAAAACTCTTTCTTAAATATAATTATTAACTCTCATGTCTATCCTTGCTTCCTCACCCTCATGCCTCTCTCACATACACACAACTTAATGCCAGCATCATTGAGGTCATACAGAGTATGGGAGTCTTGGCAGAGAAGGCTATGCCCTTAATTAAATTGGTCTTTGTTATGGGGCCATCAATTAAAAGCATTTTTCAATCTTATTTTCTATTGTTGGGGATCTAGAAACAGTTAGCTTTTCCAACTCTTTGCTGCCCCAAATTTCTTTTCTCTCTGTATTTTTTAAAAATTTCTGCTTGAAAATCACCCAGCTATTTTCTGACTCATTTTTTCTTCTAGTATATTCCTAATAGAAGCCAGTAACGACCAACACACGTCACTTAATTCTGTTTTCCAGTCTCTTCCCCTAGAGCTACAGGCTTAGTAAGTGCTTGATCTGCCTTCAAACTATCTCCAGTCACAGTTTTAACACATATTTTACCACTGTACTACATGGGTCTCCATCTCCCCATCCTCTGAT
Source organism: Balaenoptera acutorostrata (assembly GCF_949987535.1). Taxonomy (NCBI): domain Eukaryota; kingdom Metazoa; phylum Chordata; class Mammalia; order Artiodactyla; family Balaenopteridae; genus Balaenoptera; species Balaenoptera acutorostrata. The sequence goes on along the minus strand of NC_080071.1, from coordinate 51,144,874 downwards.
ATTAGTTTCCTCACTACCCAATGCCGATTCCACATCTTTTAGGTTTTTATTAGAGTTGCAGCTCATTTCCAATGCCAACATCCCTATTAGTTAAGATTATGCTAGCAGTAAAGTGAATAAAACCCCCAATTTTAATAGCTTAACATAATAGAATTTTATTTCTCACTCATATAATATCAATTAGAGGCAGTGGAAATTAGGGCTATTTTGCTTCACAGTTCTTCAGAAACAGCCTGACAGACGCTTTACTGTCTTCAACAAAAGCCAGCAGGCAAGGGAAGAGAGAGGCTGAGCATTGTGTGAGAGGTGATTACGGGCCACGCTTGGAAGTATTGTACATCGTTTCATCGCTTCTTCTCATGTTCCTTTGGAAATAATTCTGTCCTAAGTGCACATATCACTGCAAAGAAGGCTGAGAAGTGTACTTTATCTTTGTGCCCAGAAGGAAAATCAAACAAGTCTGGCAAACAGCTAGCCAATGTCTGCCATAGCATTGTATAAAACATTTAGTCTTTGACTCAGTAATTCCAGTTCTAAGGATCTTTGCTAAGCAAATATTCTGAAATGCAAATATGTTTGTTCATTCTGAGGTCACTGAAAGAAGCAAATATAAATGTATAAATAAATAGAACATTAAAGGTAGAGCCCATTTATGTAATGGAATATTACACAGCAATTAAAAATGATTCTTATTAAAATGTTTAATCACATAGGAAAATGTTTCTGATGTACTATTAAGAAAAATAGGACACAAATTTTACATATAATACATATATATTTTTTAAAGAGAGCAGTAAAATGACGGAAAGAAAATATGCCAAAGTGGTAACACCTATAAACAGTGTGAAAGGATTATAGGTTTGTCAGTTTCTTCTTTTTATGATTCTACTTATTCATACTGCCCACAATGTAACAACATTATAATCAGAAATAAAATACACATTCTTCTAAAACATAATTCACAGTCATATCTAGGTCTTCTAGTACTCTACCTTAATGTCAATATCTTTAATAATGAATTCAGGAAAATAACATAATAATAAAATAACATCTTTTTCCTTTATAAAATATAAGAACTGAATATTATTATTTAATTACATATTCCAGAAAAATAGTTTGAAATGGATAAAGTTACAATAATTTCTTCAGAGATGACATTACTATAGGAATGCAATTTTTACTTATATTTCCCTACCTACAATGCTTTCTGTTTTTTGTTTTTTTAATTTCATTTCTAAAAATGTCTAAATCCATTTCTAAAAAGAATATAGTCTAATGCCCTCTCTCTACCTCCCTCCCTCTTCTCCTCCTTCCCTTCCTCTTTCTCCTTCTCCTTCTTCTTCTCCTTCTTCTTTCTCTCCCTCTCTCCCTCCCTCTCTCTCTCTCTCTCTCCACTCCTGCAATATACAACCCCTAAAAGTATGTTTGATCTACCATTGGTAAATGGTATTTATCACCCATCAAGATTTTTAGTAGAAGCTTATTTTCTGTATGTCCAGCTGCTTCTGTATTGGAGGTAGACACACAAAAAGACAGACAAAAAAACCCACACCATAATCACTAGATTTATTACCACACTGTTGGTTTCTGAGAGTTTAGAATGAATGGTGGCCACATGTCATGATCAGTTTCTATCAACACTTAGTTGGCCAGCCTCAGATTCTTCATAATCAGATATTCCCAAATCTCAGATACTCGCCTAAAATGAAGCTATTATTCTTACCTATGTGCAGTACTGCAAATCTATCGATTGTCAGCATTTAAGTTAAGGAATGTTGATTTTTCTGTTCACAACTGAAGGTTATTTTCATGTTAGAATGAATGATGCCCATCTTTCTTACCCTTTGTGGAGCTAGGACCACTAGTCTGAATATTCGGTCAGTTAATCTCTGTGACACATTATCTGTGTTCCCATCCATGGGAATTTGTCAATATATGCAAAAGATATTGTGAAAAGAAATCAAGGGTTGGTATAAAGCATACTGTGTTCATGCTTTCTTCATAGCAAAAGTAGTTTGCACTTAAGTTTTTTTCTACTGACAAGTGAATTCATAGCATCCTGTTTCCTCACTCTCACTCTGGTGTTTATACAGATTATTTTCTATTATAAGTTGTATTTATGATTTTTTTCTATTTCAGAAAGAGGAAGGTGAAACTTTAAAATCCAGATATCTTATTAAATACCTTTATGATTATTTCCATCTATGAATATATTTTTGTCTGTTTTGTGACAGTGCTTACTGTACAGTGAATAACTGTGAATGGTAAAATTGTATGGAGCTACTAACACAATTCTGGAATCTAATCTTTAATATTTTTGCCAGGGATTATGCAAAAACTTATAATTATGTTTTACTTTGGATTTACCTCATCCTTACTTTATCTCATATTAAAGTGTAATCAAAATCAGCCTGTTTCCATTCGGTTGCAAATCCCCTTCTTAAAGCACCTATTCAAAAGTCTCCCCAATTTTCATTTTCTCTGTCTTTTCTTATTATATTAAATCCTGATATCTGAAAATTGAACCATATAGTAGCATTACCATGTTCTTTTAAAAATACAGATCATATCTATTCTTCCTGTATTTTTACATTATAACTGTGTTTTTTTAAATCCTTGGCGGGTTGCAATTAGATTTCTTGTGTGTCATTGTATTATAGTAAATGCCATTATTATGGTAGAAATAATTCACTTTGTTTAGTGTACTGTTCAGATAGTCTGCTGAGATGCCTCTGATACCAAATGTTATTCCCATTCTTTAATTATAATTTTAATCTTTCCTGGTTTACCATTCTTTCAGTAGATTAATTATTTTTATTCTAAAATTCAGAAGTTGTCTGAGTTTAATAATGTTTATTAATAAGAATTATAATATCCCATTGCTTTTTTTCCCTCTCCCTGTGGAACAGAAGGAGTAACTTTGTTTTTCCCAAACTCCTTGACCTATAACGTTTGAGAGAACTCTGTGGAGCAACAACTCAGGTTTATCATTAGTAGTTGAATACATTTCTGAGAGTAGTTGTTACTTGCATTCCAACTAGTTAGTGATCACCACATTAAAAGTCAGACAGTCAAAGATAGGGAGTTTCCTTTGTCTAGGGCTGTTGTTCATACACACGGTATAAAATGAGGCCGTAATCCTTACACCACAAAAAAACACCCCTTAAGCATGTATTTTACAAACACATCTATAATAAGATGAGAGTGTAAGCCCTGTGAGGGCAGGGATGGTGTCTATCATGCTTATCATTAAATCCTCAGGAAACACCACAATGCGTTGGCACACAGTAGGTGCTCATCAAACAAGTGTTGAATGACTCAATGTGCATGTGAATGACCCTCACTTGTGCATGGGTTCAGTTTTTGTCCCTCTTGCTGTGTGCATGGATACATCTTTAGTTAAGGTTCAGTTCAATCTAAGCAAGTTGATAAGAGTGAGCAATGAAGTGTAGTGGGAGATGATGGACTCTGCAGTCGGGATTGGAGCTAACTTCCATTCTGTTCCTCCTAGTTGTGTGATTTGGGCCAAGGTGTTTTTATCTCTATTAGCCATGATTACTTTATCTGTATAATAGGAAAAATAATCCCCACCTCCCAGATTTGTTATGAGAATTATATGAAGCAATATTTGTCAAGTGCTTAGAACCTAATCTGATTTGGACACTGATGATTATTAGCTTTTTTGGGGGGTGGGGGGAGGTGCATAAATATTTGTAGCCTTGTGTGCCAGTCAGCAGTTGCCACAGGTCACCACAGTGTCTCAGTGGTATGCAACAACAAACACTGAAGTTTCTCTGCGGGTCTGCAGCCATTGCTCTGCTGATGACTGGGCAATCTCTGTGCTGCAGTTTGGGACCCAGTTGGCTCCCAGTGTTTCTCAGCTTCCTTGTCCCTGAGTGCCACCTAGGGCACATTCCTCTCACGGTCTTGGCAGAGATGTGATAGGACAAGCCTCCTGCACAGGTACATTTCAAGCCCGTACTTGTGTCATAAACTAACATCACATTGGCTAAAACATGTCCTGTGGCCATCCCAGTGTCAAAGGATGGGAAAGTGTATTCCTTACATGGGGACGTTTGGGGGCAGAGAGTGAAGGTTTTTGAACAATAATCCTACTAACATATGTTCAATAACTAGAGGTGAGTGAAGGTCATAAGTCTTTTCTCCCATATCCTTGCTTCCAAGTAGAATGATACAACGTTAAGTAAGTGTCAGATGGAATTCCGCCTTACTTACAGGCAAGCAGGCACAAAAACAGTCACAGAAGCTGTTCTGTGAGCTTGACAAAGTCCAAAATCTCTACCCTTTTAGGTGCTGTGATAGCTCTTAAATGAAAGGTTTATTATAGGGGCAGGTTTATCTAAATTTTTAATAGGTGTCAAATAACCAAAATCTTCCAAATCTGAACCTACTGGGTCAGAGTCAGAAGTCAGAAGTGCCTTTCTGGAGGCTACAGTTACTGGGGTTGTGAGATTCTTATACCTCGTACCTGCAAGAGCAGGACTGCCTGTACGATATTTTCAGCAAATCCCTATTTCTTTATCACTACTAATTTTATCAATAAAGAAATCATTTCTAATAAACATTCACATATTTCTAGTAATATAACCATTAAAAAAATCTCTGGTGTTGATCAAAAATTAGGAAGAAAATTAGCTGAAGTGTTGGAGCATCTCCTGGGGGAGTGCAGATCTCTGCGTCCTGTCTCTCCAATATTGGATTATCATTCCTATCGTGTATTTGTAATAAGGGTACTTCAAATGGTAACTAACCATCACTTGGTTGTACTCTGAAGCTGCTACTGTACACTGAAACTAAATACAACACTAGTCAGTGTCCAAAAGAATGTTGATTGGGTGATTTCTATACCTGCCATCTTACGTTCGAATTGCAAGTCCCTGTTAGGCTGTGTCTCTGGGTTCCTTAAAAAAAAACTTAAATATAAAATAATCATTTGTTGTTTGGCCTAAGCATTACCAAAATATCATGTTAATCTTTTATTTGCACTGAATTTTTTGTTTGCATCATAAAACCAAGGGCGTAAAACTGGGCTAATAATAAATGAAAATAGCAATTTAAAAATAATATTACAATTCATGACTCCCAGACTTTATTCAGCTTTTACCTAATAACAAAGAATTCAAAATAGCATTAGAATTGTTTTTTCCTAAGTCTTTTGACCAAACAAGCTGAGATGAGGATGAATAAATCTATCTTAGGGACTCTTCTATAGGTTGTCAGGTTGTTGCCTCCAGATCGGCTGGATAGGGATGGTGTGACATTCCCTAGAATGTCCCTGCCATCCAAAACCTCAGACATGTATAACTGTCCTTGATTATCCATTTATTTTAAGACAGGGAAGAGAAATGGCAGCTGTCCTTGAATATTTGAAAAGTTGTCAGGCCAAAGAGGGAGAAGAGTTATCCCATGTATTCCAGAGGACAGAACCAGGACCCCTCAAATCTAAAGAGAGGTAGTTGGACTCAACATGAGGGAAAGCACTGTAACAATTAGAGCAGTGTGAATTGTAAATACTGCCTTAGTGGAGGCGGGTCAGGGTGACCACTGCCTGCAATGTGGTTGAGGGGACAGAATTAGGTGGCTCCTAGGTCACCTCTGCTGCTAAGATTTTATGAGTCTATGATTACAAGGAATGAATCAGGTTTTCTCACTGGCTTTTTATCCTCCCTTTGGCCATTTCCTCTTCCTTATCTTCCTCTCCTTTTCCCATCAGAGTAAGACTTTCTGGCCAAGAGCCTCTTGGATTGTTTAGTTTCAGACCTAAGACTTGGGTAGCTATATGACACTCGCTGGCTCTACTTCAAGAGAAGTCCCAATTCCAAATGATTACCCTGAAGTTATTGCATAAATTTCTTTAGAAAGATAATTTCAATAAAAAGTCTCAGTTCATTTCCTGTTTCTGCCTAGTCTTTAATTTCTTCACCAAAAATAGAGAGGGAATAAGATGTAGCTAAAAGTTATAAGTAGGTAGCTAGTATTTCACAATTTTTTGCTTGCAGCCTTCTCTAAACTGATGTATTTCCCTCATTTATTAAAGTTATTTTCTCTTCCATATGCAAATTTTACTCTTAGAAACACAAAATGTTTTAGTTAGAGAATTTTACCCTTAATTTACATTTATAATATTTCCATGGTCTCTCTTCAATAAATCCCTTTTGTTTGTGGTAATTATGGACACCTTCAGAAGTATAAACTCAGTGGCAATTTTATGATATACAGAACCAACAGCACTATTAAGTTACTAGAACTGTTCCCTTTTGTAGTTTCTAAACTGCTGAAGTGTCATTGAAACTCTTTCAAATCACATGGGTTTAACATATGGAATTTTTTAAGTTATTGTTTTTCTAGTAATAATTATTACTTGAATCACCAAGAATACTTTCCATTTACAGAAGCAAATATCAAGTAGCAATCATTCATTAGCCCTCCAGTGTTGAATCATCAGTTATAAAGCATCAGAAGGACTATCTCCTCTCATTCAGGTATGTGTGTGTGTGTGTGTGTGTGTGTGTGTGTGTGTGTGTGTGTATACATATAGAAGATCTTTCTAAGGCTGAAGAATCTCTCAGATGGGTGCACCACTCTTCTATTCATGAATGCAAGTACACACACATACACACATATATTCATCGAACACTGAGCCTAATGTGTAAATAGCACTGCAGTCCACTGTTAGTCAGTATTTTAAATTCTGGGAACTTGGGAACTTCTCTCAGAGGATCCAACCTGTCCAATCAGAGACGTCATTGAGTTCCATGTTTTATGCAGTGACTATACAACACCTGGTTTTAGGCAGACCCTTGCCATCAGATTATGGATGAAGAGATCACTCAGCCCATCACGTTACCCAAGTATGAAGGCACCCTCTCTTTCCTTGGATACCTGGAGAGTGTATTGTCAACAGTCCTTGCAGTGATTTGGGCTCAAAGGCCAAGGGATTCTGTTGCAAAATTATCCCAACTAAGGTGTACATTTAACAAACACCTGAGACTTTTGGTAAATGGAACTTTTGGTCAATAGCCTATGGGGATTAGAGGTAGATGAGTCCACCTCAGCTTCCCAATATGCTCCTTAACAAGTGGTAGGCTAAGATGAAAGTCAGTCTTTAGCCAAAATCTGCCAAGTACTCAAACATTTTCTAGCAAGAAGGCACAAAAACAGTCAACCTGATCTGGTAAGTTTGGCAAAGTCTCACTCTTTGTCCTCAGACTTGCCAACAGGCACTTGGCAACAGCAAAGGTTCAGGAACAGGAAAGGTTCCCTCCAAGGTGGACGCCATGATGTTCTAACGGTGATAATGGCAACATTCTGATCATGTGCCAGTGCTCTGTGAAGTGTGGGACCCAGGACTAAATGAGCTCTACACTTGAGGGCTTCTCCAAAGGAACTGAGTGTCTGGGCTTGCCAGATTCCCGTAAGTTTTCATGCAAGGGTGGTTGGAATTGAGAGTCAACATATATGTTGAACATGACCCATTTCAGCAGTGAAAAATTATTTCTGACATTTCTTATGCTAATTAGAAAATCCTCATGTGCAGATTTCCATAGTAATATTTGAAGTGCCTGGTAATCATGGCTGGAGTGTGGATTCCTGATCAGGATCCTTCAAATGCTAACTAATTGCTGCCAGGATATAAATGAAAAATTAATTTCATTCCTACATCATACTGTTTATCCTGAAGTGTTTTTAAAGTAAAGTTTTACAAAGATAATATTCTAATATAATCAGGAACACTGTAGCCTTTCATCTATTTTCTTGACTACTAATTGAATAACATTGGCAGCATTATTGGAAATCTCAAGACTGTGTTTATATGAGGCAAAATGGTGAAGTCAAGTTTCTACTTTCTCTATCCTTCACCTTAAACTTGGTGTCCAAAACTAAATGACAAAAACAGCATCTCTTCTACTCTTCCTTCTCTGGGTATTTGCTACCACAATCTTCCCATCTGTCCAGACCAGGGACTTGGGATTTATCCTCATTGGAACCTTCTCAATCAAACAAACTTAACATATTCAGGTGGTCACTACGGTAAGTTGAATGGTGACCTCCAAAAAGACATGTCCATGTCCTAACCCCCAAACATATGAGCGTGGCCTTGAGATCATCCTGGATTATCTCAGCGGTCCCTAAATCCAATGACAAGTGTCCTTTTAAGGACAAGGCAGAGGAGATTTGTCATAGAAGGTAGAGAAGGAGGAAAAGGCCACGGGAAGACAAGGCAGAGATTGGAGTTATTCAGCCCTAAGCCAAGGAATGCCTAAAGTCACCAGAAGCTGAGAGGCAAGGAAGGATTCTTGCCTAAAGCCTTTGGAGGGAATGTAGTCTTGTCAACACCTTGATTTCAGACTTCTGGCCTCCAGATCTGTGAGAGAATAAGTTTCTGTTGTTTTAAGCCACCAAGTGTGTGGCGGCAGTCCCAGGAAACTAATACAGTCACCAGTCCTCTTGAGACTACCTTTTGGATATCTTTGAAACCATCCCTTTACCTCTCTCTCATGCCACCAACGTAATTCAAATAACCATTAATTTCTAAAAATATTTTGATTGATAGGAAAAGAGGTTACCAGGTAGTGGCAAAGACAACCTTCTAATCTGAATTTTATTGGGGCATGGTCTTACAAACCCTGTGCTTTGTACTCACTATCTGCCCAAACTGAGCACTTCTGGAAACAGGAAAATGACAACATACCTGATTGTCATCATTGATGAACTTCCTTAGCATGCCTGGCAGTCAGTTAAGCCACGCAGCAGAAACATACATAGCTTAACTTTACCTGAATTTGAGAAACTACAAACATTTCTCATCTAACCATGGAAGAAGGAAAACAGTTTGCTTCTTTTTTGCCGCATATGTCTGATACTGCTGCAGTGTGCTGGAAGACACAGACCTCTTATGAATCTAAGCATGTCTCCCTTCTCCTTGGACTGGAAAAGCTACAGCAAAAAAAGGACTCCAGTGCTCACTGGGATTAACCAGATTAAACCCTGAGCTGACTGATTGTAAGGAGACTTCAACAAAAGCTTCAGGGCAGGGACAGCAATGAGTCCAACCGTAATATCGATAAATAGTTGTTCAGTACCTGGAGAGCTGTTCTCCAAATTCTTCTGAGCTTTAAAGCCTGCAAAAACAAAAAAACAAAAAACAAAAAACAAAAAAAACCTCTCCTCTAAGATGGATGCCCATGGACAGGTGTTCCAGCAACTGTACCATTCTACTAAGTCTAGAGATCCTAGTCTCCTGGTACTAAATGTTTTTGATTCCCAAGAGCTATTTGGCTTCAGGAGGCTACCTACTCCCAGAGACAGAAATCTATTCTAGAGCGAATGTTGCAATATGTTTTCCCACTGGCTTAGTGCAGTCTCAATTGTCTTTATCTAAAATATAGGTATTTAACAAATATCATTTCAATGGGTTACTAATTACTGATTATAGGCAATGGTGCCAAGAATAAATTCTTTAAACCTTCTCCAAGCTTTAGGACACTTCTTCAGAATTTCTCTTGACAGCTGTTTACTCATTTTTAGATTCCAGCACTTCATCTTTTCTTTCTCGACATCTCCACCCAGACACTAGAATAATAAGACTAAAAACATCACAGTTTATCAAATTTGGAGGGAGGCGGTGAGAAAATCTGGGGGAACTTTCCACTTGAAGCCTCTTCTGTTAATGTCTCTCACAGCTTCTCATTACCCAAGAACAGAAATCACAGTGAAAATGCTTCTGTCATAACACATGCAAGAAATAACTAACTGGATTGCAAGGAGACAGTTTTTATTGTATTTATTTTGGGTTGGGTATAGAAATAGACCATCAAGGAGCATGTATATGTGCATAAACACAGATATACATTTTGGCAAAATAGAATTGTACCGTCATAGAACCAGAATCATTTCCTTGTCAGACTCATGGAATAATGCGTTTGTCATTCTGTATATGTTTGTGTTCAATAATTGTGTTTCAAATGCAACACTGAAATAGCTAAACTCATAAGTATGTTGGAGTCCCTTCTCAATTCAGCACTCACCTAGTTAGCTTTATGACTCTCACTCAAGCTCCATGATTACAATGAACATCTAGACCAATTAGGTGGACATAAAAGAGTAGGACACAACACATAAAGCACCTTCATTGAGTAGATGGCCATTACTCTCCATGATGGTCATCCAGTTTCAGTTGTTCTTGAAAAGTCCTTTTGTCAAAAGGAAAAGTCCAAAAGTTTTTATCTCCTGCATGCCTGCCACTTGTATGTCTGACATTCCTTTAACTACCATTCATGGGCCAGGCACTTTATATATTATCTCTTATCTCTAAAGCCACTCACAAATGTGCAGATTATGATCATCATTACCATTTTACAGATGAGAAAACAGACTCATAAAGGTTAAATGACTTGCCTACAGATTTACAAGTGATAAACAGACAACGAACGCAGATTAGAACTTCTGTCTAATTACCAATCTTCTGTCTCATTACCAAACCTTTTGTCTCAAAGACAAAGCCCTTCATGCCCACCATTATTGTTAAAATGCAAATGTAATCAGCACAAGATACTTAAGGCTCTGTGTAGCTCACACTAAGGATCTAATATGGAAAGCAATAGAATGTCTATACCTGACAAAGACAGGGTAGGAAGAGGTTCTCGAAGAGGAGGAATGGAGTCTGGGGGGCCTGGGAACACAGTGTGCCTTCTCATAATTCTGCCCAAGGAAGTTTTTGAGTTCTCAAAGCCCTTTCTTGCTTCATCTTGTTGACTGAGGAAAAAGCCCACTTTCATCCTAGGGCTTCAAAAGTAGCAAGCACATTTCAACTACCCAATTCATCATAAAAGTATTGTTAGGAAAATGCCAACACTATCAAAGATGAATTACATTAAAGAAAAAAAAGATGAATTACATTCTTCTGAAAGATTGAGTCACGCTCCCCTTTTCTTTCAGCTGATATGCTATTGCTTGGTTTTTCACAATTTTGGTATCTTTGCTTAGCTAGCTGTGTATTATAGAAGCAACATTCTCAGCCACTAGGTATCAAGTCAGTGTTCAGGCCTTTCTATCTGAGTTCAGATTTTCAGAGTTTGGAGGAAGACAGCCTAAAAGTAACTGAAATTATAAGAACCAAAGGGAAAAATGTGCCAAGTGAGGCTTTGTGGCTTATTCCCTAGCAAACCCAAGAGAAAGAGGTAAGGAGCAAGACTGCTCGCATGACAGTTTTTATTGTTGTTGTTCCTAAAGGTCAAAGTTTCTTCAGCTCTGGTTAAATTTTCAGCATCCCTGACTCTGCAATGTTACTCAGGCCCGTGTATCCCTACTGTTTTGAGACGGTCACTAAGAGAAAGGGCTGTCACAAAATTAGACACCAGAAGTAAATAAGTAAAAACATCTATGGGCAAGGTTATATTAAAATGCAATGAAGGGAGTTCCCTAGTGGTTAGGATTCTGGGCTTTCACTGCCATGGTCCAGGTTCAATCCCTGGTCGTGGAATTAAGATCCCACAAGCCATGCGGCGCGGCAAAAAAACAAACAAACAAAAGAAAAAAAAATGCAGTGAAGTCAAGAAATTTCTCCAGGGCCCTTATCTTTGTATTGAAGCAAAATAATTCCCCATACCATGGTTGTCTCACTTCATTCCTTTTCATGTTTGCAACTTTGGTGATGAAAGAAGAAAAGAAAAGGGGAGGGGAGGGGAGGGGAGGAGAAGGAAGGGAAGGGAAGGGAAGGGAAGGGAAGGGAAGGGAAGGGAAGGGAAAGGAAGAAAGGAAGGAAGGGAGAAAGGAAAGGAAGGAAGGATGGTAGGCAGGCAGACAGACATAAAATAAAGGATTTGTTATCAGTGCCCTCTTCTGGAAGCAGATGAGAGTAGCTCAGAATCCCAGAGCTGTGGCCTTCTCTTTCATTAGAAAGCAGTGATTCATGCCAGCAGACAGTGTCAGGCTTCCGTGTGTCAGATGTGATTTGGTGCTGGCATGATATAATGGAAAGGGCCCTGAACTTAAAAATCAGAAACTGGATTTAAATCCAGCCTTTGCTCCTAATCTTCTATGACCTGGAACAAATTATTTAAATCATTTGGTTCATTGTCTTGAGTATTACTAGCCACATATCTGGATTAGAATCACCAGAGTATATGGTTAAAGATGCAGAACACTGGGTCCACCCCATCATTGGGATTGAAGGGCAGGAAGAGATATGAATCTGAATTATAAATAATCTCTAAGGAAATTCTCAAGTAGTTCTGGCTTCAGTTATCTAATCTGTACAATGATTTTCTTAGATTAAGGGATCTGAAAGCCCCTTATAGCTCTAATACTTTATGATTTTTATAAAACAAAAGGAATGATTGCTGAACAGGTTAACAAATTGTGATATGTCCATACAATGGGTTACTACTCTGCAATAAAAAGGGATTATTGATACATGTGACGACATGGATGAATCTCAAAATAATTATGCTAAGTGAAAGAAACCAGACCAAAAGAAAAAAAAAAAAAGATGAGTTCACTTACATAAAATTCTAGAAATGCAAACTAATCTATAGTCATGGTAGTTGTCTAGGGATGGGGACAAAAAGGAGGGATTACCAAGAGGCACTATGAAACTTTTATGGTGAAAGATATGTTTATTATCTTGATTGAAGTGACAGTTTCCCAGGTAAATATGTAAGTCAAAATTTATGAAATTGTATACTTTAAGTCTGCAGTATATCAATTGCTTCAATAAAGTTGTTTTAAAAAGAAAAAAAGAGGGGCTTCCCTGGTGGCACAGTGGTTGAGAGTCTGCCTGCCAATGCAGGGGACATGGGTTCGAGCCCTGGTCTGGGAAGATCCCACATGCCGCGGAGCAACTAGGCCTGTGAGCCACAATTACTGAGCCTGTGCGTCTGGAGCCTGTGCTCCGCAACAAGTGAGGCCGCGACAGTGAGAGGCCCGCGCACCGCGATGAAGAGTGGCCCCCGCTCGCCACAACTAGAGAAAGCCCTCGCGCAGAAACGAAGACCCAACACAGCCATAAATAAATAAATAAATAAATAATAATAAATACATAAATAAAAAAGATAAATGTAAAAAAAAAAAAAGAAACAGACTAGGAGCTTGGGGGACAGAGAGCAGGGGGCATTCATTAAACACAGAGGGATCTACAGGCATCTGAAATTGCTCCACTTCAAAGGCCAGACAAGTCATCTGGAAGCTCTAAAAGCAAAGCCTGTGGCCTGTGCTGTGGCCTGCACAAGCTGGGTGCCAGAAGACTCTGCCTGCTGCCCAGCCCTTTGACCTCAGTCACCAAAGCCACCATGGATATTCCCCACGTGTCTCCTGGTCCTGTCTCAGAGTAGGTAGTGCCTGGACCTGCCCACACAGTTATGTCGCTGCATTGTCCATCACATTCAGCCCAGGCTGGCATCAGGGCTTTTGAGACTAGGACTCTAGGGAAAGCAGTGTCCACTGAAGATGACCTTGCTGGCACAAAGGAGTCTCAAACTGGAGTCATGTTGAGGACTTGCTCCAGGCTCTTCCAGAAGAAGGTTCCCAGCTCCCACTTTCACCTAGACTGACACCAATATTGTAGTCTGTGTCCACACAGTCCCTCCTCTTACCTTCCCAACTGGCTTCCCCCCACCCCTCCAACATGGGGATTCAAAAAAGCAAGCGGCCTCATTCTGAGTGGAGCATGTACACTGGCACAGGGACTGCAGGGAACTGCCTACATCTTGGGCTCTGAGCTCTGCTTTCTGCAGGCTTAAAAGAACTTTACTGGAAGCTCTGGCAGAAAGTTAAATTGAATAAAGATCAAAGTTGATAAAATTCCTGGTAAACCCACAGATGGTCCACTTTAAAGGCAATAGTCCCTTTCACTTCTGATTAAAATGGAAATTGTCTATAAAGAACCCCTTGGAACAAAGTTGAACGATGGGACTAGATTAAGAGAGCAGTTCATTACCCTTAAGTGAAAAATGCACAAAGCCATCATTCAGAGGCAGTAATGGCGTAGTGATGGCAAAGGGATAATTAAAGGGACAACCTAAATTTAGCTGAACAACTTTGGAGATCCTTCAGGGCACTGAAAATGGAACAGAGGCTCCCCCAAACTCATACTATCCTCAGACTACCTAGATGATCAGATTAGTGTCACATTTTAGATGTCAGTCCAACTACCTTTGACTATCACAGTACAAATATTAGAAACAAGTTCTGCTCATGACCTCTAGTCTGGTTTTTCTGTTTTTGAAGAAGGCATTTACTTCTGTTTCCTCAGCTCCTAATATTTACCTGGAACAGCAGGTGCATGTTTTTTACCTGACCCACCCATTGTGGGGAGGGCTGTATTTGCATAATCACCCTTCTTCCCCCTCCCCACATTACCACCACACCCCATTTGCGAAATCCAGAAACAATCAACTTGGTGGAATCTTATCACCTGTCCTAAAGAATAGAAATTCACTGCTATTTATACAGAAATCGGTAGCAACATTAAATTACACTCTGTCTTCAGAGCATCTGAAAGTTGAATCTTTTAGTAGTAAACACTTTAGAAGACAGAAAGAAAGTCTCAGTTGAGAATCTTTTCACAAACTAATTCAAGAGGTGTTATTAAAAACAAGTGGAAAGGAATGTTATACTGGTCATAGCTGTGGCTACCTGCTACTAAAAGTAGGAATGTGGCAGAAAGAAAATTCTTGTGGAAAAGTTAGGATTACTATTACCGTTAGAGATGTGGGTATGATGCACGAGTCTGGTAGTAATCACCCACTTGTCTTTAACCAGCATAAAACCCGAGGGAGCGTTGATGTGGCACTCCTTAGGGCTCATCACATACATCTGGAGACCCAGCAAAAAAAGGCATTTCCTATCTGGGTGCATGCTGGTGCTGTGTCTGTGAGGAAGCTTCTTCATTACTTAGGAATACAGTGAGTGATTTAAATTTACTCCAGTGCTTGGAAACAAGCAATTTACGATCAACCCCCATGCAGGACTTTTTTTTGTTTTAATCACTGTAAAATTAAGGCCTTTTACTATTGGTCTGGGGGTCTCTAACCCAGGAAAAGGTGGTGAAGGAGAATCAGCTTCTAGCGTGATCCTCAGAAACTCAACTCAGGAAGAGGTCTGCAGTTCCGGTTAGAAACAGACCCTCAGGGTGAGAAACCTGGCTAGACCCAGGCACCACCGGCACATTGTAGGAGTGTGCTGCTCTCATGTGGACGAAATACTTCTCTTTGTGGCTCTGCTCCTCAGACCCTGTGGGTCACAGGGTTCAGGATTAGTTGCAGTGGTGAATATTCTAGGGTCTGTTGGAACCAGGAACAAATACTGCTTTAATGCTCACACCACACAAGACTAGCTTTGCCATGTAACCCTGGACCTGGTGGCATTCGGCAGGCATCTTTCATTCCTCCCTTCATGGAATATAAGTTTGTTGAGTGCTGGACCATGATAGGCTATCGGGATGATGAAATGCCTGAGAAGCAGTCCTTACTCCACAAGCAGATAAGATAACTTTCAAACATCTATGAATGCAACCTGATAAAGCTACAAAAAGAAGGGGGAACAAAGTTCTGTGAGCACTTGAGAACAGGGAGTGCTTTATTCTTCCTGAGAAGGGTCAAAGAAAACCTCAGGAAGAGGGAGGCTTTGGACCTTGTCTTGAAACATAGGAGGATGTCGCCATGTGGGGGAATAGGAGAAAAGCACCATGAGGAAAGGGAACAACATAAACCAAGACAGAAACCTCGCTCCTCTCCGGGAACATCTAATAACACGTGTGGCTGCAATGAGAGTGACTCAGTAAAGGGCGAAGGCAAGATAAGAAACTGTGAAAGGAGGTTATGGGCAAAATAGGAATGGTCTTACAAATGACCTGGGCTTTAACTTTTAGACAATGGAGAGCTGTTGAAGTCTTTTAGAGCAGATAAGATGTGATCAAATTTGTATTTTTAAATAGGCACTCTGGTCTTGTTTATGGTTTCCTTTGCTGTATAAAAGCTTTTAAGTTTAATTAGGTCCCATTTGTTTATTTTTATTTTTATTTCCATTACTCTAGGAGGTGGGTCAAAAAAGATTTATGTCAATGAGTGTTCTGCCTATGTTTTCCTCTAAGAGTTTTCTAGTGTCTGGCCTTACATTTAGGTCTTTAATTCATTTGGAGTTTATTTTTGTGTATGGTGTTAGGGAGTGTTCTAATTTCATTCTGTTACATGTAGCTGTCCAGTTTTCCCAGCACCACTTATTGAAGAGGCTGTCTTTTCTCCATTATATGTTCTTGCCTCCTTTGTCAAAGATAAGGTGACCATATGTGTGTGGGTTTATCTCTGAGCTTTCTATCCTGTTCCATTGATCTATATTTCTGTTTTTGTGCCAGTACCATACTGTCTTGATTACTGTAGCTCTGTAGTATAGTCTGAAGTCAGGGAGTCTGATTCCTCCAGCTCTGTTTTTCTTTCTCAAGATCGTTTAAGCTATTTGGGCTCTTTTGTGTTTACATAGCAATTGTAAAATATTTTGTTCTAGTTCTGTGAAAAATGCCATTGGTAATTTGATAGGGATTGCATTGAATCTGTAGATTGCTTTGGGTAGTATAGTCATTTTCACAATATTGATTCTTCCAATCCAAGAATATGGTATATCTCTCCATCATGTTTGTGTTATCTTTGATTTCTTTCATCAGTATCTTATAGTTAAGCTTTTGCACAGTAAAGGAAACCATAAACAAGACAAAAAGACAACCCTCAGAATGGGAGAAAATATTTGCAAACGAAGCAACTGACAAAGGATTAATCTCCAAAATATACAAGTAGCTCATGCAGCTCAATATCAAAAAAACAAACAACCCAATCAAAAAATGGGCCAAAGACCTAAATAGACATTTCTCCAGAGAAGACATACAGATGGCCAAGAGGCACATGAAAAGATGCTCAACATCACTAATTATTAGAGAAATGCAAATCAAAACTACAATGAGGTATCACCTCACACCAGTCAGAATGCCCATCATCAAAAAATCTACAAACAATAAATGTCGGAGAGGGTGTGGAGAAAAGGGAACCCTCCTGCGCTGTTGGTGGGAATGTAAATTGATACAGCCACCATGGAGAACAGTATGGAGGTTCCTTAAAAAACTAAAAATAGAACTACCATATGATCCAGCAAGCCCACTACTGGGCATATACCCAGAGAAGACCATAATTCAAAAAGACACATGCACCCCAATGTTCATAGCAACACTATTTACAATAGCCAGGCATGAAAGCAACCTAAATGTCCATCAACAGAGGAATGGATAAAGAAAATGTGGTACATATATGTGATGGAATATTACTCAGCCATACGAAGGAACGAAATTGGGTCATTTGTAGAGATGTGGATGGACCTAGAGAGTGTCATACAGAGTGAAGTAAGTCAGAAAGAGAAAAACAAATATTGTATATTAATGCATATATGTGGAATCTAGAAAAATGGTATAGATCATCTTATTTGCAAAGCAGAAATAGAGACACAGACGTAGAGAACAAATGTATGGATACCAAGGGGAAAGGAGGGGGGAGGAATTGAGAGATTGGGATTGAGACACATGTACGCTATTGATACTATGCATAAAATACATAACTAATGAGAACATACTATATAGCACAGAGAACTCTATTTAACGCACTGTGGTGACCTAAATGGGAAGGAAATACAAAAAAGAGGGGATATATGTACATGTATAGCTCATTCATTTTGCTGTACAGTAGAAACTAACACAACATTGTAAAGCAACTATACTCCAATAAAAATTAATTTTAAAATATTAAAAAAAAAAATAGGCACTCTGGCAGCATTGTGGAGGATGAATTTGGGGGTTGATGCAGAACTTGGAGAAAAGGAAAGCAAAGGCTTCTATAGTATTTTCCAGGTGCAAAAGGAGGAGGTCTGGGCCAAGCAGTGAAGAAAGGGCAGGTATTTAAACAATCTTTCTGTTAGACAAGTGATAGAGTTGGAGATTTATTGGAAGTGGAGGTTGAAAGAAAGTGATGTAGAATGATTCCCAGGTTTCTAGTTTGTCTATCCCAGAGGAATGTTCCTGCCATTAAGCATGGGAGGGACTATTGAGGGCGGATGCAATGAGGCAGGGGTGTTGAGTTGTTTGCTTTTGGTCCTGTTGGGCTTCAGCTGGGGATGCACAGTAGAGGGTTGCAAATGAAGATCTGGATCTTAGGTATTTATGACATCTGGAAACTGAGGCTATGAGATGTTATTGATACTATGATCAATAGATACTATGTCTAAGGATTCCAAGTAGGTGGTGATGTTTTAGTCATCTTGCATTCCTGCCTTTTATCATGATACCTGAAGTGAATAAGTGTCATTTTATTATCCCGAAGCCAGAGAAGAGAGAGAAGGGCAGAACCTGGAAAACATCAGATTCTAAGGACAAACAGAATGAGACTGAACCAACAAGAGCTGAGGGAGAGCAATGGGATTGGTATTGCAAAAGCCAAGGAAGAAGAATTCCAGGAAAGACAAAGGGATGGAAACGTTAAATGCCTAGAGCCCAGGGAGGAAGAGAATTTGTCAGTTGAGGGTCACTTTTACCTTCAGTAGGGAGATGAATATGAACACTAGTTTGGAAATGAGTGAGGGGAGAATGAGAGACAAAGCACTGGGAGAGGAAAATTCAGACTACACTTCTAGTGAATTTAGACTTAGATAGGAGGCTCAAAGGATTGGAGATTGAGGGAAGGTTTTTTGGGTTGGGTGGATGGTTGGTTTTAAAGGATGAAGTAGACTAGAGTGTGTTTATGGACAAAAGGAAAGGCCCTGGTGGACAAAGAGAGGCCAGAGATAAAAGTCAGTGGACTACAGGAGGATGAGCTAAAGGAGAAGAGGTGGTGGAGTGACTTTTGAAGGAATATTCACATCTAATCCTCCAAAATAGGAGGGAAGGAATAAGCACAAACAAGGAAGCACTCCTTAAAAATCAGCTTCTAGGATTATAATTATTTCTTGATTACACATCATAAATTTCTGCAGAAATGCCTAATTAGCAACATCTTCCATAGCACTTGTTCTAATTGATGTTGAAAAGCCAGAAGTTTGGGTTTCAGTTCTACCTGGCATGGGCCAAACAGAGGTTTTTACTTGAAGCTCTTATTTTCAGGTTTTTATTTTGGTCTATTTCAACCTTGAGTTAACAACTAAAAATACTGTATCAGACAAAAGGGACATAAAAAGAAAAGGCATTCCATTTCACCATTATCTCAGCCTTCCCGGAAACGCTACCTCTCAATAGCTGCAATAAATGGCACTATAGCCCCGAACCGAAACCCATCACCTCCCGGTTATGCTGGACCGTTTAGGGACCATTGACATTCCCCACAACAATGGAGTTCAAAACTGTACAACTGGCATCACAGACAGTAAAAAAATAAATTGCTATCTATTCCTCCTTTCACATCACCGTCCTCTTCCTGAATGGGATCCTCGTAGAAAAACAAGAATTCTCGTCTTTGGTCTTTCACAGTTTCAGTTTTATGATCCAGTCTGCTCAATGAGGGTTTACTTCAGCCACAATTTTAAATGGCTAAGAAGCTTAGGATTTTTCCCTGTCATTAAATTTCTTTCTCTAATTTTATAATAATTCTTCTTCTTCCTTCTCTCCATGTACTAACCTTATCCTGAAAAGAAATCCAGATCTGAGGTTCTGCGTAACCGAAGCTTTGGTTTGGCTATTATCTAGATGAGGAAGAAATAAAAAGAATTTTTTGTACTAAACCACCTTCCCTCCTAATTCTATGAGGGCCTGATGAATGTTGCACATATGCTCCCCCGACTCTCCCCACAAATGTACCTTACAAAGTTCTGCAATTGGCAAGTGACGAATTGCACAAATGCCATGTGCCTTTGACGGAAAGAGTTTAAGTCCAGTTCTTAACACAAAACATGTACTTTAGTCTCTGTTGTTCTCAATGGATGTGTTCCACAGCTTTATGGCTACAGTACACTAAGGACTGTGGCGCCCTGCGTCAGGATTCCTCTGCTATCAACCCCTCCATATCCACCCCTGCACTCCATTTATGTCCTGCGTCCACAAGTCTGCCTGGATTCATCTTCGTTTCTTGTTAAGGTTCTATTCCAAATTCTTTATCTTCCCCCTTCTAGGTAAAAGATAGTTTGGTATAAGCCAGAGTATTTTAGATAGAAAATATTGCCAAAAGAAATCTCAAAATTGGGTCTCCCCCTAATCTTTGTAGGTCATGTATTGTGACAAGATTATTGACTAACGACACAGGAGATGTCGCCCTCTAATGGAGAAAATGTTTTCAGGCACTGAACTGTTTCAAATGTACCATCCTTGAGGTTGTTCAACTTTTTGCTCTGACTCCATTTTACCAATCACCCTCTTAAAAAAAAATTCACTTCAAACTCAATTCTAACTCTTTATCTTTCCTTACAAACCAGTTCCTCATTTTATTTCTAACAAAGCTTTTTCTTTATATAATTAATATATGTTAATTGCTTGATATTCAGAAAACACAGACAGATCAAAGACAATAAAAATCCCATGAGTCAGAAATAACTCCTGTTAACATTTCAGTCTTTTTCTCTACACCCACATTAATAAACACATATACCATTTTGGATTGCTTTTTAAAATGGGATTTATATATATTTTTCTTTCCATTTGACAATAGATCATAAATGTCTTTCATATCATTTAATACTCTTTTTTCTTTAATAAAAAATTTCTAATTTCTAAATATAAATTCTCACTGCAAAAAATGAAACAGTCCAAAGATGCATACACACACACACACACACACACACACACACACACACACACACACAAACACATATATGCTACCCACCTGAGGTAGCCAAAGTTAACATCCTGATTTGTAACCATTCAGAGCCTTCTCCACTCTTATACAAACTTTCATACACACAGAGATTATTGTCTGTTTTCACAAAATGGGGTCTTTCTCTACACATTATGAAAGCAACTTTTTTCACACAATATATCATGGACACTCCTCTAGGTCAATAAGTCAAGATCGAATTCATTACTTAAAGAGCTGCATTAGTAATACATAGCATGGATGTACCATAGTTAATCAATCATTGTCTTATTGACAGACTTTCAATTATTTACAGATTTTTGCCTTATGTCCATGCTTTACTTTCTGTAATATAGATTCTCATAAATAATAATGTTAGTCAAAGGGTTACACGTTTCTAATCTTTAAGCACGTTAGAAGTTTTGGTCAAATTCCTTTGCAAAGATATCCTAACAATTCTCACTCTCATCAGTAGTGAAGGAAAGTGCCTGTTCTTGCCAGCACTGAACATTACGTCTCCCTCTCATTTTTTCCACTCTACTTTCATTTGCATTTCGCTGACTACTGGTGCAGTTTTGCATTTTTCATATGTGAATATTCCTCTAAAATACATGTTTAAAGGCTTTGGGTTCATATTAACATACTTGTTTATTTAATCAGTCTCCTACTATCAAACGCAAGAGTTATACCCAGTTTTTTCAAGTTATTAGAGACGTTGCAATTAAGATCCAGCTACGTTATTTTGTGCGTCTATTTCCTGAGACTAAATTCCTAGAACTAGAATTCTTGTGTTCATGAGCATTAGTAAGCAGAGTGATCAAGAGTGTGTGTTCTGGTGTCAGACTGTTTGGATGGAATTTATCAGTTTATGACTTGAGGCAAGTAGTGCAATCTTTCCTTGCCTTGGTTTCTTTGCAGCAAAATGGAGGTAATGATAATATATAACACAGGATTGTTGAGAAACTAAACTTTTTAGTACAGATAAAGCTCTTGGAATAGTCTGTGCAATATAGTAGGTGCTGAATAAGCATCTGCTACTATTATGAACATCTTTAAGGCTTTCAATGCATATGTAACAGGTTATTAAAAGTTTGACCCTGACACTTGCAAACAGTAGACTCCAGAACCCTAGCTCTTACCCACCATGTTACTAGCACCCACGAACACAACTTTTCCAGTTCTAGGCACTCAGTCTGAGAAAATACACAGACCCACACAAACTAAAAGTACATGGATCTGAACCGCAATGATGTTCTACACCAAAGTTACACGCCTGAACAAAATTTCAAAGGATGAAAATAAAGTCAATTCCTCCTCCCTTGGTTCACTCAGGCAGAAAGGGCTGAAAGTTTGGAAGGGGAAGTGGATTTATGATGAAAGAATCTTCAGCTGAGCTGTGATGTGAGGCCCCATCATGGGGATGGGGGTGGGAGGAGCATGGTGACCCTTACCTCAAGCTTAATAGCCTCTTCCTCCACTATGGTCCATCCTCTGAGAGGCCAGAAGATGCAACTAGCAAGTAAAAAGAAGGGAAGAGAGGAATGCTAAGGTGATCAAAACCATTGTCCAAAAGGTAGGTGGCCCATCTGCCATAGGCCTTAGCTGGGAGAGGGGAGGAAAAGTCTGACCTCTGACTGAAGACTGAAGTTTGATTAATAGCTCATACTGTATAGTTTTCATTCCTGAATTGAGCCAATGTTTGTGACTTTGATCATAGGCCAATCTATTCCATATGAGTACGTGGAAAAGTCAGGGGGTCGGCCAAGTTTTTAGACAGTGACAGGGGCAGGATTCCACCACTGAATAAATTTTCAGGGGGTGACAGGAGACGCAAATAAAGAACTCATCATGCTTGTTCAATGTAAAAGTTGCACATAATAAAACATTGCCTTCCAGAAAACTTGTCTCCATTTACACTCCAATGAGCAGTGTATGAGAGTCCATTTTCCCCTCACCAAGAAACCTTGTGATCTGTAATTTGTTTTCCCAAACAGACTTTAATTGTGTGAAAATAACGAACTGAGTGGTTGATGCAGATTTATTGCTTGGCAAGTACATTTCTAATGGTAAATACAGAAATGGGCATTTTAGCTTATCAGCCAGTCTCTTATGACATGAGTTAACATGAATCAGGCCCGTAAAATGAAATCCCTTTTGGAATTGACAGCTCGTGTTCCCACACACCCATCTGAGGACCAGACTTGGGTCTCTGGTGGCTCAGCAGCACCAGAGGCCAGGGGAAGCCAGCTGGCTGCCAGGGCTGCTCTCTTTAGCACCATTTAAATGGCAACAAGCAGAACAGCAGGCTTTGAGGAGTGAGGACATGAAATGGCCTCCGGGGACCAAGAAACTGGATGCTCACAGACTAAGAGATCCGGTGTCTAATTGCGAAGCAGCTAATCCTAGAGCATCTAATTGAGAGGGAGCATTGGAACAAGAAGCGGAAATAACCTTGACTCCGTTCAACACAGAGTGAGACCTGGGTCTCGCAATGAACAGCTCCTGCTGACGAAAATAGCAGGTCTGTGGGGCTGTGTAAAGGTGCTGGCAATGGGGCGTGTGCACATTACCGCGACAGGCAAACACAACATCAGGAAAACACTTAATCTTCCTGTTTATCCCCAGAAGGACTCACAACCAGAGTGAGAGGGAGAGCTGCATTCTTCTTCATTTCAAAACAAGCCACCACTAATGCTGTGCTCTCCCGGTTTATAGACCAAGTACCTGCTTGTGCTAAAACTGCCACATATTATAAACCTCACCAAGGAAGTGAATCCATCATGTTCCTGCTCCCATAAGAATAGTTTTTCCCTGGAGTACATAACCGATTACTGCATATTTTGTAGAAATCAAGGGCAGACTCTATCTTCCACCACAGAACAAATCAGTTTTGTAGAAACAATGAACAAATCATGACATTTTGTTTTTCTTTAGCTTTAAGGCTTTTATTTCATTATGGTTATTGTTTTGTTCTTTTTCTTTGTTTTAAAGCAGCAATTCCTCTGGCATCACTACCCTTGGATTTGAGCCAGAGCTAAGGAAGGGATGTCATTCTCACCTCGGTCTTTGGGTGCAGAGTCAAGGGTAGCATCAAGGCCAGCTCTGGACCACAATGAGACGTAGCTTGAGGGACTTGAAAATTGCTTTTATTTATCTGGGACATTTTCCTGACCCTCTCCCCCCTCTTTCATACAGGTTCCTGACTTCATTCCTCTTAACGGAGGAAAAGTCTCTGCTATATCACTAACACTAGACTTGTTGCTCTGTGAGTTCAGGGATTTATTATTCACCACTGTATCCCCATGCCCAACACAGGCCTTGGCACACAGAGAACCATGAATGAATACTGGGTGAAAGAATCTAGATGTGAATGAAAGAATGAGCTGAGTATATTTAAAGAGGACTGAAAAAAAAAAGAATCCAAAGATTGATTCTAATGCTAGACTTCGAAGAAATTGATAACTTGTGGAATGCCTTCTGTGTATCAGTGATAGGCAAGGCACTTCAAATCTCACTTAATTCCCACACCCCTCAAATCATAACACAGGCTCAGCAGTTCCTGTGTATATCCGGGCTTGCCTCTACCAGCACAAGCTGCTGCTAGAAATTGAGTTATTTTCATAAGAAGTTTAGAAACACAAAGTAGTGATGACTTTAAGAAAAAAAGATCTCAATGGTTTCTTGAATCAACCTTTTCCTTGCATTATATCTTATCAATATGCACAGCCAGATCGATTGATTCATCCATTTATCTGTTTATCTATCTATTTACTAAAGGTAAGTTGTGTAGGGAAGATGGGAGGAGTCAAAAGCCATGTTTTATCAGGGAAAGCTTTTACACTCTTAAAGATTATTTTAAACATATATAGGGGCTCACTACATCTGTGTCTGGCTTTAAATTTATTCAGAATGATTAGAGTTGGTTAGAATCAGGAAAACAGTGCAATACAACTAGGAAACTGACACTGTGCGATTTAATCTCTGAGGAGGCATAAGTACCCCCAAGTTTCTGCATTGCTTTAGGGGCACCACCAGGAATGTCACACAAAACTGACATCACCTGAAGAACGGGCTTAAGTCAAGGTGATCCAATTGTGTTGATGTATCCCTAAAACCACACAGCCTTAATGATCACTTTCTCTTAAAGATAGAGTTTGGGGAGAAGGGATTACCTTAGCTTTCTGGTTGGTTAAATTGTGGGTAAACAAGAGTTAGTAGTGCTTTACGTCAAGGAAGAAATAGTGCCTGATGCATTTGAAGGCCCTGTTGGCCTGGTGCGGCTATTTTGCAGGCTAAATTTTGTCAGCTGGACATCTTGAGATCATTTCCAATTTTCCAACCTCTAGAAAGATATATTTACATTCAAGAAAAGTAGTTTTTCTTCTAATAGCCTTTTTGTTTTGCATCCAGGATGCAACAATGTTCAGCAGGGCTGACCATTACAGTCTCAAATAGAGAACTCCACACGTGCATGGCTGAGTGGCCAGGTCAGGCCTGCAATTGTAGCTGGATCTTCATTTGAGATAAGCCATTATCTTTCACTTTATTTGTATTTATTTATTTTTTAACATCTTTATTGGAGTATAAGTGCTTTACAATGGTGTGTTAGTTTCTGCTTTATAACAAAGTGAATCAGCTATACATATACATATATCCCCATATCTCCTCCCTCTTGCGTCTCCCTCCCATCATCCCTATCCCACCCCTCTAGGTAGTCACAAAGCACTGAGCTGATCTCCCTGTGCCATGTGGCTGCTTCCCACTAACTATCTATTTTACATTTGGTAGTGTATATATGTCAATGCCACTCTCTCACTTCGTCCCAGTTTACCCTTCCCCCTCCCCATGTCCTCAAGTCCATTCTCTACGTCTGCATCTTTATTCCTGTCCTGCCCCTAGGTTCTTCAGAACCATTTTTTTTTTCAGATTCCATATATATGTGTTAGCATATGGTATTTGTTTTTCTCTTTCTGACTTATTTCACTCTGTATGACAGACTCTAGGTCCATCCACCTCACTACAAATAACTCAATTTCATTTCTTTTTATGGCTGAGTAATATTCCATTGTATATATGTGCCACATCTTCTTTATCCATTCATCTGTTGATGGACATTTAGGTTGCCTCCATGTCCTGGCTGTCGTAAATAGAGCTGCAATGAACATTGTGGTACGTGACTCTTTTTGAATTATATTTTTCTCAGGGTATATGCCCAGTAGTGGGATTGCTGGGTTGTATGGTAGTTCTATTTTTAGTGTTTTAAGGAACCTCATACTGTTATCCATAGTGGCTGTATCAATTTACATTCTTTCACTTTTATGATTCTAGGCTGAAGCACAGCTGGCCTTGCTTATTTCAGCTCAAGAATGAGACCTAAATGGACATAAAAACTCTTTTTGAATATTTGTTTTCAAGGGAATTACTCAAAACCTGCCTACTATATGCAGTCTATGAGTAATTAGCTAGCCATTTTTTTTTTTTTTTTTTTAAATAAATTTATTTATTTATTTATTTATTTTTGGCTGCGTTGGGTCTTCGTTGCTGCGCACGGGCTTTCTCTTGTTGAGGTGAGTGGGGGCTACTCTTCGTTGTGGTGCGCGGGCTTCTCATTGTTGTGGCTTCTCTTGTTGCGGAGCACGGGCTCTAGGTGCGCAGGCTTCAGTAGTTGTGGCACGTGGGCTCAGTAGTTGTGGCTCGCGGGCTCTAGAGCTCAGGCTCAGTAGTTGTGGCGCACGGGCTTAATTGCTCTGCGGCATGTGGGATCTTCCCAGGCCAGGGCTCGAACCTGTGTCCCTTGCATTGGCAGGCAGATTCTTAACCACTGCGCCACCAGGGAAGCCCAGCTAGCCATTTTAATAATGTCAAAAACTCACGGTCAAGTGAATTTTAGATAATCCCAAAGTAATTGTTTAAACACAAAGTAATGTCCAAGAAATAATTATATATCCACTCAGGTATTACTGAGGTCACTAGAAAGAAAAATGCAGCAAATATTTTGGTGCATTTTTTGACTGTAACCATTTAAAAGCAACTTTACTTCCATTGGCAGGAGAATTACAGATTTCTATGCTATAAACAGCAACAGATTGGGGCATAAATCAAAACTTTTAATGATTTTCTCTTTTGTAGAGGAAGGGAGTTTTCAGAAACCCATAGGCATTTTCTTGGTGGGCTAAGGGGTCTTTCTTTATGCAGATGGGATTTCTAGCTTTAAATTTATGGGAAGCTTCTATTTTCTAAATCTTGCCTGACAATCAGTGTTTCACTCGTTCTGGACCCAACATAGCTTCTCATAAAATATTTTGCTTCTAAGTGAGTTGTGAAAATGGGACTCACAAAATGATGATAGAAATATTGCTTTTAAAACTCCTCCAGAAGCCTTCAGGGTAACAAAATAGAATGTATGAGAAAAAAAAAAAAAAGCCTAGTTCGTGTTACAAAGGTGTAAAAGAAATGGGAGGTGGCTGCTTCTTACTGGATGCAGCCCAAAAAACTCATTAAAGACCAAAATTTACTTGTATAATCTCCTTCGTTAAAATAATATTAAGATAGTACTGAGATAATTCCAGTAGAAATTATAAGACACAACTAACATTAATTCCAGAATACTAAAAACTGTTAAGAGGGAAATCAAAGAACATTTTTCTTATGAAATTTTAATCAAGAAAGAGTGACAAGAAGACATCCCAGATATGCAAACCCTTGGAAAATAGATTCCTCATGCACTATTTCTGAAATAATTATTAAGGATGTACTTTAGCAAAACACAAAAGCAAAGCCAATTAAGGAGGAAACCTGAGATCTAACAGAGAAACCAGCCAAGCAGTACACAACAAAGAAAGCCCACAGTGACAGATGTGGAACAAACCCATAAAGGGACTACACTGCACCATCCAACTGATGATATGGTCAAGGGGCCATGTTCTAGTGACATGACAAACGAAGCCTATTTTCTTCTAACAATAAGAATAAGAAACGGCAAATAGAACCTGTAAAAAAAACAAAATATTTACATGAAAGTTGTGGTCTAGATGCAATTAAACCAGACATGGTGTTATTTTGAACACATTAGAGAAGAGAATCCATGTGACCTTGATGATGGGAGAATTCCCCTTTCAAGACTTGAGGTTAGTCATAGAGAATTCCCTACTGACCATACATTGCTCAGTCCTGTGGTAAATACTCTCTATGTAATTATACCACAATTGCTTTTCGTTACAGTTGTAGGACAGAATGTAAATTACTAACCTTGAGGACATAAAAATAAGGGTTTAACCAGCCAAAATTGGGAAATTTATAGGAAGGAGAGATATAGGAACATATAGGGAGATAATTTCTTTGTCTTACCTAATAAGTCAAGAGATACGAAGTAGAGATTTAAGTATACTATTTAGTTACAAAGGCAAGAAGTACAGAGGAACCTCCCACTAATAAACATTCCCACTTGACATGACATGAAATCTGTCATTTACTTCAGGTTCATATTGTTCTAGGGAAAAAAGCATTCTATCCCCTCTTTAGAACATAATTCTCTCTCTAGGTCAGGACTCTTCTGATTCCAAGAGGCTCCTCCTGATTATACAGACAGCTCAAATTTAGAAAGCACTGTTGATCTCTTACTTCCTGTGTCAAGGGCAAGTACTGGGACAAAGAACAGAGGGTACACAAACAACAATCATATTCTCTCACTATCAAAATCCTGCTATTTGGCTGGTAAATCCACCCCTCCCCAAGCATTCTGTGGTCCAACTCCAAGCCATCCTTCCAAGGCCATTTTGGCCAGTGCCTGGTACTCCCAATTACAGAAGATGGTCTGACATACAGTAATGGAAAAATCATGGATTTATGTGATCACACTGGGTTCACACCTTGCCTCTGTCTTACTTCTCTGAAACTTCAGGCAAGTTACTTAATCTATCCCCACTTTAGCTTCCCCATCTGTACAATAGAGGCATTGGTATCCAGCTCACAAGTCTGTATTGATGATCAAATGAAATAACATACAAGGCATTTAGTAAAGTGCTTGGCACATAGTAGGTGTCTGGAAATGTTATGATTTAGCTTCCTTCCCTTCACAGATGAAATTTGTTGTGTTGAATATTAAGTGTTCTTAATATATTGTTCTTTTTTCCCTCCATTTCAACACATGTGGTCATTAGGAGAACTTTTAAGAAATGTTCTTTCGCTTCTCAATTTCTACAGTTCTCTGACCAGACGCTAATTAAACAAGTAGAACCATGCTAGTTAAGCATCGCCTGGGCTAGACCAGAAGTGGATTGTTGCTGCCACCTGGTGGTCACAAGGGGAATTTGAGGCAGCATTTCATAGAAGCTTGTTTGCTAAGGTCCAAGTGGCCAAGGGCCGCCCTGCCCCTCACCCCTACTCTTATTAGAGCTTGGTGAAGACAAAAAGCCTCTGTTTATTTTCCAAACATAGTGTCTGAAGAGGGAGATACTTACTAGTTTGTTTCCATCATTTGGATTAGAAATTAAGGTCAAGACTGACCATGGGCAAATATGTAAAGCTGGCAAAGACTGACTTTGAGAATCTGAGATTCTTTCCTATTCCTCTTCCCCACACCTTCTTTGGTTTCCCTTGTCCTTATGCCATATACCCTATTGTTCTTCCTCATATCAAAATCTGTTCAGAAAAAATAATTCTGATAAGATAATTCACTCTGGGGTATAAGTGACTAACAAGGTTTAATGTGACGTCTCCCCCTAGAATGTTTGCATTTTTAGTTACTCTGTTTTTTAATAGAGGAGTTATATATGTACATGGTACAAATTACAGAAGATCCTCCCCTCCGCCAAACCACCGTGTTCCATTCTACAGAAGCACCTCTTTACCTGTACTCTTCCAGAGATCTTCTGCCCATATATAAATATACAAATATTACTTCTTATTTTTAAAAGGCAAATGCTATACAGGCTATTCTGCATCTTGCTCTTTTCACCTAATGTATCTTGGAGATTATGTCATGGTGTTTGCACTTTCACAGGAATTATAACCGTCTTCCTCGGGCGAAAAGAATAAAGCTCTCTTCCTACAGGTTGAGGGATTGTCAGGCCAGGTTAGAAGAGGTTTGAGGGGGTGGGCCTCCAACATTAGCGAGGATATGAATCACCTGGGTAGCTTGTAGGGTGTCTGATTCGGTAGGTCTGGGGTGGGGCTGGGAATGACATGTTTAAGGAGGAACGTGGCTGATCCTAATGCAGGCTCTGTAACCTCACTCTGAGAGTCACTGCTTAAAAGTAGAAGTTCTCGGGCTTCCCTGGTGGCGCAGTGGTTGAGAATCTGCCTGCCAATGCAGGGGACACGGGTTCGAGCCCTGGTCTGGGAGGATCCCACATGCCACGGAGCAACTAGCCCCGTGAGCCACAACTACTGAGCCTGCGCGTCTGGAGCCTGTGCTCCACAACAAGCGAGGCCACGACAGTGAGAGGCCCGCGCACCGCGATGAGGAGTGGCCCCTGCTTGCCGCAACTGGAGAAAGCCCTCGCACAGAAACGAAGACCCAACACAGCCAAATATAAATAAATAAATAAATAAATAAAACTTCTAAAAAAAAAAAAATGTAGAAGTTCTCAGCCCTGGTTGCATGTTAAAATCACCTGGGGAACTTTTTAAAAAAATTCTGCTGACTAGCTTGGTCTGGGCTGGTTCCCAGGTGAAGCTACAGTGTGGTCAGGATTGAGATTTAATGCAGTGATTCTCAAACTTGGTTGCTTATTGGAATCACTTGGGAAGCATTAAAAACTACTGATGCCGGGGTCACACCCCTAGAGATAATAATGTAATTGGTCTGGGGTGTGGCCGGCGTACTGGGAGCTTTGAGAGCTCTCCAGGTGATTCACGTGTGTGCAGTCGCATTTGGGAAAACTTGGTTTAAGAGCACCTTGTTTAAGAATATGATGACTGAAGATTCCAGGCTGGTGAGGCTGATCAATCAAAGAATGCGTGTGTCTCTGGCACCACTATTCTGGTAGCCGTGGGAAAGCAGAAGTAAAGCTAACATGTTGTCTTCCTCTATTCTTCTTTAGTTATAAACAGTTTGTACTGTTTGATAAATATTTGTTCAACCAGAACTCTGTTTTCTGTCACTGGTATGGTAGGAAGACATTAGGACAGCTAACTGTCTATCCTTGATCAATAAGATCGATCTAATGAGATAAATGGGGAGAGAAGACCAAACCCCCATTTCCACCCCAAACCAAATTTGGCCTGGTCAAGCACCTGAAGGAGCGTTCCCTCTGGTCTGGCACGGCACTCCTCTATCAGAGAAAGCTAGCCTCCAGGATCTTTTCTGAGACATTCCACACAAAAGTGTTAGTGTATCTGCATTGACTTCCACTAGTCAGCGGCATTTTCTTGACTTCTTTGGGCAACGATAATTTGACAACATTTTGATTGGAGGAACCTTCTCTGAAACTCTTCAGTGATGAGGCCCCACCAAAAGCGGTTTCCCTATTTAGTTCCATCAGCCCCTTTCGATAAAGACCACCTTAGAGCTGAAGACAGAGCCCGTTTTCTATTTCCAACTTCAAAAATAAGTTGAGAGTTTTCTAATGACCTGTCTGGATGGCAAACAGATTACTTTTTTGTTTTTAACTTGATCGGGCGTAAGAACAGGAGAGAACTGTTAACATTTCTCTGGCTGTGCATTTTGGCAACACACCAGCTTCAGCTGTTTAATTTACAGCAATATGGCTGCGGGCAAGTCGGATTAATGAGGGAAACTAAAGATTTAGAGCTAAATATTAAATTTATCTTAGTCTTTATTTCTTGCTGTTCCAACTAATAAAAAACATTCCTCTGGGATATTCTAGTATGAATGTATCTAGTTTGTGGTGCTTTATGTACAGCCAGAAAGACATGGAACCCTAAATTACACATGGAACGGCCAGAGCATTTGTTTTCTCTTTATTTTATGTTGATGGTATAACCTCTACTGGTTGGGAATGTGATACATTAATAGGGTTTATGTTGGAAGTAGCTTGGCCTAGGTTTTTCATTATAGGGTAGTAGTAAGCTTTTCTCTTTTGGGAATTTACTGCAAACTGGTGCCCTGCATCAGCGGACCAGCAAGGATGCCAAAGAAGGCGCTATGGTGAAGGCTCGCTCTAAGTTGTGGATCTTGATATTTAAATCGGACTTCATGCATGATGAGTACAATAGACCCCCCTCATCAGTGGTTTCACTTTTGGAGGTTTTCAGTTATCCAAGGTCACCCTCGGTCTGAAAATATTAAAATAGAAGATTCCAGAAATAAACAATTCATACGTTTTTTCATTGTGCGCCATTCCAAGTAACATGATGAAATCTCATGCTGTCCAGCTCTGTCCTGCCCGGGTCGTGAATCATCCCTTTGTCCATCATATTCTGTTAGTCGCTTAGTAGCCATCTCGGCCGTCAGATCAACTGTCACGATACCGCCATGCTTGTGTTCAGGTAACCCTTACTTTATATAATAAGGTCCACAAGGTGCAAGAGTAGTGATGCTGGCAACTTGGATATACCAAAGAGAAGCAGTAAAGTGCTTCCCTTAAGTGAAAAGGTGAGAGTTCTGGACTTAAAAAGGAAAGAAAAATACGATGCTGAGGGTGCTAAGATTTACAGTAAAAACAAATCTCCTATCTGTGAAATTGTGAAAAAGAAAAAAGAAATTCATGCTACTTTTGCTGTTGTACCTCAAACTGCAAGAGTTACTGCCACAGTGTGTGATAAGTGCTTAGTTAAGATGGAAAAGGCATTAAATTTGTACAATAAGATATTTTGAGAGAGAGACCACATTCATATAATTTTTATTATAATATAGTTATAATCGTTCTATTTTATTATTAGTTATTGTTAAGATCTTACTGTGCCTAACTTATAAACTAAACTTTATCATAGGTATGTACATATAACAGTATTGTCGGGGAGGAAGAAATTTTCCTCTGCCCTTCTAGTTTCTTGTGGCTGGTCTAAGAATTAAATTGACATGAGACAGATTAACAGGAGAAAATCAAAGTTTAATAACATGTAGACATGGGAGAGACCCAGAAAAACTGAGTAACTCGCTAAAATGGCTGAAACCCCACTTTAAATACCATCCTTAGCTAAAGACAAAAGAGGATGTCAGTGCAGGGTTTGGAACTTCAAAGTAGAGGAAGGCAATTGACAATGTTTGCTGGGCCAGGCAGAGACAATGGGACACAGAGAGGAATTTTAACAAGTAGACTTTGCTAGGTTCCTTCTTGCTTACCCCACCTAGTTCATACTGTAGTTATCTATGGTGGTTGCTCTATTCCCGTGATAGGTCCTCTATCTGAATTCTTGAGACAGCTAAGGGGACAGGTCAAAGTTTCTTCCTGAGTCTTTTGAGCCTTGATTGTTTTCAGCTCGAAATAATCTGCATGCCAAAGAGACATTTTGGGGTGGCAAATTTTGCTCCCCTACAGAATATTTAGGGTTCTGTACCATCTGCAGTTTCTCTTTTTTTTTTTTTTTTTTAATTTTTATTTATTTATTTATGGCTGTGTTGGGTCTTCGTTTCTGTGCGAGGGCTTTCTCTAGTTGCGGCAAGCGGGGGCCACTCTTCATCGCGGTGCGCGGGCCTCTCACTATCGCGGCCTGTCTTGTTGCGGAGCACAGGCTCCAGACGCGCAGGCTCAGTAGTTGTGGCTCACGGGCCTAGTTGCTCCGTGGCATGTGGGATCTTCCCAGACCAGGGCTCGAACTCGTGTCCCCTGCATTGGCAGGCAGATTCTCAACCACTGCGCCACCAGGGAAGCCCCCATCTGCAGTTTTAGGCATCTACTGGGGGTCTCGGAACACATCCCCCGTGTATAAGGGGGGATTACTGTGTGTGTCAGCACTGCAATCAAGGAAGGTGGATGACAGTTTTGCTTCCTTCTTACCCGTTCAGTCACTGCAGCACCATCAACTGAATCCTGCCCTTAATATTCTGGTGAAATGACTATCCATGACAGTTCCCGAAGAATTGACAACGCAAAGTTTTCTTCTCCGACCTTATCCTGTTTAACTCCCCTCCTGCTGTGGGTCCTGGTGGCCCTCTTTCCTCTGGAAATCTTCCTCCCATGGCTTTTTGAGCCTCCTCAGTTCTGGGCTCCCCTCCTTTATCTGATTGATACTCTCTCTTTCCTTTATTCTTTATTCACTAGTTCCCATCCCTTCATGTTCCCCTAAATGTGGACATTCACAAGGTTCTGTCCTGTACCTCGTCTGTTCTCACTCCATCCTCTCCCAGGTCACTCCTGTAGTTTCTGCTCCCACCCATGTGTTGATGACTCTCAACATCTCCAGTGCCAACCTTTCCCAAATCCCAGGTCCACGAGTGCAGCTCGATCCACATCCCACAGCAATCCAAACTCAACCAAATTGATTGTAACACTTTGCCCACAAAACCAATTCCTTCTTGTGTCATCAGCTTCTCAGTCTGGAAGCTTCTTCCTGGCTCAACATACCAGCCCAGCCACTGCAGGAATTGCTTCCAAATCCATCTTCTCTATCTCTACTTCCACTTTCTATTTCTATACTTTATTATTCCTCACTTGGGCTATTCCTGTAACTTTCTACCTGGTTCTCCTTAATTCCAGGATTTTCCCCTTCTGTTTTACATAATGCTTTTTAAATCTCTTGCTAAAGTAAAATGTGTCCAAATCCTTTGGCTTATCACTGCCTACAGATTAGGCACTGGAGAACCTTCAACAAGGCACACATTTACCAACAACAGGGCTCAAACCCAATATTTTAGCATTATTCTTCCATGCTCTTTTTGAGCCAAGCTCCTTCCATTACCTGAAACACCATACCATGTTTTCACTAAAAAACATTTACCAAGCATCAAAAGCTGCGAGCTGCTGCCAGGAATACAACAGGGATACAACATCTTTGTCAACTCTCCTTAATCCTGGTCCCATTGTTTGGTTTTTATATATGTAACCCGACTCAAATCTTTTGATAATAAAGTAAAATATGCATAACTAAATCTGTAAAATCCATTGAATTTGTTGGATACCATGTGATTTGATGCCTCAGTGTCCTTGCACATGCTGTTCTCATTTCCTGAAGTACCCTTTATCCAGAGTTAACCTCCATTCCTGGTCTTTCACTTCCACCCACTTGCCATCTATCTGGCAGATTCCTTCATGGAGGAGAAGCATCAGGCCATGGGTAACAGTTGAAAAGGAGGGCTTTTCCAGCTGACATCACTGAGCACCTGTCACCCACCAGCTCCTGTGTTAAGTGTACTCAATGCTTTGTCTCACTAACCCTCCCAACAACCCTTTCAGATAGGTTTTCATTGTATCTTCATTTTACAAATGAGGACATTGAGGCTTAGAGAGGTGAAGTGACTTTCCACGCAGTTTAATACCAACACTGGCGCTTAATGTCAACCCTGTACTGCTTCCCACTCATAACAGGTGACAAGTAAGTAGAATACAAGATATTTGTGCTATAAACGCAACCATACAAAACATGCATAAGAAGAGAGATTGGTAAGAAATACCACAAAGTTTACGGTAGTGGTTATGTGAGGTGGTAGGAATATTGAGCAGCCCACCTCAATTTTAGCCCAGCATTTTAGCCCAGCAGCTAAAATGTCAGCTGCTTGCCCGTTCCCTCACCCCCCAAGAAAGGCTGCCTACTCTGTGTTCCTGTGGCATTTTTCATACATCGCTACTATAGCAGCTCTATCACTGTGTAATTTTTCTGTTTACCTTGTTTAACCTGATGGATTGAGCTCCCCAAGAGAAGAGATGTTTCTTCACATCTTTCAACCATCAGTGCTTAGCAGAGAGCTTGGCACATGAAAAGTGCCTAGTGGTTATTTGACGAATGAATGAATGGTCTCTATTCTAGGCTCTGTGGGCCTATGATCTCTCTCACAACTACTCAACTCTGCCTTTATAATACAAAAGCAGCTATAAGCAATACATAAATGAATAATCATGGGTGTGTTCTAATAATACTTTATAGACAATAAAATTTGAATTTCACATAATTTTTACATGTCAAGAAATATTATTCTTCTTTTGATTTTTTTTTTTCCAACCGTTTAAAAGCCGTTGTTAGAGTAGATCTGGGGTATCTGGATAAAAAAGGAAACAGCCAGATTTGGTCCACAGGCCATGGTTTGCCAAGCCCTGTTCTGACCCCTCAAAATACCCATCACAGTTCTCAGCCTGGGTACTGTTCCATTGTCCCACGTGGAAGAACAGTGCTGGAGGTGTGGTTATGGGACGCAGCCCACCACTCAAAACTATTTGGCATGCCAGTGCACAAAACACCTCTGCCGAAACCCAAACTGAAGGGTCTGTTAGAGATGCCCCACTCAACGGCATAAAGCAGCCTGGTGAGTCTCGCACAAAGTCCTGTTTTTTTATCCATTAACAGAGTTATTAGTTAATCTCCTAGGGAGAGGAGTTGAAAGGCTTGCGAATAGGGTTGCCACATAAAATTGGGAGGGATGGGCAGACTGTGAGTGGTTATTTGGGAAATATGTGGACATGTGCTTTCAGGAAGGCAGCAAGATCCATCAAAGGGCCCGCGTCCAAATGCATCACGTATGCCAGATAGCTTTTGATCTGTTACAAATAAAGGAATTAAAAATTCCCAAACAAAGCAAAACTCCAGAGGATGGTGCCAAGGTAATGGGATTATAGCACTGAAAACAGGTCAGTGGAGAGACCTGCCTTTTAAATCGACACAAATAGCTCAAAAGTGCTGGGCTACTGCTTCTCTAAACCTAGAAGCGTTTCTGAAGCTTTGTAGAAGGCCACTCTTTACATAAAACTTGTCTTCCCTGTTGAAAACAGGCATTCGTTGCTTCTTGAGTATCTCTCAGAGAGGGCACTAGGGGGATTTGCCAGACTTCAAAGCAGGGGAAAGAAAAACACTTCGAGATAACACTCTCTGGCGTATGTATAAATGTCAACTGCCCCACATCTCCAGGATTCATCTCACACTCACTAGGGTCCTGAAAAGTTGAAGAAAGTGAACACTAACATTTTAGGAGAGTTTAGCACGTGGTGTACCAGCCACAGCTAACTGCCACCAGCTGAGTCCAGCGATGGGCTTGTGACTTCTTTGTGCCTCAGTGTATTCATTTGAAATGTGAGGTAGTTGCATGAGGCTGTGAGGGTCTTTTCTGCTCTACAGTTCTGGGATCATAATATACGTTCCTATTTGCGTGTAACCTGAATTTCACCAGATCGCACCAATGTTTGGGTATGAAAAGAACACAGTATTACTTATATAGTATTCTGACCCAAAACCTTTAACCTGGATCTAATCATGAGGAAACAATCAGACCAATCCCAATTCTGAGACAGTCTACAAAACAACTGGCCTGCACTCTTCAAAAATGCCACCATATGGAAAAGTTAAAAAATTTAAAAATAAGTCACAGGGATTGTTCCAGACTAAAAGAGACAAAAGAGACACAATGACATACAACTATGAGGATACTTGGAGTAATTTGACTAGGGACTATATATATATTAGTTAAAATATATGCACTATATAATATAATTACATATATTGCATAGTATATAATAATGATATTGTGGTTATGTAAGAGAATGTCCTTGTTTTAGAAAATATAAGCTGAAATATTTAGGGGGAAACTGTCATGGTGTCTGTATCTCACACTCAAATGGTTCAGGGAAAATGTGTGTGTGTGTGTGTGTGTGTGTGTGTGTGTAGAGAGAGAGAAAGAATAAAGTAAGTGTGGCAAAATGTCAGCCACTGGTGAGTCCAGTGGAGAGCTCTAAAAACTTTTGTTGTACTATTCTATCCACTTTTCCGTGGGTCTGAAATTTTCTAAAATTAAAAGTTGGGATAAAAAAAACATGTGTCAGGGCTTCCCTGGTGGCACAGTGGTTAAGAATCTGCCTACCAGTGCAGGG
Source organism: Balaenoptera acutorostrata (assembly GCF_949987535.1). NCBI lineage: Eukaryota > Metazoa > Chordata > Mammalia > Artiodactyla > Balaenopteridae > Balaenoptera > Balaenoptera acutorostrata. Next base: position 51,107,130 of record NC_080071.1, on the reverse strand, counting down.
GACACGGGTTCAAGCCTTGGTCTGGGAAGATCCCACGTGCCGCGGAGCAACTCAGCCCGTGCGCCACAACTACTGAGCCTGCGCTCTAGAGCCTGCGAGCCACAACTACTGAGCTCACATGCCACAACTACTGAAGCCCACGTGCCTATAGCCTATGCTCCACAACAGGAAAAGCCACCACAACGAGAAGCCCGCGCACCGCAACGAAGGGTAGTCCCCGCTCGCCGCAACTAGAGAAAGCCCGCGCATAGCAATGAAGACCCAACGCAGCCAAAAAAAAAAAAAAAAAAAAAGTGTCAGACTTCCTACCAGGGCCAGTGCCCTGAAAGAAGGGAAGAAACTGAGAGAAGGCAGGCAAGTCAGGGGGTGGGGAAAAAGTGCTGTTTTCTTTGGGGGAGGCTGACATCTTGGGCACATGCAAAAAGGAGAATGAGATCTTGGAGGCCAGGCTAGACAGATAAGAAGGCCAGAGGAAGATGCTCCCAGGTCCCACTCTTCTTAGAGGCAGGACTAGAAAAGAGGGCTCCCTGGGACCCGAAGACTTCTAACAGAGAAAGAGAAGCCACATTTCCAATGCTGACCAGAGCAATGAGGAGCAAAGGGCTCAGCACTCAGGAAAATACCGATAAGAACCTTTTAGAGCTTCAGGTGGTACCCATAAATTGGAGCAATTGGGATATCATCTTAAAGATTGGGGAAGTTGTGGTACAGACTTCCAGTTACAAGATAAATAAGTACTGGGGATAGAATGTACAACATGATGACTATAGTTAGCACTGCTGTAGGGTATATTTGAAAGTTGCTAGTCTTAGATCCCAAAAGCTCTCATCACAAGGAAAAAATATTTTGTAACTATATGAGGTAATGGATGTTAACTAAACTTACTATGGTAACCACTCAGCAGTATATGTCTGTCAGGTCATTATGCTGTATACCTTCAACTTATACAGTGCTGTATGCCAGATATATCTCAATAAAACTGGAGAAAAAATGTTTGGGGTTATCTCTTCCAAGAATGTAGAGAAAATCTGGACAGATTTGATCTGGAAAAGTCCAGCAAGTTCCTTGCAGCCCATTTGAAGCATCACTGGGTTCATTTTGAGATGACGAAGTTACCAAGAGAGGGGATTTGGGGGAATGTAGGTGGGTAGGATGCAGAAGGAAGACAAGAAGCCAGTTAGGACAGAAATAAGTAGAGTCCCGGCCAGTTTAGATGGTGGCCCAATGGGAATCCCTACCAGATGGGATTATCCACCTCAGCCTAGTGAGTAGAACAATGGGTGCTTTTGGCAGACCCAGCAGTCCTTGACTTTGTATCTGTCGCTCTGGGGGCTTCCCTGAGAAGTGTGTTAGAGACAAAGTCTGAACCTAAAGATGTAGAACAGTAGTTCTCTCCCATTAAATGAGCATTGGAATCACCTGGAGGGCTTGTTCAATTCCCAGACTGATGGGCCCCACCCAAGAGTTTCTGATCCACAAAGTGTGGGGAGGGGCCCAAGGATTTGCATATTTAACAAATTCCCAAGTGATGCTGAGGCTGCTGGTCCTGGGACCACACTTTGAGAACTGCAGAGAGCACGACAGAGAGCAAAGGAAGAGAAGGGAGCCAGCTGTGCTAGCCCTGTGCAAGATGGAGAAAGGAAAAGGGACCAACCTTTTCCTGAGCAGCCAAAGAACAGATTAAATATTTAAAATCTCAGTTGAGTTTTTTTAAAAGTTGCGGGAGAGCCGTGGAGCAACAAGGGAGGATGATGTCCCCTTGCTGCAGAAAGAGAAAGAAACCTTGCTCGTGGGGTGGGATTGAAAAGTGAAGGAGGACAGCACAATGAGGACCAAGGCCGCTGGAGGCACGGGCTCCAGTTCAGGGACCCGCCAAGGGCGGCTCCCCTCAGACGCCAACAGGAAAGGCGACAGGTTTCCCAGGCCTGAGCTACACCCGCCTCCCTCAGCCAATGAGGCTGACCCCTGAAACCACACAGCCTGCTTCCTCAGGCCTTTCCTGACACCTGTCCCAGGTAAATACCAGCTAAACTGCAGGTTAGTAAACTGGCTTATCACACTAAATCTTATTAAAATATGAGCTACCGTTTATTCAAGGTTTAAGTTAATGGGACCCTCATCATCACACCGTGAACTGCATTATTACTCATATTACAAATAAGAAATCTGACACTTGGACAGGTTGAGTATCTTGCCCAAAGTTACAGAGCAGGAATGAACTTAGATAATACTGCTTCATCACTTTTCCTCCTGGAGAGGAAGTTCCCCCTAGGAAACAGGAGGTATGGGGGCATAAACCTAGAGAGGAGAAGGAATGAGGGGCAGGAAGGAAAACAACAGCTGCCACTGCAAAAGGAAGGCTTTAGCGTTCATGCAAACCCGGCTGCTCCTTCTGAAATCATCCTATGAGAAAATCTTGCAGCCGTAAACTGACCTATTTTCATCCTGCTCTTCTGAGTTAGAAATCCCTCATAATGTAAAGCAAATAAAGAAGAATGCCCGACTCATATTCCTCTTAAAACCTGCTGCCTAACCAAGGAGATTGTTCAGTTCAAGCCTGTTTTCAGCACACAATGCCCATAACTGGACCCCAAGCACATCACCAGCTGGTGATCCTGTGAAGGAACGAACACAGAGTATCATCCGTGGATCTCACTGAGGGGCTGAGAGGTGCTTGCTTGGGAGAGGCAGGCAGGCATCACAAACATGAATAAAAGCCTGCAGCATAGGCTTAAAGAGCTTTGATCTGTTTGTAAAGATGGTAAAAACAGCTCCATGGGAGCCAAAGCCAAATCCAATACTGTAAAGGAACATTTACTAGAGAGCAACTTCCCTCCCGGGTACATATTTGCATGAGGTGTAAAATTTCTGAACATCTGAAGAAGATAACAGCTGGGAATCTTATGACTTAACTACAGTCACACTAATGCCCCAAGCCAAGTTTAAAACAGAAACAATGCCTTCAGCCTCAACCACTACCCCAAGTATTGCCACAGTGAGAATTTGTCTTCTCTAGACCCTTGGTCACTATGAGCAAAAACAGAAACATATTTACATATCAACTGGGAAGGAAAATTTACTTCTTTCATGCTGTTTTTGATGACAGAAAGTCAAGCAGAAATGCATTCCAACTTTTTACACGTCAACGATAATATTTTATCTTGAATTCTTACCTTCTAAATGATTGGTTTCTTCTCAGGGCAGTGTTGTTCCTGGGGAAATAATGGGAAAATACTGAATAACTGTAAAGGGTTAATATCAATTGAGCTAACAAAGCATTGGGGTGCTTGCCCTGGAACGGGGCCCTTTAACTCTCCCAGTACTTTCTCAAAAAATAAATGTCATGAAAAGTGTTTCATCCATCATGCTGAGTTTCAGGGATAGCACGTTATCTCAAGAGAACTGGGAAGACACTGCTGGCCCCTAGCATTCAATGAAAAGCAATAGGTAATGCGCTCAAAAGGAAAGCAAGTTTGGTATTTTCTGTTCTATTTCGGTACCCTCTGCTATATTTAGTTTCATGGTTAAGACCTATGTGATGAGTCTATATAGTTTTATTCTTGATAATTTCTATTTAGTCTATCAGTTGATCACATACCATGAGATTTGGAAGCAGGTAGTGGGCCCCAAATTGCTGCAAAAATGATGTCAAGCTCATGAGGTAAGAGGCTGAAGGAGAATGTCATGAAAAAGAAGACCTACAATCATATTAATAAGGAGCACAACCCATTAGAAAGAGATCGTTGCTTCTTAAATATTTTGTTTTGCAGAGCAAAAATTGGCAGAATGAGATACATATGTTTCTTAAAGCCATTAGTTAACTCACTGCATTCAAATCTTCTTCCAAGTCATTCAGTTAAGATAAAACTTAGAGATCACTACTGGAATTTCCCCTGGCGGAGCTGGGAACTTTCCATTCCCCAGCAGTGCCAGGCCCTGCTGCCCTCCACTTACTGCTCCCAAGAGGTGACAGATCTGCTGTGAGAGCTTGGGAGGAGAAACTGACCATGCCCAGCACTGTATTTAGCCTTTCGGGAGCAGCCTGTTCTCTGCTGTCTCCTAATTGGCCACTCTGTGTGCCTCCAGCCTGCCAGAGCGGGTGGGAATTATAATTCGAGTGAGGAAATGGTAAGAAGCCCATTGGGCAACAGATCTCCACTTGTTTACTCATCAGCATTACCTGTAAAAAGGCAGATGGTAGTTTTCATCGAAGTCTCTCCCAAAGAGGACAGGTTGTCCACTGCCACAACAGCTAAGAAATACAAACACATCCTTTTCCTTTATAGGCAAAATGGTGCAATTTGATGTAACTGCTCTCACTACAGATGGGCCAGGACGTGGCCCACCGCACCTTACCCTTTGCTGAGAAAGGACATCCCCCTTGCTGAGGGGCACATGTTAGTTCACACCCTGTATCCATGCCTGTGTCTTCCTGGGTCAACTTCAAACATTGCTTCTGCTTAGCCTTCTTGCTTCCGCCCAGTTTTGTTTGCCATTCAGCACAGAATTGGATATCATGGGCTCCTCTACTCTGTGGTCCCATGCAGATCAGTGCCAAGCAGCCCTTCCTGTAACAGAGTTCAGTTGCATTTCAGGAACACAGCATGGGTTGAACCCCTTTGCAAGCCTAACTTTCCAAACTACTCCAGAGACTAGAAATGACATTGTTAACAGGCCCAAGCCTTGGTCATGCCTACTTCTTGGACACCTCAGTCTGTTAACTCAAACTTTGGTCTTTATACCACATTACCTTCTGGGCTTTCAAAGACTGACATAATTAATATTAAATACGTCAGAAACTAATGTGTATTTAATAATATTTATGGAGTACCTATAATGCACCAGGTGGAAACATGGACCCTACATACAAGAAGTCCATAAGGAAAAAATAATAAACAAACAAACAAAAATACAATAATGTTTAAATGTCATAATAGAGGACGAGAGACATGAGCTGTGTGGCATTATTCCAGCTCTCTGAGACAGGGTGGATATAATGATACCTCATCTCTCAGGTTTATTGAGGGGATAAAAAAAGAGCATGGCATAGAGAGAGTATGTATTATAGATCACTCTTTTTAGTCTCCTTATTGTTCCCACCACCTCTCCCACACCATAACTGTGATAGAATTGTGGTGATTGTAGCATGCCCAGATAGGATTAAACATTTAAAATCTCCAAGAGAAGACTGATTACTTGGTCTTCCCACTTTGGGTACCAGCATGTATACTGCCATTGTCAACTGGAGTTTATCTGCCCAAGCCTTTGATTCAAGGAAGTAAGAGTAAGTGTAAATTATTGAACCCACACCATGGATTAGAACCATATACAGGTAACTAATGTGCAACCATGTATACCAATTTATAAATAGCATAGCTTAGAGTACTATTATTACATGAAATTCCATATTCCTTTCACCAGGAATTGCTGGAGCCATACCAGGTATGACTAAGGAAACTGTCCCTACTCCGATCTGGCCCAAACATCCTTCTTGTTCTTTCATCACCGGGATCCACAGATCCTCTTCTACATACCTATGCTGCCTTAGACCCAGGTAAAGGGCCCTGCCTTGGACTCAGAACTTTAGAAAAGCCCATTCTGTCCACCCCATGGGGCATATCTGGAGCCCAGGCCTCCTTCTAGGCCCCTCTGTCAGTATCCAGGACCCTGGAATCCCCTTCTAATAGCCCTGAACCCACTTCCAAGCTGTACAAACTTCTTTCTTGGGCTGTCCTCTCCACGGTAGGGCCTTGCTAATGGTGTGTGTACAACCCCAATGCCAGTGGTGTGGTCAAGGGGTGACTCTTGGCAGGGGATGTGGCTGGAGCTTGGACATGCAAGCTGGCCATGTGTATACAGGCGGGCTCCTGCTATGTGGGATGGAGCCTGAGTAATAAGGAAAGGAAGTAGGTCATAGCCCTGAGGACAATGCGAAGTCTCGATTTGAACCTGACCTTCCTATTTATCAGAGTAGGGAGCTATAACATATTTTATTTATCAACTTGTAAACCTGATGAATAGTTTCAAAATATTTAGACATATAGTATGTGAGCTTCCCGTTGTACTCCTGTCCTGGACCCTAGAACTGTTAGGAGGGAACCTGCCGCTCTGGCCCCTTAGGTGTACCTCGTGATTATTTCCTTGTATCAGATCCCCCTTTACTAACCCCAGAATATTCTCTGTGTCTGCAGCTGCTCACGGTTCAGATTTTATATATAGTCCTTATCAACTGCGTTTGCTTCCTCTAATGCCTCTAATAAACATCTGCTGCTTATCACTTATTGTGGCTTTTTATATATTCAGGGATTTAGAGCTTAGAGTTTAGTCTCTTTCTTGGTTCCTTCTATTTTCTACTCAGTCTTTTTAGTGGGAAATGCAGTTTCCAAATTGAGTCTGAGCCTCTGAAGTCAAGGGAACATGTTCTGGTATCGCTAACGAATGCCCACGTTGGCTGACGCAGTATGGGCTTCACAGTTAAACCATTTCACACCCCATCCCTGCCCTTCAGCTGCCCACATGCTGTGGGATGGCAGAGGAGGCCCTGTCTACCTGTGCCTAGGGATCCAGAAAGGAGGGAGAATTTAAGCTGAGACTTACAGGGATTTCCCTGTAAGGTGAGGAGTGCTAAGATTATATCTCCAACTTATGATGCACTAGGTGGATTAATTATAAGCATAAAAGCAAAAAAGTCACACACATATCTACTGGGGAACTCCCACATACAGCCTAAGATTCTAATCCATGATACAGAGTTGAAAGCATTCTCTGAGTGCTGACTCCTACGTAGCAGCGTGGGGATACTAATCAATAAAGCACTGAGAAAAACAAGAAAAGATTTGATTCTAGCAAGCCCCCTGTGGCTCTGCCATACTCTTGGTCATAAAGCTAATTCACTAAGAGATTAAATGAGAGAGAAGACAATTGTGGAACAGGATTATTGTGGCATTCACAAGTTTTGCATCCCCCAGTCCCTGCATAACCCAGAAAGATGATAGTCGTTTCCGAATTTGTATGCAAATTTTTCCTCTGGTAGAAGTATCTGAAAGCAAAATTGGTCCATTGAGTTAATCACTAAACAGGGCACTTCAGTGTGCTCTAGTTCTGACATCTAATCAGCAATACAGCTGCATTTAAATACTGAAGACTTAAAGGATTTTGGCTTCTGAAGCAAGGGATTTTCTAGATAATCTTGCTTATAAGGTCCTTGACTTGTGCAGTCAAATGCTGCCAACTATGATCTGCAGGAAATTACAGTGCTGTACTTATATATGTTTTTCTCCTGTGTATATTGTTAGGAGTTTTTCATTATAATTAGCATTTGCTAGTGAAAAGCTTGTTTCTCAATTTCGCTGTTGACTTAATAGAAACCACATTTGCAAGTACACGTGCCCGCCCTCTCGGGCCCTCTGCAATTAACTCCAGTACCGGGCAAGGCACCGGGTGGCACGCAGCATAGCGGCCCTTAAAATGAAATCAGGAGGTTCTGCTCAAAAACTTCCTAGGCTGGAGCTCAGGCCAAGATTTTGCTTCTTCTGTGATTGGAAAGAATCTAACAGAGGGCTTCCCTGGTGGCGCAGTGGTTAAGAATCCGCCTGCCTAATGCAGGAGGCATGGGTTCGAGCCCTGGTCCAGGAAGATCCCACATGCCGTGGAGCGATGAAGCCCGTGCACCACAACTACTGAGCCTGTGCTCTAGAGCCCGTGAGCCACAACTACCGAGCCCGCGTGCCACAGTTACTGAAGCCCGAGCACTTAGACCCCCACCTAGACCCCATGCTCTGCTACCAGAGAAGCCACCGCAATGAGAAGCCCACGCACCACAACGAAGAGTAGCCCCCACTCGCCGCAACTAGAGAAAAGCCCACGTGCAGCAACGAAGACCCAATGCAGCCAAAAATTAATTACTGCCAATTAATTAATTTCAAAAAAAGAATCTAACAGAGCAGAAACCAAAATTTTAAATTATGCTGAAATAAAAATGCTTCTAGGTTACTGTGGTGTAGATTATGCAAAAAAGGAATCATTACAATAAGGCAATCAGTTTCCATTAAATAAACCTAAAATAAGGAGCTGGTGAGGGAGGAGGATGAAAAAAAATTTAATAAATAAAAAGAAGAAGAAAGAAAAAAAAAAACACACACTGAAACATTGCTTTCGGTGCCCCCTGCTGGATTGCTGGTAATTATGCTTGTTGGAATATTTAGCATAATTAGTCTTCAGCTGCCCATTTCAGTTTTGCTCAAGACATAAATGTCAAGTCAAAGCTATTAAAAACCATGTTCTTGAGAAACAGATACTCAGAAGGAGAACTGCCCAGGTAGCAAAGGCACTGCTGGAAATCACAAATGCCACTGAATATTTGTATTGTTGTGCTGGCTGGATGCACTAATTACCATAATTCTCTTACAGCATATAAACTCCGCGCTGGTTGATAGCTACATAAAATTAATTTTTATGTTAATTAGTCTCTCATTCAAGTGAAAGCTAACCAAAGTCACAAACTCTGCCCTGCCCATCTTTTGTATGGGTTGTTTCCTCTCAAAAGATTGGCGTGTGTGCCCTAGGTTAGTATCTCCTATTAAGTGGCAGGGTTCCTCTTGGCCTTGAGCTACTGTAAACCAGGCATATGATTTACTGTCCATCATCTCAGATAAAAATAGATTTTTTTTCACAGGCAGCTTGAGTATTACTGGCTAGAGTCAACAGAAAACACGATCAGGTGTCACCAGCTGAGCAGAGGGCCCTTGTGCTAGTTTGCATTTATCATGGAAGGGAGCCCTGCCCCAGGCAGGGGCAGGAAGAGGCTCCTGGGAGCAGGAAGTACACCAGGGGTAGGGCTCTGGAATTTATAGACTCCCAGAAGCTTAAAGGGCCTTTCCTGGCTCCTCATTTTACAGGTAGGAAACTGAGGTAGAGGAATGGGACTTTCCAAGAGTTAATGACAAAGCTGATGTAATGTGTGTGTAAGGACTCTTTTTATCACGGCCCAGTTCACAAAAGTTAGAAAGGATGAGGTCTCCTCTGACCATTGACAATCAAGGAAACATGCCTATTTATTAAAAAAAAAAAGAATAGTATTTTGAAAAATTTAAAAACAGGAGCTTGGGAATAGGGCGCAAATGTGAGCATGAATAAATGTGGCTCCGTAAGTAGGGGGAATGAAAATATGAGAACGGGAGGCCAGATGAGAAATCTGGCACCTTTTTCAAATAGAGCTCAACCTTTTGGCTGTCTAAAATTTCTTTCAGTTATTTGCTAGATTAAGTTCCACAAACCTTGTTTAACATGTAGAGAATTTGCCCACCTTCAGGCTCAGAAATAATGGGTGACTGAACATATAGGATGCATGCTTTCTAGAACTGCCAACGCGTACAGCCCAAGCTCTGTAAATGGGACCCAGGGTCCTTGTCTGGTCACAAACCAATTAAGTGCTACTGAAATTGTTTTTTATCATCTAGATAAGAAGCAGTTCACAAGTGGGATACAATACTTGACACATAGAAGCTTATTCATAAGCCTGGGCCTGGTGACTTAATAGTCACACTAAGACCTATGTAACACATTTGCGAGTGGGAAGTGAACTGTTAAAGAATGGGAGCGCTCTGGGGGATCACAGATATTGGAACTGTATAACGGCTCCTCCTTCTCCATAAAATTGTTTAGAAACACCAACGGCGGCCCTCTAACAATTCCTTTGACGACCATGTCTACTTGCATCAAAGGAACTGAATCCCATCTGAATGGCTGGGCCGGTGGAAAAGGTGCTGGGCCACCTCCCATGGCGAGGTTCAGCCTTAGCCAAACTGAACAACAATATTGCCTCCAGCCTGGAACAACCAGCTGACTGTTGCTTTTTTCTAAAATCGCCATTTCCTCTGGGGAACTACTGCCACAGCCCCTGCCCATGTGGGCAACAGTTCTGGCTGGTTCCTTCAGTGTAGCATGGGACCGTGCTCCCCTGGCTGTGCAGATGGGTTGTCATTCATTTTTCCAACATTTGTGGAACATTTCATTCATGGGGGAGTGGGCTTAGCTGTGGTTAGTGAGACAGCTACCAGCTACCAGCTTCACTAGGGACCATCCAGCCTTCAGACTGAGGTCACACTCTTCTCAGGTGGCCCCAGTCAATGACTGAGCAAGGCAGGGATAGCCATGCTCACATCCTTCTTGAGGTCCCAAGGTACGAGGGCCTAGCCCAGAAGTCCTCAAGCCTTCTTAGTTCATGGCACCCTCAGAGTCTCAGTTATCTTTTCATGGCACTCCCTAAGCCAAAAGAAATTGCCTCCCAGTTCCATTTATTAAATACGTAGGTCCAAACAAGGAACGAGTAGCAGTTTGTAGGGTATCTGACAGATGTTACTTTGTTTCTCTGGAAGTTTAAAAATATTTAAAGTTGCAGGATACAAAATTAATGCACAGAAATCTCTTGCATTCCTATATACTAATGATGAAAAATCTGAAAGAGAAATTAAGGAAACACTCCCATTTACCATTGCAACAAAAAGAATAAAATACCTAGGAATAAACCTACCTAGGGAGACAAAAGACCTGTATGCAGAAAACTATAAGACACTGATGAAAGAAATTAAAGATGACACCAACAGATGGAGAGATATACCATGTTCTTGGATTGGAAGAATCAATATTGTGAAAATGACTCTACTACCCAAAGCAATCTACAGATTCAATGCAATCCCTATCAAATTACCAATGGCATTTTTTATGGAACTAGAACAAAAAATCTTAAAATTTGTATGGAGACACAAAAGACCCCGAATAGCCAAAGCAGTCTTGAGGGAAAAAAACGGAGCTGGAGGAATCAGACTCGCTGACTTCAGACTATACTACAAAGCTACAGTAATCAAGACAATATGGTACTGGCACAAAAACAGAAACATAGATCAATGGAACAAGATAGAAAGCCCAGAGATAAACCCACGCACCTATGGTCAACTAATCTACGACAAAGGAGGCAAAGATATACAATGGAGAAAAGACAGTCTCTTCAATAAGTGGTGCTGGGAAAACTGGACAGCTACATGTAAAAGAATGAAATTAGAACACTCCCTAACACCATACACAAAAATAAACTCAAAATGGATTCGAGACCTAAATGTAAGACCGGACACTATAAAACTCTTAGAGGAAAACATGGGAAGAACATTCTTTGACATAAATCACAGCAAGATCTTTTTTGATCCACCTCCTAGAGTAATGGAAATAAAAACAAAAATAAACAAATGGGACCTAATGAAACTTCAAAGCTTTTGCACAGCAAAGGAAACCATAAACAACATGAAAAGACAACCCTCAGAATGGGAGAAAATATTTGCAAATGAATCAACGGACAAAGGATTAATCTCCAAAATATATAAACAGCTCATGCAGCTCAATATTAAAGAAACAACCCAATCCAAAAATGGGCAGAAGACCTAAATAGACATTTCTCCAAAGAAGACATACAGATGGCCAAGAAGCACATGAAAAGATGCTCAACATCACTAATTATTAGAGAAATGCAAATCAAAACTACAGTGAGGTATCACCTCACACCAGTTAGAATGGGCATCATCAGAAAATCTACAAACAACAAATGCTGGAGAGGGTGTGGAGAAAAGGGAACCCTCTTGCACTGTTGGTGGGAATGTAAATTGATACAGCCACTATGGAGAACAGTATGAAGGTTCCTTAAAAAACTAAAAATAGAATGACCATATGATCCAGCAATCCCACTACTGGGCATATACCCAGAGAAAACCATAATTCGAAAAGACACATGCACCCCAATGTTCATTGCAGCACTATTTACAATAGCCAGGTCATGGAAGCAACCTAAATGACCATCGACAGACGAATGGATAAAGAAGAAGTGGTACATATATACAGTGGAATATTACTCAGCCATAAAAAAGAACGAAACTGAGTCATTTGTTGAGACGTGGATGGATCTAGAGACTGTCATACAGAGTGAAGTAAGTCAGAAAGAGAAAAACAAATATCGTATATTAACGCATGTATGTGGAACCTAGAAAAATGGTACAGATGAACCGGTTTGCAGGGCAGAAGTTGAGACACAGATGTAGAGAACAAACATATGGACACCAAGGGGGGAAAACCACGGTAGGGTGGGGATGGTGGTGTGCTGAATTGGGCGATTGGGATTGACATGTATACACTGATGTGTATAAAATTGATGACTAAAAAAAAGAAAAAAAAAAAGTTCTACCGATCAATTATATTTTTCTCCCCAAAACTATATCATAAATTAGTAGCAAAATTTCTGACAGAAAATAAAAATTTGAGGGGGAAGCTATTTCTCTATTAGTTGAGTGTTTCATCATTGACCTAGAATGCAGTTGATCTCATCAGCAAGATTAATAATAAGTAGATTGGATGTTTTTAGTGTGTAGGAAACCCAAGTGAATTTCACAACCCAATCATTAGTGGATGAAACCAAGCTTGAAAACACAACTAGACAAAAAGTTATTTCTGTGCTTTGTAGTATCTGTGCCCAGGCATCTTATTGCCATATTTAATACACATTACAATAAACACTTTAAAAGTCTAAGAAAAAGGACATTTAATGAAGGTAAGCCCAACTTTGAACACATATCCGAAGAGAGAAGAGTGTTTAATTCTGTTTACCAGAGAAAGCTCTTGAAGCATTTTCCCAAATGTGCCTTATTGTACGAGCAGGGATTTCTCTCAATCAGATTAGAAATAAGAAAGGGATCGATTTGATTTGGGTTTCCATATATACCAGTTTGCCCTCACCTTCCTGGCATTCCCTGTATCGTCTAGAAGCAGCATGTATCTGAGAGTCCTCCTTATAAGTCAACCCAAACTGCACTTCTGTGAATGTTAAATGCTCTTTTAAAATGAAAAGAAATACAATAGACAGAGCTTCAGGAGACTCAGCCCTATATCTCCCCTCCCTTCGGAGTCTTCCCAGAAGGCAGCAGGGGAGAGCTACCGGTACCATCATGGCCTTATTTAACACTTCATTCTTCACACTCTTCTAGAAGCAGCTCTGGTTTTCAGCTCAGGTGTATCGGCAGATGCCCTGGGACTTCACACCTGCTGTGATGGAAGACATAAACACAAGTCAATTAAGTCTATTGTTCAAACAGTTTGTTTCTCGCTGAGGTTGACTCGCATCTACTTCAGCACAATTTGATTTCTAAGAGGTAGACTGCCACCTTCGCTCCGGTGTGTGGACCTCCTTCTTTAGGAATTCATTTCATTTCAGAGACTTCTAGGTCACTGGCAGAGTAACAGAAACAAACAAACAAAAAAAAATCTATCGCTAATGGATGACAAGCTGTTAAAAAACTAAGTGGTGCTGGTATTTTTTTTTTTAATAGCCATAAAGCTTTTCAGAGTAACATCACTAAGGTGAAACTGGAATGAGTCGAATGTTGGAGATTTAGTATTGTGTAGCATTCTTACTCAAAGTTGAGCCTGAAAACTGCTTTTGAAAGGCTTTCATAGTCTCCCTGGCAGAGTGAAGCATGGAAAATGAATGGAAGGTTTAGTCCAAGGAGAAAAATGTAGGCGAGAGATACATACATGGAGGGGGGTTTTAAAGCATGCCGCTTTGTTTTTATACAAAGGGGTCAAAGGACATTTCTCACATTAATTGCTTCTATTTTTGCTTTGTATCCGTATTGTACTTCCATTCCTCCTCTCTAACTGATGTTCTGGGAACTTTTTTTGTCCTTGTTCCTCCCTGGCCACATGCCACATCATTTCTGCCTGGGATCACCTGTCCTCGCTCTCTCATTAGATCCTCTATGACAGTGCAACAGCCACCCTTGTGGTGCCCTTCCCTGGGGAGCAGCTACCCAGCCAGGGACCTCATTTCCCAGCCTCCCTGGCAGTAAGTTGAAGACAAGTGACTGAGTTCTTCTTATCTTGAATGTGAGAAGGATGCACTCTACTTCCAGACCTGGCCCATTACACCTTCTGTGCTCTCACTTTCTGCCTCAGCTGGCTGGAGGTTGATGCCCTGGGCCCCTCCATAGTCCCCCCACCACTTATCATTCTTTCTCCCACCATTGACTTTTCCATAAGCAAAAATAAACTTTTTCTGTGTTGTGCCATTGAGATTTGGGGGATTACTATTGAAACAGCTAGTGGGATCTTAACTAACGCATGAGATTAATGAAAATAACCAAAGCCGGCTACATATAATTATTCATTCTGAAAATATTTATTGAGCACCTACTATATACCAGGCCCTGTACTAAATTTGGGGGCTATAAGATAAAGAAAACAGATATAGCCCAACCCTCCCAGAGCTTACACAGAAGCCCCTTAATTTTCAAATCATCTTGTCTTCTTTATAGCATCTGTTCTGTTGAACTTCACCTGAAATCTCTGAAGTAGGAAAGCCATTTATGCCGATTTTACACACATAAAAACTACAAGCCAGACATGACATGGCATTTAGGTAAGCCAAATCCGGATCTCTCTAATACAGCATCCCACACAGCAGATCTGTGGGGCCACCAAGAAAAGTAGAACTGGCTTTTCCACAAGTCCTACCAAGTCAAGAATAGAACCAAACTTCCCAGCCACTAAACACATTAGACCTCAGCTGCTCACTCAGTGATACATTGTGGGTTTGAAGCAAAAGAGAATAAAAGTCAATGGATAAATAGAGATAATTTTTTAAGATACAAGAGTCTGGGGTTTTTCTCTTTGCCATCTCTTTATATGACTTGAAAAAATAGTTCATTTTAGGAATCACCTGCATTTAGCCATTTGTTTTTGCAAATAAAAAAAAATAGCCTATACAAAGAAAGGAGGCATAGCTAACCTAGACAAGGGTGAATCCAGATTTGTAAGACATGAAACAAACATTTTGGAGACTCCTTTTAAAGAAAAGAATATGAAATTCCACAGGCAAATTTGGTACAGGGCCTAGATAGGGCTCTGGCAAATGAAGGACTGTAAAACTTAAGTTTCGTTAGTTTTATGGCAAATCCACATGCAAGCCACATTTTAAAAAATCAGTTGATTAATTGAAAGAAAAACTGAGAATTTTTAAGATATATTTCCACTTTGATCCCTAGCTCAGGTAATCACAAGTTGGTTGTCTGAAAACCATCAACTGTGTTTTTGAACTATTTTCTGAACCGTATATCATGTTGCATGCTTCTGTTTTGATGTCTATTTGTATCTACTTATATAAGAGAAGACAACATGATTTTTTTTAATGTGAACACTAGTATGGATACTAGAACATAAAATAATGATGATGGAAGGCTTTTCATAAATTTAGGAAACTTATTTTAACCCTAGTTGAAGAAAACTGTTCTTCTTCTCAGTGATCCTCAAACCAACGGCAAAACCACCGTGCCATTGTGTATGTAAATCAGTCAAGTACTGTAATTAGAAAATAAGTTAACTTGGTCCCTGATTTCTACCCACTCCCAACAAGTAAGATTTCATTTTGAAAATGTCCCTTTCCCATCCTCTAAGAACTAATGACCTTATGCTTTGTTGACTTGGGAAACCTCAGTTACCAAATAAGAACTGTCTACCGTGAACTGTCAGCTTCTAGCTCTTTAGATTGTAACTCAGGGAGCAATTAAAAGGAACATGTGCCTCGTTTTTGCCACCAGGGGTCTTGGGAAGCCCAGACCTGGAAGCCTTCACCAGATAATTATATCACCATGAGTTAGCCTCAGGAGTAAATTTGTAACCTGGTTAGAAAGCACACACATTTCTGCAAGTGCCAAGGTAAATGTTGTCCTGTTAAACCCCTAACTATCAGCCACAAACTTGAGTTGACATTAACAAAAAATTTTCTTCTAAGATCCTGAAAAGTAAAGGGCTACCAAAATCTTTATTTTGATTTTCAATTGAGTTCAGGCAAAGCTATATATTTTACTAAATTATAAACTCTTACCATGACCAAAAGTTCAGAACAATCTATTCTATATGATCGATGTATAGGAAACCTCTGTTAGATGACCCCACCCCAAAGAACCTGACCCACAGTTTCTCTCAAAGAGTCAACACATGGTGAATATGATTATCAATCTGCAAAAGACAGGCTACCTCACTTTAAAAGATAGGCTACCTCTCTGGTCAACATACCAGAAGGGCAGGTCCCAGAAAGAACAATTGGGGCTTGGTGTAAAAGATTTGCAGCCTTCTCAATATCTGAAGAAAGATCATGTAAACTTTTAAAAAGAACGGTCTTCTTTGAGCCTAGAGGATTCGAAAAGAAAGAATTCCATGAATTAAATCACTTCTGTTCGCACCATATGTAAAAATTCACTTAAAATTGATCATAGACCTAAAAGTATGAGAAAAAACTATAAAACTCTTTGAAGAAAACAAGTGTAAATTTTCATGACCTTGGATTGGGCAATAGTTTCTTAGATATAACCCAAAGGTACAAGCAACAAAAGAAAAACTTGATAAATTGGACATCATCAAAATTTAGAACTATTATACTTCAAAGGATACCACCAGGAAGTAAAAAGATAATGCACAAAATGGGAAAAAATATTTGCAAATCATATATCTGATAAGGAACCTGTATACAGAATATATAAAGAACACTTACAGCTCAACAATAAAAAGACAAATAACGCAACTGAAAAATGGATAAAAGACTTAATGGACATTCTTCCAAAGAAGATACAAATGTCCAATAAGCACATGAATGCTCAACATAATTAGTCATCAGGGAAATGTAAATTAAAACCACAATGGATACCACTTCACAACCACGAGGATGGCTAAAATTAAAAAGATAGACAATAATAAGTGTTAGAGAGTATATGGAGAAATTGGGAGCTTCATACATTGCTGGTGGGATTATAGGAATTCGCAGTCATTTTGGAAAATAGTCTAGTAGTTCCTCAAAAAGTAAAACAGGGGCTTCCCTGGTGGCGCAGTGGTTGAGAATCTGCCTGCTAATGCAGGGGACACGGGTTCGAGCCCTGGTCTGGGAGGATCCCACATGCCGCGGAGCGGCTGGGCCCGTGAGCCACAATTGCTGAGCCTGCGCGTCTGGAGCCTGTGCCCCGCGACGGGAGGGGCCGCGATGGAGAAAGGCCCGCGCACCGCGATGAAGAGCGGTCCCCGCACCGCGATGAAGAGTGGCCCCCGCTTGCCGCAACTGGAGAAAGCCCTCGCACGAACCGAAGACCCAACACAGCCAAAAATAAATAAATAAATAAATAAATAAATAAGAAAATCCTTAAAAAAAAAAAAAAAAAAGTAAAACATAGTTACCATATGATCCAATAATTCCCCTTCAGATATACTCTCAAGAGAAATGAAAATGTATATCCACACAAAAACTCATACATGAATGTTCATAGCAGTGTTATTTATAATAGGTGAAAAGTGGAAACAACTCAGATGTGCACCAACTAAAGAATGGCTATGTTTATGCAATATATTCATACAATGGAATATTATATGGCAATAAAAAGGAATGAAGTACTGATTCATGCCACAAGATGGATGAACCTTGAATACATGGCGCTAAGTGAAAGAAGTCAGACAAAAAGGATCACATGTATCAATTCATTTATATGAAATGTCCAGAATAGGCACATCCATAGAGACAGAAAGTAGATTAGTAATTGCCTGAAGCTGAGGGGATTGGGGAATAAGGAGTGACTGCTGATGAGTATGGGATTTCTTTTTCGAGTGATGAAAATATTCTAAAATTAAATAATGGTGATGGCTGCACAACTTTGTGAGTATACTAAAATTTTACACTTTGAAGGGGTGAATTTTATAGCATGTAAATTATGTTTCTATAAAACTTCTTTTTTTTCTATTTTTTGGCCACACTGCATGGCATTTAGGATCTTAATTCCCCGACCAGGGATCGAACCTGTGCCCCCTGCAGTGGAAGCGTGGAGTCTTAACCACTGGACTGCCAGGAAAGTCCCTACAACTTATTTTTAAAAAAAAAAAACAAAAACTCACTTCTGTTCAGGGAAGAGAGTCATGATCCCTCTTAGCAGAAATAGTCTAGACAATGGAGACCATCATGGTGTGGTGCCACCAGTCAACAATGCCTTCCAAATAACTCTTTGCTCTGAATCTGAATGTAATTTGGCTTCCCATTTTCTCACAGAAAATAAACTTTTATCAGTGGAAGTGAGCATTTCACTCCCCTCTCATTCATGCATTTGACAAATATTTTTGAGCCTCTTATGTGCTGTGCACTAAAATATGCACATGGCACAGAACAGTGAGCAAGACAGACACGGTCCCTGCCCTGACAGTTCTCAAAGTCAGAGGGGCAGGGGGCATAAGTTAAAGAAGAAGCAAGTAAGTCAATAGTATTTTGTTTCATTATTTATTGTCTCACAACTATTTCCCTCCCTAACCAAACCTATCTATAGTCTTTATATCTCAGTGTAATTACTATACTATACTTAAATTTGGGTCTGCCTTTATCCTCTCTTTGAACCCTACCCCTCAGGAGTGCCCCAAGTACATTCACCCCAGGCCTATTGCATTAGGTAGGACTCATTAAGATAATACCTGTAAACACTTAGATGTGCCAGGCACATAGTAAGTGCTCAGTGACCATTGGTACCTTCTGAAGCAATGTTTATGTTAATGGCATTGTACCAAATGAGCCTGGAGAGGCCTGGTCTCCCTGAAGGGAGTGGAGCCTCCTGGTGTCCATCATCACAGAAGGAGATTTCAGAGGAGACCAGGTGGATATTTCAGAGGAGACCTCCACTCTCCCTTGACCTCATTCTTTCAGGCCTGGATTTCAAGGACTTTAGCTTGTGTTTCCACAATCTAGCTGATCTGAATACTTGGGGGAATTTTTTTAAAAGATTCTGGACCCGAACCTGGGGAGCTCCTGATGCAGTAGGCCTGGGGTGGGTGTGCCCGGGGGACTCCTGAGTGGTAGGAGACAAAGAGAGGATAGAGGCAGACCCAGATTTAAGCCACTCCACATTCCTACTGGGGACACCAAGCTGAGGTGTCAGATACACAGTATCTGGCAAGCCACATTATCCGAATTATCCAACTCATATTCTCCACAGCATTGCTAAAGGACAAGCTCCCCACCTGCTCTGCCCAGAAGTACTGGGTGGGAAGTTACAGTAGTGGCAGGGAAGAAGCCAGGGACTGTCCAGGAGAGAAGGAAGATTCAATCTTTGGCAGGCCTGCCCCTTCCCAGACAGAGATTCATAGCACATGGCCTATCAAGGGGTATGGGGAGCAGGAGGGAGTCACTGGACTGGGACTTCCCAGTCACAAAGGAGATTATGGCTGTGTGATTTGAAGAAAATTACTTAGCCATTCTGAATGTCCGTTTCTTCATCTATAAAAATGGGAGCAATGATAGTATTGACGTCAGGTAGTTGTTATGAGGACTAAATGAGGCATTTAAGACATTGAGCCTGGCACATGACTAACCCTTAATAAATGTTACTTAATAGTAGTAGTAGCAGTAGCAGCAGCAGCAGCAGTAATAGTAGTAATTTTTGAGATAGTAGTAACATCAGTGATTGAGCCACATTATCCAGATTCTGAATCTGTCAAGCTTAGGGCCAGACCTCAAACCATAGTGACCTCACCATGCCATGCCAGTCAGTAGACTTCCCTCTTAAACATCTTTGATGACTCTCTCTCTAAAGCAGATTCCTTATTTACAAAAATTAAGCCATTAATATTAATTCCTTACAAATTTCAAGGTAATCTTTTTCCTCGGTATAAGATATAGATAGATCAGATATACGATAGACAGATGATAGATAGGTAGATGATAGATAGATAGATAGATAGATATAGACACTCAATGGTACAATGTTAAAAATACTATCATTTGGTTGCTTGGAATTTTACCATGCCAACTTTCATGCATTCATTCCCTCCAACAAATATTTATTAAATGTTTGTTACATGAGAAATATTTTACTAGATGCAGGGGATTTGATAGTGAGCAAAGCCAAGCATGCTCCCTGCCCTCATGAGCCTCCGAAAAGGGAGTGCCCTGGATGTACCCAGCAGGGCTGTGCTACATCTAAGCAGGTGATCTGTAAGGTGCATTCCTTCCTAAATGTATAAATCCTTTTATGTTACTGCAAGAAATAGCATCAAATGATTGTTATCCTAATTCTCCAGAATATAAATCACTCTAAGAGAAAACTCCTGTTTTGGAGATCGGGTTTTGCTGGGTATCATCCATCACTGCCCTATAGTGGGAAGTTTACAAAAGGACATTCTCAGTCACAGGTTCTTAGTGTCAACAATCACTTAAGAGGTCATCAGGTTCACCCTTGCTCCTGAGGAGGGAAGCTCCCATTGACATGTCTGAGAAGTATTCTTCCAGCTTCAGGAAAATAGATTTATCTGCAAAACACATTGCTCCCAGAAAATAGCTTTTCCCTGATGGCATCATGCTAATTACTTGGAATGACTAGCTTTTCGTGAACAGATTGCAATAAAAAGGTAAATTCCCTTAGGCAGACATTTATCATTAATCATTTCCCATATCTTGGTCATGGACCTCATTGAGCCTCGTCAGTCGACTCTACCAAACAAATAAAATTAGATTCATGCCCTTTGAAAAAGCAACATGATAATAACCGTCATTCAGAAGAAAATGGGGGGAAAGACTGCTCAAAAAAATGAAAGGCAACAATAAAAAAAAATTAAATCCACAAGTCCAGCTTCCAGCCAATTGAAAAGATATTTATTTATTTTTAATTTTTTAAAAAAATTATTTATTTACTTACTTACTTATTTTTGGCTGCATTGGGTCTTCGTTGCTTCACGCAGGCTTTCTCTAGTTGCGGTGAGAGGGGGCTACTCTTCATTGTGGTGCGTGGGCTTCTCATTGCAGTGGCTTCTCTTGTTGCGGAGCACGGGCTCTAGGCATGCAGGCTTCAGTAGTTGTGGCACATGGGCTCAGTAGTTGTGGTTCTTGGGCTCTAGAATGCAGACTCAGTAGTTGTGGCGCATGGGCTTAGTTGCTCCACGGCATGTGGGATCTTCCCGTACCAGGGCTCGAACCTGTGTTCCCTGCATTGGCAGGCAGATTCTTAACCACTGCACCACCAGGGAAGCCTGAAAAGATATTTAAAATACACTGAAACAAAGAGCATTTAGAAAGTTTTAACCCTGATTTCACTTCAAATCAAGGGACAGAAGATGTTGGGGGAAAAAATGTTCAGTTAAAGCAATTGGGGGATATTTATTAGAATTACATAATTCCTAAACAAGCACAAAGCCCTGATTGAGGCCTAATTGCTCCTCATGCCTGCACTAGATCATCACTAAATCCTTCTTTGTCAAAACCTCTAGACAAAACACTAGCCTCTTAAAGAGAAAATCTAGGGGAAGAGGAGGAAATGAAGCAAACTATTTAGTACTGAGTGATTTTACTTTAAAAGAAATCTCCATGTGCACTCAAAAAGATAGTCTAAATCCTATCATCACTAATGTGCGTTCTATAAGCCTTTAGTTTGTGTTTTTAGAAAGCGCTTAGTTTTCATCATGTTATTTGAATTTTTCATCCATTTACCTACAATCTCAATAAGGCAGATATTATTAGACAAAACATAAAGATAAACGTACCTTCCCAAGTGCAAGAAGTGATTAACTTTTTGCATTCCATGTTGGGTTTACATTTTAACGTGCAATGTAGACATTTAAACACCAGAGGACAGTGTGTGAATGAAAACAAAGTTCAATTACTATTCATCTAACTCAAATCATTTACTTAGTACATCAAAGTAAAATCTTAATTTTAAGTGCTTTTCCCCCAAAGACATTTTATGTCATTTCATGCTTCAGAAATTAAAAGTAGAGGTTGATAGAAATGTGAATCATGAGACCAACTAATCAAGTTAATTTGAATCATAATGGAAATTAGAAAGATTAATTTCATAAGCAGTCGTTAATAATGGAAGCTCTCATGTACGAATAATCAAAGCTTTAAGTATTATATGGTAATTAATTCATTACTATGGGTTGCATATTTTAAAATAGCTCAAATCTCCCTTGCTTTTGATGGGCTTATTAATAGCAATCCTGAGAGAAGAAAAGCTAAAAGGTTTCTTTAGAAAAGTTTTTTGTATGTGTGTTTAAATGGGCAAGAGAGAAACTTGAATTAAATGATAAACAGGCTTGTCCATTGGTAATTTGCCTTCAACCATGGAAGAAGTCAATTGTCAGCCCTTTGTGAAGGAGGGGAAAATTGTGTTCTTGACGAAAAGACCAAAGGTGAAGGATTAATTGTATTATTTTCTTGTCCAATATGAAATGAATATTTTGTATATGTTTCATTTCATTTAAAAATGCATTTGATTTGGGGCTTGATTTGGAAAGTGGTCTGGTATGCTCTCACTATTTATCACAGCATATGTTTAAAAATTAGCTAGACAGTTCTATTTCTCATTTGTAATGCCCTGTAATTTTTTTTTTTTGAAATTCACGTTCTTTATTTATTTATTTATTTATGACTGTGTTGAGTCTTCGTTTCTGTGCGAGGGCTTTCTCTAGTTGCGGCAAGTGGGGACCACTCTTCATCGCGGTGCGCGGGCCTCTCAACATCGCGGCCTCTCTTGTTGCGGAGCACAGGCTCCAGACGCGCAGGCTCAGTAATTGTGGCTCATGGGCCCAGTTGCTCCGTGGCATGTGGGATCTTCCCAGACCAGGGCTCGAACCTGTGTCCCCTGCATTGGCAGGCAGATTCTCAACCACTGTGCCACCAGGGAAGCCCTGCCCTGTAATTTTTCCATAATCAAATTCATATGCAAAACACTTGTTATATGAGTTATCCATGAAAAACCAAGGCATAAATGTACTTGGAATGTACTTTCAAACCTTATCTCTTCTTATCTTTAGGAATATTTTAGTATTGTCATAAAAGAATTGTGAAAACTTATACAGCTTCTTAGGGATGCTGTGATCTCTGAAGTATAATATATTTCTACCATATGTTAAAATGATATTTTATGTATAATAACCTTCTTATATATAAATAGATCTGAGCTTGTTTTCTACATTGCCTTCCTCCACTTTGCTGAGTTTTCTAGGTGATGTGGATTTGCCCTGGTCTTGATGATACCTTGATTACAATATTCGACTTCTTTAATGCTAACTGTATTCATTCCTTCAGCCAACAAGTATTTAGAGTGTCCACCACATCCTAGTCACCCTTTCTGGTACCAGAGATATCAAGGCAAATAAGACAGATTAGATCTGGGGAAGGAGTCCTAGGCAGAGGCTTGCAAAGTCTCTGGTTTTCTGAGAGTCTAAAAGAAGACCATTATGACTGACTTGCTGAATAGTGAGTAAAGGAGAAATTGATAAATGCTGTCAGGTGCCGTAGGGTCTTGGCAGGCCAGATAAGGGGCTTGGAATTTGTTCTAACTGCAATGGGAAGCCACTGGAGGGTTTTGAGTGGGGATATGCTTTGACCTGATTTACCCTTTTAAAGTATCATTCTGTCAAGGAGGCAAGTTCAGAGGCCATTACAAAGATAGGATGGTGGTTGGACTAGGATTGAGCAGTGGGGTTGATGGGAAGCAGACAGACTTAGAACATATTTGAGAGTTAGAGGCGACAGGGACTGCTGATGGATTGGCCACAGCATGTGAGGGAGAGAGCAGAGTCATGAGGGGCTCCTGGGTTTTTGGCTGAGAAATCTAGTGATGAAGAAGCCTGAGTGAGAAGCAGGTTTTCTCGGAGGGGAGGGGAGTTGTTTTGGCCTTGATAAATTTGAGGTGATTATTAAATACTCAAGTAGAAAAACTGAGTTGAGGTAACTGAAGCTCAAAGAAGTAGTCAGGGCTAGATGGCTAGATATAGATACCCATGAAACTTAACAACTAATGGGAGGAGAGAAATATTATATTAAGCAAATAGTATAAGTAAGAGGTCTTCTGAAAAAGAGAGTGCGATAGGAGAATCATATGTAAATGAAAGATTCAAGACAGCCTCTTTGACAGCTGAAGGCTCTGACTTCTTTAACAGCATCATATTAAAGATCTTACAAACAGGACCTTTACCTATACAATGGTAATTGCTTAGGGAAATAGATCCATAATTACATGCACTTTCTAATTCATATCAGCACCAGAGACTGCTTTCCTACCAATTACAAAGATCATCCCTCATAAATATTATATGGAACATATGCTTCCACAATGGATTATGACCAAGAACTAAGCCCTTGTTGTCAGCTCTTTGATTTTTCTCATTTATAGTTTTTTTATAGGAGAAAGAGGGGAGAAAACAGCTTCTAGGAAAAAGGAATGCTATATATTGACATCATCTGTATCATATATATGCTCAACCTCTCCCTCCCACACCTCTCAGAATTACAAGGTTTTTTTTCTACTTTGAGTACCCATTAATATCGTAAACTGAGGCCAATAGTTAAACCTCATTTTCCAATTGCTCTTTCTTTCTTCAGGAGCCTTAAGAAAAGCTCTTACTACAGTGGATGTCACCTTGGTCCCAGGTAACAGGGCTCTTGTGTGGCAGGAATTACAAAAGAACAACTTGCTAAGCCTCATCTGCCACATGATTCATTATCAAAAATTTTATCGTTTTCCTCTGGAATAAGAAGTTGTACTTTAGGAAAAAAAAGAAAAAGAACATTCCAAATAATGGTTCATAATTTCCCTTTAAACTGTGACCTTTGCGAGGCCAAAACTGCCATTTTCAAATCAACTTACTCTACCAAAATCTCCTCCCCACTCAGAAATTAATGTATGAACACACACAAAAATACATAAACATACATACAAACAGACTAAATGGTATGTATGTATTTTTAAGTTTTAGTTTATCCTGTTCCTAGAAGCAGTCACAAAGGAACTAGTTGAACAATAAAAATATTGAGCATGTAGTTATATTTACTGCGTTGATTGAAGCTAGTATGTTGCCTCAGACTCTAACAAAGCTTCTTAGAGGCTTTCTAGCTGGTACTCACTTTTTTCATGAGTCTGTTAGTTTCTAAACCATAAAATTTGACTAGTCATAATTTTTTTTTTCTTTTCTGTGTCTTTGGATTATACCCTTGCTCTGGACTGGATCCCTTCCCACTTAGCCCCTTTCTTACAACAACCTTCTGCTTACCCTCCAGCCTCCAGACCCTTCCTGATGCAATCTTTTCTGCAACTCCATCAGATTACGCTTCCTTAATTACCACTTTATGTCACTTCCTTGCTCAAACACGTCAATGGTTCACCAATTCTCCATGAAGTCCAGACTCTTAAATATGACATCAGCTGACACCTCACTTCTCTTATACAGAGACCCCCCCCTAAGTCCAGCTAAGCCGAGTTACCCCCATTGCTGTGCCTTATTTGAGAAGAACTTTCTGTCCACATCTTTACAAAAGTATTAGGCTTCCTTTAAGGTCCAACTCAAATGCATCTTCAAATGATTTTCCTAATCACCAATTCTTGAAAAATATCTTACGTTCTCTTTAGCTATTAGTAGACAGCCCACAAAGTGACAGCTGTTAGGTGTCACATATCCTTGCATTATAGATCCTGTGTTTGCATAAGTTTTTTGTTTTTTTCATCTTTCCCACTAGACGTAAGGTCCTTGAAGGCAGCCTCTCGCTGTTCATCACGCTGTACCCAAACATACAGCAGGTGCTCAATAAATATTTGTTAACTAGAATTATCTAGATTGTCTGAAACTTTAGCAGTGATGTTAATTTTATCCTGATCCAAAGAACAACTGTTTTTAGACTATTCACATGGAAAGAATGATCCTATTTCCTCTCTCTACATTTCTCTTACTAACTAAAAGTTTTCTTGTGGCTGTGCATTTTCATATTTGCTTGCTATTCTCGTGCATTCCACAAGAATAAGCAGGCTGTTGGCTTTAATAAAAAAAAGAGAACCATGCTTGGGAGGTTTTTAGACAGACCCCCATCCTGCTCCCTGATAAATCAATGGTTAGGCAATAGGAACATAGAGATGTGCTTTTTCAGGCTGTAAGCATTCTACCCACTCCAGGACTTAACTTGAGCCACAGGAGGAATTTACCTGTTTTCGAGTCTCTAGCTAATAATGTAATCTATGACGTCTTTTTAAAGCCTTAAATGTAAGAGACACAAATTAACTAGCATCCAATCATGTCAGTTTTGCAAAACAAAGTTAGTAGACCCATGGCAACCAAGCTTATAATGTTTACACCAGAGATTTCTCTCACCTGAGTGCCTTTTAGCCTCCCCACAAGGGGCTGCCAGTGCTATGTTTGGTCAAAGTGAAACCACAACTTGAGATTCTTGAAATTATCTGGGTTCTTCTACCTCTCTGTTTCTGTCTCTCTCACCAGTGAGTAACATACCGCCCCCACTCTGATTTCCATTTAACTATAAATTACATCAATGCCCAGCAGGAGGCCAGGGTCAAACAGCTCTCCTGTACTCTTTATTTTTCTACAAAGATTGTAGGATGCATGTGGCAACAAAGGATGCTGAACTGGGCACCGATTTCAAATTTGAGAATTTTGAAAACAAAGAGATTAAGAAACAGAGGAAAAAAAATATTTCAGCTCTTTCCAGCCTTGAAAAAGAAGTAGCCATCGCTGTGGGGATTGTTGGGGAGCTCAACTCAAGGCAGCAAACAACCGCAGGACATGAGGGAATGTGATAGGCTTTTAATCAAGTGAGTACAATTTTTAGATTTTCAAGTCTTTTTTTTTTTAAGTGTGTCCATTAGCTTCTGAGAGATCAGCTCTTACTGACCCAGCTGCCACTTTGCTGTTGACACAGCTGCCAGGCTCTCCCTACAGAAGGACTGAGGGGAGTCTTCTTGCAGCTCACCCCAGGCCCCTCCACCCATGCACCTTCATAAAACATTCAGATATTTCTCTGCTCGATTATCTGTGCATATACCACTGTGCAATTATCACTCTCCTAACCAGATGTTATCTCGAATAACCTCAATAGCACTATTATGAAAAACTAGGAATAAGGTATGGGGTTCAGCCAGGATTTCGCAAGAAGATTTTGGCAATAGACCCTGTCTTGAAGCCAAGGGTGATTATTATTACTAATAGTAGCTATCATTTATTAAATTCCCACCAGGTGCCAGCTGTTATATCTGAAATAATGATGAGAAGTAACATTTATTGAGTTGCTTGTTATGTGCTGGGTACTGTTATAGATTCTTTACATGTATTTACATGTAGAGATTCTTTACATGTAAATAGGATTTACATGTATTTACATTTACATGTATTCTTTACATAAGAAAATGCAAGTTTAAGGTAGATACAGATTTTTAACACCAGTGGATGTATAAGGAAACTGAGGTTCAGACAGATTAAATAACATGCCGAGGTCACACAAGGAGTAAAAGCTGGAGCTGGGACATGATGTCTGGAAGCTCCAACAATCATACCCTTAACCACCTTGTTATTTTATCTTCCCTGTTCAGCCACTTTTTATCCTTGTAAAAATTCTACTTTTATAGCCAGTTAGCAGATGAGGAAACTGAGGTCCAGAGATGTTAATTAATACAGGTAGTAATTGGGGTCCTCCTCAGATCCCTTGGACTCCAAAGCCTTGGCTTCTGGGCACTGAACTCTGTTTCCCCAGAAATCTCAATGGGTGTCTGGCCTTGAAGTGTCTGCCTTGAAGTGGGTGTCTGAGGTTTTCTCGAAGAGCTGCCACCTTCTCTCTTTTCCATTCTCTATCCCCTTTCTGTCTCTGAACTCTCACTGCAGCCCACCTTCCCCACTGCCCACCAAACCCCAAGGCATCATCATAAAACTGCCCCCTCCTTTGCCTCCTTGGGGGAGGGGCTTTATAAGGAAACTAATAATTTATCCCATTCTAATTTTTCATGGTCTGAGGTAGCACTTTAGAGTGCTGAGTCTGCTGAAAATGCAAATCCCAGGCTCTGATGAGGTAGAACTGGGTGCGGCCCAGATATCCATCCACCCTTCTAGTAAGCAACCTTGATTCAGACCCAGGCAGCCCAGCTTCATTTACATTAGTCCAGTATTTCATTATTTTTTGGCAACAGATATGCACGGTAGAGAGGGATTTTCCAGTGGGAATTTCAGGCCAGGGTGGGTGAGATATTTTACAGCAGAGAGGCCTTTGTTTCTTCTCCTGCTATCATATGGGTCATTCTTGGATACAGATTTTATTCATAGAGATATTAAAGCAAGGATCTTTTAAATATTCTTCTCATATCAAATTCAAAGAATAGGTCTTTTTAAAAAAAAGAACAAAAATAAAACCTCAGGTTTATTATCATGAAACTTACTAAATAACCATTTTTCCCTTTTTGATCATTATATATACATATATATATGAAATGAACAGTATTGGAGTTCATCCTTCCTTTTAATCAGGCTTCTTTCCCCACTGCTCCAAAGGATGTACCCCAAGGAATAATGTAGATCTTTTAAAGACACACTTTTTCCCCAATATCCTAAAAGTTATGTTTTGAAAGATTTGAGCATATATCTCTGTATTTCAATGCACTTTCTTCCAATAGTATTCAACACGAAAGAGCTAAAAACACTGATGATAAGAAAAATTACATATAGTGGAGAAAATAAAGGATTAATTCTTAATGCTAATAGAAGTTTGAACATTAAGAATTTTGGACTGTTAGACATCATACAAAGGACGAAGAGACCCATCCCAAGGAGATTTAACGGTTGACAAGGACAACCATAATATCATAAATAAATTAAGCTTGAATAAATACTAATGTAAGCCCTACCTCCTCTGAGTGCAGAGCTTTCTCACAAAATTCTTATTCATAATAAATTCCCTTTGCTACTACGGTGACCTTATAGTTTAAAATGCACAGTTATTTTTTCAGCCAACTTTGGACGTGTTCTGAAGGTTTTATCTGAACTTTTTTTTTTCCCAGATACTCCTCTGGCTGACATTTGCATAGTCATTTGCATAATGTTATTCCCGATAAAGCCCTGGTTCTCTGAAGAAGAAAATTAGCAATTATTATTTTGCCACAGAATGAATGATAGCACAGGATGTTAGCTACCAACCTCATTTAAAAACTTTTGAAACCGGGCATAAAAATAATATGAAGACATGTACTATTAAAAAAATTACCATCCCATCACACATGGCACAGACTTCTCTTTCAGTGATTAACGGTGTCCACTGAAGGTCCGGGGGAGCAGGGGAAGGAGCAGAGCTGTCAGTTGCTAGAAAGGCAGGGAGAGCAGGCAAATTATTCTGAGCAAACCATTTAATGAGGGCTTTGTTAGCATGGAGGGCTGCCATGCTGTATGACAGCTGGCACTTAAGAGTCACGTTATTAAGGCAACATAATTCTGTCCATCTGCAATTCAGCAAAAGGGGCAGTAACGGCCCACAATAGCCCAGAGCAACACTTGGTTTTAATTACATTTTCCCTTATTGCAAAACACTATATACATACATGCTATACACACCCATATGCACATACATATTTGTTTAGAGATAAGGAGGATTTTTTTTTTATCATCGCAACACACCCTTTAAATGACTCCCCTTCTTCTCATGACCATCAGGGAAGGCCTCTGACCTCTCCTGTTTCCTGAGAAAGAAGTGCCCAGCTGTGCTTTCTCCCCAGGTAATGATGACAGGCATCGTCACATCATTAGCAGGACTGCCACAGATGATGGGATGAGGGAGAGCGCCGCCAGCAAAAGCTAATTGGCATTGTCTCACATACCCAAAGTTAAACAACTTTAGCATTTCTAATGGGTTGAAAAGCCAATGGTCACCAACACTGTTTACTTACGGGACAATGGCAAACTCTTTAAAAAGAGGACCCTTAAAAATAAATTCAAATTTTCTCTTATAAGTGAAGTTATAGAACGTTAAAAAATGCTGTGATTTCATTACCCAGAGATAAACAATAATAACATCTTTTTATTCTATATTTTATCTATCTGTCTATAATTTATTAAATAGTAATGTCATACCATTATATTGGTTTATATCTTTCTTTTTTCCATATAATAATATTCTGCTAACATCTTTTCCTTGTCGTTCAATATTTTATTCTACAATATGATTTTTAATGGCTGCCTAGTATTCCAATTATAAGAATGTACCATCTTTTATTTAACCATCCCCCTAATGCTGGGCATTTAGGTTGTTTCCTTTTTTTTTTTGCTATTATATAAAAAGAAATTATCAGATAGATACATGACAGTAGTCATAGTATCTCACTGACTGAAGAAATTTCCAGAAACAAAAGGCAACTATTAATTTAGCAGTACTTTTCAGTGAATTTGTATTATATTTCATTAATCACAATGGTAACTACGCACACATTTAACAAGCTGTCATATATACACACAGGTTAAAAAAAAAGACTATCCAATTCCTGTATGATTTTCTAATATCCTGTAAAATTACATAGGCTCATCAGGGGTCTCTGCCCTACAGGTGGGAAAGATTTGATTACAGCACTCATCTGCAAAGAATGTTCCAGAAATAGGCACAGAAAAATGGCATTAACATTTCCTCAGATTTTAAAACCACAGTTTTATTAAGGTCCCTTAAAATAAAAGGCAGGCATTAATTTGCTGTCAGTGGTCTGTGTTTGTTTTATGTAATATTTAAGAAAAATCCTTAAACTTCAGGGCTAGAAATCATAACATAGCTTTCACGTATGTTATCAGAGGCCCCTGCATCCGTTTGTGTTAACAGCTGATATTCAAGGAAATATTTTGTATTTTAAAAAAACTAAATAGTTTGTATCTACCAGGAAAATCTGTCTATATCCAGTAAGAAGAAAAAAAGGGTAAACTAGCCTCCTAGCATAAGGCAGACTCTTAACATGTGTCCCAACTCATAGCCAAAAGTTAAAGAATAATGTAGAAGCAAGAAGAAAATAGATTTTGAAGAAGAAACAACCACAATAAATCTGTTTTAATTATTCACACCAATTAAAGTCAGTGCAACACATCTATTGATATTTGGAGGTTTTAGCACATTTTATGCAATTTTAGTATTTAAAATTCAAGGAGACACGTTACTTGCTATTTCAGCATTTAGTTATTTGTAGGTACACAACAAAAATTAAATACTTGTCCAAATCTACAAAAATGAATTTATAAGGACTGTACAAATATCTTCCACCATCCATCTGTAATAGTGGGCCTATAAAATTTTATCTATTTTTGAATTGGAATAGGCTATAACTCATAATAAAATTTTCAAGAATTCAGATTTAAATAGGATATATTTTTAAAAACATGTAAATGTTTATGGAACATGGGTCGAGGGAGGACATAAAACTATGCCCAGCGTCTTTGCAAATATTTTTCATTATATTGATGCAACCCAAGTGTCAGTTGACACTATCCTTCCTTTAAGATTTAAACAAAATTGTTTTTGCCTCCTTTCTAAATCCCAATTGGAGTTTGCGACCATCTCCAAAATCTCTGTGCGTTTTGGGGTTAACTTTCTGAGTCACCTGTGGTGCCAGGCTTCTGCTAAACTCTGGATCTCATGCAAACGTCACTGCTATGGCGTTTCTCTACCTTCCTCTGCACTGATCCAGATGTGGGATGCAGCCATTTTGATTTCCCCCAAAACACCCACACCAGGCATTAGGATGTGAAGCAAGATGACACAGATTTGGGTGACCAAAGAGGATCATCTATCACACAAGTTCAAATGAAGTCTTAGACATCCTTGCTCATAAAAGTCCTGTGATCACCCTGCCATGGGAATTTTTCATTTCAGCCTGTAGCTTCCTGACTTGTTGCCCTACTCACTTCTCATTTCCTCTTTCCTCCTCTCTTTTCTTTTCCCATAACTACACTTCTGATCATTTCACATGCAAGGCAATTTCACTGTCTCTTTGGCTATTTCCTTCTAAACATGCCCTGGAGCCTCATTTTCTGTATATGAGAGACTTATTAAGCACTTATCCTAAACAACCAAAACTACAATTTCATTCTACCTCTCTCTCTCTCTCCCCCTCCTCCCCCCCTCACACACACACACACACACACGCACACGCACACGCACATGCACATGCACACACATGCACACACAGGTAGTGTGGTAAATATTTAAAATGTTTATTATATAAAATTACTTTTATAGTTAGAAAACATGAAGAAATAATGACTTCGTAGGCTTTCTTCTCTGTGTTGGTCTGGAAACTGCTGGCAGAGGTACTTGGGGAATGCCCACTGTCAGACTGAAATGTAAAGTAACAGTACTAAACACTGTTTTTCCTTTATAGTCCCCTCATGTCAAGAGAGTTGAACTCAGAAGGCCCCTTTTTTTCTTCCTTCCTTCCTTCCTTCCTTCCTTTTTTCCTTCTTTCTTTTCTTTAAAAGGTGTTTTTACTCAAAGTTCCTATAGGTGTTGGGTGTGGTTATTTCTGCCAAGTTACATTCCAAATGGTTGAGATGGGGTCTGGACTATAAATAGGAACCTTAAATGATGTTCAAAAAAGAAAACATATGTATACGTACTCACATATTCTAAACCATATGTAGCCTACATTGGTTGCTAACACAACAGCCATCTCCCTTTCCTTTTCTTTATCATAGCAGGGCCCCTATTTCACTCCAGAGGTGATTCCTCTCCTGTGTGACTCAAGGATAAATCTTGATTGGTGTAAGCCAATCGTGAAACACAATTTCTCTTGCCAGTGATTGTTTTAAACATGGGCATGTGATCTAGTCCTGGACAACATATAATAATGGGCAAATATCTACTGGGGAATGTTGGGAAGCATTCCCTTCACTCTTAAAGGAAAAAAAAAAAAAAAAGCTCAAGGAAGATATAATCTCTTATACTGGATGTTTTCATGTCTGCATATGATACCTGGAACTGCAGTCATCATCTTGTGACTATGAATACAGTAAGCTAGAGGATGAGTCTGACAGGATAAGTTGGTAGAGTGAAAACACAGAAAAAACCTGAATCCTTGATGATATCATTTTACCTTTGAATTAATCAACCTTGGAGCTGCCTCAGCGTTTATTTTTTTCTGAGAAAAAATAAATTGCCCCCTTATTTATCCAGTTGAGTTTGGGTTTTTTGGCTTCTAGCGTGGAAAGCATCCCTGTACCCTGTGTTCAAGCCCATTGACTAAAATCAAACCCCTTTGAATACAATATTTACACTATGTCAATGGGAATTGCTATCGCAAGGACTGCCATTTTCATCTTCAGGTTTAAGGATGCTTGATCTCATTCACCACTCTCGAATTGCTCCATGTTTATGTTGCCTTCTTGGCAATTAATACCAGGTGTTTCTGGACAGAAACATGACTGTTGGACCCCTGGGTTTTGTTTTGTTTTTCCTTTTTTACCATATGGTCTCAGGAAGGAGAAGGGTGCTGTTGAGGTGATAGGTTAGTTGCTCACAGCCAAATTCATGAGAAAAGGAATCACCAAGGCCATCAAGTTTCCAAAATTTGATGGAGGCCACTAACAGCATCTATTTGTTCTGTCTCTTGTATGTAGACCTAAATTCAGTTCAAAGATAGCAGAAAGACGTGTCATAGACAAAGACACCATAGTGAATATTTAAAAGACTGACTTGTTTCAAAAGAGCCTCTGTTACCCTACCCTTTCTTGCTGTCCAGCCCCAGGGGTTTCTGGCTCAGCAATGCAGCCTTGTGGGGTTGTGTTCTGGGTGGTTTGTAATCTCCGTCTCACACAATCGGCGGGGGAGGGGGGGGCAAGGGTGTGGCTGGATGGCAGGAGGCAGCCATCTCCACCTCCTGACATCTGGGTCTCGACCCCTCTTTGTGGCAGGAGTGTTGTTTCTCTATTATTAATCATAAGTATTCCATGTTTTAAAGTTTAATTTAACCTTGCAAATATAAAATATGATCAACCTACATTATTTATAAGCCCATTATCCTTCAAAATATTGCAGAGGATGAAAAAAAAAACCCCTATGGATTATTCACATATCTTTCGGCTCATCTCCCAAAGACCAAAATTTGGAAGAGGATTTAATGTGTGCTTCTGTTATTCTTCATTCCTCTGTCTCCATTTAGGATTATTGATATTAATCCAATTTAAACCTCAGCAAGGGCTGTGTGATTTTAAGCAAGTATTTAACCTCTTTAAGACTCAGTTTCCTAGCAAAATTAGACTAATAATTTCATTGCCAAGAGTAAGTGATATAATTTAGGTGAAGTGCCTTGCCTAATGCTTGGCAAAAAGCAAATGATCAATAAATAAAATATTAAGTATTGTTGTATTGTGTCATTACTGCTAACAATTCTGCAAAGAAATTTAGTTTGGCCTAGGAGGCATAAATTTAGTTTTGTTATGGTTTTTCTTTTCCTTCCTTAACTATAAAATGGAGAATAGATTCAGCCTAATATTGAAGGATTAAGTAATTTTAATCTAATGTTAAATCTTTAAGCATTAGATTTTACAGGCAGAATTTTTGCATTATAATGTGTTGATTAAAGTTTATTTCAAAACACTTATTATATTCAGAAAAGTAAACTTTTTCTTTGACAATTATAATGCTTCTTTTTCTTTTGCAAAGAAAGACAAGGTAGCAAGAAGTCCCCAGTAAATTTCACTCTGATTTTATGACACACAGCACAACCAAGAGATAAGATTAAATCCACAAGAGGGAGACAGGTTCATGCTCAATTTCCTCAGGGAAAGTTAAAAAAAAAAAAAAAAAAAAAGTAAAACTATAATTCTGTTCAAGGACTTCTTGAAATTTCCAAAGGCATTTTAGGTTTAGTCATTTTTTTAAGGGTGCAGTTTTCTATTCCATGAAGTAAAATAATATCTTAAAACAAGTTGGCAAACCTTTGAATGTGCGTACACACCTACACACTCAAATTTCTGTTGGGTGATTCAGTTTACAAAAGAAAAGAGGGTGAAAAAAGGAAAAGAAGAAGAAAGAGGAGGGGGCGTTAAGAAGGAGAAGGTAAAAGTCCTTTAACAAACCCAGTCTGCAGGATTGAGGAGCTGCAGTCCCAGGCCAGGCTTGGCAACCTGGCCCGTTTCTGGCCCCATCTGGCAGTGAGCTATGCAAGCTCCTCCATTTAACTGGCTTGGCACTCAGGAGACGCTAGACGTGTGTCTTCCCTTCCTCCACCTCATTTCCCTGGGCTACTCTGCAGGGTCGCCCTTGCCTCCAGAACTGAAGTCCCTGCGGCCCGTCACCATCTGTTTCTACTCCCCAAAGGTGGAGACAGCTACCTCCGGGGCTGAGATAGCTCCTGGTTTTCTTTCTGGTCCTACACTTGAGACCCTCTGTGCGCTTTTCCCTTTACAGCTTACCTCTCAATTGGCCCTTGGAGAAAAGGGTCCTGTCTAGAGATGTAACGCAGCAGGACCATATGGGGCCTTCCCCATATCCTCTGCTGTAGCTCCTCTCTAAAGTAGCTAGATAATAGCCTCATGCATATTTCCTGAGTTTTTCAGATGCTAAAAACCACCTCCAAATGGAAGAATTAACTATCTGAGGATTATGAGCACATAGCCTCCAGACCTACTGGTGCCTAAGGCTTGACAATGTTAACCACCCTGTTATCTCAGCATCAGCCGGTCAGAGAGTTGTGCACACGAGCTGATCACCTATCCCGGGGCTCTCCTCCCTCACCTTACCTTTTAAAATGCTTTGCTGAGGGAGTTCCCTTGTGATCTACTGGTTAGGATTTGGTGCTTTCACTGCCGCGCCCCGGGTTCGATCTCTGGTCGGGGATCCTGCAAACCGCATGGTGTGACTCCCCCCACCCCAGAAAAAATGCTTTGCTGAAACCCTGCAGGGAGTTTGGGGCTTCTGGGGGCAAAAGCCACCCTTTCTCACTGCTGGGCTCTTTCTCTGCTCTAAACTCTGACATTTCGGTTTGTTTGGCCTCACTGTGCATCAGGCACATGAACTTGCATTCAGTAACAGACAGACTTAAACTGAAACCTGGGTCCCAAGCAGAGCTTTTAACAAAGGCCACAGCCATCTCCCAACACGGCCTTTGCTCCTCCGGCTGGACACGTGGCACCCCCATCCCACCAAGCCCCCTCGCACGCAGTTCCCTGGTCTCTCACTCTTTCCTGCTCTCTCTCCGGGGCTCTCCCCAGTACCCACAGTGCTGGCCCCTCCCCTTCCCCTTGGGCAAGAGCTCAGCACCTGGGCACCTGGAGGGCTGGGAAGAGGAATCGAGGCTACTGCTGCTCTGCCCTGTGTCATGTATTTTCTACCAGACAACCGGGCAGCCTGGATCTCCCTGCTGGAAGCGGGTGAGGGGCCTGGAGATCAGGAACTGGAGGAAGAGAGACCTGAACGCAGGGGTATTCCCCAGGAGGTGAGCAATAATCCCAGTTCAGGCTGCACCTGGCTCAGCTTCCCCAG
Source organism: Balaenoptera acutorostrata (assembly GCF_949987535.1). Classification (NCBI taxonomy): domain Eukaryota; kingdom Metazoa; phylum Chordata; class Mammalia; order Artiodactyla; family Balaenopteridae; genus Balaenoptera; species Balaenoptera acutorostrata. The sequence continues at coordinate 51,070,811 of NC_080071.1, read as the reverse complement.
CAGCTAGAATTCGCTCTGTTTCTGCGAGCCAGAGTGGGCTTCCCCTATCCGGGGGATGATTCATTTGGGGGCAGTCCCACAGTTCCCAGAAACCTCCACTCTTTAAGCTGCTGCAGTGTATGTGCCTCTGTTGAAAGGCAGTTCAAGTCTTGGGATGGAGACTTCCTAGCTCCATTACTTCCAGCCTGCGGGGTTTTGGCCTCCGTTTTACCAAGTTACGTGGGGATGATAACAGAGTATCGTAACGGTTCAGTGAGGTCAGACAAGTCAGGGATTTTCAAATCCCTCCCTGAGGAGCCCTACGTGTCTGGAGGACGTATCAAAGAGACCACTCTGGCAATATAGAGGGGGGTCTGGCAATCAGATCTCACCCTCTTATGCATGCACAGGCGCGCGCGCACACACACACACACACACACACACACACACACTTTTACACACACTGCAACCAGAATATCTGGTTGGCCTGATGTACAAGAGTTTGACCCTCTCTGGATTAGGATCCTCTTCTTTCCTGTGTCCCCATATGCCAACGGGCTTTCAGACTGGAGCTTCTAGTCACTAGTCTTGTGCAGAACTTCCCTGCAGCTACACTGGGGTTTGGATCCCCCAGATTCACAGCCACCCAACCCCCACCCCTTAACCAGAGCAGCTCCATTTTCATCTGTCCTGTGTAACTTAAAGCAATTCTGAGTAATATTGGTGAGGAGAAAACAGTCGAGTGCTTTCGAACAGTCTGAGAACTCCCCAGCAGAGTGCATCTGGAACCACTAAGATGAGCTGTAGGGATGGGGTGTGATGCTCAAAAGGCATGGGGCTGTGAGCAAGGATTGGGTGGGTCCCGGTCTGCATCAACTGCAATCAGCTTGCTGGCACAGGAAGCTCAAAAACACTTCTCAGTCCGAGTACTTACCACTTGCCAATTGCCAGGGACTGTTTTCTTTTTTGGCTTGTGCCAGTTTTATTGAGGAGGAAGCTGTTTGGCTTGAAGCAGCTCCAGGAGGGGCAGATACAGAAGCCAGGGTTGCAGAGCACAGCCGCTGCCCACAGCCAGCCCTGCCTCTGACGGGGGAGAAAGTCCGCTGGTGTGGACTGTCCATGCCACGTGCCCTGTGAGTGACAGACGCTCCTTCTCAACTTGAAACACGAGACACACACACACACACACACACACACACACACACACACATGACTTTCGCATTGTGCCACATGTTCCCATGAGCCTACCTAGATCAGTGAGTACGGACTTAGTGTGGTAAAAGTGTATCTATCTCTGGGTATTCTTACTGAGTAAAAATTTGTTTTATTTTTTCCTTCTCTATACCTTCCCGGTTATTTTTTTATTTTATTTTGATTTAAAGTGTTTATGTCACAATAGTCAAAAGGTGGAGGCAACCCAAGTATCTATCGAGGGATGAATGGTTAAATAAAATATGGTGTATACACACAATGGAATAGTATTCAGCCTTAAAAAGGAAGGACATTCTGACACATGCTACGATGTGGATGAACCTTGAGGACATTATTTTAAGCCAGTCACAAAAGGACAAATACAATATGATTCCACCTATACGAGGTACCTAGAACAGTCAAATTTATAAAGACAGAAAGTAGAATGGTGGTTGCCAGGAGCTGAGGGGAGGGAGAATGGGGAGTTAGTGTTTAATGGCTAGAGTTTCAGTTTAGGAAGATGAAAAAAGTGCTGGAGATGGATGGTGGTGATGGCTGTACAATGTGAAGGTACTTACTACCACTGAACTGTACACTCAAAAATGGTTAAAATGGTAACTTTTATGTTATATATATTTTACCACAATAACATTTTAAAAATGTTTAACTGTGAAATATGTCAAACATACAGAAAAGTACATATAATAACAGCCAATTGTGTAAGCTCCTGGATTTAATAATTTTGCCCTGTTTGCTTCTTTTTTATTTCTAAGCAATAAATCATCACAGATGCAGCTAAATCGCCCCTCTTCACTCCATCTGTTTCATTCCTCTTTCTCCTCCACAGAGGTAACCACCTTTGCATGTATCCTTCCGTGTATACTTTAACATTTTACTACATAAGAACATATAATACTGTTTAAATTAGACAGAGGGATAATGTCTTTTGCAACTTGCTTTTTTACCCATCTTTTTGGGGAGATTTATACACATTGGTCTATGGAGTCCATGCATTTTAAAGTCCTGAATATTATTGTGTTGCTTCAGTCCCGCACTGATGGACATTTAGCTTGCTTCCGCTTTTTTGCTATCATATCCTGAGCATGTTGCCCTGAGCACACATGTAAGAGTTTCTCTTGTGCTCATTCCTAGCAGTTAAACTTTGTTTAAAGTTTTAGGGGATGTGCATTTTCCACTTTATTGGATGTTGTCAAGTTGATCTCCTAAGTGGTTGTACAACTGAATTCCCACCTTCATTGAAAAAAGTCATTTTGTTTCCCCCATTGCCCTCACCAAACTTAGGTATCATTACTTTTTTTTCTCTTAATCTAATGGGTGTGAAGTGATATCTCATTGTGAGTTTAATTTGTATTCCTCCCATCAGTGAGATTGAGCAGGTTTTCACAAGTTTCTGGACATTCTAGCTTCTTCTTTTATAAACTGCTTGCTTCCTATACTGAAAATTCCATAAGGGCAAAGCAGTCTATTATTCATAGCAGAATACTCATCACCTAGCACAAAATAGGTAGTCATAATTATTTCCTGAATGAATGAATGAATGACTAAGCATTCTGATAGATGCTAGTAGAAGTTTGTTTTTGTGTTTTTAATTTTAATGACAATTGGTGCTGTAATTACTCCTGACCTTGAGGTTCATGGAGGTTAAATGATTTGCCAATTCACACAACAAATAAATGGTAGAACCTAGACTTACACCATGGTCTCATGTCAGTGCTCACGTCCTTAATATTTCAACATCCTGCCTCCCTTCAAAATTCAGCCAGGAAAACAGAAGAATAATGAACAAATATATTAAGGATCCTTAATTCTGTTAACAATTCTTTGTCTTAATTAAGGTACTTTACCTTGATTAAATCTCTCTCTCTCAAAAAAAAAAAGTGTTTTAATGTGTGAAAGTACATTAGCTTTTGGAAAGCATCAAAGGATTTTATTAATTTGGAGGCCTTGTACCAGGAGGGGGAAGAAAATCCTAAAACTCCTATTTAAAACAAAAGCTGTTGCCAGCTGCTGCTTCCTCTAGAGACCATTTATATCTGTAACCCATACTTTTCACCTGAATTGTAGGCTTACACACACAACTGCCTAGGAGATAACTTTTCTTGACGTCTAAAAGACATCTCAGACTTGCCTCTCCAAAGGTGAACTTCTGATCCTCATCCCCTGGCCCCCAATCCGTCCCACCCACAGCCTTCCCATCCCAGGTGATGACAGCTCCATCCTTCCAGCTGCTCAGAACAAAAACCTTGGAGTCACCTTTACTGTGCTCTTTCTTTCCCATTTCACATCCTTTGCCCTCATTATATCACACTGGCTGGGCCTTAACAATACACGCCAGGCTGCACCACTGCTATGACCGTTCAGTGTAACACGCTGGTCCTATCACCCCATCTCTGCGTTAGTCTGTTAGGTACGCCTGCTACTCCCTTGCCTCCAATAGTCTGTTCTCAACACAGCAGTCAGGGTGATGCTCTGACAACTCAGATCATGTTCCTCCTCTGCTCAAAAGCCTGCAATGGCTCTCCATCTCACTCAGTCTAGAAACCAGTCCTCAAAATGGCCCCACAAGATCTAGCTCCCCATTTCTTCCCCGAGCTCATCTCCTCTACTGCCCCCTCACTGGTCCCTTGCACAGGCCAAGGGCACTCCTGCCTCAGGGCCTTTGCTCTTACTCTTCTCTGCTTCTGGATAACTGCTCCCCGTACAGCCACAAGCCTCACTTCCTCTGCTCCTTCAGGTCTTTGCTGAGATCTTACCGTTTCAAGAAGTCTGTCCTAAGTCCTCCCTCCACCTCAGACTCCTATATTCCAAGTTCCCTGCTCTGCTCTAATTTTTCTCTTTTCCATACTACTTATCACATTCTAGCATGACATATATTAATACTCCATACTTAATAAATAATGCCTGTCTCCCTTCAACTAGAACGTAAGCTCCTCAAGGGCAGGAATACTTTTTGTCTTGTTCACTGAGGCATCCAAGCAGCTAGAACAGTGTCAGCATATACAGTAGCTAGTGCCCAACTATTCGAAGGAATGAATATTGTTTGCCTGCCCAACAGCCTTTCCCCTCATCCCTTCCATACTAAGAATATACGCACCCTAAATAATGAATCACAGTCTCCTTGTCAATAACTGGTCTTGAGGTATGCATGTGGCCCCAGTTTTGGAAACCTGAAAAGTTACACTTCAAAGATGCTTTTGCAGTTAGAAGAGAGGCATATGATCTTGGTTTGACCAAGTAGATGTACTGGTGTTAGACTTGGATTGTGTAAGTGAGCACCATGGTTGATATTCTGGCCTCCAGGGGGATGAAAGTATCCGATTCTTATCAGTCAGCTATGGTAGAGCTCTGTCTTCATAGGTGCTGCATGGCCAGGAGTCTACCTGCCTGTTCATCTACAGCAGCCCTAAGGTTTGGTAGGGCATTGTCCCCAGTTGTATTGTTCCTGGTTAGAAAACCTGTTTTTCTGGTTTCCAAGAAATTCTATGAACTATTTACTCTTCTTTAATACACCCTTTTCTGCTTACATTAACTAGAGTGGATTTTGATGTCTGCATCTAAGGAATGTGATTGATACAAGCTTTCTTTTTTCCTTTCTTGCCTTATTACTTTTCCTCCTTTGAACACTGTTTTGTAAGGATATAATATCCAGTGATTTGGCAGCTGTCTAGTAACTATGAGGTGATCTGCTTGAGGAAGAGAGCCAGACTCTGAGGTTAGTGCTATTGAGGACATCATTAAGCCATCAAATTAACCCTGGGACTGATTACCTCCAGATTTCTTGCAATGTAATAATCAGCATGATAGTGATTTAATAGTTCCTATATTTTCTGGTACCTTCAGCTGAACACATACGATTGTAAGTTGTACACATTCTTTAGTTCTATGAAAGATCTTCATGTGTTCTTGTTTTGTTTTGTTTTTTGATTAAAAATGTAAGGACCCCTAAGCATGGCCTGGATGTGTGAGGATGGGACAGAAAAAGAGCTGGATTTCTCTGCCTAGTGAAATTAGGACTTGGTATTTCTGTTGATAGCTTGGAGTGAGAGAGAGGGGAAAACACTGGAAAGAAGTGAGAGATGTATGGAAGTTATATAAAGAGAAAGAAGATGGCACTTCTATCTAGATTATAGAAAACTAAGAAGAGCATCACTCCCACCATAGTAACAAGAAAAAGCTGCATAGGCTGCAAAATCATAATTCTCTAGAACCTATCAGGGAGCTGAATTCACAGGAAACCAGTTAACCTAAAATCTAAGAAAAACAGCCTCCTCCAAGGAGACAGGGTGCAAGCACTGGCTCAAGCCAGAGTAAGGAAGAGACACTGGATGCCACACATGCAGGTAAGATGAATTCAGCTAAGATGTTTAATGGATTACTAATTGCCAAGTGTGATTCCTAGGAATTCCACAGACACCAAGGAAGATTGCACCTACTCACAGACTATTCTCCACACCCCTCCACCCTACCCCACATACTCTGGAGAAAGACTGGGGGCCTGGCCACACCTCATTTGGTGGTGGACTTCGAGAGGAGAGGAGTAGCTGCCTGCCACGGTGGGAAAAATCACAAACCCTGCCGGGACCATCTGCCCTATGGAACCAAAGTCATAAGCTGCTGGAGGAATAGAAGAAAGCCTGTCACTCCCAGAGTACAGATGAAGACCCATGGGGATGGGGGAAGGGAAGAGACAAGCCCTCTCCCAGTGATGTAGTCTGGGTCCAGAGCATTAGAGGCCTTCTATTACTGGTGGAGGGGCAGGAAACTCCTTCATAATGCCCTCTCCAAAAATACAAGGTAGAGTTTGGCTGCCAGTGGGAGGACAGGAAGGAGCACTGAAAAATACTGACCCCCAAGATCCAGTGAGACACAGTTTACCTAAGACTGAGGTTGGATCAAGGCCTCAGGTGAGGGTGAAAAAAAGAGCATTGAGAGATACCCTCCAGCTACCCAATCTCCACCCTAAGCACAGGGTAATGCTAAAGGAATTTAAAGTTGGTGGTCTACTAAAGGTAACCACAGCAACAATATGATCCTACCCCAGTCAAACTCTGACTAGACTGCCTCAACTCTCCACATGAATGGCCTAGCAGAAGAAGCATGTTCATTTTCAGGGATGAATTCAATTTACCTCGGTCTCTCCTGTGCTATGCTTTATATCTAGAATTCAAGCAAAAATTACAAAGGGGGGAAAAAAAGCAAGAGGAAACAAACCACAAGGCAGAGTAATCATCAAAGCCTGACTCAGAAATGACACAGAATATTAGATGGGGCATTTAAAATAACTGTGATTAATATCAAAGTGTCTAGTGGTAAAGATGGACAACGTGAATAAATAGAATTTCAGTAGAGAGGAGAAATCTGTTTGAAAGACTCAAATGGATATATTAGAAATAGAAAACACAGTATCAAAAATGGAGAATAAATTTAATGGGCTATCAGTAGACTCAACACAACTAAGGAAAGAATCAGTGAATTTGAAGAGAGGTCAACAGAAATTACCCAAATTGAAACACAAAAAGACTGAAAAAAAAAAGTACCAGAACATGCAAGAGTTATGGGCCAATCTAAATGGACATAAAACCATGTCATTGGAATCCCAGGAGAAGAGAGTATAAACTAGGAAGAAGAAATACTTGAAGAGATTCACGATGAGAATTTCTTAAAATAATAAAAGACATCAACCACAGATCTAAGAGCTTAGAGAACGCCAATAAATAACAACAACGAAAACCTATTCAAACTGCTAAAATCCAAAGGTAAAGAGAAAATCTTGAAGACAGGTATACAAGCCAGAAGAAAATTAAGTGACATTTTTAATGTTCTAAAAGAAAACTGTCAACACAGAATTTCACACTTGATAAAAAATGAAGGTGAAATAAAAACTTTTCAAACAAACAAGCTTAGAGAATTCATGACTAACAGCTCTGCCCACAAGAAAAGTTAAAGGAAAACAATAAAGAAAATCAATGAAATCAAAAGCTGGTTCTTTGAAAAGATCAACCAAGATCAAGAAAAAAACAGTAAACACAATATACTAATATCTGGAACAAATTATGGGAACTTGCTACAGATCCTCCATATATTATAAGGATAACTAGGAAATATTACCAACAATTTTGTACCCATAAATTTGACAATTTAGATGATATAGACCAAAGCTTGCTCAAAAAATTATAGATAACCTGAATAACTCTATATCTATTAAAGAAATTGAATTCACAGTTAAGTACCTTCTACCAAAGATAACTTCAGGCCCATATGTCTTTTCTGTCAAGTTCTACCAAATATTTAAAGAAGAAATAATTCCAATAATTCCCAACTCTTCCAGAAAATAGAAGAGAATACTTCCCAAATAATTTTATGAGGCAAGCATTGCTTGATACCAAAACCAGACAAAAACATCATGAGAAAAGGAAGTTACAGACCAACATCCCACATGAATATTGGAACATGGATATAAAAATCCTCATAACAATAAAAAATTGAATCCAGCAATATGAATAATACATCATGCCAAATGGGGTTAATCCCAGGAATACAATGGTGGCTCAATATTTGAAAAACAATCATATTATTCACCATATCAAAAGACTAAGGAAGAAAAATTATATGATCATTTCAATAGATTCAGAAAAAGCATTTGACAAAATTACTATTCATGTTAAAACTCTCAGCAAGCTAGGAATAGAGGGGAACTTCCTTAATTTGATGAAGGACATCATTTAAAAACCTACAGCTAACATCGTACTTAATAGTGTTAGACTGATTGCTTTCCCCCTAAGATCAAGAAATAAGGCAAGGATATTTGCTCTCATTACTCCTACCAACATCCTTCTGGAGATTCCAGCCACTGTAATGAGGCAAGGAAAAAAGTGTCATACAGATTGGAAAGGAAGAAATAAAGCTATCTCTATTTGCAGACAGGATTGTCTACATAGAAAACTCCAAGAAGTCTCTATATATGTACTAGAAGTAATGAATGAGTTTAGCAAGGTCACATTTTATACAAGGTTGGTATCAAAAAAAATCAATGTATTTGTATACACTAATAATAAACAATTGAAAATTGAGTTTTTTAAATGTACCATTTATAATAGCACTGAAAAACAAAAATACTTAGGTATAAATCTAAAAAATATGTGGAATATTTATTTGTATAGTGGAAACTACAGAACATTGATGAAAGAAACCAAAGAATACCTAAATAAATGGAAAGGTTATTGCACTCACAGATTCAAAGACTCAATATTGTTAAGTTATTAATTGTCCCCAAATTTATGTAAAGATTCAACCTAAGCCAAAATCACAGCAGGATATTTTATAGAAATAGACAAGCTGATACTAAAATTTATATGGAAAAGCCAAGAAACTAGAAAAGCCAAAACAATTTTGAAAAAGAAGGACAAGATTGTAAGACCTTATACTACCTGATTTTAAGAATTATTATAAAGCAATATGAATCAAGACTATGTGGTATTAGTGAAAGGAGAGATCAATGGAACAGAATAGGGAGTTCAGATATGGAGCCAATATATATGGTCAATTGATTACTGGAAAGATTCCAAGGTAATTGGCATGATTCATGTTTTGCGTTAACTTGACTGGACCACAGGATGTCCAGAAATCTTGTTAAACATTATTTCTAGGTGTGTCTGCGAGAGTATTTCTGGAAGAGATTAGAATTCGTATTGGCAGACTGAGTAGAGCAGATGGCCCTCCCCAATGTAGGTGGGCATCATCCAAACCATTGAGGGCGTGAATAAAACAAAAAGGCAGAGGAAGGGAGAATTTTCTCTCTCTTTGCTTGAATTAAAACATTGAATTAAAACATTGGTCTTCTGCTCTTGAACTGGGGCTTAAAACAGCTGTATTCCTGGTTCTCAGGCCTTTGGACTTGGACTGGAATACACCAGCAGCTTCCCTGGGGCTCCAGCTTGCAGATTGCAGATGACAGAACTTCTTAGCCTGCATAATTGCATTAGCCAATTCCTCATAATAAACAATTATATGTATTTTGTATATAATATAAATATAATATAAATACATATAACATTAATATAAAGATATATACATATCTTATTGGTTTTGTGTCTCTGGAGAACCCTAATACAGTAATTTAGTTGAGAGAGAATAGCATTTTCAACAAACTGTGGTGGACTATTGGACATTTATATGGAAAAAAAAAAAAACTTTGACCCATATTTTGCACTATATACAAAAATGAATCTAAACCTAAATGTTAAATCTAAAACTATAAATTTCTTAGAAGAAGACATAAGAGAAAATTTTTGTGACTTTGAGTTAGCCAAAACATTTTTATATACCACACTAAAAGCATGATCCATAAAAGAAAAAAAATTGATAAATTGGAATTAATCAAAATTTAAAACTTCTGCTCTTTGAGAGACACAATTAAGCAAGTTAATAGACACAAACCACTGACTGGGAGAAATATTTGTAAAACATGTTTGATGAAGCACTTATAAAATTATAAAGAACCTTAAAAATGCAATATTAAGAAAACAAACTATCCAATTTTTAAAAATGGGCAGAAGATTTGAACAGACACTTCACCAAAAAAGATATATGGGTGGCACACAAGGACATGAAAAGATGTGCAACATTACAGTCATTAGGCAAATTAAAACTGCAATGAGATATCACTATACACTTATTAGAATTGCTGGAAGGAAACAATACCAAGTGCTGATGAAGATGCAGATCCACTGGAAATTTATTCATTGCTGGTGGGAATGCAATATGACATACAGCCACTTTTGAAAGCTGTCAGTTTCTTATAAAGTTAAACATATACTTACCCCATGATTCACTTATCTCGTTTCCCAAGAGAAATGAAGACTTATAGTCACATGAAAACCTGTAAGCATATGTTTAGAGTGGTTTTACTAATAAACACCAAAAATGGGAAACAGCTCAAATGTCTTTCAACTGACAAATTGATTTAAAAAAAAATGTACACCCGTACAATGGAGTACTACTCACCAGTAAGGATGAACAAACCAATGATTCATGGAAAAAATGTGAATAAATCTCAAATGCATTATGCTAAGTAAATAAAGCTATATACGGTGTGACTCCTTTTTGACTCCTTTTTTATGACATTCTTGAAAAGGCAAAGATATAGACAGAAAACAGATCCGTGGTGGCCGAGGGCTGGTGGTAAGGTGAGGGGTGACTAGAAAGGAGCACAAGGGAATTTTGGGGGGTAATGAAGATGTTCTATATCTTGATTATGGTGGTGGTCATACAACTGTAGCATTTGTCCAAAGTCATAAAACTGCTGTACACTAAACAGGGTGAATTTTATATATTATATAAATTATACCTCCATATACTCAACTTTTAAAAGAATGAGAAATGGGGTGGGGAGGAGAGAGGGAGAGAGAAAAGAAGATACAGGTAATCCAGGGCATTGAGGAGGTTAGAAATTCACCATGATGAAATGGCTAAGGGATTTTAAGAGAGTAATCTCTAAATTTCATTTCCATACTCAGCTACTTTTACTTAAAAAAATAAACCTTTTACCACCAACATCATAGTGGGAAGTTCAGGAACAGAATGATGTAGGCAAATGTGTTTGCAGCCTTGCTCAGCTGAGGCCAACAGCATGAATCACAGCAGCATGATATCAAGGGGGGACAACAGAGTCCACGAGGACCAGGATTCAGGTAAATGGAGGTCCACGTGGGAGCTGCAGCCAGAGCATAACAGAGAAGTGGGCTGGTTTGGACTAACCCTGGAGCAGAAATGAGACAAGCTTCCCTTTTTCTCCAGAGGCACCAAAGAAGATAATCCCTGAATGGACACAGGCAGACACTTGGATTATAATTCAAAAAACAATCCAGACTCAAATTTTTTCTCCTACTACATATCATCAAGTTGTATTGAATTAATCTTTTACAACAGAAGTATAAACACAGCCCTATGTCAAGAATTTGCTTGTTTTTCTGCTTTGTGAATTATCACCACTATAACAGATACATTAACTATTTGTCCCACTTAAAGCTATAAAAACATCAAAATCCATCTTGGCATTGCTAACAAATACGATGTCAAGGCTCTTAGTTCATTTTACGAAAAATTAATAGCATCTTTTAATTTTACTTTTTAAAATGATGCAGGGTTCAACTTGGACAAGAGTTCAGGGCTGCTCTTTAGAAATACTCTTTCTACAAATTAGTTAGGCTCAGGATTTTATTTGATTTAGGTCAGCTATTCACAAACGAATATCCTAAGGAAAAGTAGTTCTCCTCTGTAAGCTTTACAAAAGAGAGAGGAAGAGGAAGAAGTGCGGTCAAATCAGTTGGGAAGATGTGGCACAGCATTTCCCCTTAGTATTCACAATGCACATTGGTCCTAAAGAATCTTCCAGAAAGCAAGCTTGTTTAACTGTGCTCGACCGGGTGTTATTGTGCCCAGTGTCCAGCACAGCTCCTGAGACAAGGAGGCACTTTGTCTCTTTTTTTGAACGAAGCCAGGATTTCCCATGCTTTAACCAGAAGCATGGTTATAACATCTTTCTTTTATAACATCTGTTCAACAACCTGCATATCAGTGTTTTCAGGAACTTCTGAGTTAGCTATTTTTAAAAATCAATGAAGAAATTTAAAAGGAAAATTTGCATTGCTCAATAAAGGAGAACAGAAGAAAATTTTTATTAAAAAATCACTTGATGTCCTACTGTCAGATATAGTCATGTCCTTCCTTTGCTGTTTAGAGTTTAGCTAAAATGTGGTGAGTTTAGCAGTTTTCTAATTTGGGGGCTTTTTTCCTTAGGCCTCAGGAAGTTCGTTCAAATGATATTCTGACTTTTTACCACTATCATGTCATGTTTTTAAATGACAGGGTGAAAAACAATAATGTGAGAAGCTACAAATTATGCATTTTGTAGGGGTTGGAAAAGTTCAGTTAATCATAATCCTTTTAAGATTGATTTTCACAACTTATCTCGTCCCAGAAGGGTCTGGAAATAGGAATTGTCAAAATAGATTAAGGAAGCCAGTCTTCAGCTCTGTAGATCAATTAGACAACCAAAAATCTCATAATACAGCTCAGTTCTTTGGGGGGAGGAGAGGAATGGGAGAGGTTGGAAGGTTGCAAAGGCTTAGGGAAGGCTTTTGCCTGATGGAAGCACTGTCCCCATGGGAGGGCCCACTAGGATGTGTGGCTTTCAGCTTCCTCCATCCTCCTCGACAGTCCTTTGCTGACAGAGTCAGGGACCTTCTTTCTTCACCTGAGGAGTCTTACAGGGAGGTGCTGACAACATATACTTGCCTGCACACGGTAAGAGCACTGCCTGCTTCCTCCTTTGCCACCTGGGTTCCGTGGTGGATTACCAAATGCAGGGAGGGGCAAGAGCCCTGGATGCCCCAGGCTTCTCTCTTTCCTGGAGATCCAGCATGAATCAATCAGGGCTCAGTCAGAGGGGCAGAGTCCCTCTGTGTGTTACAGGATAAAGGACTTCTTACAGAAATCAGACCTTACACAAGTGTGGGAGTTTCTCTCTATATAACTTGAGAAGATGGAGGAGATAATCCCTAAGGAACTTTCTAGTTCTAAAATTCTACATCTATGGAAACTTTATATCTGGAGAGGTGAGTCTGCCATTTCATGCAGAGGATGAAAATCTGCCAGAGAAAAGCTCCAGCTTATGGAAAAGAAAAAGCAGTAGTCATCATTTCTCATTAGCAGCACCAGATTCCGCTACCTCAGCTGGATGCTGGTTAGTCACCTCCAATAATAACCTCCACTCCCAGCTCCATGCTGCTGCCCAGGCTCAGGCTGAAGTCTGTGGTTATGAATCACAAACTCTTAGATCCAGGAATCGAAACGAGACCACGAAAGGCAATTCGCCTTCCATAACTGGTTTCCTAAGAACTGGTTTCTTCCCAAAAGAAAAAAATAGTATTTGTGGCTTATGAAATATCATGTCCTATTTCCTCCTAGACACATAGGTCCAGATATGGATTTTAATCTCCAATTGGAAAAACCGAGATTTTGGTTTTAGTTATCATTGTCGGTTGTTGGATCCAGAGCTCCTTCATGGGACATTAGGTCACAGCAAATGCAGTGCTTAACTGAACACAATCATTGACACAATCTGCTCCTATCTGGGAAGTCTGATGAGGCTACTTGTTCTTTTGGCATTTTCGCTTTACTTAATTTTAGGGCATGGGTTCAAAGCATGGCTTTGTGATAGCAGTGTCCTTCTAAGGCCATCCTGCCCACCCCCCTCCCCACAGGTATGCTCACCTGAGCTCCTTGCTGGCCTTCTACTCGGTATCTAATAAATACTCACTGTCAGTCCTCTCCCTGCCGCTATGTTATGAGAAATAAGAAGGAGGTGGTGCTAGTCCTACTTTTAGAGTACCACATGCAGGGCAGCCTTCACTGCCTGATTTCAAAGTTTGAGAGCAAACAGGAAATGCAATTTGCGGACTATAAAAAGAGTCTTGGAGAGGATCAAAGGTTGGATAGAAATGGAAACCCAAGTGTCTTCTGCAGAGCTAGCACACTGGGCCCCAGGGAATGGCGGGGAGTGGCTGTGTGGACAGTGTTACTGCCAGAATTTGGCCAAGGGAGATAAAGGGCAAGGCTGAGGGTGGGAGTGTGATCCTGGGAATCCAAAATGAGTACATGAGAGGATAGAAGCACAGAACACAAGGGAAGAGGCCCAGGAGAAGCGAGGAAGACCACAAAGAAGCAGTGCAGAATTTAAAGATCAAGCAAGATAATACATGATTGGTGATCTTGCTCAAAACCCAAGACGTGCTGTTTCTTCTAAGACCTCCCATGGGAAGGGGAGAGGAGTGGGAAAGTTTTCCCAGAAGATCCACTTCCCTTCCAACTTCCAGGGGAGGTGACATCTGTGCTGGTCTTAAAGACTGGGTTGGAATGAGTTAGTGATACTGCACAGACTAGGAACCCAGACAGCTGGGCTCCAGCCCTACTGCATGCTAGTTGTGTCGTCTTAGCCTTAGCTGTGCCTCAGTTTTCTCATCTGTAAAGTTCGTTCATTCAGCAAGTCTTTGCTGAGCCCTACAGTGTACTAGGCAGCATTCTGGTGAATAAAACAGACAGAAATCCTTGCTCCCTACAGCTTACCTTTTAATGGATGAGAATAATGATAGTAATAATAATAATACCAACTCAAGGGGTTGTCATGAAGATTAAGGAGCAAACACATATCAAGCACACAAAACAGTGACAGCATATGTAACAGATGCTCAACAATGTTATTATTATTATTATTTTAATTGTTAGGTGGGCAAGAAGGCGAGGGCATTCCAGTCAGAGGTGGGAAGGATGTGGTGAATATGGAAACAGCAAGAAGTTAATTATGGCCACCTTTGTGGGTACCAGGGGTAAAGATAAAGTTGGAGAGTTGATTTAGGACTCCAGCTCCCTGAGCCCTCAGCACTTCCTACAGATCTTCAGAGGCAGCAGTGTTCAGGCTCTAGAGTTTGAATCTCAGCTCAGTTGTTCACTAACTTGCTTACTATGTGACCTTGGATAAGTAACTGGAGTTCTCTGTGCCTCTGTTTCCTCACTGTAAATTGCAGTCATGAGATCTATTTCACAAAGTCGATGGAAGATTAAGGGGCTTAATACTTGTTAGCTCTTAAAACCTTGTGATCGCAACTCAGGGAGCATCTAATAAGTCTAAGCTGTAATTAGTCATTCTCATTATTATTATTTCTGTCATCTTCCTCAACTCTCTAGTTTACCCATAGGCGCTACAGTCATGTTTTATTCTTCTCATTGTTTTTCTTTCCTTCTATCTCCAACATAACTTGCCAGGAAGCTCTGCCTTTTCCGTTCATTGGGTCTCTCGGATGCTTCCTTTTTCTGCTAGGGCTTCTTTTCTAGTCTAGGCCCTCACTGCTTTGTTCCAACAACAGAGCAGCAGTTTTCTAGTTGGCTTTTTTTTCTGAAGCCGTCCTTTATCTCAGTCCATTTTTCACAGAGCTGCCAGAATAATCTTAAAGAGCATCGTCCACGTGCTTAAGAATCTATATTGTCTGTTGTGCATGTTAGCCTTACCCTGGCATTCAGAATAATTTCATAAGCCCTGCCACCTCAACCATCACCACTACTATCCTACACCTTCCCTACCCTTCCAGGATGGCTAACTCAGGTGCAAGGTGGAAAAAGGTACCCTGTCCTCAAGATATTTGACTGCCATCTGCAGCAAAATTCTTGTTATAAGCCAGGGTCTCATCAGGAAACAGATGGTACATTGGAACTGGATAATTCAGGTACAGTTAATAAAAGGACTATTTACAAAGCTTTGGGTAGGATTTAGGGAAACAAATAATGGAGAGTGTAGTACCCCAGGGCTTGCAACAGTCAGGAGCCATTATCAAGCACTAGGCCTGGAGGGCAGGGTGTGGTCATCACAACCCAGAGAAAGGTAGCTGTATGGAAAGGGCTGTTTGACAAGAATTGTGACCTTCAGTATAGGGATGTGGGCAACCTATGGTGACCCGGCAAAGAGAATCAGGGGAAGACATGCTCCCACCCCACATTCCTTTTACCCTGTGATTTTCTCTGAATCCAACCAGAAGCCATTGAGATAGCTCATACAGATCAATTTCTTGGACACAGAGCAAGGTGAAGAAGTGCGAAGAGTGGAATGGGAGGAGCAGATGGGAGATGCTCAGCAGAATTATAATAACAAACATAAATCTATGATGACCGTACAGTTGCACAGTAAATAATCTGCACAGCCAAATGCAGCAGCCCTGACACCACGCTATGACCAGAACTACCTCCACCTCCAACCACACTCCCACCCCTTAACCTTCCCCACCAAGGAAGAGGCTTGACCCGAGGGAGCCTCTGTACCAATTAGAAGAAGGTACCCCTTCCCCAAGACATTTGACTTTTATTTGATGGAAAGGTTTTGGAACATACTGAGCTGGTTAGAATAAGATGTCGTACAGTCATCTGTCAGAAAGTGTTTATTATTATAAAGATACAAGTCTGCAATGCGAATGAGGTCTATGACTTCGGGATGGCAGCACGAGGAGCCCCACAGACCCACTCCCCAGAGAAACAAGCAAAACTGGTGAAAAGCACATTTAAAGTCTCGGAAATTGTCCTGAGGGAATAAGGCAAATGAAGAAATGTTTTTTCAAGAAAATCTACCAAAGTCAGAGAGATCCTGCGGCATTTGAACCACAACCCATTTCCTCCCTTCCCCCTGCTTCTCCTACAGCTCAGCGGCATGGAAGTTCCACTCTAGGCAGGTGTAGCCACGAAACTGGGGCTTCCTTCCCCCCTTGGCTCCCTATCAAGAGTTAATATACCTCACCAGGGGAGGATGCAACCAGCATTCCTTACCCCTACAACTCTGAGTTAAAGAGGCTAAAGTCCTTGTGCGTGTGGCTGAGAGGTTGGGGATCTCTTCTGCAACCCAGCTACCACTCATAAGGGGGGGCTCTGCCCCAGGCATGGAACAAGAATCCTGGAATGTGATCACTTTCACCTCAACTCACTGATAGGGTATAGGTTCTACCCTAGACGAGACAAGCTGAGAAGACGAGAGACTCTTGCCCTACGGAGCACCCAGAATAGTGGCTTAGAGATTTTGACCAGGGGGAGACAAAGTCCACAAGAAAAGGGGGCTCCAATGCTCTTCCTAAAGAAATTGACTTATTTATTTATTTATTTAATTTATTTATCTTTGGCTGTGTTGGGTCTTCGTTGCTGTGCGTGGGCTTTTTCTCTAGTTGTGGTGAGCGGGGGCTACTCTTCGCCACAGTGTAGTGGCTTCTCTTGTTGTGGAGCACGGGCTCTAGGCGTGCAGGCTTCAGTAGTTGTGGCACATGAGCTCAGTAGTTGTGGCTCGCAGGCTGTAGAGCGCAGGCTCAGTAGTTGTGGCGCACGGGCTTAGTTGCTCCGTGGCCTGTGGGATCTTCCCGGACCAGGGCTTGAACCCGTGTTCCCTGCATTGGCAGGCGGATTCTTAACCACTGCACCACCAGGGAAGTCCTAAAGTTGACTTTATTTAAAACAAAGCGTGAAACGGAGCAGAACCCTGTGGGGCCCTCCTGGGTACAAGTCCCTTCTGTGTCCCCCATTTCTTGTTTGCAGGAAATAGGCTTCATTCAGCCTGCTAAAATCACTGTCATTCCAGGGTGGTGCTGTACACACCCAAGTTTTCACCCTCTGAGGAGCAACACTCCCAGAGGGTGAGACAGTGAGGGAAACAGCCTTCACTAAAATAGTCTAATCTAGTCACTAAATAAATAAACAAGCAAACAACACAAACTCCAGAGACAAGGGAGGGAAATTGGAATCCAGAGTTGCTACAATATGTTACCTAAAATACACAATTTTCAACAAAAAAATTACAAGACAGGCATAGAAAGAGGAAAGTGGAACCCATACATAGGGGGAAAAAAAGAGCAGGCAACAAGAACTGCCTTGACAGGGCCCAGATGTTGGATTTAACAGACAAAGACTTCAAAGCAATCATTATAAAGATGTTCAAAGAACTAAAGGAAACCATACTTTAACAAGAAAAGGAAGATATGATGATAATGTCTCATCAAGTAGAAAATATTAATAAAGGGATAGAAATTATGTTTTTAAAAAAGAACTAAATGGAAATTCTCAAGTTGAAAATACAATAACTGAAATGAAAAATTCACTAGAGGGGCTCAACAGTAAATGTGAGCTAGCATTATAATGAATCAGCAAACCTGAAGATAGATGGATAGAGACTGTTCAATCTGAAGAAGAGAAAAAAATGCAAAAAAATTGACAGAGCCTTAGAGAAATGTGACACACCTTTAAGTACAGCAACATATGCATAACTGGAGTATCAGGAAGAGAGGAGAGAAAAAGGAGCAGAAGAAATAATGGCTGAAAACTTCCCGTTGTGAATGACAGCACTTTAGATGTGATGCTTTTTGTGTGACACACAACTTGTGCAGCTGTACATGGAAGTCTGAATTTACCACCACAGTCATCACCACCATCACATCACTTCAACCCTTTTTCTTCTTCAAAAGAGCAATTCTGCTCTAGTCAGGTCAGTCGAAGCTGTTATCTGAACCTGTCTTAAGTCATTCTAGCACATGTCTTTTCCCTTGACATCTCTTATTCTTGGCTTACCCTTCTGGTTTCTTTTTATTAGTTACGAACCCATCATTTCTCCCAAGTTCCCAAGCCCATTTTTTATCTAATTATATATATTCCTGACATGCTTTTTGTTTGTTGTTCTAATACTTCATTTAGATGTCTGACAAATATTTATTGAATGCCTATTATGTTTCAGGCATCTTACTTAGCACTAGCAAACAATAAGACAAAGACCTTGCCTTCATTAGCCTACACACAAGTAAGCAAATACATAGCATAATTTTAGATAGCAGTAGGTGCTATGTGAATATAAAGCAGGGTGACAGAGTTTACCTGAGGGAGGAGAGCTGTTTTAGATAGTGTCCAGAGAGGACCTGGCTGATATTGAAGACACGGAGCCGGCCAGGTAAGAGCAAGGAGTGAGAGAGTGGCATGGACACGTATACATTACCAAATGTAAAATAGATAGCTAGTGGGAAGCAGTCACATAGCACAGGGAGATCAGCCCGGTGCTTTGTGACCACCTAGAGGGGTGGGATAGGGAGGGTGGGAGGGAGACGCAAGAGGGAGGGGATATGGGGATATATGTATACATATAGCTGGTTCACTTTGTTATACAGCAGAAACTAACACAACATTGTAAAGCAATTTTACTCCAATAAAGATGTTAAAAAAAAAAAAAAAAGGCAGGGGAAATAGCAGGGGTGAAAGCCTTGAGGCATTCATGGTGGATCTAGAGAAGAGCAAAAAGGACAGAGTGATAGGAGTCCAGTAAACCAGTAGGAAAAGAGTAGGAGGTGGGGTGGGAGGAGCAGGGGGAGGGGGCTCCGTTGTGTAGGGCCATATTGGTGTGCCCTGTCTCTCCTTGGGATGTCTGTCTGGGAGTACTTCTTGAAATACCCAAGTCCTCCCTCATCCTCTACCCAGGCCCAATCTGTCCAGTGAAAGAAGGGCAATTTTTAGATGCAGGCCTCAGAGTCCCTGTTCTTGAAACTGAGAACTGTTATAGTCAAGAGTGAGGGCCAGATTGACTGGGGAACAGGAGGCGGGGAGCCAAGGCTTAGAGATCAGTGACGGTCACTAATAATGGTAGGGCCCCAGCAAGTCGACAGATAGATTTATTAGAATATTACTTACTGTACACTTAATCTATGTCAAAGCCTTTATATACACAACGCCATTTAAACTTGACCACAACCCTGTGACACAGGCATTATTATCCTATTTTACACAGAAGGAAACTGAGACACAAAAAGGTTAAGTAAGTTGTCCACAGTCACCCTGTTGGTGGTAAAGCTAGGATTTTAATCTACATCTGTTTGGTCCCAAAGCCCAGACTTTTAACTAACCACTACACTACCCCATAGAAGCTCAAAGATTTAACAGGAGGCCCACCAGAAAAACAGGAGGAAAAGAAGGAAAGCAGTGAAGGAATTTAACAGGAAGAATTCCTTAATTCCTATGACCTGAGAATGTTTTAAAAACATAAGTAAATATTACTGCTATGGTCAGTCTGTTCTTCTTATTTTACATAAGTAAGCAATCGAATGAGAATTGACTTGAGAGTACAGAGATGAAATCCTAGAGTTTTTATTGTAAAACCAGCAGCAAGCCTTTTGTTTTCCTCTTACAAAAATGTTGTGTTTTTTTGTTTGTTTAATTTAGAAAACACAGAGAAGAAAATAGAAAAAAACAAAAATCACCCTGAGAATACTCATTCAGCTTAAGTGCTGACATACCTGTCTAGAATCTTCTGGGTCCTCATTGTAAATTCTTAGGAGAATCTGATTGGTTCAGCTTGGATCATATATGTTCCTCAATCCAATCACCTGTAGTCAGGAGGGTTAGAATTATACAGTGATATTGGAGTTGCAGAGACCCACCCCTTTGGATTTTTAGAGAAGGAGGTCATCAAGGACCCCAGAGGCTATGAAATCTGGTTGTGGAAGGCTCTCTCTGAAGGCAGTGTGGGGTGGGGGCAGGGTTGGGGTGCAGCAGGACCAGAGACAGAGAGATGAATTGGAGGCTGTTGCAGTGATCTAGGTGAGAAAAAAAAGGCTCCTGAACTAAGTAGTGGCTATGGGATGGAGAGCTGAAGAAGGAACTCAGAAAAAATTAGGAGGGAGAACCAATTGCCTTTGGTGACTGATTTGATATGGGAGATGAGAGTGGGTTTAGGTAAGAGGATAGGAAAATTGGTTAACAAGATCATGATTTTGAGGTGCCTGTGGAATATCTAAGCAGATGTGTCCCATAGGCAGTTGTGAGTAGTCAGAGCTTAGGAGAGTGATCTGGGTTGGAGTGAGGGGGCGGTTCCAGCCGGGGGTGAGGATAAGATAATCAGGGAGAATGTGTAGAGTGAGAAGAAGACTGAGGACAGAACCCAGAGAAGGCTGTTAATGGATAAGGGACAGGTCAATTAGGAGGCTGAGAAGGAGTGACAGAAGGGTGGGAGTACCAGCATGGAGTGCTACCATGGAAATCAGCAGAGAGTATTGTCAGGAAAGCTGACAGGAAGTGCTGCAGACAGATCCAATGACACAGAGCCTAGAGAGAGCCTGTTCAACCTAGCAGCAAGGTGGAGCCAGTGTGGGGAGGGCCAGAGGGTGAAGCCAGGCTGCAGGAATGATCACACAGTGAGAACAGAGACGATGTGTGAGGCCTTTCAGGAAGCTTGGCCATTAAGGGAAGAAGAGAGGGTAAGGGCAGAAGCCAGAATAAAAGAAATATGGACAGATGACAGTGTGTGTGTGTGTGTGTGTGTGTGTGTGTGTGTGTGTATAAGACAAAGAGAGAGGAAGAGGGAAAGGGAGAGAAGAATGTGGCCAAGTGCATTTAGGAAGTCTAATAAAGAGTAAGATGCAGGAGACAGAAGGAACCCTGAGGACAAGAGAAAAAGATGTACCAGTGCCTTAGACAGAGAAGAGTGAGGGGTGAGTCTGGGTGGCGGGCAGTGTGTAGGTAGAGAAGCAGCGGGCTGAGAGACCTCTGCCTGGTGGCCTCCTTTTTCTCAGTACCCAGACAGAACAGGTCATCTGCTGAGAAGGTGGGAGGAGGTGGGATAGGGCTTGAGGAGCATGAGCTTTTTGCCATGTGAATTGGAAATATAATAGAGACATTTCCCGCTGATATCGGAATCCATGATGCTGTGGTGACCTTAGTCTGAGCAGTGGGGACTTCTCTGTAAAACTCGGCAGCTGGGGCTGAAGAGAAAGAATGCTCATGGTTAGGCTGATCTGGTTTGGGGTTTTGGCTGAAAGTGGGGGACAGAATGGCAAAAGGGAAGGGCTGGTGGACATAGAGAAGATGGAGTAGGAAGTGGCAAGGGCCAAGGTGTGACAGCAGGAGCACAGCATTGTGTGATGGAAAATGATCTAGTTTCTCCACCCAGGTGGGATTGTATGGCCACTGCTGACAAAGCCTTGACTCTTTTGTGCTTTAATGTTGTCACTCTGTGTTAGGCTTAGACACTCTGGCCCTTAGTCAAGGGCTGTCCTACCCACAGTGGTAATAACAAACTAATAATAAGCTAATAATAAACATTTCTGAGCTCTTCGGAACATTTGTGCTAGTGGCTTCTCATGTTTTACGTCATCTAATTCCCATGACAATTTTGTCCTGATGTCTGGTAGTACCCTCATTTACAGAGGACATTTGGATTCAGGGTCTAATCAAGTCCAACATGTGAGCTTGGTTGATTTTTTAAAATAACCCCTTCCCCCAAATCAACTCCAAATCGGGTGTTAGCTTCATCTATTGAACATTCTACCAGAGTTCCTGACACCCTCATATATATCCAGATAACCCAAAGTAGACCAAGAAATATCAAAGAGTACTCATTTTAATTTCCATAAACTGTAGGAATTGGAAGAGAAGTGGTCCTTAAGTCCATGGGGAAAGGGCAGGGGAAGCAGGGGAAGGGTACGGATGATGGGGAGCGCCCTGAAAGTGCTGAGAATCCCCCAGAACTGCAGATTCTTAACTGAGGTGTATCTGGCAGGAAGCCCCTAAACACCTAAAATCTTGAACCCTTTGATCAGTGGCTTTTCTGAAAACTGTTTCTCCCTCGGCCTGCCCGACACGTGCAGGACTGAGAAATCTTATTAAAGGCCTTTCAAAAAAGCTCCATGTCGTGGAGCATCTGCTTCTGGTGTGCGGGAGATTATACATGCGTGATCTCTGCCAGAGGGACCCAGCCAGCTCTAGGCTCTGTCAGGGAGACAGGACTTCAAAAGAGACGCGCTCAATTAAGGAAACAGCCTTTCCTGGTCTTGGCCCTGAATCTCATTTCCAGCACAGGCTCATTTGGTTAATGATAAGAAGCCCAGGATAAGAGCCTGCTTGTCGCCTGAATGGCTTCCTTCCTGAGGGAGGAGAAGAAAAGGAGAGAAAAAGATTAGCACAGCATCAGGTTCCTGATTTAGCTTTCTTTCTGAAAAAAAATAATAAAATTTACAAAGAGCCCTTTACCATCTGAGGCTGTTTGGATTTCTCTTCTTGCACTGCACGATTCAGGTTGTGTCTTATTTTTTATGGTTGACCCTGTGCATTGTGGGGTATTGTGTCCTTTTTCTATGGAAGGCACTTAATGGATTAAATCTGAAAAGAGTCAATGGTAACCAGACATCCATTAGAGAGGACTATTTACATGCAGTCACTCCTGCAGTTTTTTGAAAAGCACGGAATTAAAAGAAAAAATTGCTGGAAAATACAATCATTAGAGTCCTTTGTCCCTCTTGGCTCCTCCTCTTCATACCCCTCCACCTGCTGTGGGGGAGGGGAAGGCACCGAGTCACTCCCATGGGATTGAATTTGGGAGGGTGGGCGTGGCTTCTGGGGTGAAAAGGACAGTGAGGACCAGTGAAGACTGCGAGACTCCTGGTTCTTACCGTTTTCCGTTCTGCTGCTGCTGTATCTGAGGGTCTTTTCCTCCGGCGCTCATAGAAACTCTTTTGAACAATCTGATTCAGAACAACATCTAAAATTCTTTACAAAAAAAAGCGAGATGGCCTGATTTGAAATTTCAGATTCAACCTTGTGCTTGTACTTTAAATCAACAGAGTCCTGGGCCAGAGAGGTACTGACAGGGAGCTTGGAGAATTTTACATCTCCAGCTCCATTAGAGGATTTGCTCCGTTGAGTCCTTCATTTAAAGGACTGTGTTATTATTTTGTTTTGTTGTAACAATCTACACGTTGAAGACCTCATTTTTGCTTTTCTTGTGCTTTGTGATCTTCACAGGGTTAACACAGTTGTTAGCCGGACACATCTTAACTCATTAATGGAGAAGGCTGGTAGCAAACACCAGATTTATGTCTTTTCCAGGTCACATTCATTATGGATGCAGAAATGGGATCTTTGCCTGATTTAAAGTACCCAGATGAGAGGAAATGCAGAATCCACACACTCTTCTGTTAAAAGATAAACTGAGGCATATCAACAATTTTAAGAGTTTGAGCAAAAATCAATTCAAATCAGGTAGCATCCAATTTAGCAGAAAGAAAGGAGCTCCAAGGAGCTGTACAAAAGGAGAGACTGTTAGAGCCAGAAGGGAGCAGGAACAAGGAAGTTATACTAGGCAAAAAAGTGCTTGGTTATTGCAAGGTCACTTTCCTTTAGGGGATGGCGGGGGTCTATCAGGCAGATGACCTCATTAGTGCTGATCAGGTGATTCCTGATTGACTGGTTTAAGATTCCATTTCTGGGAGAGCTGACACTAATTAAGACTCAGTTTGGGCTTGTTGTCTTGGTTTTTTTTTAACAGATCTCAAATCACTCTTTAAAGTAGAAAGGCTTAAGGGTTATAAAATTAATAAAAATTCAAAAATCTTTTGTTAAGTTGTGTTGACAGCCTAAAGCAAAATGGAAATCAATTCAACAAATATTTATTGACTATGCTAGATGCTTCTGGGAGTCAAAGATAAATGTAACATGAATGAACGTCAAGTCCAACATTTAGGTTCAATCAATTACATAAACTCACAATACATGGTACATGGATGAATCAATTAGGAGTTCCATGTGAAAAAGGCCTTGAACCTCTGATATGAATGGAAAATAGCTGGTGAAGCCTTGGGCTGCTCCAGTTGAGGTACAATACCATTTTTTTTTTTAATTGAAGTATAGTTGGTGTATAATATTATATGTTACAGGTGTATAATACAGTGATTCACAATTTTTAAAGGTTATACTCCATTTACAGTTATTATAAAATATTGGCTCTATTCCCCGTGTTGTGAGATGCAATACCTTTTACAATAGGTCAAAGTGGGCATTGCCTCAGAGCCTCCTCTCTGGTGGGACCATGTCTGGAATATTACATTTATTCTGGGCATTACATACACTACACTACATTTTAAAGTAAACATTGACAGAGCAGAATCCACGCAAAGGGAGGCACACGTGTGGTTTTCCAGCATGGAAAACATATCATCTGAGGAACAGTTGACAGAATGGAGACTGTTGAACCTTGAGAAGATCCAATTTAGGAAAGAACTAGAATCACAGAACTGAGAATGACCTCCTCTACATCTTTTACGCTAATCTCTGTCTCTTACAGATGCAAAAACAGGCCCAGAAAAGGGAATGCCTTTCTCATCTCCATCTGTAGTCTTGCCTAAACCTGGCAGTTTTATTCCTGTATCATCAGGTTACCTAATCCCAGTACTCACTATATAACTCAGCTTATGCGTCCGGTCATTTGGTTGATTCCAGTTGTCAGAAGGATGGACCTTCCCTGCCCTCAAAGCAGTAGAAAGAAGAGGAGACCAGGAGTCTAATTCCTCTTCCATCCTTTGCCTGGCAAATTCCTACTCATCCTTCAAGACAGGTCAGATGTCACCACTTGGCTGAGCCCTCACGGTCCTCCACTGAAAATTAGTTACTCTCTCCTCTTAGGTGCCATGGCTCTCTGTTAATATCTCACTGTAGCATCTTTCACGTTGCATTGTAATTATGTACTGCAATTACGTGTACGTTCATCTTTCTACTAGATTCTGAGCATCTGGTCTAACGTGACTCAAAGACTCAGCCTGGCTGACACTGTTGCCCAGCGCCACACGTGACCTGTCCGTTTGACCAGGGCTTCCCCACAGCACGACTGCCCCAGGGTAGTCAGGCTCCAAGAGCAAGTGTTCCAGTGAACAAGGCAGAAGCTGCATAACCTCTTATGACCTTGCTTCAGAAGTCACATGGTGTGATTCCCACCATGCCTGCCAAGATTCAAGGGGAAGGGCACAGACCCTACCTCTCTGTGAGAGAAATGTCAAAGGATTTGCAGTCATGTTTTAAAACTACCACAGGTCAACAGAAAATAAACTAATAAATACATAAACTACTAGATAATACGTCTAGTGGTGATAAATGTTACAAAGAAGAATAAAATTTTAAAGGGGGGGATAGAAAGTACAGTGACTTGAGGAATTGGGGGTGAAGTTCTAGATAGGATGGTCAGAGAAGGCCTCACTGATAAGATGGCATTTGAGCAAATACTTTTCCCTACTTTATCTTTAATCCATATGTTCAACTATCTTTCCATTCCTTCTGTGTGTTTAGGCCTTATTCTTATTGACTTCACAGCACTCAAAGTTGTTCCAACCATGGACTTTTAAACTTTTATTTTTATGGCATCGTCTGTCAGAGTCTGCAATGTGGATTCCCTCTGCCTATTGCTCAGGAGATATCACATATAAGCAATCCTTGTTTGCATGACACTGTGTAAATGGAAACTCCTGCATTTCAAAACTGTCCTTGGGACTTCCCTGGCAGTCCAGTGGTTAAGACTCTGCACTTCCATTGCAGGGGGCGCAGGTTTGTTCCCTGGTTGGAGAACTAAGATCCTGCATGCCTCGCGGTGTGGCCAAAAAAAAAAAAAAAAGAAGAAGAAACTGTGTCCTTGCTAAGAGGTGAGAGGTGTCAGTTACTACGGAACCAGGAAAGGGAGCACACAGTCCCTTCCTATTCGCATGAGTTTCAGTTAACATGGTGCTGTGCAAAGCAAAGACTGCCTGTATTCTCTCATTTAAAAAAAAACCCACATTATTATTTCAAGCCTATCCTCAGTACCTAAAAACCTCTCCTTTGCATGCACTGCTTGGCATGTTTGATCCAGGACACTTAAATGTTTGGGATGTTGAATGAGTGTTTTCTAGTAGAGAAAAGTTCACAGAGGTGGAAGACTAGTCAAACACAACCTCGTGGGATAACACACAATTATCCCTCGTGGGATAACCAGAACTGAGGTAGCTGGTAGATATTGTGTGAGTGTCTGCATTTTGTGTGTTCCTGTGGGCTCAGCTGCGTGCCCTTTTCTGCATTCACCTAGTGTTTCTCACAAACAAAATGGCACATAAGCAAAGGCAAAATTAGTTGTTATGCTCAAATTACTCCCTAATGCATCGATCATGTTAGAACAAATTCACAATTTCAAAGTAAGTGTTATAGCAGAACTGACTATATTGTATTGAGCTTGAGATGCCTATTGTCAGGCAAGTGGAGCTGTTGAACAGGCATTTATCTAGAATTCAAGGAAGAGGCCAAAGCAGGATATATACATCAAGGAACCATGAGTTTATACATATATCTAAATCCACAAGATCATCCAGGGATTGAGTATAGATGGAGAAGGGAGTCAGACTGAGGTAGTCCAACATTTAGGGGTTAGAGAGATGAGGAGCAACTAGCAAGAGAGCTGAAGAAAGAGCAGCCTGTGATGCAGGAGTAAAACTAACGATTGTTCTAGAAACAAAGGGAAGAATGTATTCCCAGGAGAAGAGAACGATCAGCTTTGTTCAATTCTGCTGACAAATCAAACAAGATGACGACTGGAAGTTAATAACTGATGGAATGGTAGGAGCCAAAGCTTCACTGCAGAGGGTTCAGGAGAGAAATTGGAGACAGTAAGTATAGGTGCCTCCACCAAGAGTTGTGCTCCATCAAGGAGAGCAGAGAATTTGTCCATAACTAGTATGAGATATGAGGTCAAAAGAGATTTTAGAGATTTTTTTTCACCAAAGATGGGAGGAATGGCAGTCTTGTATACTGATAGAAACGGGGAGGGGAAAAGGAAAAATTACTGATGCCCTGGGGGAAGAAATAATTAAAGGAGAGAAGACATTCTGTATGTGAGAGGGGATGGATGGGATTCAGTGCCCAAGTGGAGGGGTTGGCGGCAGATGGGGTGTGGACAGTTGATCTGTGGTAACAAGAGGGAAGGCAGAGAACATGGTACACATATAGGTAGGTATGTACATGAGGTGGTGGGAGTTCTTGTCATAGCTTCTTTTTCCTCAGTGAAATAAGAAGCAAGATTAGGGTTCATGAGATGATTAAGTAATAATCATATAAAGTGCTTGGAACAGTGCCTAGCACATCGTCATAATTAAATCATTGGTAGCCATTTGTTATCATCATCATCATCATCATCATCATCATCATCATCATCATCATCTCACACTCTTTACTCTTAAGAAACTTTAAGCAATCTTAAAAAGAAGGAAGAGGGATTTAATATTGAACATTTAATGTAGCCTCCTTACAAGAATTTTCCATTACCATTGCCCACCACAAGGCCTTCCTTTTAACTAGATCAGAGTTTGTCTACCAATTTAGTCACTTACTCTAGGCTGCTGTGACAATTATACAGGCAACTCTGGGAGTGTCATTCACTCCCAAATGTGACCCAAACTGAGCTATCATAGAACCCTATGTCTCTGGTAACAGTAGTCCATTGCATGGTAGTCACATGACCCAGTCAGATTCTTTCCCTATATTGCTATATAGAGTGGAGAGAGAAAGAGAGAATTTTCTTTCTCTTGGGTTGCCTAAACTGGGAGATGCTCCATATTGTTGTCCAGTTGATGCTTTCAACTGATTGCTGGTGTATCTCCATTCCTTCTTTAGAACACACTGAATGATGCCCACAGCACTTTGAACACTCACTCACTGCTTCTAGGGGACGCTCATGTTTTCTCATTTCCGCTCCTATTGGTTGAGTTATATACTTACCGAGAGTTGGTTGCATTTGTTCCCAAACCTATTCATAACACCTGTTCTTGACTATAAATGTATAATGTAATGTATACTGTATAAATCAATGATATATATGTGTGTAGAGAGAGTTGTGCCTATGAAAACAAAGTCAAAGTCTTTGGAAAGACTTGATAAAAGCAAAGCACTACACAGAATAAAGTTGCTATCAATTTAAGTGTAGGCAAGAAAACTTTAAAAGATTGAAAGAATCATAAAAATTGAGATTTAAAAGCACCTTTAAGTTCTCCCTCCACAATAAAGAAAGCAAAAATAGAAATGATAAATAATACACAACGGAATGGCTTATGCAAGAAAGGCCACTTAGAACTGTAATCAGAGAGAACTTGGCCCTTCATCAAAAAATTGATGACTAAATGCACATTAAAATGTTTTAGGTTAAAATAGAATGTTTAAGATAAATGAGTATCATTTTTAAAATTTTATACTGTAATCAATTTTTAAAAATTTACCTACCAACTCCCAGACCTGATCCCATAAGATAAGAATAATTCCTTAGCAGCTTTTGAAATCTCTATGTTCCAAATTTACTAGGAGGCAAAATATAGACAGTGGAGGAGGGTTCCGTTAAACAAGTGGCATGCAAGAGCAGGCACTGAATGGAGAAGGGGGGGCATGGGTCAAGGTCTGATCAGGAGTCCAGCTTAAATTGGTTTTGGGGGTGTTCCTTGATGTCCCCACAGATCTAAATGGAAAAGAAAACAGTTTATGGGAATTTTAACTAGAGCAGGAGGATAAGTGTTTCCAGGCACGTATGGGGGGTGATGAGAGAGGCAATCAGTCTAGAGGCAGGATTCACAAGTCATGCAAGCAAAGAGCAGGGGTGGAGGTGAGCACTGACCCTAAGGGAGAGGCTGTGGGCTGTCTGTACCACTTTATGCTGCTAATAGGGCCTGGTAATCCTGGGCCTCAAACTGCTATGCAGAGCCAGAAGGATGTCAAAGAGCCTCAAGGTGAATCTCAACCCAATTTGAGAAAGAGCTAGAGATGCTGAGATTCATTTACATTATGAAAGATTTTGACATTAATTTTTAGTGTGTAGGCTAGTCTTATTGAACAAAGTTATTTGAAGTAGGAAGGCAAAATACTTTCTATTTTGAAAAGATTATTCCAGGCATTACTCATGACTGAGATTTTTTTGTACTTAAAGACAAGTTCATATATCCTCAATGTCAGCAGACCTAGGAAAGAATTTTATTTTATTTCATTTTTTTAATTTTTATTTTTGGCTGTGTTGGGTCTTCATTTCTGTGCGAGGGCTTTCTCCAGTTGCGGCAAGTGGGGGCCACTCTTCATCGCGGTGCGCGGGCCTCTCACTATCGCGGCCCCTCCCATTGCAGAGCACAGGCTCCAGACGCGCAGGCTCAGCAATTGTGGCTCACGGGCTTAGTCGCTCCGTGGCATGTGGGATCTTCCCAGACCAGGGCTCGAACCCGTGTCCCCTGCATTGGCAGGCAGATTCTCAACCACTGCGCCACCAGGGAAGCCCCTGGAAAGAATTTTAATTCCTCTTCAAATGCCATATCAAAAGAGCAAACCTCACGCACCCACCCTGCACTTAATCAGGTTCCAAAGATAAATCAAATATAGTCACAGGCTTTAAGTCTTCATCATTTTTACTGAAAAGCCAAAGGCCCCTTTATGTATTTTGAGAACCATACTGTAAAGCTGGATTGATTACTGATACAACATAAAGTCTAACTTGAATTTTTTGCTATATTCAAGATTAATTCTCCAGAGTTTTATGAGGCTTTCTCAGAAGACAAGATGAAGACATCTTGCTGTGCATCAGAATTAAACAGTAACTGTACGATCTGAATTTCTTTTACTTCAAACAACTCAGCAATTACATATGTTTCATTTCCTTGGACAGACGGTAACCTGCTGAGTCTCCTATGTTATCAATGCCTTTTTAGTACCCTGGCTAAAATTTATTTTAAGGCTCTGTAAAATCAATTTCTCCATCTACAGAAGAAAGTATTCATAATAAATATGTGGAAGGATCTGGAGATTTAACAGACTAAGTCCCCCCAATGTATTTGGATTCCATTCTCAGTGGAAATCTGGCCACATAGGTCTGAGGTCAAGTGACAAATTCAATCCAAGGAAGCTTCATAATGATCTTAAAACTGCAATTGAATGTTTTTGGAGCAGTCAAGTTGTAATCTTTCATTTGTTCATTGGTTTTCTTCCTTCACATTAAACATATCTGAAGGTTTTATGTGGAAAATGTAAAGATGAGATAGGACATGGTTATATGGAAACTTAAATGTTATTAACAGGTGCTCAATAACATAAAAACCAAGTAGCAACAAGATAGTCCATTTCTACTTGCTAGTGAAGTGGTGTTGGACAATGCATGTTGTGAATTAAAAGGAGGAAGAAACCCTCATGAGTTCATGTGCAGGATGCCATCCAGAACAAGCTAGGACTTGAGCAGGGTCCTGAAGGATACACTGGAAACAAGGAAATGAAACACACGGGATGAACCAGGGAAAGGGGGGGATGAGGCACGGGCATGGAAATGACCGTGCTCGTTTAGCAGGATGGACCAGTCTACCTGCGGTAGCTGCCAAAATACTTCTGTTGAGTTTAATTGATGGCACATTGGAGGAGAGTTTTCAATGCTGGCCTACAGGTAAAGGAAAGCCTTTGAAGTCTCTTGAGCAGGGGCCTGGAAGGATGAAGTTACAGAAGAAATTCCTGCTGTAGTTTAGGTATAATAAAACAAGGGCCTGGATTGGGTGCATGGGCCACAGTGATTGGTTCAGGAAAGTGAAAATATGTATCAAATTTATCCATTTAAAGTGAATCCTAACATTTTTGTGTGACGTCTGGAAGACAAACAGGCCTCTGTTGTGATATAGTTCTGGACAATGAGATGTAAGTTGAAGTTTTGGAGAGGGGCTTCCAGGAAAACTCTTTCAAAGGTCAGATTCAATAAACATGCACTATTTTGCCTTTTTTGCTTTTCCTTAATTCCTGAAAAGTGGAAGTGCTGACTAGAGCCATGAAAAAAAAGGGCAAGAGGGGAATTCCTTGGCAGTCCAGCGGTTAGGACTCCGTGCTTCCACTGCAGGGGGCATGGGTTCTATCCCTGGTCGGGGGACTAAGATCCCACATGCCTCTCGGTCGGCCAGAAAAAAAAATTTTTAAAAGGCAAGAGCCTTACTGAGATCTTGGCCTTGATGATTTTGAGCCACCCAATGAACATCAGCTGATAACTGCCCATTTCTTACTAGTTCCATGAGAAAAACAATTGCTTATCTTGTTTTAGCCACTGGTATTTGGGTTTTCTGCTATATACAGTCAATTTCACCTCTGCTAACTTCTCTTCCTTAATTTTCCAATTTTAAGTTTCTATTTTCCCCCATACTGTTTCCTTAACCTGCTCATGTATCTTCTGCTCCAACAAGAGGAAAATACTTTCAGTTCTTTCAACAAGCCATGTCTTCTTACCTACAGGCCTTTTGTATGCTCTTTCTCTCTCTCCCTCAAACCCTTCTCCTGGTAAATTCCTGTTCAACCCTATGTCTCCCCGCAGTGGCACTTCCTCCTTGAAGGAGTCACTTTCCTGCCCCCTCCCACCATCGCTGACCCCTGTCCAGATTTTAAGCCTTCCTATGAATTCCAAAGCACACGTTATTCTCTCCATAAGAAAAATAGCACATCAAAGGGGCTCTTTTAAGAACATCATGCCTTTCAATATGCTCAACATATGGGAGAAACACAGTCAGGTAGCAAGGTTTACATATCCAGGTTAACTGTCTAGCTTTGCTCTTTCCCAGAGAGCCTCTCTGCCTGAGAGCCTGTCAAGAGATCTCTCGTCAAGTGCTGGATTCCTTTACTCCCGAGGGAAGATCTTTTACCCAACAGAGTAGAGACCAAAAAATGGAGCAATGTAGTTCATATCCTTTACCACACTGATCTGAGAGTCGATTCAAAACACAGGCAGGCTCGGCCTATCCTTTTTCTCTGGTAATGTAATACCTAGCTCGCTTTACCATGCTATGATGTAGAAGATCCAACAGAGTCTGGCCTCAGTTTTACCATGGTTCCATCCTTTATAACAGTTTATTTTCCATTAAAAAAAATAGTAATTGTGGGTGGATAATCTTCTCCACCTGTATTCTTTCCTTTTTCCTTCCTTCTATTCAAGGAGGTCAGGAAGTCAGCCCTGTCCTCGTGGTCTCTGGGTAGGTTTGTAACAGGGATGGATGAGAAGTAGCTTAGAGAAAGATCTGGCTTTGTCTTACAAAAACCTTCTCTCCTGTTCCTCTCTCTCTCCCCAGACTCGAAGAGGATCTCTCGGCCTGCTTGTGGAGAGGAAGAGGAGAAAGTGAGAGAGGGAAAACAAGTGAGAATGAGAGATGGAGACAGGTGAGTTCTGAGAGAGAAAGCCACAAGCAGAGGGCACAAGTGTTGCTCTCTCCAGGAGCTCTGAGGGGAAATGATTGCTGGTGCATCTGGGGAAGGGACCACAGGCTTCTGAGCAAGCATCCCCGTGCTCCAAAGGTGTAATGGAAACAGTAGAGAGCCACCAGCCCTGCAGGCGATGTACAGATAAGAACGATGGATATCACAGTGGCAACGTGTGGGGACAACCGGAAGTTGCCTCCCTGCTCTCCCACCTCCCCACCCGAGGTCTTGGAAATTCGGAGTATCCAAGAACTCTGGCACCTACCCAGATGGGATGGGGGAGAAGCCCAGGAAAGACAGACAAAGGTTGTCAGGACTACTGCACATGCATGTGTTGGTGGCCAACACAAAAGTACCTGGCTGAGGGGTGCGGGTGCAGGCTGGGTGAAACCTATGTGTTTCCTGTGCCCCAAGCTCTGTACCTAGAGGAAGAGGCTTTTTGTGACTTGCTCACCTAAGGTGTGTTTTGTGATTCTACTACCTGGCAGGGGTGCGTTTTGGAAACTGAGTGTTAGTGGAGCCCTGAAAGTTGACTTCCACCAACCCAGAGTCAGAAATTAATTAATTCTAGAGAGTTCTATTCTTCCACACCTGAACTGTGGATGGAATCCATAGCCACTACACGTGTGCCAGGCCTACCTGATGGATGGCTGAGCAAATCAAATGAGGTAATATATGTGAAGAAAGTGTTTGAAAACTGGTGACATGCACACATGCTTGAGGCATTATTATCAGCAGTTTTGTGCTTCGGGGCCAGAACACTTCTTTTTGTGTATGATCCATATAAAACATTAAATGTCTCTTGGATGCACTTTACTTGGCAGTGAGAAGGGCTAAGCCTACAAAACTGCATGTTCACTTTACTCATGTCATTGCATTTGGCTTGTGGAATGGTCGTTCTAGGTCCTTAGATCATTTGTTTGTTTAACAAAGGCAGTACATGTTCTGTGTACTATTAAAAAAAATTGCCGATCGTGACACTAAAATTAAAACTATAAAGTACCATGAAACTCAATTAAATTGTTCTCAAAGGACTCTGAAAAGCAAACTCTCACAGTGCCAAAATCATTTCTTCTGTTGGAATATCAGACCAGGTTTAAAATGAAAATATTGTGTGAACATAAAACTAAATTGTTTTGTCCTATATTGTCACAGTAAGAGTTGAACCCAGGGACTCTGTTTTGGAAATTGATTCCAATAAGACTTCTATTTTGGCTTCGTAAAGGCCTTTCTCTCTTTCCTATTCCTGTCTCATTTTATTTTTTAAGCTATAACTAAAATTACTTAGTAAAAAAATGTTTTGAGACATATGAATTCATTTATAAAGTAGTTCTGCTGTAAAATGTCTTTTTGGCATCAGTTTCAATGAGCTCACTCTCCCCCTTATTCTTATGTTTAAAGATGATAGAAGCTGGTAGGAGGAAAAACTTGGGGGGTGGGGGGAATGGTTGGCACCCTCAGGACTGCCTGTGATAGGAAGTCCCAGAGGAACAACCCACGGTTACAGGAAGTGAGGAGCCTTTCTTCCCAGAGTCTTCTGCAGCTGTGTCCACTGAGAAGGCCACATTCCTGCACCGACCTCCACTTAATTACTCTGACCAACAAAGCCCCAAACTTTGTCCTCAAAGTGGTGAGAGTATTTTCTGATTTTAAAAGTAGTTTTGACTCCTCACCTCTCCTAGGCCAGCCACTGCTGTGGGCTCCACCCCCGGAAGTGCCTCGGCGCTGCCTCTTCTTGAGCAAACCATCTCCTGGGACTATTCCCAGGCACAAGGTACAAGAGCTGGGTGAAACCAAATAGCCTTGAAAGAAAGAATAGCAAACTGACAGTCTCTTGGATTTTACACATCCTCCATTTTCTCTTAGTAAAAGTGTAATATCTCAGGGGATTCCAACCAGATCTGATGAAAATTTGTATTAATAATAAAAAAATAGTAACTGGCTAGAGGAAACAGAAGTTATTGACCCAGAATCTGGAGTTATATATATGCGTCATTTTATAACATTTCTAATACCCTGGGCAGGAAAAACATGTACCAGCGAGATATGTTTGCTTTCGACCTTCAGAGGAGGAATGTGATTTCAAGCCTTTTCAATAGTTGAAATACCTTTAAGCAAAAAGAAATATGCTACGTTGAGAGAGCAGAATTTTTTTCAGTAGTGAGAATGGGATGCTCTTAAAACTCTTGCCTTTGTTTCCTATTAGGGTCTTTGGGGAAGCCATAAGAACTCATCATTTAAAGGCACATTAGTTCTTCTAGGTCACTGGGTGTCATTAAGTAAATTACTGGCCCAAAACATTTTAAGGTGCCTTCGGGGCCTGAAAGAATATGTGCTTTTCTCAAAGAAGGACTAGATCACTGATGGTTGGCCTGCCTGCCCTTCTTCCCAGGAAAATCAGTACCAATCCATCTTAAACTCATGTTTAATTCTAGGAGGTTGCTATATATCAATGTCAGGAACCAGCTTCTGCTGAATTGCAACTCTGTGTTTTGTATAAAGGCTTGATACACTGATTCTTCTCCCTGAAATGTTCCCAACATTAGGCTAGTGTTTCCCAATGCTTTTTCCATGATTGTTCTCATAAGGGTCCTTTTAAAACATTATTATTAATTGCTACCCCTCTTCCTGGAAAATTAAATACTAAGTAACTAAGGAATAAGATTTTGCCAGGTAGGGTTGAGCCATTGTAATGTGTAATTTACTGTCCTTGTTGAGAATATATGCATTAGACCAGGGCTTCTCAGCTTTGGCACTATTGACACCTAAGGCGAGATAATTCTTTGCTGTGGAGGCTCACCACACAGAGTAGAATGTTTATAGTAGGATGTTTAGAGCATCTCTGGCTCCACCCACTAGATGCCAGTGGTACCCCACTCCCCTGCCCCAGTGTGACCACCAAAAATATCTCCAGACATTGCCCAATGTCCCCTGGGGGACAAAATTGCCCCCATTTGAGAACCACTGCTTTAGACATATAAACAAGTAGGAGGTATGTCAATGTGTAGCAAAAGTCAGAACAACATTTTTGACAAAATGCAGGAAAGACAACTTTTAAAGTAAGAACTCAAAGAAATCTAGGAACTAGAAGGTCTAATGCAGAAGACAATAGTGAGAAAAGTGAAGTGCAAAAGGCAATGCGATGTGGGGGTATGGGAAAAGGAACGGTTGGGAAATCAGACCTATTTATTGTGTCCTGGAGGGCAGCTCGCTGATCTCACTCT
The DNA here is from genome assembly GCF_949987535.1 of Balaenoptera acutorostrata. Lineage (NCBI taxonomy): Eukaryota > Metazoa > Chordata > Mammalia > Artiodactyla > Balaenopteridae > Balaenoptera > Balaenoptera acutorostrata. Next base: position 51,034,818 of record NC_080071.1, on the reverse strand, counting down.
CCTCACCTGTTCTGCCCCCTCTGCCCTCAGGCTCCCAACACATTGAGGGCCTGATGGCAGCCTGTATGCTTATCTTTTATTTATAACTCCATGGATCAGTTTTTTGATGTTTTAAATCATTAGTTCTGCTTCTTTTTGTGAAGTCTAGGGGAAGAGTTGGCAGGGCTTGTCCTAGATTGGGTTGAGTTGCTAGGCCACCAGGCCTCGGTTTATAGCTAGAGTTACCAAAGTGAACAAGAATCTTGACTTCCTTGGGGCCTCCCTGGTGGCGCCGTGCTTAAGAATCTGCCTGCCAATGCAGGGGACACGGGTTCAAGTCCTGGTCCAGGAAGATCCCACATGCCGCGGAGCAACTACGCCTGTGCGCCACAACTACTGAGCCTGTGCTCTAGAGCCTGCGAGCCACAACTACTGAGCCCACGTACCACAACTACCAAAGCCTGCGTACCTAGAGCCCGTGCTCCGCAACAAGAGAAGCCACCGCGATGAGAAGCCCGCGCACTGCAACGAAGTGTAGCCCCCGCTGTCCGCAACCAGAGAAAAGCCAGCGCACAGCAACGAAGACCCAACGCAGCCAAAAATAAAATAAATAAATTTATGGAAAAAAAAAAGAATCTTGACTTCCTTGACAAACCCCTTTTCATAATCAGTAGCACTCATCCTCTACTAATTGATTCTAAACGAGTTAAGAGATGATCTAGACCAGTAATTTGCCTATGGCCCCACCCTTGCTTCAATCAGTACAATTGTGCTTCAGTCTGTTTGGAGTATATTCATAAGATCTTATTTGAAAAAAGAATTCTTCCACTTAAAAACATTGATCATTTAGAGGTGGTGAGTGACATCGTAGAACTTCATTTTACATAGAGTGCTGAGAAAAGAGCTAAAGGTATCAGAACAAACACAAATAAAATACTGTACCTCTGCCTTATTACATCTGATTCCAAGGAATTCTGAGGATCTGAGGGACACCTCTTGAAAACCAGCAATCGATATAGTTTTGTTGTTAAGGAACCCCTGTAGTGATGACAGGTCCAACCAAGGATGGGCAACAATGGCTTAACATGACCTGGAATAGCCCTATTTAGATTGGTATGATTAGATTTCATCTCTACCTGTGAGAGTTGGAGAAGACTGAGAAGGCTTAGGGAAGTACAGCAGAAATGTATAAGAAACCGTACACCTGAAATTAATATAATATTGTAAATCAACTATACTTCAATTAAAAATAAATGAATAAAGTAACTACTGATAAAGCAAAAAGAAAAAGAAAAATACGTAAGAAATAAGAACCAGAAGGAAAGGATTAAAGAATGTTCATTTTCTTGAAAGGGAGAGGCCAAGAGATGATTTAGTGAAGAAAAAGGAGAAGGTAGTTTCTAGATATCATGAATCTTAGGGTCACTTAATCTTTACAATAAGCTAGAGTGTAATGCTACCATTTGCCCTGTAACATTCATTCTTTCCTTTTGCCATGGTAATAACATTTTCAAGTGGGCTGATAGCCTCCAAAATAAACACTACATTATATGCCGCAGAAGCTGGAACAGGAGCAACCACCTTGGGACTTCAGGTGAACTTGGTAATGTAGGCTGCTATGGACAGAGCCACAAGATGAAATGAGTCCCTAACAGCATGGAGTGCCATACCCACTCTGGACCAACCTCCAGATTTATATATGAGAGATAAATAAACTTCTATCTTGTTTGATCCTTTGTTATTTCAGATTTTTCTGTCACTCAAACTTACCCAATCTCAACTAATAAACCTAGGTAAAGGCCATTAACCTCCTTTCCAGATGAGGAAATTGAGGCTCAGAGGTGTTAAATAGCCCAAAGTTCGAAGTGCCCTTTGTCCAATGCCAAAGCCTATGTGCTTTGTATTATACTACAGCTAAACTACCATATAAATTTAGACAGGTCTAGGTAGAATGAATCTTATTACTGCTGCTCTTCATATCTGGGACAGAAAGAATATAGGTTTATCCTACAGTAAGAGTTTGGTAGACCTGTTGTATTGCCTGATCCCTAATTAGGAGAAGTCAGACTTCATCATTGAATTTGTATCTATGGTTTAAGTATAGACCTGCCTGACAAAGAGGACGATCCGAATTTATTCACTCTTCTGTGAACAAATGTCTAATGAGCATCTCTTAACTGTCAGGCACTGTTCTGACACTGAGGAGACAGCAATGAACAAAGAGACAAAAACTCTTGCCTTCATGGAGCTCATTTTTTCTAGTAGAAGTAGAAAATAAACAAAGGAGTAAAATGATAATATTTTAGATGGCAGTAAGTATTATAAAGAAAACTATATTAAGGAAAGGAGATAAGAAATGGGGAGGGGGAGGAGGGGAGGTTGCATTTTTAATAGAATGGTCAGGGAAGGCCTCACTGAGAAGGTGACATTTGAGCCAGACCTGAAGTAAGTGAAGGAGTGAGCAAGGTGGATACCTGAAGGAAGAGCATTTTAGGCAGGGGGAACAGCCAGAACTAATGCCCTGAGATAGGAGTATATCTTCTGTGTGTTAGCACAGCAAGGAGGCAAGTATTCCTGGAGCAGAACATGAGATGTAGTTAGAGAGATAATGAGAGGCCAGGTGGCAGAGGGCCTTGTAACTCATTGCAAAGAATTTGGCTTTTACTCTAAATGAGGTGAGAAATAGAGGGTTCTGACCAGAAAAGTGAAACGATATGACTTTAATGCTAAAAGGACACTTTAGACTGCTGGGTAGAAAACTGAAAGGGCAAGAGTGGGAGCAAGGAGACCCATTAGGTGGCCATTTCTATACTCTAGGTAAGAAATGATGGTGGGTTCTGGTTCCGAGAATGGTAGAGTAACATGTATCAATTAAACCTCTCGCAAATAACAGTTATAAACTCTGAACAAAATGTTTTTTAAGGCACTGTCAAGTGATCAGAAGCAGGTAAAAACTGGAGAGAATTCAACCCTTGGAAGAAAGGAATCACGTTAAGTGAGATTGTGGGTTTTCACTGGATAGCAGGCTCCAGTCCATGTAACATGGGGCAGCTAGAACTCACTCAGAAAGCAGTCTTACCAGTTTGAAGAGACAGACAGAATTTAGAGGCTGTAAGAGCAGCTGGAAATTGAGCAAAGAAGTCTCAGAAAAAAAGATTCCACAGAGTGGGGACCCCAAAATTCTGCATGTAAATTCCATTCAACTCCTTGGTGGACCCCTGAACTGCAAACACCTGGGGTAAAAAAAGTCCAGAAGAAAACAATAGGAAGAAGACTACAAGAACTGACCAGAAATTTTAACTGCTGCTCACATAAGGGGAGGCAGAGTTTGGAGTTTAAGTTCAGCCAAGTAAATTGTTTGCTAGAACAACTGGATAAAAGAATCCAAGATTCTCCACAATATACCATCCACAATGCCCAGTTTGAAATCCAAATTACTAGACATGTGAAGAAAGAGAAAAATGTGACCCATGGTCAAGAGAAAAAGCAATCAAGAGAAGCTAACCCCAAGATGACCAGATAGTGGAATTAACAAGCAAGACCTTTAAAGCAGGTATTATAAATGTGTTCAATGACTTAAAGGAAAAGGTAGCCATAATTATTGATGAATCTCAACAGAAAAAATGGAAACTATGAAAAAGGTTAAAGTTCTAGAACTGAAAAGTATAATACCACAAATGAAAAATTCACTACATGGGCTTAACAATAGACTGGAAATAGCAGAAGGAGGAGACTGTGACCTTCAAGATAGATCAATAGAAATGATCTAATCCACAGAAAAGAAAGAAAAAAAGTTTTTAAAAAATGAATAGAGTTAAGTGACCTGTGGAACAATATCAAGTAATGTATTATCTGTGTACTTGGAGTTCCAGCAGGGGAACAGAGAGAATATAGAATAGCAGACCTGCACTACTAAAATGACAAGAGAAGAATTGTTTTCAAAATGAAGACAAAGGACACCAGATGGAAATACAGATTTACAGGAACAAATGAAGAGCACCAAAATGGCAAAAATTAAAGATCACATTTTTCCTCTCTTTATTTTAAAGATTGCTCACTTCCTAAAGCAAAGAATATAAAATTATATTATTGTATTATGAGATTTATAACATATGTAGATATAAAATACAGAAGAAGGATAATCCAACTGGATATCAAAATATATAATAAAAGCAATGGAATATAAAGCATTCAATAAAATATGTCCCTGAGTTCATACTGATATAAACAAATACATAATACATAAATAAATGGGAGATGGAAAATCTCTTTTTTACAGAATAATGACAGCTAATAAATTTAGAAGGAATGCTGGAATTTGAAAAGTATCAATGGAAACTAAAACTAGTGGTTGAAAATTTGATGAGGAATAGCATCTTTACATAGTCTTAAAGTTAATTATAATTTAACACTGAAAAACCAGGTAGATACCACTTTAATCAAGTGACCAAGTTCAGAATAAAATATACGTATGTTTATTTGTGTGTGTGTATCTGTTTGTGTGTGTCACGTTTTTGTGTTTGACAGAAGGAAGAAAAAAGAGATGAGTGAATGACAAAGAAATTGAAGAAAAATGTAAAACATTGGAAAACATGGATAATGGGTATATGGGAGCTCTTTATACTATTTTGGCAACTTTTTTACATGTTTGAAATTGTATTGAAGTAAAAGGAAATAATGGCAGCTTGAACCAGAGTGGTAGTGGTGCATGTCATAAGAAACAGATTTCTGTTTGAAAGTAGAATTGGAAGGATTTGATGATGGGTTGGATGTAGGGTGTGAAAGACGGAGGTACCAAGGATGACCCCAAGATTTGGGACTAAGGCAAGTGGAAGGAAGAAGTAGACATTTACTGAGATAGGAAAACTGTGGGTAGAGAAAGTCTGGGGAGGTGGAAATCAGGAATTTGGTTGGGCACATAATAAGTTTGAGATGCCTATTAGTCAGCCAAGTGGAGCTGTCCAGTAGGCTATTAGAATATATACCTGGAGTTCAGGGGAGGGGTCTGGGCTGCAGATATACATTTGGGAGTCATCAGTTTATTTAAAGCCACAAGAGGATGTAGAAAATTAACATAATAGAAGGCAGAATTCCGGGATACTCCTGATGAAGACCTTCCTGCTTTAATCTATAAACAGCATATAAGTCTACAGTCTAGATTTAGCTATTTGCATACTCATGGTACAATTTAATATGTTCTTCTGTCTAATTTATTCACTGAAAATTTATAAAACAAGCATTTATTGAGTATCTTCAGTATGCAAGGCACTGTCTTGATATGCCTATAGCACAAGCATCAACATGTCTAAAAGATTCCACCTAATAATAGGACTTAGTAGACAGCATAAATAAACAATCCAGAGTCATGTATCTTGTCATGCTGCCTAACTGATTCATAGAAATTTATTGCCGTGATAAATTACAAACATGTTTTAGGTAATATCAAGCACGCTTTTGCAAGAGAAAACACATAACTCTATTTTCTCACCACTTCTGGGAGAGCAAGGGACAAAGCTTATCACTGTTTTGTTTACTTATTTTTAAAAAATAAACCTGTTCATGAAAGGTTACAGTAAATTGGAGGAAACTTAACCCAAAGTCCTCTAGAAGTAAGTTTGCTATGTCAAATCAACCCATGACCTCTGCAAGACATTGCCTTCCCAAACTAACAGTTATGGAAAAATTCACTCAATTTTTTGGTGGTTTTATCTTCTTTCTTTTTCTTCATATCCTCTTTAATTTTACTGTAAAATAAAACACTAATATAGAAAACTACATGAATTAAATGTATGGCTTACTGAATTACTATAAGGCAAATGTCTCCAAGGTCCTGAAATAGAACTTCACCAGTCACGCCAGAAGCCCTTCAATGTGTCCCAACCCAATCACAAACCCTCCCTTCCCCATGAGTAACCACTCTCCTGACTTAGTCTTCTATTCTCTATATTTCCTGCAAACTAGAAGATGAATCCAGAGACAAGGTCAGACTCTGGTTCATCCCCTTGACAAATCTGTAGGTGGTATTATGAAGACTTTGGAGGCACATAACATCTGATTGTCATTCATTTTGTGTTTTTAGAAACTGCTGACACTTAATACCTACCACAAATTGTGATATTCTAGTTCTATAACATTTTTAAATTTATTCATTAGAATACTTTCATAAAGAAACACTCCCCCTCATCCATTATTTGGTTGTACTGTGATACAGTTCATATAGGAAAGGAGGGATGAATATTTGGTTATTTAGCTCTACTTGCCAGTTTTCAAAATAATTATTTGATTTTCTATCATCTGCCAAAAGTAATAATTACTTTCCATATTTTTGTGAAATCATGGATTTACATTGCAATTATCATTATTAACTCAAAATTTTCCATCTTTGGCTAGTGAGAGCCTCCTCAGGTTGACTCCAGGGTCCTTTAGACACAACCCGAGCAGTGTTTGATAGCTTCTTTGCCATCTGGTGTGATGAGATGTTCCAGGGTCATCTTGTTCGTTTCCTGCCTTATACCTAGAACCAGACATTTCTCCAAAGAGACCTGGTCCCTTGTAGTGACAAATGGTATTGTAAGACCACAATCTGGGTGCTAGAGATGCTCATTGCTATTGTGTAGCTTACTGTTTCTAGGTCTTTTCAGTGGCCATATCCAGGGATAAAATTAGATCAAGTACCTCATGGGTTTATATTGATAGTTCCAATTCAGTTATGAAATTACAGAGTTTTTACTTAACCTCTTCTCTACTACTTTAGTATCTCTTTTCTTCCATATCAAGAATCCTGGTTCTTAAGGAACCAGAGATGACAGAATTGTTCTCAGGGACAAAGGAGATGATAGACTTGAATATCTCATTATTATTTATTTGTTTTATATTATACACCTAATAGTCTCAGGATAGCAATTATAAGATGAACACCAATATGATTACTGAAAATATTCCCTCCTCCATTTTTAAACAGTTGTACAATATCTACACTATCAGAGGATACAGCTTGAAGCATTCTCTCTTACTATTCAGTTGTCTTAGTTCTAGGGGACCTCTGTACTTAATGTTCACCAACAGTCCTTAGGTCAGTCAATATCTGTCTAGTTATTTTGTTGTCTGAAGCTCATTTTCTAGAAGATTTCACAGGAAGGAATCATGGGAGCAATATTTTCTGAGATCTGTGCCCATTACACTTGAAAGCTATGCTGGATTAAAAAAAAAAGAAATCTTTGATTCACACTTGTTTCCTTAAAGATCTTAAATTTGTTACTTCATATTTTTCTCATATAGAGCATTAGCATCAAAAGGTATAATAATCTAATTTTCTTTTCCTTATAAATCACATACTCTTTTTTTCTGGATACTTAAGCGGTATCTTCTTTCTCTTTAAAGTTGAGTGACTTTGCTAGAATATGTCTTGGTGTTGATCATCATGGGTCAGTATTCTCAGGGTAGATGGTATGTTCTTTAAATATTTAAGTTTCAAATCTTTAATTTCAGAAAGGTTCTCATATTATCCATATGTTCTATTTTCTTTGCCTGTCTTCAGTGTTTATTGTGCTCTCTCAAATCCTTTTATGTCTGTCTCCATTTCCTTTTTCTTTTATTTTTAAGCCTTTTTTGTTTAAAAAAATTTTCATTTTGAAATTTTAGACTGTCAATAAAAAGATGTAAAAATAGTACAAAGAATTCCTGTCTACTGTTCACCTAGTTTCCCTAAATGTTAACATCTTACATATCCAAAGCATGAGGATCAAAATCAGGAAATTAACACCAATATAACTCTATTATCTATCCACAGACCTTACTTAAATTTCTTCAGTTGTTTCACCAATGTCTTTTTTCTCATTCACAATTCAGTCATTACACATTGACCTTAGATGTCTATCTCTTTAGTCTCCTTTAACTTTGAACAGTTCTTCCATCTCTCCTTATCTTTCATATTTTTGAAGAGTATCGGTCAGTTATTCTGTAGACTGTCCCCCAATGCGGGCTTATCTGATGTTTCCTCACAATTAAACTTAGGTCAGTGTTTCTCAATTTTGGCACCATGGACACTTTGGGCCTGATAATTCTTTGTTGTCGGAGGCTCTCCTCTTCATTGCTTTTATTGTATGTTTAACAGCACCCTCAGCCTTGACCCACTCCATGCCAGTAGCACTCTTGACAATCAAAAATGTCTCCAGACATTTTTAAAGTCCCCTAAGTGTGAGAGGGAATCAATTCTAGCTAAGAACCAACTAATGTAGGTTATGTATTTTTAGCAAGGGTACCACAGAGCAACGTGTCCTTCTTATAGCATCATACCAGGGGGGCACGATTTGGTCCATTACTGGTAAAGTTAATTTTTGATCACTTCATTAAGGTGGTTCTGCCAGAAGTCTCCACTCTAAATTTAATATTTTTTCCCTTTATAATAATATGTGTCATGTAAGGTCGTACAACTATAGTGTCTCTCATCATACTTTCACCTACTGATTTTGGCACTCATTGATGATTTTTGCCTGAAGCAATTATTACTGTAATTTTTGTCAACATTTCCTTCTTCATTGATTACTTATACTTCTATTTTAAGAAAGAGCTTTCCCTTTTGCTCCATTTATTTCTTCATTCAATTATTTATATCAGTGTGGACTCGTATTCTTTTTTTATTATGTAAGTTTCAGGTGTACAGCATTATAGTTCAACATATGTATATGCTACAGAGTGATCACCACCACAACTATAGTTACCATCCAACACCATACAATTGAACCCCTTTACCCATTTCACCCACCCTCCTACTCCCTTCCCCTCTGATAATCACTAATCTGTTCTCTGTAGCTATGAATTTATTTTGTTTGCTCATTTTTTGGTTTTATTTTTAGATTCCACATATGAGTGAAATCGTATGGTATTTGTCTTTCTCCATCTGACTTATTCCACTTAACATAATACCCTCAAGGTCCATCCATTTTATCATGAATGGCAGGATTTCATTCTTTTTTATGGGTAAGTAGTATTCCATTTATCCATTCATCCATTGATGGACAAGGACTCATATATTCCTATTTTATAGGTTATAATCCATTACTATCATTATTCATTTTGTTGCTCAAATTGTCCCAGATATGGCCATTGGGAGTGCCTTGAAGTTGGCTTTTAAAAAAACTTTGCTCATTTTATTGATGTATAAAAAGAATCTGGGGACTTCCCTGGTGGTCCAATGGTTAAGAATCCGCCTTGCAATGCAGGGGATGCCGGTTCGATCCCTGGTTGGGGAACTAAGATCCCACATGCCGTGGGGCAACTAAGCCCGCGTGCCGCAACTACAGAGCCCACGCACTCTGGAGCCTGCATGCTGCAACTACAGAGCCCACATGCTCTGGAGCCCACGTGCCACAACTAGAGAGAAGCCTGCACGCCGCAAGGAAAGATCCTGCGTGCCGCAACTAAGACCCAACACAGCCATAAAATAATAAAATAAATAAATATTTAAAAAAAAATCAATCTAAGTAAAAAAATAAGATAATTTTTCAATCTCCTTCATCATATTGCTGCCCCCGAGTCTCTCCCATTTGGGCATTCCAGAGATGTCCTGCTTCTAGGCTATGAGATTTGGACTTTATTCAGTAGATGACGATGATGCGTCACTTGAAAGAAAGAAAGAAAGAAAAAAAAAAAAAGCCAGGAGCCAGCTGATCAGGACTGCAAATAAGAAAACATGATTCTGATATAGCCTGAAGTTTGGAGGCTGGAGGCAGGGAAGGCAACAACACTCTAGCAGGACCAGTGAAGACAGGGAGGGCGGGTTATTTTAAGAGAATGGAGGTGCTACTGCTCTGCTGCAAGGAAGAAAGATATCTGTGATATCACATAATACACAGAGGAAATGTGCATGGAGGGCTGACTATATGCCAGGTGCTCTGCTAAGCATCATCTCACCCTCTCTGCCTAAGAAAACTGTGAGGTCAGTACTATCAGCCTCCTCACCAAGCATGGCCGCCTCTGGTGTTTGGCCTGGCACCCTAGACTGTAGAGCAGCAGATTCAAATAATCTCTAATGGACCTTGAGCCCTGCATCACTCCCCAAAGACCCAAAATTCCACAAGTGTCTGAGTCAGTGTGAAGGTCCCATGACCCAGGGAGGAAAAATATCTGCTGCTTTTAACTTCTGTGGTGGGTTCTGCCTCACTGCTATTCTTGTATTCCCTTCTAAATGGAAAAGGTATTAGAGGCTGGGCAGCCAAAACAATGGGTGTATAATCCAAAATTATAGATAATGATAAAAGGAATATCTTAATGCTTCAGTTATAGAATGCTTGGAATTGTTATGGCTTATAGTGTATATATTTATATACTCCCTTCCAAAGGATTGTACCAATTTCCACTTAGTCTTTGACACTGTGGATTGGTTGATCCAATAGTAAATTTCAATCTCTTCCTCTCTTGCTATTTTCTACTATAGAGGCTGGAAAAACAAAGCACTTGATTTTCCTGCCACCTTTGTGCTAGTAGTGACTTTGTGATACAATAGAAGATTACAGGGGAGGATTCTGAAAGTTTTGTTTTTTTAACATCATCCCAGTTTTTTCTTTCTTTTCTTTTTTTTCTTTCCTTTCTTCCTTCCTCCCTCCCTTCCCCTTCCTCCCTTTCTTCCTTCCTTCCTTCCTTCCTTCCCTCCCTCCCTCCCGTCCTTCCTTCCCTCCCTCCTTCCCTCCCTCCCTCCCATCCTTCCTTCCTTCCTTCCTTCCTTCCTGCCTGCCTTCCTTCCTTCCCTCTTCCCTCCCTCCCTACCTTGAATGCAGATGTGGTGTCTGGAGATGCAGCATCCATTTTGCAAAAATGTGGCAGTAAGCATGAGGGAAAAGTCAAGAAAATCAGAGACATTGCCATGACATCAACAGGCTGCTGAACCAAAGTCAGCACCTATTTGCCTCCAGATATATTCTTCTGTGACAAAATAAACCCTTCTTGGTTTAATTTACTATACAGAGAAACAGAACTAATAAGATATGTCTATATATAGAAAGAGACTTATTTTAAGGAATTGGTTCACATGATTTATAGGGTTGGCAAGTCCAAAACTGCAGGGTGGGCCAGCGACTGAAGACCCAAGGAAAAGTTGATGCTGCAGTTCAAGTCCAAAGGCCATTTGCTGACAGATGCTTGGGGGAGGTCAGTCTTTGTTCTATTAAAGCCTTCAATTGATTGGATGAAGCCCACCCACATTATGAAGGGCAATCTGCTTTACTCAAAGTCCACCTGTTTAAATGTTAACCTCATCCAAAAACACCCTCACAGAAACATCCAGAATAATATTTGACCAAATGTCCGAGTACTATGGCCCAGCCAAGTTGACACATAAAATTAACCATCACAGTCACTGTAATTCAGTTTGTGTTACTTGCAGCCAAAAGCATTTCTGATACATAGTGCTATTTGAAATCTATGGGTTGGCCAAAAAGTTCGTTCGTGTTTTCCCATAAGACATTACGAAAACCCAGACAAACTTTTTGGCAAACCCAATATGAAACTACTTAGATAGTCCAAACATTTCTCATTCTAGTTCACCTCAGTCATACCACACAAAGTATTTCCCTACTCTGTCTTCATGTATTCTTCATCTCCTACATTCTCAACCAAGATCTATGCATCCATTGTACATGAAAGGCCCTAGGAAACACTGGTAAATATCTACATATTTTTAGATAATTATTTTTTTCAAACTTCTATTCAAATGTTTGTTATGGGGCTTCCCTGGTGGCGCAGCGGTTGAGAATCTGCCTGTCAATGCAGGGGACACGGGTTCGAGCCCTGGTCTGGGAAGATCCCACATGCCACGGAGCAACTAAGCCCGTGAGCCACAATTACTGAGCCTGCGCATCTGGAGCCTGTGCTCCGCAACAAGAGAGGCCGTGATAGTGAGAGGCCTGCACACTGCGATGAAGAGTGGCCCCCGCTCGCCGCAACTGGAGAAAGCCCTCGCACAGAAATGAAGACCCAACACAGCCAAAAATAAATAAATAAATTAAAAAAAAAAAAGTTTGTTATGGTATAGACCTGTGACCTTTAATGTGGTAGCCACTAGCTACATGTGGTAACTGAGCATTTGAAATGTGGGTGGTTTGAATTGAGCTGTGTGGTAAGTATAAAATATACATTGAATTTTGAAAATTTAATTCAATAAAAAGATATAAAATACCTCAATAACTTTTTTACATTGATTGCATGTTGAAACAATAAGATATTTGGATATATGGGGTCAAATAAAATATACTAAATATATCATTAAAATTAATTTTATTTGATTCTTTTTACTTTTTTAATGTGACTACTAGAAATTTTTAAATTACATATGTGAACTGCATTTGTGGCTCACACTATATTTCTAATGGGCAGGGCTGGTATATGCATAGAATTTTCTGAAAAATTTACTGTCATTTTGTAATTTATCAATATTGCATGTACATTTTACTTGGATTTAAAATTTTTATTCAACTATGTAAGTTGACTTATTTGTTTTATTATTTTTTAAAAAGGCTAGCTGAAACAGTTCAGAGAAACAAAAATTATAATGAAAAAATCCTATGTGTAATGAAAGGGTTATAAGAACAGAGAATCAGCACTTTGTGTCCAAAAAGTTTAGCAATTTTCCCAGCTCACTGAATTGTGGGAACTCAGCTTTTCCAGGGAATAAATATGCTATTTTTAACATTTTTATTATACAATTTGTCACAGGCTGTCTCATGAGAGTATCAACAATCAGTTTCAAACAGGATCCAACCACAAATACTTCTCCACATGTGACTTGGAACATCTGTCCTGCTCGAGTACCGTCCATATCAGGCGAGAGCTGGTCTGCCTTTGATTCTTACTCTCCTAAAATCCTTTGTCCTACTTCCCACACTGGACATGAGATAGGGTGAAAACCATCTTCTCAAGAGCCAGCCTTAAGCAAGTCCTTCGCTTCCCCTCACTGAAGACTGCAGACCCTTTCTGATGGAGACAAATGCTGCACTCCAGGGATATCACTGACTCAGTGATTTATGTGTCATTTTCCCTAATGAATCAAGATGAAAGCTTTGATCTAGAAAAAAAATCCAACCAGCACCTCTTAGCTGAGGAGTTCATCATACCTGCCCTGAGCAGAATGCTTTAAGCAGGAGGTGCACATTCTTAGGAGACTACACCCTCAGGTAATGAAGAAAAGGCTCATGACTGGAAAAATGAAAAAAGAAAATGTGCTCATTCAGTTAGGGGCGCTGAAGCCAAAAGAGGGTGATCTAGTGGGATGCGGAGAATTACGTAAAGGGAACCCAGGAGTCTTACCTCCCCTTTAAACAATATCAGTCTTTTTGAAGTTAGACACTATTAAAAACTCACTGATGTTGGCTATCTAAATAAGTTCCATGGTGAGTGCTTTCCTAAAAGAAAAAAATCTTTGGTGAAGCAAAACTATCCCCAAATTATGGTTTCCAAGTACAGATCTCTATACCAGTTTTTCTTTAAATGAGGGCACACGTAGAAAATTCTAGTTCATAGGAGAGGTAGAGTCTTCGGGATAGCACGTATTTACAAGTAAATGCTTGTTTGACACTTCAGTTCACCCCTGTGCAATAGGTAGACACACTACACCTCTCACTACTCCATGATTCATATGAGAAAATACACACTTAGTTGTTCTCAGCAATGATAACAAGACTCACAAGAAAGCATTTGCCTCAGCAGGAAACAGATTTCATTTTTAAGAAGGTTATTATCAAAGTAGTTGAAAATATTTAAGCAGCCTTGATATGAACAAAAATTTTACTGTAAGATGAAATATATTTGAATGAATATATGCCATTCCTTTTTTAATGTTATTAACATTAAATATTAGTATGCTTGTTCCTTTTTGCCACAGTCATAATTGTATGAAATAAATGACAGAGAAGATAGCAAAAGATTCAACTTGAGTTAGACTCAAATTAAAGTCACTGCTACAATAACTTTTAAATTCAGTCTTTTAACTGCAATGACAATGTTACATGTAGCATATGTATATATTTTGTACATAGGGCACAATTTTTATTCCCAGACTTTTACAGGGAGTATTATACACTTTTTATGTCATTACATAGTCGTCATAATATTCATCTTTGTGAGTATTTAATGGATGCATGAGTAAATGAATGAAAGGGAAGCAATAATGCAGGAAAATAAAAGAAATTCTACAAAATCAATATAGTATTTTCATTGGGAGGATACCTTTTAATTTTAATGTCTAAAGAGAATTCATGCAACTTGTGGAAAAGGTTTACCACCTTATCTAGTTGGTGAACGGTCTTCCACATCAACGTTGGGACAGCCTCTTTTGTTTGATTTTTCCCTTTGGAAGAAGAAAAGTTTGAGTGACGTATAGATAGACCACAACTGGGGAAGGAGAACCAGGACTAACACCTACATTGCAGGGCCATGATCAAGTTCTTCCTCTTAATAATGATGATGTTGGAGCAATGAGTAGATAAAATATTTACAACTATTTTTAAAAAGCCAGGTTATTAACACTGTAATGCTTCCTCCAACATTTCATTGGGTTTTGCCCATGCTGAAATCCCCTCTAACCACACAGGTAGGCTGTATTCCAAAAGTTAATTAAGTTCATTGTTAGACACATGAATATCTTTTCTTTAAAAGTTGTTCTAAAAGATAGTTGGGATCCTATGCTCATATCCAAAGCTTATTCATATTATAATGTGGCTGGAACATTATGTTTGCAATGACATAGAGTTGAAAATAATACTATATAATATTAGTCATTAAGAGAGAAAAATAACGAGGTAAAATAAAAAATATTTTCACTGGAAAGCAGCACTTAAGGAAAAGTTTTAACTAGAAAAAGATAAGGAGATAGAATCTTATGTTTACTTTCAAGGATTTTAGAGCTTGATCATACTGGTTTTTTTATGATGTCTACTTTCAGTTGCTTTTTCTTTTATTTAAATGAGGATAATTTGTTGCATTTATTAATTGAACATAAGCTCCAGGAGTCTAGGAACTTGTCAATTTTTTTTGTCATTATATCCCAGTACCTAGGGTAGTATCTGATATATAGTAGGTGCTCAATAAATACTACATTCATTCATTCAATAATTCAGCAAATATTTGTTGAATGTCTGCCTTGTGCCTGCCACTATATAGAAGCTGGGAATATAATAAAAGAAGTGAGAAAAACCAAAGTCACCACCTTCATGGAGTTATTCTCCTGCAGGGGAGAGAGAAATTCACAAAAGAATCTCACTAATGAATGTAAACATTCAAAGTTAGCCAAGTGCTCTAAAGGAAGTGTTACTTTGCCATGATTAGCACACATTTTTTTGGCTCAAAAATGCCACGAAGATGAAGAAGAAATATAATTCTCCTGAGAAAACTGAGAGGCTAAAGGGCAAGAAGGAAGGAGATTATAAAGAGTGTGTGTAAGCAGAAAAGAATAAACTTTCCAGAGATGCAGTGAACCAAGCTGAGAGAACAGAAGGACAGAGATGAAGCACAGCTCCCCTAGGGGAAGGTGGGCTAGAAGGAAGGAAGTGTAGGGAGGCGATGTCCTCCGCGGGCAAGAGGCGATACTGTCCAGAGCAGGTCAATGGGAGTGGAGTCGTGGGGAGATGAGGGAGCTAAAATGCCGCGTCATTCAAAAATACACAAGATGTTTCGTCCTTAGAAAGTTCCTATGTTGTCTTTCTGAAAAGTTAATTTTTATGATTTAGACAAATAAGTTGATTTAGACAAATAACTTGATTTAATGAGATTATCTTTATAACTGAGCTCTGGCAGACTAAGTGGCAGGAGAAGTGTAAGGGTATAATAGACACTTTATTAGTCGGTAAGGCATCTAACTCGAACTGCCTCTGCACACAGCCATGTTTCCTCCCACTTATCATCCGGCCCAAACCTCCATTCTTAGCCCTGGTGGCTGTGCCTTGCCCGCTGCTCTGTTCAGACTGCTCGGCCACATCCCCGTCTCCATGGCGTCATCATCGGTCCTCCTATCTCTCTCACCCTTTTTCCCCATCAGTCTGTCAGAATGGCCTCGAGCCAACACACTAGTCCACCCTGCAGAGAGAGATGGTGCATCTTCCTGATGGCGTGAAGGGAAGCAACATTTTTCCAGTAGGGAAGGAGTTAACAGTGGTGTTTAGGGGTCTGGCATCTGGGACTTTGCATGGTGGGGCATGGTAGATACAGAGCACGGAATTCTATTTTGTTATTTTGCTTTTTCAAAATTTTAACCCAAGCGTTATGGTCTTTGAGGGACAGGACACATTGTTTTCAAGGGAGGCAGAAAGAGGCAGGATTATGTTGCAAAATAGTTACAAAAATATCTCCAGTACTTCCTGATGAGATGCATCACAGATAAGGAAATCTGCCTATTTGCAAGATGAGGTTAAAGCTCAAAGAAGCAAGTGCATAATGAGGTATTTTTCCTTTTTATTTATTTATGTTTTTTTTGATGTCTACCCATATGCACATGCGCGCACACACACACCACCTTCAGAGCGGAGGATTCTGAACACCTTCTGTTTTGGAGAAAAATTTAGCCACAAGAGAATCATATGGTTTCAAAGAATAACATATGTTTGATTATTTTAAATATCCATCTGTCAGTCACAAGCACATGGAAATCTTATGACTGTTAGGTCAAGAGAGGCCCCATATCTAAAATTTAAATGCAAATAAGGCTCCCCATGTTGAATAAGTGACAGAAATAGAAGGAGGAAGAGTCTATATGTTAGCTTCTTAGCATATAAGCCCCAAGGTTTTCAAGGGGAAAAGTAGTAAGCTATTCCCTACAAAACTTAAATGAAGCATAAATTAAACTATGCAGATGTAATTATTTCTCTTTACGGTCCAAAGCGCCAGCTGTGTAGATTCAAGAGCCACTTGGTGCTCAGGCGGCAGTCTGCCAGGCTGTCTCTGCTCTATTAGCTGCCACTCACACCAAGTGCTGAAGGACATGCTTAAGATGCTGAAACCACCACACTATTACTCCGTACTTCAGTAGTTGAAAAAATACTTTCAAAACTGTAGCCATTTTTGTTTGTAACATACCTGATCATATTATTCTAATTTTCTTCAGTAACAGAATTATTCTATTTGGGGGCCTAGAAAATAAGAGAGGCAACAGAAAAAGTAATAGCTTACTTTTTTTTTTTTTAAAAGAAACATGTGCTATACAGAATATACCCATGAACAACAAAATCTATCCCCAGTGGAATAATACAAATATGTCTTTCTTAGGCATATTCTGAAAAGTTTAGCATTTTTGTAAATTCTGTCTCTCATCATTTTACTTTTTACATTTCTTTCTGATAACTTGTTTTTGATTTTTCTCTGACTGGAAGTGGCTTCCAACATATCAGCTCCTCAGAAGTGGAGAAGTGCCAGGCTGCCACATTGAAGCAGTGTGTGTAGCTCTGGGGCTGTGTCTTTGGAGGGCTGCTGACTACCCTTCGTGCAGGGCTCCTAGGGCCGGGATAAGTACCACATGCAGGTGAAGAAAAGGAGGGTGTCAAACCTCTACTTTTTAAGTGAGGACCTGATGTTGCTGTCACTTTGAAGAGAGTAGACTTCTCCAGATCTGCTTCAGAGGACAACCAAGGTGGAGATCACAGTCACAGGCTTTATAACAGGTGTTCTCTAATCATATCTTCATCTGGAACACAATTTACTGTGGGCCATTTTAATCTTCATCAATTTAATATCAATTTATCAAAAGCATTGATTTTGAGTTACTAATTTGTTAAGAGAAACTTGTGAGCAATCCTCCCCAGATATCTTCAGGGCCACACTCCAATGCCAATAATCTGGGCTCCTGCTTTGCACTTGTCCTGAGAAGGTTTCGAGATGGAGGGATTAGAGAGATTGAGATAAGCAAGGAAAATAACAGGGCGAAGTGAGCATTAGTGAAGGTTTGTCCTTAAAAAAATAAACATGAGCCCAGTGTGTGCTACAGAAGCCCTGGGCTGTGTGTGTTTGTAAACCAGGATTAAGAACTAATGGAGCGGGACTTCCCTGGTGGCGCAGTGGTTAAGAATCCGCCTGCCAATGCAGGGAACACGGGTTTGATCCCTGGTCCGGGAAGATCCCACATGCCATGGAGCAACTAAGGCTGTGCACCACAACTACTGAGCCTGCACTCTAGAACTCATGCGCCACAACTACTGAGCCCATGTGCCACAACTACTGAAGCCGGCATGCCTAGAGCCCATGCTCCGCAACAAGAGCAGCCACTGCACCGCAACAAAGAGTAGCCCCTACCTGCTGCAACTAGAGAAAGCCCGCGCGCAGCAACAAAGACCCAACGCCACCAAAAACAAAACAAAAACAAAACAAAACAAACAAATGGAGCTGACCAACTGTAGAAGGAGCTTCCAATCTGCTCTAAAAGGCTCTTCCTAAAAGATGTCAGGGCCCCCAGAGTCTAAGCAGTGCAAATCTGTACGAACACCCATCATTACTTTGTTTATCTGAGGTTGCAGGCATTGGCTTACTGCAGCCTCATGGAACTCAATCTGTTTCCCTGATCCTTCCTATTAAATAAATGGTGTGTTGCAAGCAGCCACATTGTTCTAAAAAAAAAAAAAAAAAAAAAAAAATGAAGTGCAGAGTCTCATACAGACTTAATATTGTTACTTTACACATGGTCACTATCAAATAAACTTAAAGTAACAATTTCCCCTAAGAGATAAAATACCTAACTGCTCTATGTCTTCTCAGACAGCTGAGGGTATCTGTTCTCTCCTCTTTCCTTTGGGGAAATCAGAAGAGTCTACTATTGACTTGTCTGAAAGAGCCCTGAACCCAGGAAAGGATCATCTGAGTTAACATCTGACTCTGCCTGGCACGAAGCACTCTTCCCTGGACAGCTCTATCAGCTCTTCTACAAAAAGCTAAGTCCAGTAGGATTCAAGTAACAATTTCATGGACGTAGGGAAGATGCAAATATATTTCTGAAATGGGTGTTCCTGCTGCAGGATAGTTGATACTTAAAGATAAGATTTGTTTTTGGAATATACACCATCTTAATTCGCTTAGCGATAGCTTCTATAATACCAGAAAGAATGAATGAAGACCAGGGGAAGACTTATTTAATTATTCATATAAATGTTACTTTCCAGGATCGCAAGAGAGAAAATTTCTTTCTGAAATATTTGCCTGGGAATTTAGAACAATCCATTTGCTTGTGCCACTTCCTGCCAGTGGGATGGTCTCACAAAGTTATGATACAAAATTATTGCTGGTGGGGAGAGTGGATAGAGGTGGGAGTTGAATTATTATAAATAAATATCTTTGAGAAAAGCAGGTTTGAACATTCAATTGTATAAATTGAATGAACAAGGACAAGTGAAATCTTCATGTTTAAGGGAACTGGAACACTCGGGCAGGGGGAGGTGGAGGGACAGAGGGTTAGAAATGGAGAAGTTGTGCTTCCATCTGCTCTATCTATTGAACAATTACCATGTGCTGGGCACTGCCAGTTTGGGCTTCCACATTGGGGTTCCATCTTTTCTGCATGTTTTTTATATTGTGGCATCTCCCATTAATACCCAGCACTATAAATTCATAAATGAAAATTCAGGAGTTTGATCATCCTTTTCTAATCCAACTAAGGGAGTCCTGTGGTGGGGAGTAGAAAAACCAGGAGACATGAATTGCAATCTAGTTCTGCCAGAGACCATAAAAACTTGGACCAATCACTGAATCTCTCTGGGCCCTGATTTTTCTTATCTGTGATGTAAAGGAATTGGAAGATACAGATTGGCAATTCTCAAACTATGGAGTATTTGCAAGGGGTCCATGATTCCACATGAAGTTCTGTCTGTTGATTGTACTGATGACTGCAAACGTATGTAGTTCCTTTTTGCAAATGTGCTGAGATGTTCTATGATTAAGCAAATGCAAATTTACTTAAGTAATCAACTTAGAAAAATTATGTACCGACCCAATCAGAAGATGCTAAAAGCATGACCACCATCGTGCAGGCAGTCATGAATAAATTAAGAAGCGGTCTTCGTACTAGAAAACATTGGGATCCACCCAACTAGATGACAGACGTTCTCAATATTGTTTCATGGCTATTCTTGAAACTCCAATGTGTAAAGGAAAGATTCTCTTTTCAGGTAAGAGTTGAAAGTGCTTTTCCTTCACTAACACTTTAATCCTCAGCATCCACATTCTAAATCAAGGTGGCAACCTGTGAGACACTCTCAATGTACCTTCATTTGAACAGCAGTGTCAGGTTTCTACCAAGCAATCAGCTGGCATTTTTGTCTAGTGATACACATTTGGCAAGACTTGTTGAGGTGAAGTCTAAGATAAAGCAAAATGGCCCATTCAGGGATCCGATTTTGGTTTCAAGACATTTTATTAGCATAGGACTCAACGTCAAAACTGGAAGAATTTAAATGTTTACACTCAACATAAAGCAGTTCCCATTACTAGAATGTACCATGTCTCAGCAGAAAATATAATTGACCCTTGAACAATGCGCGGGTTAGGGGAACCAATTCTCCGCACAGTCGAAAATCCATGTATAATTTATAGTTGGCTCTCCATATACGTGGTTCCTCTGTACCTGTGGTTCAGCACCCAGGGATTCAAGCAACTGTGGATTGTGTAGTACTACAGTATTTGCTGTTGAAAAAAAAATCTACGTGTAAGTGGACCTGCGAAGTTCAAACCCATGTTGTTCAAGGGTCAATGGTATAATGAAATCCTGAAGTGGTTGCCCCAAAGTATTCAAAGATGGGTTTGCTTGGGAGGTAAGTGGCAACCATGTGACTAACGATGACTTCTAAGCAATCCAGGATGAGTAGAGCAGACCTGTACCAATTTTCCTAATTAGCCACAAGTGCCCATCAGAAATGGCATCCTTAGACAGGGATATGAATGGTGTGTCTGTATCTGTACATATCAAACCACACTTGTGAAATAAATTGTTTCAAACAAACTGTGTGTGTCCGGTGTGGGCAGTTCAAGACACCACATGGCATCTTCATCTGTGGGGTTTCTTTTCTAGTGGAAGGAACAAATTGGGGGGTGGATTTCCTTCCCTTTTTATAATGTTTCAGTGACAGCTCCCAACTGCTTTTCCTTTAATGTTACCAGATCCCATTTTTTTTTTTTCAGATCCAAGTCCAGCTTGTGCAAGGAAGTAAAGACAGCTGTTACCAAACAGCCTCCGAGATGATCAGAAAGACTAGGTTCCAACTACTGACATTTCCTGAATCTCTACCTTAATTTGTGCCGAGTGAGTCCATAATACCCAGACACAAGAACTTTTTCCCCATTTATATTCAAAGCTATAGTAAAGTGACCATGTTTTCCAACAAAAAGACATCTATGAACATCTTTCTTTTTATTTTTGTTTATAGTCACCCAAATCCTACAAAACAATGATAGAAATAAGTTGTCTCCCCTCCTGAGTAAATGGTATGCCTGGGCAGCATTAAACTTGTCAAGCCCTTTTTGAACTTGAATCTCAAAAATGCCAGCTGGGACATCTGAATAGAAACTTACTGATTTTCCCCCATCAAAAAGTATTCGGTAGTTTCAACTGAATAAAATGGTGCTGAATCCTATCTAATGGATACAGTTCTATCTTCCGTGAGCTTTATTTTAAAAGAGGTTTTCAAACTTTAGGAAATTCATTTCAGGTCATTTTTAGGGGCTATAACAAGGAGAACGAGTCATTATGATTACTCTGCTTAAATATAACACTATCCCGTTTTAGAAAATAGAATATACTCTAAGAGACAACAGAATGGCAATATTACCATATACATTATATTACTGAATAAACAATGAAGATGACCTTGTAGCTGAAGGACTATTTTCAGGTTTCTAAATGGAAGAAAGTTTTATTTTCTTCTATGCAGTGCCTCAACAACTCCATCCCTCTCCCTTCTGTGTATGAGCTGAGACCCATACAAACTTCTTCCTTATTCGACTTACAGATATGCGTACCTTTCTGGGAAATTATTATTGTTGCATATAAAATCAATATTAAACATGTTTTTGTTTGCCTACAATTTGCCCCTCGTGGAGAAAAAAAAAAAAAAAAAGGATCCATATGCCTTTCCTGCTCCACTCTGTCAATTAAAATCTCGACCTCAGGAAAGCTGAGTTTGCAGTGATCATTTTAGAGAAGGCAATTCTGAATTTAACTATCTCAGAACTGCACACAAGAGAATGGACTGGGTGATTACTAGGAAATGATTTAGAAAAATCATTTCTTTCTAATTAAAAAAAGTGTGGGAGTACCAGAGAAGCCAAAGATGTGGACTCCGCCTGCAGCACCACCTGGACTCATCTACAAACCATTATCACTGCACAATGTAAGCTGTTGTAAAAGACTGAAAAAATATTGTAGAAGATTGTTAAAGAACTAGAAAAACCCTCAGAGGTCTCTCATTATCTACCATCAAAGAACTTAATCGAAGAGGGAAACACCTAGAAACAAAAGAAAATACTCACATGCACTTACATGATAATTTTATGAAAACTTTATGGAAAATTGTAAATGGGGATGATTAGTAATGTGGATAGGAACCAATGAGTTAATGGAAAACCAAAATATCACAAAAAATTAGAAGTTGTTAATTTACTTCAAGGAAACCTTGAATATTTTCCCCATATGATCCCATTAGGAACTCCCATGCCCAATCCCTGTGGCTAGTGAAGGGCTAATTTTAGAAGTCCAAATTTTTAGAACTCCATCACTACTCAAAATACCTGAAAATGTGTATTTATTAGTTTTAATGCTTTTCCCCCTCCTATCACAAGAACGTAGGACTTCTAAGAGTTATGAATTTCCCTTCTAAGTGACTATGCCAACATGTCACAAAGCTATAATAACTGACACAGTTTACTATTGACACGAAGATACATAATCAATGTAATAGAACAGAGAATAAACAGTGCAGTGGGGCAAGGATGACCTTTTCAATGAAAGGTGCCGGGTCCACTGGGTATCCATATGGAAAAAAAATGAATCTTGACTCCCTACCTCACACCATTCAAAAACAAAAACAAACAAAAATTCCAGTAAACTAAAGAGCTCAATGTGAAAGGCAAAACAATAAAGCTTCTAGAAGAAATCACAGGCAAATCTATTCATAACCTTGGGTAAACAAATATTTTGTAAACTGCAAACTAAAAAGTACCAACCATAAGGAAAAGAATCGGCAAACTGGACTACACTAAAATGGAATGTCTATTCATCAAAAGACACTGGTAAGAGAGTAGAAAGGAAACCAGACTGTGAGAAGATGCTGACCACACACACATCCAATAAAGGTCTCATGTCCAAAACACACGTGCAAATAAAAAAGACAGACGACCCCAACAGAAAAAATGGCAAAATACTTGAATAGGCACTTCACAAGAGATGATAAGCAAATGGACAATACTGAAAAGGTACTTGAGCTCATTAGTCACCAGGAAAATGCAAATTAAAGAGCCATCAGAAGGATCAAAATGAAAACAACTGACAATACCAGGTGTGGCAACTGCGACCCCATACACTGCTGGGGCGAGTGTAAAGTGGTACAGATTCTTTGGAAGTCAGTTTGATGGAATCTACTAAAGCTGAACATATCTTACCCTATGACCCAGCAGCTCTATCCCTAGGTGTATATCCAGCAGAAATGTGTACAGATATTCACCAAATGACGTGCACAAGAATGTTTGCAGCAGCCAAATGCCCATCAACAGCAACGTCGATTACAAAAGTGCCATCTACCCACATGATGAAGTATTACACAGCCAGGAGAACGAACTTTAGCTACATGCAATAATATGAATGAATTTCACAATTACAGATCTTCCTTAACTTACGATGGGGTTACGCTCCTGATAAACCCATTGTAAGTTGAACATATCGTAAATAGAAAATGCATTTAATACACCTAATCTATGGAACATCATAGCGTAGCTTGGACTACCTTAAACATGCTCAGAACACTTACATTAGCCTACCGTTGGGCAACATTACCTAACACAAAGCCTGTTTTATAATAAATGTTGAATATCTCATGTGATTTATTGAATACTATACTGCAAGTGAAAAACAGAAGGTTATATGGGTACAGAATGGTGGTAAGTGTATCAGCTGTTTCCCCTCGTGATCACGGAGCTGACCGGGAGCTGCGGCTGCAGTCACTGCCCACTGTCACGAGAGTATGATATCGCTAGTCCCGCAACAGATCAAAATCTAAAATTTGAAGTAGTTTGAATGAAAGAGGCCAGAAGGAGGAGTATATACTGGATGATTCTATTTATAGGAAGTAAAAAAAAAATGGGCAAAATTAATATATAGTACTAGAAAACAAGAGAAAAGTTACTTTTATAAGGAATTATGTCTGGGATGGAGAAGGGGGCTCCTGGGTGCTATCTTTGGGGTGCTTCTTTTTTCGATGCTAGTTACATGGATGTAAACATTCTTTGATAGGTCCATTTCTGGTTTGTGTACATTTCTGATGTGTATGTCGTTAAACAAAAATATTTTAAAAGAGAATGTGCCAGATCCATTAATTGGTGAGAGAAAGAAAGGAAAAGAAAAAAGAAAAAAGAATGTTGGGATGAGTATAAGTGAAATGACCTAAGAGAGTACTCTTAAAAGTCCTCATCACAAAAATTACCTATGAGAGGTGATGGATGTTAATTAAACTTACTGTGATAATCATTTCACAATAATACACACATAGCCGATCATTATGTTGTATATCTAAAACTAAATGTCAATTATGTCTCAAAACTGGATTAAAAAAAAACATTAAAAAACTAAGTGAAATGATAAGGTAAGCTGGCTGATCTATTGATATTTCTCTCAGTACTGCCAGGCCTTTTGGTGAACATGGAATTAAATTCTGTTCCCAGTTTCCTCCTTAAACGCTGAGAAGCTGAGACTATTTTCCTTACAAGCTTAGATTTTTGTTGAATTTTATGTAACTGAGGAGAGGGATCTGGCCACCATGCCAGCAAAAAAAAGTTAATGAGGAAGAGATTGTGGTTTACGCTGTACTGTGATTAACTCCAGATTTTGAAAATGATCTTCAAACCAAAGAGAACGAAGCAAATGATTCCAAGATTTGGAAGAAAACAACTGAAAAACAATTAATTTTCTACTGAGTGGCTATTGGAATAGAAGCTGATGAGACCAGAAAGCAAGTGCCAGCTGGTCAAGACCGCAGCTTCCTAGGGTTTAGCTAAGCAAACCCTGAGAATGAAAGCGCACAGAATGGGAATTGTTAAAATGATATCCAAAGAAAGACCACCTCAGCTCCTAACATTAAATCTTCAAACGGACAAAGAAAACTCACAGCCGCTTTTCTTACCAGGAGGAAAGAAAAGCAGAACTACTGCCCTTTGTTCCACTGCACTTTTTTGTGAATTTGAGCACTGCAGTATTAATGGAAAAACAATGCCCAGCTTAAAAACAAAGGCTCTTACTACAATGCCTTTTGGCAAAAGCCTAATATAATAGACCATTACGGAATTTACCAGCAACATACACCATTTTAAAAAGTGCTTCTTATTTGAATATCTTAGGGCCTAAATTACCTTACCTAGTACACGAAAAATAGCGTATAAAAAACAAACAAACAAACAAAAAAGCTGTTGTCTATTATACTTAGCCTCAAAGAATTTTAAACCATGCTGTAATTATCATAATTACACTCAATTACATGAACTTGAGAGTTCTCACTCAGCATATTATTGAAATGACATGATAATAAAACTGTTTATTCTCTTAGATTTCAGCCAAATCTTCAATACTAAGGATGTCCCTGATTCTCAGAACCCTTGGCCCTGGTGCTTTGCCATTACAGACATACCTGTAACCCCTGGGGTATGAGCAAAGGTACTCAAACTACAGCTGAAGGTCTTACATCTAAGTACGGGGTGCAAGTT
The DNA here is from genome assembly GCF_949987535.1 of Balaenoptera acutorostrata. Classification (NCBI taxonomy): domain Eukaryota; kingdom Metazoa; phylum Chordata; class Mammalia; order Artiodactyla; family Balaenopteridae; genus Balaenoptera; species Balaenoptera acutorostrata. The sequence continues at coordinate 51,008,916 of NC_080071.1, read as the reverse complement.
ATTATTCCAAGAGTGTGAAATACAAAACTGCAACCAGTCTTTAAGACAGTAACTTTCCCATGTTCATTTCTTGCCTTGTGGTAGATGGGTGTCAAAGTCAAGGGCAACTGCATCAACAGCACTGCGAACTTGGCGACTACCATGGTCTGATGTTTGGTCCTCACTGCCTGGTTACTTTTTTCAAGCACAACATCTACAAGCCACTCCAGGGGCTGGGCAACTAAGTGGTGGTTGGGAACAAGTTAGGGCTGTGTCACTAAGGTACATAGGAAATCTGGAGTGCCACTAATACTTTAATTCTCCATTGCAGGACAGTGACAGAAATTCAAAGATACAGAAGTACTGGGTGCTCACCCGCTGTAGTAGGCAACATTACAGCTTATCAGTAACCTCTAGTCAGGCATGGGGGCGGGTGGGCAGCACAGGCAGGTCTGGCCAACAATGCCGTGCCCCGTGAGCTTCCATTCAGGAAACAACCCAATGATGATCAGTAGGGGACTGGATAAATACATTATAGTGCACCCATACAACGGAAGACTATACGGTACAAAGAATGAAGAGCGAAAAAGGCAAAGTAAAGAACAATATCTATAATAGCTTTTGTCTACTAAAGCAGGAGGAAGATAAGAATCTCTATTTTTATTTCTTCTTGTAAGCATATGCATAAAGTAAAACCAATTAAAAACAATGGTTAACTTTGCAGGGAGGCACAGGAACTGGGCAGATGGGTGACTGATGGGATGGAGAATTTGTATTATATACCTTTTTACACTTATTTGTATGTTGAACAATGTGAATGTATTACATATTTTTTTAAAACATTTTAATAAAACATCTCTCAATTCCAAATTTCTACTCACCTATTTTAGTAATCATCAATCTACCACTTTATATACATGTTGGAAAAGACTGAAAGAAAGTAATTATATCCTCTACCTGAGCCAATAAACACAAAGGCTTCTGAGAATTTATGGGAACAACTTTTTAAAGTACAAAAGTTAAAAGAAAATCCCCAGAAAATACTTTCAATGAATGTTTCTGGTTTATAAAAGGTAAGTGAAATTCAATTACACAGAGAACACATAATGTTTGGATTGTAAAGCCTTTCTGTGCGACAATACATTGACATACACATAAGAAAATAGCTTGAAATACAAAAATACAGTTGTGATCCACGAAATGGCACCAAATTAGAACAGTTTTATTATTTAACATACCAATGTATATACATTATCCTCCCAAATGAGAAACGATTTGATTCCGAAGTTTAAAATGTAGTTTCCAAAATGAATCCTTATTGTAAATTTGGGGGGGGGCGGAAATCCTGCAAATTAACACACACCATTTTGATCCTTGACTAAAATATGTACCCTGTACTAATCATCTCTCTCATACAAAATGTATATTATAAATAAAACTTTCAAAAAAGATCTCGGATGTTTATTGCACATCATATAGAATGCTTGCCACCATCTGAAAGGCTTTCGGCCTTTCACTGTAATTTGGGTGAAAACAACACTCTGCAGATATTAGCATATCTAGGATCATATATGATGTTTACCAGAAACAGGAAAATATAACCTTACTGGACTGCTTCTGTCACTTTTTCTAAAATAAGAATGACTCTTTTCTACCGTTAAAAGCAATTACAAGAGATCTGAACACTTTAAAAGTCCTGTTCAAATTTCAGTTTTCTCTTTTCAAATAGAAACCACATGTGGAGGCAATTTTACCGAGTCATATATCAATATATCTACTTCCTAGGACCAGCCCTTCTTGAAGTATATATTGTTAAAGATCATACTACAGGGTTCCTAACAAATGCTGTCCATCATCAACAGTTACTGTTTTGGTCTCAACATTTTCAAACTCTCTTAGCCCTGGTAAAGCCAGCACAAACCAGCCAGAATGCAATGGCCTTAAAACAAAACAAAAAGGTTCCTAATAAGTTTTCGTATCACCTAGTACAGTGCCTAGCACAGAGTAGGCATTCAATAAATAGTTGATGAACGGATGCACTATCTGTTAAGACCGTTTCCTACACTTAAGATGTATTAATGATTTATGAGTAATATGTTGCTTTAGGGCACAAAGATCTAGCAATGATGACTAAACAAGGAACACGCACGACATGGCATAGATACTGTTAGTTTCTACAATCCTGTCCCAGGACAGAATGTGTACTTTAAGGGTTAAAACTATTCCAATAGTAAAAATTGATTAGTCAAATATGTTTATTTTGCCAAGGGACTCTAACAGTGTTAACCTTTGGCAATTCCCGAACATACAATGAACCCCAAACAAAACAAAACCGAATTGCACTATTACAAAGAAACGAGTCCATGGAAGCAGAGGGGAGGCGCCAGTTAAGGGACAGCGACTTCAAGGAGACGGTTGTTTTTTCGCTTGCATGTTGGGACACTCCCATTTTTCTGGTTGCCCTGAATAAACTTCACACATACTTTGTCTTGTCTGAACTGCACCAGGAACCTAGGAGGAAAGAATAAGACAAACTGAAGAAAAGTACACACAAAACAGCTGATGATTACACTAACACCAGCTTTTGTTTTTTAATGCGATATTTACCTTGACAAGTATTCCCCTTTCTTTCCATCAGCCCTTCTAGCCACAGGATCACACCATCAGGTATTACATTGCATTTTGCTTCCAGTGGCCATAATTTAGCCCTAAGTAAACTCAAGCTCATTAGCTCATCATATTCCTATACCGTAAGAAGGGCTATGAATAATTATTTCCATGTTTCAGATGGAAAGATGAATGCGCTATTTTCCATTTTTCTCCATTTCTGTATAGCAAAAATATTAAATTATCAACAAATTGAGAAAATGCAATACAGAATTTCAGAAAAGGGGCCTAGGGCTTCCCTGGTGGCGCAGTGGTTGGGAATCCACCTGCCAATGCAGGGGACATGGGTTCGAGCCCTGGTCCGGGAAGATCCCACACGCCGCAGAGCAACTAAGCCCGTGCGCCACCACTACTGAGCCTGCACTCTAGAGCCCGTGCTCCACAACAAGAGAAGCCACCGCAATGAGAAGCCCACGCACCGCAACGAAGAGTAGACCCCGCTCTCCACAACTAGAGAAAGCCCGCGCACAGCAGCGAAGACCCAATGCAGCCAAAAATAAATAAATAAATTTAAAAAAAGAAAAGAAAAGGGGTCTAGAGACACTCCAGACTATGGTTTCCAAATGTTGGATATTTACATACATCCTACACATCTTTTTTCATATCTACACACTAAATAAATGTTTCAAAACAGCTGTGACCTACTGAATAAAAATGATGAAATCATGAGTCTGGTCTGCCAGTTATATTTTTAATATCCACACATACATAAAAATCTTATCAGTGTACACCTAAAGCCACCTCTTATGCTACCGGTGGTATATGTGGTACACTGTGGGAAACCATATTCTAGTTCAAAGCTTTCCTTTCATGGGTCATCAGCAGTCAAGTGCCTGCCCACAAGATTATTTGTCACTCCTTCCTACAACAGACATAGGACTGCCTTCCCCCTGGGCTGGGTGCTGTGAGGGACAGACATCCAGATGTATAAATTGAGGTCTCTGCCCTCCAGGATGGCATCACCAAGGAGGCGTGAGGGCAGCATGGCTGGACCAGAACCCAGCCCCTCTCAGCTCAAGGCCTGTGCTCTTTTCTCTCCACCATCAGAATCAGTGTAATGTTACCATGCTTTCGGCTATGTTTCTCAGGGAACTGTTTTCTGAGTTACTGGCAAACAACCAAGTGAGTCACTCTAAAAACCATGTGATGGGTCACATGCTCACTGGCACCCACGACAACAGCTCTGCTCTGTACACATTAGTCTCTGTTTTAAGGTCTAAAGAGGCCACATTTTGCAAACATTAGCTACTGGAGTGAAACGTGACACATAAGTTTGTACTCATCGGTGGTACTTCCGAGCTTTCAAATGAGCTGTTTCTTTTCAACTTGAAAGCACTAAAAAAGGAGCTCTAGTTCCAAATTCGCCTGAGATCTCTCTCCAGCATGTATACGTATATCTATGTGCCTCAAAGGAAAAACAAAATCTTCCAAGTTTAACATAAATAATCAAATATTTTTACATTTAAATTTTTAAAGACCACTTGTAGTAATAAATGTACGGGGAGCTCTTTTCCCAATAACTTTAGCATACACTGGCTGTCTCTGTGTTCGCAATTCATGACTGCGATTCACTCTAGAAATAACAGTAACTAAACTTTACTGAGTATTTACTACGGCCCACACTGTTCTTAGTAAGTTACACATATTAACTCAACTTTAAAACAATCCTATGAGGTAAGTACCATTATTTATCTCTATTTCATAGAAGAGAAAACTGAAGCCTGGCCCACAGTAAGGAGAGAGAATCAGAGAATCATCCTACAGCAAATAATCATGTCAGATGCATGATTTCACAGCACCAATAACAGTCAGAACTTCACAGTAAAAGGAACATAGATTAGTTGTTTGGATTTAAAATATTCAGAAAAACAACTGTATAACTTAAATAATATATGTGTATGTGTGTATTACATGTATGCGTGTATACATGTATGCATATACACATGTATATTTAAAATACTGAATAGAAAAATTCACTTTAGTTTCTATTACTATAGATACATTTTTAGAAATACTATAGATCTTATTTAAGGTTATCCTTAAAATGCAATCTATTTACAGATTGAATAGTTTGGGAGTTTAAGGACTGGGGATTATAAGGCAGTTGAGTCTCTCACTGAATTCAATTCTCACTTCTACATGTGCAGGTTAAAACTGCTCTAAGGAAGTAACAGGCCTTTGACTTTCCTCCTGTAAACTGACATATAGGGATTGTGGAGACTGGGTTTGTTAGAATAACTACTTCTACTTCTGAAAAGGATCTAATGAGGAAGGTCCTGGTCACCGAACTGTATGCTCTTTACAACACTGGTCCGTATAGTCTGCAAAAATACGTCATGGGCACCCCTCCCCATGACTCTGTAAAATTTTGTGTAAAATGCTCTCCAAAAAGGAGTATAATCCCTGCTTAAGAGCTCCCAGAGGTTATGAATCAGAGGCTACATGGGACCCTTGCTCTGCCACGTGGCTTCCTGCACTGCCCAGGAAGGGACCACGGTGCTAGGCAAGCTTCCATCAGCTATTTTATTTTTATGAGACCAACCAATAATTAGGAATAGGGGAAGGAAAGGTGTTCTGGACTGGTTTATAATGCTACTAAATGTTTGTTTTCTTCACGTGGCCACACAGAATCTTTGCCCAGTCAAGCATGTTTATCGAAAGCCTACACAGCCAGAACATCAGACCCCTCTCCTGTGACAAGCAGGGTCCCTGCCGCCCTGAAGCAAACTATCCCCATCAGTGTTCCGAGATCATGTGCCTCAAACAGAAATTGTGAGCCACTGGAGGGGTTCTGTGGATGATACAGCACATGGTACCCCCCGGAGCCCCTCAGGACAGTCACAATGTGCAACAAGACTGCAGGGGCTCTGGGAGGTGCTGTAGTGAAGAAGGACTGGACATTTCTTCACAGCACATCACTACTAACATCCTGCAAAGGCAGTGTTCTCAGAATGCCAATTCGGGAAGTGCTTAAAAGCAGCAATCCTTTGTGGCCTGGATGTTGGCGTGATTTTCTCTGCAAAGATGGCCTTATTAATGTAGCGGACCAAATGCGAGGCTGCTTCACCCATATATCAAGGAGCTTCTCCATCTGAACACACAGAATCTTTCCACGATGAGTGGGAATGACCAGTCTCACCAGAACAGAAGTGTAGCTTCCTGAGTTATGAAAAATTTCAACTAAAGAGAGCTTAAAGATCTAACAGCCCTCACAGGTTAAAACCTTAATTGACTGGAACCCAACAAGCCCTTATCTTTTTTCCCAATTTCTTTGTTTTATGAGAAAGGACTCAATCATAAGGAAAGTTATTTTGTGTAAATTGCATTTTCCAATATAGAGTATACATAAAGGCCAATATCCCCACACCCCCGCGCCCCCATCTAAACACCATTCTTAGACCAGACAATAAACCTAAGGTTCTGTCAATCCTAACACATCAAGGAGAGTTGGTTTGGCTTACAAGGGGACAGGAATGGGTATGAATTTATTTTAGAGAGACTTTTATAAAGATCTGAGATACAATAGGCTGGCAAAATCTTCATTAGTAAATAAAATCATTTCCTGAGCGATATGCTGATGCAAATTTTTACTCTGCGTGCAAGGAAGTAGATAAACAGATAGTAAACAATCTATTAAAAAGTAATCAAGTAAGTGTCAATCCACATAGTAACTAAAATTCATGTCAATGATCTCATACTGACAGATTTAATAAATGGAGGGATGCTCCAATCTGCATACAAATCACATGTCTCTATAATCAGAGCCCTAATGTGAAGCAAAAAAAGCAAATTTCAAATTCATAGCCATCTTGACACTAGTGAACTGCTGTCAACATGGAACACTTACTCTATAACTCTAGCTTATATGTAAGAAAAGGTATCTCAAGTACCTAACACATCCTAAACTGGCACTCTTGACTCCCCACACCTCAGCCACTCCCAAGCCCCTCTTTCTTCAGTGTCAGCTACCGCAGTAAATGGTACCATGCAGGCTCAGGCCCAAAACCTAACACCCAGTCTGTTAATAAGTTCTCGTTTTCCTTCCAATCCCACTCAGAACCTGACTACTTCTCACTACCTCCTACTCACACCCTAGCCTAAGCCTCGTCGTCCTTCCCCTCGACAGCTCACAGAAGCTCCCAACTATTTTCTCTGCTTTCACTCTTGCCTCCCTAACAGTCATTCCCCACGCTGCAGCCAGAGAGCTCTTCAAAAATCATAAATCGGATCACGCCACATTCTTGCCCATAACCCACAGTGACCTTTCATCAGCAGCAAAATCTCAATTCCTGACCTCAGCTACCAGGCTGTACACAGCCGGGTCCCTCTGCCTCTTGCTCCAGGGTCTTTCCCCCCCATTTCACTCTGCCACCACATCCACTCCTGCTTCAGGGCCTTTGTACCTGCTGCCTCCCCCGGAAGGCATCTCCCTAGATTCTAGTTTCGATTCAAATGTCACAGCATCAAAGAGGCCTCCCTGATCTCCATACCAAAATTAACACCGTCTGACCTTTAACCTGCCTTTTTTTCTCCACAAGCACTTGACACTAACCAAAGTCACACCACCTATGCATTATTTCATCTGTGCATACTTGTCTCCTCCACTAGGATGTCACGTACATGAAAATGGGGACTTGGTCAGGGTCACTCGCTGCCCCTCCATCATCTAGAGCACATGCCAGACACATACTCGGTACTTAATAAGCAGTAGCTGTAAAAATGAATGAGCCCAGATCGCGCAACGAAAACAAGAAAGTTAAAAGTGAAAAGGCATGTTCAAACAATTCATGAGCATACTCGTCGGAGATTTCGATATTGAGCTTCTGTCTGGTTTGGCTGAGAGTCGTCCGATAGAGCTTGGTGGCCATTTCAATCAGGTGATCACTGCTGAAGAGGAAGTCTCCTTTACTGGCTGCTTCCGAGCCCTGAAAGGACAAACCAAGAGTCAGGCTATCATAACTAAAGACAGCTCGGGAGGTACATGTTTACAGGTTTGGCTGAAAACACGTTTACAGTCTCTCTAAAACGTCAGCTCCTGAAGTCCATCCTCCCAAACAAACAATAATGACAAAAGCAGTTATTTCTTCTGAGTTGCTCTGAGCACTTTAGTAAGGTTACCTCACCCCTTGCCGCCCCAAGTTGGTCGACGGACCAGAAGTACCATCCGCATCACCTGGGAGCTTGTTAGAAAAGCAGACGCTCGGGCCTGACCGCAGGCCCACTGCAGATGATTCCACAGGAAGACCCCTGGGTGATCTGTTGGCTCACTCAGGTTCGAGAAGCACTGACCTAACCCATAACTCATTCTGAAAGGGCTGTTCTAAAAGCTCCTCCATGATTTGGTTAAAAAGATAAGAACGACAACAACAACAAAAAGACTTCCAACAAATACCCTCAGGCAGTGGCTTTCAACCTTAGCTGCACAAGGCACTCACCTGGGGAGCTTTCAAAATACAGGATGCTTCTGCCCCATTCCAAGAAACTCTGATTCGGTTGGACTGGGGAAATGGCCTGGGGACCAGCATATTTTAATATATAATTGAGGCTCGGAATCACTGATTTAATATGCTCCTTTAGGCTAAAATCCATAGTAGGGAAAACAGGCTGAACTAAGCTTATGGGATTTTCTTACGTTTAGAATCAGCTAGATAGATTACTATCTATTAGCTAGGTATATGTACCTATATATGATTAATATTTGCTGACATCTGTTTATTCAGTGACTATTTGTTATGTGACAGGCACTATGCTAAAAGCACGTTACATAGTTTCTTTTAACCCTTATAACAACACTATGAAGTCGGTACTAATATTTTCCCTATTTTAAGAAAAGGAAAATTAGGTAGGCATATTAAAGTTAAATGACTTGGTCAAGGTCACTGAAAAGTTGGTGACACCAATGCCAGAGCCTACACTCTTAACCGCTCAGTTCAAGCCAGGAGGTCTTAGTTAAGCTGACATTAAAAAATCTTTAGGTCAAAATTACTAGGCAGTTGTTTTATTATAGTTACATCCTTTAATTAAAAACCCCTAAACTAATGATGAACAAGAAGACATTTACTAATTTAATAGATAGAAGAAACAACAGAAGGAAGTATACTTTTGAATGTCTTGATATTTCTAGGAATTAGTCTCAAAACAAGGCACATCATGGTGGGTGTAAACAGAAAGCTACTCAGTGAAATGAGAACTCAAGTGAACGAGTCAAAAAGAGTCATTAATCTTATTCAGTTACTGAAAAACCAAGCCTGAGATTTTACATGAGTGAATATAGACCAAATATGCAGGTCAGTAAGAAGAATATATAAACTTCAAATAATAGGATTATTCACATGTGGAAAATTTTAGATCAATGGCTGAGAGATTGGACCAATGCAGAAATCCTTCAGTCAAATCAATAGTTAAAGCTTTACCTCTTTGAGGTGGACGGCAAAGAAGCCATCATTTTGTGAGCTCATCGATACTTTGGTTACATCCACCAGGGGAACCTCTGACTTGATCTGTCCAGACTTTTGATCAGCAAGAAGGAGATTATTATTTGTTAATAGGAAAATCCTGGATGTACTCTACAAGAAACCAAAAAAAAAAGGATGTAAAACCAATGATCAAAAATCCCCCAAAGGAGTTCATGAGTTTAAAGCATTGTTATTTGTAGAAATGTAGAAAATATTATTCTGATATTTTTCAGCATGCACACCTATGTAAACGAGAACACACTAAAGAACACAGATAATCTATTTTAACTCACAAAAATTTCAGAGAACAAGCAAAATTCCACCTAAGCTTAAAGGTAAGATAAAACAGCTCCATTTACAGTAACTCCGTGGAGTATACGAAATGCAAATTTTTTTGAAGTATAGTTGATTTACAATGTTGTGTCAGTTTCAGCATACAGCAAAGTGATTCAGTTATACATACACACACACACACACACACACACATATATATATTTTTAGATTCTTTTCTGTTATAGATTATTACAAGATACTGAATATAGTTCCCTGCGCTATACAGTAGGACCTTATTGTTTATCTATTTTATATTCAGTAGTGTGTATCTGTTAACCCCAAATTCCTAATTTACCCCTCCCCACTCCTTTCCCTTTTGGTAACCATAAATTTGTTTTCTATGTCTGTGAGTCTATTTCCGAAATGCAAATTTTAACATTCAGAAAACTGTCCCAACTGATAAAACACTTCTTACAGGTCTTCAGGGTAAGCGTTTTTACCTTCCCATTAGCACGGTTAATTTTGTTCACCACTTCAGCAATGATAATCTTTTCTTCAATGGCATCTTTGAGTTTCTTATACTTGGGATTCTTGTTGATTTCCAGGTAAGGCCCCTGGAATGGCTGCCCAACACTAAAGGAAAAAAGTTCCTCACGTAAGAAATGGTTTCCACATGGAAGTACTACTAGAAAAAGGTAACAGGTCAGTTGATTTTGAAATTCAAATTTCAAATATATATATATTTTCTTTTTTCTTTTCTTAACATCTTTATTGGAGTATAACTGCTTTACAATGTTGTGTTAGTTTCTGCTGTATAACAAAGTGAATCAGCTATACGTATACATATATCCCCATATCCCCTCCCTCTTGCGTCTCCCTCCCACCCTCCCTATCCCACCCCTTGGTCACAAAGCACAGAGCTGATCTCCCCATGAGATGCAGCTGCTTCCCACTAGCTATCTATTTTACATTTGGTGGTGTGTATATGTCAATGTTACTCTCTCACTTCGTCCCAGTTTACCCTGACCCCTCCCCGTGTCCTCAAGTCCTTTCTCTACGTCTGTGTCTTTATTCCTGTCCTGCCCCTAGGTTCATCAGAACCAATGTTTTTTTTTTTTTTTTGGATTCCATATGTGTTAGCATACGGTATTTTTCTCTTTCTGACTTACTTCACTCTGTATGACAGACTCTAGGTCCATCTACCTCACTACAAATAACTCAATTTCGTTTCTTTTTATGGCTGAGTAATATTCCATTGTATATATGTACCACATCTTCTTTATCCATTCATCTGTCGATGGACACTTAGGTTGCTTCCATGTCCTGGCTATTGTAAACAGTGCTGCAATGAACATTGTGGTACATGACTCTTTTTGAATTATAGTTTTCTCAGGGTATATGCCCAGTAGTGGGATTGCTGGGTCATATGGTAGTTCTATTTTTAGTTTTTTAAGGGACCTCCATACTGTTCTCCAGAGTGGCTGTATCCATTTACATCCCCACCAACAGTGCAAGAGGGTTCCCTTTTTTCCACACCCTCTCCAGCATCAACATTAGAGAAATGCAAATCAAAACTACAATGAGGAATCACCTCAAATATATTTTTGACGTGATCATGGCATTTGGTTGGTAAGACTTTGATAAAAATCTTATCACATGGAACAACCAAGAAAGAAATCACTCACAAGTAGGACAGCCAAGACCCGTGTGCATGGACTCACAGGAAGGAATAGGTCATTCCTTTTAATCTCTTATTATAAGGTTAACAGCTGCCTACACAGGATTCATTAATATCTTTAAACAATACGTAGCAATGGTAAAAAGAGCACAAATCATTACCATCACCTGCTCCAAAGAAAATTTTCCTTTTCTCACAGAGAGTAAGGAAATCAGTAGGCCTTCTGGGGAAGGATAGATCCAGAGCAACCACTTGAGAAGAAAACTGCAGAGCACTTCATATTACCATGTAACTCTGGCTCTAAGTAGGCCAAATATGAAAGAAAAATCGGGCCTTTCCTCTTAGGATATGCCCCTAAATGCACAGAGGTGGCCAAGGTAAACATTCAGAATCAGAGCAGTTTTTCTTCCAAACTACTTCTTGCAAGAGGCATGATCGTGCACACAGCACCAAGGTGGCTTTCCCTAAAGACCTGTGGGGTGACAGGGAGGCTTCTTCAAAGATGTCAAGGAAAAACCACGGCTTCATTTTGAGCTGTAAAGTTCTGGCAATGTGCAAATACAACTTTAAATGCTTGTGCTGTGTGTGGAGGATCAGGGAAGAAAATCCCGCATAGGTGGTCAGTGTTTCACAGCTCCCAGGACAGAAAAGGCCAGCACCCCTAAGGGCTGCCACTTCATACAGCGGTGGGAGGGTCAACGATTCGACCTCTCTCAGTGCTGGAGGGTGAGCACGCTACCATCCCCGAAAACTAATAAAACTACCCAATAAAACTACCCAAGAGGACCTGGCTTGATATTAACATTTTTTGGTTGTTGTTCATATTCAAACACATTTTTAATAATACAGATTGCTAACAGTCTTTGAATTTGTTTCTTCAAAAATGCATTTTTTTCTCCTTCCAGCTTCTGAAGAGTCAGCCATAGGGAATGTTAATTAAGAAGGCCACTCTATAATTTAAAGACATATAAAGAAAAAGTTGAATGAATTAAGTTGGTGGAGAAAGCATATAGACAATCTACCTGTTTGAATATGCTTTACAGAGCAGGCACTTTGAACAATGTTGGATTTAGACGCTGTGTTTGATTGAGGGGAGTGTACACCCCCTCAAGCAGCCAAGTCAGCTGACCAAGGAAGCTGTGCCGTTTAAAATATCTAAAGCAAATGAGTTTGGCAACTTATATTCATTTAATCCTTTAAGAGGAAGAGCTTTCAAATATGTGTAGACGTAGAGAATACACACACACCACACACAGTACGTGTGAATATACCTAGCATATAATGCATTTTTATTTCTAAGACATTCTTTGGGAAAAGCTAAAAGTTGTTACAGATTTGGCTTGAAATTGTACAATCTACTTTTTTAGAAACACCAGATGTAAAAGGGATAGGAATTCTAGGGGGAAAACGTTGAACTTGGGAGCTGTAAGAATATTCTGATAAGCAGTTTTTACCAAGAACTTCACTTGGCAAACTTGCAGTTGGTGTTCCTTCTTTTACTGAGTACTTGGTGTCTACAATAAAGGAACTGAACTTGCTGCAGAGGCCAGTGAACTCACGGCCAATAAGTTCCAATAAGTTAGCCGACCAAAGGCTACCACAGGCCAGTGCCTAGGCAACACTCAGAAAGTGACAGACTGGCTCATTCTTCATTTATCTTACAAATGAGATTCTGACCCAGCTTGTTAAAGCAGGAATATTGGAATGGTGATTACAGTAGATTGCCATCAGAAACCAGCTAGTGTCTGAAAACTATGGAAAACTAATGGGAATTTACAATGTAAATTTATCTTAACAGCCTAGACAATTTTATTTTAAATGACAACTTCTGATTATTTAGGAAGTGTTCAGGTAATGCCAATAGAGTAAAACCAGCAAATGTGATCTCATTTCTCTAAGTATACTATGGAAGCCCTTGATCAAATGTGTTACATTCATATCCAGCTGATCATAAAATAATTCATGAAATTAAAAATCTGTGTATTACTAAAATCAAAACCCACTAGAAAATGCCTATGAATATATTTGAGAAACTTTTAAAATATTGACTGTTATGGGTAAAGCAAAGCCATAATACCTAGATGGGTATAAAGCCTTCTTGTCTTTGAAGAGTTCACTGGCTTCTAGTTTCTCTTCATAAATAAGTTTCTGTTGGTCTGTGAATTGGTCCCTGTATTTTTTACACTGTGAGATATGAAAAGAAGAAAAAAAAAAGGACATCACTTATATAAATAAATCATTACTCATCCTTAAATATGCTAAGCCAATTTAACAGCAGTGGGAATAATCGTAAATGTATATGAAATATTCATTTAAAAGGCCAAGAGAATTTTTCCTTCCTGAGCTTTAAAAGGTTGGTCTTGGAAAATGTCATAAAAACTACTGTTTGTATGGCAGAACTTGCGATGCTATTTCAAAACATCTGGCCTGGGCCCCCCGGGAGTACCGTTTCCTCCCACTATGACGTCAGCCCTTGGACATCTACAGTCCTGAGCTATCATACTCTTTCAGAGACTCACAGTAAGGAAAACATGGTACATCACAACCCAGTGCACATATTTATAGACACACATATAGGCAGCTTACACAAAAGCTTCACAAAACAATACTTATCCTTTCTACGATGTCGTATATTCTGTTATTTTCTATTGTACTGTATTTCATTTTAAAATGCTGGTAGAAATCAACTAAATTGATTTCATGACCCACAAGTATGCTATCACCTATAGTTTGAAAAGCACTGTTCCGAATCCTCCATTACCATTTTATAACGTGGACACGGGACCTGAGAAATCTTCCCTTCACCTGACTCTGAGATTGCACTGAAAGGAGACGGGGGTGGTGGGAGGGGCAGGACCAGGTTCTTTAGATGAACTCTCTAAGAAATTCAGTTCAGGGGTGGTTGAGAACCACCCACATAATCATATAAAGGAATGTTAGCATTGCTGCCCACCCTTGGAATAAACTCATCCCTCTCATTCTCCACCCCCAATTCCACGGAGGTAAAGGCAAGGCTCAGGAGCCGGGAGAAAGGACAGGCAGAGCGGATACCCAGCATTAGAAGCTCCCCATCATTACTTCTGAAAATAGTTTCTATATCAGACTCAAAGGGGGAGATGAACATTGAAGACATTGGCGAATCTTGCCAAATTGACTCACTAAGTTAGGGAACAGAACTCAGAATCCAGTTCTATATGCTGTGCTGGTATCACTGATCAGTGATTATGTCTCTCTATACATAATTGATTCAGTTAAGAAGAAGCCCACAGTACAGGGCAGGAAAGTTTCCCAGAAGACATATCCATCAATTGTTCACTTACTAAATACAAGCCCTTCAACCTAATGATTTCATTCTATCTGAATGACATATATTTAGCATTCCATATATCAACTAAGTTATTGAAATGAAGTCAACCTCTGTAGAAGTACCCCATGTATTCCACACAGAGCACCACCTAAATTACATGCTATGCTCTCAAATAAAATTAAGTGAGCCAAAATATAAGGCCAAATCAAGTAGATTTTCAGCTTCCCTTTCACTCAGGTAGAGGGAAATTTTAATCTCTTTAATGTCCTTTGGGTGACTTTAGAGCTTTTTCCCCCCAGTCCATTAAAATGTGTGTGTTCTCATGTGTGTCTATGTATGTCTACGTAGAAAGTAAACTCATACAATTTTCGAGACTTTACTACTCACATGAATACGTTCAAATTTTATTACTTCTACCTCCAGCAAATATTTCTTCAACTAAAGACGAAAACAAAAACGAAAACAAAAAACTCAACTACTTGAAAGCAACTGGAATCTGGATGGGAAAGACAATGTAGCCCTGCTCTTTCCTTCCCAACCACGGATGAGAGAAGATGCCACAGGAGCACCTGGGGCTCCAGGAATTCTCACAGAAAGCCAAGCACGCTGCCCGCTTCAGAAACACCAACTTCCTCAACTAATTCTCCTTGCGGCTAGAGGAAAATTCCGCTTTTACGTAACACTCCTCAAACACCCAAAATATATGATAAGAAGTCTCTGAAAAAACATAGCAAGACGTTTTTTACCCTCCACAAGTGGAAAATCCTTTTTAGCTCCTTGTGAGTAGAATCCAAGAATAGGTAAGGTCTTGATGGCCAATTCTTATCTATCGGAGATAAGGAAGGCACCTTATTTTTCATTTCCAAGAAGTATTTTTGCACCTGTGTTGGGTTTGACAGAAAATACCAGATGAGTAAAATACACCAGAAAAAAACACTGTTTGACATAAACCAGACTCAAAGAAACCAGTCTTTAGTGGAATTTACCAAGTTTTAGTCCATAAGACTTTGTAACTCTTCTGGAAAGTCTCTATTCCACTCTTCGCATTGGTTGGAGAAATCTGAGCTCCACCAAATGGTTAAGAGAAAAGAAGAATACTAACGCGCATACTAATTTTCATATTAACATTAATAGTAATACCAGTCAACATTAGAGAGCTGCAGTGTTTAACAGGTAGCCACTAGGCACAGGTGCCTATTTATACTTAAATTTTAAGTAATTAAAAAAATTAAAAATCCAGTTCCTCAGTCACATTAGTTACATTTCAAGTGCTCACTAGCCACACGTGGCTAGTGGCTACTCCACTGAACAGCAAAGATACAGAACATTTTTGTCACTGCAGAAAGTTCTACTGGACAGCGCTGCTCTAGAGCAGCGGTCCCCAACCTTTTTGGCACCAGGGACTGGTTGTGTGGAAGACTGTTTTTCCACGGAGGAGGGGGATGATTCAGGCAGTAATGCCAGCCATGGGGAGCGGCAGATGAAGCTTTGCTCGCTTGCCCGCCGCTCACCTCCTGCTGTGCAGCTCGGTACCTAGCAGGCCTCAGACCAGTACCAGCTGGCGGCCCGGGGGTTGGGGACCCCTGCTCTAGAGCACTTAACATGGGCCAGGCACTGTGGGAGCGTTACAGTGTTAACTTCATCTTAATCCTTACCATACCTCTACAGGTTTAATGCTATTATTATCCCCATTTTACAGATGACAAAATGAGGCTCGCAAATCTGTGAGTGGTGGAGCAAGCTGTCTCCAGAGTTTGCGCTCTTCACCACTACATCTACTCCTTGGAAAGACGGAAGGGAACTTTAGAATCCATCCCGGGAGAGGGGCATAGTCTTGCTCTCCCTCACCCCTCCACCCACTAGCTTGTTTGCCAACCTTACTTTGCAGCGGCTCGTGGCAGTTTAGCAGGGCAAGCTCTTGGCATTCCCCTCAAATTCCTATGCTGAAACCCTCACCCCCAAAGGGATAGTGTTAGGAGGTGGGGCCTTGGGGAGGTAATGAGGTTGAGAGGAGTTCATAAGGGCAGAGCTTCCTAGATGGGATTAGTGCCCTTGTAAGAAGAGACAGGAAAAGAGTTTGCTTCTCTTTCTCTTTGTCATGTGAGGAGACCAGGAAGAGGCCCTCGCCAGAGCCAGTCCATTCTGGCACCCTGATCTTGGGCTGTCCAGCCTCCAGTACTGTGAGAAATAAATGCTTATTGTTTAAGGCACACAGTCTATGGCATTTTTGTGATAGCAGCCTGAGCTAAGACACCTGGCTTTCTTGGGTTCACTTTCCCCGAAGTATGTTCTCTCTGTCAAAGAAGAAGAATATTTGATTAATCACGTACAGGCCTCTTTCTGACACAATTCTACTTGAATTTTAGAACCGATGATAAAAAAGGTCACAAACTCTCAGTGGCACAGTTATGATTTAATTGTTACCAAATAAGTCACATATTACTGAGTTGGTGCTATTAACTAGTTAATCCAATAACGCTAATTAGCCATATGTCAAGTATAAACTTACAATTCTCTGAAGTGTAAATTCATAAATTTTCTTTCCAGCATTGGCTCTGAAGAATTTCCTGTACTCCCTGCGTACCTTTAAAAAGAAGCAGCAGAATACCGAGGTTAATGCGCGGCCAGCAGATGCCCATAAAGGTGAAACACCTCTATTAAAATCGAACATAGATGGAACAAGTAAATTTATGAGTGTCTTTCTGGATACAGTAAAATAATTGAAGCATACTGAGACAGTGGGTTTTAAGTTGGAGAAAAAGAAATTCAGAGATGCAAGATAATACCAGAATGTTTTGATGTTTGTAATCCTCTTAACTAGTTTTTAAAGAGCCTGACAATCTGATGGAAACGCTTTACAGGCATAGCTGCAAACCTATCATAAATCAAAATACATTCCAGAAAAAATTATATAAGGTAATTTTCACTTCAAATTGTTCTTAGAAGGAAAAAAAATGCCTGAAGAAATATATGGCAGTTTCCAAAAGCCTTGCATATGAAGACAGGACTTTAGTACTGCATACTGAGAAGTGAATGTGACTAAAAATAAGAATTTAAAAGGAAGCTATTGAATGATCATTATCTCCCATTTAATTGCATTACTTTTTCTCTTACCCCTACTCCCATCAAACTGTCTACTAATACTAATCACAGCACTTAAGACATCATATTACAGTTTTAGTTTACCATTTCTTCCTTGCTATATTGTCGTATTTACCTTGTATACTAGTGTCTAACAAATAAAATAACTGAGGTGTTTGCTAAATGAATGAATGATAGCTAAATTTGGAAACTGAGGGGGAAAACATTTAAAATGTTTATCATCATTCACTTATAAATGGGAGAGTTAGAATTTAGCAAAATATTAGCCTACTTGAATAATTCAGACATTACGTATGTTTTTCTTATATCTTTAGCTTTCTGGGTTCAATTGCACATGTTCAAAATATTTCTACATTAGGGGCTGTAAACTAGCAAACTAGTAACCAAACGGTTAGTCGAAAAATGTTTTATATGCACATTTTAAAATTAAGACCTTCACAGAGGAATTCAGGCTGCAGGTTTCTCTTACAATTTCCTAAGATCTAGCAACAGTGAGTCCTATTCCCACGTGACAACAAGGACTGAGTGGACCAGAGCAGCCGTGGACCAGAGCAGCCGTTGCTGCCTTTGGAAGAGAGCTGTACCCTCCAAACCACAGGAGGCCCGCAGGAGGCCTGCCTTCCTACCCTACCTTCCATCTGCTACTTCCCTCACCCATGTGACCTGCCTGTTCCCTCCGGGCATTTGAGCACCAGACCTATTCTCTACACCTGCGGATTATTAAGGTTTAAAAATTCTCCCATACACCACATAGGCAGTTCTTCCTTTAATTCATATCTTATGTTACTGATTATCATTTCTCTTTTAGCCATGGAGTTGTCTATAACTATTTCAAATCTCACTTTACA
This sequence comes from Balaenoptera acutorostrata, assembly GCF_949987535.1. Classification (NCBI taxonomy): domain Eukaryota; kingdom Metazoa; phylum Chordata; class Mammalia; order Artiodactyla; family Balaenopteridae; genus Balaenoptera; species Balaenoptera acutorostrata. The sequence continues at coordinate 50,990,607 of NC_080071.1, read as the reverse complement.
AGGTTAGAAGGAACAAGAAGAAAATGATACCTATTAATTAGCTCCTGAAATTGTAAGAGTGTACAAAAGCAGAGAAGTTAAAGTGAGTTTCATGAAAACATAGCCTTGGAAATATACTAGAAGTCCTATATTTACTTGAATTTCATTGTAACTGAGCTCAATGCAACATTCTTTTTGATACTCACAGGACAGGCCCTTTCTCCTGAAAAACAGCTATACACAGAAGAGGCCTGGTGACAACATGCTGGCATATAGAATGGGTTCCCTTCATGGGCCCTGGGGTCTTAAAAAGGGTCCACTGAACTTTGTAATCAATTCCACAAGAATCAAATCATTTAAAAGGACAAAATTACTGTTCATATCAACATACTTCTTTTTTTAAAAAAATACAAAATTATTACGTTCTTGGACTTCAAAGATGTTTAATCTTATAACAATAATGGTAACATATTAAAATACTGCTGTTTTGTGGAAACTGGACAAAAAAAAAAAAAGACAGTTATGTCTATAGAGTAAGCCCAGTTAACTTCAGCTAAAACAGTATTCACCTGTGAACTGAATTTGGTTTACAGGATGCTAGCATACACTCTAACATAAAAGTACTTTTAAAATCATATGCAATTAGTTAAATCCAGAAAACTGAAGATAAACATGATGCTGCTGATAGAAATCATTATAGAGAGTAAAAATCCTGACTCAATGTCGTCTGTTCCTTCCTTTTATGAAAATTAGAATGCAAATTAGAATGTGAATAAAATGGGAAATAAAATCCTCCGTTTTAACTTTAAAAAAGTAGTAACAGAACTTGCTCAGAATTCTTGAAATAGAACATCTTAAATTCATATTTAAGTTACTTCTTAATTACCTCAAAAATTACTTGATGAATATTCATTATAATAAAAAAGTTAATTTACTAAAAGTTTATAGGCTAAACTTTCAGGGAAAAACGCAGATTGTTCAAAGCAGAGTTTACAGATACTGGTAAAACAGTTCAGGTTCAGAGTCAATGGTTTCCTGGAGAATATTCAAATATTTAGAAAAAATGAATTATTATAGTATTATAGTAAAAATAACAAAGAGGAAATGTCAAAAAAGGGCCTAATAATCCCAAAATGACAGTATGGATGGCTCCCCACAGTGAGGAGTTACTGAATATTAGGAAGACTAAATCTTTATATTGCCTAAAGGTCGTTCTCAAGGTTTTCCAGAGCTCAGAGTCATATTTACTAACATGCAAGCTTACCTCAAGTAGGAAGTATTGCTTTAAAATAAACCCGGCCCTAAATTAGAGGGCATTTGAATCTAAAGTTCTCTTTAACCTGAATGATCTACTGCTGGTCTTACTTGTCAAAATCTGTACATTTATACAAAACCCTTTCGTTTCTATGCTGAACAATTAGAACGATGGGCACTTTGAAGAAAGCTCTGCTCCAGGAGCCGTCAATGGGACAGAATAGATCGGTATAGGGAAACAAAAGCCCAATATCCCCAGGCTGGTCACTGCAATGGTAGGTCAGCTTTTAAGCTCAACTGCTGTAACTCTGTCTCATAAATGAAAAAAAAATCTTCATCCTCATAAAGAGAACATTAAACAGAACTTGGATAACAAAGAATAAAATATGCTACGTTACTATTTAAAGTAATATGCTATTACTTTAAACTTATTATTTAAAGAAAGACAATGCAATAAAATCAGAACATTTTAGTGTACAGGTTTGTTCTCAAAAGGAAACCAAATTAGGCAAGATGACATTGTAAAAGACTGTGCAGACCATCAGCAAGCGTAATCAATCGTTTGGTCAGAGTTAGTAGGTGCTAGGCTTCACTGAGTTCACCGTGGGCAGAAAGAAGAGGTTGAGGAAGTACCTTCAGTCCAAGCCAGTAAGCCCAAATGACAGCAACTGCATGCTTACGCCTAGCCTCCTCCTTCAAGCGTTTCAATTCCCTTCGAGCCTAGAATGTTTTAGATGGTAAATAAAAGAGACAGCCCAATGCAGACAGCACAAACGACCAGAAAAAGACACCCCACCACACAGAAGAGCCAATTTATGTATCAGGATTTCAGAATGAAAGAGAAATGGTGCACAATCATTTAAACCCAAAGCATCAGTGTCAGGCTAGCATAGTCCCTTGTATTTTCAGTGCATTGAGACTCTGTCCCAGAGGAGGGTACCTGAGGGAAGCACTCCCCTGCCCTCCCCCTTACTTCCATTCTGTTCCTTTTCTCTCCCCTGTTCTCTCTCCCTCTTCACTCCCTTCTCCACACTCTCTCACTCCCTCCCTCATCAAAGCCTTAGATCTGGGAGTGGCACCTAATGATTTCCATAGACTTCCCTTTGCTGCCACGGGGCTAAAGAGGCTGTGAATTCCTGAGTTCATTCATTTGGACGTATAAAAAGACAACTCTTGTGAACAACCATTTAGAAAACTGGAAGGAATAAAGGCTGCCTCTCTGAAGTTTCAAACAAAAACAACAAAACCCCCAATTTTTTCCAGTTGGAAAATTAGAAGTAGCATGTATCAAAATTTAATATTAGCTAAGGCCCTAAACAGTGAAATATACAGAAGCAAGATAAAAAAGTGAAGTAACTCATAGGTTTAAAAATCAATCTTAGGGAAAAATTAATCTGAGGCATGCTATTTTAAAAGACAGGAACAGACAGGCACTAACGTTTCATTACATTACAGTACTCAGACTGGGAAATGGATTTCTCTTGTTCAGTGGAGAAATCCCAGAGTAATTGTCTAGGAGTCCCTCTGCCTCTGCTAAGACAGTTCCCTCAGTTTATAAAGGGAACTAGTTTGTTCCACACAGATTTTCAGGGGAGAACACAAATGAACAACTTTGGTTAGTTTGTGGCAAGTTAACATCTTTATACAGGCAAATGTTGACTTTTCTCATTTTTCTCACAAGACGGGTTTATAATGTTGACAAGGTAGACTTAAAAACATAGGACTGTAATGATATTTGAGTTTCTCACTGGGATACACATGTTTAGCAGAGATGATCTTTGATTTTCTAAGTTAACAAAGACATCTAAAAATTCCCTTGGGATATGTGAACCGTTCACAGAGCCCACGACTCTGCCTGGGGATTAGAGAGAGTATTTCAGGAGCCCTTTGTTTCTGAACACAAACAGCTGATGCCGAAATTCCTGGCATTCTTCAGGGGCAATTACAGCTAGCTTTGCATGAACATAGCTTTCTGCTAAATCACAGATGATATTTCTTTTCACATATAATATTTTGCATATAATAATCAACAGCTGCCACAGTGAGCCTAAAAAACAGTTTCATTCATGGATTAATATTTTTGTCGAGCATGCGTTAAAGGTGTTTCTATTACTAACATGTTGCAGAAGACCAATCGAAACCCAAACTTTAACATTCCCATCATGCCCCCCGTCGCGCACAAAAACACGTTCAGAAAACTGCCAGGATACATTAGGGAGGTAAAAAACAAACAAAAAACCCCCCAAAACTAAACATGCATGTTACTCGAGAGTTTAAAAAAAAGAGCAACTATGCTAGTACCTCATTAGTAAGCAATTAGTCTTTTTTGCCTACGCATGCTTAAGCTTCCTAACGTGCTCTCTTGGCACGAACATCTCCAGGGTTATTAAATCTGGCTACTAGGACGTGCGCCAGTGTGAGCCACTGTTAACTATGGGTCTTCATCCCCTGAGATGCTAGAGATATGGATTGATTATTGCGGATTCCAGGATGGGAGTGATGGGATGTGCATTTCAAGTACCTTAGATCCAAGCCAGTAAGCCCAAATAACTGCAATAGCATGTTTATTCCTAGCCTCCGCCTTCAGCCGGCTCAGTTCCCTTCGCGCCTGTGATGCATTTGAAAAGGAGTTACAGAAAAGTTTAAGGCAAGAAAGGTTACTGCTGATTCCCAATGGAGAAAGAGGAAGAGAGACACCGGTCACCATCAAACAGTAAACGCAAAAGCGTGTGCCACCACCCCACACCAAAACGTTGGAAAGAGCAAGAGGCAAACACGTGCTCAGGAGCTTAAGCCAGTGAATCCCGAATGGGGGCGTCCGTTGCTCCACACATCACTCCTGACCCGCTGCCTTCCTGGGCGTCTCTGGCCTACCTGGGTACCATGCCAATACGCTGCAATGGTGGTAGCTGCTTCCTCACAGCGCTTCTGATGCTTCAGTTCCCGCAGGATCTTTCGGGCCTAAAGCACAGAATGACCCAGAAAGATAGAAAATTAACACCAAAAAACTATATCCATAGTGACTTGAAAAAAACTACCTGAAGAGATAGGCATAATCCCCATTCTCAAGGGAAAAAATCAATAGCTTAAAGAAAGGAAAAGGGAAAGTTGCTTTATTAGCCCAAAATGGACCACGAGAAGGTGGTAAACGAAGACATTATCAAGCATGACAGCGCAGCCCCACTCAGATAGACAGCAGCCTCCCACGCCCTGATACGCGACAGGAAAAAATCTGACCACAGCAATACAAACTGGACACGGCAGATGGAAGGAACAGTTCTCAGAAGGTGGTCAGTGGATCTCCAATGATCCACCGAAATCCACTTGATCACTTTTATTATTATTGTCTGGAAGGAACTGTAGCTGTACTTTTTTTTTCAAAAGAGATGGCTAAAAACTTGCTATAAAATAAAATTCTCTCACTGGTTCAGTACTAGTGGCTTCTTGCCAGTAGTTGCTTGAAACTGATTTAGTGGGGGCCAGGAGGACAGCCGGTTTGGAGGCGAACCATGAGTCCTGCCTCTGAAGTCTCTAGACTGCACGCCTGGACTCAGGACTCGGTAGTAGGTCAAAGAAAAACCTGTAGGCAGCAATTTCACTTAACTCTGTGTGCTCAGACTTGTATTTAGCAATTGCTGTGGGACAACTACTAAGCACCTGGGCTGCCCACAGGCCTAGACAAAGGGCAATGGAAGCCGCAGGACTCCTGAACCAAGATCTGGCTTGTGGGCTATAGTGTGCTGACTCTGAATGACACTTTGGCAGGAAGGACCCAGAACCAGGTGGTGGGTGCACTAGGACAGCCAGCGCTTAGGATCTTTCAGTCATGATGGGGCAGCCTGCAAGACGGTCACAGGGAAGGTATGGAAGGCATTGTGCTGGGGTGCTGGGGTCTGGCAGGGCTCACAGGTATGGAGGCAACAGTGTGAGACAGGCTTTTGCACTACAGCTTCCCTCGCAAACAGGGGGCAAGAGGATATTGAAATCATGTACGGTATTATTTCAAGGACTTCCTGCTCAGAGAACAAAGCTCTTGAAAAGAAAGCAGGAAGCAGCCAAGACATGGTGTAGGGCCTGAGCTTGGCCCATAATATTTATTTTTTCCATCTGACTGTTTACAGGGTAGGCAGGAGATGAGAAACCCTCCCCTGCAGGGTGAGCCCAGAGACATCATCCTTTGTAAAGAACATGAAAACCTCACATAAATAAGGATCACTTCTTTTAAACTCACCTTCCAACCCCGGATATAAGACTGAATTACCAAGGTAGAGCTCTTTATCTGTTGATACCTCTTTTGTTGCTGTAGGATGAAAGGGGAAGATATCAGCAATTCTATTTACATATCCATAACATGCACACTGAGAAAGAGAATGTGCTCACTTAGTGCAATGAACTCTTGATCACCTATATTCTTTCTGGGAACCAGTAAGTACAGAAATCAAAATATCCAACAATCCAAAATTATTATGATTAATCCAAAGTTTGCTTCAAGGATGGTAAATACAATTAATTTCTAAATGACTCAGGACCCACCATTATTAACATCTGTTCTTTGCGTCATGCTGTTATAATACAACGTCGAGCACATAGCAGATACCCAGTGAACACACATGAATGAATACACACTGAGTTCTGCAACTGCTCCTAAGCCTTCTCTCTTCTTGGTGCCATTTCTCACCATGCTACTCACTGGGTCAGCCTCTAACGTCCCCAGCTCCTTTTAGGTTTGCTGCTTTTACTGCCTCAAGCTGGGAAATCAGCTAACAAATTTAAGTCAACTCCTATCAATCGACTAAACTTTATTTATTGAGCGCCTACTCGCCATAGAGCCCTTCAATAGAACCGTGAGGATGTTCAGCTGCAGCAGAGGTTATTTCCAGTGGGGGAAGGTTAAGGAAGACCCAGTGAGATCTCCCCAAGAGTCAGCTCGGCAAGCTCGATGCCCAGAGGCCCTTACTTCCAGGGCCAATGCCTTGGAGAGTGGAGGCTGCTAGAACACTATCCCTAGAGAAGTGAGCGCTTACTGTATTTAGTGGGGAATATTCACTACAATGTGGGCATTTGTGATGAAATTTCACAGCTTTTCAAATAAAATACTGAAGCCAGGTTGTGACTCAGACCCTGGAAATGGCAGACTGCCCAGCTCCCTTTCTCTGAGGGGGAACAGATGCTCCCAGGACTCTAGGCTATGTTCTGGAATCTCAGAGAAAATGAGCAGCAGAACAAAAGAGGATGCCAGAGAGAAAGGCAAAGAGAACGCTGGGACCCTGGACAAGTCACTACCTTCTTTGGGCCTCAGTCTCTTCATCGGGCAACTGAGGAGCTGGAAAATCTCTAAGATTCCACACAGAGTGATGGTCCACGGCTGTAGGGTCCAAACTGTACCTACAATATCTGACCATCACTTCTGACATTCATTTGGTACCTCAATGTCTTCTTTCAAAATTCCTACATGGCTTGAAAATAACTCTGTCTTTAAAATTCACCTCAAGGAGCCATGAAATATCACAGAATATGGATTTTAAGATAAATAGTAACTGAAAATGGTCATTCGGAAAATCTTTGAGTTATTTGGTCAAGGGAAAATCACTGGCTTGGATAACTGTAGTTAACTGGTGGAGGTATTTACAAGCATACCTTGTTTTATTGTACTTTGCAGATATTGCGGGGTTTTTTTACAAATTGAAGGTTTGTGGCAACCCTGCGTTGTCAAATGATGGTTAGCACTTTTTAGCAACGAAATATTTTTTAATTAAGGTATGTACATTTTTTTTAAAAAGATATAATGCTATTGCAAACCTAATGGATTACAGTATAGCGTAAACATAACTTTCATTGGCACGGGGAAACCAAAAGATTTGTGTGACTCGCTTTATTGCAATGTTCGCTTTATTGGAGAGGTCTAGGACCAAACCCACAAAGTCTCTGAGGTTTGCCTGTAGTTCAAATTCTGAAACAGAAATAACACTAGAGCAAAATTAATACTTCCTCTAAAGTTTGGGCTATTATTTATCATTCTAACTCTCAGCATCACAAATTAATGATACAATATGGTGACTTTTTTAAACTCTGGAGATACAAAAGCTCTATATTGGGAGGGAGGGTGGAAATAGCACTTGTTATTTTTGGTTCCTTGCCTATTTCTCCTCATCCTTCTGATGAAATGGCCCCTTCCAGAAGGTCTTCCTTGACCACCCTATCAAAAGTAATCTCTCGTCTCCCCATTATTCTTTATCTCAGTTCTCTATTTCCTTCCTAGCACTTACTACAATCTGTCATTGTTCTATTTATTTGCTTCAATGCATATTGTCCCTCACTAGACATGAACTGTATGAGGTCAGGAATCAGGTTGTTTGGTTCACCTTGCTATCCCCTGAACCTGACAGAATAAGGGTTTCAAAACTATTGGTAGAATTCAATATAGATGAATTCAGGATGCTTCAAAACTTGGTTTTTCTTAATGATCTCAAAATAAGAAATAATAAAATGGGTTCCTTGAGGACTGGCTATTTGTTGGTCCTCCCTTTCTCAGGCAAACAGAAAACAGAGCATTATGAATCTGCCGAAGGGCCAAGTACCACTGCTACGTGCAGCCAGGTTGGTGACAACAGTCTTCTGGGCCTTTGCAGAATACATGTTAATGAACCTATCATTAACATGGCTGGCTAGGGTCATACTTTAACACTTGTACTGTTGGTTATACTCTTTTAGCTTGAGGAAGCGATTTTAAAGATATTCTTTTAAAGATCACATAATTTTTCCTCACTTTTCATTTAAGTAACTCATTAATTTCTAAAACTTGGAAATTATACACTAAAATGTATTACATGAGAACAGGCCAGCATAAATTATGTCCTGATTGTACACACCCTTAAAGCAAAACTTCTCTACAGCTGAAAAAGAGGAAGAACACCCTAAAGGAGATTTGATTGCAATTTTAATTCATTTTCCAACTCACTCTCTAGTGAAAAAGCAGAGAATGAAAATGTGTTTGGAAGCAGTGCTCTTATCATTAAAATTCATTTTGTGAGAACGCAATGCCAAGTTCAAGCTAGCCTAGAGATAAACCTTCAGGTTTCCCTCAAACCTGTTACGCCTCCAATGAAACATCTATAATTGAGTGAGAAAGAAAATTCCGCAAAGAAATTCCATATCAATTAAATAAACATACTTTATTTTTGAGTCTTTTCCCAAAGGGCCAGATATGTGCGGACTAAAGGAGATCCAACCCTTTAACGCAAACCCAGAATTCTACTAAAATGTGGCATTAGCTTTCTGGAATTAAAGCCATTTTCAGTGTTCCTACAATAAATGGAAAACAGCTAATTATTTGGGAAAATTGACCCTACCATACTCAAAGGGTTAAATGACATTATCTCTTCCAATCTGATAACCAAATTCAAGATGTAGATCTCCCACTACATGTATCTCCATCAGTGGAAGACAGCGGGATAAACTAAACTTCAGCTTTGATGTTGTCCTGGATTCAAACCCCATCTCTGCCTCATAGTAGCTGTTACTTAACAGCTCAATGACTTAGTTTTCTCGTCTTTAAAAAAGGGACCAGAAGAGTACCCATTTCACGAGGTCATTCGGAGGATGAAGTATGTAAAAAAATAACTACACAGTTAAGTACGTAACAAATATTTGCAAAAAAAAGCATCGTGATTACAGCTCAAAAATGTCGGGGGCTCTCACCGCATATCTCCTGTACCAGGCAGCCATCACGATTTGGCTTTTTCTCATCAGCAGGAAGTGTGTGCGACATTTCCACCCCCGATAAATCTTCTGAATGAGAGTGGCCAGGTCCTCGAGACGCTGCTTCCTCAGGTCTTCTAATTTGAATAACTAATAAATAATAGATGGATTTATCAAAAATCCACCAAAAACTCGTGGCATATGTGTACATCATTCTCAGGAAATAAAATGTCACAATGTTGGAGTGAACCACATTGAGGAAAAAAAAATAACTTAATTACAGATATTATGAATAGTAGTCCATAAGAAAACTATTGGGATGAATTCACGCAAGATACACAATTCAGAGTACAGTGTTTTACAATTTACGATGAATCATGTAAGGGCTGAACTGAGCTCTAGATGTACCTTCACACTATCTGTGAGGATGAAATTATTGGAAGGGAGGTGACGGCAGGGTCTCTCTCAGACGATTTGAACACTTTCCTAATTCTCCAAATTTCCAATAAACTGCTATGTAAATTTTACTTCATGCTAGTCTATTCAGTTATAAAAAGGCTCCAGGGCTTCCCTGGTGGCGCAGTGGTTGGGAGTCCACCTGCCAATGCAGGGGACACGGGTTCGAGCCCTGGTCTGGGAAGATCCCACATGCCGCGGAGCAACTAGGCCCGTGAGCCACAGCTACTGAGCCTGCGCGTCTGGAGCCTGTGCTCCGCAACAAGAGAGGCCGCGACAGTGAGAGGCCCGCGCACCGCAATGAAGAGTGGCCCCCTCTTGCCACAACTAGAGAAAGCCCTCGCACAGAAACGAAGACCCAACACAGCCAAAAATAAAATAATAAATAAATAACAAATAAATTTAAAAAAAAAGAGGCTCCAATGGAGTTCTTCACTAAGTAGAATTTTAAGTGTTCTTTTTAACTTAAAAAATTTTTTAATTTGGGTGCCTTCATGTACCTCTGAATAGCAGGGTTGTCTTTCCTAAAATTACTGTATAATTCAGATATTACAAATACAGACTGAAGTAACCTCCAATTTTTATGAATTAGGGAGGTTTTATTGTAATACCAGTTTCTTTATGATTTCTTAAATGCTGTACAATCTATCAGCTCAAAAATTTTGTTGTTTCATAAAAAATACAGATGTTCTTCCATTATCCCTTATTAAGCCACCCCTTTGGACATTTGCAGAAAAACACAAAAATGTGACATTCTTGGTAGCATCTTGGGTAACATTATAAAGTTAAACATCCTTTAAGAATGTGCCCATATGATTATAACACAGAGTGCATACACAGAGTGTAACGTTTCGATTACATACTGTTCTTGGGTTTCGAATGAATATCTTTGATCTACCAAAGGAGTACTCTTCCACAGGAATCTCCAATTCATTAAACAAAACCTCCACACCAGCTCTATAAAAATAAATAAAAACAACAAATTTTCTGAGTTACAAAAATAGGTTATCTTATCTTAAAACATGATATTAGGTTCTCAGCAGTATAAAAAAATAGCTTCATTTCCAAGTATAAATGCTCTTTCAGTAAGCATCCTTCCATCAAAGAACTTCCAGAGTGAATTCCACAAATTTAACCAAATCCAGTAAATGCTCAAAAAGCATTTTGGGTTTAGAACTACGTATTCTAAGAAAATATGGTATTAGACAATTTCTTGATTTCATTAGCAGAGGCGATCAAATATACTTGTAACAATGGACCAACCAGGGCCAGAAGTGTATGCAAGAAACTCACATCTATTTTGAACCCACTCAGTTACTTCTTGCAAACATTTTAAACACTGCTCCTGCTTCTCAGATTGTGGGCAGGTCCCAAGAGTGCTAAGTGCCAGGCCAATGGGATGCAAAAGAACACAGGGTGGGAGCAAGGCCTGGACTTGACTCTGACCTCTGCATCCTGGACCGTGGATTTAACATCAGCCTTTAGTACTAAACTTCGTCCCACCAACCTGTGGACTGGAGGCCAGGCTGGGAGTGAATCCTTGTTCTGTGTATTATAGTAGATGCTGACCATAATACCCTGGAAATTAGCAGTGGGAAATGAAATAGCACCCAGACCCTACATTATTTGGGTATTGAATTATGCATCAGGGACCACACCATATGTCTGGAGTTTATCTTCTTGTAATACAGGGTGAGTGTCTAATCCTACTGATGTTCCTGTGAAAGGCCAGGTCCCGTGACAATGTGGAGTCAACACCAGTACAGTGAAAGAAAAATCCCCATAAAACAGGCACGTCTGCCCTGCTGTGGTAGTTGGGAGAGCTTCTGTGGCCTGCAGAAAAGGGGCAACTTCTGGGACTGGTGAGAGCAGAAAAAAGGTCACTGCACAGACAAGGCCTGGTTTCTCTTCTGCAGCAGCCCCCCTGCCAACACACAAGTTCTCTCTGCATGTGAAGAGCTCACAGGGGCTGGTCCATGGGATGAGTCTGCAGTGGTCCAGCACTCTGTCTGTGATGGGATGGATGAGTGCAATTTAGGGCAGATGAGCTGAAAGCCACATGGCCCCAAGTTCTGCCATATTCTCCAATCCGGCTTTACTCACAACAACACTGACACTGTGAACCTTATCTGCTCCTGTATCTGTTTCTCAGTTGATACAGACTTGGTCAAAGAGTGGGACCCCCACCCTTCACTCACTCTCTCTGGGGTTAATTCCCCAGAAAAAAACCCCAAAAAGCTGAGAGCAGTGACCCAAGATGCCTCTAACTCTACCCTTGTATGATTCTACACAAATACACCTATCAATTACAAATTCTCCTCCTGCTAACTTGCCACGGCATATTTTAGAAGTTTTATTGACATACAAGTTCCAAATGTGGATTTGATAAGCCGTGTTTAAACCTTAAAGAAAACCAAGACTTCTATAATTAATAAGAATTAGCACAAAGTGGTATCCTGATGGAAGATGGTCCAAAACAGAGGTTACAGCCAACTTTTCATAGAATTCTGTTTTGCCTAAACAGCACGTGAAGAAAACAACATGGTATCTGTATGCTTTAAAACTTCATTATTAAATATGATCAATGAATGTCTTACCTTGCTGGTCCTTTCCAATGAGGCCATGTTTGTTTACAAAGCATTTTGTATCTTTCTAAGCAAGGTTCATAGGCCTGCCTGAAGGCATAGCCTGCTCTCCTCACGCGGACATTCTCCAAAAGACCCAGATACCTGACCTGATGACATACTAGACCCTCGTTGAAGATGTGTGCTGCCTTTTTATCATTCGGTTTGATACACCTAAAAGATTACACAAATTTTAGGTTTTAAACTCCTTCTCTTACGGATTTATCTGTCCATGTTTTACAAAGCATCATATATAATTATTTCATGGTGAGATAATTATTTATTATTCTTGGAAAACCTAGTCATTTCTTTTGAAATTATTTCAAATAGTTTTACAAAAACCTTAAGATAACTACACTGCAGATACAGCAATAAAAAAGAATAATACGTACAATAACATGGATAAATATCACTGACATTCTGTTTAATGAAAGAAGTCTGATGTAAAAGAGTACATATTTTGTGATTCCGTTTATATGAAGTTCTAGAAAAACTAATTCCTAGTGAGAACTCAGTATTGCTTTACGTCTGGGGAGAGGTAGGGGTGGAGATCGACAGGGAAAGGGCACAAGGGAACCTTCTGGGTTGATAGACATGTTTTATATCTTGGCTTGGATGAGGCTATACAGGTGTATACATAGGTAAAAATTCAACAACCTGTACAATTAAGATTTATATACTCTATTGTATTGTATATACATTACATACCTCAATGAAAAGGTTAAAAACACTGCTGTCTCGCTAAATCCCTATTATCTCCCTCCTTTTCAATAGGGCACTTTGCTGCCCATGGAAAGACTACATTTCCCAGCTTCCTTTGCAAGTAGGTGTGGCTATGTGACCAAAATTCTAGCCAGAGCATAAGTAATGTTTGCTACTTCCAGTGTGTCCTTAGAAGGAAGGGACTTGTTCTCCCTTTGCTCTTCTGCTAAATGCTGGCAGGAATGTTGACGTGGTGGAGAGCTATCTTTGACTATATAGATAAGAGGAAATACCCTGGCAACTGCAGAGCCACAACATAGAAGGCGTTGCTCTATTAGCCCTGGAGTCTATACACTTAGAAGTACATAAGAAATAAACGTCAATCTTGTTTAAGCCCCTGTTACTTCCAGATCTTGTTGGAGCAATCTCTATATCCTAATTAATATATTGTTAAACATTTACGGTTATGTCTGCCTCACTTCAACTGTCAAATTCCACACATACATGCAATGTATGGACAACTAAATCTTACCTAGTTTGACCCTGGTGTTTTTATGGTTTTCCTTTTACATTTATAAAAGTAATGTCTACTTTTTGGCTTAAGGACAAACAGATCAATGGAGCAAACTAGTGAGTTTGGATCTAGACTCCTATACATACATTCAATTGATTTTCGATAAAGGCATCCGGGCAAATGAATGAAAATAGAGATTTTTTTCTTTTCAATATGTAGTGTCAAAACAACAGGATAACTATATGGAAAAAACAGACCTTAAAATAAATCTGAAACTATAAAGACCCTAAAAAATATATATATAATAATATATTCACAACTTTGGAGTTTATTATTTAAGACTTCTTAGAGATACATTAAAACCACTGAAAGGGAAGGGGAATAAAGGAAATTTCTGGGGTGACGGGAATGTTCCATGTTTTGACCTGAGTGGTGGTTACCAAAGTGTACACAATGGCGAAAAAACAACGGAGCCATTCACCTAGGATCTGTACATATCACTCCATGCAAATTACACCTCAGTAAAACAGAATCTTAAGGTTAAAAAAAAAAAGTTTACTCAAATGAGAATAACAAAAGCAACTGATCACACAAAGTTTCTTGGTTAATTTTTTTTGAAACTAGGATCCTTAACCTAATATATGTTCTACCTTGTTTGCAATCAAACCAGGGGATTTTACCTATTTACATTTGTTATGAATATAAATATTAGGTCAACAAGTTAAACAAAAAAATGTTCTTCACTCTAACTTCCTCATAACTGAAATTTCAAAGACAACTGTAGAAGGTATGTGTGGGTGTGCACCTGCCACATGAAATCTGACCCATCAGACACACACCTTCTAGTACCTAGTTCACCGAATAAACACATCACGAACTCTAATCCTAGTTGGTCTTTACTGAATTTTGAGAACTAAGATGCCCTAGAAGCAAAAAAGAGAGAGAGAGACCAGATGCTTTTTAAGGAGTTCTTTCTATTGTTTTGAAAAAATTATTTAGATTGTTTCAGAAATCATTACTTTCTCTGGGCCTATAACTCTCACAGGGAAGAAGGAGGCACATACTTCCTCACACCAGACCTGCAACTGAAGCCCCAGTTGCTTCAATGCTCCAAGTCAATATAACAAGAATCCAAAATGAATCCACCAAAAGTTTATGCAAAACGCTTACCAGAAAAAAATTTACATTTTGTTTCTCGTCATTAAAAAAAACAACAGAAAACCCAGAAAGTTGAGAACTCCTATGTGCCAGCAACCCAATTTCATTAAGTATCTATTCCCATCCCCCACCACAATTTTTTCTTTTCCCTTTTTAAAATTCCCTATTTTGGGGCCACTGGAGTATTTTTTAAGCAAACCCAAGACACCGTATTATTTGACCCCCAAGTACTTTAGTTATCCCTCTCCTTGGGTTACGCTCAGATTTAAGCAAACAGGTAAATGATCTTCCTTGAGAGTGCCTTCATAATCGAATGGTCAAAGAATTTTATGTGCCAGAAATACCTAATGTAGTTTGGATTCTTGGTCTGTAGGTTTTTCATCAGAGTGGCCACCGATGCCTTGAATTGTGAGCCGGCTGTAGGAGGCCTTTTTAGGTTGATCTTGGCAGGGTTCCCTTCGGGGAACAAAGACTTGATGAGGGCATGGCCGGCCTTCCACATGGCTTGGGACAGGTCTCTATAGAGAAGGTCGTTGTTCTTATCCACAAATCCTTCCACTTGGTACAGCACCTATGAGCAGCAGCACATGGGACTCAGTGGCTGACACACTGCACGCTAGAACATCAAACAACTGTTAAAAATATCCCGAGACTATCTATACTGCAGCCTCTTCTTTCTCCATCAGAAAATCTCCAACAAGTTAGTCACACTCTAATACCAAATTAGCCTCCAAGTTTAAATTCCATCTGTCTAAATCACAGAAGAGTTCAAAATAAATTCTACTACCCTTCAGGATTTGCAAGAATAAACTCCAAAAATGTTATTATAACATTTTCAAAGGATTTTAGGGTTTTTTTGGTGTTCAAGCATATTTTTGAGGTTTTACTTGTATTTTTTAGTTTACACGTGACAATTCTAGTGTGTTTAAAAGGAGACAGGGGGAAACTGAGATAACACAGATATTTTCATAGACATCCTAAACCAGCAGAGAAATTGACCAGGAAAGTATCTTTTAATAACATGGGCTAGTGAAAAAAAATGAAGTACCAAGTTCCAGCATTTTAAAATTAAAAGAAATTTAGATACTATATACTTCATTTTTACTAAAGCCATAATCAGATTTTTTCCCCTTTGAAGTTTGCAAGCTTATTTATAAGAAAGGAGGTATTAACTCCAATCAATAATCATTCAGGACTCCAAAAATCAATCTATTGTCCCAATTGTTTTTAATACTATTTTTATATAGTTGATGACGTAAAATTAATTACCCCAAATACTAACCAAATTAATAAATGTTAAAAAAAAAAAAGCAGATGTTTTCTCCAGTGTCGTTTCAAAATTCAATCTAAGAATTCATTATTTTGCTAAATGGTTGGTGCTTTTAAAACCTTACTGTAAGTCTTTTTTTTTTTTTTAACATCTTTATTGGAGTATAATTGCTTTACAATGGTGTTACTGTAAGTCTTTAGTGAATGCTAATTTTTTACTGGCAAATCTTTTATCAGTGTCGATTGATCTTTTTTATAGGCTAGCTTTCAGAGCTTGAAAATAATAAAATCGATTTTTAATATATACTTGAACTTTCATTAAGTCCACTGGCTTTCCTTTCAGCTCTCACTATTAGTAAGATTTTGCTCAACATGGTCCAGATTCTATCCCCACTGAACATTTATTGACTCTATGCTTTCAGCAGTTCCATTTATCCTCAGGAGCTGGCGCTGGTCAGAACGCCATCTCTGAAGCTGAGGCTCGGGGTCCTCGAGGAGGGCCCAGGCTCCCGCACCTTGCCGGCATAATGCTGGATCCTGAAGCAGCTGTGAGGCAGGGACGTGTCGTTGAGGAACCGGGAACACTTGCTCATCCTGCTCTCAAAGTGCTGGTGGGTGGCGCACACTTGGTTCAGCTTTTCCAAGAAGGTCTCGTCGGTGACCGTGCCCGGCCTCAGGCACTCCTCATCCAGCATGGCCAGGATTCCGTTTGTGTTCTGGGCGAAAGGAGATAAAAGGGTTTCCTTCCTTCCTCGCTGTATTGTTTTAATAATTATTCCTAATTATGCCATTAAACACAATCGACTTAGTCACAAGAAAATTCCGTTCAGGCACAACAAAGAGCAGAGAATCAAAACAAGTAACAAATCGCCCCCCACAGAAATCAGCCCTCTTCCAGCGGGGTCCCAGGTGCGCTGGGGGGTGGGGAGGGAGGGAGTGTCTGCAAGAGTCTCCCCCACCAGCCCATGAAGCCTCCCCGACGGCAGAACAGGACTTAGGAGTCACCTCAGCCACCTTAGCGGGCTGATAACTGAAATCCACGTTGTTTAGCAAAAGGCAAGTCAGACCTCAAAGATTCAAAAACAAATCTAAAAGTCAGAAACTAATGTGACAATACTGTCTCCTTATATAACGTGGTCATAAATCACAGAGCATAGTCTCTTAAGGCCATTATTGATTCATAGCTTGAGAAGGAAATTGGTTTCAGATGTTTCCAAATTGTTCCTGTGTTCAAAATAAAGTTTATTTTCTCGGGGAAAAAAAGTGGTGTGATTCGGGAGGCTGCTTTTAACGATCAATGCAATCAAGCTGTGTTTCAAGAATATCTGTTTAGAATAAAATTCTCCTTCCATTTAAAATTTCTAAATGGATGTTAAACACGGGTGAGAATTTGTTTGTTGGGTATTCAGACCCTGTGATCTTATTTATCCCAAGAACAGTCAGCCCAGCTAAACTGAACCAAAAATCAGGAATCTTCTACTTTGCTAAATAAAGGCTGTTGTTCCTTCGATTGCCCCTACAGGCCCACACATCTCCATTCCACAGAGAACAATCCACTGACCATGACCCCACCCACTTCCGCCAGGGCAAAGTCCCCAGGGCTCCTCTCCCCTTCTCCTTACAAGGCCATGACATCCTCTGACCAGCACTTATTCATTCCACACAAAATCTGGGGGAAGTGTGGACTCTCAGGAGTCAAGTGTGTTCATAACATCCCCGGAGTAAACATTATTGTTAGGTGATGCTGGAAGGAAACATTTCCTTTATGTATCCAGGCTCCTACGTGAACATGAGTTTCTTCAATCATATATGCAAGGGGATTTTGGGCTGAGATAATCTAGTTAAATTAAGTGTATTACCACTGTTTTTTTTTTCCCCCTCCGTTCTTAAAGGTAAATAATTAAGTGCAATGTTACATTTATGAAGAAAAACGTGATAGTCATGACTTCTGAAAGTTAAAACTCCCCCAGCAAACTACTTTGGTCACAAAATTTACCAGAAAAAATTTTCAGGAAATCCACTGGTTTTCTAAATTTTAGACTAGAGTTTTAAATTGCTTAGGTGGAATATTAGTGTTCATAATCCAACATTGTTTACATTTTTCAAAACAAAGTTTATTTTTTAATTGAAAAATAGTAATGCTTCAGAATATTTTTTTTAAAGTTCAATTTAATCAAAGATGTGGCTTTCAAGAATATCTTGAATACTGAGGGATAAGATACTGGCTAATTAATAATATCCAAAACGTCTTGTTAAAGATGAATAGAAAATGATTTGCTGGACATTTGGAGCCTGTGATTCTATTGCTGATGCACAGCACTCACCTACACTGATAGCTAAAAAGACTGCAGAAAATAAAGTTTATGCATTGTTTCAAATTAACTTTGTTATTAAGGCCAGGAAGATTTAGTAAGCCTAAGCTTTTACACACAAATCAGTCTTCTTGCAATCAATTCGTTCATGATAAACATGATGTAAAAACAAAAATCTTAGATTCAGAAAGGTTACTAAAAATTATGCAGTAATTTTTCACACTTTAAGCCTTTTCACGTACGTAATTTGTAACCTGAAAAATCCCAAGGCCCTTGGCACCTGTCAAGTCACACACACACCATCTCTCACATCCCTGAAGCAATCTATGGTCCATACCAGCCATCCCTGGGATCCTACTTAATTTGGCTCCCGAGATGGTCCCTTTATCCTCCTTTATTTTTACTTGAACAGCATGGAGTTTTGTTGTCATTGTTACTTTTTAAGAAAAATTTTCCAGCTTTACTGAGATATAATTGACATAAAATACTGTGCAAATTTAAGGTATCCAACATGTTGATTTGATACACTACCATAGTGTTAGTTACCTCTATCACATCATGTAATTACCATTTCTTTTTTGTGGTGAGAACATTTAAGACCTGTTTTCTTAACCACTTTCAAGTATATAACACAGTATTGCTAACTATAATCTCCACACTGTACATTAAAGTCCAGAACTCATTCATCTTACAAGTGGAAGTTTGTACCCTTTGGCCTACATCTCTCCATTTCCCCCAAACTTTAGCCCCTGGCAACCACTATTCATTTTATTCTGTTTGAGTTTGTTTTTTTTTTAGATTCTACATATAAGTGATATCGTACAGTATTTGTCTTTCTCTGACATATTTCACTTAACATAATGCCCTCAAAGTCCATCTTTGTTGTCACAAATGGCAGGATTTCCTTCCTTCTCATGGCTGAACAATATTCCATTGTATATATACATCACATCTTCTTTATCCATTCATCTGTAGACGGACGCTTAGGTGGTTTCCCTATCTTGGTTATTGTGAATAAAGCTGCAGTGAACGTGGGAGTGAAGATATCTCTTTGAGATCCTGATTCTGTTTCTTTTGGATATATACCCAGAAGTGGGATTGTTGGGTCACATAACAGTTCTAATTTTAATTTTTTATAGGAACCTCTATACTGTTTTTTTTTTTCTATACCGAGTTCTATAGCGATTGCACCAATTTACATTCCTACCATCAGTACACAAGGGTTACCATTTCCCCACATCCTCACGAACAATTATCTTTTTGATAGTAAGCACTGAATACTATGTTAAGAGGTCACTAGAATTTTAGAAATGAAATGGATATTTTGACTTGGCAAACACCTTTTTTTTTTTTGAGTCTCCTCTGATCAGTGCTCATATTTCCAGGAGCTGTGGATTGGACCTGGGTTCCCAGCACACAAGAAAGAATGGTGCACCTAAGGGCATGGCATCTGAGAGTCATGAATGGGCTCTGTGATACGGCAACAGGATGAGCATGGGGGAACCTGGCTAAGTATCAAAAAGTCCAGCTGTCTATGTATGTGTTTGAGAACCATGTGTGATTTCTTAAGGTTGTGATAAAGTTTCCAGAACTCTGTAGTTCTCTGAAGTGTTGAAATAGTGAAAATACAAAAGCTTAACACTGAAGGCAGTGAGATCATTCGTAAGTAGTGAATTACACTACCAAGAACTTCTTTGGGAAACTGTACCTAATACTCACATTTTCTATTAGGTCACAAATGATAGCATTATTGAAGTACTCAATGTGAGTCCATTCTATGTCCTGAAAAAGAAAACAGAACATAATCAAATCCCATATGATGATGCTACAACACTACCATCTCTAACATAAGACTTTGCCCATCTTACTATACTCCACTTCCTCTCTGAAAATTTCCTTTATAAAACTCAGTGCTGCAAATGTCATCTTCCGGTTCCCAAAACTTTCATAATGCAGCAGTCTAGCACTGACATGATCCGACTGAAACAAACACCCTTGACCTGTGCTGAGGCTGCCTCCCCTTCCACCCTCCCATCTGTGGCAATTTCCCATGCACTTCGCTGGCCCCGGGCCATTTATTCAACAGGCTCTTGGGTCAGTATTACTTTTTGTATATTTACAATGTTTACAAGGAAATAAGTCAGAACTTGATCCCCAGAATGTAAGGCATAGATTTTTCTGTTCTTAATTTGTAATCACAAGGAAGAAATTAATTTTAGAGTCAACCCCAAATTGTAGGGCCATTAACTATTTCAAATGTAAAAATAGAACAGTGCTAAGATAAGTATTTTCAACATAAGGAAAGACATGAAAACCTATCCGCTGGTTCTAACACTAACTACAAAGCCAAATCTGGGAGGCCAAATGTAATCATTCTGTATCTGCTTACACTCTGTCCATAAGTGTAAACATTTATTTTTCTTCTAAGGGGAAGAAAGTTAATTCATACGGCAAGCTAAGGATCTTCCTATATACTCTTAGAAGTGTTTTAGACAATCTGTACAAACTGTTTTAAGTTACAGATCAAAGTTTGGGCATTCTCTTTATGATGAGAAGACAGGAAGAGAATGAATCTGGCTTTTAGGATGTTTACATTACAAAAGGTGCCACTCAAGTATAAAATGTTTCTAAAGCATGATAATCATTCCAAATGAAAGATGAAATATTCATGATTTAGTTTTTCAGTAGATGAGTTATTTTACTAAGTCACTGGGAATAATAATCACATTAGAAAAATCTATACTGAGAGGCCAAAAAAAGAGGATTCTGTGTCCTTAATGACTTAAAATGACACTATAGAAAATGAAGAAAAGGAAGTAATATTACTAAAATATTAAAGCAAATAAATGAAAGGGAAACAAAAATATAATACTATATATACAATAAAATTTCTTTTTGTATGATATAAATAAATTTATACTTAGAAAAACACAGGCTATTTAAAAAATGAAAGGGTGAAAACCAAGTATGTGTTTTACAATTAAGGATGAAAGGACTCTGTAAATATTACTTCTGATTATTTTCCAACTACATTCAGTGAGATAATCCATCCACAGCACTAGTATAATACCTGGCATAGAGTAAGCACTCAACAAATGTTACTTGTTTTTATTATAAAATTTTTAGAAATCAATGCTTTTCAAGACTGAACAAAATATTAAATATTAAAATAGTGTTAAATACTGAAATAGTAAAGTATTTTCAAATTTATATACGGTGATAATTGACTTCTTTGGTATACAGTTCTCTTAAGTTTTGGCAAATGCGTAGCATCACGTAACCACCACCACAGCCAGCCTCCAAAATTCCCTTGTGCTGCCCCTTTGCAGTCACACTCCTATCCTCTGGCCACTATTGACTATTAGACACTTTGCCTCTATAGTTTTGACTTTTGTAGAATGACATATAAATAGACTCATACATATGTAGCCTTTCGAGTCTGGCTTCTTTCATTTAGCAAAATGCATCTGAGACTCCTTCATGCTATTGTGTGTATCAGCTGTTTGCTCCTTCTTATTGCTGAGTACTAGAACCTTGTATAGATGTACCGCTGTTTTTCTGTCCATTCATCTCAGACTAGTTTTTTAACAGGGTATTATTTTACTTCACTCTACTGGAATCCAGTGAGACTCAAGTCGGTCAGCTGATGTTCACTGAGCACCTACTATGTGCTGAGCACTGTCCTGGGCACTAGCAGCAAAGTAAATCCCAGTTAGCTTAGATGTCATACCAAACACATTTTTAAAAGGTACAATATGGCTAAACTTTGATAAATCTGATTTTAGGGTCATGTTTGTACAATCTGCTGAATCCAGAATTTGTATTATGAGTAAAAAAGGAATACTTAAAAATTTTTTTCAACATTACCTCCCGTATATATTCCTCCTGCTCTTCTTTAAGAGTCAGCTCAATGAAGATTTGTTGCAGCTTTTCATTACAATAATTAATAATGAACTGCTCAAAGCTGTTGTCCTATATGGAGAAAAATGAAGACAGCCTTATAAAGCAAGCCATCGGCGCTCCCATGACAATGCCACTCTAACATCTCATTCCACGAGAAACACCACACACGGTCTTGCAGACCTAACCGCGGCCCAGCACACAGCTCCTAGACAGAGGCTAGCACATTGCAGGCACCCAAGAAACGATTCATGAGTCAAGTGAATGAATGAAGGATACACAAGTTACACACTATTTGGAGAATGAAGAATTTTAGTTGACAAATAAGCAGCCCACACACATGGTAAAAGAATGAGAAAGAAATACATTTCCCCCTAGATGATCAGCAAAGAAACAGTGAGATTCAACATCTCTGTCACCCAAGTTCTCAATCTTCCATTCTCAACTCTGGAGCTCAAGAAAGTCTTTCTGACCTGACTTCTTACTCCCCTATTCAGGGTCAGATCCTTCATTCTGACACTTACATACCAGCACTTTTGAAAAATCATGCTATGTGTATACATGTGCATTCGCATGTATTGATTAGTGTCATATTTATCTGTCTCTCTAGATTGTACATTTCTTAAGGGCAAGGGTTGACCATATATCTCTTGTTCACCAATGGAAGCCCATGCCTGCAGCACCTTGTACCCAGCAAGCACTCAGCGTGTACTGGCTGACTAAATGAATGAAGTGCCCACAAAATACAGACTCAAGGGAATCAGCACATCAAAATCATCTCCTAGCTAGAAACTCTCTCCTCTCAGAAGGGTCACACATTTATCACTCTTATGATTCTCAGCAGTGTCTTCTTCGTATCAGTTATTGCCTGTGAAGATCCATGCCTACGTCATTTCTGAACGATCTGCAGGGCTTAACGTATTTCTGTACATATTGAGGGCACAAATGCATGTCTGTTGGATGAATATACTTCACCAAGAACCACACCATCCCAAAAGAGGTAGATCTAGCAATAAAACTTGTTATTTTCACCTCTATCCCCCTCTTTGCAGAGAGAGGAGATGGTGGCAGTGGGAGTGAGAGATGGTGACCCCACCACTGATAAACCAGACTCTTTTCCCACTGAGGTGGCCAGTCCTGGCCTAACTGGCTATGAGGGTTCACCTGTAACGGCAGAAGCTCGCCACTCCCTGTGAATACAGAGCAGCTGCCTTCAGATCTTTCCATAAATGATGAAATCAAAAGTCAAAGACTTTCTTGAAAGTTGATCTTTCAAAATCAAGTTTGGTGCAACCAGGACAAATTGTAAAATGATACCTAGGATGTATCATCTCACCACACGCCTTCCTGGAAGGTGGCTAAGGATTTCTAATCACTAGTGAACTAATTAATCTGGGGAGATTTTAAACTCAAAACCATAAATGACACATAAAATACATTATCACTGACTAATCTTTTAATGTTAAATGTAGTCGAAGATAAAAGTTTCTTTCTTTGTTTTAAATCCTGAAGGTTCTTACTTAAAAGGCACACATTTATCACCAAAACGTTCAACAAATATAGTCCTGGACACAAAGGTCATTCCCCAGTACTCATTTTCACGTTACATTTTAAAATCCATGTGTTCCCATCCTCAGAGGTTAACAATTTAGACCAGAAGCTGAAGTCAGTCTGATATAGATGCCTTACAATCAGTATAAGGCCATTTCTTCATGAGAAAGTCTGGCTTTCTCAGTTTGGTGAAATATATCCCTATATAGTGCTACTACCCCAAATTAAAACTTATAAATAAAACTAAAATCTTAGTGACTTATAGGAGCAGATCTTTGGTTTTTTTAGAAAACAAATTCATGGAGTAAATCCTTTCTGTTATTTAACAGGTCTGTGCCTATGGAGCTATTTAGACAAAATTATGCTAAATTTTCAAATGGCAACTAATGAGGAGAAGGGAGGGGAGAACAACTGGTGTCTCTGACACAGTATATGGCTGTGAATAGCTGGAGGTACGCTTCCAGAACAGGAATATGAAATACACACGAGCAGATTAGAAACCAGAGGCAAAGCTTCACAATTACAACACAACCTAAGGAGTAAGTCTGAGCTAAAGTAAATTTTTATAAGTTCTTGTATGAGCTAAAGTAAATTTTTATAAGTTCTTGTATGAATTCTGTATTTCATATCCACACACAGTTAATCAATGGTCATTTACTGCAAACTTCACACAGTTGGAGAAGCTATTAACACAGGAGCATGCAACAGACCGGCACTGCAAACGGTTCATACTTACTGCATTCTGGTGCACAAAGGGACAGATTACACAAAATGCAGTCAGTTCTCAATTTGCAATAAACTTCTAAAAGTAAACACTCATTGACAGTTATTCATCGGTGCAAATGACAAATTTTATCATCCAGGCTGTATTTCTTTTTTTTTTTCTTTATTTTTTTGGCTGCGCCCCACAGCTTGTGGGATCTTAGTTCCTCGACCAGAGATTGAACCCAGGCCCTCGGCAGTGAAAGTGTGGAGTCCTAACCGCTGGACCACCAGGGAATTCCCCAGGCTATATTTCTGACTGGCATAAAACTTTAGATCAAGACACGTGTCCTATCATCTCAAAAGACAGGACCATGATACCTACGTGTGGTATCTGAATTGGGGTTCTGCTAGGTGAGAGCTATTCAGGATAAAAACAGTCTGACTGAAATAATATACCATATAACTCGCTGGAAGTCCTAAGGCTTCAGAATCTAATACTTCTAATGCTAAATTATCAGGAAAAATAAAATGTGTCTGACACATCCACCCAAAGACTCAGGGACAAAGGCAGTTGGCAGGTCACCGAAAGAGTGAAGAGATTCAGCAAGGCGTCCCCCCTTTCCCACCACAGCGACCCACCCCTGTGCTGCATGGGCTGTATCCCCCCTTCAAACACAAACAAGAGGGAAATGAGAGCGTTCTGAAGACAGCCTAAGAACAAAAACTTGACTCTCTGACCTGATCCTGCTGCTTAAAGAACAAAAACCAAAATCAACAGCACAATCATTAGGGCCAAAACCAGCTGACTTCCCCACAGAAATACCTCAGCCTCTACTGCAAACCTACCTCACAGCCCCCAAACATGTCATGAATCGTCAGAGCGATTCATTATTGCTGAAAATGAAGGCAATCACATTTCCTCTGATTAACGTTTAAGTTGTTGATAGTGTCCAAATTTTTGGGAAATGAGACTTCACAAATCATTAAAAATAAATTGCAAAAATTTATAATTTTCAGAAAATTAAGGAAATGTCTGGTAACAGTCCATAGAGCTGCAACCTGCACAGGTCCAATTTCTTCATTCATACAGGCATTAAATATCACCCGGTTTTCCCACTCCACTTTATAAAACAGCTAAACTGGGTCTAGGAACCATCACTTGAATATGAAGGCACCAAAGCAACCTGATATTTGGATGCTTTTTTGGTTTGTCAAGAACTGTGTGGGTGGCTGGCAGTCCCCGAGCCGGGCTCGCTCTTGCACACGGCAGTCCCATGAATCAAAGTCTCCAAGGGAGGAAGTAGGCAGGAGCTGAGGGCTCCCATGAATGACTCACCTCCTCTCCCTCCAGTCTGCTACCCATGCTCCATGCATGGAAGTTTTCTCCATTGTCCAAAGCACGTTTATCTCTCAAGACTGAGGGATAAACTCATACTCCCAATAAAGTTCATAACTAGTTTATACTCGTAAGTGTCAACCATGAGCTTTCCACTTGGAGTGATTTTGAAAGAGGGAACAAAAGTACTGGCCTGTTACCATATTTGTATATTCTCAGCAAAGAAGGCTAATGACGTCTTACACTCTTTAAGAGAGATATTTAAACCTTATACTCTTTAAAAATAATGTATATTGAAAGGAAGATGTAAAATAAAGGAGGCAGCTCCATCATCGCCATCATTAGAATGGTGGATGGGAAGGAATTTGCAGGTGAATATCATGTAGGAAACGGGTGGGGGTGGGGTGTGGCAGTTCAAACACTAAGATCGTGACTTATTTCAGCAAAAAGTACTATTAATTACATATTTAACTGATGTTTCTCATAGCTCAACACTTTCGTCTGAGGTCAAATTTTGGATATAACAAGTTGGGTGGGGGCTTCCATATTTTACATACAATGTAAAATACACAATATTTTATTTAATGTATTATGTCTCTTGCATAAGAAATGAAATGGTACATTTATCCAAAAGTTATAAAAGTTTGTAACAGCACTGTTTTACAGGAGTTGGGCTATATTACTGCTTTAAAATGTGCTGTTGGTCTTAGCAAAGATTTACTTGGTGGAAAGCCCTTTGGCAGTCCCCATTTATAATGCTGTTCCTATAGAAAAATACAGTGCAATTAACAATCCATTTTAAAAAATCACAAGGTCAAGAAATGGGCCCTAAAACAAGAACCACTTTTTTTTTTTTAAGAAAGTAAACTTTAAAAAAAAATCCTCAAAATAAGAGAAAAACATTTAATATTAAATATTCTCCTTTTAAGACATCCACAAAATTGAATGACTGGCTGAAGTTACAGAAAACTTCCCTTTAAATATGTAACATTTTTCTTCTAGGTACATACTCAATTATGGTCAATTTGAGAAAAATTTCAATAGCATTACAGTGCTCTTAAATATTTTTACGTAGGCTTTGATTTAAAAAGTTAAAGCAACAACACTGATGAACGAGCATATACATATTATGAACCATAATAATTCTCACCATTTTCGTTCTAAAATCTACTTTAAATTGTCTCCTTTCTCTTCAACTACAAGTTCTCTAGCACATAAAGGACAAAATTAAAGGCAAAAAACTGGAACAAAAAGTGTTGCCTGTAACTAGAATCAATTTTCTTTTAAAAAAATATTTTAGAAAACGAATCCTATAATCATGAGACAAACCTACCAATTGGTCCTACACTGATGCTTCCCCAACTATTAGATTGTTTTATTTGAAACAATCATTGCACCTTGCCTATCACACCCTTACTGTATATGGCCACTTTCAATGAGGTTGTAAGGGCAAGATGAATAAGAGTGCCTGAATCCAAATAACTAGCATTTGGCCTGTACAAAACTAGCTCGATCATATGAAAAGTGAAATACTCAGCCACTGCTGTCCTGCTTTGGTCTACAGGACACTAATAGATTTCCCCAGTAAACTACCCATCCATTCTAAGACCTATCAGATAAGTACTTAGAAAAAAGTTGAATCAATTTAGATTGCCCAACACTGTTTTGAATTTAATTTCACTTTTTAAAAGAACAGCACTTGTTATTTTACGGAGATGCTATAAATATTCCTCAGAGATCTAAGGCCATGTTTTCAGTTATAAGAATATCCAAACTGAATTGTGTAGAATTGGAGTATCTGGATTACAATTCTCTTCCTTTGCAAAACTGGATATGCTCTACCAGGATTCACAGCTAGATTTTTCTCCTCAATGAACTTTAATTCACTTCACCTTATTTTCGGTATCAGTGTTCCACTAATCTGTTTTCCAAACTGACGTCAGCTTACATGCGGCCAGCAAGGCAAAGCTATTCACCCAGCTGGCACTGGAATGTTTTGCAGTCAAATGCATGTGTCATCATCCCATGGTTTAATGCATCAGTTTCCCTCTTCCGTTTAGAGACAGACGAAAGTAAATGAAAGGTTTCCACCAGCTCAGCTGAAAAACGTTCTCATGGGAACTGTCAGTAGGGTCAAGAGGCAGAATTAGAAACATTCAAACAAATTTCTTCTAGTGTCCTGTCCAATTTTTAAAGTGATGCCCAGGGCTCTCCAAAAGGCAGGATCTTAATTCCTGCAGTCAATTTTCACTGAAGAAGAAAGGCAGAATTTTCTCTATAATCTATCAGTTTATTTTCACTTGAGTGGACAATATCATAGAAATTTTCATTTTTGCATTTATGTGGATTCTGAATACTTCCTCTTGAGTCATACTCTGGGCCCTTGTACTTCAGCTTATGGTACTTTTAAGTCCTTAATTATCTGGGTTCCTAGTGTTCAACCCTATGAGCTTTGACATTTCCATGCGTTCCAATTTTGCTGAGAACCCAGGAAAATGTATGATAGCATCTGGAGTATTTATGTGAATAAATTAAAAGAAAAAAAAACGTTTCTACTTCTGTATCAAAAAGCAGGTAAAAGTATCTTAAAAGTGCCCAACCGAATCTCTACTCTGCCTTCCCCCCAAATAAGTTTATTTATAAAATAAATAATACATAAATAGATTATTGAAAATCAAGATGTTTGGAAGATTAACTGAGAAGGTTTAGACAGGAAAATGGAGAGAACAATTAACTATCATGAAAAACAAATCTGAATTCTCGCAAGAAACTGGGGGAAAAAACCCCAAAGCATTTACTGCATGGAGAAGGAAAATTAACTTCTAAAGATTTTATGGCCATCATAAGATTTGCTGTAGACATATGACTGGTTGGATTTGGCCTTGGCTGAAAGGTCTGCTTAAAAAGAGTAAAAATGTAACCTGCTTGGTTTTAGGAATATTATATATACACAGATTAGGTTTAGGTTAAGATGAACTGTGGGTGATATAGGATGTTTTACAAGGGCATCTCATGGAGAGGTCAAACAGCAAGAACACCACATATGTTTGGAATTTACAGTTCACGCTGAAGATTCCCATTTACAAGAGCAGTTGGTCTCAACCTTGACGGCACACTGGAACTACCTGGGAGCTTTAAAATACTGCTGCTCGGGCCACACACCCTGAGGTTCTGATTTATTGGTCTGGGGTGTGGCCCAGACAGCTGAATTTTCAAAAGTTCCCCAGGTGATTCCAACATGCAGCTAAGTTTGAGAAGTACTGAACTGGAGTGTATTCTTCTGAAGAAAGGAAGGAAGAAGACTATTTAGAAACATAATGCAAGCATTTTCATGAAGTCCATAACTGTAACAATGTTGAGAAAAATGGTGATATAACTTGCAGAAGGAAAGGATGTTCAGAAAGACAGACTTGTAGAGAAACTTGAATTAACCGTAAGTGAAAAATATTCCTGGATTGCTAAAGGGTGTTTCGCTTAGTGCCAGGTTACAGGATGTTTCCACTTGGAACATCTAAATTCTGTTCTGATTAGGTCTGTAGCAAACACTTTTAAAAAGTAATCTAAGGGGCTTCCCTGGTGGTGCAGTGGTTGAGAATCTGCCTGACAATGCAGGAGACACGGGTTTGAGCCCTGGTCTGGGAAGATCCCACATGCCGCGGAGCAAATGGGCCCGTGAGCCACAATTGCTGAGCCTGCGCGTCTGGAGCCTGTGCTCTGCAGCAAGAGAGGCCGCGATAGTGAGAGGCCCCGATAGTGAGAGGCCCGCGCACCGCAATGAAGAGTGGCCCCCGCTTGCCACAACTGGAGAAAGCCCTCGCACAGAAACGAAGACCCAACACAGCCATAAATAAATAAATAAATAAATAAAGCACACCTAGTATAGTGTAATTTAAAAAAAAAAAAAAAAAAAGTAATCTAGGGCTTCCCTGGTGGCGCAGTGGTTGAGAATCTGCCTGCCAATGCAGGGGACACGGGTTCGAGCCCTGGTCTGGGAAGATCCCACATGCCGCGGAGCAACTGGGCCTGTGAGCCACAACTACTGAGCCTGCGCATCTGGAGCCTGTGCTCCGCAACAAGAGAGGCTGCGATAGTGAGAGGCCTGCGCACCGCGATGAAGAGTGGCCCCCGCTTGCCGCAACTAGAGAAAGCCCTCACACAGAAACGAAGACCCAACACAGCCAAAAATAAATAAATAAATAGATAGATAGATAGATAGATAGATAGTAATCTAGTTTCCTGATTAGAGTTTCCTACCAAATAGGATGTGTCCTCAGCTGGCAACAGAACCACCATCTTAGGGCCAAGACCATAAGCTCCATGCAGGCAAGGAACGTCTTTGCCTTGCTTACCACTGGCATCTGGCTCATAGTAGGCACTGAATAAATACTGGGGAAATGACTCCCTCACTTATACGTGGTCAAATTGCTCATGAGGTTTAACTCAGTTCCCTGAGGGCTGTGGGTGTCTCTCTTGCCATGGCTAATTAGATCTTACTGGAAGATGAAGCCAAGCCAATGTCCCATCATGACCCCATTATCCTATTAAAAAAAGTTTCCATGTATTGTGACATGATATTAAGCACCTGCCCATTGACAAGGATCAACAAATTTTTTTCTGGCAAAATAAAAATAAAATCAGTTTCTTTGATTTTAGAAATATCATTGAATACATCTTTTTTCCCTCCCCTAACTTTCTAGTGAGATCTCTGCTTTTGCCCTATTCATGAAACACCTAAATAAAGATCAGCAATGTGCCAGGTAAGAAATCTCTTTCCCTGCCAACTGTAAAGAATGACTTTAGCATTTAGTGCCCATTTAGTGACAGGAACCTGAGGTCTTGCTAGAAAGAAACTAATTTTCGCACCATGACTTCTGAGTCTACTCCAGCAATCCTCCTAACTCACAAATCTCAAATTCTTCCTCTTACCAAGGGACTGGAAGCTTTCTTTTCCAGAGTCTGCTAAAGGGACACCAGTATAAGCAGACACTGTGCTGAAGGGGAGTTTTCCAGGGCAGCACGAAGCACAGGTGTCTCCCACACTCTGCTACCAGCACATAGATGAACTCCGGGAAGGCTCCTCACGCTGCCCAGGAGCTTAGAATGATGCCAAACGTGCAGAAATAGGGAGCATCAGAGACTTAAAGCATTTGGGTTTTTTCCTTATTTCCAGATACTGGGAACCATGTGAGTTTGGGGAGAAAAGTGAAGAAAAGCCCTGTAGAAGGCCTTTTATTATTTATCAAGGAGGCCTAAGATTTAGATCCTGAGTCTGACATTTAGTAGCCATGTAACCTTGAGATAGTTACTTGACCTTCAAAGCCTCACTTCTTCTATAAAATAAAAATAATAATAGCAGCTACTTCATGAGACTGTGGTGGCAATTAAATCAGACAACATACATAACCCCACAATCCTTGCATATCGTCAGCCCTCAATAATTATTTACCGCTAGCTATTAAATATGGGACATGGTAAAGCAAGGCGCAGGCGCTATCCCCAAAATAAATGTTATAAGAAAAAGGCATTTACTAGGAAGGCCTGGCCGAGCTGCAGGAAATGGGCTGATGTTTTTTCTATGACTCTGTGAACCTGATAACTTGAAACATGTAAATTCTTTGGGTGGTCATTCTGGGTAGGGTCGGGTTGTTTAAAGGAATTCACAAATTACTTATGGGCAGAGTTAAGAAAGGAGAAACCTGATCTACTCGTTATTTTCCTGAACCCAACTGAAGCACCACTGCTAAAAGTGAGAGTAAGAGTGGTAAAAGCTCCTTAAAAGAGCTTCTAAATGTCAAAGTTAGCAAGGGGGTGAACAGGAAATTCTAATATAAGTCTATAATGTTTAAATATTTAACTTGAAATAAGCATGGAGTCTTTTCTAAAATTTCATTATGACCTTCAGCAGAAATTCTTTTTCAACCTTGGCAGCAGAACTCATCAGATCACAGGTGTACGACACCTGGATAAGACCCAACAAATCATCTAATAGAGAACCTCTCTGCCTGAGTCCAACAGAGATGAAGTGACCAGCTCTGGCCAGGCCATGAGCTCCGGCTCTCCCACGCCCGGATTTTTTCTTGGCATCATCCTACCTCACTTTCAAGCAACCTACAAATGAACAAAGGACTACAGACATAACGTCCGTCTACCTTGTTGGAAATTTCACAGTAAGAATTTTGAATCTGCATCTCAGAAGTCAAGTCCTAACACAAGGAAGTCTTTTTAAATAGCACTGTCTCCAAAATGCTGGATCTCAGCACTTAAAACACACACACACACACACAGTTACATCTTTACAAAAGTTATTTGTAGATTCAAACATTTAATTATATTAAATGTTGTCTATAGAATGCAGGATTTAATCTCCAAACTGTTCTACATTAACAAAGACAATACAAAAAAAAAAAAAAAAAAAAGAAGCAGCTCACCTCAAAAATTTCGAAGCCATAAATGTCCAAAACGCCCATGACCTTCTTTCTCACTTTTGTTTGTGCCTTAAAAATAGTTTCAAATTGAAGGGTTAACTTAAGCATGAAATATAACACTAAAAGCATACCAAGGAATATAGACATATATTACAAGTTAATTGTGTTTCAGACCTAGAAGGATGTAATTTAGTTGTTTTTAAATGTATGAGAGAGGACGCTGGTATGGAATCTTCCAGAAATTTTAATAATAGATGACTTATTTAAAGAAGGCATGACTATGCCTTCTTTATTAGATACTTAATTATAAAAATGAGATCACTGAATCTTACAACAGGTAGGGTCTTTCAAAATCCCCTAGTCCAATACCCTCATTTTACTGAAGAACATATTAGTAGCTAGAGAGGTCAAGTGACCTCTTCAGCCAAATGTGTACAACTAGTTAGTAGATCAGTCACAACCAGGACCTGGGATGCTGTCTCTCACAGTTACTCTGCAAATACCATTAAACTATTCACCAGTGAGATTTCTTATAACACACATGGCAAAACAAAATAGGTAGAACCACTGACAAATTTCGATCCTAAACAAGGTAAATTCTTTTCAAAGAACAATCTCTGTAAGTGGTATTCAATTACCTGATTATAAAATTAAAGTATCTTTAATGTGTATACTCTGAATACCATTTATTACAACTGATTTATTTATTTATAGAGATTCAGTACCTTAATGCTTTCATTGATTCGATTTACCAACCATGAAAACAACCTGCTGTAGAGGTTTTTAGCCAGAGCGTCACGGGCATAATAAGCCTATTAAAAAGAAAAAGAAAAATGCAATACCCGCAATTACCACAATGCTTAATTTCAATAAAATAATGAAGTTTTAAAAAAGATATTGAAAGCTCTTTTATTTCAAATTTCTTTTCAAGAGCGTTTTTATTGTACTCTGGATCAACAGTCAAGCCATTAAGAAAACTGGGCAAATTGTTTATACCCAGTTATTATACGTTTTCACAACCCAGGAAATTAATTTTAAATATTGCAAAAGCTTTTGCCACAAAGATATTAATCTCAATGTTATGGAACAGAGAAAAATCACAGGCAATTTAGAAGTTCAACAACCGGGGCAGAGTAAAATAAATAAATAAGCACCTATTGGACGGGAAGTTACACAGTCACCATAGAATGATAGTTATAAAAATTAGATAATGAAATGAAAAATCCTTGTTATGTTTTGTGACAATAAAAAATTATATATTTATTATAATATCAACTATTTTCTTTAAGCTACTACATGTAGGAAACTCAAAAGGATATACATTAAAATGGTTTTGACTGATGGGATCGGTAAGTATTTTTCGTCATTCAATCTTTTGAGCATTCAAAAAAATCTTTCGTAATAAGCAGTAAAACAATACATTGTTGGATAATACTTTGTACAATAAAAATAGAGCC
The DNA here is from genome assembly GCF_949987535.1 of Balaenoptera acutorostrata. Taxonomy (NCBI): domain Eukaryota; kingdom Metazoa; phylum Chordata; class Mammalia; order Artiodactyla; family Balaenopteridae; genus Balaenoptera; species Balaenoptera acutorostrata. The sequence goes on along the minus strand of NC_080071.1, from coordinate 50,957,267 downwards.
CTTTTACTTGCTTATCTATTTGTTTGAAAGCTGTTCATAGCTACTTGACAAAGAAGAGGTAGAAGACATATATGTCTCTCTGACCTTGACTTAGAATGCAAAGGCTGGAGGAAAGTTGGGTTTGGTCAGGAGAACCTAATAGCCCTTAAACATATAGGGTACCGAGGGTGTGCAGGAAGTACTAATTATATGTCTGAAACCAGTGCTCCGGGGAAGGCCTGGAGATGGGCGGCAGCAGCCCTAAAAGTAACGGGCCCCAGGGCAGGAAAGAAGAGGTTTTGCTGCTGTTTTCAACACTGGACATAGGTGTGTGTTTCATTGCTTATAAGTAGAAAGTTGGGCATTACAGTTAAAGTAAACCATTGTATTTTTATTTCATAAAGAACACAATTTATTGGATTATGTGAAAATTCTTTCTCTGCAATTCTTCCTAAATGAAGTGTAACAATTTTAACAACAGACTCACTCCCCTGTTGCAAGCAATGTACTGCAACTGGAAAGAGAGTACCTTTTCCCTTCATCTGATACTTCCGTGCTAATCCCAAACCTTGCTCCCTAAGTCTCAGGCAGCTACTCCAATGAAGGTTAGAAAATCCACCCAGAAGTTGGTAAAAAATAGAGCCTGACTGTCCAATGCTATACATGGACATGGAGGGGGGTGGGAGAGTGGGTAAATAATTCCACAGCAGAAAATGTATGTAAAATGCTGACACAAAGAAAGAAGCCTTAATTAAGATGGATACCCTTTTTCCAATACCCCTTCTTCTAGTTTTTATTTTCTTGAAATAGATAATTTAAGTGTCTAGAGCAGTGCCTGGCACATAGTAAGTCTACAGGTATGCTTATAATTATGATTTTTGAAGTATCCTCATTGTCTGCTACTGCCTCATGAGACTAAATAATTCTTTCTTAATCCTTTCCTTTCTTCTTGTAAATTCAAGTTATCTCCAAACACTACTTATTTGTAAACAGACCCTATTTCATCATCACGTCATCCAGCCTTCTTACTTGTATGCTATCTGCTTCCAACAAACCACCATTTCAGTATGCAACTGAACTAAGAGTGACAACTTATTCTGGTAAACGGCTTTATAATTTTTAAAGTGTATCCACAGCCAATATTAATCTTCCTTGCTTCCTTCAAATACTTATTCCAGAAGTCTCAAACTCAGATGCTTTCAGGGACTGAACAATAGAAATGAACGGGAAACAGTGGGATCTTTGGGGGCTGGAGACTGCATTCCAGGTTAAAGGCACTCAACTTCAAAATTTAAAAAGCAAGCTAACAAAACAGAAAAACCAAAAAACTACCCTTTCCTCAAATATTCATCAAATAAAATACGCCTATTGAGCCACATCTGGCCGCAGGGGCTGTCACTTTGCTACCTGTAACTTCTTGAGTGTGATTCATGCCACCTAATCTCCACAATAATATCCTCCAAAGTAAGGGCAGGAAGGGTTACTCCCATTTAAGGATCACGAATAAGGTGTGTAGAAATGAGGGAAGACACCAAGGATGCTGACTTGCCATCTCAGATTCTAAGCACAAATGAAAAGACTGAGTTTCTGCAGCTGATGAAGCTCTTAGAGAAAGATCCCAGGTGGAACTGCTTCCGTGATGACCACTATCAGGCATGGCCCAGGTCAGTATGGTAACTGGAGACACAGAGATGCACAGATGTGGGGTCCGCCCTCCGGGAGCTTACAGCAGAATGCGGGAGGTCAAACCAAGGAGTCAAACAATCAAAGGGCAGGTTCCAAGGGAGTTTGCAGGAGAAAAAGGAGTTCAGAGAAGGAAGACTCTGGGGCCTATGTGATCAAGGAAGGCTTTCTGGATGAGGTGCAATTAAAGGACCATTTAGACAGCAGAAGGAATTAGCAATGACATGAGCATGGGGGATAAGCAGGAGCAAAGGGTTAGGGCTAGGTAAAATAAGGTAAAAATAAGCATGGCATTTAGAGAACCAGCAGGGAATCAACTGAGAGAAGTCATTTTGGGTCAGATGACAGAGGACCTTGGAAGCCAAGGAGGGAGTATGTGGTAGAAGCTGAATAGTAACTCTGCCTTGAGTTTCTGTTATTTCAATGTTAGTCATTCTATCTGGGGAAAGATCTAAATGCCTTGAGGAAAATGAGGCATGGGGCAATAAAGATGATAATGGGGCCCAAGAATTGAAGCTATGAGGAAAAGTTAATAGAACAAATCACATCACATAAGAATCAAAATCTTCTAGGCAATAAGATCGGTAGAAACAAATACTCTGAACCCTACATTAAAAAAAAAAAAAACTTGAAAAAGGAGCTGAATAATGAAAGATCTGAAGCCAAACTCTTTTATGCCAAAGGTTAAAAGAATGTGGAAAAGTTTTACCGAGTGATGCAAGGTGACTCAAGCTTATAAAAGTAAGAGGCACCTGGGCCTGGTTTCTGTAGAGGATGATTAAAAAGCAAGAGTAAAACACACAATAAAAACAGACAAAAATATATCCATATCCATATCCCATATATATCCACATATATTCCATATATATATGAAATATTCCTAAAGGGCCTCTTAGATGTTTTCTCATCGCATCACTAAGTACTTCACAATCCCCACTCTGGCTACTGAAATGTTCTCAACATGTGCCTTCTGGATGGACCACAGTGGCAGCAGCGTCACCTCTGAACTTGTTAGAAATGCAAATTCTTCGGTCCCACCACAAACCTACTGAACCAAACACTCTGGGGGTATGGCCTGCAAACCGTGTCTAAGAAACCCTCCAGGTGATTCCGATGCACCCTCAAGTTTGAGAACCACTGCTGCAGACGCACCACTCGGACACCAAACGTAACCCTTCCAGCCACGTTGCTTTGAATCCTCTTCACATATCTGAAGCCATTGCCAAGCCTGATCAACCCTTTTCCTGATATGTACTCCAAACCTGGCTCCTCTCACAGTTTTCTTTTTGAAATGCCATTTCACCCATTCTTTATACATCTAAATCCTTCAAAGTCTGGCTCAGAAACTATCTTCTCCGAAAGTCCTTTTTAATCCCTTATGTCCCTACTAACAGTCTACACGGGGGCTTGTGCTGTGCAGGCTCTCAACAAACTTTTCTTGATGAGGTAAGTGACTCACCATCTGACTTGGAAGGAGTGAGGGGGACGGGGACAGATGTGACGGCAGTAGTAGTAACTTAGGAAGAAGGACACACAACAGTTATAGCTAGAAACTTTATGTATACATCAAACTTACATATGCATAAAGGTACAGTATTTCCATAACCAAAATCCCTCACCTAAAATAAGAAATCAAAGTTGGAAGAAAGTTAAAGGCGTGTAGGCATTCTTGGGTTAGTAGGAAAGACTAGGCCAGAGCAGCAGAGAGAAAGATTGAACCCACTCTACTGTCCTAAGCTTAAGGCTACTTGCAAGGAGGATGAGAATACAGTTGGACAAAATAGGCCTGAGTGGGAAAAGTCCTGAATTAGTCATTTAATTCTAGCCCAGACCAGCACTGACTGGTGGGACAATGTCTAAGCCATAGAACAAAGGGTTTACACTGAAAGCGTCTCCACAAGCTCCTAGGTATACATGCATGCATGTATACATTTGTTCATCCATTTTGAACCAAAGGAGAGAAGACAGAAGCAACTCAGATTTGTGTCTTAGAAAGATTTCATTGGCCTAAGTGTGGAGGCTGGAGGGGGGAACAGTCAGAAAGGCAGCGAGGCCAGTTTGGCCTCTTGACCACAGCCAGCTTCCCCCGCTGCCTTCTGCAAATCAATAAGTGGCAATTCCATTTTCCTAGTTGCTTGGGCCAAAAATGTTGAGGGTCATCCTTGACTCTTCTCTTTCCTTCATATCACACATATCAAGGCATCAGCAAGTCCTGTTGTCTCCACTTTCAGAACATATCCAGATGTGACCACTTTTTGTTCCACTGCCACCACCTGGTTCAAAAGCCACCATCATCTCTGGGTTAGCACACAACTGTGCGCTCTCCTGTGCTATGAATGTCTGTGTCCTCTCACCCCCAAACCCATATTGTTGAAGCCCTACTACTCCCTAATGCGATGGTATTTGGAGGTGGGGCCTTTAGATTTAGATTAGATTAGATTTAGATGTGGTCATGAGGGTGGAGTCCCCATGATGGGACTGGTACCCTTATAAGGGGATGAAGACATCAAAGTTCACTTGCTTGCTCTCTCTCTCTGCCAATGTGAGGATACAGTAAGAAGGTAGCTGTCTGTAAATCAAGAAGACGGCCCTTACCAAGAATTCGACCGTGTTGGCACCCTGATCCCAGGCTTCTAGCCTCCAGAACTGAGAGAAATAAATGTTTTTTGCTTAAGCCACCCAGTCTACGGTACGCTGTTATAGCAGCCAAAGTGACTAAGACATCCGTCTGTCTCCTACACTCTGCTCTCTACATTGCAGCCAGAATGACTCCTTAAAATACAAGGCAGATCATACCACCCATGCTCAAAACTCTCCAGCCACTTCCCAGCTCACTCAACTTCTCTGCTCCCAACACTATGGATCTCCCTTACTTTGCTCTACTTTTTTCTCTTTGTCTCCTGCACTTACCACCTGCTAGCTTGCTATATAAATTTATTTATTAGGTCTACTGCTTTGTCTGGCTCCTTCTGCCAAAATTTTAAGCTCCATATGGGCAGGGATCTTTATCTGTTTAGTTTACCCTGTGTCCCTAGTGCCTAGAACGATGCCTAGAAAACAGCATGACAGTTAAGATAATAGCCTAAAAAATAAAATTTTTGTTTCCACTTATATAAAAATACCACAGACTTTAAAAACTCCCTTCCAGAGATTATGTTTCACCCACCTGAGCCACGTTCAGTGTAGTCGAAACTTTCTCTTGCTTGGCCTCAACTGTTCGGAAACTGAAGGCTCGTTCTAGGACTGACTGGTCAATGCCGGTCAGCTCGCAAATTTCTTTTAACTCTGTTGTGCGGGAATGGACAAAGAGTGACTGCATATCTGCTGCTCATAATCACTTTCAAGGCTTACACTGTTCTTTCTAAATCGTTTTCAAACCCAACAGTGTAAAATATATAAATCAAAAGACTTCAGACTGAGCTGTAATTATGTTTCTGCTCGATTTCACTAGAAAGCTTTTTCAACTCACTGGAAAGCAAGTTTTACTTTCTATATTAAAAACTGGGCAGAAGTTCCAAGCCAGTTTTGCTAAACAGGGTCTGTCCTCTGCTGACTTACCGTTTTTATCTTTGATCTTGCTTTCATCTAAGCCATTCACTCGTGATTCGGGCTTGAACTCGATGTTCCCCAGCTTCAACACCGCGGCCACCACCTCCAACACGGACTCAACTTCGTGGTCCATGAAACCCACAATCTGCATGGCATTCTGGGGAGGGGGGGAAAGCACCTGTTTTCTTTCTGTAGCTCTTTATTATTTTTTAAAAATAAATCATATAACAGATTCATCTCTGAAAAAAACAAAAATAACAACAACAACAAAAAGACAAAGTGTCCTGGAATAAACTTTCCAAAAGACAAACCTATTAAGAGACCTGAAATAGCACCAATGTGGGGCTCTATCTTGTTCAGCGGCTTCAAGCTCTGATTCAAGGAGCCCTGGGGTACTTCACGGGCTGTGGCAAAGGGGGCATGTAAAGAGGAAGACAGAGGGAGAGAAGGCTGAGAGCTGAGCCCTGGGTTCCCACTCTGACTCCAAACAAACAGCTTTCATAACCCCCTACAAAAAAACCTCTTCGTTTATTTTACATACGAGAAAAACTGTGGTTTGCAAAGGTGACGTGCCTGATTCCACGAACTATGGATAACACAGAACATTCGTCCAGTCATAAGCTTTTACTGAGTGCCAATGATTTGCCAGGCAAAGCAGTTATGGAACTGGTCCTGAACTCAAGTCTTAAACTCATGTCCAGGAGTCAACAGGTTTCCGTAAGAGGTTGTTGAGACAATTTTAAAAAATGATACTCTTAAGAAACACTTTCTTGTTAAGAATAGCCCAGCTTGCTTGCTTCCTTATTTACTTTATCTCTCTCTCTCTCTATCTACCTACCTATCTGTCTGTCTAACTATTTATAGTGACTAAGTTACATAATAATGGGAGTGCTGTAAGATTTTTTTGTTCTAGAAAATGTCAAACATATATAAAAGTCTAAAGAGCAGGAAAAGAACCCCATGTTATATTCACTCACCCCCAAAGATGAACTGATTCCAGTCTTGTTTTACCTATAATCCAACCTATTCCCCCCCATCACCACTATCACAGCTCTCTCATTTGGAAGTAAATAACAGTTATCAGATCATGTCCTAATAGAAGTAATTTTCCAAGTGTCTCATAAACATAGAATGTAGAATATAATTTAAAATAATTTCTTTTCTAATGAACACAAATGCTAATTATTCTGGTTTATGCATGATTTTTTTGAAAACTGTATATAAACATGACTTTCTGTCTGAAAAATAGATTTGACTTAACATGATTGTAGGACAGATTTACATGTGGAATTTAACTACTGAGTTTGGCTATAAGGACATTTGGAATTTCAGTACAATATTAAAAGTTAAACCCCAAGATAATATAATAAGAAAGCTCCTTTTGACAAACAGTAAAACTGCGTGCTCCAGTAAAGCATGGCCTTCTCGATATTGTAGGATTTTTGAGCTAGTAAAAAATCAAACTAATACAAATAAAACAAATTCTTCTATAATTCTAAAACCTTAGGGAGCATGAGTTATACATCAAAGAAAAGTCAGAATTATTACCAATTCTGATTGAGCAATATAGTGTTACCCATTTTAAAGAGTAATAAGAGGGCTACATCTTACCCTAACGGTTCTGAAATTTGCTGCATCGTCCACTCCATTAACTTTGGCAGAGTCCAGACTCAGGTAATTATATCTGCTGAAATCCCGCTCAAGTTTAAGCTTATCTATTGAATCACACATACAAGTTTATAAGTTACTTCAACAAATCTAATCATCTTTAATATTTCATCCCCTTAACGCTTCAGATAAAAAGATTTCACACTATGCATTCAAGCAATAGAACAAAAATTGATACTCAAAGATTAAGAGTATTTTTCTAAAATCACCTTTATCACCATTGTACATATTTCAAACTCTGCTTTTTTTACATGTATTCTTATCGAGACAGGTTCTTTCCAAACTTTGATAATATAAAGTATCTTCAACGTACTATTTCCTTATAACGTATGATGTCTGCCTAGTGATTCCCCCACTGTTGGACATTTGGAATTTCTCCAGTTTATAATAATAAATAAAGGACAGTGATAAATGTCTTCACACAAAAATGTTTTTTTGGGGCTTCCCTGGTGGCGCAGTGGTTGAGAATCTGCCTGCTAATGCAGGGGACACGGGTTCGAGCCCTGGTCTGGGAGGATCCCACATGCCGCGGAGCGGCTGGGCCCGTGAGCCACAACTACTGAGCCTGCGCGTCTGGAGCCTGTGCCCCGCAACGGGAGGGGCCGCGATGGTGAGAGGCCCGCGCACCGCGATGAAGAGCGGTCCCTGCACCGCGATGAAGAGTGGCCCCCACTTGCCGTAACCAGAGAAGGCCCTCGCACGAACCGAAGACCCAACACAGCCAAAAATAAATAAATAAATAAATAAAGTAGCTATAAAATTTAAAAAAAAAAAAAAAAATGTTTTTTTGGATTCTTTTGAATTATTTCACTGGGTATATTCCAAAAAGTGGTGCACCTGGGCGGTAGGCTCTGATCATTTTACGACTTATTCTTCTTTGCCAATTAGTCCCCCAGGAAGAAGTCCTCACTTTGAAGTGACACCCACAAGCTCTAAGCAGATCAGTGCCTGACAACTCTGCCAGCTTTATCCTCTTTAATAACTTTTGCTAATATATGCGTGGTGAACACTTCAGTGCTGTTTCAATTTACATTTGTCGATAATTAGTAAGGACGATTTTTTTCCCCCAAGTGTGTTGACTTTCCATAGCTCTTCTTGTTTGAACTACTTGCTCAAAACTTTTCATCACTTAGCTATTGCCTATCCCGATGGACTTATATTAATTCTCTAAAATATCCAAAGGTCAGACTTTGATCTCTTGTATCAGTTGCAAATGTCTTCCCACTATTTTTAAATCGTCACTGAGCAATTTGTTTTTATAGAATTGTATTCATCTACTGCTCCCTGCTAATTTTTTCTCCCCAACTGGACTAATTATATTCTTCCATTTTATTTTTTAAATTGATGATGAGCCCCTCCCTCAACTTTTAGCTCTTTTAGCAAACCATATGAGACACGTCCCAGTACCTGGTGAGGTACTCCGGGGACAGATATCAAACAAAGACTGCAAGGTGGCAGAAGCCAACACATCGTGTTCTTCCCTTCAACCAGAATCATGGGAAAATTTTAAGAAGGAAGAGGAAAAGCGTATGGAACGCTTCTGCTTTGGAAAATGTTGCAAGAGTAAAAATTAAAACATAGAAACAGGGACTGGGGCGTCCCCAGTGGCACAGTGGTTAAGAATCTGCCTGCCAATGCAGGGGAGACGGGTTCGAACCCTGGTCCGGGAAGATCCCACATGCCGCAAAGCAACTAAGCCTGTGAGCCACAACTACTGAGCCTGCGCACCTAGAGCCCATGCTCTGCAACAAGAGAAGCTACCACAATGAGAAGCCTGCACACCGCAACAAAGACCCAATGCAGCCAAAACTAAATAAAATAAAATAAAATTCTTAAAAAAAAAAAGAAACAGGGACTTACTGAGGAGCTCTTCAGAGGCACCAGAAAGCAGCTGATAGAACACGTGGAAGTTTCTTTCACCTCTTGGCTGCTTAACAACACGAGATTTCTCTAAAAGATCTAAAGAGAAAAAGAATCAAATTCATAGTACAGTATTAGTTTCACTTTCAAATACACCATGCTTCTTTCTTTTCCCCCTCACTTTCTTTTTCATTTTCTGTTTTGTATTAATAAAATAATAACAGAAGCTACATTTTTGGTTCTACTTTCAGGAAGAAGCACAGCTCTAACTAAAACCACCAAATTAAACAAACCAGGTTCTTTTTGAACCATAGTGAATATGCAAAATAAGTTTAACAATACATTCGACAAGCTGATTAAAGACAATACAGCTTTTATAATAATATTCTCTTGATTTTATATAATATATGATGACATTAAGTTCTTCAATATGTAGTATTACAAATCTAAGCAAGGAAATGCAGCCATTCAGTTAAGAATTCACTTAAGAGTTATAATGATAACAAGTTATCATTTTTGATATCTTATTTTATGCTAAGTGCTTTATAGACATTATTTCATTGATTCCTCCCCACCATTTTTGTAAGGTATGATTTTACAGATGAAAAAACAGTCCAAGAGTTTAAGATGGATTTGAAATCAGGCTCTCTGACCCAAGTGCAGACCCCACCATAACCACATGCCCTGCTACCTGGCATAAGTGAACCAGACTTTCTTGATCTCTTGAAGTCTTAAAGAATGAAAGGTGGTTCTCAATTAATGGAATCTGGAGTTATTTGACAGTATACTTTCATTGATTCCAGATGATTGTTCATCCTGTAAATCTGATGCCTTATCAAGTTTTCAAGCTTTCAGGAAGGGGAGGAAGGAAGGAGAAAGGAAGGGATGAATCCATCAAGCAAGTGAACCAGAAAGGTGCCACTGTGGCAGTAACACGGGGTGGCAAAGTACAATGGCAGAGAATATTCCTGCCTGGAGTCCTGTTTATCACTGACCAGTGATATAAAAGAGGGTCTGGATTCTGTGAGCAAGGGCCAGATTTAGTTATAAAATTATGAATCAGTGATCCTATTATTGAGCACTAATTCTACAGAACAGACACATTTGATTTCCCATCAGATTCAAATCTAAACATAATTCAAAAAATGAGTAAGGGAGAGAACGATGTGCAATTTCACAGGGACTTGTCCTTGATCTTCTTAATTTGTGTTTCTGGAATCTACACTAGCACGTGAGGAGGAGTCTAGGTAGAGTTAAAGAGTGTAGATTCAATGAATGAGAAGCCCTAGGGTGCTCCAAACACACAAGGCCATTTGTAAGAATGAAGAGATGGGTTGTAAGGACACATAAAATAAACTTGACAGAAAGAGAACAAAAATATATAAACACAAAAATTATTAGGAACCGGATGCTGCAGAGTTTTCATTTTCATCTCCAGCTCTAAGTTGACCTGGACGACTGCCAAGGCCCTCAAATCATAGATGGAGAATAATGAAGACTTCATATTTAGCCAAAAATAGAAAAGGATTGTGTAATAGTCATCATCTCTAAGGGCTGAACGTTTCAATCAACTTATAAATACTGACATCCAGGGCAGGAGACAGAATAAACAGGTAAGGATAAAAGTGCAGTATGATTGCACTTATCATGGACCAAGTTCCTTTGGGGTCCTAAGAGTACCAGCACAGTTTTAGAAGAAAGACCTCCCAGTACATGGGCAGAGTCTTCATTGAGAAGCTATTCCTTACAGGAAATTCCTCGAGCCTAAAAGAAAGTTAACTCGACTACATGAAAAATATAAACAAATGCTCCAGTTTACTTTATCCATTCATGCACAAATTCCTTCAATCAACTCACTGCTCACCCACTATGTGCCAGCACTACCTGGGAATGAGCCCGGCACTGACTGCAAACCTGAAGACCTTCTTCCTCTTGACCTACAATTGTCACACATACATGCTCTTGATTGCACCCACCACCCAGACCAAGAGCAGCAGCTCTGTCCAAGGTGGGCTGGCAACACCTTTAAGAGAGAGCAGGAGATGGGGGTGAGAAAAGAGAATGACCATGTGTCTTTCACCTGTCAAAGCCCGCAAACCCCAGGCTCCCCCCATAGCACCAAGAATCCCGCCCTGCCTCACCAGCCTCACCTCACAGGGGCACCTTAATGACGATGACAAACAACTGTTCTGTGGCTCACCCAGTCACACTCCCCAAGCAAACTGCGGGATTTCAAGACATGAAATCACACCTTCAGAGCACCTGACAGGGCCACACTGTGCAACAGCAACCTGGCCAGCCTTATGTTTGGCACTTTTTGAACAAATGCTCACACACAATGGAGAGTTTAGAAAGAGCAATGGCTATAAGATTCAGCAGATAACAGTCACCAAGTTAAAGGATAATATTCACAGCCACCAGGTTAAAGAATAATATTCGCCTGCGCAGGGTAGAAAGGAATGTTGGCCAATGTACTCCTTGCACCACACGTGCTGATAGTATCAGTGATCACTATCATAGTCAAATCTGAAACATAATACAACGTGCGTTTAAAAGGAAAAGTGCAAGGGAACTTTCACTGACCTTCCGCTTTGCATTCAGTACTTTTCATTTGTTATCAGATTCAACCCTGAGCACCTCCTCTGAGGTTGGTTTTATAATCCCCATTTTGTAGATGAGAAAACAAGGCTCACGTCACATTGTTACTAAGCAACAGAGCCAGAATGCAAAGCTTTAGGAGACGAAAGTATCGTGCTTATGCTCTTTATAATTTTCCAGGAAAAAGAATGCAAAATCCACAAACACTTGAAAAGCCTGAGGCTGTTCTTTACATAAAATATATGACTTCATCTAAGCGACTCAATCACAAAATGAGGAACCTTTTATTACAAAGCAGTTGAGGGTTTTACCACCTAAAATGCTTTGTCGATTACCCCAGAGCCTCTTATTTCTTTATGACTTTTCTTGTAAGTTACAAGCTTCTAGGCAGAACAGTAATCAGGGAAGATGTTTGCTCCCAAATAATTTACTAGTGCTTAAAACCATTCCCTAGTCTTTTTTTTCTAAAAAAAAAAACCCAACATAATCTAACAGCATGAAGCCATATCAAATAATTACTCAAGGTACAGAACATAAATTCAATTCACTATAAGGACTTGCCACCTGAACATTTTAATGTGCCCCTGAATTAAGGCAAAGCAAAACACTGGCACAGCCTTCTCTTCTGCTTTAGATGCTTGTGCTACCACTGACTGCGTCTCTACTAACAAGACTTAATAAAAAGGAGTATAGGATATGCCAGATATTTCATAGAGAAGAGAGTATAATAGCCTCCATATATTCCAATGCAGCTACATTCCTGAACCCTCAAGATATAAATTTAAGTTCATATCAAATTTCATATAAATTTAAGTTTTAAGGGAACAGATAAACCTATTAAGCCATTCTAAAGGGGAAAAGCAATGGGTAGGGACAGAGAAACTCTGGAATCAGAACTTTCCCACCAACTCCACCATGACACTGCCACCTGACTATTAACAGAATCAGACCATCACTGAGGGGTTTTCTTAGTTTTGACTAATTACCAGCTAGTCTACAGCATATACATGTTCCTGGGCACTGGGACAACCTCCCTATGGCATAAGATATGAAAGAAGTAAAATGTCCATGTTTGCACCTGCTGGAGATGGAAGTCTTTTAATAAGCCAAGGAATAAAAGAACAAGTAGTGGTTTGGAAGGGGGAAAAAATCACATTACTTTGGAACATAACAGGTGAAGGATTAGATAGCATGATTAAAGTTTCTTTACTCTATGTATAATCTCCCTTCCTGAAAAAGAAGAAATGGTCCAAGTTCTTGATTAAGGTTTATGGAAGAATTTGCTTTGTCTCAGTTTTGCCAGTAAGGCCAGAATGACAATGAAAGCCCAAGATGCAGACACGACCGACCCTACTCCTCTCCAATTGCTCAAAGATACACATATGAAAAAAGTGTTTGAGTGGCACTGAAGGCTCTTCCAACGGATTTGTCTACCTTTAATAAAGTGAAATGATACAGTTAGCAATAGTGAAGGGCCTGCAATCTAAGTAACAACAGTTTATCTCCCTTTGGACTCTGCTGTCTTGAAGAAGAAAAAATGTCAAATAACCAGTGAGTTACTGGGCATAATGATGGTAATTTCAGTGGAAAACTTGGATTATGAACTAATGTTTGCTCTTAGATTGGGGTATATATTCTAAAATCAACTCTATACTTTTTCTGGAAATACACACCATAACCCTCAAGATTGAGAATTAGGAAGTTTCACTAAAGACAAGCTTTAAAGTAAAAAAAGATGGGGCAAATGTCTTCTTACAAATCATTCACTGTGCACATATATTACAGAAAGCAGAGGTGGGTGTTCACCCCAGGGCTCTCTCTCAGCCCGGGTCTCACACAGACCTTTGTCTATCTGCAGGTTACAGGCTTTGAGAGACCTCAGACACCTGGCGTGCCGTGACGGGACAGTGTTTCCCCTACCTCCACCTCCATGCAGCATTTTCATTTCTAAGAAAGCACCTTAAAGTTTTAAATCAAAAGTCAGAGTCCTGAAGTTATAAATCAGCACCAGTGATAGCTGGACGTGTTACATGAAAAGTTGTGAGAGGGTTCCCAGTGTCTGCACATGAAAAATCAACTTGGGCTTTAAAACACTAAGAAAATTTGCCTTATTATCTACCTAATTAAATGCCGTTTTTTAAATCAGGATCCAGTTGCATACATATAACATTTATGCATTTTCACAACAGACTTTTTTCTAATACAAATTTAAAGTTTATCTAATAATTGGAAAGTAACTGATGTGTGTATGTATCTGAATCTACAATTTGATACCCAACCCTGAAATAAAATTAATGAAATATCTAGTCCATAATATCTTATTATTATACATACTATTCTAATAAACCCTGATTCATTTCTTAATCTGAGGTTAATTTAGACATATTTGAACCCCTGATTTCTTCTACAGTATTGGTATATAGTCTTGTTTCATGATAAACATGTAGTCTTTTTTCATGGTAAACATATTTTTGTATAAGAAAGAACACCAAAATAAAACTGAGACAAAGGAAAGCATCTATTTTTATATAAAGCCATCCATTACAGAGTAACAGAATTACTCTTTGAAATTTCAGTTTTATTGCTACAGATACTTCACAACCAATGGTTGATTATTTCTGTCTTCTTTAGGGGTATTAAATGTCAAAGTGCTAAAAAAGCCCAGCCTTGTATTACAAACTAGGTAAATTATCTCAGTTTTTGATGAATTTTGACCCTAAAGAAGACAGCTACTGTTTACTGATGAACAGTCACTAGCTGTTGAGAACTGACTCATGTACAGGTAAGTCCCCAATTCCATATATATATATATATCACACATATACATAGTCCCAGAAAACAAAGCAGATCAGAGTTTCCTTTAGGAAGTGTTATAACAGATAGTTTTGCTCCCGTTCACCCACTCATCATCAGTTAAACCAAAGGTATGATATAAAAGGAAAAACAAAGCTATAAATCTCAATTTAAAAGGGTAAACTTATATTCCATATGCTACAAAATGGCAGGAATGTGTCATACCTAAGGATTAAACAACATGCCCTGAGATAGTCAGCACATAAATTAATTGCATCGTAAATTCAAAAGAAATGTAAAAGAAAAAGAATTCAGAGCAATCTGTTCTACCCTCCACCTTCCCTGTGAGTAAGGCAGGCTTGTCTTCCTGCTTTATGATTCCATGTGGGAGGATTTCATGAGATGAACCCCCCAGCTTCTCAGCCCCTTACTCACTCCTCTCTTCAGCAGGAGGAAAGCCTCCTCTGAGCAGCGAGGTTTGGAAGAAGAAATGGACATGCGTGTACAGCTCAGCCCCCTCCTTCCCCACACTGTGCACAAATTCAGCCCCACTCCCAGGCTGTGCGACAGATGGGGCAACGCGCACAAGGAGAGGCCAGGGGTTGCTCGGTGCTGTCAATGCCTGCCTACCTGCCAAAGGACGACTAGCACGCCCTCTTGGCTGATAAACCAAAAGCCGCTTTCTTCAACCTTGCCTCTACAGTAATAAAGCTGCTTCCTCTCCAGCTTACTTCCTGTGCCTATTTCTCATGTGTTTCCAAACTGGGTGGGGGAAGGATATTACCTATTAGACCTCTGTCTCAAGTTATTTTGTGCTGCATAACAAATGCCCCCAAAACTTACCAGCTTAGACCAATACCATTTATTAGCTCATGAGTCTGAGAGTCAGATTTGTAGTTCCTCTGATCTAAGCCAGCTTGGCTGGTCTCTGCTGGCAGGTTGGCTGGCAGCTGGCTGATCTAAGATGCCCTCACTCACACGTCTGCTGGTTCATTCCATGCGCCTCTCATCACCCAGCAGGCTAGCCCAGGTTCACGCACATGGTGGTAATGAGTTCCCCAGAGAAGCAAGAGAGGATAAGCCCCAGTAGAGAACCAACTTTCGAGTCTCTCATTGTGCCATGTTTGCACATTGTTCCATTGACCAAAACAAATCTCATGGCCAAGCATTAAGTCATTGAGAGAGGGGACTACCGAAGCATGTGGACACAAGCTAAGAAACTACTGTGGTCATTTCTGAAAACAATCTATCAGCTTTAGGTTATTTAAAATAAAATGGTCACGAATTCTTTTCCCACTCTTCCCACTGAGAGGTGGAATCTACATTCCCCAGCACTGAAACTGAGCAAGTTTGCGCCCACATGGACTTAACAGAGTCACAGTGATGCTGTACGATTTCCCAGGCTACTCAGGCTTCTTCCTGGTTCTCTTGGAACACTTGCTGTCAGGATGTTTTCTCTTGGAACACTCCCTCTCAGAATCTAGCCGCCTTGCTGTGAGAAGCCCAAATCACACGAGGCCACACATAGATGGCTCTAGTTAACAGTCTAGCTGAGCTCACCCCTTGAATCATCCCAGCCCAGGGGCCTGACACATGAGTGACAAAGCCACCAGAGGACTCCAACCCCCCCATTCATGCAAGTTACCCCCAATCACTGGAGTCTTCCCAGCTGAGGTCCCATATGTCATGGAGACAAGCCAACCCTGCTGAGCTCCATCTGAATTCTTGACCCACAGAATCCAAGAGCATATAACAGGGCCGTTGTTTTACTCCACTAAGTCTGGGGTGGTTTATTGGGCAGTAATAATAACTGGGCCACACACCAATGTCAACGTTTGCTTTCCTTCATAACCACAGGATTGGGTTACTTCTTTCAAGCTGAAGAGAGACATCAGTAACAGATGATGCTTGATTACCAATAACTTTGTTTGCCTTTGTGGGATTTAGAAAAAGTATTTTTAAATGATTAACATAGAATATTCAGATAAACGTACCCAATAAAGAAGAAGCTTTATTTCTCAATAAATTTCTCTATGTCAAACTGTGCTTATTGTACATTAGGTACTTATGTGATTATTAATTAGTTAATTCAACAAATATATATTAGATGTTAGACACTATTTTTTAATTAATTAATTAATTAATTTATTTATTTTTATTTTTTTATAGACACTATTTTAGTTGCTGTCATTTAGTAATGAACCATACAAACTGAGTCTCTGTCATTATAGGGTATATATTTGGCTAGGAGCTAGAGACAATCAACAAATAAATATACAATAATGAAAAGAAGCAAACATTTATTGAGTGCTTACTACGTGCCAGGCACTGGTACAAGTGCTTTAGATGTTAACAAATTATTTACAACTCATCACAACCCTATGAGATCAGTACTATTATCCTCATTTCAAAGAGAAAGAAATGGAGGCACAAAGAATTAAGTAACTTGTTGTCTTTTTGTTTAGACATTGGCAACCACATGATAAATCACTGACAACTGCGTACGTAGGCTCATGGATATGTCCCAAATAATAAAGCAGGAAAATGTAGAGCCTGCCTATATTTACCCAATTCCATCCTCATCTCCAGCATTTACTGAGCACCTGCTGTGTGTCAGGTATCACCCTAGGCTCTTGATACACTACTGTGAACAGGACAGCCGTGTCTCCCATCCTGACAGTTTACGCAGGTATATGCACATTTGAAATCTTAAGGCTTCTTCTTAGTATATCTCTATGTTATTCTTCTTTTAGGGGATAAAATCCCTTGAGACTTGTTCCACATTTTCTCCAGTCTAAATTGCCATTTAGTGCCACAACTATAAGAAAGTATCTGTGACTATTAATAAAAGCAACAGGTTTCCAAACATTTCAAGTTCATAACACTAGATCCAAAATCCTCAAATGTAAGTGTATAAATTTTATGAGACCCACAAGCATTAACAAAGTAGGAGATATAGTACCTCACATCAGTCAAACATCTGGATATGCTTCCATATTTTATCTTCTCTACTTAAGTAAATGTTTGCCATTTTCTATTTTTGTAACACCTCTCTCCTAATGATACTAACCTCAGAGATACGTAGCTTTCAAATGAGTTCAAGACTTAGGTTTTACAGCATACCTCTCTTAGAAAAAGAGGAAGAGAGAGTAAGTTATTGGGCGTTTTTTCCCCACTTCCTGGGTACACAACTGGCTCAAATGATCCTGTGACTTCTTGAAGGTAATAATTACAGCCAACAACGACCTATGCTTTTACTAGGCGGCTGCTGGAAAAGGAAGCAAAATAGACGACCTACAAAATGGCAAATCTTGTCTCCTTTTCTGGGTACAAGAAGCTAACTTTTGGCAGCTTGCAGAGAACAAGAGTGGGTTTACCCATTGCTTTATACCCCCTTAAGCCAGCAGGCAGCAGCTCCCCGCGGCCACCTATGAGTCAGTCCTCTCTCTATACGGGGTGAAATTTCCTGCTCTCACCACTAATGTATCCCTTTCCTTTCCAAAGCAAAGGATACTCTAAAATACCAGGGTGTTCCCACTACCACAAATTTCAATATAATTTCATTGTGGGAACAAATGGTAACAAACACCATATGAAATTCATTCATGATGGTTTTTAATCTTCACTGGAAATGAACTGGGTGTTTACTATTTATTCTCCATGGATACTGCAAGAATTAGAGACAGGAAGACATTTCTGTTTGAAACTTGAAACTTCAAAATGTAAAACCCTAGTTATTTTCTAATACTTAGAATAAAGGCATCCTTAAATATTTTCCTAGAGTCCTCAAGAGTAATATTGGCTCAATCATTCTAGAATGTTCTATAATAAAAAGTTAATGTAGCCTCATTTTAAAAAGTGTATTACTCAATTAATAACTAAATTTAATTTGTCTTATAAAATGCAAGTGTTATAAAAGTGTTATAAATATCTTTCAGAATAAAAGCTAATCTTTCCTTAAAATGGTGGTCTTAAAACTGAGGCATACCTTTTCCTACACAGCTCTCATCAGCTGCCACATACTGTGAAGGAAGCTTGCGTAACAAACTTGGCAGGGTTATCATCACTTGCTTTTGGTGGTATTATATATGATTTGCATGAGTATTTCTGTTTCCTTATTTGACAGTTAAAACCATTTAACATAAGTAGTACCATCCTAGCCAATTTCATCTCAGATTAAAACTTCCTCTTCAAGATGTTTTTCCAATAATAATACATTTTTACAAATACGTATAATCCCAACAATGCATGGCACACAAACTAAAATAATAAATTAAACTACTTTGGGACTTCCCTAGTGGTGCAATGGTTAAGAATCTGCCTGCCAATGCAGGGGACACGGGTTCGAGCCCTGGTCCGGGAAGATCCCACATGCTACAGAGCAACTAAGCCCGTGCGCCACAACTACTGAGCCTGCACTTTACAGCCCGCGAGCCACAACCACTGAGCCTGCACGCCCAGAGCCCATGCTCTGCAACAGGAGAAGCCACCACAATGAGAAGCCCGTGCACTGCAACGAGGAGTAGCCCCCGCTCGCCACAACTAGAGAAAGCCTGCACGCAGCGACAAAGACCCAACGCAGCCAAAAAAATAAATTAATTAAATTAAACTATTTAAAAACTACAAATGGTAGAAATGGGAAGAACCATGGAATTCATCCAGTTCAATCCTATAGTTTCCAAGATAAAGAAACTCTAGCCCTAGAAGTTTACTTTACAAACTATGATTTAAAAAATTTTTTTAAAAATTCAGCTGCATGGTTTGCCCAAATTCTAAAAACACTCACTTTCAAATGGCATCCCTCTGGTTCTAGAGTTTCTCTGGAAGATCACAGGGGCCACCTGGGGGTCTAGGGGGTCTGGCTACTCATCTCCTCTTTAACCAGATCAGGCCTCATTTCATCTGTTTCATATTTGGAATAAAATTTCATTTGGAGAAAGAATGCCACTGCTATAGCAAAAAGCAGTGCTTTGGATACCTGAGCCAATTGTTATTTTTTAATCTAGTACAAACTTAGAGTTTTTTCATTCCAACAATCCAAACAGCATCTTAGGGTGGTGAAACGGCCAGGGGAAGCAGGGTGGCCCTCAAAAAAACAAGAGGCTATAACCAGGCTGCAGCTTCCCCTGGAGGTGCACTAACCCTGAGTGGTCATCGTATCCTTGCCAAACGAATCAGCTACAGAATCAACAGGAGCAGAGACATCAGGGCGGTGCAACACGTACTGAAGCTTCCAAGCATGGATGAAGGGGCCTTATCTACAACAGATACTGACCACCGTGCCCACTTGAGAAAACTCTGGACCTGGGGCTGTTAAGTAGACCTCACCTGATTTTGTTCATTTTTTCTCCTTTGCCAGAGAACATTTCACTTCTACAATCACAAATCATGACTAAAGAAAGCTAATAAATCTGTCTCTACCTAACAGGTGTACCACATTTCAATTATTTAAACACACTGAAGACAAAATTCTCACAGTAAAATTTGAAGTACAGGTTTTTCTCATTTTATCGGATAACTGTTACCCCAAAAGTCATTAAATTAAAATCAATTATTATTTATATTTTGTTTTCAACCATAGAGTAATTTTGTTAAAGAAAATAACCATTGGAGAATCTTTTTTATTACTGGATTGGCTTGAAGACCTATATAGGATATAAAATACAGTTGGGCTAATATTTATTTCGTTAGCAGACTTCTAAAAAGTTTTTCAAAGGCAAAGACTTTAAGTGATCTTTTAAAAAGATTTAGAAATTAAATATTATAAAACAATCTGAAATGCATAGGTTAAAAATTTAAGTATAAGAAAAGGAAATGTATTCTTAAACCTATCTCCTAAAGACCCAAGTATCTAAAATATTCTGTTATAAATATATGTTTTACTATTCTGAACTTCTTTAAAATACTTACAGTTACTTATCACTCCTCCCAGTGGATCGCCTTTAAAATCGAATTCAATATCCATATATTTGCCCTGCCAAAGAAAGACTTTGTGAGTTTTCAAGTTCACCTCAAAATATTCAGTCAGTGTATCTTAAAGCATAGCATAATGAGCCCTTTATGTATTTGTTTAAATGTAATTAAGGACACAGTTTATGTAACCATGATGCAAAACAATGTGCCTCCAAAAATAATTCATACTAAATACCCCATTAGCTCAAAGTGAGCATATCTCATTGCTAATTTAAGAATAGATCTTCTCAGCCATCATAAGACTTTTGGATACGTTTCAAACTTCTCAAGGGCGTGTGTACTCAATTCAAGAATAAAAACCGGGAAAATTAGTATTCCTTGAATATACACTAGCTGGCAATATAAATTATTTCATTCTTATAGGCAAAGTATGTTTTAAGCCATGGCTAGACATTCCAAACATACCGGACAGTGGATAAAATGGAAGACTTCAAGTTCTGTTTTTATACCTACTCAAATCAAATGCATGATTATGTGGTGTGACCAACTCAGAATCAAAGGCTGATCATTATTACTTTCTTTGGCTTTTAATCTAGATTATACAGAAATATATAACTCATGTTCATATTACACCTTATAGATGGTATCTTAAACACACAGAAACACACATGGAGTCTCACACTGTGATTTTTAGAGAATGGGTCTGGATTGTCTGGTTAAAGAGTAACAAGTATATCAGAATAACCCTGAGAGCTGTTTTTTGTTTGGAAAAGGGTGTATTGATCTAATAAGTAGTCTTTGGTTTTGTTTCATGTTCTACCTTAGTCAGATCGATGGTTTGTAAATAATTCTCCCAGAGAAATACTTTAATTCTATTTTCAAAATAATGGTAAGGGAGGAGAAACACGATCACACGGCACACAATCAACAATGTAATTTGTGATTTTTTATTAGCTCGTGCATGCTCCCCCGCCTTCTCCTTCTTCATTGTCATGGGTCATCTGGCCTTTTTAAGTCTTCACTTGCTCATTAAGCAAATGTTTATCAAGCATTTCCTGGACACTAACGTAGGCACAAGGGAAAGCAAGGCATCACTCCTGCCCTCAAGGAATTTACAGTCTGCGGGGGGGGGGGGGGGAACTGAGACATAAATAGGACATAACCACGTACAGGAATGCATCCTACAGTGGGATCATGGCGCTGTGCACAAAGAACAGGGGACAGAGGGGGAGGAGGAGATCTGCCCTAGCTTAAAGGCGAAGTAGCAGGAGAAGTCAGGCAGGCAAGGAGGCAAGGGATCAGGAAGGAGCAGGCATAAGCAGTGGCATCCATGAGGACGGTGAGGGAAGTCAGAGCACATCATGACACCGACATTTTCTCCTGACAGCAAAGGTGTGTCATTAAACGTTCCTCAACAAGGACACCATGATCAGACTTGCCTCTTTACAAGATCACTCTGGCTAGTGTGGAATGGACTGGAAAGGATCTATCAGATGTAGCTGACAGAAGTGGCAGCAATTAGGGGAGAAACACTGGTGGCTTTACGCCAGAGTAGCAAAAGAGGAAAGTAAACAGAGCTGAGAGCTACCCAGAGAGTCATGATGACTGGTCATGGTTGGATGGAGAAGATAAGAAACGAGGGTGTTCAAGAATTTAAAAGTCCAGGAATGTGGCCCAGGCAACTGAGTGGATCGCGACACTCTCTAGGATGCGAGGGGACACTGGAGGCAAAGCGGACATGAAGGAGGGAGAAAGAGTAACTTCACAAGAGAGTCAGAGGATGACCGTATGAGAGGGGATGATTTTTTTTTCAAGGAATATTTAATACGGTAGATAATATATGCTTATCTAACACGTATTTTTATATCACTGAAGCTAAAGCAAAACATCCTGTTTATTGGTAAGTATGGCCTGTATGTGTACACTACAGTGCAATTTAAAAAATACTGTAATTATAATTTCAGAACTTCAGAATCTGAACAGATGCCAGTGTTCTCTCCTTTTTTTATATGGGAAAAGAAAATCCTTTGAAAATCATTTGAAGCTTGGACAAAAATTCCATAGCTATATTCTTAGGATCACTCTGTAGAATCTTCATGATTCAGATGATACAAGGGAAGCTTCAATTCAACCTTTTAGAGAAGACATTCCAGCTCTCATGATCTCATCAACCAGGAGAATGTTGTTGCAATCACAATGCAGGAATGAAGAAGCTGTTTCTTTACACAGTAGTTATCCCATACGCCTACTTCTGCTGCTACCATTGGCTCACCTGTGTTCAAGTCTACACCCACAAGTTGACCTGATTCTGAATGTTCTGCTTTAAATTTAACTAGTGTTTCCTGAAGGTCAAAACCAGAGTTCTGAGCAAGAACCTTGGGAATAATGAGCAATGCATCAGCAAATGCTTGAACTCCAAGTTGGGCCCTGCCCTTTACACTGGGCTTGTATTTAATCAGGGCTTCTGCCATTGCCACTTCCACTGCACCAGCACCTGGAACTACACAGCCATCATCAATAGCATTTTTAACAGCCCTCAAGCCATCTCTTATTGCATCTTTGATCTGAGTAAGTGTGTGCTTATTTGGTCCTTTGATCAATAATGTGACTGAGCGAGGATTGTTACAGTTCTCAATAAAGGTGAACTTCTCTTCTCCCAATGTATATTCATAGACAAGTCCTGCATGTCCCAAACAATCAGGATTTAGGTCATCAAGAGAATTTAGGGCTACCCCACCACAAGCAAGAGTCAGCCTTTCCACATTTCTCCTTTTAGCTCTGCGCAGAGCTACTATGCCTTCTTTTGCAAGAGCATCTAAGGAAAAGGGGTCAATTCCCTTTTGATTAATAACAACAAATCCTTTATCTGAATCACCACAGACTTTTTTTTTCAGGTCTATTATTTTTTTAACTCTGTCTTCAATGAATTTTCTTTCAGCTTTCACTAGTTTCTCTCTCTCCTCTGCACTCTTGTAAAAAAAGCCAGAATTCACTTCTGTTTTTTCATATTCTAATGACACGTTGCATGTGAGGATGTACGCATCTTCTACTCTTTTTCATATCAGGATGCCGTGCCCCATGGTCCAAAACAAGACCTCTGATCAAGCTTGTATCGGTTTCAGATTTATGTTTCATCTCCATGATCTCAACCATGAAGAGGTCAATAGGTTCATCTTGTTTTTTAATGGCTAAAATGGAGTCCACTACAGCCTCTGTCAAGACATCAGCAAGTTCAGCATGAACTTTAGTACGTAGAGATGTTCTGGCCACATCTGTAAGTGTTTCCCTGTCCATCTCTTTGCTTACTTTGACTTGTTCCAAAAACTGAAGTGCCTTTTCCTTTGCAGCTTCAAATCCTTCTGTAATTATTCTGGGATGAAGACCTTCAGAAATGTAGAGATCCGCCTGCTTCAGGAGCTCTCCAATAATTAGGACATTGGAAGTGGTACCATCATCAGTTATGTCATCCTGGGCTGTTGCTACTTTGGCTATTAAGGAGGCTGTTGGGTGTTGAATTTGCATTCCATGAAGCAGCACATTTCCATCTTTAGTGAGCTTGATGTCTCCAGCACCAGAAACAAGCATCTTCATGGTGCCCTTAGGCCCCAAGTTGGTCCTCAGCACGTCCTGCAGCCCCCGGGCCGCGCTGATGTTGACCGCCAACGCCGCCTGGGCTCGGGCCACCTCAGCCTTGGGATTCAGGGTCTTCACGGCCGCCATAGCTGACCCAGCAGAAGAAAATGGGGGAACCCGGCGTCCGGAAGGCCCAGAGCCGGTTCAGCGTGGCCGGGAGGCGCTATCCGAGAGGGGATGATTTTGATGGCAGGTGGTCCCTGGGCAAAGGAGGAGACAGATCTAGAGTACAGGTGCAGAGATAAGCGTGAGAAAGGAGCATGTATACTGATATGGAGACAGGGCAGGTGCCAAGGAGCGGGGCTAATTTGGTTTGAGAGCTTGGAAGAGGATGATTTCTGTGAAGCAGGCATAACACCATCAGCCGAGAGTAAAGGATAGAAGGTTTGAAGAGAGTAGAGCAAACACCGTGGAGAAAGGAAAAGGAAGCTGACCTGGGCTAAACTCCTGCACAACACGGAGAACTCAGCTGATGCCCACACTGATGACTCCCCAAAGGCTTGGCTCTGACCCTGTCACTAGACTACTCACAAATAACCAGCGGCTTCCCACCACCTACAAAATAAAGTCTGAGACCCCGACCCTGCTACTCCAGGCCCTCCAGCTGGGGCCCGGACCCACCTTCCCAGCCCTCTGGCCCACGGCTCCATTCAGAGACTCCCTGGTCTGGCCATTAACTCTGGCAAATGAAGGTCCACACTGGTTTTTCTCCTCAGTTTCTCATGCTGTACTGCCAGCTCCTCCTGCTTGCCACCCCATTTTGGCTTCTTTAAATCTTGTGGACCCACTCAGGACTGTCCCCTGCCCCGGACTCCTCCAGCTTCTCTATGCTGAGCTTCCATAACACTTCATCTATACTTTTCACGGGGAACTTACTAGTTTATGTGTTGTGTTATAATTATTTTCAGCCATGTCCACTTTTTCCTGACTAGTTCATAAGCTTCTTAAAAACAGGTATTCATTCATCAATAAATCAATGTTTTCTGAGTGTCCACTACGGCACTGGCCCTGCTCTAGCTCCTGGGGCTACATCAGCGAACAAGAGGCCGAGGCGCTCGCTTCCTCGACTCCTACTCTGCAGGGCCGATGATGATGTAAACGGGGGAAGGGAGCAGAGTAACTCCAGAGACTGCTGAATGCCTAAAAAAATGAAAATAGGATGAAGTCACAGAGTCTACAGAAGGCATCATGGAAGTGACATCTGAGATAAGACCTAAATGATACAAGACGCCAGCCATACAGAGATCTGGGGACAGAGTGCGTGGTGTAGAAGGACTGGCAACAGCAAAGGCCCAAGTCCAGGAAGCACCTGGCACACCTGCCAGTCACAAAGGCCTGTGTGACTGAGGCCCAGGGAGCCGGGCAAGGCTGGGCCGGCCCGCCTTGCGTGCGGAGGCTTGGGGGAGCCCGGGCTATATTCTAGGTGCGAGGGGACCGCAGAGGCTGTCAGCCGGCAGGGGACGGCAGCTTGTAAAGATCACTCCGGCTACTGGTGGGGAAAAGACTGCAGGCTGCAAGAGGATATGCAGGGAGACCTAAGTTTAACTGTGTTTAAAAGAAAACCCGGAGGTTTCAAACAAATGAATGAATTGTGTGTGTTTCTATTCTTACCGAATGAGAGGAGTGGTAATGAGATTTTCCGGACCCTAGAGCGCTCTCTCCCACACTCTCCAGTGTCCCACTCAGCTCCTGGCACACTGCAGACGCTCAACAAAATCCCCCTCCAAAGTCCTTAGTCGAGAACAGTGATTTTCGAAGCCTTAAACTGTTTTTTCTTTTTTCCCCAAAGCAATGAGTCTCTCTTACTAGAAGCTCAATATGCCAAGTTAAAGTGCTGGGGTGAGGGTCACTGTGAGGCACCTCCATGGGAACAGTGGTCCACAATGTCAGCTACAATGAGGTGCAGCGTCTCCCAGATTTCTCAGCAAAGAGATCAAAAAATTTATTCGGAGTTAACCAGTCAAACACAGTTGAAGGAAACGTAATTTCCCTGGAGTCATAAACCTCTGTTATACATACAGTAGTAATTTTAAATATAGTAGAGTCCTACTATAATATTATAACATAGGCTTGAGTATACTACTGGTCAAAGTCACACCCACAAAGCAGAGAAATTACTAAAAACTGGGCATGAAATGACTTAGCCTATAATCAAGTATTAATCTCATATCCTAATACCCGTGTTATGATAGGATTTCTCTGAAGTTACTTAACAAGCCAAATCACCTGCCAAGCCTTTCGCTAGATTTTCCGATGTCTCTAAGTACTAGTGACTAAGCAATACGGTTTTCTGTATTTTTACAGCCTACAGACTAAATATATTTGCAAGTATTTTTTTTTAAAGTGTGTGTATATGAGATTTGCCAATAGCAAAAATAAAATCTCTATCCTATAAAGAAGCTTGATCTATTGGAATTACTTTTATCTGCCCACACTTTGCGTCTAATTCTATTTATGTAATGAGATTAGTCATGTTATCGCAACAGGAAAAGGCATGGCTCACATCAGTTTTAACAACTTAAGGGGCTAATCCAATGGAAAAAATTCACTGCCTTGGAATTAGGAACCTTAGCCTTCCACTTTCCAATCTATCAAAACTATCTCCACCTGAGGTCCTTTGCATGCCTTAAGCACAGGATAACGCCAATGAGAAAAAAGCAAAAAGGGGGCTAAAAGAAGCTGGGCAGTGGAGGTGTGGGGATGCAGGAAGGGTCTCTGGCAGCGAGGCACAGACGATCATCAATAATGGTCCCAAGTAATGTATATGAGAAGACAGCTTATAAAGTAAATGATCTTTTATTATGAAATTTATAAAACTGGCTCAACTATAGAAAAAAAGCCATCGATTTCAAAATGCCACCATCACACTCAACATATTCCCCCAGCTGCCTCCAGGCAGTGTGTGTCCCTGTAAAGACCAGAGGCAGGAAAGAAGGCAGCACAGCTGGGGAGACCCAGGGGCTGATGTGTCAGAGTGCACACTGCAGAGGCGGGCGATGAGGCTGGAAAGGTTTCTACTATGGGAATTAGCGTTTTCCAACTCAGCCAGACTCAAAACATCAATTAGCTTCAGTTTTTACTATTCAGTCCTCCCCACACCCCCATTAGCTGTCAAACTTATTGATTTTACCTCTATAAAGTTTTAGAATACACCTCCATCCTTTCTGGCCCCACTGAAGAACGGACAAGAGCTGTAGAGTATACAAACTTGACACCTAGTTTACCCTTCTTTCTATGGAATTTCTGAGTCTTAATTATGATTTCTAAATATCAAAACTCACATTAGTAAAGAGTTACTCTAAACAGCCTCATTTAAATTGCTCATGGAATTTTATGATAGATGACAAGAAAACATGAAAAAAAAGATAGCTTGTCACTCCAAGAAGAATTAAAAAGGAAAATTCCAGAAAGCAGAAAAATAGTCCTTATAGAACTTTTAGCCTATGTCTCAATATGGTGTTTCTTCTTTTTTAAATGTGTGTATTAAGAAATATTAAACATCTACTGGTTGCTTAAACACACATGAGCTAAATATTAGTGTTAACACTTATGCTTATACAAATACTTACAAATCTAGAGGAGTTGTCATTCCTTACAGTCTTGGCATTTCCAAATGCTGGTAGGAAAGAAACAGATGTGTGGTCAAGTGACAGAAAAATAATTTCAAGCCAAAAAATAAAACAAATGTAATATTTGACATCCATAAATCCTAGAAATGCAACTTGTAGCAATGACATTTCTGTCCAGAAAATTTCCATAGAAACTACTTAACACGAGTCTTAATAAGCTGCTAAAGCTTCCATGTCTTTTTATAAGTTCATAGAAAGAGTCATTCCTACGATACACAGAATTTTTTTCAAGTACTACTGTAAACTTAATCCTCTCTAATTCAACACATTTTAACTGTTTTGATAGTAGTCAGCTGAATGGCGAGCAAGCAGGGCTTCTGTGCTCTTCTCCCATTACTAACAATGAATAAGGTTATTTTAGAGATGACTACTTAACATTAACAAAGGTTCTATGAAACTCAATTGAAGAGGTTTTCAGGTGGAAAAAGGCATGAGAAACTTTAAATTGTTTAATGAACTTCGAAATAAAAGGTATTTAAACGTGATTAAATATATAACTGAAATACAGAAAGAGTAAGAGACTTGGAAACTAACATCATTTCCAATAGGCTAAAAATACCATATAGTTTCATTAGTTTATGTCCATCAGACCTAAGTGAAACTTTCCAGAAAAAAAAACAAAAAATCAGCCCACAATGCAAAAATCCAAGTTTGTCCCAATCTTAGCTGCTTTGAGGAGCTAGAATCTCCCACAGGACGTCCTTTCAAATGAGAGCACGTAAGAACCACAGGGATGACATTGCCCCAGGCACAGAATGCTCCTGTTTGACAAAGGTATTTCAGTGTCATGAGCTAAAATGACTGCTTCATCAAGCTTGAGCACAAGATAGGAGCAAATTAATCTGGGCCTTGGTAGTAGAGGATTTAAGTGGAATAAATGTTAAGTCATATAAGAAGAGGGGATCCCTGTTTGATGCTCTGAAGCCCAGCAGTGCACCTCAAACTTTAACGTGTAAACCAATCACCTGAGGATCTTGTTCAAGTGCACACTTTGGTTCAATGAGTCGAGGGATGGGCATGAAATTCTGCTTCTCTACCAATACCCTCCCACCCCACCCCGAGGCTGTTACTGGGATCCGTGGGCCACACGGCAGCCAGCAAGGACTGCAGAGTGATGCACGATGATGCGGCAAACAGAAATGAATCTTTAAATTAAGAGGTCGGGCATCAAATCCCTGGAAGCCTCCACAACTTCATTAAATTAAATGAAGATTCGCGTAACAAGAGCTCACATGATTAACAATGGCTAAAAGCTGGTCCAAGTTTTGAAAGCAATCACCTGATCAAGATGTGTAAAGCTCACTGTGGATATTCAGTAGCCAAACCTGTTGTGTTATATTTCATGTTAGCTAGTATTTTTATGTTTTTGATTGTAAAAAAAAAAAAAAAAAATAGTTGGCTCCTGCTAGTTAAGACAAAATTTAAAGTCAACACAGGGCAAGTTCTTTGATTCAGAGATTCCACTTGGAATGGGTATGGTTTTGTAGGTCCCTGACAACAAATTCTCTCTTAAATAGAAAATAAGCTGAGATGTTATATTAAGTAAGGAAACCTGCACATGGGAAACACTCAAAAAAGGATGCTGAAGAGGTTCACATCCTTATCCTACATCCACCACCAGCTAAAGCATTTTAATAAATGCAACCTTGATAATGGTGAGTGTTGACCTAGTCAACATGAAGACCACGACATTTTTCGTGTTTTCATAGGCTAGATCTTTGTGGTGGGTGTCAACACGCAGGGATGCCAAATTAACTAATTTGCACAGCCCCAAAGTCCAGCACGAGATGCTGACACATAAAGGAGAGTTTATTGTGGCTTGAAGGTCAAGGGCAAGTGAAGGAATTGCTTCAAAAAAACTTTATTCAGGGTGCCATTTGCAAGCCATAAACCATCTTTTCATCAAACAAATCTGAGTTGCACATTACTAAACACAGCTCTAAACACTAAAGTCTTTTACTGTGAGCCACAGAATCAAAAACAAGTGTTCCATTATAGAACACTTGAGACACATTCCTCGATTGTTTTTTTTAAGTTCATTGTTCTAAATGTTCATTTACAGTAGCAGCTCCAGTTAAAAAGTAAAGCATTCCCACAAAAGATAATACATGCCCACAGTACACATTTCTTCCAGTTCCTGCACTGGGGCCTAGTTTCAAATACCATTGAATAAAGGGCCAGATTCTAATCACAGATGCAAGCTATAGCATTCCACAGTGTTTCTCCTTTAGATCACAGCATTCTTAAAATACGCATCTATAGAAATATAACACATGTATAGCATCCTAACTAAAAGCAAAAGACAGTAAGCAAAAAGTAAAAGACTGGAATAATAAGATAAAGATAAAACACTCTCTACAATAGCTTCTTTTTTTGTTAAGGTCCTGAAGGGGAAGAAAGATCAATAACAATGTAACAGGTGTTCTGGCCTTTGCTTCTCACAAGCAAAGTATTCTCATGAGTTTTATTTCACTATCTGGAGGATAAAGATGCATGTGGTGCCTCCTTGTAATAAAGTGGAAGGAGGGACTAGGCCTGAGTAACAAAGACAATGGGCAGGTTCTGTTCCTCCATACTGGGGCTGGGGGGGTCTCCCCCCACAGAGCAGTTCTGCTTTAATCCATGTTAAATCTTGACCTTCCATGACTTCGAACAAAGGGCTGAACCAAACTACTCTTCTAGACCAGAGATTCTGATCAAGGTGGTCTTGATCCCCACAGGGGACATCTGGCATTGTCTGGAGACATTTTCAATGGTAACAACTAGAGGCAAGGGTTAAACATCCTACACTTCACAGGACAGCACCCCACAGCAAAGACTTATCCAGTCCAAAATGTCAACAGCACCAAGGTTGAGAAACCTACCCTACCCCAACAACTGTGTTAAATGACAACACTGGCATGCTTACAATATAAAGCAAGGCAAAGGGCTTTCCAGCAATAGGAAGAGGCTTTGAGTTACTGTTTCCAACATAAGGATGGTTTATACTGATGGTTTACGCCAACCTCCATGGCAGAAGGGGACTTATCTCTGGCTTTGTTTTCTGATGGTATTATGAACTAAATGTTTGTGTCCCTACCCGACCCCACCCCCCAATTCATATTTTGAAGCTCTAACCCCCCAGTGTAATGGTATTTGGAGATGGGGCCTCTGCGAGGTAATTAGATGAGGCCAGGAGACAGCGCCCACCTGCCCATCATCCCCCCTCCCCCTCCCATATACACACACAAAGAAGAGGTCATGTGAGCACAGAGCAAGATGGCAGCTGCCTACAAGCCAAGGCTTCAGAAGAAAACCTACCTTGCCAGCAGGTGATCTTAGACTTCTGAGCCTCCAGAAGTGTGAGAAAATAGATTTCTGTTGTTTAAGCCATCCAATCTATGGTACTTTGTTATGGCAGCCCAAGCTGACTAACAGACACAGAAGGCCAACCACAGAATTTGAGCTCTAAAGTCAGGTTTAGGCTTTTTGTAACCCTGAGAAAACTGGTCCTTAAATATTTCTCTGGCATAGCCTTGGTTTCCCTGACAACAGAAATCACCAGCCATGGGTGTTATCCTGAATGATACAATAGTACTGCCCTCACATTGCTCTTTTCCACCAAGTTTCTCCCAGCTGTCAAGTCAAATGCAAATATCAGTTGATTATTATTAAGCAAAATGTAAGTAATTCAAATAAAAATTAAAACGGAGAAAAATGATTGCAAGTGGGAGAGCTCCTTTTACACGAGTAAAGCGTTCCCTCCTTCAAGTGCGTGAAGTCAGGAGTTCCTAGGATGCCGCTACCTTTTGCTCAGCAGGTCTGGGCCTGACTCTCCCCCTCCCAGCCCACCTCCCAGCACACCACGTGCCGGAAGTGCCCTGAAAACTGGATTTACCGCTCAAGTCACACCGACCCAATGTACACAGAAAATCCTACCTTCCAGGACTGGGTTGGACTGTAAAAGCTGTTCTTTGACTTGATTAACTTCTGCTCCTTTTCCACAAACAGCTGCTACGTAGGACATAACAAGCTTGCTGGCCTCTGTGGATGAAAACAAGCCATATTAATAAATTAAGCAGAAAAATTTTTTTTCAACTTTCAGGGGAAAAGATTTGGGAGAGAAGGCCCAGTAACAGTGTTTTCAAATGACTTCACTCCTGGGAGCAAAGAACGTTTTGGAAACCTTTTAAAATATTCATGCTTTCTATTCAGACATGTCATTGATTCAGATATAACAGGAATTGTGCTTAAAGGTTATCACTGGGTTGCTAAAAAATTGGCTGAGTAAACATAGCCAACAAAATCTGAGGAGGACTATCTTCTTAAAGCAATTGTTTCTTAAAAAACTAAAAATAGAGCTACTATATGATCCAGCAATCCCACTCCCAGGCATATATCCGGAGAAAACCATAATTTGAAAAGATACACGTTCACTGCAGCACTATTTACAATAGCCAAGACATGGAAGCAACCTAAGTGTCCATCGACAGATGAATGCACAAAGATGTGGTATATACAAATAACAGACTACTACTCAGCTATAAAATAATGAAATAATGTCATCTGCAGCAACATGGATGGACCTAGAGATTATCATACTAAGTGAAGTAAGTCAGACAAAGACAAATAGCATATGATATCACTTATATGTGGAATCTTAAAAAATGACACAAATGAACTTATTTACAAAACAGAAACAGACTCACAGACATAGAAAACAAACTATGGTTACCAAAGGGGAAAGGAGGGGGAGGGATAAATTAGGAGTTTGGGAGCAACAGATACACACTACTATATATAAAATAAACAACAAGGACCTACTGTATAGCACTGGGAACTATACTCAATATTTTGTAATAACCTGTATGGGAAAGAATCTGAAAAAGAAAATATACATATATGTGTGTGTGTATGTATGTATATATATATATATATATATATATATAAGTGAATCACTTTGCTGTACACCTGAAACTAACATAACATTGTAAATTAAATATACTTCAATAAAAAATAAATTTTTTTAAAAAGCAATCATTTATATACAAATACTATATTATACATAGGTGATTCAAGTCAAAATTAACTTGATAACCTGGGTGTCTTTATCAAATGTATTTTTTAAATTTAAAAGAACTGCCCTTCCTCCAAAATAGTTTCTAAATCAAATTGGTTTGCTTACAATCAGATTAAATTAATTACTCTTCAAATTGATTAAAAAACTAAGCAACTAATCTTAAGGATTTGAATACAAGAAGTACAGACCTTCCAGGGCATCTTCTAGTTGTTTTCATAGGCTTCACTCGTAGAACAAGTTCCCTGCTAAAAGTAGCAGGCCACCAGAGGCATATGAAGAATTCTTAGCTCAGACTGGTAAGGTGGGCCGAATTTGGTTTTATCCTTCCCCTATTAGTACATGTCTCCTCTCAGCATCTGTTTCCAAGAACCTGATCCTTTTAATACTGAGTTCCAAGGAATGATAATAGATATTCAGGGGAAATGAAGTCTAAAGTCAAATGAATTTAGGGCCACAGTAAGTTAGATGAAGTGAAATAGGTTTCCTTTTTAAATGGCTTCTTAAAGGAGCATGTGCATTGTGGAACTCTGGAAAAAGATGGAGAATGCACCATCTCCCAAACTTATTTGCCATAGAATCTGTTTCTCATTCAGCTGTCCTAGTTCTAATGTTCCATAATCAGGATCTGGGAAATACTCAACTATTAAATGTCAGTAGAATAAAACATGGGCCCAGGTCCAGGCAGTCAAGGCAAGAAAAACCAATCTCCCCAAATCTTGCTTTCTTGCAATTTCTTTGCTCTGGTGCCACTGTCTGAGGGCAGGAAAGCCTTCCCCAGGTGTGAGTGGCAGTACCCCTACCTATGGGTGTAAGGGGACAAATCTCAACGCTGCTCTTTCTCCCAGGGAGACCTGCAGGTGACTTCCAGCCCATTTCCCACCACTGAAGAAATAATAAATGAACAGTCGGAATGCGACCTTGGGCGCATTGCCCAACGTGTGCTTCAGGGCGTATATACAACCCCAAAGCCTCAACCAATAACAGGAGCCACAGAGCGCCAAGAATCTATGCGGGTCCCATGAAGTTCTCAAGGGAGTGCTAGCAAGTATGGTGCAGAGGAAGCAGACGATCTCATGGAGCCCTGAGGATTGCGGTGGGATGCTGGGTACTTCTTCAATGGTTGGAGTTAAATCTCCCTCCAGTTTGCTTTCTGGGTAACGAGAATGGGTCCAGGTAGATTCTCTGGTGGTCTGTGATGGCGGATGTCTGCAGTCTCCTTTTAAAGACTGTAACTGAGAAACATCAGTCTTTGCATCTTTGCAATACCCTCCCTCCAAAGGGCATAGTCCCTTAACACATCCTCCATTGTGTAAAGTTCCTGAGCTACGTTTTCCAATGTTCTCAGGGTTTAACTATCTAAAGGCCGGTGAACTGTTTGGACACACTTCTGCTGCTCCATCGGGCTGAACGGGCCTCAGTCATGAACAAAGAGTTTATATACTATTACATTTCATTTCACTTCTTGGTGCTACATTCCCCTCTACCCACCAGTTCACACTGGAACTCTTCTTCTGTCACTTTGGGATACTTTGTTTCTAGGCTCCCTGGCTTTCAAAGTCAGGTGAGGCTGCCCTCCCAGCCAATTCCTGACATCTTGTGCTACCTAGTCTCCAACTGTGGGCCAACTCTCCTGCATCGCCCACACATTCCAACCCTACAGTCTGGCCTCTGAAACAACTCACCTCCAGGCTTTCTCATCATCCTGCTTTCTCAGCAGCATTCTTTGCTCCCCATCCCCACCTACACTCTCACATGTATTATGTATATTCTTTCTTGACTTGAATTTCTAGTCTTCCTACCCATTACGCTATTAGAAGAGTGGAAGCATTTATAGGCAAAATAACTGCTCCAGATAGTGGCAAACACACACACACAAATATATATGTACATATTTTAGATGAAAAGCTAAGTTTTCTTTTAGGTAAACTGGCAAGAAATAGTAAAAGTCCAGGCCGTCCTATATTGCTTATTCCAGTGATTATGAACCTCACTGCAGCCAAACCTCAAACCTCAGATACATGGCTACACCCAGTTCTCTGGAAGTTCTGTTCTGGTCCAGGATGGACACCATGGACAAACTGCTTTGTGTGTATGTGTGTGGGAGCAGACGGAGGGGGCGTGATCAACCAAGAACGAGAACTCTTTGGTGGCTGCTAGAATTGATATGACCTCTCAGAGACCTTTTAATGGCCTGAACTAAATGGCATCAAATTCTCTCAGGGTCAAATCTATTTAAAAATGGCGCCAGGAGCAGATCTATTGGAATTTGGATTGGACCTACATCATATGGCTGTTAAATTGTATGTAAACCCACAATATCTACTGAGATGTAAAGATGAGTTAATTTAAATTGAAATTAGGAATCAGTTTTATTAACTTTAAAATCTAAGTACTTCAAATATCATTTTTAAATATACTTCGAAGATCCTTCTTTCTAAGTTGTTAAAAAGATTTTATGCTCAGATTCTTAACTATCTTCAGGAATTCTATTACTGTGCTCATTTTAATAATTCATTTTTGGAAGCTGGGATTAAGGGTAATTTTCTCCAAAGTCTCATTGTCTAAAAGAGACAACTCATTATTTTTTTCCTGACATAATACTTGATCTTTAACTCAAGTAGTTTATGAGATAGTCACTACTTTAGAAAAAGTAAGTAAACCTGTACCGACAAGTTGCAAGGTCCAATGTAGTTTAGAGGACTGTTTTCATTATATTTCACCATGCTGCAAACAGGAAGTAACAGTTATCTCATGAGGTTTTCTGCTTCATTTCCTTTGGCTCTTCTGTGCTAAAGTTCAAATAAATTTGGATCTTTATTCAAATGTTTACATACTTATCCAAATCAAAACTCTATGTAATAACCTCTATGAATGACAAATATTGTATTTCTGAGGAGAATCAAGAATTAAATTATCATCCTCCTCCATACTGCAAAGCCTAGTTCTTGAATCATGTTGACTATCATAGGAGCCAACTAAACATGACCTTGGCAAGCACAGCATAAAATCTTAAGCATTTTCCAAGGCAATACTTTTGAGTAGACCGAATACATTAATCTAGTAATCCTACTCTCAGTGACAATGTCTTGCATGTTTGCTGTAAAAATATAAAAGGATTCTATTTAGGACAAAAAGGTGTATTCTTCACATGTACTCAAAATACTGAAAAGCACTGCCATTCTAGATATAAGAACACTGGCATTTAAAATTGGCAAATCATAACAGCATTGCTTAGAACTCATTCTTAGTTCATCATTTTCTCTAACTCACAGATACTTTACATATGTAGATTTATGCACATATATATGTTTGAATGTTGAATTTTAAAATGCATTGAGTTGGACAAACAAAATATGAAGTCTTCAAAGTCAAAATATCTTCTCACCAGAAAACAGTAGAACATCTAGGGTTATCAGATATCCTGCACTAATGAACAAATGGCCTATAACAAAACATTTCTAGATCAAAATATCTAGACCAGAATTCATTTCTATAAAGAATGGAAAGGGGTTGTAGATGATCGTTTATGATTCTGGGCATTTTAAATTCCTGTTAAGGCAAGAATGATAACTAATTTAACTCTGTATACTCTGGTACCTTGCACTGGGTTGTGAATAGTATCTACTATATGTTATTATATAATTATGTAGTATGTAATCATATAATCATATAAATTCATATACTATAATATTCTTTATGTAAGAAAACATTGTGAAATAGCAATCAGTGAATGAGAAAGAGAAAACAATGAAAGACATTTGTAACCATGAGGACAAAAGGATGGGAATCTCATGGGCAAGTATGAAAACCTATGCATGGAATCAAGCAGGCTCCACATAGATACTATGTCAGGAAAAAAAAGGTAGGAATACAACAAGGCTTATTCTGAGCTTTTTTTTCATAGCTAATAAATTTATCCAGGAGTTAACAAATATCGATGCATGCATTCATAGATACAAGTAATACCATAGGTCACAGACATATAATATAAACTATGTCATATATGTCATACAGCATACAGAAAGCCATACATTTATACACACACAAATACTGACATATTTTTCTACGTCTATACCTCTCTATCTCCTTGG
The DNA here is from genome assembly GCF_949987535.1 of Balaenoptera acutorostrata. Classification (NCBI taxonomy): domain Eukaryota; kingdom Metazoa; phylum Chordata; class Mammalia; order Artiodactyla; family Balaenopteridae; genus Balaenoptera; species Balaenoptera acutorostrata. The sequence goes on along the minus strand of NC_080071.1, from coordinate 50,920,812 downwards.
TTAAGACACCCAAGTTTTTCTAGGGACTATGCTTACAAAGGTCTCATGGTCCAGTGACCTAAAGAGTATGACTGCCTAAATCAAGCAAGCCGTGTTTGTATACAATGAAACAAGGACTCTGAAACATAGAACACCCTTTTTTAGCAGTCCTGAGTCTGCAGTGCTGCAAAATCACCCAGCTGCAGCACATCCAAACTGACCCGACAGGCAGCTGGGAACTGCCCCAATCATTGTACCAAAAACATGGGTCTTGCAATGAGAAACACAGCCTCTGCTCCAAGAGGAATCATGACTGGCAATGTTTTTATTGAAATACAACTATATGTAAGTTGCTTTGCTTCTGAAAGTTGGCCACAAAATCTGATAATTCATATAAAACACATGAGTCAAGAGAGGCCTCTCTCACATGAGGAAGAAACAAAACAAAGCTCACGACATTTTGGCCTTGAGCTTGCTTAGCTATTCCGCTTCCATGTGGAGATATTCAGCATTGTAAAACGCTCATGGATGTTTAGGCTACAGTCAGTCAGTCACATCTCTGTCGCTGACCGAGTCAGAAAACTATCACAGATGTAAAGCAGTACAAGGTCATTTGGGGTTCAGAACCAAGGGTCTTAACAAGCAAGGCAGGCTTCATAACTCTTCTAGCAGATGGCTGCAGAGTTCCTAGAAACTGATGTAACTGTAAAATTAGAAATCAAATAATTTATAATGCTTTCTTATATCAGGATCATCTTCTCAGGCCCACAGTTTACTCTGATGTCCTTGGAAAAATGCAGTTATGATGGTTCCCTCATGTTCTGCCTCCCTGCCCCCATTAGTGCTTGAATGATTTTCCACAAACTATTTGTACTCATGATAGTGAATTGTGAGTTCACTGCCTAGAAATAGTTGGGCACTTTTATGAGGCATGATGAATTTTTTATTTAGCACAGCAGTAATGAATTAAATAGGACCCCAAAGGATTCAAAATGTTCACGCCTCTCCCTGAGTGCCCACATTATACAACCCTACAGTGTAAGAGTGTCTCCAGTGTTTAAGACCAATAACATCATCATCTGCCAAGGGGGGTTTACAACCTCGTTAACTTAATTACTTCTTATAAAATGAGCCCTCTGATACTACATGGTGGTTCTGTATATGCTATTAAGCAAAAACTCTCACTGAAAAGAGATACTATACGTTAAGTACACAGCACATTCCAGGCCCTCAATAAATGTTAGTTCTCTTCTTCTTTCATTCATTCACTAACATAAACATGCTAATAGCTACATGTATTCAAAAAAATTTTGGTGACTAAGATAATGTGACATTTCAAAAATGGCCTGGCATTCCTCTTCCCCACAGAATTGAGATTAAACCCCTTCTTGAAATTCCTCACACACTGTACTGCAATCTCTGTATTATTTTCCATCATTTCGTTTTCCCGTAAGTAATCTCCATGAAACAGAGACATTAAACAACACAAAGTCTATGCTTTACTCAAAACTATAGTTTGATGACAATTAAAACCTTAATACAATTTGAAACAATTTCTGTACCCCTGCTTTCAAAAAGAAAGAAAAGTAGAAAAAGATGGGAATACGTAAGTAAAACACTAAATGTCTCTATGGAAATGGAGGTAGGAGATGCTATTGGGATCTATAAATGAAAAGAAAGGGCTGAGCAGCTACCAAAGAGTGTAGCTGAGTAGATATTTAAAAACAGCAGCTCTCAGGAGTAGTGTCCACTGCCCAGCACCAGGATTTTTGTGATAATGGACACATGAAACATCACCAGATCCAAAAAGCACAGTAGCTCAAAAACAAGACAAATGCTTCAAGTGACTTCTGGACAGTGCTACTCAAAGTACGGTCTGAGGACCAGCACTACTCAAAAGCTGGTTGGCCCAGGGACTGCTACTGGTCTATCTACACATGAGAGTAGGCGTTGAGAAGTTTTTGTAGCAATTTGGTAGTTTATTTTGTCTGTGGAAACTAAAACCAGAAACTGGGGTCTGAATTTTCTATGTCTTCTTTTATTTTATTTTTCTGGTATTGGTCAGCAGCAGACTGCAAGAGAAGGGAACCTGGTGCTTCCCAGTGGAAGGTTTGAGACGTACTGCTCCAGGGTGTCTGTGGTACCCTCTCCAGCCTCTTGCTGAAGCAGCACCTGTAAACAGAGCTTCCTACCAGAGGAGGAGGTGATGACCCTGTGAAGCAGCTGTCCATTCTTCAGCTTAGGACAGAGGGCAAAGGGGTCCTAGAAAGGACTAAATCCAGGGAAAACGATAGGATTTCAAGTGGTGAATGGGACACTGAAACAAAGAGGACAAGTTATTGACTAGAAAAATAGAAAAGAGAAGAGAAAAATACAGAAAAGAAGAATGAACTCCATGTGCCACTAGATTTCCACCAGAGGAATAAGGTGTTTTTGTTTTTCTCAGAAAAGAATGAATGCCCTCCCTGTGAAATAGTAACAGCAACCTCCATTCAGTTTCTCAATAAAGAAGGTACACGAGCCTACCAGGAGATGGAATTTTGCTCCAGGAGGAAGCAGTATGGTTTACAACTCTCTGAGAAGGAGGAGGTCATATACTAACATGGCTCATAAGTGGATGTGCTGTCTTCTTGGAACACATGTTCCAGAGGAGATGAAGAACTGGCCAATACCAATCAAACCAGTGACCACAACCCACTTCTGATGACTCACTCAGGAACAAATTGAAACAATCAGATACTCAAAGAAGTCTTTAGACATGATGAAGAATGAGTAAAAATCTAAAAAATTTAATAGGCTTAGGAATATTTTCATCTCTTCCTCCCTTATGCTTTAAAAAAGGAAACATATGTGAAATGAATAGGCTTGTAGAAACAGTCAAAGGGATTGAGGTAGGGGTAGGTGGCATGAGATACATCACCAATGCAAATGACTTCTGTCAAGGGACACAGTTTTTAACTTGCCTTGCCACCATTTTCACTGGTTAACCTGGAAGCAAACAAGAAGCTGTATTGCTTCTAAGAATTAAATTCTGTTTCACAAGAAAAGAACTGGTTAGTGACACGGAAGGAGCAGAAACTTTCCCCCAAGATACCAGTGTCCTCTTAAAGTTCTTACTGGAAAGAAAGAGTTCTAAACAACCAAAGATATCACAAATTTCTGAGTAAACAGTGGTAAGAGCCTATACCCAGAGTTCAAATGAATGATCTAAAAAGGGGTGGGAAACTCTATATAATGACACTGGCTACATACAATAAAGAGCAAGCCTTTTAGTGAAAAGTAACATGAGCTGCCATTAGAAGGGGGGAAAGCATGAGGGGAAGGTGAAGAACAAGGTCGAGGCTAGATCAAGCAGAATCTTGTGTAACAGGCACACGGGGTTTGGCTTATATTTTGGTGCAATGGAAACTATTAAATATTTTTATGTAAAAAGAATCTTGAGGCAAACAAACATGGAAAAACAATATACCAAAACTGATGAGATGCAGCAAGAGTGTTCCAAGAGGAAATTTTATAGCTGTAAATGCATACATCAAGAATAAAAGAAACGGGCTTCCCTGGTGGCGCAGTGGTTGAGAGTCTGCCTGCTAGTGCAGGGGACACGGGTTCGAGCCCTGGTCTGGGAGGATCCCACATGCCGCGGGGCGGCTGGGCCCGTGAGCCACAACTACTGAGCCTGCGCGTCTGGAGCCTGTGCCCCGCAACGGGAGGGGCCACGATAGTGAAAGGCCCGTGCACCGCGATGAAGAGCGGTCCCCGCACCGCGATGAAGAGTGGCCCCCACTTGCCGTAACCAGAGAAAGCCCTCGCACGAACCGAAGACCCAACACAGCCAAAAATAAATAAATAAATAAATAAAGTAGCTATAAAAAAAAAATAAAAAAAAAATAAAAAAAAAAGAATAAAAGAAACATCTTTAAAAAAACCCTAACATTATACCTCAAAAAACTAGAAAAACAAGAACTAAGCCCAACCTTAGCAGAAGATACAGTTTTTTTTGAGGAAATAATGAAGATTAGAGCAGAAATAAATGAAACAGAGAATAAGAAAGCAGTAGAAAAGATTAACAAAATTAAAAGTTGGTTCTTTGAAAAAATAAATCAAATTGGCAAACTAACCAAGAAAAAAAGCGCTCAAATAAATAAAATTATAAGTGAAAAAGGAGACATTCAACAGATACCACAGAAATAAAGGAACATAAGAGACTACTATGAACAATTATATGCCAACAAATTAGACAACCTAGAAGAAATGGATAAGTTCCTAGAATCATGAAGAAATAGAAAATCTGAACAGACCGATTACTACTAAGAAGACTGAATCAGTAATCAAAAGCCTCCCAAAAAGAAAAGCCCAGGACCAGAGCTATCTCAAACTCTTGCAATACAAAGAAGAGGGAACACTTCCAAACCCAGCATTACCCTTATACCAAAGCCAGATAAGGATACTACAAGAAAAGAAAACTATAGGTCAATATCCTTAATGAATATAAGGGCCAAAATTCGCAACAAAATACTAGCAAACTGAATTCAACAGCACATTAAAAGGACCATATACCATGATCAAGTGGAATTCATCCTTGGGATGCAAGGACGGTCCAACACATGCAAATCAATACATGTGATACCTCACATTTAACACATACATCACATTTTAATAGAATAAAAGAATAAAATCATATGATCATCTCAATAGATCCAGAATAAGCATGTGACAAAATTCAACATCCTCTCATGATAAAAACTCTCAACAAATTAGATAAAGAAGGAATATACATCAACATAATAAAGGCCATACAGGACAAGCACACAACTAACATCATACTCAATGGTGAAAGGTTGAAAGCTTTTCCTCTAAGATCAAGAACAAGACAACCCTCCCCACTCCTATTCAACATAGTACTGAAAGTCCCAGGCAGAGCAATTAGGCAAGAAAAAAGAAATAAAAGGCATCAGAAACAGAAAGGAAGAAGTAAAGTCGTCTCTGTTTACAGATGACAGGATCTTATGTACAGAAGATCCAAAAGACTCCACCAAAAAGACTGTAAGAACTAATAAACTAATTTAGTAAAGTTGTAGGATACAAAATCAACATATAGAAATCAGCAGCATTTCTTTATACTAACAATAAACAATTTTAAAAAGCAATAAAGAAAACTATCCCATTTCCAATAGCAACAAAAACAATAAAATACTTAGGAATAAATTTAACCAAGGGGTGAAAGATCTGTATACTGAAAATGATAAGACATTGGTGAAAGAAATTTAAGTGACACAAGCAAATGGAAAGCTATTTCACATTCGTGAACAGAAAGAATTAATATTGTTAAAACGTCTGTACTATCCAAAGCTATCTATAGATTCAATACAATCCCTATCAAAATTCCAATGGCATTTTTCACAGAAATAGAATAAACAATCCTAAAATTCATATTGGAAGCACAAAAGACTCCAAATAGCCAAAGCAGTATTGAGAAAGAAGAACAAAGCTAGAGGCATCATACTCCCTGATTTCAAATTATACTACAAAGCTACAGTAATCAAAATAGTATGATACTGGCATAAAAACAGATACATAGATGAATGAAACAGAATCAAGAGACCAGAAATAAACCCATGCATAAGCAGTCAACTAATACTTGACAAAGGAACCAAGAATATTCAATGGAAAAAAGGCAGTCTTTTTAATAAATGGTGTTGGGAAAACTGGATATACACATGTAAGAGAATGGAACTGACAAAAATTAACTACCACCCACAAAAATTAACTCAAAATGGATTAAAGACTTAAATGTAAGACCTGAAACCGTGAAACTTCTAGAAGAAAACATAGGGGAAAACTCTTAGACACTGGTCTTGGCAATGATTTTTTGGATATGACACCCAAAGCACAAACAACAAAAGCAAAAATAAACAAGTGGGATTACATCAGACTAAAAAGCTTCTGCACAGCAAAAGAAATGATTAACAAATGGAAAGGCAACCTACTGAATGGGAGAAAATATCTGCAAATAATATGACCAATAAGGGGTTAATATCCAAAATACATAAATAGCTCATACAGCTCAACCAAAAAAACCCCCAAACAATCCGATTAAAAAATGGGCAGAAGGCATAGCACAGGGAGATCGGCTTGGTGCTTTGTGACCACCTAGACGGGTGGGATAGGGAGGGTGGGAGGGAGGGAGACGCAAGAGGGAAGAGATATGGGAACATATGTATATGTAAAACTGATTCACTTTGTTATAAAGCAGGAACTAACACACCACTGTAAAGCAATTATACTCCAATAAAGATGTTAAAAAAAAAAAAAATGGGCAGAAGACCTGAATAGACATTTTTCCAAAGAAGACATACAGATGGTCAACAGGCACATGAAAAGATGCTCAACATCATTAATCATCAGAGAAACGCAAATCAAAACCATAATGAGATACCACCTCACGCTTGTCAGAATGGTTAATATCAAAAAAACACAAGAAGTAAGTGTTGGAGAGGATGTGGAGAAAAGGGAATTCTTATGTACTCTTGGTGGGAATGTAAATTGGTGCAGCCACTATGGAAAACAGTATAGAAGTTCCTCAAAAAATTAAAAATAGAACTACCATATGATTCAGCAATACCACTCCTGGGTATATATCCAAAGTAAAAAAAATTACTATGTTGAAGCGATATCTGCACTCCCATGTTCATTGCAGCATTATTTACAATAGTCAAGAAATGGAAACAAGTAAGTGTCTGTCTATGGACGAATGAATAGAGAAAAATGTGGTGTGTGTGTGTGTGTGTGTGTATATATATACATACACAACTGAATATTGTTCAGCCAAAAAAAAAAAAAGAAGGAAATCCTGCCATTTGTGACAACACGGATGAACCATGAAGGCATTATACTAACTGAAATAAGTCAGAGAAAGACAAATACTGTATGATCTCACTTACATATGGAATCTAAAAAAAAAAAAAAAAAAAAAAGACAAATTCATAGAAACAAAGAGAAGAGTAGATTGTTGGTTTGGGAAGGAGAAGGGGGAAATGGAGATGGGTGAAAGGTGGTCAGAAGGTACAAACTTCCAGTTATAAGATGAAGTTCTAGGGATCTAATGTACATCATGGCAACTACAGTTAACACTGTATTGTATACTTAAAAGTTGCTCAGAGGTATTCCCTGGCGGTCCAGTGGTTAGGACTCTGCGCTTCCACTGCAGGGAGCACGGCGTTCGATCCCTGGTCAGGGAACTTAAGATCTTGCATGCCGTGCGGTGAAGCTAAATAAAAAAGTTGCTAAGAGAGTAGATCTTAAAAGTTCTCACCACACACACACACACACACACACACAAAGGTTACTCAAACCAAAATTTTTTTAACAGGCCAAGCGTTTGATCCAGTTTTCAGTTTTACAGATCATTCTGGTGTCTGTGAAAAAAAACTGTAGGCAAGCATGGGGGAAAAGAAGAGACCTGTTAGATATTGCTACAAACAGTCCTCAAAGGAAGTAATGGTCGGTGGCTTGGTCTAACTAGAGTCGCCATATGGATACAAAGAAAAGGAAGAAAGAACTTGGCATGAGATATATTTTAGAGGTAGGGTTGACAAGATTAGAAAATGGGATTCATGTGGAAGATACAGAAAAGGAAAATATCAAGGATGACTGTTACATCTCTAGCTTGAGAAACTAGGCTGATGGGTGGTCCCATTTATTGAGACCAGGAAGTTTGGGTAGGAGGGTAAAATCAAAAGTTCGGTTTAGGGCATGCTTAGTTTGAAATGCCTCTGAGAGACCCCCACAGACTTGTCAAGCAGGTACTGGATGTGTAAGCTGGGAGACAAAGTAAGAGGTACTGAGTGGAGTGTATAGTTTAGGAGGCAAAAACATAATCTGAGACTAGTTGTGACCCCCCTAAAGAGAATATAGAAAGATAAGGAAAGATGATCCAGAACTAGTCAACACAACAACTTTTTTTTTTCTTTTTGGCCATGCCACGAGGCTTATGGGATATTATTTCCCAGACCAGGGATCGAACCCGGACCCTCGGCAGTGAGCGCTCAGAGTCGTGACCACTGGACTGCCAGGGAATTCCCCCAAATTAACTTTTAATGAATTAACTATGTTTCAATTTTCAGTTGTCAGGATCAGTCTTTGTCCTGGTCTGAGTCAGTATTTTTGTCAATTTCTTAAATTAAGACACAGGAGGAGGCTCGGGTTGGGGGATGGCATTTATCCAATCATTCAAATATGTAGTGATTGCCTAATGGGTCCCAGGCATTAAGTCAGGCTATAGGGACACAGAGATGAAGAAAACATAATCCCTGCCTTAAAGAGACACTGGAGGCTAGTTTTAAAAAAAAAATTACCAACAAGGGCAATGTGTTTAATGGCACTCAGAATCACGTTCGGGCTTCCCTGGTGGCGCAGTGGTTGAGAGTCTGCCTGCCAATGCAGAGGACACGGGTTCGAGCCCTGGTCTGGGAAGATCCCACATGCCGCGGAGCAACTGGGCCCGTGAGCCACAATTACTGAGCCTGCGCATCTGGAGCCTGTGCTCCGCAACAGGAGAGGCCGCGATGGTGAGGGGCCCGCGCACCGCGATGAAGAGTGGCCCCCGCTTGCCGCAACTAGAGAAAGCCCTCGCACAGAAACGAAGACCCTACACAGACAAAAATAAATAAGTAAAATTTAAAAAAAAGAAATTAAAAAAAAAAAAGAATCATGTTCAAAGTATGAAGATACAGCTTAGCATAGTGGATGAAAATGGTGCTGTGGATTAAATGTTTGTGTCCTGCTGAAATTCATATGTTGAAACCTTAACCTCCAAGATGGAGCCTTCAGGAGGTAATTAGGTTTAGATGAGGACATGAGCGTAGGACCTCGGTGATGGGATTAATGTCCTTATAAGAGGAAGAAGACCAGAGCTTGCTCACGCTCACTTTTAAACTCTCTCCTCCCATGTGAGGACACAGAGAGAAGGTCCTCACCAGGCACCCTGACTGGACTTCCCAGCTTCCAGAACTATGAGAAATAAATGTCTGTTGTTTAAATCACTCAGTCTCTGGTATTTTGTTACAGCAGCCTGAGCTAAGACAAGTGGGGTCTCTAGAGCTATATATCTATCTGCGTTCAAGACCCCAGCTCTGCCACTTACTCACTGTGTAAATTTAAGCAAGTTGTTTAACCTTTCTGTGGCTCAATTTCCCCATCATAAAAATGGGGATAAGAAGAATACTTATCTCATATGTGCAATATGCTAACCACAATGCCCAACACATGGTAAGTGCTCACGTAAGTTAGCTACTATTATTATTTCCCAATGGCATGGCAGTGGTTCTATGGGAGGGGACAGAATCATAAACAAAAGATTCTACATGTAGGCTTAAAATAATTTTGTTGAACAATACCCAACTGAGAAAATCTGACCAAACAGAAGTTAATATACAAGAAACCTATAACATCTTGCTCGATGAAAAGACCAATATGAGTCAGTACATGTACCACATTAATAGAAGTCTAGTACCCACATTAAGAGGGCAATAGTTTCACAATAACCAGGAGCAAATTTGAAGTATTCTGTTTACTTCTTGGGATGCAATTTTATAAAGCATGTTGACAAACTGGGAAGATTCTGGAATAATATGACCATGACAGTGAGGAATTTGGGAACGAGATTCAATCCTCCTGTTACATGTTCATATAAGCACCCTTACAAGTGCACACTTCACTTCACTACACTTAATGTTTTGTATATAAATTGTATGTATACATGTATACATTTAGATGTATGTACATATATAGCGTAGAGCTATTGTTTATCTCCTGTACTACACTATAAACTTGACAAGGACAGGAATGGTGTCTGGCTCACCAATGTATCACTAGTACCTACTACAGTACCTTTCACCTAGTAGGTACTCAGGAATTATTTCCTAGATGAATGAATAAATGAATGTGTATCACATGAGAAATTTTTAAAGAAAAGGGATTTTTAGCCCTAGGAAGATATGATGGATGATTGCAAAGAATTAAGTGATTGTCCTGTAGGAGAGAAAGTAGACTAATTTGGTAAGGTCCCAGACTGCAGAGTTAAGACGAATACATAGAGGCAGAATTCATCTCTAGGTAAGGAAGAACTTTTGTTACCAAACCTGTGTGACAAAGTCCATAGGCCGCCTTACAAAGCAGTGAGCCCTGCATCACTACAAAAGGAGTTTGGCTGTCCCTGGGGAGGACCCTACACTAGATGGTCTATAACTAAGATCCCTTCCAATTATATGAGTCTGTGCTCTCTGTTACCTTAGATTCTTACATGCCACTCTTTTCCCCTCCATTTCTGCCCATCCAGAGCCTAGAACCTGCACAACCTTGCAAAGAAACAGTGCACTATGTCTCCAAAGGCTCCGGGAAGGGAGCTGGACACATCTTATCTAACCATTCTTTCTCCAGCTACTTTGAGGGGTAGGGAAGAGGTACTCCTTAAGAAAGTGGAGGAAGAAATAGGTATAGAAAGAAAAGCCATTTCAGGGCAGATAGGGAGACTTTAAAGGCACAAATCTAACTAAGGGCTAATGAACAAAATGGATTCAGTCAGTTGATTGAAATATCCATGGGGGATTTTCTTCTCTTGAGCATCAGGAAATCAAAGTTATTAATCTGATAATTAAATAGCCAAGTAAAGTTGAAGCATTTAAATTCCACTTTGGCCAACTAGCAGAAATTACCAATGATCCAAGTCTTATCTATAAAACAAGAACATCTTACAGATGAACCAGTTATGAAAATACCATCCTCCTCTTTCATGGACTCATCAGTTCCATCAAAGAAACCTACTGACAACAGCGGTTCTAACCTGTCCAAGTCTGGACTCAGAGATCACAGCTCTTTTGAACGTTTTCCAGGTAGCTGGGCACCATGTGTAAAATCACTTTCTCACTCAAGACAATCACACAGATTGCTTTTATTAAAAGCACAAGGAAAAAAAAGCATACTCCCTCCCCATTTGAGAGGTTGTTTTATGGGGAGGTTGCCAGCCTGTCTAAAAATGTGTACAAAAATCTCAATTCTTCAGGCTTCAGAGGAAGACTTTTTCTACAGCGAAATCCAGCATTTTCCTGGTGCCCTCCCTCACTTTTTAGCTTTTAGATAGTCTGTGGTTGTGGGATCTCCAAACCCAAACAGTCTGGCATTCCTTAGGGAAGTGGTGAGACCTTGCACTAGACCTTGGTGTCTTGGAGGGAAGGTAAAAGACCTTGAAGTACACAGGAACTGCAACAGAAAGGTCTAGAATCCAGAAAGAGACTCCCACATTGGTTGGAACACTTTTGATAGGTGCCTGCTCCTTCATGTAAGAGATGAGGCAAGTCCTTCCCAGAGAACATTCCAGGATCCGAACCACTAGCCTTCCCACCATGAGCCCTGTGAGCTTCATGCTAATGAAGCTCCACCCACCCGCTCTGCCGTCGTCATTCGGTGCAGCGTTTACCCTTCTATAGGAGAAAGTAAGGTTGTCCGGTGGCCTTACCTGTTTTTCCTGCTCCGCTTTCCCCAGTAATCAGAATACACTGGTCTTTATCTTGATCTCTTAGGGATCTGTATGCTTCATCTGACAGGGCAAAGCTGCAGGGGGTAATGGGAAAAAAGTCCTTAAAATTCAGCTCATTATTATGTGTTTATCAGATATAACTAACTACAGGCTCTTTAAAGGGTCACTGATACGCTTTAGATAGAAAGCTGAGATATCACATTTTATTTCCTTCAAATTCTTAAAGTAAATAAATAAAGCTATCCATTCTTTGTGGCCCGTGTTACCTTCTCCTATGCATTCTCTCTTAACTGAAACGGTACTGATGTATTGTACTCTAAAGATATAGAGTACATGTCCACATGTCCACAACTGGATAATGTTGCTATTTCCAGGACAATACACTGGAGTTTTGAAACAATGAGAAAAAAATTTTTTCAAACATTAGAAAAATGTTATCATATACCAAATAGCTGATATAACCATCACTAAGCTAAACATAGAACTACTGCCTTCACAAACAAGATGGCTGAAACTGTAAGGTCCACCAGAGGCAGGTGGTACTATAGGTTTGCCATGGTTCTTGTCCAGATGACAAAGGGCCCCCTATCAAGAAAGTCCTCATGTTGACCTTCCCCTCCTCAAAATTTACTAACAAGGTAAATTTTGCTCCCTCTAACTGAAAAATAATTTTGACAATATGATACTGTACTTAAAATAGGAAAGCTCCTCTTCTAATTCATTTATTAACAAGTACTTATTGAGTCTACCTTATGTGAAGAACACGCCAGGAATGCAGGGGAGAGAGATACAAAATAGAAAATAGGTTAAGTGCAAGGAAAAAGATATGCGCAAAACATTGCAGAACCAGACAGGGCCCTCAAGGGGGTAGGGGTTTGGAGTAGGAGTATCTTAAGAGGTAGAAAAACAGCCCTAAAGAATTCATTAGCAAGACAAAGGGCTTTTAGGCAAAAACAAAGGCCGTATATCCTAGGAGGTGGGGTAAAGGGTATAAGCAGTTGCGAGCTGCTGAAAGGCAAAGCCTGAGGAGTGATGCGCTAGAGAGATGGGCAGACTCCAAATCAGGAGAACAGAGGTGATCGGGAGCCACCCAGCGGGAATGTAAGCAAGGGAGGGACAGGATCATATAGTAATCAGAGAGTAATTAGAGCTAAAAATAGCAGCATTCACCCTGTACCAGCATGGTCCCCCAGGACCTTCATATTTAATCATTTTAAATCTCACAACAAAACTAGTACAAATAAATTATTATTAATCCCATTTTCAGATGATGAAATTGTGGCAAAAAGTGAAGACAGAACTTGCCAAGGTCACACTGGCAGTGTGCTCTTGACCACTGGGACACACCACCTCCGTGTTCTGGACAGAGATCACAGGGCCACAGGACGGCATGTAAGAGAGACTGATCTGGAGGCAAGGAGCCTGGGGAAGGGCTGGGATACAGGAAGAGCGTCAATTCAGCCAACCAGACTTTGGCTTCTCTTCAGGAAATGTGTGGCGCCATTAATAATGACAATGTACTGAGCACCTTCAATGTGCCAGGAGCTGAGTGAAGTGTTCTCCTATTCATCATCAGATTTCATCCTTACAGTAGCTCTGTGAAGTGAATGCTACTTGCATCCTTAAAGAAAAAGGATCCGGGGCTTCCCTGGTGGCGCAGTGGTTGAGAGTCTGCCTGCCAATGCAGGGGACGCGGGTTCGAGCCCTGGTCTGGGAGGATCCCGCGTGCCGCGGAGCGACTAGGCCCGTGAGCCACAACTACTGAGCCTGCGCGTCTGGAGCCTGTGCTCCGCAACAAGAGAGGCCGCGATAGTGAGAGGCCCGCGCACCGCGATGAAGAGTGGCCCCCGCTTGCCGCAACTAGAGAAAGCCCTCGCACAGAAACGAAGACCCAACACAGCCATAAATAAATAAATAAATAAATAAAATTTAAAATCTTTAAAAAAAAAAAAGAAAAGAAAAAGGATCCAATGAGACTGAGAGGTGACATGACATGTCCAAGACCAGGACAGTCATAACTTGAACCCAGAAATCCTGTGTATCACATTCTTCCCCTCTCCTCACATCCTCTTACGATTATCTGTGACCTTATCCTCTGGCTGGACCAATGTGAGGCCCCCAAAGAGAGTCACCACAAGCCTTATTTGTAACCGTCACATCAGTGACTCCAACCAACGCCTTGCACATAAATATACTGATTTGTTGAATGAACATATAAGGAAAAGGAAAGAAAGGGACTTTTTCGAGTAACATGTTGCTTTAGCTTGCTTATGTGAACAATGTACACTGATCTCTTTCCATCCAGCATGTCTTCCTCACCCTCAGATCCCTTCAGCCATCCCCTAAGTAACCTTGAGTGTCTTGCTCACCTCCCAAGGTCGCTCAGTGGCCTCATCCTTCTCTAGTGTTCTCTGAATCCCCGAGGAGGAAGCAAACATCCCCCTCTGCACCACTGCATACTGGGACAGTGGACAAAACAGTGAATCCCAGAGGCAGATGCATCCTGGATGGATAGGCTTCCCTGGGCCCCATACCCCCAACTTAACACCTACAGGACCCCGAGCAAGTCACTCACCCTGGCTGAGTTTTCTTCAGGTACAAAATTAAAAATGTAGCCACGTACTTCCACTTAGAGGATTAAGTATACCTGTATGAAAGCACTTTAAAAGTGATCAAGTCCTGAATAAACGTCCAATGTCCTCCTGTATCATAATTAGTTATGCAGACATCTTCTGATCCCTTACCAGAGTGTAAGCTCCTGGGGGCACAGCCTTTCTGTGTAATTAATCTTTGTGCATCCCACAGAGCTATGAACATAAGACATCGTCTATACCAAAATACGAATGCATGAATGAGTGGATCCTCTCAAGTACTGACAAAGTTCCTACTGGACTGCACTCCATAAAGGGTGGTGAACAGGAAAGCCATGTCTTCTATGACCTTCACAAGGGGAAGGAGAGCTTTACTTGGATTCCTTATTAGGCTTCCTCCCTCCCACTCCTTCCACCTCCAGACAATAGCTCGGTGATGCCGCTGTCATTTTCATCATTGGCAAGAAACAGAGGAAAGCATGTTATGGCAAATATACAAATGAACTTTTCCAACCACACACATTTGCCGACCTCTTCGTGGGTTAACACAGGCCTTTTCCCATGCTCCTAAGACTGCAAGTTAGCTTTATATATTACACTATTACTAGATCCCAAAGGATGCAAAATGACTTCTAACGTGAATAACCACATATGATTGTGCGTGCACATATATATGTGTACACACACACACACGAGGGTTCAGAAGATCACCAAATGACCCTGGCATGGGTTTATTTCAAGTCAAAAAAACACCTAGCTTGAACACTTACTTTCCTCTTGTCTATCTAGACAGAATACTTAACTGCTGTTCCCCAAACCGGGCTTGATTCATCTAACGAGGAGTGTATTTTAATTTAAGATAAAGGCTAAAAGGGATAAGTTATTCTGTCAGGACTCTGGAGAGTCCCTGATTTCAAACTGCCATGAAAATTTACCAATTAAAGTATTTACGCACCGGGAAAATTGGCCTGGACCACTAGCACACGCATCTCAAGCAGAGCATAAATGTCATCATACTTATTTCGTATAAACACGAAAGATCTTGACTTCACTTAAAAATGACAAAGGGGGGCTTCCCTGGTGGCGCAGTGGTTGAGAATCTGCCTGCCAATGCAGGGGACATGGGTTCGAGCCCTGGTCTGGGAAGATCCCACATGCCGCGGAGCAACTGGGCCCGTGAGCCACAACTACTGAGCCTGAGCGTCTGGAGCCTCTGCTCCGCAACAAGGGAGGCCGCGATGGTGAGAGGCCTGCGCACCGCGATGAAGAGTGGCCCCCACTCGCCGCAACTGGAGAAAGCCCTCGCACAGAGGCGAAGACCCAACACAGCCAAAAATAAAA
The DNA here is from genome assembly GCF_949987535.1 of Balaenoptera acutorostrata. Taxonomy (NCBI): domain Eukaryota; kingdom Metazoa; phylum Chordata; class Mammalia; order Artiodactyla; family Balaenopteridae; genus Balaenoptera; species Balaenoptera acutorostrata. The sequence goes on along the minus strand of NC_080071.1, from coordinate 50,905,368 downwards.
ATAATAAATAAATAATAAATTAAAAAATTAAAAAAAAAATGACAAAGGGGCAGGCAGGTCCTGAAGGACACCAGCTCCCCTCCCAATCTTGCTCTCTTTCTCTCTGGCAACGTTAGCACGTGCCCATCACCACGGCCAACATTTATAACTAAACTGAAACCACATGCCAGTCTTCGCAACCACTCTGTAATTAAGGAACTTAAATAAATCTTTAGAGAAGTTTCTACTTAAAAACAGTTGTGACCCATATGCTTCGCATTATTTTGTGAGCGTGTCATCATTGTGATTTACCACACACAAAAATGAATGGTTTATTGAACTATGATGATGATAATAACAGGCAAACATGGTTTTCATCCCACCACATCAAGAGCAGGGTTTCATCCACTTTGTCTGTCCTCTAGTTGAGCTCTAAGAATAGCGACAGCCTGACGTATGAGTGTAAGTCCCCCCTTCATTTCCAGATCAGCTAAACGGCTGTTCGTTGAGAGCCAAACTTTCCCCAACACCAAGCATGTTCGCTGCACGTCTGCAAATAGCTGTATCTATCGCTTTTAGGTTTTGGAAGCTTGGTTTGGGGCTCATCTGTTATGTTCTGTCAGAGCAGAAGATTGGGTTCCATGTTCAAAATTATCTAGTCGGTGTTTATGTTCCTTCTCCACCTTATTTCTGTTCAGAATGTTAATCTCCACCGTGGCCCTGCTTTCGTGGGCATCAAGGGTAATGGCAGGGCTTCTTTTCCCCAAATTCCAAGCTCTCCACCCTGCCATTTCCTTTCTAGGTTTCTTTCACCTACTGTACGAAGCAGAAAAGATGATGTGACACCCAACACATCACCCACCACTACCTAAAGCTTATGCTTATGTTCTCCCAAGCAGTCCCCTACTTTTCAGTCCCTCTGGCTATCCTCTAATGAGGCGCTTGAGGAATCACTCTCCAAAATGGTCAGATCCGTTTGAGGACTTTTGGTTTGTCATCTCCATTAGCCAAAGTGCTTAACAGAACAAATTTTGTCTCAGGAAAACTCTCCTGAACTTAGGTAACTGTTTCTACCTTTCTGTTTCTGTCTCTTTCTTTAAGAGCTCTCTCAAAATGGTAATCCCCTTCATTCAATCCTGAATCCTGGAATACTTTCAAATCACACTAGGGAAATTCTGCTTCTGAATTTAACCCTCTTAAAATAGGTCTGTCTCAAAATTCTCATCTACATTGAGACCTACAAATATCAACTATTTCTCTCCTTTCTAGCTCTGGTTCAGCCCTAAAAACTGTGTGCTTTTAAAATCAAGCAACAAAAAGTAAGTGTTTTTAAAAAAAATTCCTAACCTCTAAGTGTGCCACCAATTCCTAATTTCATACTAAACCCGATTAAGGGCTAAGGTAGTCCACAGCAAGGACGTGGAAGAGAAGGAAAAGGAGAAAGGGAATTGTGTGTGGTGTGTTTTGCACAGTAACCTTGAGGTCTGTTTGTTTATTTGCTTGTTTGTTTTTAAAGGAGAGGCACCATGCTGGCCTTCCTTGTAAAATACTATTGCAGGTATCTGTACATCTATAATTGTCTCATATTCTCAAGTCAGAAACATTCACTCACTTGAAAAATATCACCCTGTTAAATTAGTGTTATGCCCTTCCGTGAAACATTCATCCTATCATATCTTAAGGGAAAACTTCAGGGAAAATAAGTTTTTATACTTCTTTGTTATAAGTAACTATAACTTTTTTTATCCTGGAAAGCTTTATTACATTCTTGTCCTATGCCAGTAGAGGCATACCTCATTTTAATATGCTTCATTTTATTGTACTTCCCAGATACTGTGTTCTTTACAAATTGAAGGTTTGTGGCAACCCTGCATCAAGCAAGTCTATTGGCACCATTTTTCCAACAGCATTTGCTCACTTTCATGTCTCTTGGTTGGTCATATTTTGGCAATTCTCACAATTATTTCAAACTTTTTCAGTATTATTACATTTGTTACAGTGACCTGTGATCCGTGATCTTTGATGTTACTATTATAACTGTCTTGTTGTTTCGTATTTTTTATTTAATGTATGTACACTTTTTTTAAAGACATAATGCTGTTGCACACTTTATTGATAGACTACCATACAGTGTAAACATAACTTTTACATGCACTGGGATACCAGATAATTCGTGTGACTTGCCTTATTGAGATATTCACTTTATTGAGGTGGCCTGGAACTGAACCCACAATGCCTCTGAGGTGTGTCTGTGCAAGCATGGTAAATTAACATATTTACAACAATACAGTTATTCTTACACAGCCACAACACTGGTAAGCATTCCTAACAATCCAAGCCTCAGAGCAAGAGAAGACAGACAACAAAAGTAAGCCTCTCTTCAAGACAGACAGCAATAGGGACTTCCCTGGTGGCGCAGTTGTTGAGAATCCGCCTGCCAATGCAGGGGACACGGTGTTCAAGCCCTGGTCCGGGAAGATCCCACATGCTGCAGAGCAACTAAGCCCGTGCACCACAACTACTGAGCCTGCGCTCTAGAGCCCGTGAGCCACAACTACTGAGCCCGCGTGCCTAGAGCCCGTGCTCCACAACAAGAGAAGCCGCCGCAATGAGAAACCCACGCACTGCAACAAAGAGTAGTCCCCACTCGCTGCAACTAGAGAAAGCCCGTGCACAGCAACAAAGACCCAACGCAGCCAAAAATAAAAAAAAAAATTTTAATATTAAAAAAAAAGATAGATAGCAATGGGCATATGTACACCATGAAGTTAAAAAGAAAGATTATGAAAACAAACATAAAGAACAGATTTAGGGGAGATGGATGGTAAATGGACGTAAATGGTTGCGAGGTTTCTGTATTTTACATAAAGTGGTACAGTATTAATTCTGTATGGATCTTGAAAACTCAAGGATGTATATTACACCATGAACAACCACAAAATAAAATATAAAGAGGTACAAAATAACAAAAGAAATAAAATGGAATTCTAAAAATATTTCAAATTATCCAAAAGAAGGCAAGAAAAAAAGAACAAAAACAGAGGGGAGAAATAGAAAGTAAATTATTGAATGGTAAACCTAAATTCAACCATATCAATAATCACACTAAATGTTAATGGACAAAATACTCCAATTAAAAGGCAGAATATGTTAAAATGGATATAAAGGCAAAACCCAATTACATGCTTCCTATAGGAGTCACACTTAAAATATGAAGACATAGATAGGCCAAAAGGACATAAGATGGAAAAACACATACCATGACAAAACAACTGGTCAAAAAAAAAAGAAGGGCATTGCACTTTCTTTTCTCTTTATACATCTAAACTCAAAGAGGTCCCTAGTTGTCATCTCAATGAAAAGAAGGATGCTATGCCATGGCATGGCATATGGCAGAGTAAAGGTGAGACTTAATTATCTCTAAAAATTATCTACAATCATTTTTCTAGGAATATTTTATCAATACTTACTTTTCTAAGTTCATATGCATTCTTATATCCTAAACATAATTAGTTACATTGCTTTTTTTTGGCTACATAATTGGAAAAGGCTTGTTTCTATTAGGTACAAAACAGAAATCTCATCAGGGATGAATCATTTTAAGATGACATCTGTTCTGAAGTGAGAACAGTTAAGGCATCAAATAAAGCTCAAAAGTCAGGTTTTAAAATAAGACATGACAACAGGCACAAAAAGTTTCTTCTTCCTCTAGAATTACACTGGCTTCCAAAAAACAGACTCCACAGTATTTTTGCGAAATTTCATAGACTGCCTGAGTCAACATCAATGTACACTAGGGTCTCTCATTATTTTTTAATGGGTCACTCAAAAATACTTTCTGGACAGTCAAATATAACCACTAAAGGGACAAAAACCACAGCATTTGAATGTTTTGTGTGTATAAAATGGTTCACATTTGTTATAACGTTTTAAGGAATAACAGAAATCCCTGTGTAATCAGACAAGAAATTCTTCTCCTTCAGTATTAGAATTTACAAACAAAGCTCTTTATCTCACTGATTCACTTGCTAGTTATGCAATATTATCCAAAACAAACAGCAAAGAGCACTTAAGGGGTAGTCTTCTTTCAAGATTTCAGAAATTCTATTTACAATCCTCTTGTGATGAAGAAGCGTTGGGGCACACTCACATTCTCCTGATCCCATGGGCCCGACCATTATCAAAATCATAATGGAGTTCCTCAGGTCTACCCCCGGCCAAGGCCAGCTGGCTAAGTGTCCCTCAAACACCTTCCTTCTCCTGGAGACGGATGTGAAGGTGGACTGGGCCAAGGGATGACTCCTTTTCAAAGGTGGATTGCAAAAGCCAGGTATTGAAGACATGCATTAGGAAGTAGATAAGAGGTTTAAAAAAGACTGAATTATGTCAGGAAGGAAAAGGACTGGACTTAAGATATGAAGGCAGTGAGGAGGAAACATCTGCCTTCAGGGCCTGGAAGCCGCTCTTTGGAATTTAGCGGTAATCCCTTTGCCGCTGAGGACTTCCTTCTGCAAATGGTGCCCTGAGCATGAGAGGCCACAGGGGAAAGCCCTCCACAGGGCCAGCATCCTGCTTGGGGCTTGGCAGGGAGTTAAAAGCACAGATTCCAGCTTATCAGTCTTTGCTGCTGCAGGGCCTTATCTCACAAATTAATGAAGTGTGGGTGGCTTCTACTGTCTTGAATCAGTCCCCTAATAACTGAAATGGAAGAGTATGCGGAGGCTAGCGAGAACATTCACAAGGGTGAGGTTCCCAGGCACCCATGAGCTGAGAGGCATTGTGCTCATTCACTGTGAGGGTTCTGGGAATGAAGATGAAGAGAATCTGTCCTCCACAAGCTTAAAGTCGAACAGGAAAGACACTAAGTCCCCCCAAAAAGAGGTGTGGGAGAAGGTAAGAAACACATGAGCAATCTCCTAAAAACATTCAAATTGGGAAAAAATGACTTTTACTGACAAAGGCATGTCATGGAAAACTGTAAAATCTTAATCCCAAGGCATATGCAAGGACAGAGGCTGGGAGAATGCAGAGAGTGAGGAGGAAATTATGTTATTTCCCCTGCCCAGAAATTAACAAAACACACCTGATCTGGGGAAAAGAACAAACAGACAACTGGGCTCTTAATTCAAATTCAGAAAGCCCTTATAAGTATTTTTAGCATCTCTTTTAACAAAGGAATACTAACAATCATCTTTTATTACCCAACTCTCATAAAAGTAACTACACCGTTACTGTCTACAAGAATAGCCTTTCCTGAGCAAGGTAAATACAATTGAACAAATTCCCAACACAACTGTTTCTTAGCTTTTCAGCAAAATAGCTTATTTCAACCAATTTCATAGTTTTTATGACTTTATTACAGGCCACTCAATCCTGGGGGTGGGGGAGAAATCTATCCCAAGAGAAGTTATTCCAACGATCGTCCTAATTGTCCTTAGGACTTAATGTTTTATTCATGAAAGTAAACAGAATGATTTCAAGTTCTCAAAATGCTAACTGATTTTTCAGATAGGTGTTGCCTCCTGATGTGAAGCGTAAAAATGTGCCTGCCACCTTGTATGCCATTCTGTGTGTCTCTGTGTAACACTGAAACACACATTCTGATCTAAGGCACTTCACATCCACAAACCAAACAGTTAGGACTGTTCAGTAAAATCAACCTTTCATGTTTACAATGTTCAAACGTCAAGCACTCTGCATCATCTAACTTTGACAGCCCCCGCCAGCGCCTGCCAGGTACACAGGATACAAGGACATGAGGTGGAGTCCCAGTTTCCCTCCAGTAAGAGAAGGAGAGAGACACAGGGACATTCGTCTGCAATAGACGGTGCTGCACTGGGCACCCTGCATGGCACTGCATGCTGAAGAAGTGCAGAGAAATCTGGCTTCGGTTATCATGGGAGGCAATGAGTGGGGATAGCATCTGAATGGGAACTCCAAGTACACATTGCTGTGGTTTATTTAAAAAAAAAAAAAAAAAAAAAAAGCACAGAGGAGAAGGAGTGGGCAGTAGGGAAAGCTAACAACTTCTTCAAGCTTTGGTGTATGCATCCAGCCTTACAGAGCTGTGCAGAAGATGCCCCTTGCACAGCGCCCGCAACGGAGCAGGAGCTGAATAAACGACTGAAAGGCCAGATGGGTCTAAGTTTGCACGTTATGGAATCAAGGTCATTAAATATATTCACATCTGAAGAACGAGATCTACCACCATTGCATAGAGTGGATGCAAAATTCAATGAAATCAACAAATATTAATAAGATGCCTGATTATAAACAGATACATGTGCATACATACACACACACATAGACCACAGGGTATATACAATGGAATGCCTGAGTTTGCAATATATTATTGTGGAGAAAGGAAAGTGAATTGGCAAAATGATAACAATAATGAGACTTCCTGAAATTAGCTAAATTCATATCATGATATTGTAAGGGAAGAAACATCTTGGAAATAATTTTAAGAGAATTTAGTACTCATTAATTCCATAAACATTCTATGTGCCACGGAGAGTGTCAGGCAGAGGACTACAAATGATGTCATCCCTACCCTCAGGTGCTCAGTTTAGAGAAATAATGTATTATCGGACTAGATAATAACTCAGTCATTCGCAGACAAGTCATTTGGTCTACGTGACTCACTTAAAAAACAACAGCAGGGCTTCCCTGGTGGCGCAGTGGTTGAGAGTTTGCCTGCTGGTGCGGGGGACACGGGTTCGAGCCCTGGTCTGGGAGGATCCCACATGCCGCGGAGCGGCTGGGCCCGTGAGCCACAATTGCTGAGCCTGCGCGTCTGGAGCCTGTGCCCCGCGACGGGAGGGGCCGCGATGGGGAGGGGCCCGCGCACCGCGATGAAGAGCGGTCCCCGCACCGCGATGAGGAGTGGCCCCCACTTGCCGCAGCTGGAGAAAGCCCTCGCACGAACCGAAGACCCAACACAGCCAAAAATAAATAAATAAATAAATAAATAAATAAGAAAATCCTTAAAAAAAAAAAAAAAAAACCAGCAAAATCCTCTCTCTAAAGCATGAGGGATACCAGTAAAAGAAAAAAATTTTTTTGAATTAAAATTTTACTTGACTCTTTCATCCAGGTACCCAATACCCTTCAAATCTTCCCCTTCCTCTCCTCTCCATCACTGGTTTTTTTTACTGCCTTAGACAAGTTCTTCATTTCTGGTCTGAGCGTCAGTAATTCTTAAAGGGATTTTCTATATCCAAGCAAGGCACTTTCACAAGCCACCATGAAACAACGCTGTCAAAATATGATGTCATTTTTCATTAACAAGACTTTCTCCCCTGTCCTCACTGCAGCCAGATTTAACTTCTTGCTTTTACGTGTTTCTGTAACAAAGTTTTTTCCCCAAATTGGTTAAACTCAAAGCAAGGTTATATCATTCCCGTCCCCCCAAATTACGATTCTATGGAGTACTCTGATTTTAAGTACGATGCTTTTATTTTGCTTAGGCACCAGACAGAAGTACTGGACACATGTTTGAGAATTTCATAGCCGTCTGAACTGAACTGGAGTGATCCTAAGAGGCTCTCCTCCCCAGCAAACCACCAGGGTTTAATAGGTACCTATTCCAATAAGGTCTACAAATTCAGGACAAAGACAAAATGCAGAAATCTTTCCTCTGGGTTTCCAAACAGAAAAAAACAGGAAAAAAAAATATTACACAGCCAAATCCATGTCTCAATTTTAAAAAGCAACTCAGTGACTAAAGGGAGGAAATCAGAAGATTACTAATCAGACCACGGAGACAGAAGCAGCACCCTCAGAGAATGACCAGGCCCCGGGCTTGGGGTGACTGACAGCCCTCTCTGAGAGGTGGACCTAGGATGACCACCCCTCACTTGGATGTGGCTCCCGGATGGTTCTCACTCCCACTCCCTCCTTACCCCAGTCCTGGTCTCCTTCATACGGAAGAGGCTTCAACAGTAAGCTAAGGCAGGCTCAAGATGCCAGGAGGTCTGCTCTGTACAGTATTTGGTTAACTATTTTGTGTGTGTGTGTGTGTGTGTGTGTGTGTGTGTGAGATGCTAAAATGTCTGCCTTTTAAAAACGGCTTCAAAGTGGCCACTTAAGAATGGGTAAACCGAAAATACCATACGACACTCGCCACTTGTTCTGCAGGCTGGCTTCCCCACCACCCTCCTCCTTCTAAAATGGGAGCAGGTCACTCCCTCCTCCACAAGCTTCTCTGGCTCTCCACCACTCTCTGGCAGAGCCTGGCCCACACCTGAGGCACGTGATGATGAAGCAACAATGCTTTGAGCTACCCCTGGAGGAAAATTTAATGCTGATACACAGAAAGTGCCCTGACACTGACAAAAGGGTCTGAAACAACTCTCGTATCACTCCAGCACACAGAAAGCACAGCTCCAAAATGGACTTAAATACAGAGCACGCAGAGTTTTTTAAGCCAGGTCACAATGTCTGCAAAGTGGCCACAAGAAAATGACTGCCTTGAAATGTCACACACACAGATCACACATATATTTGAGAGAAAGACTCAGATCTGCAAGCAGGCAGTTAGTATTATTACCACACATTTGCAGGGGGAAAAAGTCATTTGATAAAGACTTTATGCTCAAAGACCAAACTTTGAGAAACTAAGAATAAAGTCCTGGAAGCCAGCAAAAATCCTCCCTGATCAGCAGGGTAGGGGCAAGAGATCCCAGATGAGAAGAGACCATGCCCTGAGGTGCTCTGGATACCAATATTAGGTCCCGGAAAGCTATGCACAGTGCCAGTGTATGTTTTTATTATAGAATATAAGCTCAAGACAAGTTTCTATCTTCAACACAAAATCTTGAAACTTAAAAACTTCCTTCATGGATATACTGACAAGTTTCTGGCCAGAGGGGTCAGAATCAGGCAGGCCACTCACCCAGAATCCAGTCTCTAAGAGCCTTATTTCTAACAGATTAACCTGTGCCACAGATTACAAACCAAGCAAGGCCCTTCCGAGGAACAAGGCTAGCTCTCTCTCCTGGCTTTTCTCGCTATTGGTTCCTCCTCTGCCCCACTGTCCCCACCAAACACCTTCTTCTCTTGGAAGTCCTCAATGATTCCCCTTGTTCTAAGAGATCCTTGCCTATACACCTATAAAAAAAATCCCATTTATACATGTACTGTATCCTTAACATGTGGTTTAAATTTCTGGAGACCATTTTGCTTACAGTTTCTCTCCCTTGAGGGCAGAAATTATTACTCATCATCTCAGTGGCTGACACACAGTGTATGGTCAGAATAAATCTGTGAAATGAATCCTAAGATAGTCTTTTCTCCAAATCATGTAAGAAATTGACAAAATTAATGTATGGCATTTTCAAACTCTAAGTTTACCAACTATTTGTAAATAGTTGGTATATATAAACCAAGTAAGGGAGAAATTAAAAGATATGTTATTCAAGTATGCCTATGTAAGTGCACGTTCATATCTTTACAAAAAAAGAGCCTTACAAATTTAACATACTCAAAGAAGAAAGTTGAAGAGAAATGGGACTCTATCTATCTATCTATCTATCTATTTATTTATGGCTGCATTGGGTCTTTGTTGCTGCGCGCCGGCTTTCTCTAGTTGTGGCAAGCGGGGGCTACTCTTCGTTGTGGTGCGCGGGCTTCTCATTGGGGTGCCTTCTCCTGTTGCAGAGCACAGGCTCTAGGTGCGCGGGCTTCAGTAGTTGTGGTACGCGGGCTCAGTAGTTGTGGCTTGTGGGCTCTAGAGCGTAGGCTCAGTAGCTGTGGCGCACGGGTTTAGTTGCTCCACTGCATGTGGGATATTCCCAGACCAGGGATCGAACTTGTGTCCCCTGCATTGGCAGGTGGATTCTTAACCACTGCGCTACCAGGGAAGTCCCTGGGACTCTATTTTACACTTTCTAGCTGAAATTCTTCATTTAGGTTATTTCTTATTATCTAGCAATTCTCCCTAATGCTAATCTATATAGATTCTGTTTAAAGACACAGGCAAATGGTCATCTCTAATCTTCTGCTTTAGAAAGGCATGGTGTGATTATATTTGCACTGGTAACGCTCTAGGACCTTGCTAGTTCTTGAGCTAAGTGGCAAAAGCAATTAGAGTCATCTCCAGAACTGGCTGATGAGAAGATCCTGCTCCTACTGCTTCTTAAAGCCCCCGGTTGATAGCACTCTCCTCTCCAAAATATGTACAGTCACTTCGCAAGGTCCCTCTAAGCAAATCATCATGTTTATCCTAACTTGCTTCTCGAGTTCTGCAACCAATATCTATCGAGTGCCTACAATCCACCAGGAACTGTGCAACCAGCGTCAAAGGACATGAAGATAAAAAAGAGGCTTGTCCCTACTCTCCAGACCATCAAGTTCAAGGCTCTCCCTCCACCACGGCCTGTTGAGAGTCACTCATAACAGTCCCATTCTGCTCCCCCCAGCAAAAGACGCCCCCCCCCCAAGAAGGAATGGACTTTCACTGTTCTGGAATTTATGTTCTTCAGAGCAGAGATTCTACACCAAGAAAATCACTGGGACAGACAGAGGTGGGGCACTCAAAATTTTGGTTACATGAATAAACCAATAAATCTTCAGACTCCACACATTAAATCTTTGTAACTTAAACTGGTTAAAAAGACTGCTTAGACAAGCCATTGAGATCTGACATGCCGTGGAATCCAACCAATTTAGTGACATGTCCTAGAATGATACCAAATGACCCTCAATGGAGCTTTCTATATGCCAATAGCAGGCTTAGCGACAGAGGGAAATCTACAAAGATTTGGAACAAAGCCACATTTCTCAGGAGGTTTCAAAACTGTGACACTTATTGGAGGAAGACTTCTCCACAATTTTTATAAACAGTCATTCAAATATGGAATCCCAATTCCAAAAACTATTCTATAGTCCCTAACCTTATTGCTTAAAGTTAAAAAAAACACACACACACACACTCGCGAACACATATATGACTGCTCTCTCCAGATATGTGTACTTCAAATACCTACTAATTGAGGAAATACCAATCTCTGCAATAACTCTCCAAAGACTGGGACCATCCCTATACCCTACATGTTTGCCTAATCCCCACCATAAACTAGTTCCAGTCTAGAGAATCTTCTATTTGTCATGTCTATGGTCCGTAACTCTATGGAGAGCAGGGGGCCATCTATTCAAATGAGTCTTGGTTTGCTTCCTCAATTTTCATAAAATGATGACAACCTTATCTTAAAATAAAGCCTCTATCTTTTTATTGACAACAGAGCATGTGGACTCTGGACCCTTTCCAAAGAATACAACCTCTAACGGTCTGCAGACCACCATTAATTCAAAGCCCAGTTATAAAAAAAAACAAATAAAGGAACATACAAAACTGTCACAGTATCACTTGAGGGAGAAACTGCAATCTATCTGTTCCTTGTATTCCTGAATCAAACCAAACCATCGATAACCTAGGTACTTGTACTGGTGGTTCTCAACCTTGGACACACATTGGAATCACCTGGGGAGCGGATGCCTCACCGCCCCTCCCCCACGCTCCACAGATTTGATGGAATTCTGTGGTGGTTCTGTTGAGCAGCCCAGGATGACAATGTGCCTTATAGACTTGCTTTTCCTAAACTGTGCTTTGGTGTTATGTCCTCTGCTTCTTCTTAGTGAAGTGGCATAAAAAGCAGCCATATAAAATTCACTACTTTATTTTCTGCAAGGAAATTTTGGGAGGTGTTGCTCAAGATGACATCCTTCATCTCGTAAGTCCCATAAGACTTTAAAATCACTTTTAAACCTAACTGGTAAGGAAAACTTTTCTTCTCTTGAGCAACTCAAGTGCTTTGATCTTACGTGCAAAAATAAGTTTGTAACTGATCATATTTCCCTTTTTGTTTTGACCACCAGGAAATGAAAAATCCAAGTTCAATAACCATAGAGGACATCATGGGATTAACTTTTGCTTGGGTCTCATTTCTTCTTTTCCCTTTGCTTTTTTTTTTTTTTTTTTTGGAACAGAGAAAGGTTTATTACAGGGCCAACCAAGCAAGGAGAACAGGTGGCTTCTGCAAGCCCCAACCTGCTCTGACTTTTTAAAAGCTATTTATTTTATAATATTGACTGTAAAACAGTAAGCTGCCTTCAGTCAATTTTCAATATGAGGAGATATAACAACTAGCTCCCATTCATATTCCTCACATATCTTTGAACTATAAATGATCAGATACTGAAATTGGTGTGACTAAAATCCACGGATACATGTACAGTTCTTCTTTGGTTTTTTCTGGGGGGGCAGGGGGGTGAGGATAGATGTAGGGATAGGTAGGTAGGTAGACAGATAGACCTCCCTCAAAATATATGAGCCCCCTTATAAGCATAGCTAAGAATGGCAATTTCCCAGAAAATTTTCATTTATTCACTTAAAACTGTTACATTCTAAATTCACAAATCTAGAAAAACCTTCAGTGTGCAAGCAGATAGACACAGGTTTACCAGAATAAAAAGACTACAGTTTAAAAATTACAGCAACACTGAGTCAAAAGAAACCTCAAAAGGCTATCGCCCCACCTCATGTTATGGAAATAGGAACTCTGAATGCATGACTATTGGCATGGATTCTGTATCTATTCATTCCTAATTCTATGCTTTCTCCTAACCCATCACCCAATCACCTCAAAACTCCCCACCTCTTCTGAAAAACTCCAATATTCTTCTCCTTCCTTGCCAATTCCAAGAGGACTCTTTCCTTACATGCTTTTTTGGAGGTACTGAAAAAAGGCATGTGCTTATGAAAATGTACAGTTCCATTCACTACGATCTCTGGAGTAAATTAACCAAATCTTGGTCACCAGCAACTCAAAAAGAGTTAATAAAACTTATTTCTTGAGAGTTACCTCTATAAAGAGAATTGGAAAATATCTGCCTTCTTTTCCATGCAAATAAGACCTTGCAGGTACATCTCCATGCTGATAAAGCAGAATTTCTGTCACAAGTGCCCAGTTGACAATAAGTTGGAAGAGGGCAAAACCAGGCTTTAAATCTAGATATGTTAACTAATCTTCAATTTCTCTAATTTAGACTGTGACCTCAGAAACTCTAAAGAATGAAATGGTCCCAACTACCTAGTTATTCTAGACAACTGAAGCAAACCGGTTATTCACTAACATTAAAAAAAAAATTTTAATGAATTTTTTCCTAAAATACACCACACATTTCTTAAACAGGAGGATCATATACTCATAGGGTTTTAGAGTTGAAAGGAACCTTAGAATTAAATATTTTCCATTCACAAATTCTTTGCTGGCATTCATAACTCAAAACCACCACCAATAAATCTGTTGACAGCACAAGTTTACCTGTGAAAATTTAGCTGTAATATTATCATTATTACATTCACATCTCATACTTGAATAACTTTACTGTTTTCTATTCTCTATTATGAATACTTAAAGAAGGTGGTTCCTAAATTTTAAAAATTATATCACACCATTTGAAAATATCCCCCCCCCCTTTTTTTTTTCAGAAGTCACTAAATATCAAGCTAAGATATCCAAGCAAAGTCCTTACAGTCTGGCTTCATCTTCTGATATGAATTCCTAGAACATCAGAAATTTCTGAACATGTGATTAAAGGTTTATCTAATCTATTTAACTGATATTACAGACTGTTTAATATGTGCCAGCCACTGTTCTAGGCACTGGGAATACAGAAGTGAACATGGACCTGACCTTCTGTGGGTGAGGTGGAGGAGAAGGCAGGCAACAAAGAAAATAAGTAAAGTATAATGTGCTGGAAGTTGGTAAAAGAGAGAAATAAAGTGAGTGAGGGATGGCAAATGCTGGGACAGGGCAGAAAAGGGGAGCAGGATGAAATTGTTAGAAAGGATAACAATGGAAGGACCCGCTAAGAAGGTGGCATGTGAGCAAAAACTTGAAAGAGGTGAGGGAGGAGAACTTGTGGAGACAGAGAGACACACACACACACACACACACACACACACAGATTGTGGAGGCTAAGGCATTCCAAACAGAGAGAAGAGTAGAAAACCCCCAATATACAAGTGTGCATCTAGTTTAACGGTTAAGCAGAATCCTATTTTAACTATATGATAGTTTAATGTTCTATTTAATGTCATCAAAGAGTTGATTGACAATGATTTTTAATCATACCTTTGGGTACATCAACCTACAAATATTAACAGTGACAATGAGCAAGATACTTGATTTGGTACTCTTATACCATTCAAAGAAAATAGAAAACTTAGTCTAGTCCCAAAAGGAGATACAGTGTTGTATGAAAAAAAAGATAAATACACATACAAAGATAATTAGCTATTTAATAAATGCATGGATATGTATAAACTGGAGCTAGCTTTTTATATCCAATGAAACTGTTTACCAAAAAACAAGTATATTTTTCCAGATTAAGAGGATGCAAGAAAAGTATGTAAAGAACGTACTGTAAGCATTTTTGCAAAGTACTTGATCATGGCCAAAATTAACAAGAGAATAACTGGTATAAGTTGGAAGTAAAATTAAAAAGTAATATCATCTACATTATATAAGATGAAAATACAGAGTGACATTATTTATTGGGAGTGAAGGGTTGTTTTTGGTTTTCCCGCCATGAAAATTAGTATTATAGCTTTAAAATGAAAATTTATCAGTCAGAAGTAATATTAATATTCTTCTGCAGTCATCTCTAAAATTTTAATATTTCTTCACCTTCCATCTTTGACTACATTCATATTTGGAAAAAGGATTTAACTAACATTGTCCTTAAACACAACTTAAACTTCTCAGTGTAAGGGAAACTGATTCTTATTCATTCATTCTCAGAAGAGTTGAATCCAAAAAAATTAACATTGCACTGGCTTAAGTTTCAAAGCTGGTTAAAACCATTTTGCCACAATTCCCAATAGATGAATATGTGAATTAATATAGATGAGATCAGCATCTAATTTTCTAAAACTCTCAATAAACATATTGGTTCCAAGAAAATTGGTAATATAGGAATTGGACCAAAGACAGATCTACTGGCATAAACTATTAAAGCATTTAGATAATATTCACATATTAACTACTTCTGTGAACAACTGCAATGAAATGTGACACTACTAAAAACCTTTGTTCATAATAAACCAATAAGCCACTAGTCTCTGCCGAATAGCAGCATGAAAAAAAAAAGGAATAACAACAGAAACATGAAAAATGAATGAACAGTTTTACTTTTGTAGTTTAAAATGTATTCAAATAAGATTCAAATGGAAATGTGAAAATGCACGGTGATTACAGTCATTACAAGGAAAAAATATTTGAAAGTGCTTTAAGAGGACTTATTTTCATACAGAAGCTTGCTTTACATGGTAACCCATGAGTTGAATTATCAAACAGTAACAACCTTAATGAAATGAACAGATGATCCTAGTAAACAGGAGGCCATGCCACATGTTGACTAAATCCCATTCCATTTTCCCCTTTCTGGGTGCATTTCCCAGCTTCCTTTGCAGGAGGCTGGGCCCATGTGACTGCACACCAGCCAATGAGGAAGAGCTGACTATGCTCTCTCTTCACCTCCCACAGCAACCTTAAAAGCCATGTGTTCCAGCTGCTACAACTACAGCTTGAATATGAGTCACCACTTAGAGGACAGCCTCTGAGGAACACCATCTGACCCCCATCAGACTGCACGGTCAGTGACAAGCAAACCTTCAGTGTGTTGTGTCTTGAGCTGTGAAGCCTTGTTGTCCAAGCATAACCTACCTTATTCTAATACATTCCTGATACTCCCTAACTAGATGTCAAACATACTTAGACTATTGCCTTGAGTTTTATTTTGGACAGGTAGAAAATCTGTTAACAACCAGCAGAAAATAGCTGAAGGCTAAAAATAAATACTTCCTGAGTCCCTAACATGTCCCTAACACTAGGTCTCCAAAGTGAGGTGTGTGCATCTCAGGGTATGCCCACGATGAGCCACTAGAATATGGATATAAAATATTATAACTTCTACTTACAGATCTTTATCATTTTTTAAAGTTCCTGTTCTTGTGGATGTTCTATAATGTACACAATACATTAGGATGGTACGACTTGAGGTTAACTATAGATAAACAAACATAGTGGATGGATTTTAAGACCAACGATCTTGAGGCAAGAAAATAATTATAATTGCATAGTCCCTGCTCAGAAGATGCTTCCTCTTGTCCAACCCTTAAATAGGAAACAATTAATGAAATATATAAGGTAGTATGCAACAAAGTCCATACAACTGTGACATAATGCATGCTATGGAAAATACGTGTTAGGACTACCAAGTGGCATTTTTGGGAAGAGGCTTCAAAATGCAGGTGTACCCCGGATGCATCTTGAAAGATGAGTAGGATTTGAATACGTGGAGAAGAGTGAAGTGAGTGTAACAATACAAGACCAGGGTGCCTGGAAAGAAGAAGAAATGAAAGCAACAGTGGGATAGGCAAGAAGAGGCCAAGAGAAGGAGAGCTTACAACTAACTGATCCCTAGCCACAAATTTATTCAAACTCAACCTCTCTATTTTCACAGTCAAAATTTTCTCTTAGGACTGATTTTAATTTTCTAAGTTCTGTTCAAGATCAATGCCATATATCTGCAAACACCAAAGAAAAATCTTTAAATATAGAAAATGACAAAGATTTTCAAGTTCTAAGACTCACTTATGCTACCTTATCTATGCCTGCAAGACAAAGTATGGTACATACAATCATAGATAGGATACTGTTATAATGACAATCATATTACATTATGAAAAAGAAGCAAATGTTCAAAGCATTATACACCATTTTCTCTTTGTTTTAGGAGCAATGTCCAAGAAACACCCATACACATTTCCACACTTCCTCCTTCCTTATACCCATGTTCCAGGTAATGAGTAACCAGACAGCAATGACTCACCCATATTGCGTAATCTTAAATAGCTACATGGGTGCATTTTATAATTTATGTCCTAACAACTTTACACTTCAGTAACATTGTCTTTAATACATTTCTCCGATCATGGATGGGATTCTGCCATTTTTAACATCCTCGTTTTTATCCATAATGCTATTCACACGAGAAAATTATGTATAAGCTTTTGCCATTTAACAATGGCCAAGGCAATTATAAATATAGAGAAAAGCAGCAGCAACACTCTAGGACGGAATGTGAGGTAGGGTATATGAGGGTGAGACTATGTCTTTTGAAAGTAATCAAAGCAGTGGCTTAAAAACTAGCAAGTCCTAAAGAAACACTCAAGAGCCCTTAGCAACCCATGCTTCATGAAAATATAGATGGTAAAAGTGGAAATGGACCCCTCCGGTGGCAATCTAGGTCTTAAGTAGGCAACCTAAGAAGATGCCTGCTTGTGTTTCCCAAAAATAAAGGTCCATGGTGCAAACCAGCCAAATCTTCCCTCCGTCCAGGTGCTTTCTAATGTTGTGCTGTTGAGGTGGACTAAAGGACAAAGGTTAGTAGAAAATGTACACATTCTAACTTACTCCTCTACTGCTAACTTCTTGTGGAATTAGACTAAACCATCTATTACGTTATGTTTCTAACGTAACTGGGCATACTCTTTTCAGACCTCAAGCTGACAGCCCACGCATTCAGACAATGAACACAAATATCCCAAGGGGAGGGTGCCCTATCCAAAGGAGAGCACATCCTTCACGTAAGTCAATGACGAGTGAAAATCAGGACTGCTGTATATCAAATGTTCTTCCTCCTGAATAACATTATGATTCATCACCAACAGCAACTAGAGGTTTTGTCATAAAACATAATGAACTAACATCTGTTTATACTTACAAAATTCCTTTCAACATTCAGTCATTTACCACTCATTCATTAAAACACTGCATTTATACACGTACACACTTAGGCATATTTAACAAGTCTGAATTTTTTTTTCCAGTCGGTGACTGAAAATGCAAGATGGCAATTTTTCCCGACGCATAAGCTTGTAATTTTAAGTAATGCCCTCATCCCAAACTCTCCTCCTATTACTTTAGAATAAACATAATCCTTCAATCCTCCCAATGATTAAAGTAGACTGGTATTTGAATGTTTTATTTAAAAAAAAAAAAAAGTTCTACATGTAGCTATCATCTCAACTCAAATACCTTTTACCTTCCTCAAATACCTTCCTATCATCCTGGTTCACTGTGCCTTAACCAAACTGGTCCGTCCTTTGCTTTATCTTCTATGTAGGTCATTATTACACTTTACAGTGGCCACCTATTTCTAGAATTCCTTCTTGAAGACTCAACATAGGTGTCACCTTCAGAATCTCTGAACCCACCCATTTTTTGTGCTTCCACCTTATTCCCTGTCATTGCAAGAACGCTATTATATTAAAGTGACCTGCTGATGTAGCCATTCCCCTCTCCTCCCAACTAGCCTGAGATTCGTGAAGACAAAGACCACGTGTATCTTCTATACACAGTTTCTAACAAAGAGTAGGCTCCTCATATTCATTAATTCAGTCACTCACTCAACAAATACTTATGGAGTAGCTGCTACAGGACAAACATTATTCTAATTGCCGTGGATTCTAATTGCTATGTGAAATAAACAAAGCCCCTGTTCTCCTAAAGATGACATTCAAACACAGGAGACAAATAACAAAGACACAACAAACACCTAGTGAAATGTCAGATGATAAACGAATGAAAGTAAAGTAGTCTAAGGGGACAGTGAATGGCCGGGGTAGGGGTTGCTATTTTAGGTATTTTAGGTAATCAGTGACGATTAAGGCATTCCCTAACTGAAGTGAGAGAACAAACACGTTGGTCCCTTGAAGGGGAGAGAGTGACGCAGAGTGGGTGGCGTGTGAGAGGAGCAGTGAGGAGGTTAGGAGCCAGCACGGCTGCAGCAAGGGGACGGGAAGTTAACAAGTGCAGTCAGGCGGCCCGTGCCCACATCAAGTGGAGCTCTGCAGGTCACACACGAGCCACTGCAGGTTTCCAAAGCAAAGAAAAACAATCCAATGGGCATCTTTAAGAAAGAGGACTTTAGCCCGCAGCCACCACATTTTTGGGGAAAAGATGGCTGGGGGATCGAGGTGTGGGAGAAGGCGACAATGGGAGAGTTGAAACAGGAAGATCCGTTAGGAGGCTACCACAATAATCTAAGTGAAAAAGGATGGCGGCTCAGACGAGCACGGTGGCAGTGGTGGCGAGACTGGGATAGGTACAGGCAGCAGCACCAACAAGACCCGATAGTGGATTGAATGAGGGGTGGGAGAGAAAAGGAAGAAAAGGTTTGTGGTGTGAGTAGCCAAAGGATGGTACTGCCGCTGCCCGAGAAGAGAGAAAGGATGGGGACGGGGGTGCCCTCCAGTCTGAAGCATGCGAAGTTCCAGGTGCCTCTTGGACACCCCAGGAGATACTGAAGGGTTGAATGTAGCTGAGTCACCAGGAGCTCAGGGGTGAGGTCCAGCTGGAGACCTAAATCTGGGGGCATCAGGACATATTTAAAGCCCAAATGGGCTCATCTAAGTGCCTACAGAGGAGGAGGAAAAGGCCCCAAAGCCAAACCCTTGGACATACCAGCAGTCAGAGGTAGAGAGGAAGACGCACATCCAGCCTTCCACCCAGGAGATGGAACAGCCAGTGTGCTGGAGGAAAACAGGAAAATGTGGAGGCCAGAAAGTCAAATTTTAAAAAGGGTTTCAGGAAGGAACCGGTCACACTGTCAAATATTACTGATAAGTAAAGGAAGAAGAAGATTCAAAACTGACTATTGGAGTTGACAACATGGAGGTCATAGATGATCTTGAAAAGAAGAGTTTTCATGGAGAAGAGAGATAAAAGTCTGACTAGAGTGAATTTAATAAAGAAAAGAAGATAAACTGGAGACAACAAGTATACGCAACTTTTTCAAAAAGTAATAAAGGGAATCAAACAGTGTGATAGCTAGGTGACATGGAATCGAGAAATATTATAGCATGTACATTGGTGGAAACGGAAGAGGGAGAAGAAAAAGTTGATAATACAGTGGAGAGGGGAAATAATCACAGAGTAATGTCCTTAAGGGTACAAGAGGGGCTAGATGGGGTCCAGGGCCCATGTAGAGGGGGTGCCTGAGAGGGGACTGGACAGCTGAGTCTTTATAACATTCAATGTTTACAGAACTGAACTACCCTTAGGTTGAACTACCCTTAAGATATTTCTTATAAAAAGAAGGCCCACTAATTCAGGTTTCTAGAACACCATACAGAAACTCTGACATTAACCTGGCTTCAGGAAGCTAACACAAGTATTTCAGGACAAGCTTTCTATGCTTCTTAAGAAGGATGTATCCATACGTGCATGCATATCTGTGGTACAATAAGAAATATATTTCGCCTGTGTCTCTGGTTCCCAGCACAGAGCTCCTAAAACCCTTGGAATTTCCTGAGTAATAGGACTGCCTTTTGTTATTCATAACAAGCCCCTTCTGCCCACACCTGAGTTGACACTAATGAAGTGACTCATGGTGGGACCCCTAAGTAGCTTCAGGCTGGGGACTGGTCACCAGAAAGACCAAACACATGATCAGAGGGTGGGTACTTTCAGCTCCACCTCCCCAGCTCCAGGAAGGGGATGGGGGCTGCAGACTGGGTTATAAAGACTCTTCAACAAGGAGATTCCGGAGCTTCTGGGTTGAAGGCACTGATGTGCTGGGAAGCTGGCCTGCCCAGAGAGGGCAAGGAAACTCTGCACCCCTCTTCCCCTATACTTTGCCCTATGTATCTCTTCCATTTGGCTGCTCCTGAGTTGCATCCTTTACAATAAACCAGTAAATATAAGTGTTTTCCTGAGTTCTATGAGTCATTCCAGCAAAGTACTGAACCTGAGGGGGTAGTGGAAACCCCCAAATGTGTAGTCAGCTGGGTAGAAGTGTGGGTGGCCTGGGCACTCCATTTTTTCACTGGCATCTGAAGTGGGGGCTGTCTTGTGGGGCCGAGCCCTTGACCTCTGGGACCTGCAATAACTCTGGGTAGTTAGCGCCAGAATTGAATTGTATCGTTAGACACCCAGCTGGCGTTGGAGAATTGGTATTGGAAATAACCATACCTTTGGTATCAGAAAACACATAACATCTGCTCTTGGGCCACAGGGGAATAAAACAAACAGGTGACAAGGGACCATGGGAATTGATGAGAGCAGTGAATGTCTCAATGCTGAAATTTCAAGCCATCAGGTTTAAGGAGTAAGAAAACAAGACTACAAAACTGCACTCTCTTAAAAATATACACAGCTAATCGCAGACCCAAAAAGCAGAAAACATGGGAGAGGGGAGTTCACACACAGCAAAAGCGGGTCTATTTGCTTCCCAAATCTTAATCACCTGAGGAGAAAGATCAAAGCAACGGAGAGCCAAGGAATTAAGAGGCATAAACCCCTGAACACAGCACAAATAATTACCTTAAAAATAAAACAGCTACATGGTAAATTCATACACTAATGAGGGATTATTCAAATTTTACTTAAAACCGTTCAGAAGCACATTTATAAAAGAGAAATGCTCAGTGACTGAGCATGCGTGCAAAGGAGCCAATACTGGAAATGTAGGTCTACACACGTTCTCTTCCCTACGTTCAGACAAGCCACTCCGTCCCCATGCTTGGATCAGGGGACACGAAGGTGTCAGGGAGGAAGCCTCCTACTCCATGTTCATGCCAACCCCCAGTGCCCACCGCTGCTTTACAAGGCCGTCTCCAGACTAGTTCAGCTTTTCGGGAATTGCTTGGCATCCACACCCCCAGCTCAGCCAGGAGTCAGACTGGCCTCTGAGCCTCCCTCCCGCCCCCCTCACTCTTCAGTTACTCCCACTGGGTTCTACGGGTTTGCCTCTGAAATGTCCCCCCCATTTCCAGATGAGACTCTGCCCTCTTCCCTTCTAGTCTGGATTATTGCCAAAGCCGACCAGATCCCTAAACTTTACTGTCCTTGAGTTCCTCTTCCCCTGGGGCTCCAGAACAGTTCAAATCTCAAGGCTGACCTTATCTCTCCTTCTGCCTGCTTAAAATTGCAAATCCTTAGCACACAAGCCATTTGCGACCCAGATCTGCTCTTCCTCTTCTACCATATATCCCCCTTCCCAGCTTGCATCTTGCATTCCAGCCTCTGGGAACCACAGGAATTGAGATCACGGACGGGCCATGTCGTATCTCTGGGTCTCCCCTTCAGTTCTTGGCACGTGCTGTTCCCTTGGCCCAGAACACTCCTCCCTCCGCACTTCACACGCCTCGCCCCCTCACCCCCAGGACACGACTGGAGTATCACCATTTCAGTGAGGCATCCCTGGCCACCCTATTTCAAATGGTACACCGTGGAACCCTCACCCTCACACAGTCCTTCTGTGCACTTGTCACCATCTACAACACCATTTAGTTTATTTCCTTCTCTGGTTTATGGTCTCTCCCCCTGCTAGGATGTAAGCTCAAAAGGGCCAAGATATTTGCCCAGTACCTGCACTCATGCCTGGCACTTGACAGGCACTCAAATAACAACTGCTGAATCACTGGATCAACACTATTCGCCCTGCTGGGAAAATTATCTCCTGGGCCTAAATCCTATTCCTTATCTATGTGGCAAATTTATCCTTCAAGACTCCCACTGTCCCATCCCCCAGCTCCTCAGGCAGGGCTGAACACCCTCCCCCTGGCACACCCACAGCACCTTATCCACGGGGACCACACTCAGACACCTGTGAGGACAGGGGGCACTACTGATAATTATGCTGATACAACAGGAGTGACGGACTGTCCAGGGCAGGCCTGAACACATGGTCACTCTGATCTCCCACCTTTTTCACGGCAGTTCTCTCTCTTCTCTAGTTATTTGCTCACTGGTCTGTTTCCCACACTAGGCTGTGAATCTTTAGGGATGAATCATTTTTGTATCCCCAACACCTCACACATACTGTAGATGCTTAATAATGTTGATCGAATGAATGAACAATCACTTCTGCTCGGGGATTTGGACCCCTGAGACAGGCTGGAGGGGGTGGAAAGTACACCTAGACCGTGGGGACAGCAGCAAGCCCCCTTCCTGGGGCTGGTCCTCCAGGGCCTGCTTCCCTTGCATGGATTTCTGTCCCATGACAGCCCCAGTGCCCACTCTTGGTTCCCCAGTCTCCCAAGGATGGGCCCCCTAAGTGCCTTACTGCACTCTGTTTCTATTACTCCTGGCTTTGCTGATTTCTCCAGACTGCATCAGGACCAGTATTTGCCAGCCCCTGTTTAGACAAACTCCCACACAGTTCCCTTCAACCCACCCATCCGGTCCTACTGCCACACAAGTCCCAGCACCAGACCACAGCAGTGAGTCTTATTTCAACAACAAAGGAGGCACCCCTCCCCTGAACACACCCCCTCTAGACAGCACTCCTCACGTGGGTTCCAAGTGCAGATGAAGTGTTAGGCTAACGCTTTTTAGGGCTGAGGGCTCAGTGCCATTCCTTTGGATGAAATGGATCTCTTCCAGAAGGCTGCAGAATTTCTCAGGGCCTGTGAAAGTCCTGTAACATTCTGGCAGGAAGCAACCTATTTTGTCAAGAATCAATTTTTTCCCTTTATTATTATACACCAATGAAATAATCATGTATGCTGGTATGAACGTGTGCTCGGCTTTATGAATTGCCTTTTCAAAATAAACTTTCAAGTCTGAGACGTGCATTTTCTGAGAAGTGATAAAAATTCTAATTAGGGATCTAGAAATTAGGATTCTGAGACTTCTCAGACATACAAAAACACTTTTCATTAATAAATGTATTCTTCTATCACTATGATTTTCATGGTAAAAACATTATGGTAGTATAGAACCAACCTTCCAACTTTAATTTTAAAAGTTCATAATCTGAAAGAGAAATTAGCTGAGGTCCCTTTCTGCCAAGAGTATATATTCTGAAAGACACTGTTTTGAAAATAACTCCCATAAAGCAACAGACTGAGAATAAAAGTTTGAGAGTTAAAGGCAGGAAGTTCAGTTCGTGGAGCTTCGTAAAATCTGATTCAGTGCGAAGCCCAGACGTGTCTCTCAGCATGGACCCAGCCTCAGGAAGCTTCAATTTAACACCTATCCTTCACTACCACATTGCATCGCACTGCTAACAGGAATCAATCTCTCTACATCAAGAAGTCTTCTCATCCACATTTGTCCAGAATCCAACAAGTATCTGCCAAGACAGCAAACATGGTGACTGCCTTCTGCTTATTCTGACCCATGACAGTCGTGCAGAAAGGGAAAGGGGCAATTTGAGCTCTTTTTAAAATGGTGGCATTCCACATGAGATGTTAACTTAAGGTATCCCAACTAAAGAGTAAGACGGAGCTCAGATTCCCCCCTGCACAAGTTACTCATGTGGATTACAGACGTACACAGATGCAGACCCTTCCAGATCACAACCTATGGGCTATTGACTTAAACTACCTGAGAGAACATGGCTTAGAGGTGCTTTATAAGAATACTATTTAAATTCATTTTGTTTTTCACAAAAGCTTCCCTCCCTTTGCTCTACCCTTTTCCCCCCTAACCAATGGTTTGAACAATCTTGGTTTCTGTATACTAAAGTTTGAGGATTGTCTCCCTCACGAAGACAAGAATTTTATCTGCTTTGTTCAACTGCTCTATGTCAGTGCCTAAAAGAGAGTCTGGCACATGGTAAGCTCTCGATAAACATTTGCTCAGTAAATGAGTAACTTTCCTAAAGCAAAAAGTAGAAAGAATGCTAGATGGAAAAGCATAAAACCCTTCTCTGCAAGTGGTTTTCTGGGAGGGACTGAATCAATGGGAGGCTCCACTATTCCAAAAAGGAAATGAGGGAAATAATACAAAAGTCTCAGCGACATCACATCAACACACACACACACACACACACACACACACTCCTTCTCACTTTCCTTGAGAAAGTACTTTAACACCCGGTTGTACAAGCAACCTCTATGAGAATTCAGAATCTAGCTGTCATAAAAGTTCTCAAAACAAATAAAATTTTACTCACAGAATTTCAACTCCGCTATAGAGGAAAATACTGGTAACAAGAAAAGGGACAACACCTGGGGCTTCTGCCCTAAACCCTTATCCTAAGCTCTGGACACCCAACCACAGCACTGGCACGTTTTGAGATACAGTCAGAAATGTTTTTGATAACATGTATCTGGTTCACCCTGAATGGAGTAAAATAACATGATTAACAAGGACTCAAAACACTCAAGCTTTCTAGCAATGTCATTCTCTGGGCACTAGTATCTGGTCCTGCAAAATCAACTGTCATAAAATTAGGGGTCGGAGGTTCCCTAGAGACAGGGGCTCACATCTGGACAACTGACAGGAACATATTCCAAATCCTCCCATTAATCACTTGTCCATTTTTAGGTGAGAGTAGCCAGAAAATTTTCAAGGCCTTAGGACATTTTTCTCAGTTTTTCGAATTTGTTGCAAGGCTTTTCATTTACTGAAGTGGAAAGACAGCTTGCTTCAAATAGTGCTTGTAATGCCTACGTAATATGGTCACCACACCATGTCTCAATGTGGGAAGGACACATTTCAGCTCACTCCTGGGTCGTGACTACTGGGAAGGACTGGTCGTGGGGCACTTTTCCTTTTAGCGGCATGTTCCCTTCACTAGACACTGCATATAATTAGATGGTAAGTGCTCTGCATCAGGAAAAAATTGAACCTGAACACTCAGGGTTGAAGAGCACTATAATACTTTAGTCTACTTTTTTATAAAAATGAAAAAAAAATTCTCATTATACTGCATGAAGTTTTGAATAAACCCAGCAAATAGCATGCTAAGAATAGTTTGATTTCCTTGAATTGTCAGAGATGAGACAGTACAAGTAAAATGTAATGAAATATTATTTAAAACCTCTTTTGTTCTCTTGTTATTGAGCTCTTAAGAGAAGAGCACTGAAAGCACCACAGAGATGCACAGGATAAAGTTCCTGGTCTACAGAAGCTTCTACCTCATTAAAGAAGATGACACTGAAACACAATTAACCACAGTAAGAAAGGTGGTGTGTCAGATCACATGAGTGGTTCTGAGAACTCAGAGGCAGGAAAAGCCACTGGTGGGTTAGTCTGGAGCTGATCAAGCCTTTAAGACAGAACCTAGGAGACAGGCAGGATGTTAAGAGTAGAGTTGGGGTATGAGGTGGGAGAGGCGGAAAGGAAAAGACATGGAAAGCTGCGACTCAAAAGGAGGTTCCACGAAGGCGTGAAGTGGTGTTTGGGCTGGAGAGGAGGACGAAGGCTGGATGGCCAAGAGCCTGAACAGTAAGCCAAGGAACTTGGAGTTCACTCAAATAGTAATGGGGAGCCCAGGAAGGTTTCCGGGAATAGCATGATTTAGTTTTAGGAAGATCCATCTGAGGGTGATAAACTCTATCTAGTGCTGCAAGGTGAAAAGGCAATCACCCAAGGGAAGGCCAGTGGATTTGGTAACTAAAATATCAGGAGGTGTTTGTCACCCTGCTATTCTGAGTGGAGGGAGAGTAAATAGTTCAGTTATCTCCCTTATCTCTCCCCTATCATTCTTTCCCATCCCTGATGTTTGGCCTCTGAGGCAGTTCTCCATGAATGCAGTTACTGAGTGGCCTGAAATGTACTAAGTCCTCACTGGGATATTTAAGAAAAATTCCTTATGTGCAAAATATTTAAAAATCATGCTGGAAAGACACAGCTTACACAATTAGAAAGGTAAACAGTATCACCTATGCTGCCCAGCAGGGCCCTCATTTCTCTGGGCAAGCCACCCAATGTTATCACGCTCAAGGTGTAGCTCCAAACATACAGGGGATAGGAATCCAGAGAAGGGAACAGAAAAGGTATGACAACAGAAAACCATTTTTGAAAAGGAACATAAGATAAGAAGCCACGGTTTATCTTCATTTTATTCATTTCTGCTCTCTGAGTCACGTACTTATGTAGAATGTAAATATTTTTCAGTTGTCTGAAATTTAAAGAAAGGTAATTTCTGGACACCTTCAAAAACACATGAGTTATGAGGGAAATATCTGGATGGTTTTGCAGACTAACAGTGAACAACAGGTCAAATGAAATTTCAAATGTAATCTGGGGCAAATTAATCAGCAATTTTCAAGGTACTTGGTTTGAGCAGCTGCTTAAGTTCTTTTTTATTCAAATTGGAACCAAATTCTTGAAGAGTTACGATTAGAATGCATCAAAAGCTTGAAGTCATCTTATCCTATTATATCACAAAGATTCTATGAGATCAGGTTGGGTTTTAGTAGGGAACCTAGCTAGTACTGACCCTGTTTCAGATGCTGTCAAAGACGGACACTCACAAAGGATAATGCAGGAAAATGCATTAAAGGAAGAGGAAATGTCCCACCGTGAAGGACAAAGTGGTAAGGAAGAGCCTGTTAAAATGTCGGAAATGTGTCCCACATATCTCATTATTACATTAATTATTATATTTATCACTGTTAATAGCAGCAGCTGTCCATAACGTCAGATTCCCTAAGCACTTTACTTATATCAGATAATTATATTTTCTAAATATCTACTAGATAGTTATCCCTCACAAAAATCCTATGAGTTAATAATTATTTTCCCATTGTACACAACAAATTACTTAACTTCTGAGTTGAAGTTTTTTCCAGTAATTTGCTCAAGATGACACGGTTTGTAAATGGAAAAGCTGGGACTCAAACCAAGTCCTGTTCAATATATTTTGAACACTTACTTTCAGGTGCTAAGAATATTATGGTGAGCAAAAGCTGGCATGGCAGGTGAAGCTGACAAGAATCAAATAATCCCATAAAGAAATGTTTAACTGTAACTGTGACAAGAGCAATAGATCTGACCTTGGCAAGGAGGGGGCGAGGGATGGACATTTCTTCCTTGAGGTCTAATGCAATCTAAGATCTAAAGGAAGAACAGGAGTTGCCTTGGGGAAAAGGGAGGGAAAAGCATTCCAGGCAGAAGGCACAGAATGTGCAAAGATGACGTGGTGGGAAGGAGTGTGCTGAGGACTGAAAGAACAAAGTGAGGTGGGGAGGGAGCTGTGATATGAATCTAGGGAATTCAGATTTATTAGGTGAGATTGTACCTTCCACCCCATGCACAATGTTTTATAGATCATGGTAAAAAGATTCTGTCTTTATCTTAAGCACACTGGGAATTTATTTTATTGCTGGTGTGGTTTTTTTCCCTTGGGGGGTAAGGGGTGAACTTGGGTAGCAGTGCTATGCAGCCTCTTATAGGAATCTTTCAGGAACAGGGATAAAAGTGGATATTCCACAGCATGAATTTCTATGTTCTAGAATGGACATCTATTATATATCTAAACAACCCCAAAGTGGAGATTTAAGCTGCAAATGGAAGAATGGCATGCGGTCTCTGGAAGCAAACTGAGGCACAGCTAAGTTATCCTGGAGGGTCCAGGGTGCAGGAACACAGGCAACCCAAGGGTAGCAGAATAAAACTGCACAGTAAGAGGCCGTAAGAAGAAAACGGTGGAACCCATTTCCAGCTGAGAGGCACAGCAGATGACTGTTTTCACACCCCTGCTCCCGACCCACGAGCTTTGATAAATGACTTATTTCTCTGAGACAATTTCCCCATTTGTAATAGTACCTACCTCACAGGATTATTTTGAGAATGACGTGAGTTATAATACATGGAAAGTATTTAGAGACGTACCTGCACATAGTAAGTATTCAATAAATACAAGCCATTACTGTTACTATTATCATTAATGCTATTATTGTAAAAGATCATAATTTGCGGTAAGCAGTTAAGGAAGGGAAAACATTTGTAAATATATCTCTGAGACAATATGTTCTCAAACTTGCACATACATATGAATCACCTGGAAAGCTTGTGAAAAATGTAGACTCCTGGCTTGTTAGAGGTAAGGCCTAGGAAACTAGGTTTTTCCTAAGCTCCTGGGGGATTCTGACATAGCTGATCTAAGCATTTGAGAGGCATGGCTTCAAGGCCTAGAATTTAAAATAAATATTAAGGCATCAAATAAGGTATTTCATTGCAGGGACTTTAACTATAGGGATAACTTTATCAAACAAATTTCATTTTTTTTTTTGAATTTTAGAATTTTATTTATTTTTTTATACAGCAGGTTCTTATTAGCTATCCATTTTATACATATTAGTGTATATATGTCAATCCCAATAGATTTTATTTTATTTTATTTTTTTTTAATTTTATTTATTTATTTATTTTTATTTATTTATGGCTGTGTTGAGTCTTCGTTTCTGTGCGAGGGCTTTCTCTAATTGCGGCAAGCGGGGGCCACTCCTCATCGCGGTGCGCGGGCCTCTCACTATCGCGGCCTCTCGTTGCGGAGCACAGGCTCCAGACGCGCAGGCTCAGTAATTGTGGCTCACGGGCACAGTTGCTCCGCGGCATGTGGGATCTTCCCAGACCAGGCTCGAACCCGTGTCCCCTGCATTGGCAGGCGGATTCTCAACCACTGCACCACTAGGGAAGCCCAGATTTTATTTTTGTTAAGGCAAAATGAAACAAGTTCACTTGCAAAACCTACTTCTAGGAGAAAACTGAATAATCAGAATCCGCTTGATTGGTAAAATACAGTGTTTAGTTTTTAATAACCATTTTTACAAATTATTTAAATCTTTAGTTCCAAACAGTCCAAAAATGTCACTGTATGCTCCACTATCAAAAGAAACTAAAATAAACATCTGGACAGTGGTATGTATATTCTTTAATTATTAGATTTATTTTCTAGCAAAAATAATAGAGCCCATCTTCAATCATACAGAGAAAATTCTTTTCTGCTAGGACACAACTAAAACTCTACAGATTCTTTCACTTTAGTTCAGGTTTTCTCAACCTCAGCACTGTGTAATTATTGTAGATTATTATTTACAGGAATTATTTACAATAACAAGTGACCTCAGAAAAATCAAACAAGTGACTAACTTCAGGGAGGGTGAAATCATTGGCTTAATGTACACATCTGGTGAACAATGTCCATGAAGATTATAAACTGAAGGGATTACTTATTCCTTTTCCTCAAAAACTATTACACAACCCAACACTTGGGATCTTTCTTGACCCAACAAGAGCATGAAAATGCTGCTTGGGCTCTTTATAATAACAAACAATGCACATTCCTGTTTTATTTGAAAAAATAATTAGCAGCAGCTGCTACTTACACAGAATTTTTAACAGAAGATACTTTACATACTGAACCCAAATATTTCAGAACTTAAAGAGCCTGAGGCCAAATGAAATATTCTGCCTTTTTTTTTGTTGTTGTTAAAATAAGGCATAACAATTCACTTCCACATTCCTTCATCTAATTTTTAAAAATGACTAAAACATTTTCCTGAGACTCAAAGGAAACAGCTGGACACATCTGTCAACTAGACAGCTCTGGAGTGAAAGAGAAACTTAATGCTTTAATACCATACTTACATGTGCGGGCTCAGTTCATAAAAATTTCTGTTCCTGTAATCTTCCACTTTCTCTGGTGAATAAATGGGCAATGACCGGTATGGGTTAACAGATATAACCACACTTCCAATGTATGTCTGCAAAAGAAAGAATAAAATATACCCATCTTAACATCTTAAGTCTTAATGTTGCATGGTTTCATCCTTTTAAAAACACTAGTTCTACTGCCTGACCATTCATTTTATACTTTTCAAGAACATTTCTAAAGATAGATGGTCAATAATGTTTATTCATTTTGCTGATAAATGGAGAGCACAGATTTATACATTGAAAATACCTTTCAAAATAAACCTCTAGATTAATTCATGATCCTGGATAAGACTCCTCCAAAGCCCTGTCATACTTGCCAAAAATTTTGTCACCAACCACGGCTAACTGTGAGCAAGAGCTATGCTTTCCCCGATTCCGGCTAGAACTGGTGTTTCCCTCTCTCATCTTTATCCTTTTATTTCAGTCTACAGTAACCCAGGCTTCCCCTCCTCCCTACCCATACTCATATCTATCCAATGGGGCCTTGACTTTGGCACTGTCCTTACACACACAGCCTGTCCATCTCTACAATGGGCTCCGACCACATACAATTCAATATTAGATATTCAATATCACAGCTATCGCTTGGGTATTCAAACAAAATCATTTCATGTTATATCTAGTGGACTTTAATATCAGAATTTAAATGTACTTGCTGAAAGATAGTACATTTCATGTTGAATTTAAATTTAAGGTAGAATTTAAATATACTCTCAGAGGGATCAATGCTCCTATTTTAACAGACAGTAACGCTCTCACACTGCAAACCAGAACACTAGTTATCTTCCTTTCCATTTCGATCTTAAATTCCCGGCAGCAAGAGCAGTGTTGGTTTAGGTCATTTTGTACAAAGACTAGCGCAACGCCACAAGCAAAAGTCACTTAACTGTAACTCATCTTAACTCCATTTTTCCTTTCAGTTTCAACATTATAAAGATGGCTGGTGGGGGGGAAGGGGGGTGCTAACAAACATATGTCAGTGATAAAAAGTTTTTTTAATAAAAAGGTGAAAAAAAAGAAAGGAAAGGAGAAAGAAAAAAGTCACTTCCAACTTCCCTGCCTTTCCAGGGTCATGTAACAAAAGGTGACATTTTTAGAGCAACAAGTTTTTCCAGTATTGTCACCACTGGATTCAAGGAGATTGTCAGATCAAACAGAATAGAAAACAGAACAGTAGAAATGTTCTGATTTTTTTTTCAAAACATGGGTCACAATTATTTTAATTATAAAAGACTTTTTTCCCCCCAACCTGGTAAACTGAACAGGTCATTTTTATACCTGTTTTCATCCTATAAGAATACAATCTTAGCAAGAGTACATAAGACTGCTGCTGTAAAGAAAAACTCTCAGCTCCCATGCAATCAGCGTGTCTATTTCTGACACCCTAGCACTAAGGACCCAACTAATCTGGCCTGACAAGCAACGAGTCCAAGTGTCTTAACTCATTCCATTTAGGTAAGACTCTTCCAAAAAGGTTTCTTCACAGTCCAACCCACCTGGGCAAGTAGATGGGAGATGCTAGAGACTGAATAACTGTCTGAACAGCTTATAACTAATAGACTAGAATTACTTAGATTGGTAGATATGAGAATACAATAATTGATTTATTCCTTTAATATCTGTTGATTGAAAGATCAGCCTTCTTTAGTAGAAAAGTACATGAATCTCCCTTTTTAAGGCAGTTTCTTGAATACAATAATTAAAATACATATTTGCTGTTAGCAGAGAAACCAGTTACCAAGTTGCTCTTTAAAACCAAATTTCACGGCGGCTAAATTCTTGATAAAAATCTGCCTGTGTGGCATTCTTGCATGGAGAACAAACTCAGCTGCCACAAATCCAAAATCAAAAGCCACACTGCTAAGCTTTAAATTTCTCTTTGTTACTCGTGACTTTTATACATACTGAATTGTGTGTGCTTTTCCCCCCAGCTGTTTTCTTATCACCTAGAACAGGGCTGGCCCATGAATAATGTCCCATAAATATTTAACTGAATGACTAATATGCACAGGATACATTCATCACTAAGAACATGGATGGTACAAACCACTTTCACACAACTATTCTTCTGTTGAAATATAATACCGAGTACACTGCCATACACTGCCTAATATTTTATTAAACCTATATGCCACGTGTAACCACCGAACAAACCCTTAAACTATATCCTTCCACCCTCGGGTTCCTTGTCCAACTGTGGTAGACTGTTTGCAAAGATGGCTGGAACAATTCCTACCACCCCTATATGCAAAACCTCTGAAATTTGACTCTGCCACTCCTTCTATCAAGAGACAGAGTTTATCCTCCACCCCTTCAATCTGGACTTGTCTATGTGACTGATTTGACCAAAGGGACGTTATAAGATGAGATACAAGCAGGGGCTTGAGCATTTGTGTATTAGGATGTTGCCCCTCCCCCGCCCTTATGACTGACGCTAGAAGCCATGATGCAAATGAACTTGAGCTAGCCTGTTGGAGAGGTCACACAGAAAGACAAGGGCCTGAACTACACAGCCTGACAACCATCAGACACATGAGTGAGGCCATTCTAAACCATCCAGCCTCTGTTAGGCCACCGAATGCCTAAAGCCAAATTCACGATCCCAGGTGAGACCAGCAGAAGTCATACCAAGCTGAACTCAGCCTATATTGCTATCCCAGAGAATTGTGTGCAAATAGATGGTCGCTGCTTTATGCAATTAACTGGGGGTGGGGGTTACACAGCGACAATTACCTTACCGATACACCAACACGGCTCAACACGTAAGAAAAAGGGCCAAGCAGGACAAGCTTTATCAATCTGAATAAGCAAACAGTAAAGGAAACTGTGCTCTCCCTCTCCGTTCCACTTTATATGTTTCAGATATGCATCCTCTAATCTTGAACTCCTAGTAGGTTTGTCCTGTACTGTGATACATGCCCTTGCTGTTTATGGGTTTCTTCCTTGAAGGTTCTATGTGCATTAGTCAAAGATTTAAATAGTCCCACATCTGCCAACAGAATAACTCAAATGTTCATAGTCACAAGCCTCCTTTCTCTGAGACACAAAAGATACTCCTGGAAGCAGCTGATAGGCTGGGTGGAGTTTACAATCCTATTCCAGTTTTAGGCAGCTGTCTACTCTACATTCAAGTAACTGCAATAACAAATTAAACCTCCTTTCCAGGGAGCAGAAAAATAGTGACCGGACAGTTCATTTTTACATCAATTAACATTTGGACTTATCAATGACATACATTTGTCCCTCAGTATCCCTGGGGGATTGGTTCCAAGACCACCTGCAGAGACTGACCAAAATCCAAGGATGCTCAAACAAGGATGCCTTCTATAAAACAGCATAGTATTTGCATGTAATCTACACACATCTGCCCTCCCGCGTACTTTAAATCATCTCTAGACTACTTATAATACCTTATACAATGTAAATGCTATGTAAATAATTGTTGGCTCATGGCAAATACAAGTTTTGCTTTTTGGAACTCTCTGGAATATTTCCCATGAATATTTTTGATTTGTGGTTGGTTGAATCTGTGGATGAGGAACCCATAGACCAAGGGCTGACCGTACTTCATTATTTTTTTAACAAGAAACTGTATACAATTTAAAGTCAGTATTTTCTTATTGCATCATGCTCTAAAAAGGATCCTAAACTAAATCATTAAGTAACCACTGGAATAAAGAAGTCGGAGGTAAGACACAGTTTCTTAAACGTAAGTATGTGCATAAAAGAGCTGGGCATTATGTGTCCTTTTTATTCTGAATATGCCAAG
The DNA here is from genome assembly GCF_949987535.1 of Balaenoptera acutorostrata. Taxonomy (NCBI): domain Eukaryota; kingdom Metazoa; phylum Chordata; class Mammalia; order Artiodactyla; family Balaenopteridae; genus Balaenoptera; species Balaenoptera acutorostrata. Next base: position 50,871,150 of record NC_080071.1, on the reverse strand, counting down.
GAGAAAAATACCCAAAAAACAAAAGAAAGAAAAGCATTGTAAACCTTTACAAAAGGGAGCAGCAAAGAGGATCCGCCTCTTGCCCCCTAGAATTCCACTCACTCACTCAACTGGAAATAATAAGGTAGGTATGTACTGGGTGCAGCTCCAACAGGCTACTGCGGACTCCGATGGTGCCAGTGAGAGAGCCCACAGAAGGCCTCCAGCAGCTTAGCTCATTCCCGCCAGACCACTTCTGGGCTGCGCTCACATTCTACCTGGTCCCTACGTCCCAAATGGCTCACAGAGCAACTCCTACTGGAATCCGGAGCCTGCTCTTCTAATAGGCTGATCACACCAAAAAGGCCTCCTTTCTCACAATGGCAAAGACTACTTACCAATTAGGTTCTATCTACCTTCTCCAACAGAGACAAGTCTGGCTCTCATGACCCTCCATGGATGGATGGATGGATGTGCTCAATCAATGTACTTATTTACTCAGTGGAAACAACCTCCTAGCCATCCCGGCCATCCTAGTTCACTACCTCCATGCTCCGGGCCCACAGCACCGCAAGTCCTGAAGCGTGCACACCACTCTGACAACAGAAGGCCGCCTCCACTCTCACCACCCTGCGGAACCAGCCTCTGACATCTAGGAGGGGAAAGGGAAGGGAAGGGAAGGGAAGGGAAGGGGAGGGGAGGGGAGAGGAGGGGAGGGGAGGGGAAGGGGAGGGGAGGGGAGGGGAAGGGAAGGGGAGGGGAGGGGAGGGGAAGGGGAGGGGAGGGGAGGGGAGGGGAAGGGGAGGGGAGGGGAGGGGAAGGGGAGGGGAGGGGAGGGGAAGGGGAGGGGAGGGGAGGGGAAGGGGAGGGGAGGGGAGGGGAAGGGGAGGGGAGGGAAGGGAAGGGGAGGGGAGGGGAGGGGAGGGGAGGGGAAGGGGAGGGAGGGGAGGGGAGGGGACAAGAAGGAAAAGGGAAGAGGGAAAGGAAAGGCTCTACCTTTCTACAAATGGCATATTCAATTAACAAGTTTATCTTTCACTTCTCAAGGGCAGACATTAAACCAAGAATGTACAAACACTCCTAAGTCAAAACAATCCCTGTCTTCATATTTCAGATATCTCTAGAATTCCAGAACAGATGCCTTGTGAATAACCAAATAATACTCGAGTGCTCCTACTGTGATTACAGTGAAAACTGAAGTTTTTTCTGGAGGATGGTCATCCAGCAACCGCCACTCTCCAGACCACAATCCGGAAGCCAGAGGAAAGGTCCCTGACAGATACATAACCCAAGGACCACGCACTTCATTCTATAAGAAAGTTCTTCCAGAGCCCCATCCTCAGAGATTCTATTTCAATGGTCGGGAGAAGGGTCAGGCATCTGCCTCTCGTACAGCCTCCCCAGAAAAAGAAACGTGTAACCAGAGTTAAAAACCACTGCTTGTGGCCTTCACCCTCAGGTCTCACAGGACCAGGTTTTACTTTCAAATGCAGCAACCATGCTAGTGTCGCTGTTGGCCTATCTTCTATTTTACCTTCCCCTTTAAGTTGTCCTATGTAATTAATTCTGTGAACATTTCAAAAACAAAAGAAAATTCTTCTAGCTACCCTTTCATTTCAGCCACATTTATAATAAACTTGGCATATGGCATCTCAGCACACTACAGAGAAACAGCGGAAACAACTGTAAATTGGGGCCTTCTCATGGCAGTATGTTTCAAATGTTTGACTATGACTCACTGTAAAAAATAAAATTTTCATCACAACCAAGTATGTGTGTTTGAGTGTATATTTACATACACATATGTGTATACATATGTATGAAATAAGTTTCACAAAATCATAAATATCATGTGCAATGGACTGATATCCTTTGTTCACTTCTATTCATTACAAAATGTTTTAAAACTGGTCCTAACCCACTAAATGGTTTTCATCACTTAATGGCTGAAGCTTGCAGTTTAAAAAATACTGCCACAGAGCACTTCTTAATCTTTTTCTAGTTGTTGATGGCTTTGAGAGGCCAATGAAAGCTATGACCTTCTCCCCCCAAAAAACACACATATAATATGCACATAAAAGTTTGCATACAGTTGAAATGCCAGGTTAAAAGCTCCCACCCTAAGCAAAGAAACAACGGCCACTAATGGAAAAAGAGACAGAAAAAGGATAAAAAAGAGAGACAGAGAAGCAAAGAAAGGAGTAAGAAGTGATCAAAATAATTCTAAAAGTATAAAAATGAAGAGTTGTTTAGAATAAGAGCCAACAGCTCAGTTCAGTGGGCCCTGAGTGCCTCATTACAGCACTGAGTCAGAACACAGCCTAACAATCAAGGGCCAAAATGAGAGAGACAGTATTCTGTTTCCGACAACAAAGACATAATGCAATACATTTTGGAAAGATATCTAACCAAAAACACTTTTTTCAAGTTAAATAGTGAAGCACAGTTTTAATATTTTGTGCATCTCCATTATGCAGTACTGTACACACATTCCTCCACAATGTCAGGTAAACGAAACGTTAGTGCACAACAGAAAAGTCACAAGAGTTTCACATCTTTCATATCATAGTTCTTCCCAGGGCAACATTAAGATCTTAAGAAGCCCTAACCCTGAAAGTTTATATTTCAACGAAATTGAAAATAAAATTATAACTAAACCATAAAATACACATAAGGAATTCCTATAATGACTTCTTCTCACCATGATGAGAACTTGGAGGCTTCTCTCCAAATATCAAATTCTTCCAAAATATTCTTAAAGCCCCTGCTCTGTTGAGACTCTAACTAGGCATCCCATCTGCCTATCTACCAGCTTCTTATTTTCTTCAGAACGACTTTTAGCGATTTGTTTACAGTCACTGCAGTTTCTTAAAAACTCATCCCCACAGTTACTAAAGTTCTGATATATAATATACACTGAAGCACCTTTTTACTAAGCTCTTCCTAAATCCCCATGAGATAGAAATGAAGTCTCCATTTCAATGTCCATAACAATGGAGCACAAAGAAGTTAAGTGGTATGACCACATTATCTAACAAAAGTGAAATCAGGACAAGGAGCCAAGAATCTGTTCTCTTTTCATTAGAGCACACAAGCCATGCTGTCAGGCCTGGAAAGCTTTGGCAAAAAGTGGCCAGGAACACCTCAACACAGCAACTTGTGTTGTACAACGCCTTACACGGGCGTCTTCGCCTTTGTATAACAGAGAGCTACTCTGTTGGGCAGAAGCCTCCCTTTTGACTATCTGCAGAATGCTGAAATCCTTACACCACCAGGAATAAACAAAAAAGAAAGGGGGAGAAAAGATCTTCTAGTTACAGGGAAATTTTTTTATCTCAACAGAAAAGAATTTTTTTTTCAATGTTTATCCCAGCACATAAAGTTGTGCCTACCTCTTGAAGAAATGCAAGACGTTGTGTCACAATCACCCTTTAACTTCAGAGAAATGAATCAGGAGGGTGGCAATGCAACAGGTAATGTTTATTTAAATACCTTACTTAATGCTAATTATTTAGTCTAAAATGTCATCAAAAAATACTCAAGAATATGTTGGAGTTCTCCAAGTCCCAGTCTCCAAGCCATGTTTCTTTCACCTCTAAAGTAATAATAGTTCAAATCCAGGATGGATCAGGACTCAGGTAAAAATAACCCTTCATGTGGCTGCGCAACCGCATTGATTTCCTTGACTGAATTTAGGCTACAACCATTTAACAAGCAAGCAACAAATTTATCAAGAGACTTCTTTATGCAAAAATAAATAAAATACAGGACACTCCTGTGGCCTGTGCCCCTGGGAGATTATAATAGAGCTTAGGAGGTGAGACTTTTATATCATAAAACATAAAATTTAAGGGTTAACCACCGTAGGCACAAAAACAGAGGAAACAGGATTTAAGTGATTCTTAGCTAAATGAGTGCATTAGTCTTCTTTCTTTTCTTACTGCCTAAAGGAGTGCTTTGGGTTTAAACGAAGGAAAGGTCACTGTCAACTGCAGAGGTCCAAGAATGCTCCAGAGAAGTCACAGGATTTGGGCAGGTCTAAAAGGACGGGCAAGATTCGGATAAAGTAACATTCCACCGAAGAGCAGCATATGAGATTCCGGTTTTTAGGTCATAGTTGAACCCTGCCCTCTTTAAAAAATTTTTGCTAGGATAGTTGTATTCTTCAAAATGTATTTTTTTTAAGTATGAATTGCTAGAGACTCAAAGCAGATATCTGTACACCCAGGTTCAACTGTAGCACTGTTCACAACTGCCAAAAGGTAGAAGTAACCCAAGTGCCCACTGACGGATGAATAGGTAAACAAAGTATGGTGTACAGATACAAGGGAATATTATTCAGCCTTAAAAACAAAAGGAAATTCTACACAGGCTATAACATGGATTAAAACATGGACAGCAGCCTAAAGGCCCACCCAACCACATTTCAGACACAGGGGATGAAACAGCTTGCCTCAAGCAAAGACCTCCTGTGAGTAATAGCTTAGAAAGTAAGACTGGAATCAAATTTCAGACAGCCTCAAATGTCAGAGAGAGGAGTCTGAGCTTCAGTCTGAGAGCAGTTTTGAAGTAAAAGTCAGTGTGTGGGGTGAGGGGGTTAGATGATGAAACTGACTGAACTTGAACCCAAGTCATCCTGACTTAAGTGTTTTTGAGCTCTTTGCTCAGAGTCTATGTCATACGGTATGACAAGGCTTCAAATGTATTTGAAATATTGTGTAAACCTTAGCTCCAAGTTATCTGGCAAAGTTTTTCAGTTTTGTGTGAACCTGGGCACATTACTGAACCTCTCCAAATCCCAGTTTCATCATCTGGACAAGGAGGACGATACTGGTTCCTCCTGTCTAATCTGAGGATTAAATGAGATTGTGTGCTAAAGCATGAACCACCTGACACATAGCAAGCATCTCATAAATATTACCTACTGTGAGTTTGGCTCTACTGGAATTTTTGGCCACAGTAAATAGCCAAATCAGGACTCAAAAGCCTACAATACATGTTAGTATCTCAGCTAAATTCATGGAGGAGTCCTATGATGCTGAAGTCTTACCAAATGCTCTTTGTATACAGGGAATGGATGAGTTATCAGAGGGGCACATGAGGTACGTACAGTCTTAATGAAGCTAGTAGGAAAAGCCTGGGATACTGAGAAAACGGCTATACAAGACAAGCTGGTGGAATCTTCAGAAATGACAACATGCTATTCACTTCACACAGAGGAATTTACCCTCTTCTTGGGTCTCGGATCCTGGGAATTTGATCACAAGGCATCAAGACATTGTGTGTCACAGCATTTTTAATTTAGACATCTGTAAGATTTCCCAAATTCCCCTGAAGAGGGCTTTTGTCTTAATTGGTTTTTTAAAGACACAGTTTGGTCTACCATACGCTCTGGTTGGTTTTTCAGACACAGTTCAAAATTGTGAAAAACTGCCTAAGTGAAAAATTATAAACATAAGGTTAATTAACCAATTTAGGCTTCTATCTGGGTCTTAAATTTAAAAGAGTGGAATTCAGACATACACCTCACACCCCCATCTAAGAACAGATTTGTGATACATATAACCAATAACGACAGCCTAATTTTCACAGAGGAAGAAACTAAAGGCATTAGAAGGTTTCAAAGACTTGCCCAAGGTCTCACAAGTAGTGGCAGGGGCAGTTTCACGCCAAAGCTCTACACCAAGGTCTGTGATCCAAGAATAGAGAAGTATGATTTGTCAGGCTCTGTCAGCTGCTGGGCACAGAGATGCCCTCAAGTTACATCAAGTACTGAAGGTTTTACTGTGATAATCACATACCCAGGAACCCCCTGAAGAACCCATTACCGAGCTACGAGAAAAGCTGGGACCCAAAAGTGAGTATGGATGGCTGTGAGGCCACATTATGGAACAAAGCAACACAAGTTTGTGAAGACTTCCTTTCCAGTCCCACTATCAATGTGCTCATCCCCTGCTCACGTTTCTGCTTCCTCTGGGCCTGCTACTGACTGGTCTTCTCACTTTCCACTCCAAAGCTAGCCTGTTGCAAAGACTCTTATTCACAGTCTCTGCCTACACGTGGCCCATCATGGCCTCACCACATCATGACTGCTGGCATCTGCTTCTGTTGATATTTTATTTTTTTTCAGTATTTCTCAACTCAAAGTTTGAGGAGAGATTCAAGCCCTATTCATCTTTTTAGCTATGCTGTGCTAAATCACTGGCCTTAGATCAGGCAAGCTTGTCAGGCATGGTCCCTGGCAGTCTAGTCTGAGACATGCCTTAACTACCATCATATTATAATCCTTTGTTCCTGTGCTGCCAGTCATTTCAGACTATGAATTAAAGAACTATATATGAGTTCCATGCCACGCCGAAACACCGGCTAAGAATATCACCTCGGGCAGTCTTTATTTCAGAGCAGGATAACACAATACTACCTTATCTTCATTCAAGTATAAACTCTGTAAGGACAAGTATTTTCCAAATATGTATCATTCTCCAGACCTAATAAGAGGCTCTTAACTAAGGTACAGAGAGGTCCTGTGTTACAGCTATGCTACCAGCTACAAGCCTTGAAAATAATATTATGTGGCTAATTGAAAGTAGTAATCCAACAAAAATGAAATCTGTGTAATGAATACCAAAGTAGGAGGGGGTAGGGAAAACGGGAGGGAGGGGAGAAGCAACGAGAGAGTCAGGGAAGGAGAGAGAGAGAAAATTCTAATTATAAGAAAAGCTCAGGGTCTGAAATCTTGAAGAAAAGTCATGCTGGGTTTCCAAGTTTTTCAGATGGTCATGGCCCAGAACAGGTACTCCATTCCAACTATATGTCAAGCATCAGGCTAAAATGCCCCTTAATCTCCAAAACAACTAAACAAGATAAGCATCATGACGCCTATTTTACAGATAAGAGAACTGACCCTCAATTACTTCAATGCACAGTGGTTGTGAGTGACCAAGATACAACCTTGGTCTGTCTGCCAAAGGCCCATGCCTTGCCCAATACGCCACAACAGAGTTGGATGCACAAAACAGCCTCTCTTTAGAAATTAGGATTATCATTAATACTCATCTGTACTATAGATGTAAGAGCAGAAAGAGAAGTGTGTGTAGAGGGGAGGGCTGAATCGGCCGCATGAATTAGCCACATGGCTCTTGTGGTGAACTGCTTCTTCCTCCTCTGCTCTGCGCTTTTTTTTTTTTTTTCTGGCTGTGCCCTGCGGCATGCAGGCTTTTAGTTCCCCGACCACGGATCAAACCTGTGCCCCCTGCAGTGGAAGCGCGGAGTCTTAACCACTGGACCACCAGGGAGGAAGTCCCTCTACTATGTACTCTTAAAGGTAAAGGACCTTGTGCAGCTATCAGTCACCTGCCATCCAGTGAACAGGATGAAAACTCATCTCCTCCCAAGATCGTCTCCCACCTTCCAGAGAGGAACACACCATCCTCACGGTTGCTATCACTTTTCTTTGACTAGAGAGCACCTAGGACTTTAGAACTGAATGCCCTTGTTCCCTGTCACACTAGTTCACGTCACTGCACTGTTGAATGCTAACTCAACACGTGGCAGGAATACGGATTATCACTTCAATTATTCGTCTGGGTTGTTGAGGCTGCCTTGCTCCAAAACCTATACACTCTTCCATATCATACTCAGTTATGTTGAACAGCACTTTGTAGGCTGAGAATGCTTCCCTATTAGCGGTATCACTGATGCACATGGTAACTGCGTAAACTTAGCAGGACCATTATTAAGAGCATGAACTACAGAGCCAGACTTCCTGGATATGAATCCCAGCTCCATCACTTACTCGCTGTGTGACCTTGGACAGGTTACTTAGCCTTTCTGAGCCTCAGTTTCCTCAGATGTAAAATGAAGATAATTTGAAAACCTACAGTGCATAGGACTCTAGTAAAACTTAAATAAACAAGTACATGTAAAGTGCTTAGAATAGCATATTGTACCAATAAGGACTGAATACGTGTTAACTGTCATTGTTTATCATTTTACCAATAAGAAAACAGGCTCCTAGGAGTTAAAGTACTTGTTCCAGGTCTCATAGATGGTAAGTAACGGAGCCAGGACTGGAGCTCAGGTCTTTGCTTCCTAGTACCCACCACACTGCCACCAAAAGATGACACCTCTGCAGACCTGAAGTTGGGCCTTAATTTCCTCCAAATCGAACTTCAAGTATGGTTTCAATCAGAACATTTAAATTAATATATTATAAATATTATTCAAATATATCAAGTACTATATAGTGCCTGCATGAACTCCCTGAGCTTGGCAGATAACAGATAAACTCGTGCCATTTTGCAAGTTCTAAGAGGAAGAATTTTTCCAATCACCAAAGGTTTTAAGGGAGCTTGGACAGGTTGAAACTGGCAAGCTTTTACCAAAAATGATTGTTTTGAAAAGTATTACAAAACTGTCCAAGAGACAGACTGTGCTCCGAAACTAGACACAACAGCCTCATGATCTGCTGTAGTTCCCCAGCTCTATCTAGCCCCCTAACGCTGTGACCCCATTCCAAAAACCAAAGCCACACTCTTGAAAACACACACAATTTGTTCTCCATGGTTCCTTAATTGTCCACCTTTTCAACGAGCCGCGCAGGCTGAGTCTGCATTTGGTGAACCCCTCATACACAGTCAAGTCTAGGCATTTCATTTCACCAGCTCAGGAGTCCGTCTTCCTTCCCCTACTTAGTCAAGGTGGGAGGGGAGGTGGCATTAAAGAAGGTTCTTGTTTCACTCAAATTTGCTGGGCCTGGGTTCTCTGGGTAAAGGCCCATCCACCTAGATGAAGGAGAACCTTCTACTTCCAACTCTAAAACCAAAAAAAATTTATTTTTTAATCAAACTTACATAATCTGGAAGATGACCCACCCAACTACCATTACTTCTGGAAATGGGACTGGGGTACTGAGATAAGAAAATTACATTTTTATGTTATGTTTTTTTCCCAAAGCATTTGTTACTTGTGTAATTTTTTTAAGGCTGAGATAAGAAAATTACATTTTTATGTTATGTATCCCTATGCTATCTCATTTTTTTTTTCCAAGAGCATTTGTTACTTGTGTAATTTTTTTAAGGCTGTTTAAAGGAAATTTTAAAAAGAAAAAAATTTAGAGAACATCTGGGTAGGAATAACACTAAGCTGGACATATGAACTCCAGCCCTGCTCTCTGCCAACAGCCCCGTGAGCTTGGAAAAGGGCCGAGCCCCTAACAAGACTGCAGTCCTGGCTGACACCTTGATGACAGCCTGGTGAGACCCCAAACAGAGGACCCAGCTAAGCCATGCCCGAATGCCTGTCCCACAGAAAGAGTCAGGTAATACACGTATGTTATTTTAAGTCACTAAGTTTGGGGCAATCTATTCTGCGGCAAGAGAAAACTAATACACCATTCATACTAAATTCTCAGGAATAATGTTATCCCCAAAAGGTAGGAATTTTCATGTATACAAATGAAAAGTGGCTTTGACACTTCAAATAAATATATAAATGTTAACTAGTATTTTTTTTTATGTTTACCCCGTTTATTGTGCTCAGCCAGCATCCTTAAATATAATTTTGTGGCTGACTTGGGTGCATAAAAAATTTACATATTTTACTTATAATCTCATTGGTTGTTTCAAACAGTTTCCAAATTATTTTTTCCTGTGTTTCCACAATATAACTTTATTCTAAAAGAAGCTCTAAAGGGTCACAAAACTTACTGAATCTTCAGCTCAGAAGGGCTATTCTTAGCAGTACTAGTTGTCCTCTGAGTGTTTCATATAAACTTCTAAGTAGGAAAAGACAGAGAGCCCGAAGACCACCTCCAGCCCCGACCAAGGAACTCTTTCCTGCCTGTCCCTGAGTTAAGGCAGATAAGAGAAGCAAAGCAGGGACCCTTGGTCTACTCTCTACCTTTTATCCGAGGATATCAATATAAGCACCTTCCTTTTCTATTATTAGTCAAATAAATGTTAACTAGTATTATTTTCATTACTTTCCAATATTTTAAACCAAATATATTGTACTTACATTTGAATATTTTTCATAAGAGTATTGGATTCCATCCTTATGGAGATCCTAATTCTACTACCAACTTCTAAAAATTAAGACAATTTGTACTAGACTTTCAAAGCAGTCACTCTTACATCTACAAGTAGTTTAACTTAAGATCCTAAAATTGGACTAATTCAGACCTCTACATCTGGATGATCCCCACCTGACAATTCAGATAGAAAACAAACTAAATCTACTTGTTAGTACCAAAAATACTTCCTGTCAGAGAATGGACACCTTGGTTCTTTAGTTTCCAAATTTGCCCTAGGCCTTGTTCTTGCTTAAATTGCAGCTTTCCTGTTCCTGAACAGAACCACAGTCCTGACCAGTCACCCTAAAAACAGAATCACGTCTGGCTGGGTCTCCTGCATACGAAGTTCACATGAAATCCTGCCACCATCCCATCTGGCTGTGGACGGGGGTGGGGAGGCCAGAAGAAGCTCTGACAAAGGACAGAAAGAATACAGAAGAGCGGCGCTTAGGAATGTCAGAACCAGCATTTCCCACCACTGACCCCACAGAGACTGCTGGAGCACATCCTGCAGCTGGGCCCAGCCTGCACTGCACTCGGCCAAGAGAGAGGAATCAAAGCAAACAGTCTCTGACCCTGCGTGTTACCCCACTGGGCCAACATTCCCTCTATCTATTCTTACCTGATCCTCCTCCATCTCCAATGGAACAGCCTTCCCGCAAGGACCACGTCAACATCTGGAACTGTCTCAGATTTAGAGACTCTGCCCGGCTACAGACAGGGTGTTGAACCAACTCTGGGCTTTTTAAACAAGTGTGTGAACCCAACTCAAAGCAAAGAAGACATTATCCTGAAGCATGCACTTTACTATCTTTCATAAAAGTACTGGATCCTATTTTGATGGGGATCCTAATTCCAGTACCAACTTCTAAAAATCAAGACAATTTTTACTAGACTTTCAAAGCAGTCCTCTTAGAACTACAAGTAGTCTAACATAAGATCCTAAAATTGGACTAATTCAGACCTCTTATATCTAGATGATCCCCAACCTGACAATTCAGATAGAAAACAAACTACAACTACTTGTCAGCACCAAAAATACTTCATATTCAAAGAAGGGTTGCAAAGAGTAGAGTAAATTAAAACAAAACCATATGATATGCATTACAGAATAGAATAAAACTCTGAATGACTTTGGAAGCAAAGATTTCAAAAGTATTTCCCTAAAGTGGACAGACTTCAACTACCCACCCCCGGGACCTGTTTACTCTTCTTTTTTTTTTTTTTTTTTTGGCCACACCATGCGGCATACGGGATCTTAGCTCCTTGACCAAGGATTGAACCTGTGTCCCCTGCAATGGAAGTGTGGTGTCTTAACCACGGGACCACCAGGGAAGTCCTTACTCTTCTCTACCATAAGGAGTTCTCGAGGAGAAAAGTCTTGAGAAGCGTGCCTTTGGGTGCACCTGAAGCTTAGAATTCCAATCATAAATGCTTCATAAATGGAACATATCCTTCAGCATGGTAGCAACACCAATAAAACCACTTCACTATAGAATTCCCTACAAGCCTGTGAGGGGGTTACAGCAGAGGGCCTCATCAGCATCTACTCCCCTTCCCTCTTCCTAACACGCTGACAGAGATATTTAGTAGAGTATTCAACCTACTTACACACAACCCATCTACTTTGGAAAAAACTGACCCTTCCCCAATCCTAGGAGTAGACATCATTTTCTTAAGCCATTCAGCCCATTCTGGTCACCTGGCCACAGTCAGTAGTTTGAGGAGTACATGTGACTCATTGGCCTACCCAGAGCTTCAGGTTTAGTGTGACAGGATCACCAGGGATTCCACTTCCAGATTCAGCTGGCTGGAGATCCAGAGGATCACTAGGGGTTATAAATGCTCTAGAGAGTTGATAACTCTTATCTTGTGAGAACTCTGTGAAGGCAGGGACTATTTCTTACCTCTAGATACGGTGGTGAAAGCCGGGGGCTGGGAGGCAGGTTGGAAGAACAGGGTCCCCTGACCTACAGCTGGCTCACACAAGAGGCTGCAAAAGCTCTGGGTACAGCCAGAGTTCTAAAGTCTGAGCCAAGCGTCCCTCTGTTCACAGGCCCCCTTATCAACCACGGCTTCTGAACATACAAATGACTGTTCGGTATGTTTGCATGATGGATCACTCGAGACCATCACACACTTTTATAGGATAAAGTAAAGCTATGAGACTACAACAGAGACTAAATAATAAAAAAATTTTAAAAACTGTACCTTCTCTTCCTGGGAAAGAATTAAAAAACAAAGTGAAATACAAGATAGTAAAATATTATATGTCCTTAACTTGGCCTTTGGCATCAGCTGAACAATTTTCAGCAACCCAAGAAGAAAAGCAAAGCAGGGAGATTATCAGAATAAGGGCCAGAAACAGATTTCCCAAGGGTAGTATATACATCATGTGGGGTTACAAAGGTGGGGTAATCAAATTTATTGTACAGTATTTTTTAAAAATTACAAAACCAATACATACTTGACTTAACAAGTCCTATAATACTGAGGTCTAAAAGAGTAATAACTCTTCCCCGTCCCCATATCCCAACCCACCCCACTAAAGTTAGCATGCCTAAATCCACCCATGCTAAAGTTAGCATGGTACTAAAGTTAGCATGGCTTTCTCTATGTTCATACAAATATACAAACATATGTACACATCCATAAACCCCCATTAAAAAAAATAAGATCATACTACACACATTACCCTATAAGCTGTTTTTTTTTTCTTTTTTGCTTAAAATAGAGAATGCCCAATCCTCCAATATGACGTGTGTTTAAAGTTACAAAATGAAGGCACACATCTCATGGAAATGATAGTCCCAAAGTATCATGGAAAACATTAATTATATGAATATCTGGAAGCGGAAAGCAATTTTCTGCTTTTGTTTCATACCAGAAAGAACATTCCTAAAATAGTCAGAAAATAAAATCATGTAAGGTTGAAACCCAGAGAGTTCGTCTGCTAAAGACTCATGAATGTTAACACTTGACATTTTGTTAAAAAGGAGATTCTTTTATTTTTAGTGGGCACAACAAATCAGGTATTTGAATGCATGTAATGTTCTACTCTCCATCCTATTCTCAATTCAGCTGAAAGTGAATTGTGCCTCTTAGAGCCAGAAAGAAAAATGATCAGCCAACGTCGGTTAGGATATATCTGATGCCTCCTATCTCCATCTCAAAGACCAATGTTTAAAGTCTGTCTTTTATTTGCTATCAGACCACATTTTCAATTAAAGCTGCAGAACCATGAGGTTTTCCCACCTGAAAACTGAACTGCTACACTTTGAGGAAAGGTGACACGGGGCCTCACTGCCAAACCAAACAACACCTCTCACCTGCTCTATAGCAATGGCGTTTTATACTTCTTCCATCTGAATCAGCAGTTTACATAACTACATCTCTTAGTTAGTTTAGTAGCCAGTTACCAAATTAATATTCCAAAGCAGTATCCATATATCTCAGGTTACTGTCAACCTCCCCCTACCTCCAACAATCAAATCAAGAAAGAATGAAAGTTCAGTTCCCAGATGGTGACTCCTATTTCATTAAGAAATTAATTATCCGGGCTTCCCTGGTGGCGCAGTAGTTAAGAATCCGCCTGCCAATGCAGGGGACACGGGTTCGAGCCCTGGTCCGGGAAGATCCCACATGCCACAGAACAACTAAGCCCGTGCACCACAACTACTGAGCCTGCGCTCTAGAACCCGTGGGCCACAACTACTGAGCCCACGTGCCACAACTACTGAGCCCGCGCATCTAGAGCCCGTGCTCTGCAACGAGAAGCCACCGCAATGAGAAGCCCATGCACCACAATGAAGAATAGGCCCTGCTTGCCTCAACTAGAGAAAAGCCCACACACAGCAACAAAGACCCAGTGCAGCCAAAAATAAAATAAATAAATTTTTAAAAAAAGAATTAATTATCCAAAATTATCCTTGAAACATGATTGCCTATCTGGAAAGGAAAGCTATAGGCAACATAAAATATAGCTTTGCATATAATTTTTAAAAATATGTTAGTTCCACAAAGTTATAATCAGTTACGTTCTCTCGTTTTATTTACTTATATTTCCTCCTCTTGTCCCCACACTGACAGACAGAAAAACATGAAGCATGGCCCCAATAATCCAATTCATATCTAGACACAGATACACTACAAAATGCGGGGAAAAGAACTCAGAAGCGAGTCAGAAGCTATTAAAACTACTTCCACCCAATCCATCCGCTTCCTTCTCAGCTGCTGGTACAGGGAATCAATGTTTCATCTCCTTGGTTTAGTTAACATGTCTCTACCTGAACAGATGCAAATTTCTGTGCTTTATGCAAATTCCTGAAAAGCTATATATAAAAGCATTTTTTACTCATGTTTTAAATATATTTAACAAACTTGATAGAGTAACACTATGAAACCCTTTATAAAGAATTTTTACAACATAAAATTTCTATTACTGTATATATTTATATGTTTTCATTTTTGTGTCTGACATGATACTTTTGTATAGCAGGACACGACTATTCCCAAATCTCCAGGGACCGAACACATATTCGTATCTGGTAATTTGCTCCTGTCTCTACTAACTACAAATGTTAAGAAGGTTTATGTCTTTTTTGACGGTTCACTGCCTTGCACCTTAATGAGTAGCTTCTCCAAGGTCAGGCTGCTAGTCTTATGAAGGTATCCAAGAAGACGCCTGTGGATTTCAAACTTCCTCCTGAATACATGTTCCTCCGAGGGCAGAACTGAGTCTTCCACTTGTTTTAGAACACCCCTGACATCCAGGGCAACACTCTGCACAGTCAGCCCTCTACAAACACCGTGTGGAAAGCAGACTCACTCAACTCTAATGCAATATTACTCACGTGCCAAATGAGCAAACCCAAAACTCTTTCTGAGGGTATAAACAAATACCTCTGGACTCCAATAAACAAACAGAAAAAAGAGAGAAGAGTCTAAGGAAGAAAAGCCAGCTCTGTGCCACAAAATGCAAAGTCTACACCCCCCAGATGACCTCCCGTGCACACTCACATATATCTCATTGTGGTCAAAGCGTTTCTTGAGGTTGTTGATGACGGTCTCCTCATTGAGAGGTTCTAAAAGAACCATATCTCCAACTCCAATCATATTGTCCAGAAGTGACGTTTTCACCTCCATTTTGGCCATAGTCTCTTGCTGTAAGAAAGAGGGAAAGGGGGACAATTTAAATGAGCAAGATTATTTCAGATGGGTTCTTAGCACCAATGGAGAAATGAAACACTACTAGTTCCAAATGGCCCTCACCTGCCTCACCAATGTCGTAACCCGCCCCAGCCCCCACCCCCGCCCCCAAAACCTACGTCAGAAGCCTCCGCGGGAGCTGCAGTCACTGCCAAGCTGCTAGAAGCCCCACTTGCCAACCTGCTGCCACAAACAAACCTCCCTCCCAGTCATCAACCCAAGCAAAGTCCATCTACAGAAAGAGCCACTAGGAAGCCAGGGTAGCCGTTTTCTTCTTTAGACCATCTCCTCTCCCCAACCAGAAGTTGCAAAGCTCTAGCAAGAGAACCCAACCCACCCCTTTCCACTAGCCCTTGCCTACCAATGTCAGACTTGAACCCACAGGAACCTGCTGCCCGAAGACGGCATCCCCCAGTATTCCATGATGAAATGCAGAATGCCATTTCCCAGGAAATAATGTTTAAAAAATGATGCTAACATTTACTGAGTACTTCTGCCACATAGCAGATGCTGTATCAAGAACTTCCCATGCATTAATTAATTTAATCCTCACAACTCTATGAGGTAGGTTGTTACCATTATCCCCATTTTAAGATAAGGAAGTTCAGAGAGATTAAGAAATCCTGCTTATGGTTAATTAGGAGTGTGTTACATTTTGTGCTAAAAGAACTTAAATCACCACTTATAACACTACACCTATGGGGAGAAATTTCATTCCAGGAGTCAACACTGACTTATAAAGAAAATAATACACCCCACTTGAAAATCAGAGGTTGTCTATATGATATAACCTGCCAAGAGTGACCTCAATATTCTCAATGCTCATTCCAACAGACACACCGCTAGAACAGCAAAATCGAATTAACATGCAACGAACAGACCAGAAATACTAGTTTCCCTTTAGCTCAATGTGAAAGCCTACCAAGTGGAAAACACAGGCACACTGCAAAGGCAGCACTGGACTCCCACTCTAAAGTGGATGTTGCCACCCAAGAGCAAGAATGTTAAATGCCCAAGACTTCAAATCTTATCACCGTCAAGAGTACTAAAAGTCTTTCAACCATCTGAATTTAGGAGAGTGTGTGTGGTGTGGTGTGGTGGGGTGTGGTGTGGCGAGATTGTGTGTGTGTGTGTGTGTGTGTGTGTGCGTGTGTGTGTGCTATGTTGCTTTCTCTAATATCATCAGGATGTAGAACTAAATTCATCTGGGCCATTCCGTCTAAATGCTTCCAATGCAGAAGTCAATTTTGTTTAACTTCAGTACACTAATACTAAATAATATTTCAGGATACTAATAACTACTCACATATATTCATGCCCTTAATACGGAGAGGGGAGTACATTTAATTCTTTCCATGAAGGAGTCACTCAAGCATCCTATATCTTATAAAGGTCAGTCTTCTTGCTTAAGACTTAGCAATTTAAATAAATGTACTCTATTCTAGTCTAGAACATCTAGTAGGTCTCTTAGAGGCAAAAGAAACTACATTTAGTTGGGTTATTTTAAAGAGAACTGGGAAAGACCGGGAATTACATAATTCTTTATTATTAATTATTAATGATTTCTATGAATCCAAACACATTCTTTATTTCTGACCAATTAAAAAACATTTTTTTTCCAAGTGTGCACTGAAAAGCCAAAAAAAGAGACCAAGAAGAAGCAGCAAGATTCTCTCATAAATGAAAGCAACCAATAAGGAAGTATTTAATATTCAAAAGAAGAAAAACAGGGTTAACTTTTTGTTAATATGTCTTTTTTAAATTTCATACCAAGTACACCTGGAATAAATAGCCCCAGGTATCGCTAAAACCCAACAATAGTCGTACCAAGAATGGTTTCACGCACTTTGAACTAGGCCAGATCTTTCAAAATAAACCAGGTGGAGGTAGGGGTACTTGCCACTCTCTAGAGATGCAGCAGAAGCCAGGGAGACAGCTGGTCCCACGCCAAAGTCCGTGGAAAGACTTGTACAGGAATAGGAACATGAGTACCCAACCTTTGTCACAATAAATTAACATTTAAATCAAATTTCAAGTTCTCAGACTCGAGAAATGCCAAAAGCACTCTAGCTGCGATGCATTACATATAATTTGGCAGATGAGGAAAGTAGGCTTAGGGATTAAGGGGGAAGTGAACCTGAGAAGAGTTTCAAAAATAACCACCTCAAACCAGCAATTTAAATTAAGCAAAGAGGCAGAATGGGAACTCTTTGCCCTGGGGTAGATTCCTGTATATAATAAAGTCTACTTATGGAAACAGCTGCAGAAAGACAACAGCTTCGTTGCAGGTAGCAGTAATTAAGCAGCCAGTCTTTGTAATTAAACTTGCTTCACCATTTTTTCAAATACAAGTTTCAAGCAAGAGTATGGGTTCTAATTTTTACACTTCTATCCCAACTTTATAATCTGAAGGGCGGAAGAGAGCAAAACAAATGCTGAGTTACAGACAGTGGGTAAAAGTGAAAAACTCTGAAAATACAACTTTTGCAAACCAAAATACAGCAATAAAGTAAACCAACTGAAAAGGTGATAGCAACGTTCACTTAGTCATGCCAGCACAGTTTTGTTTCATATCATTTTACTTTTTTAGCATCTAGGCACTTAGAGGGGAGGAAACAGTGACAGCCTTCCCCCTCATTTTCATTCTCATGGTGAAACTGGGACACTGAGAAAATGACACAGAGATATTTCCTATCTTCGCGCAAATGGACTGATTTCCCTTACCATGACAACTATCTCCAGGCCTGGTTGGTTCACTTCGACATCTCAACGAAATTAGTCGGAATATTTTGTTCAGCCAAAAGAAACTGATTTGTTTTTTCTCTGAAAAGAGCAACGCTGACTGCAGGAACAAATTTCAGAATCACTTGCTAACTCAAGGTTTCCATAAACTTTCAGAAGAATTCATATGGGAACGTACATAGAGCACTAAGGATACTTTTTGTTTGACACATAAATGTCCACCTGCACCCTTCCCAAGACCCCCAGGGGAATCCACATTGTTCCAGGCAAGCCAATTTTATCCCATGCTCCGGGAAAGTAGCGTGTGATCTACACTAAGGCGATCAACACATTTCCACCTCCCAGCCACTGTAATTGATTCAGGGCTGGTCACATAACTGAGCCTGAGGCTTTGGCTTGGAATATGAGGACAAAGGTTCCATCTACCTCTGGGTGGCATGATTTACAGATGTGATACTTGGAACTTCTGTGACCATGTCTGCTTTCATGAGGGGCCTAGTCTGAGGAGGAAAACAATACATGGAGGAGGGCAGGGAAAGAAAATAACCTGATGACATCACAAACCTCTGGATCAAATTACACCTGAAGCCCATCCCACAGCTCTCAAGTTTTCAGTCACAGAAGCCAATTAATTCTCTTTATTATTTAAGCTGTTTTGAGTTGGATTTTCTATTATTTGCGACAGAAAGCATCTTACCCAATAAAAGAAGCTGGCATGAGGAAATGGAGCGCTGTCAGTAACACGCTAAAGAGCATGGACTGGCTGAGCCAAGGCCACAGAGTGGAGGCATGAGAAGCTACTTACTATCTTAGACTGGCAAGATCCCCTCTGATGCTTAATAGAGACACAGCTGATTAAACCATGGCCTGTTGTGCCTTACGACATGGACCTGTGCCTGCAACTTTCGAGAATTCGAGGGAAAAAAACAGATGCCAGAGTATGTGTTGGCTACTTCTTAAGGATCTATGAGAAAAAGACATGCTTGCTGTGAAACTGGTCTGTCTGAAAGCCAGAGAGGAGGACATATGACGCTACTAAGTTGAGTCATTCTGCCCGGGGGCAGGGGACACAGAGGAGAAGTCCTCTATCCCAAGCGCCAACTGTTTCATCTCTACAGCCTGAAAAAGGGATAGCACTCCCACCATGAAGATGGAGCACAGGGGACGTATCACCTGCTCTACTGCTTCTTAAGCTTCTTAACTGTTCCCAGGTGGATTCCATTAACCAAGAGCTAAGGCACTCGGCAGTGCAACAAGGCCAGGTCCAATCGCCCAGAGACAAGTTCTCAGACCAAGTTCTAGGTTCAAAATCTGAGGGGCTGGTAGTATATCTGGTTTTAGTTATTAGTCCATGGAAGCAGATAAACCTTGAAAGCCAACAACATTTTTAAGGGATCCACACTGCCAAAGAAGTACGGCTGACAGTGACTTACAAGTGGCTTGACTCTTTAAGACAATCAACCCCAAGACCTCCAACTCGTAAAACAAAAAACAACTGCTAAAGCATGACAAAGCCATCATCCCCAGTGCTCCACTTAGATCGGGCCACAGAAGACAATGGACAGAGGAGGTTTTCTTGAGAACCTCTGGGGAGGGGGCGGCTATGTTTTCAGCCATACGGGGAAGAGGTGCATTATGTTGGCTGGGGCATTTTATTTTCGTAAGCCTAAGTATGGAAAGAAAGGCTTATGTGAATGTTGGGCAGCCAAAGGAGGAGCCATAGTAAACATTTGTCTTTTATTTTAAAGGGGACACCATCCAGTATACAATCCTATTCCTATTTGCACCTAATCTCCCTTTCAGGGGGCCCAGTTACCTTGCGACAAGTAATCCAGTGAGAAGCAATACCCAGTTCCCATTACAGAATTCAAAGGAGACAGATCTGCTCTCTCTCCACCCCAAGGAACATGGCTTGTACACAGCCAATGACATCCTCCTGTGACTTGGAGTCCCGGGTCATGACAACAGCTGGTGGTCACACTCATTATTCACTGCAGCAACAGCAGCATCGTGAAGACCGGGTGGTTCCTGTGCCGTGGTTTCTGCTATGGATCCTGCTGCCCAGCCCTCCGGTCTCTCTTAAGTTCCTGCCTAGCTTCTAAGCCCGTATCCTTCCTGGTCCTCCAACCTCTCTGCAATTCTGTGAGTCTCTACATCGTTCCTGCATTGCAAGCAACCAAGATCCCTCATCGACATGAACACTAAGTGCTGTGCCCAACATATAATATTAAACCACGGTTACATCTTCAATATTACAGGTACCTAATCTTTTTCTTCCAACCTTGGTGAAAGCCATCTACAAAATACAATCACCGGCGGAGCCCTCCGAGAAACCACAGAGGAGCCTGGAAGTAGGGCCTCTACCTAAGAGTGCTGATTTAGCCCAACCACCAAGCATACCAACTGATACCCAGTGACTCCATGGCTGCCCCAGCTCTTTCCATCTGTTTGTCCAGCCAAGAAAAACAAAATATATGATCACAACCATTCCTTCCCCCGCCTACTCTCATCTCAAAAACTTCCAAAATTACTACCTATATCTCGGTGTACACCAATTCACTTACTGGCATCTTTTGCAGTATAAAAATACCATTTAAAATATTGAAAGCATCATTTCAAAAATTCCTCAAAATCCGAAAGAGAATGAAACATAAACACCCTAGAGCATCTTAAAATGCCATCTGTAACCTAACATTTACAGATGAGTAGTCTATTCAGTCCCAACCTTAAATGACCAGCCACCTACCATGTTAACGTCATCTATGCTTGGAACGTCAAGACCAGCATTCCCCAAGCCAACAGCCCTACACAGACATGGCCAAACTTCATGGCATATCCTTATGAAGGCCATGGCCATTCTACTATTGATATCAAAGCAGCAACACTGAAAAGCTGTTGCAAAGTAATCGATAATTTAATAACGACTAATAAGAGATGCAGTTTAAGTTGAAATATAGCATCTGGTGGTCTCCCATGTTATTCGAAGGTCTCAGAGTGCCACAGATGAGAACAAAGGTGTATTTTTAAGTTGAAACAGTTTTACTATAGAATTTGAAAGAACACTCACAAATCAGAGCTTAGGGTGCAATGGTTAACAGGGATTAATATTAAGTCATGAAGACGATTTTAAATTTGAAGAAACTTTGGGCTACAAACTACTATCATATAAAAAAGATAAACAACAAGGTCCTACTGTATAGCACAGGAAACTATATTCAATATCCTGTAATAAACCGTAATGGAAAAGAATATGAAAAAGAGTATATATATATATAAAAAACTGAATCACTTTGCTGTACACCAGAAACTAACACAACATTGTAAATCAACTATACTTCAATTTAAAAAAATAATAAATAATGGGAATTCCCTGGAGGTCCAGTGGTCAGGACTCGGTGCTTTCACTGCCGTGAGTCTGGGTCCAATCCCTGGTCAGGGAACTAAGATCCCACAAGCCTCACAGCGCCGCCAAAAAAATTAATTAATTAAATAAATAAATAATAATAAATAAATAAATAAATAAATTTGAAGGAACTTTTAAAGCAAAGCCATAAAAGCCACTTGCAGGAAAACTTAATGAAAGCAGATTATCTACTGCTTTGGTAACTGTAAATGGGGACGGTTGAAACATGTCATTAATAATACACATCAGAGGCAGCACCTTCAGGGCGTCTTCTTAGCATAGTAACAATTGTTCTTATTTGACTCAAGTTCCCCTCATTAACCTGCTTGTAGGGTGGTCATGTATGCATCCTAGACCCTTTTCTGGAGAATCAGCTCCTTGGTGTCAAGAGTCACCCTTATTCATCTTTCTCTCCCCAAAGGCACAGTGCACAGCCTCTGGCATATGGCAGGCATTCACAGAAACACAAAAGGAGAACAAGTATGCAAATTTGCAGTTGACAACTGATTCATTCAATAACGGCATTCTCACAGCTGCCATCTTTGGTTGCTTGGTTCTGTCAAAGCAGACCAGAAGGCAAAATAATGACTGTGGCTTCAAGCCACTTTGATCCATTCCTCTAAAAACATATTACTATCAACAAAGGACAGGAAACAGAATTGAGCTATTTGGCTCCCAAAGA
This sequence comes from Balaenoptera acutorostrata, assembly GCF_949987535.1. Classification (NCBI taxonomy): domain Eukaryota; kingdom Metazoa; phylum Chordata; class Mammalia; order Artiodactyla; family Balaenopteridae; genus Balaenoptera; species Balaenoptera acutorostrata. The sequence continues at coordinate 50,849,064 of NC_080071.1, read as the reverse complement.
CATTGCTAATGCTTTTAAGAATAACATGAGAAACACATTTAAGTAAGAAAACAAGGCCAATGTGGCAAGACTTCATGAACAAAATAAGACTCAGCAAATCCTGATGGCAAAACAAAGGCAAAAGAGGGGCCAAGTCTATAGGACGTGGTTCCGTACCTAATGTAACGGGCTAAGTGACTGAGAAACACTGGAATTTCCAGATCTTTCAGAAGAGCATGGAATCACATCTCTGAGAAAAGTTTGATTAAATTTCCATTCAATTCAGTTCAACCACCGTTTACAGTATTGAGCCCTGTTGGTCCCTGGCCTTGTATTAAGTGCTAGGGACACACTTTGAATAATCACGGTACTTCCTCCTCCTATACACCCCCAGGAGCTCACAGTCCAGTAAGAGGGTCAAGACAAGAAAACAGGCCACTTTTGAAATTTCAAATGACCCTTTTAATGATTAAGAGCAATACATGTTCACTGTAGGAAAAAAAAAATCAGAAAATGTAGATGAGCAAAAAGAATATAAGACAAATCCAACACTCTCATGCTTTAGTTTAAATCCTTTTGGATTCATTAGAATCCTTACAAAACCAGATTTTTTTTTTAATTAATTTATTTATTTTTGGCTGTGTTGGGTCTTCATTGCCGCGCACGGTCTTTCTCTAGTTGCAGCGAGTGGAGGCTACTCTTCGTTGCGGTGCGCAAGCTTCTCATTGCCGTGGCTTCTCTTATTGCGGAGCACAGGCTCTAGGCATGCGGGCTTCAGTAGTTGTGACACATGGGCTTAGCTATTCCGCAGGCACGTGGGATCTTCCAGTACCAGGGATCGAACCTGTGTCCCCTGCATTGGCAGGTGGATTCTTAACCACTGTGCCACCAGTGAAGTCCCAAAACCTGATTTTTATAACCAATGAATTGGCCATCATTTCTGGTGTTACAAATTTTGATATATATAAATATTTCTGCCTCAGGTAGGAATGTGAAATAGATCCATAGGAGCTATGAAACTGTGGAGCTACACCAATAATATCCCCAACACTTTTAAATTCAGCCAAATTGCATGGCCATCTGCCCCTTTGTTCTTTACCTTCTCCCCCTCCCCCAAATTAGCAACACATATTATCAACAGCCTGCCCACCAATCATCTCTACCACTTGGCTGTGTCTAACATCTCAATACACAAAGATGTACACAATACATCCAAAATTTGTCTCTTGTATCATCACACACCAAAATACAAGAAAACAAAAACAAAACAAAACCCTTCCACTCCCCCTAAATTCCACAGTCACAACTGATCCAGTTTCTCATCCTTGGCTTCTCCATCTCTTCCTTCCCTCACAGCCAACCTATCTCCTTGATTATATCAGCTGAATCACTCCCACTCCATCCCTTCCCCACCCTTCCCCACTGTGACTGCCCCAGCTCAGCCTTCATCATTTCTCACGCTGAAGGCAACAGCCTCCTAAGTGGTCTCCCCAACAGTCTCTGCCAGCCCTCTCCTTCCCGCATCCATGGGCCACACCACCAAAGTTGCCTTTCTAAATCACAGTCTGATCAGGTAAGTCCTGCTTTAAATCCTTCAATAACTCTCCAGTGTCTTTAAGCTAATATTCAAATGCCTTAGCAGATGCTCAAAAAGATGAAACAGAGAACTGCCATACGACCCAGCAATTCTACTGTAGGGTATGAAAGGAGAGACTCAAACGCCCATATTCAAAGCAGCATTATTCACAAAACAAAATGTGACATATATATACAACAGAATATTATTCAGCCTTAAGAAAAGAAGCAAATTCTGACACATGCTATAGCACCGATGAAACTTAAGGACATTATGCTAACTGAAGCCAGTCACAAAAGGACAAGTACTGTATGACTCCACTTATATGAGGTCCTAGAGCAGTCAAATTCATGAAGACAGAAAGTAGGATGGTGGTTACCAGGGGCTGAGGGAGGAGGGACCGGGAAGTTGCTGTTTAACAGGTACAAGGTTGCACAATAATGTGAATGTACTTAATGCCACTGAACTGTACACTTAAAAAGGTTAAAACGGTCAATGTTACATTATGCAGATTTTACCTCAATAAAAAAATTCCTTGGGGCTTCCCTGGTGGCACAGTGGTTGGGAATCTGCCTGCCAATGCAGGGGACACGGTTTCGAGCCCTGGTCTGGGAAGATCCCACATGCCGCGGAGCAGCTAGGCCCGTGAGCCACAATTACTGAGCCTGCGCGTCTGGAGCCTGTGCTCCACAACAAGAGAGGCCTGCGCACCGCGATGAAGAGTGGCTCCCGCTTGCCGCAACTGGAGAAAGCCCTCGCACAGAAACGAAGACCCAACACAGCCAAAAATAAATAAATAAATAAAAATTAAAAAAAAAAAAAAGTTAAGGATGTACCTCACATATCTTAAAAAAAAAAAAAAAAAAAAAAATTCCTTATCAGAGATGACATGACTCCACAGCCGGACTCCAGCCGTCCTCCTCCGTCTCGTCTCTCCCCAACCAAGATCCCCCGCCCCCTAAGGCAAACCTCACATGAAGGACCACCTGGGACAGACAGAAAAGCTGCTTTAGATCCTGACTGTGGTTCAGCTGAGCTGCTTGTCTTAAATAAATCCCCCAACTTTAACCAGTGTCAGCAGCGCTGCCCCACAGGCAGCGTGCTCTGAGCAAGCCCTACTCCTCCAGCACAGCTGTTAGCTTGCTGGTCTCCCCCGGCCCCTGGAGAAGGCCTGAGCTCCCCACATGCAAAGACCCCGCTGCCTGGCCGACGGGCTGGCTCACAGGGCACTGGGGTGCGGAGCAGGTAGATGATGCGTGTGAGAGGGACACAGTGCGTTCTTCCTTCCAGGGCTGTTTCCATCATCTCTCCCCTTCCCGTCAGACAGCCTCGCATGGTTCACCAAGAACAGGAAAGATCATGAGAGACTCGGGTGAGAAACCGAACGGCAAGACACCTTCTCGGTATTTACGAAGCTAAGGGCAAGCGGAATGATAATTGCATTCTTCAGGACAATTTACTCAAGCAGCATGGTTCTCAAAGGAGAAGGGGTTAGTGGGCCACACAGAGCCACCCGGCGTGCTTTGCAGGGCTCCCCAGAGATTGAGAAAGTGGGCCGTGACATGCTTTTGTGAAAAGGCTTTAGGGGATGCCAATTCTCACTCCTATCAACACACTTCCTTAGAGAAGCTTAGATAGGGTATATCCATTCATGGCATTTACTTCACATAGTTATCTGATTTTCCAATCCTGTATTCCACTGTTAAAACCACTACATACTGAGGTTTTACCCACTTTTCTCTAAAGCTTTTTGTTAAGAATATATAATAGACTGCTAGTACGAGGGCTTTTGTTACAATCTTGGATTTAGGGAAAAACAGGCCCAACTACTGGGCAGTTTCCATACAATAACTATTGTCTTGAGTTCAAACTATGGGTAATACAAAGGACATTAAATTATCAGGCAATGATAAAATGGAATAGATTGGAACTGGGAATAAAAATAAACAGCTAAAAGCATACGGAAGCCCATAAGCCATAAAGCCAGACTCAAATCTTAAAAAGCTCTGTGAATGGGAAAGGCAATTAATGCAACATTCTGGGTACCTAAGAGTTCACACCCCAGAGGGTTCCTCTGAATAGGCAGAGATGGGCCAGGACCACTCAGTGTCAGGGTCAAGGTTTGTTTCTGTCTGGGTAGAGAAAGGCTAGCCATATCAACCAAAGCCATCAACCAGGAGCTGGGCTACCCTCAACCCCGGGCACAGTCCAGTTATTAAGGATTTGAAATATAGCATCTAGATAGAACTTTACAATTCATAAAGTGACAGGTTAAAAAAAAGTTTTTTTCTAACAGTGGAAATGAAAAATGTATTATCTAGACTAATTGGAAAGATTTTTGAGTCAAAAATAACTGGCTGCCATGACAACACTGAAGGTTCTGGATTACTACAAACTATCTCTTCTGATGTATGAGCAAAACTTCTTAGGATCCCAGGCAAAACCTTCTTTTAAGAGACAGAAATGGACCCAGCAGATGTTGCACATCTGGTTTCTGGAAGAGCCAGGGTGAGGAAGCTTTCCTATCTGGTCTGAGAGTAGGCTTTCACACTTATTAATATCACACACACCCTTCAATCTAATTCCTAAGTCACCAAAGGTCAGAATATTCCACAGTTTTTAAAGAGAAGCTTTACTTGGGAAAGAGTAACTTTCTACAAGTTTAGTAGCAAGAGTTTTCCAGGACTGAGAATTCCCTTTTGATCCACCCCAACATGGAACAGTACAGGCTTTGAATCACTGACCCAAGCTCGAATCCAAGGGAATTCATCTATGGAATTCAAGTTTCTGATCTAAAAATTCAGGGATGACAACATCCACTCCACTTTCTCTTTTGAGAAAGCAAAGCCCGACTCCCGAGAGGCTCTCACCAGATGCTAGTTCCCTCCCTTCGCAACGCCCATTTCTCCTGATCCTGAAGAGCTCCCCTACTCTTCCCTGCCGTCTTCTGGCAGGTGTGTCCATGCAAATAACCTCAAGCACTGCCTCATTTGAAACAGACACCCCATGGAGTTCAGTACCCTGAGGAGGAACGCGGCCAACATCACTGTGCCCACCGTCACCTCCTGGAGGAAGCTCTGCAGAGTCATGGCAGGAACAACTGCTGAAGGGCAGGGCGACTTCAGAGAATGACACCCCCCCCCCCCAAGACTGGGTCTGAAAGCCACCCCCAGCCCTCCCTCTCCACCCCCTCCCCCAGCATGGTACCCTCACCAGCCGAAATCCTAGAAGGTCAAGAATGTAGGGCAAGCCGTCCTGGCTTTAGGGGGAACCTATGGTCAGGCTGCCCTATACTGGATGTTACGAGAACTCATGAGCTAACGACTGAAAAAGCCTATGAGTTCCTGTGGGACAAAGTAGCCAAAAACTATAAACCACTGTTATAGCCAGAAACACAAACTCAGCTGCACTGGGATGTGCTAATTATAACCCATAGTCCTCTCAATTTGTTCCCTCATGCGGATTAAAAAATATTCCAAGAAGTCCAATGTGTTTAGTTTGGCAAACCTGACACCCTGGCACCCCTAGGTGAACGTAAAACTGCTCACATGTAACTGGCACACCTGACAGCTCTGACTGGTTCCTGGCCGGTGTGCGGATCCCAAATACCGCGGATCTCAAATACCAGTGGTCATTAAATAGAATACAGTCACCTGGGGAAAACCAAGTTTCCTTCCAAATGAATTGGCTTGTTAATCAGACGGTCCCAGTCTAGTCCCACATGCTAATACGCTCACCCAAGTCCTCCTGTCCTTGCCCCCTCCCCCTGCTTACATCGCTTGTAGAGTGATTCTTTCTGCTCTCTTCATACTTGATCAGACCATCCAAGCACTCAAGATGTTCCCTTATAATTCAAAGTACGGTGAATTGCACCTAGGAGCCACCCAAGTAGGGTTTCTTGTAGCCATCAGTTTGGGGGTCCCTATAAATCAATTTTTGAAGGCATTTGGCTGAACAAAGACTCTCACATAAAATAGCCTGGGGTACACCAGAGCAAAACTACCTTCTTTTAAAAAGGCACCTTTCAGTCATTCAGGCTCTTTTCAGTGACAATGAAGGGAAATGCACTGAATTTAGTGCACTCTTTGGGGAGAGGAAGCAAGTTATCTCTCCGGGAAATGTCAGCTGTTGCATTTTGCAACAGACCAGAGGTTGGAATAACCACCACAGTGGCTCCAGAAAAAACCCCACAAGTTCCATGTTGCAGACTCAGCTCTGCAGCTAGCGCACAGTGTGATTCTAGGCACACTGTCAAGTCTGAGCCTCAGTTTCCCCACAAAGGGGTCGAATACATCATCTCCTAAGATCCTGTCCCAGCTTCCATCATTACTGATTCAACCAAAAAAAGCTCAACTCTGCAAAGACTGACTTCCTTCATTTTGGGGTGAGCAAGCATCCTGGGTCTGATTACAAAGAATGTTAAAAACCAAAAATGCCAGTCCACAAGAAACTTTCCCAGTGACATCTACACAGAGGTAAAGGAAAGCAGCTCTCTTTATTCTGACCTCACCAGCAAAAAAAATGTATTAAGGGTCTAACCATACACAGCACAGAAGGAAATGCACAAAATCAACAGTATCACCATCAGCAAAGGCATCAAGGTACACGTGAATGTGTTCTCTCTATGTTTACAACTACATGGTTAGCTGCAAAATGGCACTGGCTTTTTTAACAAATGCATCTAGTTAAGAAAGCAAAAAGGGATCTAAAATTACAAATTAAAAAACCTATATAAAATCAACTATACTCCAATAAAAATTTTAAAAAAGAAACCTATATAGTAAAAGAAAAATATGCATCACTCAACACTACGTCTTCAGTAATGCCTCTGTGCTTGTGGTTAAGAAAAAGTATTTTTGGAATAATAAAAATTCAGAAGCTTCCTCAAGCAGTTATCCACTAAAATAAAGTCTAATATACTACGTAATCAAAGAGAGAGATGTTTATACATTTACGTTAGGGCTTCATGAATGTTTATTAGTTCAGAATCGATCAAACAAAAATAGCTAAGATGTTACCAAAATGACACTGATAATGTAAATTGAGAAGGCAAAACAACTTTGTCACTGAAAAAGAATTTTTAGAAAAAACAGCTAAATTGCAGTGGGTTACTTCACCTAAGCTGATTAAAATCAGCAATCAGATTCGAATTTGGAAGTATTTTCCCGGTTAATTTTTTTCTAGTTTTTCTCATTTGGAATTTAAAGCACCATAATTTTTCCATATCTCTAAACACATCCTAAAGCATTTATGAAGAACTAAAAAAATACACAATTCAGCAAAGCAGCTTACAAGACATGCCGTAACTAAATAACCCTTTTTAAGTCACAAATTAAAATGTTTAACAAAATCTATGTTTACTAAATTTAAATTGATAAATGTTAACTAAATTTTAATAATAGTTCTGTTAATTTCCAAAAGTTCTGTAGGATGCAGCAATTATTTCATATATTTACATAAGGATACATACATACAAATGCCCCCCAACACATAAACACATATTTTTTTCCCTTGAATATAGCACGCACTTAACCTGTAAAGCAATACAAAAATCAATTGTTAGTCAGATTGACCAAGTATAGAACCATACAATAAATTTTCCCAAGGGAAGTTTTGGTAAGAAATAAATATTTAATAGTGAACTACCTTGTATATGGCTGATTAAGAAAAGTTCATTTCCTTCTACAAGTAATTTATGAAAAAAAGATTTTCAAAATACCACACTGTTATATTGTAAAGCATCAAATCAAAAGGCCTAAAAACTTAAAATTTACACTCTACCCTTAATAATGTCTCTCAATAGGTAGGTAGGTAGATAGATATAAAAACTACAGAGCGTTCTCTTTAAATGACATAATTATAAGGTTTAGAAATTAAAACTACTTACCAACTTTTCTTCTCCATTGTTTTTTTCCACTGATTCAACTAGCACTTTAGCATTTAGTACATATGAAAGGGAGAGACAAACATTGGTTGTGACCGGGAGAACACACCACGTTCAACAAATATTTTGCAAACAGATAAGGAGGGAAAAGTAGGTCAATATCCAGTGGCTAGGAAGAAGCGGTGTCAGCTTCCATCCAGAACTGAATTATATGATTAACCAGGCACAGCCTACTGCTCTGACCTATGCACCTAGGATGCATAGGCCCTGGGAGAAGAAAGAATTAAGAGACGCATCAACTGCTCCCCAGTCATTAGCAAACTAGTTGGGGAAAAAAATTCTTAAGAGCAATGTAACTAATAAAACAAGTGCTCACATAGGGCAGATGATTCACCACAAAAAGAAGAATATAGAGCCTACCATCTATGTTTAGAGATGAACTATTATCATGGTCTAGGAGGATTAGAGAAGGATGGCTGAAGAGGTGAAACTTGACCTTGAGGGTCCTTTTTGAGGATGAGTAGGATGTGATTAAGCAGAAAAGAACTTGAAAGCAACAGGTACAAGACACATTCAGACACATTCAGACAGAATGGCAGCAGAAGACAGTTGGTGTGTCCTGGTGGGCCATGAAGCTGGAAGGAAAGGTAAGCTGAGGCAAGTCTGAGAGTGCGGGCTGAGGGGGTGGGAATGGGTGGGAGAGGAGAGGGAAGCATCACACAGCCTGCCTCATATGTCTACACTGCAGTCATTACTGACATCAGTGCATCCAGAAGGCAAAAAGTGTGATCCACAGTCACTGGTGATGGTCTGATGGAAAATAAAGTTGACGACAGCCATTATAGATGATTGGGAGTCATCAAAATTTTTTGAGCTGGCATAGGGACAACAAAAATTTTAAGGAGATTTGATCAGGGAATAGTCTGAATTAGTTGGGAGAGTGACTAGAAGCAGGGAGTAGGATTGCTCTGTGCAGTTGTTCAGTTTGTGCACTGCATAAAAATGGGCCAGCCAAGAGGGAATATGGGGACTGACATCAAGTCAAGCTCCTGAGGGACTGTGTTTGCCCTAAAGTACACCTTTTTCTACTTGCATAAATGCACTGTACAAGCTAGCAGTAGGGAATTCAGTTGGGGCACGGATCTAGAAGTTCAGGAATAAGAACTAGGGTAGAACTAATAGAAATGAAATGAGGATAAGTGCAAGAGAACTAACAGACAAATCTATCATAAAAGGTGGGAAACTAATTTGATGGAGGGCGCAAGAGAGAGAGGAGGATTTAAGACTCATGTAGAGGCTCTCTCATCCAAATGCCTAATGATTGACAGTTTGGCTGGTTGTTTTTTTTTAAAGGTCAGTTAATGTTGGAAGTCATAAGTAAATGATACATACCTAAACCTATTATTTTAAATAAACCCTATAAAAATATATATTTATTTTCCAATCTTTCTCTGTAGCGCTGAGGCCTTTTGAGTGTATGTCCACTGACTGTAGTACCCAGTGGTCTCCTGTAAAACATCCTCATGGCCTCATCCTCCAAGTCTAATTTCTTTAAAGAATAGTGAGGCTGTAGAGACACCTGGGACACAGTGTGGGGTGGACTGCACTACTCCTGACAAATGCTCGATACTCCCTCTGTAGGAAGACCAGCTATCCCTGCATTGCTGAATTCAGGCGTATGGCCATAAAGGTTTCACGTCCGCCCTTCCCTCTGCCACAGGGATCAGCAGTGTTCCAGAGGGCACAGCTCCATCAGACTATGCGCTGGAGTGAGGACCAGGACAACACGGGGCAGACCCCCACCTGACCTACAATGGCCACCCAGTGTGACTGTGCATTATCGTTCGAGTCACTAAGATTCCCAGGTTTTACATAATCACAAATTAATCTACCTATCCTGAATGACTAACAATATTAGTGGGAATACTTTTATTTTATGATCCTCCAAATCCTTTAGTTATTTCAGTTACTCCTAAATCAGCTGTAATCATTTTTAGAAACTTATTAGGTGGTTTATAAAACATTCAAATGAATTTTCATAGAAACAATTCTTTTTGCACGTATATTTTAAATCATTATATTAAATACAATAATTAGTACAATTGGTATAAACAGGCTTGGGAATAAACACAGTTGAGCCCACATAAGCATAGACTGGTAGGAACAAAAACTCAAGAGCACACTACAGGGTAGCCCTCTAACTTTGGGCATTTACTGTGTCATGGGCATCAGTTGATATATTTGACAAAGGAAAAGAACACCCACTAATCCAGCAAATCTGGAGGTCCCTAAGAGCTCACAGAGTTTTCTAAAGCCATGAGCCTCTAGATAATTATAAGAATGAACAGTACTATCGTACTACCAGGTTAAGAATCTGGTTGGTTTTTCAAAACCATATCCAACTACCATATTTATTCTGTCCCAAATGTACAGTCAGAAGGGCCTAAGTCATTTAAAAAAGCACAAAAATAACACTTCAAACCCACAATCAGACACAGAGTCAAGAGTACAAGGTCACATGTCATTCCAATAACCTGCCTCTTAAAGATAGAAAGAATAAACACATAAGTTACTATTAAAAACTAAATTTGAGTTTCATACTTTATAATTATATACTTCTTTTAAAACTGTCGACAGAGATAAATGTTCTTCTCAAGGTTGCCCGGCAAAATCTGGGTGCTATTTTAGGTGGCCAAACAGTAAATCTATCCGTAATTTATATACTTTTAGAAATCTGATAGTCAGCCTTTTCAATAAAAATATGAACTTTTACATAGAAATCATACTGATATATTTCAATAGACTATTGAGAGAAACACTATGTAAACACATGTACACCAGAAACCCCAGTGCAACCAACCACAGTTTAAATAACATATACCCACAATTTAACCCCAACTCCCTCATCAACACCATGCATGTAAAGCCTCCCTCCTCAGCATCAAATAGGATAATCTTAACTTCTATATAGTTTTAATTCCAAAAAAAAAAAAAAAGAAAACCCACATCTGAAGGAAAAAAGGCAGTAATACCATACCTACCCAAATAATTCTGCCCCCAGGCACTACTGGGATAGCTACCTACTCAGTCTTATTTTAACCAAGATAGGCTCTTGGGGAAAAAAGGAATCCAAAACCAAACTCAAGGGGAAAAAACAACAACAACAATATTAATTTGTAAAATATGAGATAAACTTAAATATAAATTTTGACTGAACCTTGACCTAAATCAATGTTCTGTTTTGTTTTGTTTTTTTTAAATTGTGAAATAAGCAGCCACAAGGACAAGATTACAAAATGGTTTAGTCTTATCATCAAATAAAATTTACTACAGGGTTAACCTGACACAACTTTTATACCTGAGAGAATTAATGCTTTGCTATCTGAGATTGAGTTATAGTTGAGAAGGAGTTGAAGACAAATAAATGAACTTGATTCTAGCAGGAGGCGAAAGCCAAGGCCCAAACCCTACAGAACCTGGACACCAAGGGACCAAGGGGAGATGGGACCAGAGCATGGGTCACCAAAGCCAAGAGACAAGAGTACGATGAGGAGCAGCAGAGGGTCAACAGTGTGTGTGTTTGCGGGGAGGCAGGGGGGTGTTGGGGGGAGGAATGGAGGAAGGAGAAAGGATAAGTGTGTCATCAGGCCTAGAATCCATCTGTTAGGAGCTGAACTGTGTCACCCCCTCCCCAAATTCATATGTTGAAGCCCTAACCCCCAGTACCTCAGAATGGGACGGTACTTGGAGACAGGGCCTTTAAAGAGGTGATTAAGTTAAAATGAGGCCATAAGGGTGGGTCCTAATTCAACATGACTGGTGTCCTTATAAAAAGAGAAGACAGGGACACAGCCAACACAGACTGAGGGATGTGCATACGAGGCCCGGTGAGAAGGTGGCCATCTGCAAGCCAAGGAGAGAGGCCTCAAAGAAACCAAAGCTGCTGACACCTTGGTCTTGGGACTTCCAGCCTCCAGAATGGTGAGAAAATGTATTTCTGTTGCTTACGATACCCAGTCATGGTATTTTGTCATGGCAGCCCAAGCAAACTAATATACCGTCCTATAAGCCCTGGTAAGACTGCCTACTTCTCTCTTCCTCCACCGCTAAGCTTTTGACACAGCCTACCTTTTGACAGTTGCCACCCTTCCTAAGCACCCACAGCTCACTCGGCATGTGCCACTGAAACATCTTCAAGTAGAATGTCACCACCGGTTTGCTGCCCGCGCACTCCTTCCTTAAAACTCTCTCCTGCCCTGGCTTCCCTCTGGCCACTTCTCCCTGGCTCTTCACTTCCCACCCCACCACTCCTTATTCTCCTTAGTGGCTTCTCCTTCCTCCACTTGTCACAAAATAATGTCTCCCAGACTTCTATCACCCACCTTCCCCTCTTCTCCCTCCGCCCTCTAAGTGGTCCTCACAACATCCACAGCTTCGACCACACCAAGATGCTAGTAGTTCCTCCATCCAGACCTCAGGCCCTGGCTTGTCCCTGAGCCCCAGCGTCTGCTGAACCTCCCTCTCTGCCTGGAGGCCCCACCTCCCAAATGCAACCCACCCCCCTCAGCCTGTCTGTGATGACCACACCCAACATCACACAGGCCAGAAACTTGGGAGTCATCCCAGACCACCACTCCCCCTGCCCCCTCCAATCCAGTCACTACATCCACCCCACTGCTTAAAGAGGGGTACATCACAACAGTCACCACAATCATTGACCCAATCAGCTCATTCTCAACAGCTACTGTCAGAAAAAAACCCAGAATAGAGAAAAGGTTATATGCACAAAAATGTTCATCACAGTATTATTATTTACAGCAGCAAAGTGGTGGAAGCAACCCAAATGCCCAATAAAAAAGAGGTGTTTCAGGAAATTACGGTACTCAGTGGAATACACAACTATAAAATTTATCTCGAAACCCGCAGCAATACAGAAAATATATGAACTCAATGATTACAATCATTCCAAAACATATACATAGAAAACTTGGAAAGGAATACTCAGAAATGACCATAGTTGATATTTTAAGAGTTAGTTAACTCAAGAAAAGTCTTTTTTAGTTCCACTTTCCAAACGTCCTGTAATGTTTGTTCTTAAGATGATTTTTTAGTACAAAATATCCAAAAGTGAGTGTTAGTAATCTTGGACTTTCTGAGTTGCCTGGTTTCAGGATAAATGGGAATTTTACTACAGGATTCCCTTCAGCTGCCATGCTACCTTCATGTTACACCTGTTGCAACATCCAAAACTAACTCCCACAAAATAACGTTTCCCCCTAAATCCTATTATACTTGTAGCCCTCAGCGTGAGATCCTAAAAATTAATTCTTTCAAGAAGTCCAACTGGACACATAAACAGCTGCAAGACTGCAGAAGTGGGCTCCCAGCATCTGCCATGGTCATTAACTGTTCTCGTAAGAAAAGATCACCACACGCGAGCTGCTGCCAAGAGGGCAAGTGCAAAGCTGGAAGCGGAATCACAGAAGGTGAAGCTCCCGCTGCACCCAGGGTCTGACAGGCTCGCTGACTGCCAGGTAAGGAAGGGGCACTTTCCCATCCAAGGAGAGAACTTGTCAACTCTTCCATCCCAGAGGCCATGAGATACGAAACAGGTCACCCGGAAGGACGTAAAATGGCGCATGTTTCCTGTAGCATTTTACCTATACTTTTCTGTTTCTTTTTTCAATTGCAACAAACAGCAAGTATAAAGGTTGGGCTGACAGTTTTACCATTATTTCTCAACACCTGTGGCACGCACGTGTCACCTAACCCAACAGATTTCTCTTCCTCCATGTATTGGGGCATATGAAGTGAAACAGACAAGATGCAAGATCACGTCTGTACCTAGTGGGCCTGTGATAATACAGACCTTTTACAACTGCTGCCTTACTCAATAGTGGTATACAAGTTGCTTCTAATTTAAAGTACTCCTCTGATGAATCCTTTTGAATAGTGAATACTAAATCCTAGTTATACCCATTCTATAAATCCAGATTTTACCTTAATTAAACTAGACTTCCTTACAGCAGAGAGAGAATGCGCATAAATATTTATGTTCAAATTAGGCATTTGTGGTTGGAGATGAAAAACACTACAAACTATGGAATAAGGTATAGGAAGGTATCCCTTAATTTAAATCCCCTCTACTAGATTTTACATTCGACTGTGAAATCTCACTGAAATTAGCAATATTTCTCAAGTAAATAGCTATTCTGTTGAGTAGCAACATGCTGTCATACTTTCTTTAAAATCCATGACGGTATAATTTTGAGATACTTACAGAAAGCCACTGCTTAAAAATTAATTCCTGTAGATAAAACAAACTTAGCAGGAAAGCCCATTTCTCCACTCACAATTATTCAAGAAGAGGCACATGAAAGGAAAACTGGAAAGCTCACTGAACTTTTTAAAAAGTAACTGAAATCAATGGGCTTTTAAGGAAATGTGTCAAATTTGGCAAAGTTCTCTTTCTAAAAATGTATTTTGGTAATTTTCCAGAATTCGGTTCTTTCAGTTTGGAAAACTTAAAAAATTCTGAGACATAACTAAATGGTAGCCACACAGATGACCCTCAGCAAAATAAGGAAAGAGGAAAAATTCAGCTTCAGCATCCCCTCAATCTCCCCTTCCTTTCAGTCTCCCAAGTCCCCCAAGATGCCCGGTGCTTTTAGGAAATCACAGACTCCCCCTGACTTTAGTGAGTTAGTAAGTTAATTAATTAATTCTAGGTATGAGTTAACAAAAGGCAACTTAATGTAGATTTTTGAAGGTGAAAAGTTACATTTATTTTTACGATTAAAAATAAGAAATAAAATTTAGTCTTTACTTGGAATTGTAGAAATGTGTGCATCATTTCCATGTGACAAGCAAGTAAAGGAGAAAGGAGTGGTTTTCAAGGGGAGGGGTGTAAGAGGAGACCAAAGAGAGTAACAGATGGCCAGAGGCACTCTCAGGGAGCAGAGCAAGAGACAAAAAAGGGAAAATAATGACAGAAAAAGAAACATTCAAAGAAAGAAGAGTTTCACAAGGATCCACATCCCCATCTTCTAACTTCCTGGGATACATCTGCTGAAGACTGTTAAATACTGTTGCGTTCCTGCAACTATAAGCATAAATGGGAAACTACTCCACCTGCGAATACAGTCAGAGCAGGCAGACCCCAGGCGTGCCACTCTCTTCGGCTCCACTTTAGTGAACCGCTTAGGCAACTGCAGCCTGAGCTTTTTCATAAGATTTTTTTGTATTGTTATTAGTTCAGAGGTAACATAACCAGATTACAGAAAATGCAGAAAATAAAGAGGGTTGTAAAAGTAAGTCATCCCTATCTACTACACTAACACAATCACTGTTAACATTTTGGTTTCTTTGCCATCTTTCTTCCTATATATTTTTCAGAGGAGAAACTAGAGCCCCGTATCAAATCATAAATTATATGCACTGCTTGGAGTCAAACACTGAATATCTGGTGGGGGAAGAGGAGGAAGAACTCCAGGAATCCATTTTCAGAAAAGACTGAGGAGTAGCAACTAACATTTATACTGCACGCTTGCTCTGTGCCTGACACTATTCTATGAACATTAAGTGTGTTTACTCATTTAATCCTTATTATCAACCCAAGGAAGAAGGCTCTACTATTACCCAAATACTGCAGGTGAGAAAACAGAGGCAGAGACAGATTAAGCTATGTGCCCAAGGACACGAGCTGCTAAACAGAGTCAGGTTTCAAACCCAATACTTTCCCCAGAGCGCAGCCCATCACCATTGCACCACACTGCTTCCCACTGAGCGAGGACTCACCGCCACGTAAGAGAACCAGGCTCTGATGCGCTTGCCCCAGGTGCAAAGCCTTGATGACTGATGCATGGCGATTCTAGGTGGAATGAGGTGTGCATAACTCAGACCAGACCCCTCCTCCCACCCCACCCTTTTCACATCAGAGCCTTCAGTGTGTCTCTAGAGAAGGTGCCAGAGAGAAAGGGGAGAGAGAGGGCTGAGACACTGAAAGGGCCAAAGGTGGCCCTGCTCAAGAGCCCTCCCAGGAGGAGAGAAAGGGCTTCTCCAGACCTCAGAGCAAGAGCCAGTCCAATAGTGCAGAACCCAGGACGCTGGTGCGCCCAGCAGCCACTAGTACTCAGGGCAATGGCAGCTCTCAAGGGGTAGAGGGAGGGTTGGGGGATGGGCAGTAGCCCCACTCAAGCCCCGTCACAGAGGCAGCGCACTCTTTACTTGGGCAGTTTCATTTGAGGAGGAAGGGGAACATACTGGCCCAAAATAAACATTTTCATGTCATCATACTTAAACACTACTAAATACCACTATTATGATGATTTACTAAGAAGTACCACTTTTTAAGTCATTAATTACTAAAATTTCCATCAATCTATCATTAAGAGCAGAACTGCACCCCAGGGCTTCTGGGCCCGTTCTTCACTGCCTGGAAAGCTCTACCATCCTTCTCTTCCTGCAGCAGTACCAACTCACCCTTCAGGCAGCTGCATGAATGCATGTTTCCTCAGACAGACTTTCCCTCTACCCCCAATCCAGAGTGTCCCCTCCCCATCTTTCTTATTCTCACAGCATCCTGTCCTTTCCCTTCATAGCAAATATCACAATTCATAAATATGTCATAAATATCTATATTCACTTCCGCAATGTCTCTCTCCCCTCACATTCCATGAAGACAGAAACACAATTGCTCTGCTCACCATTAAAGACTCAGTGCCTAGTACGGTGCCTGGCACACACTAGGCACCCCAACATTTGATGAATGAATACATGACTGCATTAAAGAAACAAAAACAACCCCCTCCTCCCCTTACTGCTAAAAGTATCACATATTATTTTTAAATTACGGTGAGTTATGACATTTCCATTACAGGTTTGTTATATCACGCTCTATTAGAAACGCCACCCGACTCCAGGCTCCTATAGCAAACACAAGTTGAAATGCGATCAATCAAGAACCCCTCAATAAACAAATACAAAATCAATCCCATTCTTGTATACCAGCAACACCAAACAGAAATGTGTTAAACAATTCCGCTCACAATGACCATAAAAACCATAAAGCACCATGGCACAAGTCTAACAGAAGATGTGAAAGAGTTTTTACACATAAAATTATAAAATTTCATTGAAGGACATAAAAGACCTAAATCAATAGAGAGGTATATAAGGTTGCAGACCGGAAGCCATGAGACCATAAAGATCTCAATTCTCTCTAAATTTTTATATAAATGGAATGCAATTCCAATAACACAAAATTTTTGAAAAATAAACAAGCCACATGCTTGGAGAATATATGTGCAAGTTAACCTGTGTTGAGGGAGCGAGAAGAATGTGATGTGCGTTTGACTCATCAACTGACACAAATATGGAAAACGGCATTTTGTGTGAATCCCAGTAATTTAACTATTATGGGTATGCAATGTTACTTCCAATGTTTTGACTCTTTCAAATATTGTCTCCGTTTTAAGTTGTGAAACAGTAAATGCTACAAGTTCAGAAAAGCTGGGTTGTGAGAGATGTGTAGGGGTAATAGGTAGAGAGGGGCTTCCAGGGCAAAGGAAAGATCCAGGAGAAAAATAAGGTAAAAAAGCAGAAGACATATTTGAGAGAGAACCAAGTATGGCTCACAGAGAACACATATTCCCATAGAAAGCCAGACAGTGATGGATCTACAAACGGTACAATGAAGTGACTACAGCAGTGTTATCTACACAATGATCCTGCCAAAAAGTGGGACACCGGTCACATAAGTTGGGACATGTGCATACCCTATCTCCCTCTTGGAGATCCACAGTGCACGGTCACAAATAAAAGTCCGTGATTAAGGCCTTCTGTAAAGAAGAAACTTATTTTTCTAAGTTTATTTAAAGAAACCTGTTTAAAATGTTGTTTAACCAACACCTACTCGCCCAAGGAACGCTTTTCTACAGTAACATTTACGAACTTTTCATGGAACAACCCACTTTGGGAAATGCTGTATTCTAGTAAACCAGCCTTTTAAAGGTCTGAACCAGAATAGAGGTTTAAGGATTTGAAAATAAAAGGCAACAATCAACCAAACACTGTAACTGACTGGATGGATGTAAGAGTCACAGAAAATAGAGAAGTCGGTGATGCTTCTGAAATCCAAAGTCAAGATGATGGTAAGAATGCTATTAGCACAGTTACGTCAAAGACGATCAACTGTTAGGTAATGGGCACTAAGCGTGGATTTCGATGGGTTTGGAGAGACAGTGAGATATTCCCCTAGAAAAGAAAACTGAGCAAGAAGTTAAAAGCCTTGGAGTCCAGTGCCAGATCTGACCCTGGTTAACCTTTTGAGCCTGAGCAGTTCTCAGATACAAATAAGTGGTTACGGTGGTGGTCTAAAGGCCCTTTCAACTTCATCACTCTACCATTCCAAAAATTAAACATTTGAAGTCAAAATACCAATACAGTCAAGTCCTACCTTTAAAGGAGGTGTGAAATGTTTAAATATAGGATACAAATAAACAATTCAAGAATCTGAATATATGAGTTTAAATATACGGATGAGAGGTTTTTAAGAGATTATGCAATTATAGATGTTGAAGAGAGAGCCCCAAAACCTACTAAAGCTATAAAGTCTTACTCCAGCCCCCTCCTCCAATGTCACAGAATACTTAGTATTCTGCTTCTGCAGAAAGCAGATTCCTGAATCTGACCCAATGTGGCAGTTCATATATTTTTATGAATACCTCTCAACACCCTGAAGAGTTCAAGCAAGTGAGGACTTTTTGCTAGACAGCCCACCACATCAGGGGTAAATCAAAACTGTAGTCAACTTATTACAACTGTAAGCAGACTGCATGAGGACTGCAAAAAAACGAGCCATGAAAATTGGCCTAGGCCCAATGTTTATAAAAATTAAACTTTTCCTAAAAGCATTTAGGCAGGGACTCTAAAATGAATAAAATAGTGATGATCCTTTTGAAGCACTTTCAAAGGAAAGAACGAGCAGCTAGGAACTGGGCCTATTTGCAATCTGAACATTGCAAATAGCGCTTCAGAGTCTAATAATATAGAATTTAAAAGGAAGCAGCACTGAGGGAGGAGAGAGAAGGTGCACAGTGGCAAAAGTAAGTGGGGCCAGCAGGAGTTTTTCAATCAAGGTTTTTGGTTTGTTTTTAATTTTTTGGTTGAAGTGTGCAGAGAATGCTTTCGCGAAACCAGTGAAAATGAGCAGGCAAATAATATGCACACACACAATAATGAAACCAATAACGAATAACCTGGTCCGTTCCATTGTCCTATCAATGCAATTTTCTCAAGTCTCTTCAAGGATGCTGAATTCTTTTTTTTTTTTTTAACGAGTTTAAAAACTTGTGAAGTACAATTTTGAATTGTATTTTCATTTTAACACAGCAAAATGAAGCCATCTGTGTAACTTCAAAGCATCTTGAGTCCACGCAGGATTGATCAGAAAGTCCCTGGAAAGCAGAGACCTGGTCTCCTCCTGCCTCTCCAAGCTATCTAGGAAAGCCAAGCACCTGGTATTTTTAGAAGCTCAGCATTGTTGTTTATCTGATAAGCAAAGGAAGAATGTCAGTTTTCACTTATCTCCAGACCTCAATTTCAAAAACTGCCTATCTTGGACGAATATAAATTCTATACCAATTCTTTTCTTCCTTGCCTTGTCCAAAGTCTTATCCCCTAAGTTCCAGCTCTGCAATGGTGCTCCCACCAATTCAGCCACATGCATCAGACCCTGAGCTCTGACTGGATGCCCAGCAGCATACTGTGCTTGGAAAGACTGGAGACCAGAGATCAGACAAACCCCCTGAAAATCCCCAGAAGGCCAGCAGATTCCCACAGAGAAGGCAGTGACCAGGAGAGGGTGAGAAGTCCCCCTCACTTGGGGGAGGAGAATAATGCAGGGCTGCCAAGCACAAGACCCAGAAAAAAAAGAGCAACCCAGGAGCATTTGAACCAGATCCTCAGCCCTGGTCCAACCAAGGACACACGCAGGAACCCTGACTTCAGGGGACAAAGGAAGAGAGAGACTGTCAGGGTGGGCTCACTCTCTAATTCTGTAAAATTCACTCCTTAAAGTGGCCCAGAGCTTCCAAGAACACTGTCCCACGAGGCAGCACGTTGTTCTGTAAAGCACACAGTCTTGGGCTTGATCTCTACTAGCCCTGGGCACGTTACCCAACTCTCCCAACTACAGACATCTCCTACTGAAGGAGAGCAATGAGGATTAAATGAAACAGGCTATAGAGAGTACCCAGGACGCAGCCTGACACAGCGCAGCACCCACTACTTAATGACAGCAGCATGAATGTCATGTAACAAAATATAATTCTTTGGGGACTTGGCATTTCTTGTCCACTATGCAAATATGCCTGAAGTCTATGAACAGCCTTAGTGGGGTTGAATCAACAGCCATGCTGAACCAGGATGAGGAAGGTTGGGACACTGGCAGGTGGGGAGGGAAGAAAGCAGGAGGACACCAAGGATTTGCTGTACACCAGGGCAGACCACGTAATTCAACACCTTCTCCCATGGAATGGTACTTTATACACCCTCAGGGTCCAAAAAAGGATCCTCTCCTCTCTCCTCGGGCAAGGAATTCACCAGAAAGAGGCTTCCTAACATCCCAACCAATCCAGCCTTCAGAGGCAGGTGTTCAGAGACCCGACCCCTTTGGCACCATCAGAGGTTGGGGGAAATAAAACCAAGGACAAAGAAGGAACAGGCAGTGTTTGGGTTCCTCCCACTCGCATGCTTTTGTCTCAGTAGCATGTGTTGGCGTGGCCTTGGTCACCACGGCTGTCACAGTCATCTCACCAACATCCACTCTCTGGGCACATTGCGCTGCCCTGCTACATCCTTTGATACACAATGGATTTCCTTTGCTGCTTTTTAATGCACAGCCTTGCATCAACTGTGTGCTTAATACAATACAAATTGATGAAGACACTGGCAACTGAAAAGAAACCTACAACAGGTTATAAGAGCATCCTTCAGCCTTCTCAGCTGGTAAGTTGGAAAGCGCTCCCTGTTAGAACTCAGCAGACCACGTGTGTGCATCCCCTCTAAATATCCAATGGATGAGAATCTAATGGCCTCAGGAGAGAAAAGTTACTGCACCTATACCACAGTCTCTGAAGACCCCAAATGATGTCTTAGCTTGAAATAATTTTAAAAAGTAAAGGCAGAACTTTCAGTCTTCGTAGTCTTATCTTAGGAACAAAAAAAAACAATATTGACTTTTCCATTTCCCCGGGAGCATTCTGAGAAATCCATAAATAATCGATGACGCCAAGTGTTCGAATCCACTCTGCTCCTGCACTCGGCGGTCACCCCTGGGTCAAGGTCAGGTGACTCCTGCCTAGCACCATACTCCATTCCACCCCAAGGACGGATACCACTTCCATTCCACTTTCACGTGGATGCCTAAGCTTGTTCACTTCCCCTGTGGGGAAAAGATGAGCACAGAAATCCTGTGGAATGTGTGTTCCCACAGAGCTCAGAAATGTGATGATCTCAGAGGATATTGTAAAGAAAGACCCTTGACACTTCCCTAAGGAAGAATGTCTTCTGTAAAAGGCGACTGCCAGGACAAAAAGCATGTGCTGGGAAAATCTACGGCCTGCTGCTGTGTATGACTCCAATTCTGATGTCCCACTTCCTCTTTATAATCACATTCCTTCCCTCCTATTCCTCTTCTAAAAAGACACTCTGGCATTGGGTCTCAGTAAAGAAGCAAAGTGCAGTGTTCTAATAAAGGCTGGGAGATAAAAAGGGCTAAAATAGATTTCAATAAATATCAAATGACTATAAGTCTACTCCATTGTACCACTTTTAAATGTCCCCTCCTCCCCCCCAAAAAAACTTAGTTTTAGACATTGGCAGCCTAACTTTTTAAAGTTTCATTCACTTAAAGTTTATTCACACAGGCCATCAAACAGCAAAGCTTTTGAACAATACAGTTTGAAAAGTTGCAATGTCACTAATCTAGCCTTCCAAACCTATCTCACAGTGGTTTTTGAAAGAATCAATTATGCTAATATATGTGAAAGTGATTTGAAATCTGCAAAGGGCTAATCAAATAAACAATCAAATTGCTGTCATTCCTAGTATTAAAAGATATCATACCATACAGTGTGGACCGTGGAATCAGAGATTGGAATTCAAATCTCACCTCCACCCCTTACTAGTTACCTACACAACTAGGCAAGTTACCAAACTCCCTGGGCCTCAGTTTCAACTGTAAAATGGAGATAATACCCACTTTACCAAGTTGTTGTGAGGATTAATAAAATAATGTGTGTAAAACCCTTTTCACACAGTAAATACTAAATAACAGTTTTAACTACTGTTAGGCTGTTTAATTAAAATCCAAAGGTCCAGCTATTGAAAATAGCAGAAGGGAGGGGGATGAGAGAAGAATCTCGCCCAAAAGGAGGACAAATGTTAAAAACCTTTAACATCCTACATTCTGAGGATTCCCCTCTTGGCCCACTCCTACACCCCACTCCTTCCCCACTGATGTCGGAAGCTCCTCGTTGCTTTGCATAACCGCGAAGCAACCAGGGAGAGTCAGTCTTTAACTCCAGGCTTGACAAAGTGATGATTCATCCCATCCCGTGAAGGGGGTGCAGCTTGCAGCCAGCCTCATCACACATGGGGAATCCATCGGACGGCCTGCAGCCAGAGACCAACTATTTAAGAGGCTTCCCCATCCGTGTCTTTGGTAGCAGTAATCTTATGCTTTGCATTTTGTTAATGTATATTCCAATGAGTACTTGGGAGGAATCCAATTGTGCTATATTTTACAAAACAATTCACAACATAAACGAAAAGTCCAAAATGGCAAGACAACGATAACGAAGTAAGTCTCCCTCTGTTCGCTGCCCATGGCACAATGTTTTGCCAGGCAGTGTGTTAGTTATAATGACAAACAGCTTGACGGTTGGACAACATCCCACTTCAACTGCACATCATAATGGCTCCGGAGGACAAATCCCACTGCTTTCCAGCCTGGCCTGAAAATCTGACCACATCCTCCAAGAAAAAGACAAACCCTCACGGTAGCTGGTACAGCTCTTTTCCATTACCACTTAGTGGGCAGGAAACATTTTTTTTCCCTGGGAGTAAGCTCTTCATTCCCCTTCTAAGGTTAAGAGACTTTCAAACTTGGTTGTCTTAAAATGAATAGCCAATGTGGTGGTTTACCGGTGGGCCCTCAGACTTGTCAAAGAAGCAGCTCTAGGTCATTTCCCAGCCCTGCCTCAGCCAGACTACTATAGCTAAATATCTCAACTATCACCACAGTAATTCTAACCTTCAGCCCAGCTTTGGGATCCTTCCACCAGTGTCCCATAGGCACAAACCATGAATGCCTGGAAATGTCAGCCTCCTCCCAAAACGGTTTTGCTTGGAATACTCCATTCAAAAAACACTCATCATTCAATCCACCCTGGCTCCCTCCCGAGGTCAACCAATCCTCCTGGGCTTCTTGATTCCAATCTAGGAAAGGGTCACTTAACATATGCCCAACACATTACATTCAATTCTACCTCCCCCTAAAAATAATTCCCATTCACCATAATGGTAACTGTTCTTTCCTAGTCCAGATGACCCACATTAGGGGAGTGAAAGCACAGAAGTCATGACTCCTCAACTGAAAACCCAAAGGGTGGTGTGTATGATGAGTTTTCTGGGAAAGACTGTAAAGGGTTTTTCAATTCAGTGTTACCTAATCTGATTCATTTATTTAGCAATGTCTAATTTTCTAGTGGTTTCCCCCCAAACATTCCTGGAAAATTGTTTTACTATATTACAACGGAGAAAATTATTCTATGTCAAAATCAATGCTATAAAATTTGCTTCCTACCCATTCAAGCCAATATCTACTAGCTACAAACACGGATCCACAGGCACATACATACACAGGCACATATATACACACAAATACCCTGAGCCACAAAATAAAAAAAAGTCTTCTTCCACTGTAATTAACAAGATTTGATTTCAGCAAACTAACATTGGGAGCGCCTAGAAGACAGGGAAGTACACAACTTGTTGAAGCAATAAACGCTCGGCAGCAGCCTGAACAAAGCATTACAAATAAGCTCCAGAAACCCACACAGCAAGCCCGTGGACAAAATGCTGTGTGTCTGTAATCAACTCTCCAGTGCACTCACATCACCCACTCCCCAACCCTCTGCCCCGGCCCAGCAAGAACCCTCCAGGACTCCCGTTCCTAATCTGGTTTCCATTCCAGCCCCGCCCCCTCCCCTTCCCTCTCTAGGACCGTGAATCAATCCCATCCCGGGCAGGAAACGAGACCCAAGGCAGCCCCCTCCGCTGCGGCGGAACAAAGGAGCATAGCTCAGCTGCATGCGCAGGATGCCCCGTCGGGTCCTGGGCCCCTTATCCCCTGCCGCCGGGGCACGCCGCACCTGAACCCCACTCCCCAGGACGCCCCATTGTTCTCCCTCCGCTTTCCTTCCCGGAGGAGGCCACCCCGTGTCCTTCCATAGAACCAGAGGGCCAGGAAACAGCTGTGGGCCAGAGAGATGGAGGGGTGTGGGTGAACACCAGGAAGACCTGGATTCCACTTTGCCCACAGGTACGAAGGGGATGGGGCAAAGTAAGAACAACTTAGTTTAGCGCCCTATACTCTCCCACCCGCCCCCGAAGCTACCGCGGAGTCGCGACCACCCTGCCTGACCTCCAGCGTGCGCGGTTCTCGCCGGAGCGCCGCCTGGCCCCGAGGAGAGACCGCAGACCCCGCTGACCCGTGTCAGCTGCGGTGGGGCCACGGGGACCCCGGGCACAAAGGACCGAGCGGGCAGGGCAGGGGAGAGAGGGAAAGCGCTCGCGCTACCTCGCCGGGCGCCACTCCGCCTCCTTGTCGTCCTCCCTCTCCGGCGCGCTCCGGGACGCGGGCCCTCCGCGAGGCTGCGGGGCTCCCGCGCAGTTGCTCGGCGGACGCTGCTGGCGGACGCTGCCCAGCGGCTGCCGGCCCCTCGCGCCCGCGCTCCCACACCACCGCGACGCGCGGCGGCCGAGTCTCCAGTGCGCGCCCGGCTGCAGAGTGCGCTGCCGCTGCAGAGTGCTGCGCTGCGGCGGGAGGCGCCCGGCCACTCCCCTCTACCCCGCGGGCGGAGGGGCCGGCCGAGGGGCGGGGGCGGCGACCTCGCAGCCTGGGATTCGCCTCTCTGCGCGCCGGCAGGATCGGGAGCCGCCGCCTCCCAGCCGACTCACCTCCGGCCGCCCGGTGCCGGCGGCACAGCGCCCCCCGGTGAGCGCGGGTGCAGCCTCCGCCCCCGGGGCCAGCCTGGATGGGGCAAGGAGTGGAAAAGCGGAGGAAGGAGAGGCGTCCCTCCCAGCCGCACGGAAGGCACGGCCCTTCTACCTTTCTCACTCCCGGATTTATTAACATCAAACGACAAATACAGTAACTGGAGAGGCAAGCCAGGGGGAGCGGGCCGGGGCGGAGGTGGGGGAGGAGGGGGGCCGCGGGGAATGACAACTGGAAGCCAACCTGTGGGCAGATGTCGGCAGAGAGTGGGAGTGTTCTCAATTGTTCCTTCTCCCTTAGACAAAAAAAAGTTTGGATACCCAAGAATATCGGAAAATATTAATTTGACCGAAAGGGAAAAGAGTGTACTGAGTGGCAAAGTGTGCTTTTATTTACAAGATTTTAAAATATCTATTAACTCAATTTCACATGATGCTAAGTAGACACTGGCCAATTCTCTGTTACAGAAATTAAAAGATAATTTAAAAAGAAATTTCAACTATATGTGTATATATATATGAAAATTTATAAATGAATATTGCGTATTAGCTGGCACTGGGTAATGATCGATGATAGGGTGTTAATCTGCATATTATTTAGGCATGCTGGAGGGAGCCAGAGAATCAGGCCCTCCAGCTTTTCACTCCAGCTGGCTTCTTGCTTCTTTGTACAGTAGAATTTAGAGCAAGCCACTTGACCCTTGTCCTGGTTTCCTCATCCCGGAGGAGGGAAGAGTGCTCATCCAACCTTACTCACTGGGTGAGGTGAGGATTACTTGGCTAAGGTGTTAAATGTAGGCACAGTAATTATTACTCATGGTTCTAACTACTTTGTCCAATAATGAAATAAATTGCCATAAATGGAGCCAGGTTTAAATGGACTGACCTATATCTGGAAACTGTCGCTAAAATGAGGTGAACCAAGAATTCAGACCATATATAGTAATTCTTTTCCCACAGGCATAAGAACCACAGGCACTGGTATTTGTCAAATGCTACCAGTAGAGTTTGAAAAGGTAACAATTCCCCAGACTGTATCTGCTTTGGACCTACACCATCATTGATGACACCATCAGCATCACTTCTGATCCACATAAGACATGGTGATGTTCTAAGCTTAAACATATTGAGTACCAGGTACCATTCTTTTCCTGTTTAATCTTTGCAGAAACCTGGGAGGAAAGTTACTCTCTTTGTCCTTGTTTTACAAACCAGGAAAGCCAAGAACAGAGAGTTTTTCCAGCTAATAAGTGGCTATACTAGTTTGAAGACATGTCCACAAATTCTTTTACACTCCTCCCATTAAGGAATGGAGTCTAATTGTCTTCCTCTTGCATATAGGCTAGACTTTAAGAGATGTGATCCTAACGAATAGAATACAGCAGAAATGATGTAGGTAACTTCTGATTCTGGGTTGTAAAAGGAGCTACAGCTTTCACCTGGCCTTCTCCTGGGCCAATCACCCTTGGAACTCAGCAGCCATGCTATGAGGAATCTCTAGCCACGTGGTAGGTCATGTATAGGTGGTGTTTCTGCTGCTGATGTCAGCTGAGGACCCAGCCTACAGCCAGCTGAACTGCCAGGCATGTGAGTTAGTGAGACTTTGAGATGACTCCAGCCCCAGTCACTGACTGAGAGATCTAGAAAGAAACCCTAACTGAGCCTCGTCAGTGCCCAGAAACAGAAGGTAGCAATAATACGAGATGGGCTTCAGGGTGGTCATTGTATAGCAGTAGGCACCTGGAACAGTGGCAGAGCTGGGATTTGAAACTAAGCCTTCTGACTCCACAGTCTCCGCCACAATCCAGTACACTACCTCAGACCTTGATAACCTAGCCTAATGAACACCCTGAAGATCCCTGTCTTCACAACAGACAACATATGGACCTGCTACCTGATGACACGTGTAGCCTCCCTTCTCCATTTTGCCCATCTGACTTTAGATTCCAAAGTGACTGCTTATAGCAGTTTGGCAGTAAGGGAGCCTCTGACCTCTGCTGTCCAGTCCAGCTTTTCAAAAATCACAGAAATTCAAACGGCAGCTTCACAAGTACAAAATGTAAACAGATGGTTTGAAAGAGTGGGGGAAATTCTGTAATCTTTTGATCTTGGAAAAAGGCCAAGTTTTAGTAAAAAGTAGGTTTAAGACAAGTATGTGCTGAGTAGGAAAATTAAGGGAACTTCTCTTAGGAAGGTTTTGGAGCTCCTGCCCCAAGAAAGAAATTGGGAACATAGTTATGTAGGAACAATTTTGCCTCTAGAAGGATCTAGCAGAGTGGGGACACTTGAAGCTTTCTCCCTGTTTTTTAGCAGGTTCGGGAAAGAAAATAGTAGAAGCTGTTGAACTCATTCTAATAACACTGAGAAAATGAACCCAAGAAGCTATTAGAAAGCCAAAATTGTTTCTAGAGCAAAGCTATGCTTCTCTTTTAAAAATACCATTAACCTAGTTTTCATAAATCTCAAAATCCAAACTTCTGAAGACATACCATGAGGTTTTTAAATACTTTTACCTTCCTGGCCATTCTTTTCAAAGTCAATCAATCAACAACTTTTGAATTTAAAAGACGCAGATTACAGTTGTTCTAATAACTGTCAAGAATAGATAATAAATCCACCAAGTACAAAAGCATTTTTTACTTTCCCCTCAGTCTGTTTGGAAGAAGCAGAACCTAATGAAGAAGCAGAAAGGCTATTATTAAGATTTTAGGGTCATAAACATAAATTATCAAATTATAGGAGTAAAAGAATGTAAGAAGTGTGCTTTACCTCAGTGAAAACATGCAATGATTTAATTCAAAACAAGGGAAATCCTGCCGTCTTTGTGGAAAAACTTAGAAATAAAAGCACATTTGCGTGTGTCCCAGGAAGAGAATTACTACTAAAAGTATAGAGTTGTTGTTGTTGTTTTTCCTTAGTTGTTTTTACTTGAGCTCCTTAAAAAAAAATTTTTTTTTTCAAGAATTCAACATTGGAAAATTGACAAATGAAAGGACCACATGACCTGATTCTGCCTCATATTGGTGTACCAAATGAAATGGGGGCTGGAAGTCATAGTTTTAGATTTTCTCACTGGTTCTGTCTGCAACTAGCTTTAGAATTTTAGCCAGAAAGCTCATACTCTCTGTCCTTAGTTATTTTACATCATCTTGAATGTGTTAAGAACCTCTGGTTCTAAAAAATCTAAGAGTCTTTATATTTGCCATATTTTCTCTCCTTGCCTACCTGTCCAAACACTTAGTTTTCACCCACTCTGCTTATCCTTTGAGACCACACTCAGTTCTTACCTATTCCTGACCATCTTCTTGAATTGGATCTTGCTTCCTTTGCTGTGGTAACATCTTGATGCCACATCTTCTCCATACTTATTAATTGGTTCCAGGTTGTGAAACCTTTCAAGTTGTTCTCTTATAAATGTTTGGCCTTTCCAACTAGATGGTAAATCTCTAGATTAAAGGAGTAATTCAATTTGAAAACACCAGGCCCATGACAGTAAGAACTATCTTAGAGAGCTTACTGTGTTCTAGAAAGTAATCTAAATGCTCTGCATGTGTGTTAATTCATTTAACCCTCATAACAGCCCGATAAGGTAGGTTATTATTATTATCCCATTTTACAGATGATGAAACTGAGGCAGAGAAAAGTTAATTACTGGCCTGAGGTTACACAGTAATAATGTTAGAGCCAGGATGTGAATCTGGGCAGTCTAGCTTCAGGGCTTGATCTCTTACCTCAAGGCTATATAAATACTTCCTCTCACATCTGTGAGCATTTAATCTGTGAGCTCTTTTTCCTATTGTCTCTGAAAACAAGTAGTGTCTCATCTCTTTAATTTATATATCTCTTAGTTTAGAATAGTGCTCTAAATGCAGTAAGCACTGCATTAGTATTTCTTAGTTCCATGCAAAAAAAAAAAATATTTTTTATGTATTTAAAGAATGCTTTGAAAATAAATGCATAATGCTTAAAGTATTATTTGAAATTCAGATTAGGTATTATAAAAAATATTTCTATAGCGTTTTCAGCCTCCGAGACTCAGCAGGAAAAACACAACTCTTACTCTAAGTATTAAAAAAGCTGTAGATAGAAAGTAGCTAGGAGAGTAGATCTTGAAAGTTCTCATAAGAAAAAAATTAAAAATTTTGTAACTATATGTGATGATGGATGTTAACTGGTCTTATTGTGGTGATTATTTTGCAATATATACAAATATCAAATCATTACACTGTATACCTAAAATTAATATTCTTATGTTGATTATACCTCAATAAAAAGAAAATTTATTAAAAAAAATTTAAAACTGTAGATAAATGACAACAAAAGTATTAGAGGGTAAAAAGACTGATGAAATTTCCCCTAGGCAGGAAAATCTGCTAAAGTTTTTTGAAGATGAAAAGAGAAGAATTAAAAACTCAGGAATAGGATTCCTTATAGGTACTATATATGTGATGATCAAGAACAACTATTCTCTAAAAAAACGGTACTGATGAACCTAGTGGCAGGGCAGGAATAAAGACGCAGACGTAGAGAATGGACTTGAGGACACGGGGAGGGGGAAGGGTAAGCTGGGACGTAGTGAGAGAGTGGCATGGACATATATACACTACCAAATGTAAAATAGATAGCTAGTGGGAAGCAGCAGCATAGGAAAGGGAGATCAGTTCAATGCTTTATGATGACCTAGAGGGGTGGAATAGGGAGGGTGGGAGGGAGGCTCAAGAGGGAGGGGATATGAGGATATATGTATACCTATAGCTGATTCACTTTGTTATACAGCAGAAACTAACACAACATTTGTAAAGCAATTATACTCCAATAAAGATGTAAAAAAAAAAAGTACATCTGCACAAACTTGAAATAATATGTGTACAAGGTTAGTCACTGTGGCATTATAAAAAAAAACAAAACAAAACTATTCTTTACAAAATATAACAGTGTAATTGACCACTAAAATTAGGTAGTGAAACAGTGAAACTAGAATACTGTGATCCCTCAAATAAATTATAGATCCATTGCCAGGAAATTTAAATTGCCTTAATTTTTCCCCCAACGTTTTATAATTTAGCATTTTGTCTCTTCAACTAGTAGAATAATTGTCTTTTTTATTTCCTCGCAAACTGTAACAAGTTAGTACCATTATGGCAAAACCTTGCTGTTAAACAATAAATCAATCTGAAAAATGACTAGACTTTTTTCCCAATCTTTTTTAAAAAGCATTTTCATCTTTCTGATGATGACTGGGGAGCTTGTCATCTCGTTGCTGAGGAGACCTGAGGAGGACTATAAGGAAAAGCAAATATTATGGCAAAGGAAAAAAAAATTAGCTCTCTATACCAAATGAAGTACAATTTAGCAAACATATGAAGTAATATTCTGTTTCTGCTTCAGTCTCTAAAACTAAATGTCCATTTATTTGAGTCTGGTGTATACATTCATCACAGGTGTTAGCATATGAAAATATCGATAAAGATAATTGTGTAACCAAAAAATCTTTTAATTTATTAACAACCAAGACAACATATAATACAGGTGTAGGGACTGTTGACTAAACTTAAAACCAAAATTTAACTGGAACTAAAAACCAAAGCTTAGTAATAGATTTCTCATTCGTTTCAGCAGTGTTCTCAATCTTGACATCTTTTGTACAAGATGAGAAGCTCTGTGAGGGCAGGATTTTTGTCTCTTTGGCTCATTGTTGCATCCCCAGAGCCTAGGAACATACGAGGTACTCAGATATTGTTGAACTGATGAATGAATTTTTTTTTTTTTTTTTTTTGGCCACGCAGCTTGCGGGATCTTAGTTCGCCAGCCAGGGGTTGGACCCGTGTCCTCGGCAGTGAAAGCACAGAGTCCTAACCACTGGACTGCCAGGGAATTCCGGAATTTTATAAATTATCTTAGGTAAATTGAACTGGCCCATAATCTCAGTCAATATTTCTGGATGTGTCTTAGACCAAGAAAGCAAGATGTGTTTAACCTTGCTTTCTACAGCAAGGTTAAACAAAAGCAGGTCCTCGCTGATGGGTTCACACTGGTGATCTACTTCAACTCTGAATAAAGCTGGAAAACTTTAAAGAGAGTAGCACCAAAGCACTGCCCATGTCCTGCAGAGGAAGCAGCAGACCATGTGAGCCTGGGCATTGAAAAGCAACCCAGCTGCCAAGGCAATCAAGACTTCTACTGAAAAGATACATAACCTCCTTTCCCACTAGACATGCTGAAATCCATTCACATTACTAAGAAAAGGGAGCAGACACTTATGTCCTAGACTCTGGGCCGCTCTTGCCAGGCCTCACCTGCCCCAATCCCCTCTCGGCCAATGGGTGTTTTACAGGTTCTCCCCAAATCTTGCGTCTGGACCTGCGGTAATCTTGATCCAGAGAGCTCAAACCTTTTCTTCTCTAGAGCACTAGGTCTGCAAATTGCTTCAAAAATTCCTGAAGTCTCCTCAGAACTGTTTATCACCCCCTGAGGTATCCTGCAGGGTCCTGCATGCTTCTACAAGTCCACAGAGTCCTTAAACTGGAAAGCATGCTAAAGCTTTTTATTTTTCTTTATGAATCTTTATCAGCCTAAAGCAACTAGCCCCATCCAGATGTAGCCTGGGCATGGGGAAAAGGATTTCATTATTTCCAGGCACATGGGCTTTTCTGTGCTTTTGGTCCCACTGGGTGATTTTGATTGGCGCTATAATTGCTCCAGATTAGCAGCCATAAAAGAGCCTCAGCCTTAGAGACTCCTTCCATTCCAGTGCCTGTGGTCCTGCACCACTACCCCAGGGCCAAATAATGAAGTAACTGAAACCTGTCCTACCTCAAGAGGTATTACTTGAGGGACTTCCCTGGTGGCGCAGTGGTTGAGAGTCTGCCTGCCAGTGCAGGGGACACGGGTTCGATCCCTGGTCCGGGAAGATCCCACATGCTGCGGAGCAACTAAGCCTGTGCGCCACGACTACTGAGCCTGCGCTCTAGAGCCCCCGAGCCACAACTACTGAGCCTGTGTGGCACAACTACTGAGCCTGTGTGCCACAACTACTGAAGCCCGCATGCCTAGAGCCCATGCTTTGCAGCAAGAGAAGCCACCGCAATGAGAAGCACACGCACCGCAATGAGAAGCACACGCACCGTAACGAGGAGTGGCCCCCACTCGCCGCAACTGGAGAGAGCCTCTGCGCAGCAATGAAAACACAAAGCAGCCAAAAATAAATAAAGTAAATAAATAAATTTATAAAACAAACAAAAAAAAGAGGTATTACTTGAGTGTCTATTCAGTCCCATACTGGCCCTGTTGCTAGGATGGGACAGTGAACTTGACGATCTCTGACCTTTCAGTATGTAAGTCTAGCTTCAGGTCTCTGGCTGCTTCTTCTGGTGGCTAAAACTCCCTTTTCCCTTATAACATCCTCCCAGACCCTCAGGCAGTGAGAGTCCTGATGCCTGTCTCCCAGGCCTCACCATTCCACCTGGTCCTTCAGATGCTGCCGTGAGCATTTTAGATCAGTTGTTCGCAACCTGGGGTTGAAGGGCTACAACGCGGTCCAGGATTTCAATTCTGAGTAAAAGATTAGAAGGCTGCCTTTTGTTTCTTCATTTCAAACATTTAATTATCAAATTTCAAATATTCAAAAATTTAGTGGCTAAAAGACACCCATTGACATTTTTCTAGTCAAGAAAGTCAAATACTAAAGAAACTACTTGAGTTGTTTTTTAAACTGTTGGCCTCCTGTGGGCTTTGGGATTTCATGCTATATTTACTTCTTTTTCATACAAACAATGTTCCAGTTTTTGTAATAATAAACATGCATTATTTTTATAATCAGGAAGAATAATAAAGCTATTTTCATCTTGGACAAAATATGTGGTGTGTAAATTTTGAGAGGATGTTTTTCTGAATTGGCGCTACTGAAAAAAATAATAATATTGCTTGCACACTTTTTCTAATACCTTTCTATCAGAACATTTCAGTACTTGGTGATCCTTTCCATCAAATATATCAGAAACTAGCAGATCTGATAACTAGCTCCGCTGAGTGCGGGTTTGTGCTAAGGAGAGCATTTTCTTAGAATGCAGGGTCCTTGGATTTCTTTACTGAGTGCTCTTTAATTGGAGAGGACCTTCTTTCCATTTCATGAAGTCTTGTGCCCCCAGGTAGTGGGCAGAGGGTGGGAGGCAATGAGCGGTTAGAGGGAGTGCTGGGGGAAATCTCTCCATTGACAACCTGGTGGTTGACAATGATGCCTACCGCAAAGGAAAATTACGGCTGTGAAGACATCTGCCAAGGTCAATGCATCCAAGATCCCTGGGCCAGTGGGCTTTGTTAGAACCCTCAGAAATGGCTGGAACACTACATATACATGTGAACTTAAATATGAAATCTTTAAATTCCCAGCTAGCTATTTGCTGGGCTAGTTGCTATTGCATACAATACCATAGTTCTTCCTGGTTTCTATTCAATAGTAATTCATCCATGACTCCTCACTTTTGAAATTAACCCTGCAACTTAATGACTGCAACCCCCATCCCTATCACTGTGGTTAGGTGTCCTGGTGAATTCTACATTGGTAACCTCAATGGGTGGTAGGGCATATCTAAGTCTTGAGGAGTGGATGATGTTTTATCCTAGACTATAAATTCATTTTTGGAAAAAATATTTCTTTTATAATATAAATTACTGTAAGTAAAGTTAGAATAAAAGGTGCTTGGTGGGTAGAAATATTCAAAAGATTGAGCCATGATCCTTGGAGAGAAGGGAGTTCTATCTGATCAAAATTTTGAGGTAATAAAATTGCATTCTTATGTTTATTGAAAAAGGAACCTGGGTCTTAAAAGCTCTGTCTCCCATCAATCAAGTTTTAGAAAGCTCAGGAGGTTTCTGTCTGCTTTCTCACCTCCTTTTATACCCAACCCTTTGCTCCTATGACTGTATTAAAACTGATCTTGCCAGTATCCTCAATGAACATTCAGTTGTCGCATCTTAAAGGCAGTTTTAAGTCCTCATATCACTTGACCCCTTACCACATAACACCTTGCTGCCTTCTTGAACCACTCTTCTTTTTTGGCTTCTGTTTGCTACCCTTTCAGAAATCTTCCTCCTAATGCTCTTGCAGCCTTTTCTCAATATTACTTAGCATTCCTTTGTCTCTGCCTTTCCCCCTTAAATGTTGATGTTACCTTAGGTTCTGTTTTCAACCCTCTCTTCTCTCTAATTTCACCCTCACCCAAGGCTTCAACTACTGATGACTCCCAAATTTGTGTCTCTTAAGATCAAGTTCCCTATATTCAAGTGTCTACTGAACGTCTACCTCAAACTCAGTATATTCAGAACAGAAACTCGCAAGTACCTCAGACACAACATGAAAAAAGAAACCATCATCTCTGCCCAATCCCAGCCCCATTCCTTGTCCTTTATTCTTGATCATGGTGAATGACATCATTACCAATATAGTCACCCAAGTCGGAAGCAAATGTCATTCTAGACTCCTCTTTCTCTGTCATCTTCTGAATCCTATCAGTCCAGGAGCTATTGTTATTATACATCCTAGCTGACTCAAAGATCCATGCTCTTTTCTCCATACTCACTGCCCCTGCCTTCTTATCCTAAAGCCTTTGACTTCAGATTACTCCAGTGTTAGCAGGGCATACATGTGACTTGTCCTCCCTCTCCAGCCCATCTCCCATCACACCCCCCACCCAGGCCTTCTGCACCAAGTCATTCCAGTGCCTGATCTCTCAGGATTCTTACTTTCACCTTTGCATACGGTGTCTCTGCTGCCTGGGGTGCCTCTGCTGCCTGGGGTGCCTCTCTCTCCTTTTTCCCCTAGCCAATAACTTCTCATTCTGGAAAACATCACCTTCTCGGAGAAGGTCTTCTGATCTCTCAAAACAAGAAAAGAACACTTCTTCAGTGTTCCAATAATACTCTGCACCTCTGTCATAGAATATATCACACCATGATTAAATTACCTGTTTATCAGTCTCTCTTACTACACTGAGACTATAAAATGTCTTATTCATTTTCTTATTCCCATGTTTAACAGAGGTCCTGGAATATAGAAGGCACTCAGTAATGCTTGTTGAATGAATGAATGAATACCAAGCATTTCCAGTATCTTCATTCATGGGTCCTGCATAACTCTTGTCACTCAGTTTGAAAGATTACCCCTTTCCTATTATAGAAAGCCTCAAGAATTTTAGTGTAATATCCTCTTCTAATAAACCCAAACACAAAAAACAGCTACAGATGTTTAAAAGAAAGCCAATCTTTCATTTTTAATCAATCTTGGAACTGACATCTCCTATACTTCTGTACACAAACGCATACCTTAATGCTAAAAGATTCTCACTTCTGTAGAAACAGATACACTAGGCTGACCCCACTGAGCTTGTCACTAATACACAATAATGGTTTCTATCTCTACTTCAGAGCCAGTACATAGTTTTTCCTGGTCTTTCTGCCCAAGTCAGTCCATAAA
Source organism: Balaenoptera acutorostrata (assembly GCF_949987535.1). Classification (NCBI taxonomy): domain Eukaryota; kingdom Metazoa; phylum Chordata; class Mammalia; order Artiodactyla; family Balaenopteridae; genus Balaenoptera; species Balaenoptera acutorostrata. The sequence continues at coordinate 50,813,874 of NC_080071.1, read as the reverse complement.
TATTTTAAATGTATGAACTTTTAAACTCAAAAAGATTTATTGCACCACTTTAAATACTTATTTCTTGCTTACATGGGATTGAAAGATCACAGTGGCTCAGAATCAATTGCATTTCATCTTTTCAGTACTTATTTCACAGCTGAGCACGTCTCAGAGTTATGAACATGAGTCCAGTCCCTGACAAGCCATAGCAAAGGCCAAAAGAATGAGCAAAATTATCCACCATAGAACCCACATGGGATAGCAGAGATTGAATAGGCAACATCTGCTGTGACTTATTATAGCATATATGTTGCACTAGGCCCCAGATCAATCCCCAAACAGAAGTCTTGTGTCATGGGTCTTTCACCACAGGAAAGCAGCATACACATACATTCAACAATAATGCTACATAAATCTCTGTCCCAATTACAGAACTTTATCTCATGTGGTGCCAATAAGAAAAAGAGCTATCTCAAAACAGCAGGAGAAAATGATTGTTTCATGTACAGAAGCATTTAATATCACTATAGAGAAATCTTTTAACACAAGTAAGACATGGAAATATCTGCCTAAGGATTAGTCCAAAAGAAGGAAGAATCTCTCCAAATAATATCTGACAGATTTTGTATTTTGAACTTAAATCCATCATTTAAAAGGACAAAAATGGAAAGAAAATAAGTTATTTGTAAAACTACAGTTTTACAAATAAAAAATACATGTATGTTAACATACATAGGCAAAACCCAGGGCATCCTGGATATTAACAGAATAATAATATTTGACCAAGGACCACGTGGTTGGTCAGGGGTGTGGGGCATTCTTAATCTGGAATCAACAAGCCTGCTAAGATGTATGTCAGAGTGAGTGTGTGTGTGTGTGTGTGTGCATGTGCATGCGTGTGCATGTGTGTGCACCTGAGAGGTGCACCAGAGAGGATTCTGACCAGTCCCAGTATTCTTCCAAAAGGCCTTTGACTCATAAAGTGTTGCCAACCACTGCTCTATAGCAAATATTTCCAAGATTCACAAACAAAGAGGTGTTGCTGTCAGGTGAGATTCAAGATTATTGAACCTAGTGATGATCAAAACCACATTACTGGAGTCCTGAGGCTGTAGTGCAAAGTGGATGGGACCTGTCTACTCAGATGGAAATGAGAAAGTCACTCCCAACTCTCATATGACATTTTGTGTAAAGTCCATATTAGTAAAGTAAGAGCAGAAAATCCTCTCCATGTTTAGGAGAGTGAAAACAATAGGATGCCCTCAACAGGTGCAGATAGGAAAAGATACTCCATCTGTTTCCCTAGTGCACCGCTCATGTGCACCCCAAACTTACCCTTGACTCTGGGTTATGAGAGCTGTTGGTTTTGTAAGGTGTGCCATGTGTATAAAATCCCAAAAGGAGAGAAGAATAAGGTCATGCATAGCAGCACTCCACTCTGAGGAACTGTTGATCTGAGATGTTGCTATGTGGTGGTTTATCATTGCTGCTGCTGTTGTTTAATTGCTTTTAATTGCTCTTTTTATTTTTATTGTTTTACTACATCAAAATTATGATTACCCCTCTGTCTCTGGGAATTTTGTGTCTCTTTCAACATTGGCAGACATACTAAAGCATTAGTCGAAACATGTTTACAGGGTGGATTCAGTTATACACAAGGAAGATTCCATTACCATGTGTAAATTTGATCATCTCATCAGTCCAAAAATCAACTAAAATTCGTATATTTATTGTAGGAGTACTATTTATGTAATTACTCTTTTTTTTAATTAATTAATTTATTTAATTTAATTTTGGCTGTGTTGGGTCTTCGTTTCTGTGCGAGGGCTTTCTCTAGTTGCGGCAAGTGGGGGCCACTCTTCATCACGGTGCGCGGGCCTCTCACTATCGCGGCCTCTCTTGTTGCGGAGCACAGGCTCCAGATGCACAGGCTCAGTAGTTGTGGCTCACGGGCCCAGTTGCTCCGCGGCATGTGGGATCTTCCCAGACCAGGGCTCGAACCTGTGTCCCCTGCATTGGCAGGCAGATTCTCAACCACTGCACCACGAGGGAAGCCCTGTAATTACTCTTTTAAGATTTAAGCTATTACTTGAGTGTCATCTCCTCTCTACCTATAACTTCTAGAGTTGTATAAACTGCTGTAACAAATAATGATCCAAATATATAATGGCACAAATGCAATAATAGTTTCTTTCTTGTGCATGTGCCAGTTTGAAGATGGTGATCCTGTTAGTAGGCTGCTTTCCTCCATGTGGTGATTAGGGACCTAGGCTCATTCCATCTTACGGCTCTGCCGTCCTCTGAGGACTTGTTGTAATCCAGATTCAGCTTATGAAGATGTCATAAGACTTGAGTTTTGGGCTTCCCTGGTGGCGCAGTGGTTGAGAGTCTGCCTGCTAGTGCAGGGAACGTGGGTTAGAGTCCTGGTCTGGGAGGATCCCACATGCCGCGGAGCGACTAGGCCCGTGAGCCACAACTACTGAGCCTGCGTGTCTGGAGCCTGTGCTCCGCAACAAGAGAGGCCACGATAGTGAGAGGCCTGCGCACCGCGATGAAGAGTGGCCCCCACTTGCCGCAACTAGAGAAAGCCCTAGCACAGAAACGAAGACCCAACATAGCAATCAATCAATCAATAAATAAATCTTTAAAAAAAAAAAAAAAGACGAGTTTTGAGAGGTTCAGAGGAGGTTATAATTTTTAAAATAGATTTTAGATTACCAATTTGTTACAAAAGGATATAACTCAGGAGCAGCCAGATGGAAGAGGTGCGCAGGGCCAGGTACATGGGAAGGGCTTCCACGCCCTCTCTGAGCCTGCCACTCTCCTAACACCTCCTCGTGTTCACGACCTGGGAGCTCCTGTTTGTTGTTGCTGTCATCATGAGCCCCCTACTTCAGTCAGGGCCCAAATGAGAAAACAGAAACCACTGTAGGTGTTCGAAACAGAGGGAATTTAATACAGGCACTCGTTACACGTGTGATGGAAGCGCTGGAAGAACCAGAACCAAGGAGTGAAGTAGGATGGCGAGGGTAACCCAAACATTAACAATGGTCAGAAGCCGTTAACCTCCATGCTTCCCCCCTCCCCAGGGCTGGAGAGCCTCAGGGAGAAGGCAGTGTTATCAGAGCCTAGAAGGTAGGATCATCAGAAAGAAGTCAGGAGCACAGAGGGAGGATTCCTGGCAGAGGCTGAGACCAGGAAGGAAGGGACTATCTGACAGCAACTGAAATCATGGAATAGAAGCAGCTGCTGCCAGAGAAACCACTCAAAACAGAAAAGAGAAGGGGAGAAACTCCCTGGCTTCTCCCCTCCTCCCACTCTCCCGTCTTCTGCCTATGCCTCCCATTGACTCAGCTTGTGTGGAAGCCAGAGGGCAATGGAGCTGGAAAATGCAGTCCCCCATGATAGAAAGCAGAGCAGGGGAAAGGCCAGAGCAACCAGGGAAATGGTCAGCACATTCCTTTTTATGAAGATGGTTTTGAGATGAATCTGAAGAAGAAAGCCACATGGCTATGAAATTATTTGTTGATATGAGGAGGGGAAGGGAGGCAAAGGAAAAAGGTAGCAAAGGAAGAAAGGGTAGCAAAGATTGCAAGTCAGGAAGAGATAGAAGTGGGGGGATCTCTCTCCAAGTCTGCTAGAGCCGCTGCTGAGATCAGCAGCTCCATTTATATCCACTGCCCAGTGGTAGCTAGAACAGGCCAATAGAAGAATTAAAGAGCTGCAAGCGACCTTAGATACCAGTAGAGTACTCAAACCCATACTTAGATGTTATTGAAGTTTGTATTTAATACGTAATTGATTGAAACTAATGTGAATTTAATTCTCTCTTGTCAAAATGGAATTTAAATATGGTTCAGGAGATGAATGAAGGGATTTCAGAAAGCCAAGCCACTGCAGGTCCTTGTGCTGAGCACAAAGGCAAAAAGAACTGAGAACAAACAAAGCAGCAAAAAATATCTGTGTGAGGGGAGAGGGTGTGGGAGAAGAGAGCCCAAGGGATTTCTTTAGTAATGTTTGTTTATGGCTGTTTCAAATTAAGGAACTAATTTTGGATTGGGGAATAAATAAAGAAGTTCTTGAGAAATAGACTACTGCTAAGAAAACAGCACTGCCTGTAGTTAAGTCGTGGGGGGGGAGTCTATTCCCACTAATACCTGCCGTATTTATTTTATGGTGTTAATGTGTTTGTGAAAAGACCCCAACTTGCACTATTTTCTTACTATTTCCTATTTATCTGCTCATGCAAAGACCATGTTTTTAGAAGAGGCAACAGAGGTACCTGCCTCTGCATCAGCTCTTTCAGGCACTATTCAGCAGTGATTAAAAGCCTGGTACGGTGTTCCTGGGTTCTGTGAACTCCACTGCCTGGACTGGTGCACGTGCTTTTTGTCAAATGAGTGAAGATGTCTTGGGCCAACAGTAGACTTTGGTTAAGAGCTTAGTAGAAGAAGGTCCATGTGGAAACAGTTGATGGTTTTTGAAGAAGGCCAGTCCATGGCTGACAGCTTCACTGGGCCAGGCTTAGCTGAAGAAAGGAAGCAGAAAAAACCTGCCTGAAGTTCTAAAGTGTCTTATAAAATCATTTTGCCAGTATTAAGACTTCATCCAGGAATTGTTTTAGTTTTTGCTTCTGTTTTTTGAGCCACTAAGAAAGAATATTGCTAGGGAAAGTTCCCATTTAATATTCACTTTCATCAACTGAGTTATTCATAGAAAGCAGTTCATGGCAACTATATCTAAGGTGCCGATAAATGCCTAGTATTGCAACAGCCAATGAAATGTTGATCTTAAATGGATTTTCCTAAAATTGTAGCTTTGGTTCTACCTTCTAGAATGTTGAAAACATACCATTTCTGAAACACATCTTCTTAGCCATTCTTATTGTAGCTTGCAGGCCACATTTTTCAAACTCATGTTCGTGTGGGTCCATGCTTGGTAAAACAGATGCTGGTACTGCAGAGAGTATGAGATACGATTCCTACTTTAAGGAGTTTATGATCATCAGCTGAATAATCAATCTGAGTTACCAGCTCAGTGGTTCTTTTCTCTTCTAAAGCTCCCTAAAAAGGTAATCATTATATCTACAAGTTTTCAAGTGCCTATTATGAGTCAGGCACTGTATTTACTTCATTTAATGCTCACAGAAATCCCAAGTAGCAGGTAAATTAATCATACCCATTTTAGAGAAATGGAAGTTGAGGTTTAGAGATATTAAGTAGCTTTCCCAAGAGTCACACAATTATAAAGCAGAAGGGCTGGGATTCAAACTCTTGATTTCAATGCCCATGCTCTTAACCACTCTACTCAGGACTGCCTTTCCTGGGTGTGTCACCTGGGCAGTAGCACAGGGCCTGGCTCCTAGAAGGGGCCCACACTTGGTTTAATGTTCTGCTGTCACTGTCTTGAAATTCTTAATAATTCTTAAACAAGTGGTTCTGCATTTTTATTTTGCACTGGGTCCCAGAAATCTTATAGCCGGTCCTGAGCATACTACATTTCCTGATATCCTAAATGAATACTATTGGGTGGGCTAAAAAGTGCCTTGAGTTTTTTAAGTAAAAATAAAAGACACATTTTTCTTTTTCACCAAGAACTTTATTGAACAACGTATTCACCCTTTTGTTCCACTACCTTCTGCCATTTTTCAGGCAACTTCATAATTCCGTTTTCCCAAAACTTTTTATCTTTTTGAGCACAGAACTCTTCCAAGTGTCTTTTACAGTCTTCCAGGGAACTGAACTTTTTTCCATTAAAAGACTTTTGTAAAGAATGAAATAAATGGAAATCCGAAGGTGCAATGTCTGGTGAATACAGTGGATGAATCAGAACTTCCCAGCCAAGCTGTAACAGTTTTCACCTGGTCATCAAAGAAACATGTGGTCTCGCGTTATCCTGATGGAAGATTGTGTGTTTTCTGTTGACTAATTCTGGATGCTTTTCATCGAGTGCTGCTTTCAGTTGGTCTAATTGGGAGCAGTACTTGTTGGAATTAACCGTTTGGTTTTCCAGAAGGGGCTCGTAATAAAGGACTCCCTTCCAATCCCACCATATACACATCACCTTCTTTGGATGAAGACCGGCCTTTGGTGTGGTTGGTGGTGGTTCATTTCGCTTGCCCCACGATCTCTTCCGTTCCACATTATTGTACAGTATCCACTTTTCATTGCCTGTCACAATTTGTTTTAAAAACAGAACATTTTCATTACGTTTCAGTAGAGAATCGCATGCGGAAATACGGTCAAGAAGGTTTTTTTCGCTTAACTTATGCGGAACCCAAACATCAAAGCGATTCACATAACCAAGCTGGTGCAAATGACTTTCAAAGCTTGATTTGGATATTTTTAGTATGTCAGCTATCTCCTGCGTGGTATAACGTTGATTGTTCTCAATTAATGTCTCGATTTGATCACTATCAACTTCAACTGGTCTACCCGACCGTGGAGCATCGTCCAGCGAGAAATCTCCAGCATGAAACTTCGCTTTTGACACGTTCGATCAGTCACAGTACCTTCTCCATACACTGCACAAATCTTTTTGTGTGTTTCAGTTGCGTTTTTACCTTTCTTGAAATAATAAAGCATAATGTGCCGAAAATGTTGCTTTTTTTCTTCCATCTTCAATATTAAAATGGCTACACAAAAATTCACCAATTTTGATAAGTCTTTTTTTAAATGCACACTGATATGACAGCTGTCACATACAATCTAACAAAATTGTTTCAAATGAAGTTAAAGACAACTAAGTGCTATTAAAGCAATCTTACAGAAAAAAATGAATGAACCTTTTGGCCCACCTAATATACGTAGGAGTTTAAAATTCTTCAACAGTTCGTCCTCTAAAAGGTAGAACCAAAATCCCACTCCCCACTTGACTGCAAGCTGGGCTTAATGATTCTTTTATTTATTTATTTATTTAGTTAGTTAGTTAGTTTTTAGCTACGTTGCGTCTTCATTGCTGCGCAAGGGGTTTTTCTCTATTTGCGGCGAGCGGGGCTACTCTTCGTTGTGGTGCGCAGGCTTATTTTCGTGACTTCTCTTGTTGTTGAGCACGGGCTCTAGGTGCGCGGGCTTCAGTAGTTGTGGCATGCAGGCTCAGTAGTTGTGGCTCACGGGCTTAGCTGCTCCGCGGCATGAGAGATCTTCCCGGACCAGGGATCGAACCAGTGTCCCCCTGCATTGGCAGGTGGATTCTTAACCACTGCACCACCAGGGAAGTCCCAAAATGGTTCATTTCTAATGAATGGAATGTGGCAGAAGTGATGGTGTGTGTCTTTGTGATCAATAATAAAAGGCATTGTGGCTTCTGCCTTGTTCTTGGGTCACTTGCTCTGGGAGAAGGCAACTGCCATGTTGTGAGGACGTTTAAGCAGCCCTGTGGTGAGGAACTGAGGCCTCCTGCCAGCAGCCTTGTGAGTGAGCCGTCTCAGAAGCATACAGACAAGCATGGATATGACTGGGCCCCTTCATCCTCACCCCGCCCCACTCTGGCCCAGAACTCAACTGCAGCCTCATGAGAGAGACCCTGAGGCAGAACCATCCAGATAAGCCTCCTTCATTCCTGACCCTCAGAGACTGTATAAGTTTGTGGTTTTAAGTTGGGATAACTTTTTATGCAGCTATAGATAACAAATACTTTATTGCAACCCTGCAACTCAAGAAATGAGAGGAACCTTTGATTAAAAGATGAATATATTCACCAGTATTTGGTGCAACATTAAAAGTAATTTGGTTGTCTCTTCAGAGCATATAGGTGTTTTATTCTAGGGGACATAATAGCAGTGCCCTTCAGCGAGCATCAGAGGGCTTCTTTCTGCATGGCCATTGTGTAAAGGCTTTCCTTTAATTTGGGGGCACAGCTTTTGATGGTAACACTTGACATTCTATCCTGATTGCTAATCCACAGACTACCAAGCACCTTTCTTCCATGACAGCCACCTCTCTTCTGATTGAGAAGGTCTCTTGTTCTTGGTATTCCCAGTTCTGCCACACCTGTGCCATGTGGCCTGGGGCTGTACTTCAAGGGGCTCTGACAGTATTTCTTCCACCTGCCTGGCATGGAGTTGGGCCCCCTGGGCTTTCTCCCCAACAGCTGCCGGGCTTTGCTGTCATCCAACTCTGCCTGGTCCTGCCTACGGGATAGGTAGTCCCTAAGTGCTGTCAGACTGGCTCCATTCCATGCCCTTGTTCTTCAGGATCCAGTCACACTGGTTCACAGGAAAAGTAACAATGGTTCACACACAACAACAACAGACCAACTTGGAAAACAGATTCAACACTGGCTGTGCATGACATCCAAGCATCAGAGTCCTAAGTGTGAATTCTAGTTCAACCACCCAGACATTTAAAATTTGATGCTGGAAGTCAAACCATCTCTTGGGGTGGGAGGGAGATGCAAGAGGGAGGAGATATGGGGATATATGTATATGTATAGCTGATTCACTTTGTTATAAAGCAGAAACTAACACATCGTTGTAAAGCAATTATACTCTAATAAACATGTTAAAAACAAAAAACACCCATCTCTTGGCTAGGGCCCCATGTATGTGAAACCTAAGGGCTTGCCTGAACCAGAACAGACGAAACAAGACTTCAGCTACATCTTGCTGTGTAGTAGAGGAATCTTACATATAAAAAGCAAATTATGACTACTTTAACATGGAAAGTTAGAGAGTTATAGCACCCTCTTTCAGAGCCACAAATGAAGTGAAAATTGTCTGGTACCAGAGGATGATGTGGGCTAGCCTTGTTGAAAATGTCAACTCCAGATCCTGCTTTTTACTCAATTATATAAGACAAACAAAGGAAGATGGTAGTGATAAAGATGGGGAGGAGGGACAGTGAGGGAAGACAGGGAATTGTATGATAATCTCTGTTCTATAGAACCAATCATATATCCATTCTTCTCAAGGAAATCTATTCACTTTAAATTGATTATTCTGATGGCAGATGCGGCTAACTAAAGCCTTATATGCCTAAATGAGCATTTTTAAAGAAAAGGCATATGAGATTTGTTTATTACCCTGACAAGTCCCCCCTCCCCCAGTGCAATGGCCCTCTTCTGCTCCCCATTTTTTAACTGAGAACTTCAGAAGATGAAGGTTGAACCAGTCAGGCCCCTAGGGCAGGGGAGGGGGGCAGGAGCTCCCAAGAGAGGCCCTCTTTGCTGTTTCTCATACCAGGCATGTCCTAACCTCGATGCAGACAGGACCTGAGCCATGAAGACTTGTGCTACCCAAAGTTACTGACTGGTCTACAGGGATTTTGTTTGCTTGTTTGTTTTGCTCTCCATCTTTTAGGATGTCAGCTCTATAAGAGCACTGTCTGTGATGCTCATAGTTGTATTTTCAGTCTCGTGACACATGGCAAGCATCAACAGATAAATGAAGGAAGGAAGGAAGAAATAAACTCACACCTAATGGAAGTAAACAAGACTCATTGATTCTGGAGTGTCCTAAATGACAACCCATAAGACCCCTAACAACCAGTAGCTTTCTCCATCATTAATTCATCAAACATTTAACCAGTACCTACTCTGTACCTTGAGTGAAGGCATCACCTGCCGCTCTTAGTACTTACACTTCTCATTTCATCCCTTCAGAATATTCTCTCCTAGAGCTGAAGCCTGAATCAATCCCATCCTCAATTCCAGGACAAAGTTCCACAAGGCTAGTAATTTTTCAAAGTATTTTTCCAAGGTAGTGCTACCAGCTTCACTACAGAAAGGACCACTGAGCAGCCAGCAGCTACCTTTACGATTACATTGGTTTAAAAATTCACTACATATTTCACTTGAGAATTCTATTAGTACGTCAGGCAATAGTTTCCCTAGATGGAATTAATTTTCCTACTTAACATGTTTTAGGTTATTTTTATCATGGGAATGTTAGCAAAAGTAAGGCAAAATTCATATTTGAGGGACCTGGTTGATTTTTTCCCCTTCCTTATAATTTATTTTCTTAGAGAAGAATAACAGTTGATCTGTACCTGATGTAGTGGCCTCTGCTGTTATCTGTCCAATTCTGGAAGTAAACCGAAACAAACTTTTTAAAGAGTGAATATGCACTCTAAACGCACCATGCAGTTGTAATCTCAAAAGTGAATTTTTTTTTTTGCATCTTTTATGGTGTATGTGAAAGAAAAATAATATAACGCTCTCTAGAATCCCATATTCTCTATCATATGGCAGATGATACTATGAATGAAGAAAGTATGCATAGAATGTTTGAAAAAGTTATTCTGAGGCATCTTCATCCTCTTCTTGAGCGGCTTCTCTCAATACTCGGTTCAACTATCTCTTTCAGGCAAATGGAGGATTCCTTTGGGACTCAGAAAATGTTTCCCATCCTAATGCAGGTCTTTGTAGGACATTTAGAACAGGGGGAGGGAAATAAAAATATTTTCCCAAGTCAGAAGACTTCTGGTCAATAGGAACAAATGTGGAATCTGGAGAGATTCCAATCCGAATCATCCCAAGGTTTTTCTTATTTTTAAAACATATCTTTCGCTCATGTAGGCAACATGAACAAATAACTGATAAATTTCATGAACATAAAGCATGGATCATATGGGATAAAATATCTTCCTTGAGAATAAGTTGCTTTTTAAAAAATTCTTAGTGCCCTCCACTCTCAATTTTTTCCAGCATATTGATATTTCATGGTTTCACAGGTGACTTAATTGTTTTATACACACAGATGGGATATGAATTATTGTTATTATTTGAATGTACTGAAAGCCTATTTCAAACCCCTCTCAAAAAAAAAAAACTACTGCTTGGGACACTCAGTGGAGTCTTGTAACCAACCTTCATTTTCATCCTTGATCAGGGCTCTGCAGGGGAGAAATCTTGCCCTGGACCTCAGCAGGGGTAAAATCATGAGTGAAGCAAGAATTTCTTTTGTTTGTTTTTCCAGAAGAGAAAAGAGACTGCAAAATAAATAAAATGTTTTTCCTAAAGAGAAAGAAAAATATATGGTTGCTTCTTTTCCTCACCTCCTGCCTCGGTACTTAAATGGAAGAACAGAGAGCCAGGAACCCCCCTGGGACCCCTAGCAAAATCTCAGAAGTCATAGAGTTCACAGCACTCTCTCTGGGCCTCAGTTTCCTCATCCATGAAAGAAGATATAATATCCCCCTCATAGAGTGGCTTAAATACAATGTAAGGCACTAGGACAAAACCTGCCACATAGTAAGTGCTCATTAAATGTTAGCTTGCATTAAAGTGGAAATGGCCCTGTATAATATTGATTATAAGAGTCAATGATTTGCAGTTAAGAGTTTGTTCAAAAAATCTGAGTAAGGATATAGGACTCTTAGGGGAAAAGCATTGGATCTGGCACTTTCCATAACTATTTTATCCTCCAGCAAACGCATATGGATTGTTTACTGTTTATGGGCTACACTGCTAGGATGGAGAGAGGTTGGATGAGAGAGGTCAGGACCCAGGGCTTGCTGTCTAGGCGCTCACAGTCCAGTGAGGAAAGCATTCCTAAACCAGTAATTGCAATGCAACTCGGCAAGTCCTGTAATAAAAATAATTACACCTATTAGTCATTGACTGTGTTCTGGGGCAGATCAGCATGTTGCAAATATTGTCCTACTTGTTTGTCACAACAGCTCTATGAAGTAAGTATTATTATTGCCATTGTACAGATGAGAACTCAGATTCAGAGAGGGCTAAACAGCTTGTCCAAGGTCACACAGCTAGCAAATGGTAAGTCTGGAATTTGAACTTGGGATGTTTAAATCCAAAATCTATTTTTTTTAACCACAACACTATATTGCCTCCCTAAAATATAATATAGAAATAATAGTGTATATTATTTTATTAAAATAATGAATATATTATTAAATTAAAATAGTAAAAATATTTGAGAGCCAGGAGGGACTTGCTGGCTAACACTGCCGGAGCGAAAACAGGAGCGCTTCAGTGAGGAGGTGACATTTGAGTTAATCAACAGAACTATTTTCATGGATCCATCATGGATTAGATTCAAATGTATGTTTTATTTGGTTTCCCATCCCACTTGACTACCAGAAACCTAATTTTCATCTTCTTCTAATCTGCAATACATTTTCAAATTTCTTTCATCAACATACTGTAATCGGTCACTGAATACATATAGTCACTGAAACTCTCAAATACCACTATCTCCTTTTTAGGAGAAATCAAAAATCACACATATACACACACACACACAGACACACTAGTATATCAGGGTTTTCTTTAAACAACAAACTCCAATAGATCATGATACATTTTTACAATGCATAAGTAGTGATATACATCAAAATGTCAGCATTGACTACTTCTAATTTTACAGATACTGAGTTTGTCGGTGCAATTTGTTTACTTCTAAATTTTGCAAGTTTTCTCGAATAAATATTTGTCACTTTGGCAATTAGATTATATGTGTATTTAAAATAGGGGTGTTTCTGGGCTCATTTACAAGCTGAGTGGCCACCCCTGCGGAGACCCCGGACTCCAGCTGGAGGCCCCCCAGGGCGAAAACAACGTGACACCAAATTTAGCTACTCTGCGGAGAGCCTGCCAGTGCTGAGGTAGGTAGCGCGGCTGGGCGAGAGCTCCCCCTCGGCTGTGCTTCGCAGACTCGGGGAGCGGCCCGGCCCCCCCTCTTCTTCAGCCTCTCTCTCTGCTAATCCCCTCCTGGTCCTCAGCTCTTGCCAGACGCTTCCTCCCACAGCTTTGCCCATGTTGCTCCTTCTGCTTGGAATATCTCCTTCTCTCCTTGCCAGGCTGTTCGCTCTTGGCTCTGTGGGACTCAGCTTGGGCACCAGAACCTCCCACCAAGGCCTCTCCTGAACCCTCAGCCTGGGCCCCTCACAGGGCGTATAGCACGGGGACAACGAATGTGCACTATGGCGTTAGACCTGGATTCACATCCTAGCTGGACCAGCTTCTTGAACTTAATCTTTCTCAGCCTCGGTTTACTTACTTGTAACATGAGGACAACAACACCTACCGCACAGAGTTGTCGAGAGGATTAAATGAGTTAAGGTACAGCACATAGCACCGGGCTCGGTATTAGTAAATCCTCAATAAATGTCCCTTACTGGTTGGCTGCTCTTCAAAGGAAGCACAGCACAGGGCCCAGCACCCGCAAGATGCTCAGTGAATGTTTGCCAAGTGAAAGTACAAACCGAGACAAGTGGCCACAGCTGAAGAGTGAAATGATGGAGGCACTTACAGGCAAAGAACTGTCAGCTGGAACTCAGTTTTGTGACGTCATCCCAGGGTCGAGAACGTGGTTGCTTGTTGGGCCCAATCTAACGCTGGGCGCTAGAAGACTATCTTCAGTGGTGGAGATGAGGCAACAGAGGCTCAGATAGAGGCGCGCGCAGTCAAGCCGGAGGGGACCTATCAGGAAATGGCAGAGCCGGACCCGTCTCTGCTCTCTCCCCAGCTGGACCGTGGCCCTGCTGGTTCCTCCCTGGTCTCACCCCCAGACTTAGCTCTTCAAGGAAGCCTTCTCTGACTGCTCCAGCCCACATGGTTTCCTCCATGAACTCCCCGAATTCAAAGCAATTAACTGACTGTATCCTGGGCACAGAAGCCTTGTGACACGTCTGGAGGTGTCTTGTGTGATCTGCTTCCTAAGTACATGAACAGAGGTTGGTACAGGGTTCCCATGTCATGGATGAGGAAACTACAGTTCAGGTGAAATAAACTCAAGGTCCCACAGCTCGGAGTAGCAGACCTAAGATGTAAACCCCTGTTCAGACTCCTTCTGTGCCTCTGGAGAAGGAGGGGCAGTCTCCTCCAGAACATCCCTTCTCTTGCTGCGTGTGTCTAGACAAGTCATTTGTCCTCGAAGTGTGACTGTCCCGCGTGTGACCCTGCCAGGGAGAAGATGCTGGTGAATGATACACTCTCCGTATGGCCCTGGGGAGTTCCTGGAGCTGCCAGGTGACATGAAGCACATACCCACAGCCCTGCTACCAAACATCTCCCTGTCTTGGGCTGACTGGGTATCACGAATTTCCCCTTTAAGAACCAGTGATTGCTCAGGCTAGAGGGGAGACGAATGCTGACCTACCCAGCAATCACAAAGAGGACGCTTAGAGCCCGGGAGCACAGAGAAAGAGCAATTCATGACAGCTGGGAAAGACAGGGCGGCTTCACGCAGAGGTGGGATCTGAGACGCACAGGGTTTCAGCAGAGCTGTGTGTGGGGTGAGGTCACTGCACTGGAGGGGCAGCATGAGGACGGGCCTGCACCTGCTAGCTGGGCTGACATCTGTGAACCAGCCACAGCCAGCCTCCCAGTACCCACACCTGGGCCCAGCAACCTAGGGGGCCTTATCTGCATGGCCCAGGCCCAGGGACAGGATGGGGTTTGGCTCTGTGTACTGGGCAGGGCAGAGCTGTGGAAGGTCAGCAGCATGTGGCTTTTGTTGACCTCAAAAGGGTCTAAAAAACATCTTGACTAGTAGTAAAGTCTCTTTCTTCGTCAGGGTTGCTATCCCGAGACGTACAGCCTTGGCGGGGCTGGGCAGAGGTGTAGCTGCCCACAGCAGGGACACCCCTTCATGTACCCACCACTCCTCTGAAAATACTCCCATGCTCCTGCTGGAGCTCTGGGGGCACCAGCAAACTGTCACCGCAGCTTATGGTTTGAGGAGCCTCGGCCTTCCTGGGGAGGCAGGAGGAGCCCACATGGAAGCAGGACCATCAGACTGAGGGGCTGCAGGGGCCTTGGAGTCTGGACAGTGGGTGTCACACGTGGGGTGAAGTCCCTGGAAGGGTACTTTCAAGAAGATGGACTTGAAACAACATGAAGGTGGAATCTGGACAAAGAATATGAGAGAGGATGCTCCAGGTGGAGACTTAGCTTGAGCAAAGGTGCGGAGAAGGAATTTATTTGCTGGGAGAGCCAGGGGGATGGGACTGGCTGACTGCAGGTATGGAGAGCAGAAGACAAACCCAGAGAGGGAGGCGCTCAAGTTCCTGAATGTCTGGGGAGGAACTGACCATAGCCCCCTTGGACTTTCCAATGATCTGGGGGCGTGGGGCTGACCACTGTCCTGGGGTGAAGGACAGAACAGGCTTTACTGTGGTCTGGGTGTTAAGCCTGGCAGTACATGAGGGGCTCTGATTTTCCCATTAAATCCATCCAGCTCTCCCATTAAAAAAAATAAAATAAAATAAATAACAGGCAACAAAACCTCCTAGCTGTTGTCCTAAAGTCAGTGCACGGTCAACTCCCTCAGCTACATCCCGTCTACATCTCCAATAACAAGTTCCTTAATGACAAGGGCTGCATCCCCAGGAAGAGGTCCAAGTAGGTTTTGCACATGGTGGGCGCTTGGCAAATATTTGTTATCTCTTAACGTGAAAAATGAATACTTGGGGGAACTTTTACAACTTACAAATGAAGTCAGAGCTGAGAGACTCTTGAAATGATACTTTGGCAAATAACATGCAAACAAAACCACCATGCACATCCTATTCCATAGGTTTTCTCTCAGAAATGCAGCCTGTTATGTATACAAGGTGCTGAGTAGAAAGAAGAGGGCAGGAAGGGGCTACTCTCTAGCCTTGACAATCTTGCAGTTCAGCTGTGGAGACCAGACATTAATGCAGGAAAAGATCGCTAGCAAAACGTGTGTAGAATATGCATCTCTGTTCACAAACTCAAGTGTGCAAGAAAGGTAAGTTTTATTTCTCAATAATAAAAAAGATACATTCCTTTAATATAGAAAATACTGAATGTCCAAGATTGATATCAGGTTCAGATTCTTCCAAGAGGCAAAAAGCATAATCTTAGTCAACTCAAAGACCCCCTCTCCTCAACCATGGTATCAGTTCTAAGTTTGAGGGGTCCAAGATGATGGGAGGAAGAATGGGGAACAGGCAGGGCCCAAGCTGACACCCACTGAGATCTATCGTCTCGTCTGGCCCTGGGGGATTGGGCTGCCAGATGGCTGCTTGGAAGGACCTTGTTCCTATCCAAAGGGCCCCTTACGGTTGGTGACCGTCCTTGCTACTAAAGCTCTCCTTGAGGCCCCTGCATGTCAGGCAGTGGGGTCTGGGGGTGCTGTCCAAGGGCCTTGGACAGTTCCGTGCTCCCTGTGAGCACACTGGAATCATTCCCCGGAATCACATCAACTTGGGCTGGGGGTGCTCTGTGAGGCACCCTCAGGCCCACAAGTTGAGACAAACTTCACAGCCATTTCCATTCTGACATCTCGAAGCTTCCTGAAGCTCTACCTGCAAGAGGGGCAGTTACCTCGACACACCTGGGATTTCTGTTGTCTCCTATCCAACAGCTGGGTGGGGGGTGGCGAGGAGATGTCTTTTTTTTCTAGGAACAAACTAGCAGCTCGTGTACTCTGTTTCCCCTCTGACACTCAGTGAAACTTATCAGCCTTGACCCATCAAACAATCCTTTGGGGTGGAAGATCTTGTTCCTGCATCATTCTCTCAAATCCATCAACTTGTTCCCTGTAGGGTCTGTACATTTGAACTCAAGTCAGGAAAATACTTCTTTTTCCTCTGAGTCAGGGTGTGGCTCGTACTCTGGTTGTAAAATGGGAGAAGAGCTGGAGGGTTACAAGAAAACACATGAACAAAATCCTCAGGTAATAAGTCAAAGTATCTTGCTACCAGTTGTTTCAATGCCAGCTCAAGGTAATAAAGGGAGAGATGGGCTGGCCTAGACCTCAGACCAGCCTGGGGCCCGCTGGGGCATGCTCCTTCCCTTCACCCAGTCATGCAGTCAGTACTCAGGGATGTGCAGGGGCTGTTTTACACATGCCTGCTCCTGGTGGACAGGCGTGTAGGTTGCTAGAATTGCCACAATGGTCAGGCAGGAGGAGAGACCAGAATAAAATAAAGCCATCCGTGATTATGGAGAAGGGTCCATCTTGCCCTGTCAGAACCCTCATTCTACAGGAGAAACATCAGAGAAGACATCTGGGTATCAAACCTCCATGCTGTGTTACCTCCTGTTTTATATCACTGTTTCCTTTGTGTTTCTGTCTTCTTTGCCATCAGTCATGTCGCTGGTGTCATTCACCCGTCTGGACACACATGCAAGTGTCACAAAGGTATAAAGTACAAGAAACACATTTTATAAATATTAATATTGTTATTCTTCGCAAGCCCAATCAATGCCTTTGGGCAAGTCACTTAACTTCTTTATTTATCCATTCATTTAACAAATATTTTTAAGCAACTCATATGTACTAGGCACAGGGCTCGTTGGTGCAATAGGACAAGAAGCAAAGTAGGCATAGTTGCTACTCTCATGGGGCTTATCATTTCTGGGAGAGACACAAGAATAATTTTTAAAGATCACACAAATATATGATAACTTGTAATAGTCTCTATGAAGGAAAAGTTCACGGAACTCATCTGAGGGCAAAGGAGCTCTTTTTGAGTCAGTGATATTAAGCTGATACCCAAATACAAAAGGTTGAGGAGGAGATAACTGGATAGAGTTCTTGGGGGCTGGCCAAGGGCATTTCAGGTCAAGGAAACAGCATTTTCAAAGGCCCTGAGGTAGAAGGCCGGAGTGGCTAGAAAGAGGCATCATGAGGTGAAGCTGGAAGGGTGAGAAAGGCCTCACAGACCATGTTAAGGATTTTTAATATTTTTCTTAAGAACCACCAAAACGTTGTAGGTGTAAATGACACATTCAAATGTGCATTTTAACGGGGAGATCAGCTTGGTGCTTTGTGACCACCTAGAGGGGTGGGATAGGGAGGGTGGGAGGGAGACGCAAGAGAGAGGAGATATGGGGATATATGTATACATATGGCTGATTCCCTTTGTTATACAGCAGAAACTAACACACCATTGTAAAGCAATTATACTCCAATAAAGATGTTAAAAATAAATAAGTAAATTAAATAAAATCTCAAAAAAACCCAAGAAAAAAACCAAATGTGCATTTTGAAAAGATCTCTGTGGTTGCTGTGACATCATTGTTTCTTCACCTCACCTCAGCCCCCAATTCTAAGAGCCACATCAACAGTTCAGAAGAGTAACTTAGAAATCTTAGTCTGGCCACAACCTCCTATTCTCCCAGGGTTGCAGCAGATACCCCAGGACACCTGTTCATTTATTTCATGGAGACCTCCAGTGGCTTTCGCACTCTACTGTCTACATACTCGTCCATCTCTCTCCTCCACTCTCCTCCCTATCTAGCTGAAGGGGATCAGAACCTACCGCCCCAAAATATGCCACTTTGACATATTATTTTGAGCCCAAGGCACTTAAGAAACGGCAGATGTGGGAAGGGCTCTCTGCCGTCCCCCTTTCTACCTAAAAGCAGGACATAAATTTCCAGTGAGAAAAATGCCCTCACTGTACCATGAAAAGGGGAACATTCTTATCATGAGAAACGAGATGAATCTGTACAAACAGACCTACTAAGATAGCCCGTATCTTTCATTAGTTCCCCCCATATATTTCCTAATCCTTTTCCCACAGTCTCCTGCCCCTCACCCCAAACCCTTCTTCCTTTGCCTTGTTACATCTCCACAATGTATTGTTCTTTGTTGCTATAGTATACAAGCTCTCAGAACTATCTGCTTCTTCGTGTCTTCAGTTCTTTTCTATGAAGTCTCCTGTGCCACATGAAAATAGTACCACCAAATAAAACTTGTATGCTCTTCTCCTGTTCATCTGTCTTTTGTCAGTTTAATCCTCAGGCCCAGCCACAGGATGCAAGAGGCCAGAGGAAAAGTCTTTCCTCTCTTACATAGCTAAGATTCAGTGGTCCATCATTTAAACCACACTCTTATTAATATCCACAATTACCTTGTCCTAGTCTTTCTTGTATGACATCTGCCCAGCAGAACTTAGCACAGAGCAGAGGGCCTGGCACAGAGCAGATACACAAGAAAAATTTGTGAGTGAATGATTCCAACAGTTCATCATCTCCAAGTAAACTCTGCATCATGAACGTAGCTGCAGAAGATCACATACCTTCCACCTGTGTCACTGTGAGTCAGCGGTCACCAACCTCAGTTGGTTGGGTCCTCATCTTGCTTAGTTAGCACTTTGACTACTTCAAATCTTCCCTCTGAACTCACCTCACCCTCACTCCCTGTCAGCAGATGACACCCTTTGTATTTAAGAGGCATCACAAGCATTGCACAGGAGCTACGCCAACTTCCGGCTACCAAGTCTGCAAACATACCTGAGTTTGCCTCACCCTTGACCTTCTCATGCGGAAGTTGTCCTTCCTCCCGTGTTCTGGATCCTATCCCCTGCCACCTTCTTAGGAATCTTCCTCTTGCCTAGATTTTCCACATCTCTCTCTCTACTGGCTTTGTTGTATCAGCATTTAAAACTGCTCATGTTTCTCCCCTTTAAAAAAAGCCCTCCCTCCACCTTACCTTCCCAGCCAAATTTCTAGAAAATGTTTTTGTTACCAAGGCTGTTGCCCCAGAATCATACCTCTGCCCCTCCCTGAAATAGAAACCCATCACTCTCATCTAAGTTTCAGGAGGAAGCTGCAAAGAGAAAAAAACGAGAACTGGTTAGAAACAACTAGGCCCAAGATGGTGGAAGATTTGACTTGCAGTGACCTTGGGCCTTATTACACACCCACTGTAATGCATTAGCGTGCTAAATGACACACCCACCAGTGCCGTGACAGTTGATGATTGCCATGACAGCAACTAGACAAGTCCCTAAGAGGACTGAAAAGGAAAGGTCCAAACCACACCCCTGTTCTTGGATAAGTCATGAATATTCTACTCTGTTCAATTTCCTCCTTTTTATTTTTTTATCTTATTTTTTTAACAGAAAATACATATTTATTATAAAATAATGTTTGTTTCATGATGAGAGTCGAAAACTAACACTATGGGCTCCAGAAAAAGTCCTAGAGCTCAGTCTCTGAGGAATAGGATGAGTGGCTTTTGCATCACTCTGGAAGCACAGCCTCCTGAGGTGTCTCGTGCTCCTGCAGGACGTGGGGCACCGCATACACAGGGAGTGTGCGGCTCAGGTCCTGCTGGAAGCCCAAGGAGCTTACACGGTCCACACAAGATGCTCTGGCCACGATGATCAAAGAGGAAACCTTGAGGTCAGAAGGGAATTGGTTCTGAGAAGGGCCAGGATGGCGACAGCTTCGCGCCTCCCTATACTGGAGTGTAGAAGAGTCTCTTGGGCTGATGGTCCTGGTTTAGAAGATGGTGCCCAGTGGCCTTATGCTCGGTTTGTTCCCCAAGGTGTCTGTGCTGAGGAAAAGCTGCAACCTTTCCCAGGACAACTTGACCCACCGTTTCTCACTGGTATGGCTAAAGTACCAGAGGTATGTGTGGTCTCAGCCTGTGAGGGCTGCTGGCTGAAATTTTTGTACTTCAAATCCTGTCCATACTGGAGAAAGCAGCCGGGGTGAGCACCTCAAGCAGCAGCTCTGAGCCACAGAAGAAGAGCAAGATGCCGTTCATGATGGCTTCCAGGCGGAGCACGTAGGTCTGCAGCATCAGGTAATAGGAGGCCATCATGGCAGACGGGAAGGTCAAGGCCACACTAATACCAAGTGGCATCTTTTGTTGGCAGAGGTTTCCCTTTGTACCAAAAAATAGTTGAATTACTTCAATTCCAAGCTAAAGGAAGAGTATCACCACATCCAGTACTAGATTGGCTGTTGGATATGGTAGCAGGAGACCTGCCAATACAAAAGTCAGAGCTTTATACAGAAATATGAAGAGTTCCAGCAGAAAATAGGTAGCATAATACCACCCGTTCAGAAAGAACAGGATTTCCAGGGGGGTGGAGGACAACCATTTACCTCCAGAATCTCACCTCACGGTGACATCTTCAGTCCTCCTCCTTTTTATTTTGACCCTCCTATATACTGTATTTGGTGTCTCCGCCCAAACTGGGTTGAGAAATTGATTTGCGAACCAGGTTCCCACTTCTCCATTCTTTGGTCATTGAATAAAGCTTGTGCTGTTCCAGTCTCAGCATCGTTTCGTTATTGGCTGCACAAATCGATTGGAAAAAGAAACTCCCTGGCAGAGACAAGGGGCCTCAGCCCAGGCTAGGACCCAGGCTAGGGTCCAATCAATTGGATTACAGTTTTAGCGTAATTATCACCATTTCCTTACCCCACATTCAACTTTTCAACTCACTGCAATCTGGCCTCAGCCTTCAGCGTGCCATAGAGACTGATCCCACCAAAGTCACCAGTGACCTCCTTGTCCCCAAATCCAAAGAACACATTTTAATTCTCAGCTTCCCTTGCTTCTCAGTAGCTCTCAATATTATTGACCCCTTCCTCTTTCATAATCATTTTTGGGGGAGGGGAACTGGGCCTTCTGGTTTTCCTTCTGTACCTGTGACTGTTCCTTCTCTGTTTTCATTACTGACTATTGATTCCTAATCTCTACCAACTTGACAATGGTGGGGGTCCCTAGAGTTCTATCCCAGGACATCTTCCTTTCTCACACTTGACTTTCTCCTTACAAGGTCTCATCGCATTTTCTATTTATATCTGTGTGCTGCTAACACCTGAGTCTGAAACAGGAGGGAAGAGGGCAGGGCACAACCTTTAGAAGGATGATATAGCCCAAGGACACAACACAAACTGATTAGAACCAAACAGGTCCAAGATGGCAGACAAGTCAACTTCCACCTAGACCCTGAGCCTCAGTATATGGTCATCGTAACACATCAGCAAGCTAAATGACACACCCACAGGCGCCATGACAGTTCCAAGGCTGACCATAAAGGTCAAAAAGTGGGTGATAGCCCAATTTCTGGAAATCCCCACCCCTTCCCCAAAATAGCTGGAATACTCCTCCCACTCATTAGCTTATGAAGGTACCCACCCCTAAAAAGCTGACAACTCCATACCTTGGTGCCTTTCTCACCTTCTGAGATGGCCCACACTCTGTCTGGGGAATGTGTTCGTCTCTAAATAAATCCACTTCTTACCCATCACTTTGTCTCTCACTGAATTCTTTCTGTGATGAGACATCAAGAACCTGAGCTTCATTAAGTCCTCCGACCAGGTGTGTGATCTCAGTTAAAAGACTGTGGGTTCTAGTCCCAATCTGAGTTATATGGTTTCAAATCTATGTGAACAACCACAGTCTTTCTTTTGAGCTCCTCATATGTAAGTGCTTTCTTAATAGCTCCTCTTGAATATTTTTTAAATGCCTCAAACTCAAAATATCCTGAAATGAACACGTGAACTTTCCTCCAAAACTGCTGCTTCTCTGATGTTCTCTACCTTGGCTAATGGCAATACCATCGATCCTCTTGTTTAAGCCAGAAACCTTGACTCCTCCCTCTCACACACCTAATCAATGAGCTCACACTTCCTGCCGCACTGGGTCAGGCTGCCATCACCATTTTACTAAAACGGTATAAAAGCTTCCCCATGGGTCTCTCCCCATCCAGTCTTATGTCCTCAATCCAGCCTCCCCATTTCAGGCAGAACAACCTTTTAAAAAATGCACATCTGATCATGTCACTTTCCTATTTAAAATACTTTAACACTTCTTATTGTCCAATAGGCAACCTCTCCAGCTTCCCGCCCCTCTGTCCCACTCTTTCTCCCCTCCGGCTACACTGGGATCTTCTCAGTCGTTTGAATTGAGCAGGCCCCTGCCCACTTAGGGGTCCATACAAATGATGTTTCTTTCACTTGGAATGCTTAGCCACCCTCCTTTTGGCTAATTACCTGATTACCTCCCATTATCACTTTTTCTTGGAAGCCTTCCCTGACCCCCCCCACTAAGTTAGATCCACCTGTCTCACATTTCTGTAAGACCTGGTACTTGGCACACTTGTAATTGTCTACTTTTATGTCATTACTTGTTTCATGTTTACCTTCCCAGCTAGATTACAAGCTTTGTGAGGGTGAGGCTAGTACCTGCTTTGCCCGTATTGGCAGCAACAGCAGCACCTAGAGAAGGAACTAGCTCATTGCAGATGCTAAATCTGCATTTCTTCTTCTAATGACCAGCTTACACATAGCTAATAGTAGTTTCTTTACCTTAGCATCTAAAACTGAAACTGGGGAACTTCCCTGGCTGTCTAGTGGTTAAGACGCCATGCTTCCAATGCAGGGGGCTCGGGTTCGAACCCTGGTCGGGGAACTACGATCCACGCTGGTGGGTGTCTGACAGCTCCTCAGCTCGCCGGGGATGCAAAGCTAGGGCCTAGGAAACTGAAGACCACTACTTGAATCTTTTCGTCAAGGGTGCTGACGGCATGATCAGACGTGTTCCCACCCACGCCCCTCATTTAGAGGCGCTAATGCCACCTAGTGGACAGAGTTTGTGCGCCGTCTTGGATCCTCCACTTCTTGATATTTATCACTAACACAGCTCCACGTTCTTGTGGGTTTTAGGAACTTGTTAATAGATCGTTATGCAATGATATACTTAGGCACTATGCCATTCTCCTCAGGGATGAACACTTCGTCTTTCTTTAATTGCATTTAATTTTTTTTGAGTCTACATTGAAGTTTGATAAATGCAAATAGAAAAAACTTCTTTGGTCATTGTCATTCAGTGCTTTTTCCTTTTTCACAACAGGAAAGGCAAAATTTATATGCAGGAAGACTCAAATTCTGCACCTCAGTTTCTGTATTTTAAAATGGTAATAATAGTAGCATTTACCTCAGAGGATTATGGTGAGAATCACATAAATTAATCTGTATAAAATGATAAAAAAGTACCCAGCCCACAATAAACATTCAGTAAGTGTTACCTATCTATTATTTATACTGTTCCACAGGGAAATTGGATACTTTTCTAGAGTATTAAAACAAAGATAAACATTTCAATTTCTGGCATGCTCCAGAGTCATTCCTTTTGAAAACAAAGATGGCATAATCAAGAAGCTTAACTATTACAACTAGGCATAAAGTTATGGATTAAAGTTTTCATTCATTCTGTAATTCTTTCCTGAGTCTCTACTATATGCAGAAATGCTGGAAAGCAATGGGAGGGACACGAGTCGCTGACCCCAAAGAACGCAGAGTCTAGGGACAGAATTAATGCGTTGACCAAACAAATAACCTGAGAGTGATATGTGCTGTCAGGAGTGTGCAGGGGCCCTGTGAGCAGACAGTGGAGGCAACTAATGCAGTTTTTTTTTTAATTGAAGTATAATTGACATACATTATTATATTCGTTTCAGGTGTACCACATAGTGAATTGATATTTTTATACATTATGAAATAATCACCATGATAAGTCTTGTTACCAGTTGTCACCATACAAAGTTATTACAATATTATTGACTATAATCCCTTTACCATACATTACATACCCATGAGTTATTTTGTAATTGGAAGTTTGTACCTTTTAATCCTTTTCCCCTATTTCACCCATCCCCTCACCCTCCTCCCCCTTTCTGGCAACCACCAGATTGTTCATTGTATCTATGAGTCTGTTTCTCTTTTGATGTCTTTTTTCATTTGTTTTGTTTTTTAGATTCTACATATAAGTGAAATCATGCAATACTTGTCTTTCTCCATCTGACTTATTTCATTTCATGTAATATCCTCTAGGTCCATCCATGTTGTAGCCAATGGCAAGCTTTCATTCTTATTTTACTGCTGAGTAATAGTCCATTGTGAGATATATAAATGTAGCCATCTATCTTTTTTAGCCATTCATCTATTGGTGGACACATGTGTTGCTTCTGTATCTTGCCTATTGCAAATCATGCTGCAATGAACATTGGGGTGCATATATCTTTTGGAATTAGTGTTTTCATTTTCTTTGTATAAATACCTGGAAGTGGAATTGCTAGTTTGTATCACCATTCCATTTTTAATTTTTTGAGGAAACTCCATACTGTTTTCCATAGTAGTAGTACCAATTTACATTACCAACAAAAGTGCACAACAGTTCTCTTTTCTCCATGTTCATTCTCACCAACACTTATTATTAGGTTTTTTTGTTTTGCTTTTTTTTTTTTTTTTGACCATGCCATGTGGCTTGTGGGATCTTAGTTCCCTGACCAGGGACTGAACCTGGGCCACGGCAGTGAAAGTGCCAAGTCCTAACCACTGGACTACCAGGGAATTCCCTATTTGTTGTCTTTTTTTTTTAATTGATTAATTAATTAATTTATTTTTGGCTGTGTTGGGTCTTCGTTTCTGTGCCAAGGCTTTCTCTAGTTGTGGCAAGCGGGGGCCACTCTTCATCGCGGTGCGCGGGCCTCTCACTATCGCGGGCTCTCTTGCTGCGGAGCACAGGTTCCAGACGCGCAGGCTCAGTAGTTGTGGCTCACGGGCCCAGTTGCTCCGTGGCACGTGGGATCTTCCCAGACCAGGGCTCGAACCCGTGTCCCCTGCGTTGGCAGGCAGACTCTCAACCACTGCGCCACCAGGGAAGCCCTGTTGTCTTTTTGACGATAGCCATTCTGACAGGTGTGAGCTGATATCTCACTTTTTGATTTGCATTTCCCTGATGGTGATGTTGAGCATCTTTTTATATGCCTGTTGGCCATCTGTATGTCTTCTTTGCAAAAATGTCTACTCAGGTCCTCTGCCCATTTTTTAATCAAATTATTTGTTTTTTTGATATTGAATTGTATGAATTCCTTATATATTTTGGATACTAGCCCCTTATCAGTCATATCATCTGCAATTATCTTCTCCTATTCAGTAGGCTGCCTTTTGTTTTGTTGCTGGTTTCCTTCACTGTGCAAAAGCTTTTCAGTATGGTCCTATTTGTTTATTTTTGCTTTTGTTTCTCTTGCCTGAGGAGACATATCCAGAAAAATACTCCTACAACTGATATCAAAGAGCATACTGTCGCAGAAATACAAAAGATCATGAGAGATTACTACAAGCAACTCTATGCCAATAAAATGGACAACCTGGAAGAAATGGACAGATTCTTAGAAATGCACAAACTGCCAAGACTGAACCAGGAAGAAATAGAAAATATGAACAGACCAATCACAAGCACTGAAATTGAAACTGTGATTAAAAACCTTCCAACAAACAAAAGCCCAGGACCAGATGGCTTCACAGGTGAATTCTATCAAACATTTAGAGAAGAGCTAACACCTATCCTTCTCAAACTCTTCCAAAATATTGCAGAGGGAGGAACACTCCCAAACTCATTCTACGAGGCCACCATCACCCTGATACCAAAACCAGACAAAGATGTCACAAAGAAAGAAAACTACAGGCCAATATCACTGATGAACATAGATGCAAAAATCCTCAACAAAATACTAGCAAACAGAATCCAACAGCACATTAAAAGGATCATACACCATGATCAAGTGGGGTTTATCCCAGGAATGCAAGGATTCTTCAATATACGCAAATCAATCAATGTGATACACCATATTAACAAATTGAAGGAGAAAAACCATATGATCATCTCAATAGATGCAGAGAAAGCTTTCGACAAAATTCAACACCCATTTATGATAAAAGCCCTGCAGAAAGTAGGCATAGAGGGAACTTTCCTCAACATAATAAAGGCCATATATGACAAACCCACAGCCAACATTGTCCTCAATGGTGAAAAACTGAAACCATTTCCACTAAGATCAGGAACAAGACAAGGTTGCCCACTCTCACCACTATTATTCAACATAGTTCTGGAAGTCCTAGCCACAGCAATCAGAGAAGACAAAGAAATAAAAGGAATCCAAATCGGAAAAGAAGAAGTAAAGCTGTCACTATTTGCAGATGACATGATACTATACATAGAGAATCCTAAAGATGCTACCAGAAAACTACTAGAGCTAATCAATGAATTTGGTAAAGTAGCAGGATACAAAATTAATGCACAGAAATCTCTTGCATTTCTATACACTAATGACGAAAAATCTGAAAGTGAAATTAAGAAAACACTCCCATTTACCATTGCAACAAAAAGAATAAAATATCTAGGAATAAACCTACCTAAGGAGACAAAAGACCTGTATGCAGAAAATTATAAGACACTGATGAAAGAAATTAAAGATGATACAAATAGTTGGAGAGATATACCATGTTCCTGGATTGGAAGAATCAACATTGTGAAAATGACTCTACTTCCCAAAGCAATCTACAGATTCAATGCAATCCCTATCAAACTACCACTGGCATTTTTCACAGAACTAGAACAAAAAATTTCACAATTTGTATGGAAACACAAAAGACCCCGAATAGCCAAAGCCATCTTGAGATCGAAAAATGGAGCTGGGGGAATCAGGCTCCCTGACTTCAGACTATATTACAAAGCTTCAGTAATCAAGACAGTTTGGTACTGGCACAAAAACAGAAATATAGATCAATGGAACAGGATAGAAAGCCCAGAGATAAACCCACACACATATGGTCAACTTATCTTTGATAAAGGAGGCAAGCATATACAGTGGAGAAAAGACAGCCTCTTCAATAAGTGGTGCTGGGAAAATTGGACAGGAATGTAAAAGTATGAAATTAGAACACTCCCTGACACCATGCTCAAAAATAAACTCAAAATGGATTAAAGACCTAAGTGTAAGGGCAGACACTATCAAACTCTTAGAGGAAAACATAGGCAGAACACTCTATGACATACATCACAGCAAGATTCTTTTTGACCCAGCTCCCAGAGAAATGGAAATAAGAACACAAATAAACAAATGGGACCTAATGAAACTGAAAAGCTTTTGCACAGCAAAGGAAACCATAAACAAGACCAAAAGACAACCCTCAGAATGGGAGAAAATATTTGCAAATGAAGCAACTGACAAAGGATTAATCTCCAAGATTTACAAGCAGCTCATGCAGCTCAATAACAAAAAAACGAACAACCCAATCCAAAAGTGGGCAGAAGATCTAAATAGACATTTCTCCAAAGAAGATATACAGATGGCCTACAGACACATGAAAGAATGCTCAACATCATTAATCATTAGAGAAATGCAAATCAAAACTACAATGAGATATCATCTCACACCGGTCAGAATGGCCATCATCAAAAAATCTAGAAACAATAAATGCTGGAGAGGGTGTGGAGGAAAGGGAACACTCTTGCACTGTTGGTGGGAATGTAAATTGATACAGCCACTATGGAGAACAGTATGGAGGTTCCTTAAAAAACTACAAATAGAACTACCATATGACCCAGCAATCCCACTACTGGGCATATACCCTGAGAAAACCATAGGTCAAAAAGAGTCATGTACCAAAATGTTCATTGCAGCTCTATTTACAATAGCCAGGACATGGAAGCAACTAAATGTCCATCGACAGATGAATGGATGAAGAAGATGTGGCACATATATACAATGGAATATTACTCAGCCATAAAAAGAAATGAAATGGAGGTATTCGTAATGAGGTGGATGGAGTTAGAGTCTGTCATACAGAGTGAAGTAAGTCAGAAAGAGGAAAACAAATACAGTATGCTAACACATATATACGGAATCTAAGGGAAAAACAAAACAAAACAAAAAAGGCCATGAAGAACCTAGTGGCAAGACGGGAATAAAGACACAGACCTACTAGAGAATGGACTTGAGGATATGGGGAGGGGGTGGGGTGAGATGTGACAGGGTAAGAGAGTGTCATGGACATATATACACTACCAAATGTAAAATAGATAACTAGTGGGAAGCAGCCGCACAGCACAGGGAGATCAGCTTGGTGCTTTGTGACCACCTAGAGGGGTGGGATGGGGAGGGTGGGAGGGAGGGAGATGCAAGAGGGGAGAGAAATGGGAACATATTGTATATGTATAACTGATTCACTTTGTTATAAAGCAGAAGCTAACACACTATTGTAAGGCAATTAAACTTCAATAAAGATGTTAAAAAAAAAAAAAAAAAGAGCATACTGTCTATATTTTCTCCCAGGAAAATATATGGTTTCAGGTCTTATATTTAAGTCTTTAATCCATTTTGAGTTTATTTTTGTATTGGTGTAAAAAACTGGTCTAGTTTCATTCTTTTGTATGTAGCTGTCCAGTTTTCCCAACACCATTTATTGAAGAAACTCTCATTTCATCATTGTTTATTCTTGCCTCCTTTGTCATAGATTAATTGACTATATAAACATGGGTTTATTTCTGGGCTTTCTATTCTGTTGCATTGATCTATGTGTCTGTTTTTGTGCCAGTATTACACTATTCTGATTACTATAGTTTTGAGATATACTTTGAAATCAGGGAGCATGATCCCTCCAGCTTTGTTTTTCTTTCTCAAGATTGCTTTGGCTATTTGGGGTCTTTTGTGGTCCCACACAAATTTTAGAATTATTTTGTTCTAGTTCTGTGATGCCATGGGTATTTTGATAAGGATTATATTGAATCTGTAGATGGCTTTGGGCGGTACGGAAATTTTAACAATATTCTTTCAATCCATGAGCACAGTATATCTTTCCATTTATTTGTGTCACCAAATGAATTCAGTAAAGTTGCAAGATATAAAATATACAGAAATCTGTTGTGTTTCAATACACTAATAACGAACTATCAGAAAGAGAAATTAAGAAGACAATCCTCATGCAGTTTTATGGGAAAGGCTGGTAACAGATGAGGTTGGAGTTGGAGAGATGGACTTTGTCTCTGGCAGCCCCATGGATGCTCGCTCCCCTCCTGGAGGCATCTTCCTCTTCTAGATAACTTCCTTTACCACCTTAAAACTCTTCTCTCTCTTTTCAGGTAACTGCCAACAAATCCATGTTAATATGTGAACAATCACATTTTAAGCTGTTACCTAGGAACATGTTTCTTCCAAGGGGTATATGCATTTTAAGGAAGAACTCTAGATCTTCTCACAGTTTGTGCCCCAGACCAAAAGATCACCAAATGTCCTTTTTTGACCTTAAGATTCTTAAACTTAGTTCAACAACACAGTCTACAGGATGGTGGCCAAATGATCATTAGGAAAAAAAAAAATTAACAATGAACTTTAGTAAACAACACCATTTCGTGTTCTCATAGATGTGAAAGTATTTTGAAAGAAGAAAAAAGCGCTATGCAAATGTAGGATATTATTCCCCTCTCTGTATGCATACTCGCTCCTTCATGCCATGGGTATTGAAAGATTCAATTTGGGACTGTGTTTCTGGCCCTGGGTCTAGATATCATGGTCATAACAGCTGTCATATAAATGAGCTGCATAAACCAGGGTTGCTTGTATGAGATAAATACTGCCTGACTTTCTGAAAAGATCTCTCTGGATTAAACATTGGGTTGAAAGACTTTAATTATATCTGTGTTACTCTTCAATACCAAATAATATCACAATTCATCAACAGCCTTTTGTTCTTCCAACTTAAACATAAAATTGTATTTTGTCATTTTTGTCAGCTTATCTATCTGCTTCCTGTCTGCTTCTGTCCTTCCCCTCCCCACCATCAATCATCAGGAGGTAAAAAATAAAAATAAAGCAAAATTCTCGTATTCAAAGAGCAAGACTCCAGAGTAGAAGTATATAGTCAAATAAAATTAATGGCTGGGTGAACAGTGATGCAGAAGGAATGTGTCAACCCATCAAGGTGGCCACAAAATCCTGAATGTCATACCCTGTTAGGATTAAGTCACAGGTCCTCATCTAGTATCGGAGAGTAGATCTTAAGATCTTACCTCCTCAAATCCCCAAACCACCAAATCCCTCTCTGCACTAGGCTTCCCACCTCACATTTGTCAAAATTTCCACTGGGGAAGACAGAGCAACAGAGCTACTCCCCTCAGGGTCCCCATTCACACCCTCCCTCCTTTCCCCAGTCTGTTCAATTAATTTGGAGATAAATAGCATCTCCTCCTCAGAATAAGATAGGGGACGTGTTACAACCTATTTGAGACCTTCCCAAGTTTCCCAGTCCATTAGGAAAGTAATACAGTATTAGCAGGGTGCCTAGTACTGAGCTTTTGCATAATAGGCACTAAATAAATATTAGTTTAATTGAACTGAATAGTCTAAGAGGTCACAACCAAGCAGAGGCATGAGGAACCTCGGGGTCCTGTTTGGATTCTACCGCTGATGAACATGGCTAATTTATCCAAGACATTTTGTCTCCCGATAACTGGCTTTCCTAGACTGTCAAATAGTTTGTTGAGCAACCAGTCCGGTTCAAACTAAGGAAAATGCTCAACTAAATGACTAAAAAGGTGGGAGGGGGTATTGACTCTCAAAAGAGGACTTAAATTAAATTGACAATCACTGTATTTCACCTCTATTTTCACAAGTGGTCACTTTGCATTTTCTTTAAAACTCCTGCTGTGTGGTTGTTTTCTGATCTGATGTGTTGAACCAGTTTCCAAGTCTAGCTGGTGTAGCATGAATGGTCTCCTGGCTGGAGAATGCTTCTTCCAAACCACTCTGCTTTGCTCACGTTGCTCAATCCAGGTCAGCATGAGGGCCTGGGGGAGTACCCAGGCTCCCCTTCTAGTGAGTGGCTGTTTCCAGCCAACCACAAATTACAAGTTAATTGCTCTAGTGGCAATAATACTGGCTAATTCAACCCCTTATTTTAAAGTTAAAAATCTCCTTAGTGTAGACAGCCTTAAATTAACTACAATTTGTAAACATTGCCCAAATTGTTGGGTCTTTCCAAAGTCATTCTGAAAACAATAGTGATGTTGTACAAATTACAAAAAGATGACATTTTTGTTTTAAAAAATATGGGGAAAATCTGGGTGGGGTGAATTAAAAAAGGAAATTCAAGACACTATGGCCTGGAGGGAAGGACTTGTTTTGGAGTTAAAAAAAACCAAGATCTGAGGATTGGTTCATCTGCCTAGTAGGATCGTAAAGTACCACACCTTAAACATCACTCAAAAGTACCTGGCTTTTATTTACTTATCTTTAAATGTCAGAGAATAGACCTTCTAGGAAGG
Organism: Balaenoptera acutorostrata; assembly: GCF_949987535.1. NCBI lineage: Eukaryota > Metazoa > Chordata > Mammalia > Artiodactyla > Balaenopteridae > Balaenoptera > Balaenoptera acutorostrata. The sequence goes on along the minus strand of NC_080071.1, from coordinate 50,782,106 downwards.
AGACATATGGGTTTGTTTTTCCCTATTCCCTGGAAACCACAGGGAACCACCAGCCATCAAGGGTCAAAATTCAAACTATTTATATCAATAAACTAAACAAAGAGTTTTAGTATTAGAAACATCACAGAGGGCAGATTTCTAAAGAAGCTCTTACTATATATTTCTTTTAAATCGTTCCTTGGTTTCAGCAACTCTGCCTTTGAAATAGTTCATATTGATCCTCTCCTCTCCCTATTGCCCTAATCCAGGTTCTCATCAACTCTTTTCTAGATTATGACAATCACCTCTAAACAGTCTCCCTCCTTTCAGGCTTGTTCCTGCATCAATCTTTCTTCTACAAGGATGTCACAAATCAAAATATAAAGTGCAAAACCAAACAAAGGTAAAAAACAATGAATATATGTATATGTATAACTGAATCACTTTGCTGTACACCTGAAACTAACAACATTGTAAATCAACTATACTCCAATAAAATAAAAACAAAAAACAGAACAACAAAAAAACCAAACAAAGCTAAGTGATATATTGTTTAGGGATCTATACATAGGAGGTGAAGTAACTCTTCAAAAAAACAAGGGAATAATGAACACCAAGTATAGGATAGTGGTAACCTCTTAGGAGAGGCAAGGAGATGACACAGGAAAGAAGTGTACAAGTAGAGCAATGGAGCTGGAAATGTTTTAGTCCTTAAGTTGGATAAAAATGTTTTACTTCTATCGGATGATGAGTTCACAAGTATCCATTCTACTATTCTGATTCATAAGTTATATATGTGATATATATTCTTTTTAAAGTAATTAAATATTACATAATAAACTATTTTAAGTGAGGTGAGTTAGAGTCGTTTTAAGGAAAGTGTTAAATGAACATTGGTACAGATATTATGCATTATATATGGTGATAATGTGAAAGTGGCAGAAACATGACCAAAATTTAGGAAATATAGGCCTATGGAAAAAAAATCCATATTTCTTAGGAGATCATAAAAAGGGTAGTCTGGCTCAAGTGTACTTTTCCAGCAATTTCCTCTCACTGCCTCCCTCCCAAATGTACCAAACAAACCATAATCTCTCATGTTTTGGGGCTCTTGCACGTGCTGTTTCCTCCTCCTGAACTCTCCACCTACCTCTCTCCGCCTGATGAATTCCTACTCATTCTGAAAGACCCAGATTAGATTTTACCTTCCCCAGGGTACTGAGGTACCCTACCATAGCCTCCAGGCAGAGTTATTTCCCCTTTACCTTTCCAGAGTGTTCTGTTACCCATCCTCTGTTATTGCACTCATAAATTGTAGGCTTGTTTGTTGTTTACCAATCTCTCCATCTAAATGATAAGTTCCTTGAGGCCAAAACTTACTCAACTTTGCACCTTCAGTACCCAGGGCAGTGCACAGCATCCAGAAGGTGTTACTCCATAAGTAACTGAGGACTGATCTCAACAAAGAGCCAGGAGTATATCAGTAAGCCTTCCCCTGCTTGAGTTGCACTGTGACCTCCAGCTCACTTAGACTCTCAAAGAATATAGCAATTTGAAGACTAATTCTGCAGTCAAAGGGTGGTTAAAGACAAATAAGCCAACACACCGAGGAGAGAAAAGTTTACAGAGGCAGAAAGGCACTGAACCCAGAGTGTTCTCAAAACAGGAAGCTGCACTAGAGAGGGACTGAGAAACTGTCATTTAAACACACACCGCTACTCTCCATGGGCAGGCACGCATACAGAAATGACTGGAACCTTTTGTCATTAGCTCACAGAAGCTTCCAGAGCTTCTAAGATTGAGGGAGACTGACAATGGGGTAGGGGATTGGCAGAGGAATATAACAGACGAAAAGGAGAAGAAACTTGGTCTTACTACCAATTCAGTGAACATCCACCCCCCATGGCAACTCAGAACGAGGAGAAGTTGGCATGAGCTGCAGCCACATCAGGACCACTGACCTCTGAAGCAGGCGTTCAGAGAACAATGATGCCTGCATTATTAGACTACGATGAATAGAGCTGGGTTTAGGTAAAAACAGTAGATTAAGAGCAGCTTGTCTCGAAAGACTTTCCATTTTTGTTCACCATTCATTCAACAATGATTTACTGAGCACAATTATTTGACAGCCATGGTACAAGGTGCTATGAGACCTCAAAGATGATTAAGATTTAGTCTTTCCTTCAATGAATTCACAGCCTACAGGGGGGCAAATGTGACATCTGTACAAATAATTACAATATAATTTAGAATTAATAATTATCCTATGTGAAGTATAAACCAAGAAATGTGGAAACACAGAGGAGAGGAAGCTAAGTCTCAATTTAAAGATACTGACAAAGAAGGAATAACTAAAGGAGGTGACAGACATATCATTTGAATATTGAAGAAGGAGTGGAATTTTAACAGATATGGACAGAAATGAGATGTTCAAGAAAGAAGGAAAATGTGAGCATGGAGCAAATTCTGAGAATCTAGTGCACCCTTTTCATTCTGAAAGAATTAGTCCAGAAATCTTTGAGACTGTCCCAAATAACAAATACTCCTAAGGCATATAATACCTCTTTATACCACTTAAGAGAATTAGGCCACAACAGAGAAAATTAAAGGGCATATACCAGCCCCACAACTGTACACCATAGCAAAAATAATATATTGCTAAATGATGTGGGCTTTCAGCATTGAATGCAAAATAGATAATACAAATGTGGAATTGGTTTTTTCAACTTATTTCGAAAAGGGCCTCGGGGGTGTGGGATTGGACTAATCATAATTCATGGTTCATGATACTACTCTTCCTTGGCTAATGCATGAAAACCCTTATTTAATTGCTTGTTAGTTGGGTAGTTATTTTTAATAATGTAATAATTTCTGATTTTGGCAAAAATAACAGAGTAACTGGTACTGGACTTATGCTCCCACTGTAAACAACTAGAAAGTTGGACAAAATATAGGGAAAAACCCCCAAGCTTTCAGATATTGGAAAACAAGCTGTTCAGTTAAGTAACCCCTGAGGAAAGGCAATCAAATAAAATGGTCCTATGCTCACTCTGGCTTTCTACATGGAGGTACTTTCCAGACCATACCACAAGGTAGAGGAACCCAAACAGAGTACAGAAGTTGAGTAATGAGTTGAGGAGACAAAAATCAGAAAGACAGCAAAATCCAGACATACAACAATGCAAAATGACAATTTCCAGCATCCATTTAAAAAATATTAGACATGAGAAGAAACAAGAAAATGTGACCTATGACCAGGAGAAAAGTTGTTGAAAATAGAATAATAATTTCTTGTCAAAAATAACATAAGCCAGAAGATAATATTTCTAACACACTGAAAAGCAAAACATGCTTGAAAGTGCTGAAAGTAAAATGCTGTCAACATAGAATTCTATATCTACCAGAAATATCTTTCTAAAATGAAGGCTATGGCCATTACGGAGTAACAGGGACTGGGTTTGCCCTCCTGTATTAAACCACTTAAAAAACAGGCAAAATATATGAGCCAGGGCTTCCCTGGTGGCACAGTGGTTGAGAATCTGCCTGCCAATGCAGGGGACACGGGTTCGAGCCCTGGTCTGGGAAGATCCCACATGCCACGGAGCAACTGGGCCCGTGAGCCACAATTACTGAGCCTGCGCGTCTGGAGCCTGTGCTCCGCAACAAGAGAGGCCGCGATGGTGAGAGGCCCGCGCACTGCGATGAAGAGTGGTCCCCACTTGCCGCAACTAGAGAAAGCCCTCGCACAGAAACGAAGACTCAACACAGTCATAAATAAATAAATAAATAAATAAATAAATAAAAGAACGTGAATTTCTTTAAAAAAAAATATATATACGAGCCAATGATTTTTAGACAGTGAACAATAGTCAGTGCAGGACAATGACCATTGAGAAAGGCTAAACAAACGAGGTTAAGTTCTGTGATCACTCCAGAGATTCATTCCAGGCCACATTACAGGCAGGAAAAACTCAAGAGTCTGGTGGGATTGGGATGAGACCTCAAACAATGTGCCCAACATGAACACAAAAATAATGAAGAAAGAAATGGAAGGTATTTTAAAATCAAAATCAAACTGCTAAGACTGAAAACTGTAATATATGAAATGAAAAATTACTGGATGGGATTAACCGCAGTCTAGGTACTTCAGAAGAAAGCGTTAGTTAATTTGAGGACATAGAAGTATCCAAAATAAAATACACACAGAAAAAAAAGACTGAAGAAAAAATTAACAGAGCATTAATAATCTTTGAGACAATATCAAATTACCTAAAATATATGCAATTGCAATTCCAGAAGCAGATGAGAGAGATGGGGGTGACAAAAAAGTTTTTTTTGAAGAAATAATGTCTGAAATTTCAGAGGGGAAAAAAGAAACATCACATGAGACAAATAGAACACAGAGACCAAGATGGTAGATTTAAGTCCAACAATGACAATAATAAATATAATTGGTAAAAACACTCTAATTAAAAAGCAAAACTGTCACACTTGATAGAAAAACAACCCCCAGCTATTTTCTGTCTGCAAGAAATGCACTCTAAATGTAAAGATATAGACAAATTAAATTTGAAAGATGAAATAAGATATACCATGCCAACACCAATCAAAGGAAAGCTGGAATAGAGATATAAATATCAGATGAAGTTCATTTCAGTAAAAGGAATATTATGAGGGATAAGAAAGGAAATTTCACAATAATCAAGGGATCAATTCATTAAGTGGACATAAAAATTCTAAATGCATATGAAACTAATAACAGGGCTTTGAATATACAATGCAAAAACTGACAGAACTAAAAGAAGTAGACAAATCTATAATTTTTCAATACTGCACTCTCAATAATTGATAGAAATGACAGGCAGACACAAAATCAGGGAGAACACAGAAGATCTGAACTGCACCATTAAACAAGTTGCTCTAGTCAATGATTATAGAACAACTCATATTCACTAAGCCATGAGATATCTATCCTATCATACAGAAATTACCCATATCAAGAAAAAAAGAGAAAGGACATTACTACTGATCCTACAGACATTAAAATGATAATAAAAGAATATTAATAATTTTATGCAAATACATTTCAAAACTAAAATGAAATAGGAACATTCGTTGAAAGACACAACAACCAAAGCTCACTTAAGAATAAACAGATAACCTGAATGGCCCTATATATAATTAAAAATTGAATTTGTAGTTAAGAATGTTCTCACAAAGAAAATTCCAAGCCCGGATGACTTCTCTGGTGAATTCTACAAAGATTTAAGGAAGAAATAATGCCAATTCTACACAAACTCTTCCAGAAACTCCAGATGTGAAAATTCTTTCCAACTCATTCCATAAAGTTAGTTTTACCCTGATACTAAAACCAGACAAACATTACAAGAAAGGGAAAAAAAAAAAGACCAATATTCCTCAAGAAACAAATGCAAAAAATTTTTAAATATTAGCAAAACAAATCCAACCATAGTTCAACCATATATAAAAAGGATAACATATCATGAATAAGTAGAGTTTATCCCAGGCCGAAGGAACAATACAAATGGAAAAGTATGTATCCTACACCACATACAAAAATCATCTCAAGATGAATTAAGGGCTTAAATACAAAAAAGAAAACTTTAAAATTCATGGTAGAAAATAAAAGAAAATGATTTAGACCTTCAAATAGGGAAAGATTTCTTGTATAAGATATTTTCTTAAAAAGCATCTGCTACAAACATTGATAAATTATATTAAAATTAGTATATTTTGTTCATCAAAAGATATCTTCAAGAAAGTGAAGAGTAAAGTAAAATGGAGATAAAATATTTGCAATACACATATAATTAGTCTCAAAAATATAAAAAGAGTTTCTACCAATCAATAAGAAAAAACACATAAAATTAGAAAAAATAACAAAAGAAACCTTAAAACATTTGCCAGGAGCAGAAACACATACAGCCAGTAAACATATGAGGAAATGTTCAGTATCATTAGTAAATAAAACCCAACTCACACTCACTAAGCCATGAGACAGTTTATTATCTTACACAACAAGAAAGTCATGTGTAGTGTGGGTCTCAGGAAGGCCACACACAAGTTCAGCTTCCCTTCTCTGTGCTCTCCAGATGCCTCCCTCCTCCTTACTTCTACTCCATCCTTCCCATAAGAAAAGATACTCTTTCTTCCACATGACTCTTTTCAGGAGTAAGAAAATCTTTGTTCCCTTTATATCCTATTGGCCAGGACTGAGTCATTTGCTCCATCCTGATCAAACTGCTAGAAGGGGAGTGAGAATACCATGCTTGGTTTAGACTCATGACTCACTCAAAGAGTTGTGGAGTCAACACCACATCCCCTGCACAAGGGACTGCAAAGAGTTATATATGGCTGTAGCACAAACAGAATGAGGTAGTGAATGGCAATAGTTGAGATACTGGAAGCTAAAGGAGAGAGAGACTGTTTCCAGAAGGACCGTGGTCAAAGGTGTCAAACACTACAGAGAGGTTACTTGAAGGAACTTGTCAAAGTGCCCATTGAAATTACTTTCGGGAGATTACTGGGGCTCTGAGAGGGTAGTTTTAGTCATGATGGGTGAAGTCAGGTTTTAGAGGCTTGAAGACTAAGTGAGAGATGAAGATGGAAAGATCACAAGTGTAGATATTCTTACAAGAAGTTAGATGGTAAACGGGGAGAGACAAGGGGTTGACAGCAACACCCTGGTTACCAAGTGCTCTGAGAGTGGAATCACTCAACCTGGGCTGGTCCTAGTTAATAATATGGTATTGCATATTTGAACATTGGTAAGAGTAAATCTTAAAAGTTCTCATCACAAGAAAAAAAAATTTGTAACTATGTATGGTGACGAATGTTAACTAGACTAATTGTGGTGATCATTTTGCAATGTATACAAATGTTGAATCATTACGTTGTATACCTGAAACAAACATAATGCTATGTGTCGATTACACCTTAAGTTTAAAATTCTTTTAAAAAATGGAAAATAAATTTTAAAAGAAAGGAAGAAAGAAAAAGACCCCGAAACAATGGACCTCAGGGCAAGAGACCCCTGGAGCCAAGCGGGGCCACAATCTCTTGCTTGACACCATCCTTCCCAGCCCCCCACCGCCCCCCCCTCCCATTATGGTCCTGGCTGGCTCTGTGACGGCAGAGTTACCCACAGCTTCTAGAACGAAGCCTGGGAGGTACTCAGTGATGACTTTTAACTACTTTCTTGGCTTAAAAGTGATTATGGAGACAGAGGGGCTTTCCTATTCCTGTCAGCATGGACAGGTCCTCATTCATGGACCAGGTCCAGTTCTGAGAGCCACAGCTGAGAAGAGAAGCAGGGCATGTGGCCAGGGCACACAAAGGAGACCATGATTAAAGGGTTGGAAAAGAGAGCCTGTGAGGCAGGTTTTAAGGAACTGGATTTTTTCCTAGAAAAAAAGAGGCTAGAGGATGACTCAATTGTCATCTTAAGTGTCTGAGGGGTAATTACGATGGGAGTGATACCCAGCTCCTCTCCATCCCAAACCCACCCGAGGAGCCATATTTATCCTGTGGCAGGAGGAAGGCAGCCGAACGATACGGAGCGTTTCACTTTAGTAAAAACTGACGTTCGCAGAAGCCTCCATCTGCCTCAGGCCATCACGAGGGTCAGGCTAGACTTTCTGTCTAAAACTCAAAAAATAAACTGGGTGACTGCTTGAATTTTTCTCCAACTTTAATTCTTAATGTCCTCCTCTACCATATTCTCTTTTATTTCCGTAGGCTTATCAGAACAAAGTTAGCAAAAGCTTTCTCGAATGAGGAAACATGTTATGAATCACTTAAAATTCTCTTTAGCCACATCTATCCTTGAAGTAACCACAGTAAAAAATGTATGTATACGCTTTCTAAGCAGACAATTAGAACACAGCTGGGAAAATATTTAAGATTTTTATTTTTCCCTCAAGTTAGCGTCTTACCAGTCAAATTGCTATGGGTATAGTTTGCTCAACAGACTCGAGAATCATTTGGAGGTCTAATTCAAGCACAGGGCTTATAAAAAATATTCCCTAGATCATCCATTCTTAGTTGCTTTTATTTAAAGATAATGGCAGGGGTTTCCCAGGTGGTGCAGTGGTTAAGAGTCCGCCTGCCAATGCAGGGGACATGGGTTCGGGCCCTGGTCCAGGAGGATCCCACATGCCTCGGAGCAACTAAGCCCCAGCGCCACAACTACTGAAGTCTGCGCGCCTAGAGCCGGTGCTCCGCAACAAGAGAAGCCACGGCAATGAGAAGCCTGCGCACCGCAACGAAGACCCAACGCAGCCAAAAATAAAAAATAAATTAAGAAAAAAAAAAGATAATGGCAGGTTTTCATGTCTCTGCTTCTTGTGAATTCTGTGTCTATACAGAGGAGCTGGAGGAATTTCTCAGGATGTCAAAACTACTGAAGGACATTTGGTACAATAAATTAGAAAACAGACTCTGGTCAAAAAACAGCAGAGTAACAATAGCTACCCTTTGTGTGAGGCTAGTGGGTGCCCTGTGCTTTTCCTGTTACTCTGCATAATGGCCCTGTGAGGGAGGTATCAGTATCCTCATCTGACAGATCAGAACACAGACTCAGAGAGACGAGTAACTTGCTCAAGGTCATGTAGCTAGCAAGTGGTGACATCCAGATTCAAATCCAGGTCTGCTTGACTCCAAAGTCTGTTGTTTTCATGCTGTTGCCCTGCTCCTGGTGTAGGAATTTGCTGTGTGGATGGGCTAGCCTCTAACATAGGACCATGCAATTTAAGAGGTTGTTTGGGTCCACCCCCTGATTTCATTGTTTTGCTAAGAGAGCTCATTAGCTCCCAAGGTCGGTGAAATCAATGGTTGATAGGGACATCATAATTAAACAGCTTCACCACCTTTCTGCAGTTCCATTTCCCACCCTCTCCATGAAATAATCTGTTGAATTTTTTTTGGCCTGCAACTTTTAAAAACATTTTATTTTTTTATTGAGGTAAAATTGGTATATAACATGGTACAAGTTTTGGGTGTACAACATTATATAATTCAACATCTGTATAAACCACAAAGTGATCACCGCCAAAGGTCAAGTTACCATCCATCACCATACAACAGACCCTGCAACTTAAAGTCTTTAGAGCTATGGCTTCTTCATTCCCACAGGTAAGCACAGTCCTTCCTCAAGATTCTTTAGGTAGTCCTGGCTCTAAAGTAGTGTTCCTTAAGGAGTGGTCCATGGACCTTCTACAATAGCACCTGGGCTATTGGCTAAAAACATAAATTCCTGGGCCTTACCACTGATCTACTGAATCAAAATCTCTGGGGGTAATCTAAATATTTAACAAGTATTTAATCTAAATATTTAACAAATATTTATACATGCTAAAATTTGAGATGTATTGCTCCTAAAGCAATGTGGTGCTTAACCTTGGGTGCACATTGTAATCACCTGGGGAATTTATGTCTGTGTTCCCCTTCCAGAGATTCTGATTTGTCTGGGGTGTAGCCATGGGCAGATTTTTTAAGAGCTTCCCAGGGGATTCTTAGATACAAGCAAGACTGAGAATCACTTTCCTAGTCCTAGAACACTACTTTGCAAACGTAAGCACGCATCAGAATCACCTGGAGGGCTTGTTAAAGCACAGATTGCCGGGTCCTACCCCTCAGAATTTGATTCAGTAGATCTGGAGTGGGACCTGATAATTTGCATTTTTAACAAATTCCCAGGTGATGCTGTTTCAGGGACCACATATTGGGAGCCACTGGTTTAGAGATTCTTGGATATTAGCATGTATCACTGCAAGATTTTAAATAAGTAAGAAAAAACCTCTTTGCTGCTTTGAAATCTTCAGGGACACCTGGTACTTTCCAGTCCTAATTCAAATAATTTTTCATATGTTTGGTCCACCAAGATCAAGTCAGCCTTGTAAATAGAAGAATTACTAACCTATTTTTCCCAGAGGAGATTTAGATATTGGAGGGAGTGAAAGCAGCATTTACCTGGAATAGTTAGATTTCTTAGGCAAATTGCCCCTTGCAAAGCTAGAAGAAAGCTGATGACTGGAGATCCATGAAAGTATAGGTCACTTCCAATATCAAGGTATGTACTAGAGCAATAAAATGGTATGGAAAATCAGACTTTTTGCACAAGCACTTGAATAAATCTTGGCCTTGTCATTATTGGCTCTGTTTCCATTCCTGCTATGGCTAGAGAAGATGGGTGCAGTAACCGATTTCTTCAGGACTGGGGATCACTAGGGAGAGGCAGGGTCACTTTGAATGGCCTGACGGGCTCTGCACTGTGCAATTCTGGGGCACTGTTCATGTAGACTTTGGCGTGAATCGTACCCTCTGCAGTTGTGCTACATGGCAGACCTGGGAGAGGGCTACACACTTTCTGGAGTTATAGAAATCTTAGCAATCTCTCCCTAGGAACTGTTATACACATGCCCAGAGGTCAAAGTTCAGTCCACTGCTCCGCCCTGACCACACATGCTTCTCCTGCTTCCAGGCACTGGCTCTGAGTGACCCACCAGGGGAGGGATGGGGAAAACAAGAAATTCCCATGGTATCTGTTCACACACATAGAGAGAGACGTGGGAAACCTAGCTGGGGAAACCTTGAGAGCCCAGGGCAGCACAGAAAGGAGGTCTCTGAGTGAGGCATAGACCTTGAGCATACAGGGCCTGAGTATATGCCTGTGAACCGCAGATCCTTTTCAGAGCTGTGGATAAAAGTTAGATCTTGCCCCTCAGCCAGGTTCCTTTATTTTCCCTACTGCCTCCTGCACCCTAGAGCAACCATATTCTATTCAACTCAGTCTGGAGAAGTTCCAGTTCTAAACATTTTTCTCTCAGCCTGGAGGTCTGCCCTGGCTTTAGCTCTAGAAACGTGGTTATTCTAAACTGCAGTCTGAAGGACCATCAGGATGTCGCCCCTCCAACCGCCCACTCAGGCATCTACTCTGGCTCTTTCTAGGACATCTAGCATCACCCATCCCACTCAAATGGAAGTAGCTTCTGAGGCTGAGGACCTAAGCTAGGAGGTGGGGAGTGAGGCCAATGCGGACAATTCAAGGGAATAAATTATTGACTGAAGTAAATCTTCCAGAGAACAAGAATAAAATTTGGAAGATCCATTGCCCCTTCCAGGTATTTCACCTCAAACCATTGTTAGGCACTGAATGTCTCCCCAAAATTCACATATTGAAGCCCTATCCCTAAGTGTGACTGTATTTGGAGTAAGGCAGTAACTAAAATTAAATTAAGTCATAAGGATTAGTCACATGATTAATAGGTCATAATCCTATTAAGGTCAATAGGATTAGTGTCTTTTTTTTTTAACATCTTTATTGGAGTATAATTGCTTTACAATGGTGTGTTAGTTTCTGCTGTATAACGAAGTAAATCAGCTATATGCATACATATATCCCCATATCTCCTCCCTCTTGAGTCTCCCTCCCACCCTCCCTATCCCACCCCTCTAGGTGGTCACAAAGCTCCCAGCTGATCTCCCAGTGCAGTGCTATGCGGCTGCTTCCACTAGCTATCTATTTTACATTTGGTAGTGTATATATGTCCATGCCACTCTCTCACTTTGTCTCAGCTTACCCTTCCCCCTCCCTGTGTCCTCAAGTCCATTCTCTACGTCAGTGCCTTTATTGCTCTCCTGCCCCTAGGTTCTTCAGAACCATTTTTATTTTTTAGATTCCATATATGTGTGTTAGCATACCGTATTTGTTTTTCTCTTTCTGACTTACTTCACTCTGTATGAAAGACTCTAGGTCCACCCACCTCACTACAAATAACTCAGTTTCGTTTCTTTTTATGGCTGAGTAATATTCCATTGTATATATGTGCCACATCTTGTTTATCCATGCATCTGTCAATGGACACTTAGGTTGCTTCCATGTCCTGGCTATTGTAAATAGTGCTGCAATGAACACTGTGGTACATGACTCTTTTTGATTATGGTTTTCTCAGGGTATATGCCCAGTAGTGGGATTGCTGGGTCTTATGGTAGTTCTATTTATAGTTATTTCAGTAACCTCCATATTGTTCTCCAGAGTGGCTGTATCAATTTACATTCCCACCAACAGTGCAAGAGGGTTCCCTTTTCTCCACACCCTCTCCAGCATTTATTGTTTGTAGATTTTTTGATGATGGCCATTCTGACTGGTGTGAGGTGATACCTCATTGTAGTTTTGATTTGCATTTCTCTAATGATTAGTGATGTTCAGCATCCTTTCATGTGTTTGTTGGCAATCTGTATATCTTCTTTGGAGAAATGTCTATTTAGGTCTTCTGCCCATTTTTGGATTGGGTTGTTTGTTTTTTTGATATTGAGCTGCATGTATATTTCAGAGATTAATCCTTTGCCAGTTGCTTTGTTTGCAAATATTTTCTCCCATTCTGAGGGTTGTCTTTTTGTCTTGTTTATGGTTTCCTTTGCTGTGCAAAAGCTTTTAAGTTTCATTAGGTCCCATTTGTTTATTTTTGTTTTTATTTCCATTTCTCTAGGAGGTGGGTCAAAAAGGATCTTGCTGTGATTTATGTCATAGAGTGTTCTGTCTATGTTTTCCTCTAAGAGTTTGATAGTGTCTGGACTTACATTTAGGTCTTTAATCCACTTTGAGTTTATTTTTGTGGATGGTGTTAGAGAGTGTTATAATTTCATTCTTTGACATGTAGCTATCCAGTTTTCCCAGTACCACTTATTGAAGAGGCTGTCTTTTCTCCATTGTATATTCTTGCCTCCTTTATCAAAGATAAGGTGACCATATGTGCATGGGTTTATCTCTGTGCTTTCTATGCTCTTCTATCAATCTATATTTCTATTTTTGTGCCAGTACCATACTGTCTTGATTACTGTAGCTTTGTAGTATAGTCTGAAGTCAGGGAGTCTGATTCCTCCACCTCCGTTTTTCTTTCTGAAGATGGCTTTGGCTATTAGGGGTATTTTGTGTTTCCATACAAATTGTGCAATTTTTTGTTCTAGTTCTGTGAAAAATGCCATTGGTAGTTTGATAGGGATTGCACTGAATCTGTAGATTGCTTTGGGTAGTAGAGTCATTTTCACAATGTTGATTCTTTCAATCCAAGAACATGGTATATCTCTCCATCTGTTTGTATCATCTTTAATTTCTTTCATCAGTGTCTTATAGTTTTCTGCATACAGGTCTTTCCTCTCCTTAGGTAGGTTTCTTCCTAGGTATTATATTCTTTTTGTTGCAATGGTAAATGGGAGTGTTTCCTTAATTTCTCCTTCAGATTTTTCATCATTAGTGTATAGGAATGCAAGAGATTTCTGTGCATTAATTTTGTATCCTGCTACTTTACCAAATTCATTGATTAGCTCTAGTAGTTTTCTGGTAGCATCTTTAGGATTCTCTATGTATAGTATCATGTCATCTGCAAACAGTGACAGTTTTACTTCTTCTTTTCTGATTTGGATTCCTTTTATTTCTTTTTCTTCTCTGATTGCTGTGGCTAAAACTTCCAAAACTATGTTGAATAATAGTGGCGAGAGTGGGCAACCTTGTCTTGTTCCTGATCTTAGTGGAAATGGTTTCAGTTTTTCACGATTGAGAACAATGTTAGCTGTGGATTTGTCATATATGGCCTTTATTATGTAGAGGTAGGTTCCTTCTTTGCTTACTTTCTGGATAGTTTTTATCATAAATGGGTGTTGAATTTTGTTGAAAGCTTTTTCTACATCTATTGAGATTATTGTACGGTTTTTATGCTTCAATTTGTTAATATGGTGTATCACATTGCTTGATTAGCGTATATTGAAGAATCTTTGCATTCCTGGGATAAAACCCACTTGATCATGGTGTATGATCCTTTTAATGTGCTGTTGGATTCTGTTTGCTAGTATTTTGTTGAGGATTTTTGCATCTATGTTCATCAGTGATATTGGCCTGTAGTTTTCTTTCTTTCTGACATCTTTGTCTGGTTTTGGTATCAGGGTGATGGTGGCCTCATAGAATGAGTTGGGGAGTGTCCCTCCCTCTGCTATATTTTGGAAGAGTTTGGGAAGGATAGGTGTTAGCTCTTCTCTAAATGTTTGATAGAATTCGCCTGTGAAGACATCTGGACCTGGGCTTTTGTTTGTTGGAAGATTTTTAATCACAGTCTCAATTTCAGTGCTTGTGATTGCTCTGTTCACATTTTCTCTTTCTTCCTGGTTCAGTTTCAGAAGGTTGTGCTTTTCTAAGAATTTGTCCATTTCTTCTAGGTTGTCCATTTTATTGGCATATAGTTGTTTGTAGTAATCTCTCATGATCCTCTGTATTTCTGCAGTGTCAGTTGTTACTTCTCCTTTTTCATTTCCAATTCTGTTGATTTGAGTCTTCTCCCTTTTTTTCTTGATGAGTCTGGCTAATGGTTTATAAATTGTGTTTATCTTCTCAAAGAGCCAGCTTTTAGTTTTACTGATCTTTGCTATTGTTTCCTTCATTTCTTTTTCATTTACCTCTGGGCTGATCTTTATCATTTCTTTCTTTTTTTTTTTTTTTTTTTTTTTTTTAATATTTTTGCCTTGTTTTGTGTCCTCAATTGGTTTTTTTTTTCACTTCAGTTACTTTTTTTTTTTTTTTTTTTTTTAAATTAATTAATTTATTTATTTATTTTTGGCTGTGTTGGGTCTTCGTTTCTGTGCGAGGGCTTTCTCTGGTTGTGGCAAGTGGGGGCCACTCTTCATCGCGCTGCGCAGGCCTCTCACCATCGCGGCCTCTCCCGTCGCGGGGCACAGGCTCCAGACGCGCAGGCTCAGCAACTGTGGCTCACGGGCCCAGCCGCTCCGCGGCACGTGGGATCTTCCCAGGCCAGGGCCCGAACCTGCGTCTCCTGCATTAGCAGGCAGGTTCTCAACCACTGCGCCACCAGGGAAGCCCTATCATTTCTTTCTTTCTGCTAACTTTGGGTTTTTTTTCTTCTTCTTTCTCTAATTGCTTTAGGTGTAAGGTTAGATTGTTTATTTGAGATGTTTCTTGTTTCTTGAGGTAGAATTTTATAGCTATATACTTCCCTCTTAGAACTGCTTTTACTGCATCCCATAGGTTTTGGGCCATCATGTTTTCACTGTCATTTGTTTCTAGGTATTCTTTGATTTCCTCTTTGATTCCTTCAGTGATCTCTTCATTATTTAGTAGTGTACTGTTTAGCCTCCATGTGTATTTTTTACAGTTTTTTTGTCCTGTAATTGATATCTAGTCTCATAGTGTTGTGGTCAGAAAAGATACTTGATACAATATCAATTTTCTTAAATTTACCAAGGCTTGATTTGTGACCCAAGACATGATCTATCCTGGAGGATGTTCCATAAGCGCTTGAGAAGAAAGTGTATTCTGTTGTTTTTGGATAGAATGTCCTATAAATATCAATTAAGTCCATCTTGTTTAATGTATCATTTAAAGCTTGTGTTTCCTTATTTATTTTCATTTTGGTTGATCTGTCCATTGGTGAAAGTGGGATGTTAAAGTCCCCTACTATGATTATGTTACTGTTGATTTCCCCTTTTATGGCTGTTAGCATTTGCCTTATGTATTGAGGTGCTCCTATGTTGGGAGCATAAATATTTACAATTGTTATATCTTCTTCTTGGATTGATCCCTTGATCATTATGCAGTGTCCTTTTTTGTCTCTTGTAATAGTCTTTATTTTAAAGTCTATTTTGTCTGATATGAGAATTGCTACTCCAGTTTTCTTCTGATTTCCATTTGCATGGAATGTCTTTTCCCATCCCCTCACTTTCAGTCTGTATGTGTCCCTAGGTCTGAAGTGGGTCTCTTGTAGACAGCATATATATGGGTCTTGTTTTTGTATCCATTCAGGCAGTCCATGTCTTTTGGTTGAGCATTTAATCCATTTACATTTAACATAATTATTGATATGTATGTTCCTATTACCATTTTCTTAATTATTTGGGGTTTGTTATTGTAGGTCTTTTCCTTCTCTTGTGTTTCCTGCCTAGAGAAGTTCCTTTAGCATTTGTTGTAAAACTGGTTTTGTGGTGCTGAATTCTCTTAGATTTTGCTTATCTGTAAAGGTTTTAATTTCTCCATCGAATCTGAATGAGATCCTTGCTGGGTAGAATAATCTTGGTTGTAGGTTTTTCCGTTTCATCACTTTAAATATGTTCTGCCACTCCCTTCTGGCTTGCAGAGTTTCTGCTGAAAGATCAGCTGTTAACCTTATGGGGATTCTCCTGTATGTTGTTTGTTGGTTTTCCCTTGTTGCTTTTAATATTTTTTCTTTGTATTTAATTTTTGATAGTTTGATTAATACGTGTCTTGGCGTGTTTCTCCTTGCATTTATCCTGTATAGGACTCTCTGCACTTCCTGGACTTGATTGACTATTTCCTTTCCCATATTAGGGAAGTTTTCAACTATAATCTCTTCAAATATTTTCTTAGTCCCTTTCTTTTTCTCTTCTTCTTCTGGAACCCCTATAACTTGAATGTTGGTGCATTTAATGTTGCCCCAGAGGTCTCTGAGACTGTCCTCAATTCTTTTCATTTTTTTTTTCTTTATTCTGCTCTGTGGTAGTTATTTCTACTACTTTATCTTCCAGGTCACTTATCTGTTCTTCTGCCTCAGTTATTCTCCTACTGATTCCTTCTAGAGAATTTTTAGTTTCATTTATTGTGTTGTTCATCATTGTTTGTTTGCTCTTTAGTACTTCTAGGTCCTTGTTAAACGTTTCTTGTATTTTCTCCATTCTATTTCCAGGATTTTGGATCATCTTTACTATCAGTACTCTGAATTCTTTTTCAGGTAGACTGCCTATTTCCTCTTCATTTGTTTGGTCTGGTGGGTTATTACCTTGCTCCTTCATCTGCTGTGTATTTCTCTGTCTTCTCATTTTGCTTAACTTACTGTGTTTTGGGTCTCCTTTTCACAGGCTGTAGGTTCGTAGTTCCCATTGTTTTTGGTGTCTGCCCCCAGTGGCTAAGGTTGGTTCAGTGGGTTGTGTAGGCTTCCTGGTGGAGGGGACTAGTGCCTGTGTTCTGGTGTGTGGGACTGGATCTTGTCTTTCTGGTGGGCAGGGTCACATCCAGTGGTGTGTTTTGGGGTGTCTGTGAACTTAGTATGATTTTAGGCAGCCTCTCTTCTAATGGGTGGGGTTGTGTTCCTGTCTTGCTTGTTGTTTGGCATAGGGTGTCCAGCACTGTAGCTTGCTGGTCATTGAGTGGAGCTGGGTCTTAGCATTGAGACGGAGATCTCTGGGAGAGCTCTCGCCAATTGATATTACATGGGGCAAGGAGGTCTCTGGTGGTCCAATGTCCTGAACTCAGCTCTCCCACCTCAGAAGCTCAGGCCTGACACCCTGCTGGAGCACCAAGACCCTGTCAGCCACACAGCTGTTGGAGGACAGCTGCCTTGAAAAAGTTTGATCAGGCTTGTTCTGCTGCTGGTAATGTCTTATTTTTGAATCTGTGTGCTGGTTACATGGCTATACTTAGTGTCCACCGCTAGCTGGCTGGGAGCTCAGCTTTGCATCCTCATTCCAGGATCCAGGCTGCTGAAGCTGCCACAAAATGGAACATTACCTATATTAGGGAACTGTTGACCAAAACTGCCCGCCTTGGCCAGGCACGATAATAACCACTTGCCTGAGTTGTCTCATAACAGGAGGTCACGATAAAGAATGCAGTGCTGCCGCCAAAAAATAACCGGGAGAATTTGGGAGGGGCCAAAAACAGGATTAGTGTCCTTTTAAGCAGAGACACCAGGCAGCTTGGCAACTTGCTCCCCTCAGTGCACAGACTGAATAAATGCCACGTGAAGACAAACAAGAAGGAGCTGTCTGCAAGCCAGGAAGCGAGCTCTAACCAGCAACCAAATTGACTTGAACCTTGATCTTGGACTATTAGCCTCCAAAATTATGAAACAATAAACGTCTGTTGTTCAAGCCACCCAATCTATGATATTTTGTTATGGCAGCCTGAGCAGACTAAGATACTCATTCTTTCTTTTCTCCCCTCACTTAACTCAAGTTCCGTCAGAGGAGGACCTCGGTTAGGTCAAGATCCCTCATCTTCATCATTGTGGCTTCTCACCATTTCCACACTGGATTGTAAGCACCTGAGGGCAGGGACTGACTTGCATTTATTTCCATAACTCCCCAGCATTTAGCAGATTATTCCCCTGCAGTAATACGCGAGAAACCAGGCAGGACGCACAGAGGAGGCAGATGCCTGCAGAGGGTGCAGAAGGAAGATGCCGAAGCTGTCTTGTTATTTCACCTTTTCCTTTTAATGGTGTGTCGAGAAAGCATTTACTCCCATTGTTATGACTGCATGTGAACATGTTGAGGCCAGGAATGGCTGAGATGCTGGAGTAAAAACAGAGTGAACCATGGTCATTATGTCCAATGTGGAAGACAAAGAACTGCATCATCTGCCCAGTGCTGGCACCTCTCTCCAGGCTTGGCTGGGATTTGCAGACAGCTTGAGGTGCAGGAGATGGTGTGTGGGGTGGACTTCTAGAAGCACTGGAAATCTTGCATTGGTGAGTCCTTGATATATAATTAGGAAGATCTATCCAATCCTTACTAGGGGAGGTATTCAAAATATCTGACATCTGGTAGGGCAGTTGTAAACAACCAGTGCAGCTGTATTAGTGCACAGCAGCTGCTCATCAGCCCAGTAGTGAGCTAAACTCTGTTTCCACTTTCCACATTTGCTTCACATACAAAAGTCACATTTGCGGGCACAGTTAGGTCAGGGCAGTTAAAATCCAGCCTGTATAATACACCAGAAGAGCATGTGTGCTGCCATGAGAGTTACCCAGAGAACTAAGTCACTCAAGGGCACGGGGTCAGGAGACCCCGTTCTAGATCAGACACCCGTCTAGCTCATGCAAATGTTTTTCTTTTTTCTTTTTTAAATATTGATTTTATTTATTTATTTGGTTGTGCCGGGTCTTAGTTGCAGCAGGTGGGCTCCTTAGTTGCAGCATGTGTGTGGGATCTAGTTCCCTGACCAGGGATTGAAGCCGGGCCCCCTGCATTGGGAGCACAGAGTCTTAACCACTGTGCCACCAGGGAAGTCCCCATGCAAATGTTTTTAATTTAAACCAAATACCAGGGAACCAAAAATAATGCCCACAGTGATCCTTGCCAAACACAAATATATTAAATGTACAAATTGGCATCCTGTTTTTACGCGTACTTCATCTTCTTCACTGCAAAGTTTCTAACGTTGCAAGGGATAGATTTAGAGAGACAAAATGTAGAAAACAAACCAAATATAAGATTTTGCTTATACTCTAGGAATTATGTAATGTGAAAAAGTTATTTCTAGTAGGTCTTGGCATAAATTCCATAAGATGAGAAACAGTGATAAGGGTAGTAGATGTAACCAAATGTTAGGCTCCAATCTAAACTGTTCAGGCCACATACAATTCCTGCACACACTGGAGGCACATACTTCAAGAGGAAACTCCCACATTTGGAATGCATCTATGCGATATGGCAAAGCAGAATTTCTTGAATTCTAGAAAAGGATTTTATATATAAGTATTCGCTTCAGCCACAATAGCACCTCCGTTGTTCAAATGCCATTCATGTAACGAATTTAGTTATTCAGAACCCAGCTGGGAATCTGGAAAAATTTTCAGAGGCCTTGTAGTGATTAAGGCATATAAGTCCATGCATTAAATGCCATTCATTTTACTTCCTAGGAGAAACCCACATTATTCAAAATCTCTACACAATTTTCTAAGAGGCTTGGATATTTGGTATTGGAATATGGCAGAGTCTGATAGTGGTTGGCCCCAGCATCCATTCTTCCGTTTCTACTTAGTATCAGAAACTCAAGTTTGTTCAGGGGAAGTCGTGCAGCCAGATGAAAACTATATTTACAATGATAAATGTGATAAACTTTTGACCAATGAAAGACAAGCGGAAACGTTGTTTTATAGGCCACCCAGGAAGTATCCCAAGAAGTGGGACCCAGCCCTTCTGTCTTCCCACCTTCCAATCTGCTGGCTGCCTTGCTATGATGATTCTAGGAGTCTTCTTGAACTGTGGCTATGAGGAATATGGCCTAAAGATGTTGCGGTGGAGAGCTAGAAGGAGACTGAATCCCTAAGAAATTCAAGATGTGTCCTACTCATCTTGGACTGCCTGTCTCTGGTTTCTTACACATGAGACAGAAATAAGCTACTATCTTGTTTTAGCTGCTGTTACTTTTGTTCTAAATGTTATATGCACCCAAATTTATTCTAATAAATATGCTCAACATAAATCAAAAGTAATAAATTGTTAGTTTTGTGGTTACTAGAAGCAGATACATGATACCTGGGAAAAGGGATGTCTGACACCCCTAACAAGACACCAAAAAAAAAAAAAAAGAAAGAAAGAAAGAAATGCAGAAAACACAAACAACTAAACCTGTAGTAGGTTTTCCTGTAAATACTTTTAAAGTAAAGCATTCTAGTCATACCTATTGAGATAAATTGTCCCAGACCTCTTAGGTAGGCTCCAAGGGTATCAGTATGCTACAGAAAATTAGAATCATCTGAATTCATGTGCAATTACGCTTGGAGTCATCAAGAATAAATTATGTTTGGTTTAAGAGATAGGAAATATCATAGAAACATTTTAATTCAAAATACCTTCGTTTTTAAAAAAAATTTTGCTCACAAAAGAGCATGCAAAAAGAGCAAGTTTTCTGGAAATTCTGTGATATGGAATAGTACATTTTTCCAGGTTGCAAAATAAATGAGTTGTCACTGGATATGGTTCTGTTGTTTTTAATGTGCTGATTTTATGTAAGAATTTTCTCAAAATATCTCTATACTTAAGTATTGTATTCATTTTGTTTGGTCAGCATTCCAACTAGATATACATTTTTGCCACAAAATAAAAAGTTAAAACAAAAGAAAACCACAAAATAGTATCTTGAGCCTTGGAAGCAACAAAATAAATGTTATGCCCTTCCTGCTCTCTTTATTTCCTGGAAAGTTTTAGTTCTTCTATTCAAATCATGTGAAAATTCTCACCTGAGCAATGCTTTACACAGATGAGTGGCGAAAGAGCCAGATTTTTCTGCCAAAGATCAGAAGTAGGCCTAAAGGCAGTGTGATCTTTAAGCCAAAACCAGATAAATGAGAAACATATTGTAAATGGGAAATCAACTGAGAACTTGCTGGCTATTTGCCATTCTCCAAACAGAGCTAAAGATAACAATGGCATAAACAGTGCAAGCAAAATGTTAAAGAAGAAAAGCATTTGAATAAAATCCCTTAGTAGTGCCTTCATTCACATAGAGTAACAGGAACTCTCCCCTCTAATGCTTTTTACCTTCCAGGAGATAGATGCTCACACCACACGTTCCCTCACAATCCCCAGCTTCCAGGATTCTTCAGTTCTCTTACCAATTATTACATTTTTTTTCCCCACAAAAGTTTTCAGCTCTGTGAGGGCAAATACTGTATTGCTCTTATGCACAGTTATACCCCTGTTACCTGCCTACATAGAGCCTGGCAAATAATAGGTCCTCATTTAGATGTTGGATGGATAGATGAATGGATGATGGAGAAAAAGAAACTTGGAGGAAGGTATGATTAGGCCCATAGGCCAGGGACATATTTTAACCAGAAAAAATCCTTAATTCCCACTCCCTCCAACCTATCTTTGACTCTCTGAAAACATAAGGGCTCCAGAGGAAGAAAGGGAGAGAAAATGTAAAGAGGGACTTCCCTTGTGGCGCACTGGTTGAGAATCTGCCTGCCAATGCAGGGGACACGGGTTTGATCCCTGGTCCGGGAAGATTCCACATGCCACGGGACAACTAAGCCCGTGCGCCACAACTACTGAGCCTGCGCTCTAGAGCCCGCATGCCACAGCTACTGAAGCCCATGCTCCACAATAAGAGAAGCCAAAGCAATGAGAAGCCCGCACACCACAACGAAGAGTAGCCCCCACTCGCCGCAACTAGAGAAAGCCCATGTGCAGCAACAAAGGCCCAATGCAGCCAAAAAATAAATTAATTAAAAAAAAAAAAAAAAGAAAATGTAAAGAGGAAATAGAGGAAAAGGAGACAGTAATGAGAAGCTGACCAAATTGGTTTTGTAATATTCATCTCTACACAGACACACACACGCAGACACACACACACTTCTAACATACAGAGCTGTTCAACACAGGCCAGACGTTGCCTCAAAAAATGGTTACTTTGGGACTTCCCTGGTGGCGCAGTGGTTAAGAATCCGCCTGCCAATGCAGGGGACACGGGTTCGAGCCCTGGTCTGGGAAGATCCCACATGCCGCGGAGCAACTAAGCCCGTGTGCCACAACTAGAGCCTGCGCTCTAGAGCCCGCGAGCCACAACTACTGCAGCCCACGTGCCTAGAGCCTGTGCTCTGCAACAAGAGAAGCCACCGCAATGGGAAGCCCATGCACCACAACAAAGAGTAGGTCCTGCTCACCACAACTAGAGGAAGCCCGTGCACAGCAACGAAGACCCAATGCAGCCAAAAATAAATAAATAAATAAATAAATAAATTTATTTAAAAAAAAAATGGTTACTTTGAATATTGTGTTAATTAGATAATAATCGGTCATATGCAGATTTCTGCAACCCCCAAGCCTGACAACGGGCCCTCAGCGGGGACTTTCCTGAGTGGATGGTACAAGGCCCAGGAGCCATGTCTGAGGTGGATGAATTTGCATTTTACACTTCACTTTCTCTCTGGCTCTTTAGTGCTTTGCTTGCTGAGTAATAACAAGCCTAGAGGCTGGACGAGAAAAGTAGGAAAAAAAGAGGCCCGGTTTATCCAGAAACTGAGTAATACACCTGTAAGAACATAGAGTAAACCATTTCCTTAACTAGGAACATAGAGCTCAGCAAAAATATAGCCACAAAAAGAGATGAACAGCAGAATGATGCAATGTACGATAGTCAGGACTAGGGCTTGTGTTTCTGGTTGTGTTTCTGATTCTGCTCTTCTAGGCTCACAGGTGTGCTTCCTTACCTCCATATATTGAACTCAGATGTGGCTGTATGATTGTCTACTGTCAATAAAACCTGAGGGCAGGCAATACGGGTCACTTCCAGGTGAAGCATTTAAGACCTGGTGCATGATTCCTCGTGATCTTTTTTCTCCCTGCTGCCATGATGGGTGCATTCCAAACAAGGGAGCCTCTACCAGCCTGGGTGTCAGAGTGAGGATAATATAGCCCAGGCATCGGCAATCTACAGCCCCTGGGTTGGCTGCCTGCTTTTATAAATAAAGTTTTTTTGGAATAAAGCCATATCCATTTGCCTATGTTTTCAAGTTGCAATGGTAGAATTGGATTGTTGAGGCAGAGACTGTATAATATGCAAACCTAAAGTGTTTACCAAATGGGCCTCTAAGAAAAAGTATGCCAACTGTTGATACAGAGCACTGTATCCACAACCCACATACTTGAGAAAGACATGTAGATTGAAAGGAAAGACATGCCTTTGCTATTTTAAACCAACAAAAAGTGGGAATTATTGAGTATTCATACGTAACCCAGGTTATTCTGACTGACACAAAACTCTTAAAAAAAAATCACCCAATTTGTGTGTATGTCATTAATAGAAATACATTACTCAAGAAATAGTGAAAACACAGATGTTAAAAACAAACTTATGGTTACCAGGGGGTAGAGGGGGAGGAGGGATAAATTGGGAGATTGAGATTGACATATACACACTACTATATATAAAATAAATAACTAATAATGACCTACTGTAGAGCACAGGGAACTCTACTCAATACTCTGTAATGACCTATATGGAAAAAGAATCTAGATGGATTCTAGATATATGTGGATATATGTATATGTGTAACTGATTCACTTTGCTGTGCAGCAGAAGCTAACATTGTAAATCAACTATACTCCAATACAAACTTTAAAAAAGTAGTGAAAACAACTAACACAGTACTTGGTGCAGAGTAAGCACTTAGGTAGTGGTTTCTCTTTTCCTGGTTGAACATTCCCCATGGAAAAGAGACAAAACACTGGTGTAATCAGGAAGGGACTACTTGTCACTCCCTCAGAACAGACACATTGTCTAAAAGTGGTGGGTTTTCAGCAATTTTTAAAGGAAAGATGTTGACTTGTCAGTTATTAAAATGTAAGAAAACATTAGAAGAGCTAGAGAATGAAAGCAAAGGTGAGTCTGTTGAACACGTTGAAACATCAATTGTCAGAACAGGAGGCATGTAAAGAAAGGAGGCAGAGAGTGGCCCCTTTTCATCTGATTGCTCCTGGGATGCTGGAGCCTGGCTACATGTTTGAAGCAGAGGTGAAAAAGCTGAACTGGATACAGCTACTTCAGTAATGGAAATGATTTAAAGTTTTAAATGGTAAGTATTTTCCTCCCCGCCCGCCCCCCCCCCCCCCCCCCCGCTCTGGAAGAAAGTTTAGGGAATATTTGTTAAATTTTAAATATCAATACCAACAACGAACACTGTGACAGCTCTTATAATGTTCTAGGCGCTATTCTGAGCACTTGACACATTTTCGCTCTTATAATCATCACAATCCTATGAGTTAGGTATCGTCATCATCTCCAGTTTAAATAAAAGGGTGAAGCATATAGAAATTAAGTAGCTTTCCCAAGGTCAGCAATTACAAAGAAGTGGAGCTGGCCTTGAACGCAGGCGTTCTGGGTCCAGGGTAATGGCTCTCAACCATTTTGCTCTATTGAAGTTCAAAAGTTTACGACTGGACTTGGGACAGAGTATGAAGGCAAAGACTCATTGCTAGGCTGCTGCGTTCGCTAGGATGCTTTGGCTCTGTGTATCAGAAAACCCGACTCAAACTGCCTTAAGCGACGAAGAAATTATCTCGTGTAACAGAAGTCAATAGGAAGGGCAGCTGCAGAGTTGGTCGTCAATGGTTCACCGATACCATGGAGAACCCAGGTTCTCTTTGCCTTTTGATTCTGTTACCCACAGCACTGACTTCACCTAAGGCTCCTTGCCCTTACGGTCAGTGATGGCAACCAGCAGTAAAGGGTGCATATGTGCTCCTTTGCTGCCACCCAACAAGAAAGAGACTCTTCCCTCCATTTTCCATTCTTTCTGGGCCAAATTAGGTCACATGTTTATGCCTGGGGTGGGGTTGCAGGGGGGAAAGGTGACCAGGGCAATGCCGATGCTGTTTGGCTTAGAAAAATCAGGGTTCCTGGAATTGGAGAAGGAGTCAACTTCAATCCTGCTGCATGGCAAAGGGACTTAATACCTGAATAAAATCAGAGTTTAGTTAGGAAGGAAGATAGGAGTTGGATGGATAAGCAACTAACAATGTCCAGCGGCAGGTATCAGCTAAAATGCAACCATATCTGCCAACTTGGTTATCTCTGCCACCCTTTCTCTGGGAATCCTTTCACAGAGACAGTATATTGAGGTGATAAAAACTCATATTCTTGTTGCATCATGAGTCTGAATCTTAATTCTGTTATCTGTTCAAAGATAAGTTGCTTAAATTCTTGAGAGACTGACTATACAAACAGACAAATATATATTTAAAAATATATGAATATATATATTTATATATATGAATATATGTATAAATATATTTAAATATATATATAAATAGGACTCTGACCCACAATCTGCAGCAACCCGCCCAGAAAGCCAGCCTACTATGCAGTCCAGGAAGTCAGACTACTATCTCTAGCCATCAGTGCATGAACCCAAACAGTACCCCTGTAATAATAGGCCCCAAACAGTCAGGACTTGATTAATAACTGACACCTTTCATAATTTTTGGCCTCAATTTCAACTCAAGACCAACCAGAGAAAGTCAAATATGCACCCCTAACCAATTACACAGCAATTCCACAATTCTAGTTAGCAGCTTACAGCTTTCTCATGCCAACAGCCTCCAATCAGGATAGACCTGAAACCTTCCCTTTTTCCACTACAAAGCTTTAATTTAAATTGCATGTTGAAACTATTTTCATGTAGTTTAAGAAGCTAAAATGTTGGGCTTCCCTGGTGGCGCAGTGGTTGAGAATCTGCCTGCCAATGCAGGGGACACGGGTTCGAGCCCTGGTCTGGGAAGATCCCACATGCCGCGGAGCAACTGGGCCCGTGAGCCACAGCTGCTGAGCCTGCGCGTCTGGAGCCTGTGCTCCGCAAGAAGAGAGGCCGCGACAGTGAGAGGCCCGCGCACCGCGATGAAGAGTGGCCCCCACTTGCCACAACTAGAGAAAGCCCTCGCACAGAAACGAAGACCCAACACAGCTAAAATAAATAAATAAATAAATTTAAAAAAAAAATAAAAAAAAAAGAAGCTAAAATGTTAAGGATCTATGATGGAAACATATACTTAGTCCTCATAAATAATATTTCAAACCACAAAATTATAATTCATTACCCTTACTGAAAGGAAGATACAAAGAAATATAATATAAAATATAAATATAAATAAATAAATAAAATATAATGAGGAAGAGGAAATACCAAGGGAGAAAGAGGAAGAGAGAGACAGACGTCTTTTCCCATGTGCATTATGAGACACATGAACGGGGCGGAAGAGGCTCCCAGGGGGAAATAAAAAAGGACAGGTTGGTGTAAGTGTCTTACAGAGAAGGAGATGATTTATTCCCTTTATATTAAGAAATGGTAAAGTGTTTGTTTTGCGCACCCATCTGTATTATAGATTATTCTGATTAAAAGGAGTTAAATCTCAGTGAAAGGTGGAGAGAGTGAAGATGAAAGTAACTATGGTTGGGGAGAATTCCAGGTTATAATCAGTTTATCCCTCAAAGACCTCTCCAAGTGATCAAAGAATGTGAACAAGTTCAGGACAAAATCATTTTAATCATACTGATTCAGAGAAAATACTATGAGGCACCTGCGTGAGGTAAGACGAGTCAGGGCTAGGTTTCTCAAAGATGATTTATGGGGTCCCCTGGATTCATGGTGACCTCTTCACATGAAAACCCTGAGAGGCATCTCCACTCAGCCACCTGTCTGGACACTTGCAAATACATGGACAGCAGGGGGTTAAGGGGAGGAAACACTTCTTTGAAGGTGATAATCATAGCCTCTGGGAAACACTGAGAGCTCAAAGAGATATCCTAAAAATTAGTCTTTGATTATCTGTAACAGAAAGTAGTGGGGAATCAAAGAGTCCCATCTCCTTTAAGTGATAAAACAATAAAAGACAATAGGGAGGCAGAGAACTGACCACAGTCTTCTGCTGTATGCCTTAAGCAAGTGTGATTTTTTTTTTTTTAAGCTCAGGCTTGATGTTTCAACAGTTGCCAGGCAGATTTTTCTTTTGTGGGCCAGGTTCTGCGTTTACTCATTGATTCTGCATTTGGCTCTCTTACACTAATAACCCCACAGAGACCCCTCTTCTTTCACGCACAGTGAAGCAGTAACTCCTCATTCTCTATCTCTCCATGTGAAGCAGATGCTGCGTCAAAATGCTGTCGACACCCAGAAATAGATCCACACAGATATACCCAACTGATTTTTGACAAAGGTGAGAAAGCAGTTCAATGGAGATAGGATAGCCTTCCAGTAAATGGTGCTGGAGCAGTTGGACATCATAGAAAAAAGAGAGGAAGAGGGAAAGAGAGAAAAGGAGAAAAGGAAAAGGAAGAAATGAGCCTTGACTGAAGTCTCACACATCATAAAAAAATTAACTCAAAATGGATCATACACTCAAATGTAAAACATAAAAACTACAAAACTTTTAGAAAAAAAAAAAACCAGAGAGAGTCTTTGAGACCTAAGACTAGGAGAGTTTTTAGACTTGGCACCAAAACCATGATCCATAAAAGCAAAAAAAAAAAAAAAAAAAAAAAAACCACACAGACACACACAAAATTGGACCTCATAAAGTTTAAAACTTTTGCTCTATGAGAGCCCACATGAAGAGGATGAAAAGAAAAGTTATAAGCTGGGAGAAAATATTTACAAATTACCTACGTGGTAGAGGATTGATATCTATAATGTGAAGAACTCTCCAAACTCAAGATTTAAAAGAGCAAACAATCCA
The DNA here is from genome assembly GCF_949987535.1 of Balaenoptera acutorostrata. NCBI lineage: Eukaryota > Metazoa > Chordata > Mammalia > Artiodactyla > Balaenopteridae > Balaenoptera > Balaenoptera acutorostrata. Next base: position 50,754,131 of record NC_080071.1, on the reverse strand, counting down.
ATTAGAAAAGGGGCAAAAAGGACATTAATAGACATTTCACCAAAGAGGATAAACAGATAGAAAATAAGCACTTGAAAAGATGGTCAACTTCGTTAGCCTTTAGGGAAGTGCACAGTGAAACCACAAAGAGATATCACTAAGACATATCAGAATGACTAAAATTTAAAAAGTGGCAATACCAAATGTTGGGGAGAATGTGGGGAAATTGGGTAACTCATACATTGCCGTTGGGAATGTAAAATGATACAACCACTTTGGAACACAGTTTGGAAGTTTCTTATAAAACTACATGCAACCATCATATTACTCAGCAATTGCATTCCTAGGGTATTTATTTCAGAAAAATGAAAATGTACAGTCACACAGAAACCTGTACACAAATGTGCACAGCAGCTTTACTTGTAGTAGCCGAAGCTAGGAATCAACCCAGGTGTCCTCCAACATGCACGTGGTTAAACTGTGGTACATATATAACATGAAATACTGCTCACCAATGGAAAGGAACAGACTATTGTGATGGCTGCAACAATTTGGATGAATCTCCAGGGATTTATGCTGAGTGAAAACAGCCAATTCCAAAAGGTTACATGGTACATAATTCCATTTATATAACATTTCTGAAATGATGAAACTTTGGAAATGGAGAACAGATTAGTGGTTGCCAGAGATGAGAGATTGGGGAGGTGGCACCAGAGGTGGGTATAGTGATAAAAGGGCAACAACATAAGGGATCCTTTTGGTGCTGGAACTGTTCAGTATCTCGACTATGGTGGTCACAGACCTACACAGCTGATAAAATCATATGGAACTTGATACAGAAGTGTGCCTGCACCTACAGGAACACACGCAAATGAGTACAAGTAGAACTGGGAAAATCTCAATAAGATCAGTAGATTGTGTCAATGTCCATATCCTGGTTGTGACATTATACTATAGTTTAGCAAAATGTTACCACTGGGGGAACTGGGTAAAGTGTACAAAGGATCCCTCTGCCCTGTTCCTTACAACTGCGAACTTATAATTATCTCAACTAAAAAAATGTATGTATACGTATTACGCTGTTGATGGAGTAACAACCAAACTAACAACACGTGTCAGAAAACTAAACTAGGCCCTTTTGCAGGTAATTCTGACCATTCTAGATATTTGTATGTTTACTCTCAGGCTGTGTCCATATCATACCCAAAGTTTTGGTTTTTAACTTTAATTTTGATCATAAAGGTAATATTGAACTGTAGAAAAGAAAGAAATAGACATAAAAGGAAAATAAAATAAAAATCACTCTAACCCCACCACCCAACAATAACTTGAGATTTGGCTTTTTAATAGGCCATAATATAATTTTTAGTTTTTATCATTTTAGTATTATGATTAATGATCTCATAAATACCTGAGGCTTTCTTAAAATATATATTTTTAAAAAATTTATCTTATTAAAGATACCATTACTATACATATAAATAAGATCAAGAGATTGTATGTCAATATCCCAGTTATGATATTACACTACAGTTTTGCATTTGTACACACATGTACAAGACAGTTTATCTACTCCAGTGCACAGTGACCATGAACATTCCTGCTGCACATTTTGGAGATAACTCTGCATCCATGTTCATATAGGAGGTCAGGACCCTCAATGCGTGCTTGGAGAGAACACCTAATCTCAGACATCCCAGGAATATTGCTAGTGCTGTTACCTGATTGCTCTGCTAAGGTGTTGGGCTGCACCCCGCATGCAGGCCTGCAAGCCCTGTAACTGTCCTCAAGACCAAAGAAAGAGGCTAGAGACAGCAACAGAGACATCAGTGACTTACTGGGCAGGGCATCCTACATGTACGAAACGAAGGATCCTGGAGCAACACCCACCATGTGTGGTATGCAGCAGGCAGGACATGGCAGCAGTCCTCACTACTCCGGGGAGAAGGAAGCTACTGTTAATAGGGGGAATTGATGTCAGGTGGGCTCATCAGTTACCAGGGAAACCAGTGGCTTGGGCAGGGATGGGGGGAGAGCATGTAGGCAGTTACTAATTAAGCCCTATAATTAAGAGCTTGGATAGTCATGTGAGTGAAGTGGGGCTTGTCCAGCAGGGATGTACAGAGAGCAAAAGAATAGCCATCTTGAATGGCCTGACCATATGCTCCACCCCTACATACCCTGCATGACCCTTAGCGTCCTGGTCCACCACTCTTCCAGGATATCCCTGGGGCCAGGTATGTAGAGGGGCACCGCAACCAGTTACCACGAATGCAATACAGATGGCAGCAGCTGAAGAGTATCAGGAGTAAGACACCTAGTAGACTAAAGATAGTAATTCACCAAGAGGTGGGCAAACTTTGGAGCCAGACAGGTCAAGTTTTCATGGAAATCCAGAGGAGGATAACAATCGCATCTCACTGGAGACCCAGCAGTCAGACTTTTTCCACAGGTGAGACCACCACTGTCACCCAGTCTGCAAACAGATTCCTTCCCCTCAGACTAGGGATGAAACGTAAGATGTTTAACAGGCACAGTACAGGTAAGTTCATGACCGTTAAGCAGCATACAAGCAGTAACAGCATTCTAAGATAATACCATCCCTGCACGTGGTTTTTGTCCTGGCCTGCAGTTCCATACTGTGTCCACACTCAGTCCCCACAGATGGTACCCAACACTGGAGAGACAGTGGAGAAAAACGGAAAATAGGGTTAACATATTGGTGCCTTTCTCCAGTAGGGGGCCTGGATTAATTACACTAGTAGTCTCAGGTGGGGCCGGGTAGAAGACAGGTGAAATCTGTACATCGTTTTTTAATTCTATTCCCCAAGGGGTGGCAAACCCAAACCACCAGGGACTTACCTTACCAGGGCCATTTTGTAGTGTGTTCACCTGGAGTAGATCCTGTGAGGAGAGCAAAAGTGAGTTTTCATCCTAACTGACAGTTGGCAGTGGTCCTTTGGTGGTCAGCAGTTGAACTCAAATTGTGTTGACTAGTTGCCTCTGGGTTAACTTGGTGTAGGCACTGGGATGATTTCTCCTGGGATGTTTGGTTATAGTTTGCAGGGCTTGAGCTAGCCTCCTGGTCCCCGTGTTGAGACAGTGATCTCCCATCTCAGTCGTTCACAGCCCGGCAGCAGTCGAGTTGTAAGGCAGGTGGAAATGCCAGTGTATGTTATTTTTATCGGCCCATTCCTGAACTTCATGGTCCTTGGTCACTCTCCATGTCCACGGGAGGCCCGTATGTCACACACAGCTGTTCCAGACCCCGAGCAGTGGTTTTCTGTGTTGCTTGACGACTCAGGTAAGCCTTTTGTAATGTCTTCCGCCTGTTGTAACGCATCACAGACTGCATATAGCTGCTGTTCCATCATACTCTTGTTACTCTGCCCCCTCCAGAGCTGGGACCGGAAGCCCATGGGTACTCTTTTATTGTTTTGTCATTACCACTGGCCCCAACCAATCCGTCTGGGTAATTAGCCATGTCCAATTCACACGCCTGTCCCTAAGTTAATGTCCCCGAAGCCTGTGTCTGTAATTGTTTAGGGGTGGTGGGTTGGGGGTATGCTTGTCTTACCCAACCAGAAAACATCCAAGTATTTAATAGATAATCCAGGTCCTTGCGTTTTGTCTGTATTCATCAGCCAAACCCCGTGCAGTCAGATGAGCCATGAGCATGGGGCTGCTACTTTTAAACTGGAGAGAGGCTCTGAGGTTTACAGGATATCATCTGTACAGTGGAAGAGAAAGACATCTCTCATGGTGGTCAGCTGTCACAGGGCCCCACATGCTAGTAGACGGCCACCTCAGGATTACCCCCTGAAACTTTCCATTCCTGTCCTTATTTCCCGACATCTCTGTGCTCACGGAGTTTCCTCGGCCTCCTGGCTGGCTCACCAGTTGTTGGGCTGGCTGCACCCCCACAGGCCTGCAAGCCTTGTAGTTGTCCAGCCTCAAAACTGAAGAAAGAGCCAGAGACAGCAACAGAGACATCAATGGCTTATTGGACAGGGGATCCTACATGTCTGAAACAATGGATCCTGGAGTGACACCCTACCATGTATAGTGGGTGGGTGGCAGGCAGGACGTAGCAACAATCTTCACTACTCGGGGGAGGAAGAGGCTACCATTTACAGGGGGAATTGATGTCAGGTGGGCTCATCAGTTACCAGGGAAACCAGCGGCTGGGGCAGAGGGTGGGGGGCGAGCACGTAGGCAGTTACTGATTAAGCCCTATAATTAAGAGCTTGGATGCTCATGTGAGTGAAGCAGGGGCTGGTTGAGCAGAGGATGTACAGAGAGCAAGAGAACAGCCATCTTTAGTGGCCTGACCATACATAAGGGTATATATTCAAGGAGGGGCAGAAAGTCCTCCAATATCTATCAAAGACTCAGAGATTGCCCCTCCTGGATTTCTGTGGGCTTTACTGCACCTCCCAGATCTGAGAGGCATGTACATTCAACAAGCTTCCTTCATATAAAAAGAAAAGGAGAAAAAGCAAAACAAACAGACAACCAAAAGTCACACTTCTAGAGAGTCCAGTTCTGCGGCCCTGGTTCAGTCTCCATGAGTAGGTGAAATCTGATTTTTTGGCTCTACTTGTGCAAGCCTGGAATGGATTCTCCTGGGCAGCAGGTAATAGACCCTGACATTTCAGAAAGCCTCCCAAGTAGAATTCACTGGAAAGAACACCCTGCATAATTCAGGAAACAACCAAAGAAGTGCATGATTATATATTTCCAAGTCTTCGTCCTCACAGTGCCACAGAAGGGCAGTAACCTTTCTCAAGCTAACAGGGGTAAAATAGGAAACTCTGCAGGCACAAAATTGTGCTATTACTTCCATTCCAGGAGAGGTTTCCAGCATCAGGGTAGCACCTGGCAGGCCCTGGAAGCGAGCATCCTTTCTGTGGTGGAAACACTAGTTGAAATGCTTTACTTGCACTGCTGATGTGACAGTCTTGCCTGGAAACTACCTATGCTTTTTCTCACACTTCATGAATTGCATTTACTCTGTATTTTTCTTGTTGTATTTCAATGGCTCCCTTTGTGGTGGAAAGGGATGTAAGGAGAAGAGCTGACAGATTGAATAGATGCTGTTTTCCCCCCTGTCTATAGTTGTCTTCTCATTCAGGGCTTGATTCCCTATGGAATCAGAAGTGACACTCTGGCTTTGGCAGAAAGCATCCGAAAGCAGTGCCAGGGCACACCGCAGTTGGCATCCACCCGTGCAAATTCGAAGCCAACTCATCAGTTCCCTCCCACAGCACTGGGGCAGATATTCAAGCAAATTGCTGCCAGGCTAATTTAAGACATGATGGGAAACTGATTTTAGCAAGCCAGAATTACTTTTTTAAAATTTTCTCAGACAGGAAATAAAAACAAGAAGTTTCCTAGGATATTATTTGGAACATAAAGTGAAAGAAGATTAGAACATCGTCCCTGTGTAGCTTCTGTAGCTCCAGAAATGGGGGCTGTCAGAAGGTAGAGTTCAGCGCACATGTCAAGAGGGCAAGAATCTCCAGATGTCACTGAAGTCAATGTGTCCACCAAGGGCAAAGTGAGCAGATTGGCTAGAAATGAGGCTATATTCAAGGAGCAAGGGGTTTCTGCTCTAGGTGCACATTGACCTTTATGACAGCTACGAATGCTGCTTCAATAGCTGTGCTGAAAAGAGCACAGACTGTTATGTCTCCACTTCGGCGTGAACATAGAACAGAGGAAGAAGACCTCCCAGCCAACTCCTCGAGAGTTGTTTAACATAGGTTTAGAATTCAAGGGAGGCAATAACTCCACATGACACACTCACCTTTGTTTGTTGCACTTCCTTCTCTGTATTACACTCTATTTCATATCCGAAGACAAGGTGTTGTTTCTGGAAACAGATTCTTCTAACACCCACTTTGATTCACCAACAAGCCAGGCTAGTGTTGTTTAAAGACTTTTTGTTCCAAAACCAACAACAGCACTTCAAAGTTACATAACATCTTTCCTTCAGTGTTCTTACAACAGCTCCTAGACATCACCTCACGAAACCGACACCTTCAAAAGACTTTGATAAAGGCAAGAGTGGGTGCCAGCTAACCCCCCCACCCCCCGCCCTACACCTGCCTTATCCGTGTGATATTGCGGGATGAGGCCTGCGCTGGAGGGAGGTGGTCTCGCTTCTCCACTTACTGTTTGGCTTGAGAGGGTCACCTAAGCTTTGTAAAGCTCATGCATCTCATCTAAAAAATATGGAGGCTGAACCAAATGATTTGCATGCTTTCCAGTCCTGTGAGCCTATGAAATCCTGATATGGGGAAAGGTTCTCATTACGAGAGGTAGAGCGTCAACTTGCCACGCAGTTAAGTGGGCTTAACTTTAACATCAGGCTTTATTTCCTTGAAGGGAAAGTGAATATACTAGGCCCAGTTCCTGTGCCACCCAGATCCACTCATCCTCGCCTATTCAATAAAACCTGGCTTTGGCCATCAGCCTTCTTTCCTAACTAGGAAGGGCCTGGCTGCAGCCCACCCTTTGCTGCAGTCGCAAGGCCTGGCTTCTGCTGTTGCTGGAGCTGTCACCACAGATGGAAAAGCTTCCACAGACGTGACCAGCTAAGGAGAACAGACGGCTGTGACCACGCACTGCCTGGATTGGGCCTTCAGAAGCTCCAGGGTCTTCCTGGAGGGGGTGATGAAACAACTCCGATGTGGCGGGAAATTGACATAATGGGGTGAAGTCTGACCAACGGGAGCCAAGAAATGAGAGGCCACCTGCACATAAACTCCTTGCCCTTTCCCCCCCAACAGACTGTTCCAAATGCAGTTATTTTCATATTGTCCCTCTGGAGATGTCCTTATTTTATTTATTTATTTTTTGTGTGGCCCTGTCGGGTCTTAGTTGCAGCACACGGGCTCTTCATTGCGGCGTGCAGACTTCTCTCTAGTTGTGGCGCATGGGCTCAGTAGTCAGTAGTTGTGGTGCATGGGCTTAGTTGCCCCGCGGCATGTGGGATCTTAGTTCCCCGACCAGGGATTGAACCCTCGTCCCCTGCATTGGAAGGCGGATTCTTAACCACTGGACCACCGGGGAAATCCCGGGATGTCTTTTTAAGACTGAGCAACTAATGTGTTTGTGGCAAGGCTCTGGCTAGCTCGGTCACGCACCTCCTTGTGTTTGTTCTTCCTCATTCCCGTCCTCATTTCTCTTTGCCCGCTGCAATGCCACCCTACGGTTAAGTGTTAGCACAGAAAATTTTGCTTCAGGTTCTGTTTTCTAAGAACCTAGGCAAATACAGTGGTATAGGGAGTGCCCTTAGAAGTCAGACGTTCAGGATAGAAGTGTGGATCCCCATTTGTGGTGGTAAACTGAAAGCCCCTAATCCCTGGCATGCAGTGATGTCACAATTGCTGAAATATTCACCTGGGTTTAATTGGTATGTGGTATAGGTGGAAGGCAAGATATTGGTGTGTCAAGTGGCTGCTGTACCTGGTGAATGAAAGGGAAAGTGATAATTAACAGAACTGTCTCATGGAGTAGCTGCTTTTGACGGCTTTGGAAGATTTACAAAATGGAATAACAGCCTCAGGAAAGCTAATTGCCCACTTACAGCATGCTGTGAGAGCCAGAGGGTATCTATGGCAGCTTTTAAAATCCTCTAGTCTCCTACAGCTGCAAGGCAGACAAAGAAGAAAATCATGTCCAGGATTGCATGTTATAGGGTGGCAAACTTTCAAAGTAGACAAAATGCACAGCCCAACGTGCTCCTACGTCAAAGTGAGGGTCTGGAGAGGAAGAGTAATAACCTGAGACCTAGAATGGGGACATTTGAGTGAACAAGCCTGATCATCGTGAATGTCCAAATGTCCCTGCCCCTCCTTCCTGGCTGGGAGAAATGGCCCCTTCTCCCTCCCCAGAGGAGAAAAACTTCTACTTGTCCTGAACAATGTAATGATCTCAGTTGAAGTGTTGTTCTCCTCAAGATTTGCCCCACTGCCTTCAGGTTGATAATCACAGTAACATCTCAGAACAGCCTGGCCGCAGAGGGTGCTTTGGTCCACGGGGATCGCTGGTGATGGGTAACGGATCATGACCATCCTAGGAGTGAGATGGATAGATAGCCAGCCAGAATGGTGTGTTCTCACTCTCTCACTTTAGCTACCAGATCTCTATAAAGAAGGCCCAGTTTCAAAAGTGGCCCAGAGGCAAAAGGGATGTGCAACCAGTCCGGGCTGCAGTGAGGGCTGCTCTGCCACTTGAGCCATGTGACTCACCTGGCTGGAAGGTTCTAAATGCATCTGTGGGTGAGAATACTGCATAGAATCTCTGAAAAGGCTCATTAGAAGAATCATAACACAGACCCTCATGATTCTGGAGCACAGTTTCACCTTTTGTGGCAGAGAACAACTCCCTATTTGGAAAAATAGCATGATGCTCATCCCAAATAAAAATTTAGTCCTCATCACGGAACACCAAGTGACTGTGAAACACAGCTGCGCATCATGAGCCGAGTGCTATCAGATCCACCAAGTCACAGGGCCGGGTGGAGATGACCGCAATGCATGACACAATAGAAGAGGCACATTCAGGATTAGACTGAAGTCAGTCCAGGACACCTGAGTAAATTACAGAGGCAGGTGGCCTAGGCTCGTTTTCCCTAACTCTATTGTACCTGTCCTTCAATCTACACCTATGGCATCATCAGGAGTTCCCTATGGCAACTGTCAGAGGGAGAAAGGACTTGGGCCTGGTTCACAAAAGGGACAGTGTAATATGTTGGTTCCAGCCAGGGGTGAGCTGCTGCTCAAAACTGACCCTGAAGGAAAGTAGTTAAGAGAAATCCTTCCATTGGGCAGAGTTAAGGGCAATACATTGGTCATCCATTGCATATTGAAGGAGAAGTGGCCTGAGGAAAGGATGTATACTGACTCCTGAGCAGTGGGAAGTGATTTGATTGAATGGCCAGTACTTAGACGGAACAAGACACGAGACAAGGATGTCTACCAAAGATGCACGTACACAGACTAATGGGAGTGAACAAAATGCACGCAGATCTGTTATCACATACTAATACGTGCCAGAGAACAGCAATCTCATACCAAGCTCTCAACAAACAATGTTAGTCAGCTCCTTACTGAGTCATCCAGTGCTTATGCAATGGGGCCATGAAACCAATGTGACAAGAATGGAAACTAAGCATGGATCAAAAAGACATGGACTCCCTCTCAAGAAGGCTGAGGCTAGCTCCTGCCGCTACTGAATTCCCTACTTGCCAGGATCAGAGACTGACACTGAGCCTTTGATATGGTCTCAGTCTTGGAAAGACCTGCCAGCCAGCTGGTGGCAGGTCAATTACATCAGACCCCTTCTACCTTAAAGAGAGCAGTGATTCATACTTGCCTAAATTGATACTTTGGAGATGGATTTGCCCTCCCTGCCCACAGTACCTGTGCCGACACCACCATCTAAGGACCCACATAGCGCCGAATCTAACTTTATACATGTGACCTTTCCTCAGAGTAAAGGACTTATTTTATAACAAAGGAAGTGCAACAACAGGCTCATGACTGTATAGTTCACTAGTCTTAAAATGCATTCTATCACTCAGAAGCAGCTAGCTTGATAGAAGAGTGGAATGGCCTTTGGAAATCTCAGCTAAGGTACCAGAAAAGGGACAACACCTTGTAGGGTTGGGGTGCTGTCCTTCATGGTGTGATTGATTAGATAGATAGATGTCCTACATGATATAGCGTTGGCCCTGTTCCACCATAACTCCAAGTGACCCACCTGCAGAATTTGAGCTTCTCATGCCCACAGACTCAGTCTCTGCTAAATTAAGGTGTTCTGCCTCCCCGGGTGGGAACTCTTTGGCCAGGGGTTCCACTGAACTGAGGGCTAAAACTACCACCTGACCTCTTTGGGCTCCACATGTCAGTGAACCAGTAGGCAGAAAAAGAGTTACGATACAGGCAGGCATGATTGATGATGATTCCCTTGAAGAGAGAGGGTTGCTGGTACAGAGAGGAATATGTCTAGAACCCAGGGGATTCACTGGGACTTCTCTTGGCTCATCTGTGTCCAATAATATCTATTAAAGGGCAATGTATCAAAAATGATTTGATAAGAATAAGGCAACTAAGGGCTGAAACACTTCAGAAATGAAGGTCTGTGTCACCATACCAGGCAAGCAACCAAACCAGACCAAAATGTTGGTCAAGGGTAAGAAAAATCTAGAATGGGTGGTCAGGGGATGAATGATGAGTGTCAGTGCTGCCCAGGGATTGGCTGCAGCAGCAAGGGCTGTAGCTTGGTTTGTTAACCTTCTTTAAGCCTTTTAAGAGATTACAACTGACCAAAGGACTGGATTGCATTCCCCCTTTCAGGAGAAGAAAGAACTTCTTATTATCATAAGGATAATAAAGTCAGGATATCAGGTCTGAGTAGCCCGAGGGAGGTGTCATGTCTGTGAAGGGACAACTACCATGTTGCCAGCATCATACTCACTCCCAGACTCTGTCATGATGCTTCTCATCATCAAGGGAAGAATCAAGGTGTTTCTATGAAACCAGTCCAAACAGTAAGTCTTGATAAAGGGAAGCACTGGGATGGGGGAGGGGACGAGGTCAGGGGAGGAGTGATTCAAGAGCCAGTTCTTGATTCCAACACTGGTTCTTGGAACAGCAAGAAGAGCCAGCACATGCTGCCCTGAGGGTACGAACTGGCTAAAAATCTAAAGTGTGCTTGATGTTCAGCAAGGCTGAGGCTTGCCCAGCAATTTTCCACCAAGAAATGCAGAGTCATCAAGGAAAGAACAGACCTCCTGTCAACTAGATCAGCCACCTCAGAACCAAGGTGTGGAATGAAGAAAATGAGAAGACTTTTGCATGTTTTGTTTGTGTTAAATAAAAGCTCAAATGGGGTGTGTGTGTGTGTGTGTGTGTGTGTGTGTGTACGTACACAACACACATACAACAGCAGTAGAGGGTAAAAGGAAGAAAACTTAAACTTCTCAGAAAAACCCACAAAAGCAACCTGGGGAGATTCCGAGAGGAGCATAGATACATATCAGTTTGTTTAAATCTGAATTGAAGAGGAAGAGAAAAGAAGACTAGGACTTTGTCATTGAACTCTCTACACTGATAATCACTGGATTGAGGTTCAGGTGACCATGAAATGGGCTGTACTTGAGACTCAGAAAGTAAAGACAATGAACCTAAAGAATCAAAAAAATCCAGTCTATGTGACAAGTCAATACTCAATGAACTAAATTGGGCATCTATAAAGGATCTCCCTACCCACTGCCCCCACAGTTTCTGCTCACGTAGTAAATTAGTTTTGTATTCAAATTACACAAGGATGTGATGAACTATAGGAAGACTCAATAAATATTTATGGAATGAAAAATAGTTACTGCAGAATTCTAAGGCAATGCTAGAAAATCCCTCTAAATTTCTAAGACCCAAACAAACAACTTTATCGGAATATTAGTCTCTAGTAAAGACTTTTTTTTATTATTCCTGGTAATTGTAAAACTGGTTATTTGGAAGGAAGGACTTAAATTGTGTATTAGCAGTATAATAGGGTTCTTCAAGAAACAGAACCAATAGGATGTATGTGCGTGTGTGTGTGTGTGTGTGTGTGTGAGAGAGAGAGAGAGAGAGACACAGAGAGCGAGAGACACACACAGAGACAGAGAGACACACAGAGAGACAGAGAGCGAGACACACAGAGAGAGAGACACAGATACACACAGAGAGAGAGAGACACACACAGAGAGAGAGAGAGAGATTCATTTTAAGGAACTGGCTCACACAACACAACTGTGGAGATACAAGTCCAAGATCTGCAGGGTAGGCTGGCAGGCTGGAGACTCAGGGAAGAGTAGCAATTGAGTCCAAATGCAGTCTGCTGGCAGAATTCAATTTTCATCAGAGGACATCTGTCTTTTTTTTATTAAATCCTTCAACTGATTGGATGAGGCCCACCCACTGTCTGGAGGGTAGTCTGCATCACTCAGAGTCTACTGATTTAAATGTTAATCTTATCTAAAAAATACCTTCACGAAATAATGTTTGACCAAATATCTGGGTACCGTGACCTAACGAAGTGGACATATAAAATTAACCATTACAAGCAGTAAGTGAATATTCAAGCATATTTCATTGGATTATAAAGTTGTTTCTTTGCATTGAGACAATGAGTGTATTTGTTGAGTTTGCAACATCAATGCTTTGACTTAGTTGTTAAGTAGTACATTTAAAATACATGAAAGTGATTCGTGCTCTGTGAAGTCCAAGACATCAGGTCCTAAGTGTGGCCAGTTAACACCCAAAACTTTTGTGATGTGTTGGGTTGTGGTAAGGTGACCAATTCATTTTGGTTTTCCTAGGACTCCCTTGGCTTTAGTACTAAAAATCCCACTTCCTCAGAGACTCTTCCATCCCAGCAAACCAGGCCACTGGTCACCATAGTGTGCTGTGCTAAAACCTTCCTTGCTTCCCAAGAGGAGCAGGGATTTAAGGGTGGTTTGTGCTGACAATAAAATAATTTATGTTTGGACAGGTGTGAATTACTTCATGATGCTTTCTGCCTCTGTTTTGGAAAGAATCCTAAAACAAGCAAAGAGAACCCGAGATGGGGCATTATCCCTGGGTGACTTTATCATTTGATATGACTAATTGGGAATTTTACCAAGAACAGTTTTGGCAATCTCACATCCAAAATAAGGTATAACCTCACTGTTTGCTTCCGTGGGCCTGAGGACTAAAGTCAGGACCTCCGTCAGGAGGCAGCTGCCCTGGTGGTGGGCATTAAACCAGGTCTGTGATTGGTTCTGCCCTCCTCTAGGACATAGGAGCACCCATGACAACATAGGAGTGGGTCCACCAGTGGCCAGGGCCCTCCTCATGGCCACAGCATTCCACCTTGGCAAAGATACACCTCTGTCACCTACACATGGCGTTTGTCTATTTCCTGGATTCATTTGCTTGAGCGGTATGTAGACAAATGTTTAGGACTCTAAAAATTATTTGGGACCGTAGACTAGAACCATAGAGTTCCTGAGTTTTGGGAAAATGGTTGAGAGGAGAGACCAGAGGATGCTGACACCTGGTCAACCTCCCACCTCCAAGACACACCCTGAGATGCTCCCCTTTCATTTACTTTACATTCTGGGCATCCACACCAGGTTCTGTTTAATGAAAATATTCTTTTTATTGCTAAAATGTTTGAAAACAAAAATACAGGATACAAAATATTTAACATTTACCTCTACAGATATGATTATGAATACTTTAAAGCACTTGAGTGCCGAAATGACCCCAATATGCAATATCTTAAGCCACATAAATATTTTTTTTCTTTTTTTTTCATTTCCAAATATAGCATCCCCCCACCCTCCTGCTTTTTTTAAAAAAGATGTTAAGGCTGAGAACTTGAATGATTAGGTTCAAAATCTAGCGCTGCCATTTTCTAGCTTTCTTACTGTGACAAGTAAACTTAAGCTATGTGAGCCTCTGTTTCCTTGTGTATAACATGAGTATAATAATGCTGACTTTCTGGGTTCTGTGAGGGTTAAATGAAATAATGCACATAAAGTGCCTGGCATGTAGTTGCTTAATAAATGGTAACTACTATTCTAATAAACTGACCACGAGACTTCACAACCAAGCCTCTGCATACCTCTCCAGTCTCACCTCTCACCATCCCCTTACAGTTCACCCTATTCTGGCTTGAACATCCTTTCAAGTTCTGGCAGACACTTAAATCACTTTCAGAATAAAGAAAGAGTTTTCTTATATGGATTTGGGAAAGGGTGGCAGAAGATGCCCAAAGTGTGAACTCATCATGCCATCCTGCCCCCAAATCTCCTTCTGTGCTTTGAATATGCTGTTTTCATCTGCCTGTGGTCCTGTTTCTCATCTTCTTCACCAGACTAATCATTAATGCTCCCCCAAGGTTCAGCTCAAGTGTCACCTCTCCAGGAAGCTTTCCCCTTACTCCTCCCATCTAGATTAGAGGCAGCCTCCTCTGCAATCTACCATGGAACCCATGAGAAGGCCCTGTAAATGTATGCTTTAACATTTTAGCCCTCACAAGACTATTGTAGCAAACACATCTCATGGTGCCTGTATGACCATAGCCTGTTGTAAGAGGATCTCGCTACTCAGAGTCCTGGTGGTCATGTTTTGTACACCCTGCTCCTCTCCACCCTAACTTTCCCCTCCTCAGATGAAACTGTAATAATTAGGAGCACCTGACCCAAGGTCTTCGCCATGAACTACAACGTATGACTTGTCACCTATGGCAGTAGTTTCAGTCCTATTTGTGCATCAGTATCACCACTGGAATTTTAAAACAAATACACATGCTGCGCTTTCCATCCCCAAAGATTCTGAGTCAGTAGGTCCAGGATGGGTCCATGCATGGATATTTTTTAAAAGCCCTCAGCTGATTCTGAGAGGCATCCAGGATAAATGACTCTCTCAACTAGCACAGAAAGAAGACCTTGCCTAATTAGATCTTACTGGAAATTTGAATAAAGAAACATGGAAGGAATATTATAATGAGCTTGGAATGAAAAGGGACAGAATTTCATGGGATTGAACAAGGGTTATGGAAAGTCAAAGGCACTCGTCATATGAGGTGACCAGGGAGCAGAGCATACGTGGATGGTGAAGTTGGTCCTTAGAGAGAGGACAATGGAGCTGATGTGTAGGCAGAAGCTAACCAAGCGAGAAAGCAAGAGACACAGAGATGGAGCGTCACAGAGAAAAACAGAAAGGACAGAGGCAGAGAAAGAAAATAAGAGAGAGAAACAGGCAGAGAGAGAGAAAGAGAGAGAGAGAGGGAGAAAGAGAAACCTCTTTTAGAACTGCCACCATTAACCTAGTTCCCCAAAATAGAAACCTTGGCCTTCTCTTTTGTTTTTGGCAAGCTTCTACTCAGCCTTCAAAACCTAGCTCAAAAGTTGCCCCAGTGTTGCCTTTCACCTTCTCCAGGCAGTGTTAGCTTATTCGAAAGCTCCTCCCTTCCCCATTAGCCCATGAACTCCTCAAAGAAAAGGGCTCTTTTGTTTGTCTCCGATTTCCCAGAAGGCACTTGTGAGGTGTTATCACTGAGTCTGGGGGATTGTAGTAATCAGCGACCAATAATTTGAGAGCCAGGGCATTGCTGTGTGCAGAGGCAGCTGTGTGTATGATTCTGTACCCCCAGACTCTGCTCCTGCATTGCAATGTCTTGTATTCATCTGCATTTGCATACACAGACCCTTTGGATGCTCCAAAGAGACTTTCTCCGAAGTTTCTGGAGATGACAGTTCTGGGAAGCAAAGAAAAGCAGGTGGGGAGAAGAAGCCATTTGTCCATGTTGGTATTTGGACTACCTAGATGTACAAAAGAACAATTTCTTTCCTTTTTATTTTGAATCCTAAGAAAGTGCCCCAATAAGAAGACTTAATCTTGAAAAGGGAGAAGATGGAAATGTGAATTAACTCATTCTCCATGACCTGAACCACTTAAAGCCTCTAACTAAGCTTGAGGGGCAGAAATATGAGTTCAATCAATGTTGAAACAATCGTTCTGATGTGGAAATGTACATGCAAAGAGCAATTGCTTTTCTTTTTTTTTTTAATATTTATTTATTCATTTATTTTGGCTGCTCCGGGTCTTAGTTGCAGCACGTGGGATCTTCGCTGCAGCATGCGGACCTCTTAGTTGTGGCATGCGTGCGGGATCTAGTTCCCCAACCAGGGATCAAACCCTGGCTCCTGCATTGGGAGCACAGCGTCTTACCCATTGGACCACCAGGGAAGTCCCTCAAAGAGCTATTTCTGACCAGTTTTTATTTTGTATACTTTTTTCCCTTTGACAGTGATGGCAAATGGAACAAGACTTTTGTTCACTAGAGGAAGCTCAGTAACATGTATCAGGGCAATTAACTTGAAAGTCTCTAGTGGGTAAGCATGGTTCAGGGGCCTACTGAATGTCAATTCAAGGCCTCTCATGAATCCTGTTTGCTTCCACTAGCTGAAAAAATACATTAAAATCTTGAATTATGTGCTAAACATTTTCATTTTGGACATGACTCCCACTTGAGTCACTTGGTATTAGATGGAAAATGAGTAGGAAGGGACAGATCTCTGCCAACTGGAAGGATAGAGGCTAGTCTGGGCAGAGCATTTCGTAGGACGCAGATTTGAGTGTAAGCCAACTATTTTTAAAATCCTCATTCTTGTAAGCTAGTGCGTGACCTCCATAAGGGGGAGGGGATTCCAGAGGTACATATTTGCCATCTGAAGTGGCCTGTGCAATTCATCTAGAAACCTGCATCACTGAGAACTTGAAATTAATCATAGTGATGAACAAGGAGAACAAGCTGGGGCAGAGAGGTCAGTTTCATTTGATAAGAATGGAACGCGTGGTCTAGCTGGGAATGTGCTGACATTCATTACATTCAGGAAAATTCTCCACAGCCTCTCCCTCTGGAGAGGATTACCTGGGAAAGAGAAGGGCTCCCTGTGAAGCTATAAAAAAGAGAACCCCTAAAAACCCTGGCTTATGATGGTGTCCAGAATCACGGTGACCCTAACACCATCAGATGCCACTCTTTTTGGTCCTGCAAGGGAAAACATCTTTCCCTTCACACCTGGTGGGGTTTCCTGTGTTTGTCCGAAGCATGTTAGAAGCAGAATGCCTAGTTAGTAACCAAGCACCAGCTGGAGCTGTTTTCTACCAAATACATGGTTTTTATCTTGAAGCTCTCTGTTCCATTGTTCTTCAGAGCTGTGAAGGGCTTGTAACCTAGCTAACCGCATCTCCCACTTTGGCCTGGGAAACCAAACGCAGATCTGGCTTAAACTTCAAGCAGGCTAGAGGCAAATTTTATTGAGTTTTGTTGTTGTTATTCATTTTTGAAAGAGGCAGCAGTGGGAATGGCATTTGAAGTTTGCTTTCAGTGTTTGGGGAAATAGGCACCTATCACTGTAAAAGACATTTTCTTCAAAATGTGAAAGAACTCCTCACTGTTTCAGCTTAGCTCTTGAAATTGAAATGTTTAGGGAGAAGTGGATATCTGGTAATAGAGGATGATGAACTTAAGGGGGTGAGAGAAGATATGAAAAGTCATCGAATACAATTCCTTGGTTTAATAAGACCATAATCTGTAATTTTCTTTTGAAGTGCTGCAGCCTGGAAATAGGTATTGCAGATGAGTCTAGGTCCTTGTACTTCTCTGCTTCTATGTCTTGGAACTGTCATTCACAAATTCTACTCTGCCGTCTCTGAAGATGACTTTTGAAACTGCGTGTGCAGAGGAATTGGCATCAAACAGAGCTGGGTTAAAATCTCAACTTGGCCACTTTACTGCTGTTTGACCTTGCATAAATTACCTGACCACTGTGACTCTCCTGATGAGTCTAATACAAGTTGATATCTCACCTGGCTTTAACCTATTACAGTTCATTATTCAGTATTGGTTCTCCTCATCTATAATAATAATTATCTTGCAGGGATGATTTTTAAGACTAAATGAGATAATACTATTTCCCCTACTTGGGTAATGCACACAACTCCTTTTAAGTAAAAAATTGTGTGAAATTCAGTATTTACGAAATTATTTTTATCATAAGGTTACTTAAGTCTTGGTGCTGAGCTGTGAATAGTGTCACAGACGCCCATACTTGAGTGGGCTTATGGAACCAAACCCCTCTAAAATCCACTGAGAAATCTTCAACAGAGGAGTTATATGTTACCTGCCTCTTATAAAAAGATCACTTTGGCAACAATTTTGAGGATGGCTTGGAGTGGCTGAGAAGTCAGGGGAGGCCAACTGGGCCCTAGAAATACTCCAAACTCATAAGCCTGACATTCAAAACACCACGGCTCTTTCACTGCTCGCTAGCTTTGCCCACTTCTATTTGCCAGTATGAAGTGTCTGCTCCTTCCCAAAACTCATTGTGTTTTCCTGTCTACTTGGCCTTTACTGACACCTTTCTCATCACTTACAACATCTTCTCCCAGTCCTTATCAAGGATCCTAACCCCAACTAGGGTCCATCTTCTCCACTCAGTCTTCCTTAGTTTGTTCAAATGACCTAATATGAATCACAGATCACCTTGTACTGAGGTATTTATGTTCAATACTATGATTTGTCTCTTTCAGCAATTGGGATCAAATTTGATGGCAGGGACAAGTCTTTTACAGGTTGGTGTCTCACCTGGCTTCAACCTATTACAGGTCATTGTTCAGTGTTGGTTCTCAGTAACTTACTGAATTAATAATGAATAAATAAACCACCCGCTGACTCATCTTGTAGAGACATCTGTATACAGGTATAAGGAAATTATTTAGTAAATGCCTAAAATCTATTCAAATTGGATATTTTACATTAAGTTCATAAGTGAAAAGTGAGAGTTCATTTAAGACATAGAAGCTTGTCAGAGATTTTTAAATGAAGCTTATTTAATGAGCTATTTTACAAAAGAACATGTACAATAATGGAAAGCCACAGAAAGTGGGAGTGATGTAGAAACATGCTTTCAAGAAAAACATTTTACTAATTTACAAGGAAAGTAAAAATAGAAGCAAACAGTGAAAAGACTGAAATAACCTTTTTTCCATATGTTTTGTTTTATGTTTCTTTTACTTCTGACCATGACAAAAACAAAGTTGCAGATAAAACAGCACTTTTAGTTGGTAAGAGCAGGGCACTAGTTTGCAATACACAGAAACTATAAAACAGTAAGAAAAAAAGTCAGAAATCTAGGATCTATAGACAAGCCTGGAATGCTACTCTAAACCGTAAGTTTAAAAAGTCAAAATGAAGCAAAGTCATAATTTAAAAAGCTATTTTAAGAACCGTTTTTTTGAATTCTTGTCCTAGTTTACATCAAATCTTAAAAGTACTTAAGGACTTAGTTGCATCTTAATTGTTATTCTTGGCCACTTTACAATTAGTTTGATAATTTTTTAAATAGAAAAGTCAGTACTGATTAGATCATAATCAAAATGCTCCCCAATGCAGCTGTTCCCATTGGGGAAAAACTTAACAAGCTGTTCATAATTTTTATTTTCTTTACACCTCATAAGGTGCTTTGCAAAAACAAGGCATTTAATAAGTGTTTGGTGAATGAGTGAATGAATGAATGAGTAAATGAATGCATGAATAAATGAATGAAGAATGAATAAATAAATAGTACTGCACAAAGCAGTCATCCACTGACAGCTCTTTGAATGATGGGCAAAGTGTCTCAAAGGAACAAAACCGTCCTCGTTGGTCTGTGGTTGGAAATTCAGTTTTTTAAGGAACAGAAAAAGGCACAACATCTTAGATTAGCTCAACCCCCTTGGTTTTATACCCTGGTACAAAGTATGTCCCTAGCTGTGGTCTCCAACCCCCCTTACTCCCACCTGGAGACCCAGCCTTGTCATGGCTTCTCAGTTTGGCTGTGTACTCTGTACCACTGGTCCCAGCTCTGACACACACATATAATTTACCTATTATTTGTCAATAGATTAAAATACTAGATTGGTCTGGGGAAAATGTAGTTCATGTAAAGTCAGTATCTTATTCTAGTCACATTATTCACTGTGGCAATTTTTTCCCTTGCTATAAAAGTTGAGCTTACAGGTCTTTAATTTTTAGAACTAAACCTTTTTCCCTTTTATTACACAATCGTTTTATGTTGGCTCTTTTCCCAGTGTGCGGGCACTTCCTCAGTCCTCCATGAAATGTTAAAGCATAACAGATGTAACTCGGCAAAACTTCAACCAATTCAGCAAGTTCACTGTGAAGTAAGTCATACTCCCTGTAAGTTTGAAGACAGCTTCTTTATAAACAATCTACTGTCAGTCTCTTGTTCTCTTTCTGGGGCTCTCTGTCCTTATTTCTAGTCCCTAGTGTGGTACTATTTTGATATTCTATCAATCACATTGCTTCTAATAGAGATTCAACTCCAAGTTGCTTAAGGGAATAAAAGGAGTATTCATTTCCTAGGTTAGCCAGGAAGTCCAAGGGTCCAAGGCTTTAGATACAACTAGATCCAGAGACATATGTTGGCTTTGTTGAATAACACCTTCCATAGACAGGGGAGGAGGCCACTGAGAGTTCCAGGCTTACATGGTCCTTACTATTCATGATCCCGAAGAGAGAGAGTCAGAGAGATTGAGTGCCCTGATTGGCCATCCTGGGTCCCACCATGAGTCTGAAAACATGGGTGATTCTGAGGAATAAAGCATCGCTGGGTTGAGATTACTGCGTTCTTCACAACAAAGACCAAATTGGAGTAGGAATCTGACAGCCAATCTGGATAATCCTAGCCTCCCACCTCCAGATATTGTAAAATGCACTTTGAGAATTTGAATTAGCCATATATGTATTCAACATTTGATTGTAAGAAGAAAATAACACTCAGGAACAAGGTAGACTCTCCAGTTCATAAAAAGAGCAAAGCCTAGGGATGAGAAATCAAGCATTTCAGCTGTGCTATTGAATAAATTCAATCAGGTGAATAAATAAGCCTGAAACAATAGCCCTTTCTGAGCCAGAGTTTACACAAAACAGTACACAGCAAAGGTGAAAGCCTCTCCAGACTCCAGGGCCTTCGAGGACTTTCCCCCTTGTTGGCCTTGTCCTGTAAAGGTGTTCTCTGCAGTAACCTGACCTTGAGTTTTGCACAGGCGTCATTTACAAGAGTTAATTACCTTTCACCAGGTACCATTTACTCCGTTGGTTATCTCCAAAAAAAAGAGCAGCACTGTGTTGGAAGCTCCCATTTAAGGAATCAAGTAGAGAGGAGCACAGCCAACTAAAACAGATTTGGTGCTCTGTCAGTATTGCCAGAGAAGACAGCACAACGAAGTCAGTGTAGCTCTTACTACTTGGCCCTTTGCCTTAA
This sequence comes from Balaenoptera acutorostrata, assembly GCF_949987535.1. Classification (NCBI taxonomy): domain Eukaryota; kingdom Metazoa; phylum Chordata; class Mammalia; order Artiodactyla; family Balaenopteridae; genus Balaenoptera; species Balaenoptera acutorostrata. The sequence goes on along the minus strand of NC_080071.1, from coordinate 50,733,274 downwards.
ATAAAGTGTTAGATTCCCTATCTGGGAATTCTGCCCTTGGCTGGAAAGATGAGTTGCCTGGATGATCTAATCATTTTTTTCTCCTTTTGCCAACCACTGTATGTAATCCATTGTTATCATTATTAAGCAACACAGAGTGGCTTTCTCTGGGAATGGCATAGGAAGTTAGAAATTCAAACACAGGGAATACAGCCTTCCCCTATGATGTCAGCTTCTGTTTTAGTTTAAATATTTTTAGAGGATATCCCAGTTAAGCCAGACGTCTTGTTTACAATGGGGCAGTATTACAGAGTGTGAGAGAGAGGACAATACACTCACAGCACAAGTTACCACTATGCAATCATGTCAGAGTTTCATGTTACATCTGGTTAACTGGCTGCTGCTGATACGGCCAAACATGACAAGCTTCTCTGCCCTGAATCTACAGACTGAACGCCATCAAAAGGGAGTTTGAATAGCTAGCTAGCTCTTTGGTACATTACCAGGGATCTTAGTATTTATGAGAGCGAACATTATTTTTATTAATTAATCTTTGATGTCATAGCAACACTTGATAAAGATGACTACCACCCAAATTTCCCTGTGGATTTTTCTGCCCCTTGTAGCAAATGAGGAAGTGAATGCAGAGGCCTTGCCTTTATATGACAAGTGAATTGGATTATTAGGGAAAGTTCTCTGGAAAAACCAGTGAACTAACAAATAAGCAGTAGTGGCTCTAGAATTTCCATAAAGAGAGAACTTAAAAGTAGCACCTTTTCTGGAAGGGACAGCCAAAGAATTTATATTGAAGGTGAATTTGCATAGCAAGTACACCATATTTACTTAGATAACGTGTTTTTTGGTGGGTGACGTGGTGAATGTTATGGAAAGGCAAGAGATTCCTGATCTCTTGGCAGTACCGCTCTGGGTAAATTTGAAAAACCCAAGTAAATAAAGTGCAAACAATGATTTTTATCTAAATTGACCAAATTCCTGGCTCAGATCTCACCTAGGCATGAACCTGACAGTGTCACCATTCAGGTATTCAGGTTAAGCCAAGCCAAGAATAAAGCCCCACCATTCGTTGACCTAAGTATTATTGTTCACACCACCGCTGTTCCCCTACACATCCATCCTGGTGTAAAGTACTATCCAACACACTTGCCGTAGAGCAAGTTGGTGGGTCTAGTATATCAATTCTGTAAACCCTGTGATGTCTCAGGGACAAGGCCATTATTCAGTCACAGATGACAAAAGCCTAGAGAATAATACTTGTCTCATTTAAATGTGAAAGGAACTGTTATAGATAAATTCAGAAGAAGCCTCCATCTTTAGTCGCTCTGTGAGTTGGTTTCCCTGTGAGAAGAGTGCCCTCTGGTGCTTCTTTAATGTTCTAGCCTTCAAATTGGCTAGGGAAGAGAAAACCTTTACAACTTGACCAACTGGAAAGATTTAGGTAATAGGATTGGCTGTCCTTAAAATAGCACTTTTCCATTAAAGACTGTGTTCTTCATTGTGCCTCAGACTCCCCACCTCCATTGTTCTAACATAACATAAAACTAGGAAGGAACTCGGTAGTTGACAAAGACAGATCAATGCAGGCAGCAGCCAAACAGACAAGATATACGTTTATTGCAGCTCAGCAGCGGTGATTTGCAAAGTCAAACATTTCTTAAGAGAAAAAAGATAGCAATCCTTCATTTTTAAGATTTAGTTCATTATTTTCACACCCAATGTAGCTACAGATGGAGGTTCACCTTCCGTGGCGACATCTAATTTAGTTTAGTTTCCTTTCGTTTAGATTGGTTTTGGAGGGCACAGTCGTTGGTAATTTCTACGTATGGAAGAAAAAAAATGCTATTGCCTTCCTGTGACAGTTTTTCAGAAATCAGATATTGGTTACAGGTGGTTATTTGCTTTAGAGATTTTTTTTCTTTCTTTCTTTTTTTGCTCGTAGCAAGGAATTCCAAGCTGGTGAAGATGGGATACAGGTTTTTTTCTACGAAGATTTGTTATAACAACTCTCATAATCTCCAGCTCTCCAGAGAGGGATATTAGTCTGAAATTTGGGGGGCGAAACTAAATACAAAACTATTGCTCCAACCAGTTAAGTCTGCATCTGGTTGCTTCATTCTTTTAAGATCAAGCTGATGAATGAGAGGGGAGAGAAAGGAGCTGTTTTGGTTCATGTCTTCCAAAATACTCACGTTCATCCATCTTGCCAAACTGGGTAGTATTTGCCTTGGTTCTCCTCTTCCTCCCACTTCCCTTTCTCTTTCTTTTTGGGGGAACCCCCAGGAGATAATGTAACTGTGTGTAGAATGATTAAGGCTTGGAAATACTGCTTTAAAACTGAGAAGGCACACTAGTAGCATTCACACCTGCAGATGTGTGTTATTTGGTTAGAACAGTGTAAGTCCACACTGTGTATTGTGAGGTGTACCTGTGTGTGCGGGGGGAGGGCTTACACTTTTTTGAATTATGCCAACAATTGAAATGCAAGAGATTTTTCCTTAAAAATCCAGATTTGCAGCTTCTCCTGAAAGACTTTCCAGAGAAAAAAGATTTTTCAGGTATCTGTTAGAAAGGTTCTCCACAAGCCCATTATCTTCCTGCCCCAGGAGGCCTTTGAGTTCACAGCACCGGATTTACGGCCATTCCTTTTTTTTTTTTAAATTGAAGTACATTGATTTACAATGTTGTGTTAATTTCTGCTGTACAACGAAGTGATTCAGTTATACGTATATATACATTCTTTTTAAAAATTCTTTTCCATTGCAGTTTCTCACAGGATATTGACTATAGTTCCCTGTGCTATACAGTAGTACTCTGTTTATCCATTCTATATATAATGGTTTGCATCTGCTAACCCCAAATCGCCAATCCATCTGTCTCCCACCCGCAGGGCCATTCTTCATTGATTGGCTTTCTGTTAATATACAGACCACTGGGGCTTGTGTTGAACTTCCAAAGGGTCCTATCAAAATATTCATCCGCAGCCCTATCAGCTCCATCTCACTAACCTACTCTGTTCCCTCCAACCATAATACAAAATTTCATGCTTTCTCTTTGCACTCTTTTTTTTTTAATGTCTAGACTTTCCCTTCAGTTTTTTTTCCTTATTTTCCTGTTAATCAACCTAATTAACATTAATTGTTCTAATGTGTTTTTTTATAGTAATCTTTTATTTATTTATTTTTATATTTATTTTTGGCTGTGTTGGGTCTTCGTTTCTGTGCGAGGGCTTTCTCTAGTTGTGGCAAGTGGGAGCCACTCTTCATCGCGGTGCGCGGGCCTCTCACTATCGCGGCCCCTCCCATTGCAGAGCACAGGCTCCAGACGCGCAGGCTCAGTAGTTGTGGCTCACGGGCCTAGTTGCTCCGCGGCATGTGGGATCTTCCCAGACCAGGGCTCGAACCCGTGTCCCCTGTGTTAGCAGGCAGATTCTCAACCACTGCGTCACCAGTGAAGCCCCCTTTGCACTCTTTTTATCCTAGTAGCCCAGGAAAGAAATGCTCATGGTTCAGAGATGATGCACCTTCAAACATCTCCACCTACCTCTCCCCATAGTGGCTCTCACACTGAACCATCTCGGTCAGATGTCTGGAGGTAATTATCCTGTGACTACTTAGAAGGAAGGTACCAAAGCTCCCACCCAGAGCCTCAGATGCCCGCAACAACCTTAAAATTAGAAAAAGCATCCTTTCCTCTGACTAGATGAGCCCCAGCACTGAGACTCATATCTTGGAAATTAAAACAGTGTAGATTTCAGTCCTCACCTATCCTCCCACCCAGTTCCCCTTGTGCAGTGAACAAACTGAACAGCTATTCTCAGAGGCCCTGGTACCAGCTAACTTTGTTTATGATGGCTCTTCCATAGCGTCTTTTTGTTCAGGTTATTTTCTTCGTTGTCCAGAAGGATGCCAATCTAAGTCCTGCATCAGCATCTTACATCTTCAGGCAGGCTAAACATCACTGTCCCTCCCCTGCCTGAATACAATCCTTTCATCCTTCACTTTTTCTTGCTAACCATGTCTCCTGGATTTTCTGGCTACTTCAGTTCATTTTGGTCTTTAACTCTTCTGAATTCCTGTGGCATTCATGCCTAGTATTTTAGGTCAACTGAGAATTTATTAGTCTCATATGTGCTTATTTTGTCTTCTCTGTCAATTTGATATCTCCTCCTGGAGATCCCTCCCTAAATCATTCTCATTCTGATGAGCACAGTGTAGGAGTTTGGTAAATATTTCACACTGAAGTGAGTGGATTTCCAAACAAGTCTACAGCTCCAGCACCTAAAAGAGTCTATGGGGACTTCTGCTTTGGACATGATGAATTAATAGGGATTAAGGTTGCCAGATAAAATCCAAGAAGCCCCATTAAATTTGAATTTCAGATATAATTATACTATAAGTATGGGTTATGATAAAAAGTATTTGTTGCTGGTCTGATATTCAGATTTAACTGGGAGTCTTGCCTTGATGAGTTTTGCTACATCCGGCAAATCTTCCAGGGGTGGATTTACCCTCCTGCCTTAAACAACTTTGAAAAAAACTGAAAAATATATGAAACAATGGTTTTCAGACATTGGTGAACAGGCAGTGCAAGAGAATGATCCCTGAGGGAAGTGAAGAAATGAGGCAATTTTTATGATTGCCCTAGCTTACTTTTTGGAAAAAGTTTCCAGGCTGCTGCACAGTAAGAGGGAACTCAAACAGAGCCTGACAGGCTTGCTGAAGTTGAGAGCTTGGGGAGGCCAAGTTGACTAGAATCGACAGGACAGAGCACCAGAAAGGAGACTGCAGAAGGTTCCCCTTGATTCTTCAGCTGAGTACTGATCACTACCTGTGTGTGAAGGAACTACCCATAGTTGGGGGGGGGGGGGAACCACTAGAAAGGAGAGGGTGGGACAACTTCTGGAGGTCACACAAGGCTAGGCATAGTTCATATTCCCAACAGCCAGAATGGAACAAGCCCATAATACACGACAAAGGCAGAAATTGGCAAACTGGATAAAAAAGCAAGATCCAATTATAGGCTACCCACAAGAAACCAGCTTCAAATATAAATTAATTAATTAATTAAAAGTAAAATATTAGGGAAATAATATGCCATGCTAACATGAATCAAAGAAAATGGCTATATAAATATAAGACAAATAGACTTCAGAGCAAAAAACATTATCATGGATAAAGAGGGATTTCATAATGATAAAGGGGGAAAGCATCAAGAGGACAAAATAATCCTAAATGTTTATGCACTTAATAGTAGTGCTTCTAAAAACATGAAACAAAAGACAGAACAGAACTGGAAGGAGAAATATACAAATGCAGAATTATAGCTGAAGATTTCAATACTCCTCTGATAATAATAGTTTGAATAAACAGGTAGAAAATCAGAAATGATGTAGAAGACTTGAACAATACTATCAACCAACTTGACCTAATTGATGTTAATAGAACGCTCTACTCAACAGCAAAAGATACCACCATCCTAAATGTTGACCAAGATAAACCATATTCTGTGCTATAAAACAAGAATCTATAAAGTTAAAATGGGCTTCCCTGGTGGCGCAGTGGTTGAGAGTCTGCCTGCCAATGCAGGGGACACGGGTTCGAGCCCTGGTCTGGGAAGATCCCACATGCCGCGGAGCAACTGGGCCTGTGAGCCACAACTACTGAGCCTGCGCGTCTGGAGCCTGTGCTCCGCAACAAGAGAGGCCACGATAGTGAGAGGCCCGCACACCACGATGAAGAGTGGCCCCCGCTCGCCGCAACTAGAGAAAGCCCTCGCACAGAAACGAAGACCCAACACAGTCAAAAATAAATAAATTTTGAAAAAAAAGATAGTTAAAATACTTCAAGTAATTAAAAAGTATAATCTCTAACCACAGTGGAATTAAACTCAAAACAGATAACAGAAAGATATCTGGAAAATCTCCACATACTTGGAAACTAAATGACACACTTCTTAAAAAAAACCCATATGTCAAAGAAAGAATCATAAGAAAAATTAGAAAGTGTTTTCAACAGAATGAATGAAAATTAAAATACAGTATATCAAAATTTGTGGGATGTAGCTAAAGCAGTGGTAAAGGGGAAATATGTACATGCTTATATTAGAAAAGAAAGGTCCAATCAATGATCTAAGCATCCATCTTAAGACACGTGAAAAAAGCAAATTGAAACCAAAGTAAGCAGAAGAATGGAAATAATAAAAGCAAGAGCAGGGATTAATAAAATAACAGAAAAACAGAGAAACCAATGAAACCAAAAGCTTGTTCTTTATGATCAATAAAATTGATAATCTTCTAGTCAGATTGTCTTGGAAAAAAGAAAGAAAGAAATTACTGGTATCAGGACTGAGAGAGGTGACATTACTACAGATTCTACAGATGTTAAAAAGAGCAAAAAGGGAACATGAACAACTTTATGTCTATAAATATAACAATTTAATTAAAATGGATACAGTTTTTTAATTGAAGTATAGTTGATTTCTAATATTGTGTTAGTTTCAGGTATATAGTAAAGTGATTTGGATATATATATAACCAAAAGAATTTTTAAAAAATATATTTTATATATAAATAAATATTATATAAAAAATATATTTCCATTATAATTTAGTACAAGATACTGAGTATAGTTCCCTGTGCTATACAGTAAATCCTTGTTGTTTATCTATTTGATATATGGTAGTGTGCATCTGTTAATCCCATACTCCCAATTTATCCCTCTCCCCCTTCCCCTTTGGTAACCATAAATTTGTTTTCTATGTCTGAGTCTGTTTCTGTTTTGTAAATAAATTCATTTGTACTATTTTTTAGATTCCACATGTAAGTGATATATAATATTTGTCTTTCTCTGCTGACTTACTTCACTCAGTATGATAATCTCTAGGTCCATCCATGTTGCTGCAAGTGGCATTATTTCATTCTTTTTTATGACTGAGTAGTATTCCATTGTATATATGTACCATGCCTTCTTTATCCATTCTTTCTGTCGAAGGACATTTAGGTTGTCTCCATGTCTTGGCCATTGTAAATGGTGCTGCAATGAATATAGGAGTGCATGTGTCTTTTTGAATTATGCTTTTCTCTGGGTATATGTCCAAGAGTGGGATTGCTGGATCATGTGGTAACTCTATTTTTAGTTTTTTAAGGAAACTCCGTATAGTTTTAAATAGTGGCTGTACCAATTTACATTCCTACCAACAGTGTCGGAGGGTTCCCTTTTCTCCACACCCTCTCCAGAACTTATTATTTTTAGACTTTTTAATGATGGCCATTCTGACCTGTGTAAGGGGATACCTAATTGTAGTTTTGATTTGCATTTCTCTAATAGTTAGTAATGATGAGCATCTTTTCATGTGCCTTGTTGGCCCTCTGTAAGTCTTCTTTGGAGAAATGTCTATTTAGGTCTTCTGCCCCTTTTTTGATTGCGTTGTTTCTTTTGTTGTTATTGAGTTGTATGAGCTGTTTGTATATTTTGGAAATTAAGTTCTTGTAGGTCGCATTGCTGGCAAATGTTTTCTTCCAGTCTGTAGGTTGTCTTTTCATTTTGTTTATGGTTTCCTTTGCTTTACAAAAGCTTATAAGTTTGATTAGGAAAGTTTAGCAAGGTCACAGAATGCAATGTCAATATACTAAAGTTAATTGCAATGAACAAGTAGAAGTTGAATTTTTTAAAAAACCATTTATAATCACACCAAAAGAGAAGCAATTTGGCATAAATCTAACAAAAATGTATAGGATTTATATACAAAACACGAATGAAAGAAATCAAAGGCTTAAATAAATGGAAAGATATACCACACTTTTAAAAATACTCTTTTCATTTCCTTCAATAGTACCACAACAAAAACCATGTTGGTCATTCATGAAGCCTGGAAGGGATGAAGGAGGTGGGCAACAGAGACAAAAAATAACTTGATATAGATCATTAGACATGGGTCATTAGACCTCACTACTCAAAACTTTCCACTGACCCCCATTTTGAGGCAAGTTTTGTGCCATGTTTTGTTTTCTCTCCCATTCTTTCCCCATCTTCAACTTCCTCTATCTTCCTGTACCTTCTTCTTTCCCTTCCTTTCTTTTTTCCTCTCCTATCTGCTTCATTCTCCCAATTTCTATTTATGTCTTTAAGTGGAGTCCTTTAGCTGTTTTTTTCACTTTTTCCTACCACCCCAAACACCTTAACCAGTCTTTTCCTAAGTAAAGATAGTGCTCTCCCCAAAATATCTGAAAGAGAGAATGAGAGAGAGAGAAATTGAAAGATAACCTCCTCTTCCCTCTTCAACTTGGTGTTCAGATAGAATTGATGTACATTAAATCATTATATTAATTTATATAACTATTAATAATTGTATAAATGTGAGATATTATTATACTTTTCAAGTGTAGTGAAAACCTTGGTAGGAATTAAGGGACTCGACAAGAAAAGTCATCAGAAAGAGCCCTTCTCAGGACAGACTGTGATAATAGAGCCCTTCATTAGCTTTTCTCTCTGTTCAGTAAACATTCCTTGAATACCTACTCTATGCCAGGCACTGAGCTGGACACTAAAACACAAAGAAAAATAACTTTTAGTCCTGACCCCCTAAATATTCTGTCCAGAGAAAGAATTGTATATGAAAAATACATAAAATAGAATAGGGTGGTTAAGGGCTATTTAACTGGCCACACAAGCAGAATTTTTTTTTTTTTGGAAGAGTCTACAATTCAAATATCCTAGCCTGGAGCTTCCCTGGTGGTGCAGTGGTTAAGAATCCTCCTGCCAATGCAGGGGACACAGGTTTGAGCCCTGGTCCGGGAAGATCCCACATGCCGCGGAGCAACTAAGCCTGTGCACCACAACTACTGAGCCCGTGTGCCACAACTACTGAAGCCCCATGTACCTAGAGCCTGTGCTCCACAAGAGAAGCAACCACAATGAGAAGCCCACGCACTACAACAGAGAGTAGCCCCTGCTCACCACAACTACAGAAAACCCGTGCGCAGCAACGAAGACTCAATGCAGCCAAAAATAAATAAATAAAATAGATACAACATTAAAGAAATTAAAAGAAAAAATGTTAAAAAAAAAAAAACAAATAACCTAGCCTGCTGTCAAACTTCATTTTCTAATTTGTGGCTCAGCAGAAACAGTCACCTCATATACAGTATAAACAAGATGCTGTAGAAGCACGTAATTTGCTAAATGTTTTGGAACTCTGTTGACAATGTGTCCACCGTCATGATACATCAAGGACTTTTAAATGCATGGCTAATTGTCCATATGCTCCACAGAAACGCTAGAGAATCAGAGTACATGCATCATCTCTAACCAATAGACTAGGTAATGAGCCTCTCTATTTTGGAATTTGTGCTTAGATCCTTAAATTTACCTCTTCCGTAGCTCTCTGAGCAATTTATTCCTTTTATTATCAGAGCAGATAAGATTTTTAGTAAAGCTGAATGCTTTCAAGTGCTGTTTCTGGAGTCAGACTGGCCTGTGTTTGAATCCTAAATCTGCCCCTTACCATCGGATTAACATTGACCAAATCCTCTAGCCTCATTAAGCCAGGTCTCCTTGTCTGTCACTTGGAGATAAGAATGATACTTAGTCCTGGGGTGTATTGTGAGGATTAGGTAAAACGATGCATGTGAAGTTCTCAGCACCTTGCCCACCACGCAGTTAAAGCTGAAAAAGTGCTATTACGGGAAAGTGCTATTACAAAGGCCCATTTGTAAGTTGCAATGCTGCCGAGTGGGCAGTAGAGGGAGCACTGTCATTGGGACCTGGACTCGAGAACTCTAACTTAAGATAGGTAGTAAGCCCCTGTACAAGACATTGTTTTGGTGGAGCTTGAGTGACCTATACACAGATGAGCTACTAAGACCCACACCAGACTGCCTTGTCCCAATAATCCTGCTGTACCACTCATTTGATACCAGCTACCTCGGAATCCGGTGTATATTTCTGTATGTATTGATAACGTGTCCTGTCAGTCCAGCATCCAACTCTAACTCACCCCCGTTAACTTGGGACACACAAGAGAGGAAGCTTGGACAGGAGAGGTAAGGCGCCACCACAAAAATAAAAACAAAACAAACAAATGTTTATATTCTTTGTATAAGAATTGGGAGAGGGGCTTCCCTGGTGGCGCAGTGGTTGACAGTCTGCCTGCCAATGCAGGGGACACGGGTTCGAGCCCTGGTCTGGGAGGATCCCATATGCCGCGGAGCAACTAGGCCCGTGAGCCACAACTACTGAGCCTGTGCGTCTGGAGCCTGTGCTTCGCAACAAGAGAGGCCGCGATAGTGAGAGGCCCGCGCACCGCGATGAAGAGTGGCCCCCGCTTGCCGCAACTAGAGAGCCTTCGCACAGAAACGAAGACCCAACACAGCCAAAAATAAAACAAAATAAAATAAAATAATTGGGAGAACGTGGAGCTGGCTTACACCCTGCGGCAGGGAGAGTGATACCCCTTCTCTTCCGGTCTCACTGCCTCCAAAATAAGCAGCTCTACTTAGCACAGCAGAAGAAGCAGTCAGAAGAATTGACTGAATCCTCTCTGCCTCCAATTTACAGGTGTGAACCTGCTTGTCTCACTTTAACTCTCTTCATCTCATCTCCATTTGAAACCCCGTGTGGACAACGATGGGGAAGGGAAGATGGAGGGTTAACCTAGTGACCTCCAACGTTTCTTACAACCTGCTTATGTTTATTATTCTATTAGCAATAGCTACTGAGCATTTTTCCTTATCTCATTCCTGACATTAGATCTTTGAATCTTCCCAGCAATTTCGTGTGAGCTATAATATCCCCATGTTTACAGGGAGTTTGGGACTCAGAGGTTAGGTAGCTTAACCAGCTTGGTACTGCTCGAAAGTGGCAAAATCAGAACTAGAATCTATTTTTCTGAAAGTCTATCATCTGGTATTTCCTTCTTAAAATGAGGCCAAAAAAAAAAAAAATTAGTGGTAGGGCTTATAACGAGGGCAATTAGGGGACCATTTAAAGGGGAGAGAGAAATCTCTGAAGGCCTTTGAGCTTGGGAAACTTTATGGGGATTGCACTTTAGAGTGTTTTTGTTTGTTTTGCTTTGGATTCTTTTGGGGGATATTTTTGGTTTGGGTTTTTTGTTTTTGTTTTTGTTTGGTTTCATTTTTTGGGGTTTTGTTTTGTTTGTTTTTTGTTTTCTGGCCCTGAGGCACTGATGAGGCCAAGGCCAGTGTAGGGTCAAAAAATTGGGAACCTAGCTTTTTAGACTTGATTCTAAGAAAGAGAAGCAAAGTGGATATAGAGATACCCTTTCTTAGAAGCCTGGCTTAGTTCATGAAATAGGAGAGGAAACAGAGGTTAAGCATATGTTTTAACCAAGAAAAAGTGTTCATTTGGGTGGAGATTCCCTCATGATCTATACCTCTGGGTGACTGACTACCGTGGGCAGGAGATGGTGGATGGAGCAGGGGTTCTGAAAGTGCTGTCTAAGGACCCCTGAGGATAGTCCCCCAGGTCTTTTCAGGGGGTCCGCCAGGGTAAAACTATTCTTATAATAATACTGTTTTGCCTTTTCACTCTGTTGACATTTGCACTGATGGCACCAAAGCAATGATGGGTAACGTTGATGCCTTAGCATGAACCAAGGCAATGGTGCCAAATTATCCTAGTAGTCATTGCATTCTTCACCACCACACACTTAAAATTTTCTAAATGCCAGTTTGAGTTAAGAATTTTCAGTGAAGCAGGAAGACGTATTAATTGTATTAAATCTCAGACCTTGAATCCGTGTCTCTTAATATTCTGTGTGATGAAATGGCTCATACACATATCAATATATGATGGTCATTTCAAGGAAAAGCACTTGTGTGACTGTTTGAGTTGCCCGCCCACTGTCCCGGCCAATTTTACTTGAAAGAATGACTGACAAACTATGGCTATACCGACATGGGAATTTGGAAGACATTTTCCTGAAAACGAACAAAGTGAGACTGTCACGTCAAGGAAAACAATTGACAATATCTGTTGCCAATAACAAAATTGGAGCTTTTAAGCAAAAAGTAGAATTTGGGAAACGTGTATCTGTCATCATGAGTTTAACAGCTTTCAAATACTTAAAATACTTTTCTAATGAGATCAGTGGTGATATTAACTAATGTGATTTTCTGATATTGTATGATGAAGTGTGTCAGCATTTGGAAGAGCTGCATAATTCAGCGAGCCAATATTTTCCAAATGGACAGTGTGTGATATTACAAAATTATTAGTAAGAGTTCAATTCAAAATACAAGGTATACCAATGGATTTTAATGTAGCAGTATATATAAAGTTCGCTGATACGGTTTCACATTCCACAATACAACTAACTCTTAAGGAACTACCACTTTTTGAGTTTTGGTGTGGTATCAAAGAAGAATATCCACATTATCTGAACAGGCTGCTAAAATGCTCTTCCCTTTTCCGATTACATATCTGTGTGAGTCCAGACTTTCTTCAAATACTTCAACCAAAACAATATTTTGCAATAAATTAAATGTAGAAGCAGATAAAAGAATCCAGCTGTCTTCTCTCAAAGCAGACATTAAAGAGATTTTTTTTTATGTAAATCAATGCCACTCTTCTGTTTTTTTGTGTCTATGTTGGAGAATACGCTTGTTTTCCATTTTAAAAATGTTTAGCACATAATGGGTTTATGACTATAATTTTCGATGAATAGATGTTTTAATTTTTCTCAGATTTAATTTTAAGTACAATAAATTTAAAAATGAATACAGAATAGAAATACACAAAAATTCTTTGGGCTTGTCAACAATTTTTTTTTTTTTTTTTTTTTATTTATTTATTTTTGGCTGTGTTGGGTCTTTGGTTCGTGCGAGGGCTTTCTCTAGTTGCGGCAAGCGGGGGCCACTCTTCATCGCGGTGCGGAGACCGCTCTTCATCGCGGTGCGCGGGCCTTTCACTATCACGGCCCCTCCCGTTGCGGGGCACAGGCTCCAGACGCGCAGGCTCAGTAGTTGTGGCTCACGGGCCTAGTTGCTCCGCGGCATGTGGGATCTTCCCAGACCAGGGCTCGAACCCGTGTCCCCTGCATTAGCAGGCAGATTCTCAACCACTGCGCCACCAGGGAAGCCCATCAATTTTTAAGAGTATAAAGCTGTCTTGAGACCAAACAGTTTGAGAACTGCTAGGAGCGTCCCAAGGTGAGGTCCTTAAAAGGAAGAAGCGAACAAACTCTCTGCTTCGTACAGCAGTCACTCAACAGTTGAATATAATGATGATAAAGACCTGCAAAACCAATATGACTAATACTATAAGGCAGGAAGTGAAAAGTGTTAAGTGAGTGGGCTAGGTCTCCACTGTCCAGTGTGGTAGCCACTAGCCACATGTGGCTACTAAGCACTTGAAATGTGGCTGGTCCCAACTGAGATATCCTTGAAGTGCCAAACACACACCAGACTTCACAGATTTAGTATGAAATAAGTTTTTTAAATTGAAGTATAGTTTATTTACAATGTTGTGTTCGTTTCTGGTGTACAGCAAAGCGATTCAGTTATACATGTATATATACATATTCTTTTTCATATTCTTTCCTATTATGGTTTATTATAGGATATTGAATATAGTTCCCTGTGCTATACAGTAGGACCTTGTTGTTAACCTATGGAATGCTCTCTCTCATTAATAACTTTTTATATTGATTATATGCTGAAATGTTAATATTCTGTATTTTTAATGTGGCTACTAGAAACAAACATATGTGGCTTGCATTTTTTTTCTCTTGGACTGCACTAGTTTGGACGGGAAGTACGATGAGATTTCAGAGCAGGGAAAAGTTGCTTGTGGGTTGGGGTCATCAGTGAAATCACTGAGAAGGAGAGGATTTCAATAAGTAGACAAGTCGGGGGAAAAAACTGCAGTTGAAGGGAGCATCAGTACTGAAATATGAGAGGTTCATCTAGGGAGCAGAGAAGACTGGTCTTCATCAGATCATAGGCTTTCGTTGGGGGCGGGGGAGAAAAGTTTCCAGGAGAGGTTAGGACCAAGTTGTACAGAACTTTGAGTGCCTTGAATCTGGACTTTTTCCTATAGGCAGTGACCTCTTCCCCAGAAGAAACCCAGGCTTTGCCCCGTAGCTTATGGAACAGCTCAAATGAGGCACTTTCTTCAGGTGGGGACAGAGCAAGCATAAGCTCCTGGAAACCGCCCAGTGAGCAAGCAGCCAGGACCATCTCTACCTGACCAGTGAATTTAGAGGGATGACTTTGAATTTAGATGCGTGACTTTGGGGTTGATTGACTTATTTTTTGTGAATGAGGGAGAGGGGTAGTAAATTTAATCACATGATAATAATGTCTCCTGAAAGAGGAGGAGAATCCTGTGCGATGCAGGTCCGGACGATGGTGAAGCAAGGCCTTTGATCTTGGCAGATGGCTCTAGGCATGTGCATAAGCAGATTGAGTCATTCTTTCTACCTCCTTTTGTCTATCTTCCTTTATTTTTGTCTTTATTTTCCTGAACTTTTGTAGAACTCTTACTGCATGTCAGGGTGTTAACATCTGGCTCCGAAGAGATGAAAGGAAAAGAGCACTAAGGAGGGAGTTGAAACCCCCAGACTCTTATCCAGCCTCTGCAGCTAACTCATTGAGTAACTCTGGTCACCTCTCTGGGCCTCAGTCTTTTCAGATATGAAAGAGGAATCAGAACCAGACGAAGCCAAGGCTCCCTCCAGCTCTGTGATTCTAGGACCAGCCCATGTCACAATGGGAGAAGGGCACCAGGTGTGGGAAGGGAAGGAGGATACTGGGCTAGTAAGGGCAGGAGTCCACCTGCACAGGAGCTGGCCCAAACCTGTGGGTGAGGTTGTCCTCCTCCCGGCGAGCAGACCCTGCTGGAATCCGCGCACAGTGAAGTCTTCGATTTGCTGTTTTCATCCCGGCGACGTACCCCTTTCATCCCAGGGGCTGGCTCTTACCAAGATGAGTGGAGTCTGTAAGGAGGAGGCTGGGAAGCCAGGAATTTAGCTCCAGGCAAGTAAGTCTGCAGGGGGTCTCAGATGGTCTGGGGAAACCGGAAGAAAATGAGTGTGTGTGACCCCCCTCCCACGCCCCTCCTCCTGACACCCACGGGCCACAGGCAGTGGCCGGAGTGATTGATGGGGATGAGGAAAGGGCGCCCTGCAAAGCGGCTTCAGCCAGACTGTTTCTGGTCTTGAGCTTTTCTAGAAGAGAGAGTGGGTGGGAACGACCCAAGTAAAGTCCCAGAGACTCAACGCTGACGCACAGGAAAGCCTCAAGTGGGAGGAGAAATGCAAATCCCCTACTGACGATGGTGTCAGCGGCTGGGTTCTGGGGACCTTGAAGGGCGATTCCGACTTTGGACTTGAGCACCGCCTGGGACCCGGGCTGAGAGAGCCAGGTAAGGAGGCAGACCACACCTTGGCGTTGCTTCTCCGGAGCAGCGCGGGCCAGGAAATGCTCTGCAGGACGCTGCGGCGCCTTAGCTGTTCCCTTGCTGTTTTGACAGTTACTTCACGTTAACCTAGCTGAGGATGGGTAGTTTTAAAAAGAAGCGATCGACTCCACGATTCAGAGGTGCGCCGTGGCGGGTCTCTCGGCGAGACTCGGGCGCTCTGCCCCCGAGAATGTGAACGGTGGGTGGGACCATTGTGGCTGCTTGGAGGTGTGTCCTCGCGAAGGGCGGAGTGGGCGCCCCCTTCACTTTCTTAGCCGTCTTCTCTCAACTGTCATGTCTGACATTAGATTGCGTGCAGACAGCCCCGCAGCTGAGGTAGCTAGTGATTGAGGCTTTGAGGAGAGCAGTGATATTTTAGGGCAGGTCGCCTCCTTTGCATGCTGCGGCTCATCTCAGAACCAAAGTGGCACCATTAGCTGCCAGGCGGTGGGACAAAATGCCCGTTTATAGGGATCTTCTAGGACCAGGCATTCAAAGAGACTAGGCAGGCACTCAGTTTTCAAAAGAAATGCTCCATAGTTTTCCTGGGATGGGAGAATTAGCCCGTAGGGAGTGAATGAAGTTTTTAGAATCCTTTAAAGGCATTTCTAGAAGCTGCAACAGAAAAGAATGTCCTAAGACTGTGAACCTATCTTTTCCCTTTTCAGCCTTGAGTTCAGCTCTCTGGAGGATGGACTCAGGTCCTAGGAGTGATCTCTCTAACTTTAGGATGGGTTCAGTCCAGTTAATTCTTAGTTAGAAAACAGATTTTCGTCCAAATCATAGCAAGGGTTTAACAATAGTAGCAATTACAATTGTAATGCTATTTTCAGCACCTGTTCTCTTGTCATTAACTAGAATAAATTGATAGAGCAGGGCAATGGCAATAGTAACATGGGAACAAATGTTCCAATTTTGGGTGGAATATGGTTACACCCAGCATCTAGAAAGACAACCATGTCTGGCGTCAGGAGACCTCAGGTTGATCCTTAGGAGCTGCGCATCTTGGGCAAGAGTCGTTTTGCCTGTGTGTCCCTCAGATTTTTTACATTTTAAAGCTGGGGTAATACTATCCACCTGTGCTATTCGTAGCATCAGGAGTGCCACTCATTCTTCTCTTAATGAGCACTTATTGAGCACCTACAACACACCTAGGATTTTATGTGTAAATATAAAGTGATAGGATAGTGAAACATTTCTTTTTTCCAGTTGCTTTCTTTAAACAAAACATTGGCAATAATCTTTTTCTAATACATTTAGGTCAGGGAAAAGGTGCCCCCAAATGGTTCCATTTGAAACCTGAGGAATATGTATATGAAATATATGAAATTTATTATCATGATGTTCTGTAGGCAAAAGTAAATCTTAACTTACCTACAAGATAGGTTGAAATACTATCATGATTGATCACATAAAAGTTTTTTTCGGTTTGATCTAGAATTACTGACAAAACAATAAAAAATTTGACTTTGAAAAAAGTAAAATACTGTAATTTCAAGGAGAGATGTCATATTAATTTCCCTGAGTTAAGAAATATGTCTAAAGCGTCTAAACTGGACAGAGTGGGGTTATGTTGGGGAAACACATACTTTTGTTTTATGACGGGCTGCTAACTATGTATCAAGTGTGGTTTCTTCTTAAGTATCTTGAGGGTTTAACTACTGTCCAATGCACATCAGAAACTAATTAAAAGTAGACTTTAAAAGCTTTGCCCAGCCATAGCGGATCATTACAGAGAGAAAGAAAAATATTTATTTGTCCAGAGGTATTTTGAACTGAAAAATTTAGAGCCCACGAAAGTGTATACATGAAACTCTTCATAAGATAAGTCTGAATTAGACTAGAAGTCTTGGAACATAAGGCTGACTCTAGAAGCCAGAGAAATCTGAAATAAAGAAAAAAGGATTAGGCAGTTTTATATAAAAGAAGCTTTTATTGGGTGTTCCTCACACATAAAGCCCTAAGAGGGTCTTAGGAGGTGTAGTTGAGTATGTTATTTGCCTTCAAGTTGCTCAAAGCCTAATAGTGTAGAGGCAGCAAGGGATAGGGAAGGAGCTTGTTGAGAATACAAACCTGTGTACACAGGTGTGGGGTAGGGTGAGGGGTGTTGAGCGGGAGTGAAAGCTTTCTAGAGAAGGCGGAACCAGAGTTTCTGTTAGAACAAAGAAGGACGTGGCTTGGGGGCCGAGAAAGAATCTTGTTTCCTTCACTAGTGATGACGTAGGAAAAAGCTCAGAACTACATTATCTTTGGATTGAAAACGTTTTAGCATTTCTGTTTTCTTTAATTGGGTGACTATAAGAGAAGAGAAATTTTTTTCTCCAGTTACTTGATGGACAACATTGTCTTTGTCTGAAATCCAAGAAAAAAAGAAAACATGTACCATAGTTATTAATTAACATTATTTTTAAACTCTAATTTTCCCTCTTCTTTGTAGTATGACTCAGTGGAATCAAGTCCAACAGTTAGAAATAAAATTTTTGGAGCAAGTTGATCAATTCTATGATGACAACTTTCCTATGGAAATTCGGCATCTGTTGGCCCAGTGGATTGAAAATCAAGACTGGTAAGATCAAACATTATTGTATTTTCCCTAGAGGTCGATGCACAAATGCTTTATGCTCTATCCACATGGATTTATTCTATGGTCCACTTTTGACTCAGTTGATACATTCTTATCAGGTAAAGAACTTTCTTTGAGGTTTTGGAAAGCTTCCTTAACGGAGGAGAATCATTGTCCTTTCTGGTTTCATCCATTGCAGATGAAAACTTGATGGTTCTAGTGCTTTGTTTTTTATAAGCTAAACTCCAACGATTTCTAAGTATTAAAAAGACAAGAAGTAAATCTATTGTTTATATCAATTCTCTATCACAGACTCAATATAAATATTTTTCTTAACATGCTTTACAAACATTTTCACCTTGTACAATTAAAAAAGTTTTTTGCTTTAAATAGTTGTCTTAAAATTTTTCTTGTGATAAAATATACATAACATAAAATTTACCATTTTAACCATTTGTTAGGTTTACAGTTTAGTGGCATTAAGTATATCACACTGTTGTGCATCCACCTCCAAAACTTTTTCATCTTCCCAAACTGAAACTGTGTACTCGTTAAATAATAACTCCTCCTCATTCTCTCCACCCCGGCCCCTGGCAACCATTATTCTGTTTTCTGTCTCTGAATTCGACTAGTCCAGGTACTTCATATAAGTGTAATCACACAGTATTCGTTATTTTGTGACTGACATTTTACTTAGTATATTCTTTCAAGGTTCATTCATATGAGTAACATGTATCAGAATTTCCTTCCTTTTTAAGACTGAATAATATTCTATTGTATGTATCTACTACATTTTATTTATTCATTCATCCTTCAGTGAACATCTGAGTTGTTTCCACCTTTCAGCTATTGTGAATAAAGCTGATATAAATGTTGATGTCAAGTATCTACTCAAGTCCCTGCTTTCAATTCTTTTAAGTATCTACCCAGAAGTGAAATTGTATATAATATTTTGTTTATAATTTGAGGAATCTCCATACTGTCTTCTACAGTGGCTGTACCATTTTCCATTGCCACCAGCAATATATAAGGGTTCCAGTTTTACATCCTAACCAAAACTTATTTTGTGTTTTCAATAATAACCATCCTAATAGGTGTGAAGTAGTACCTCATGGTTTGATTTGCATTTCCCTAATGATTAGTGATGTTGAATATACTTTCATGTGTACAATTTAATTTTTAAAAACCAGTAAATGCTTATCACTGTGGGATATATTTATCACTTTAAAATGATTATGGTTAAAAAAAAAAAAAAGTAGACATTTTACTAAGTTGTTTCCTGCTGTGTAATAACACTTTTGTTTTTTAGGGAGGCAGCATCTAACAATGAAACCATGGCAACAATTCTTCTTCAAAACTTGTTAATACAACTGGATGAACAGTTAGGTCGCGTTTCCAAAGAGAAAAATCTGCTTTTAATACACAACCTAAAAAGAATTAGGAAAGTCCTTCAGGTGAGAATGCATTCTACTTTTTAAAAATATTTGGATTTACAAGTCTTAAATTTAGCAAAAACAAAAAGAAAAAAATGTAGCCTTATCTTAGTTCCAAACCAGATGTAAGAGGGAAAAAGCTGAATTGTCTTACTATTTTAAATTTTGTGCTCAATTTTATTTCATTACCCAATGTTTGTTTTTCACCAACTTTTGAATCTAAAATACACTACAAGTGGGAGGATATGTGATTTGCATGTGACTGTTTACTAGTTATGATCAAATTGAGAATGTGGAACAGAGATTTGAAAGATGCTAGGTTCATGGCTATCTCTCCGTCCTCCCTTGCCTTTGTCTCTTACGTAACAATTTAGAGTTGGTATTGTTCTCATTCATAGGTGGAGGCATTATGGTTGTATGTATCCTTCCAGATTTGGTTCAAACTTCACCTCCTTCAAAAGCATTCTGTGGTGCCCTGTAGCTTCCTATTCCAAAAATTCACCCAGGCAAAGCCCATCTCTCTGTGTTCCCATAACACCTCCAACACATCTGTACCATAGCATTTAGTACATTCTACATTAGTGTTATTTCTGTTTTTCTTCTCCCTCAAATTGTGGGTTACTTGAGGCAAGGACTTTATATTCAGCTTTGAATTCCCAGTGCCCACCACACAGCTGGACATATAGTAGGTGTGTAATATTCATTGATTAAAGGGATGAATAAATGAAGTAAGTGAAACAGAGATCTAAAGAATTAAGGGCAGACTGATAATGACCTAAACACAGAGATGCTTATGAAACAAACTGAACGTGGACGGCTCTAATATTTACTGAGTGCCTATACAACGTATTAGAGAACATGAAATATACATATGCCGTTTCTCAGTGAGGTGTCTTTAGAATCTCAAACTTACAATTAATGCATTTTTACAAAAATTTTCCTAGACTATGATAGAAATGTGCTTGATGTTACTAACACTTGTGAGAGGGACATAGATATTAATTTTTTATTGTTGTTTAGATTGTTGTTTTTAATTGTTGTTATTGTTTTATTGTTGTTTGGGTTGGATTTTTTTCATTGTTGTTTTACTGTTACCTTTGCCCTTGTAATCCCCTACAAATTTGCAAGACACTTGGCTGGGGGTAGGAAATGAACTTGTTGCCAACAAAACAAGATTTTTCACAGTGTAAAGCAAACTATCTCTTCCAGAGGTAAGACATTTAACCTTGGCTTCATTAGTTAGTGCTCTAATCAATAAACCTAAAACAGGGGTTTGGCATACTGCTACCCACAAGTCAAATGTGGTCGCTGCCTGTTCTTGTACGGTCCATGACTAAGAATGGCTTTTACATTAAGTGGTTGAAAAAGAATAAAAGTAAAATAAATAAGTGGCATGAAAATTATAGGAAATTCGAATTTCTGTATTTTAGTGGAATGCAGCTTGCTTAGTCAGTTACGTACTGACTCTGGCTGCTTTTGCACTGCAGTGGCACCGTTGAGTAGTTTTGACAGAGACCGTATGGCTCCAAAGCCTAAAATAGAAATGTGTATATGTGTATTTTGTGTGTGTGTGTGTGTGTGTGTGTGTGTGTGTGTGTGCGTGTGTGTGTGTGTGTTCGCATGCGTATGTGTCTGTATTAAGCGTATTTATCTGGCCATTTATAGGAAAGGTTGCTGACCCTTGGTCTTTGCTAGAGGGACATGGGTGGGTAAAATAGGTGATGCATGGCCTTTGGAAATTCTGATTCTCAAAATGTGGCCTTGGACAAGTCACTTCATTTTTCTAAATTCCTATATCTTTTCATGTAAATGAGGTTGATTATTATCTACCTTTTGGGATTGTAAGAAAGACTGAAGTTTTTATTCTGGCAAAAAAAATAGCCTTTCAAAAAAGGGACCTTTTTGTTGATAGGGAAAGTAGCAGGATATTCTTAGTGTAAATCAAGGGTAAGTGTCCAGCCCATCATTTTTCTGAGTGGGGATAAGATTGTGAGGGAGCCCAAGAACCGGCAGTAATTCCCAGTCACATTTCAGCTCAAGCACAAACGTCTCTGCTTATGTCATGGGCCTTCCAGCATCTTGTCTCTGCCGACCTTTTCCAATAAACTGCCCCAAGCTCCTCAACATTCCTGCCCCAGAAAAATAGATCTACTCCTTGTTCCTGAGCACAACCAGCTCACTACTGCATGACTCTGGGCCTTTGTCCGTGACAGTCTCATGGCCAGGAATGCTCTGCCATCTCTCTTCCTCCAGTCCAGCTCCCATTCATCCCTCGAGGAGCTGTGGAGGTCCCAGGGCAGCAAGGAAGCCTTCACCAGTGCTTTACCCCTTATTCTCATTTCTCACGGAGCATGGGCTGCAAGATAAGCAGTATCTCATCTGTGCTGGATGTGTCTAAGCAGGTCACAAGCTCTTTGAAGTTAAAAGTCTGAGTTCCTTTTGTGACCTTCCTCTTCCCTCCAGTACCCAGCATGGTTCTACTACGAATTAGAGACTCCCAAAACAGTTTGATTGGTTAGGATATTTTGTCTTTATTTTTATTTATTTTTTTTGGCTGTGCTGTGAGGCTTGTGGGATCTTAGTTCCCCGACCAGGAATTGAACCCATGCCCCCTGCAGTGGAAGCTCAGAGTCCTAACCACTGGACCGCCAGGGAATTCCCTGGTTAGGATATTTTGAATGGACAAAAACATTTGCTCTTTCCTTTGATTTATAAACTATACTTATTGGGTATTTATATTAATTCAGAACATTGCCAATTATGTTAAGACAAGTCTTTTTGATAAAACAAGATCCCCCTCCCCTCAAAAGAAAAAAAAAAACACCTCCTGCTGAAAGAATAGTATCACTGTTCTTACCTGGTTTGAACATTTTCATCCTCTGGCATTTTAAATACAATCCATCGTAACTATTATAGCATAAAAGAACAAACGGTATGGTATCAGGGGAACTAAGCAGGTATAAGGTAAATTTATTTTAGCCCTTGACAGAGCAACTGGGATCTCCAGTTTCAATATTTTAATTTACTATTTATATCCCACCTACTTCTGATAAGAATTTGGAATGGCTTGTTATAAAAGACAAACAAAACCATTGAACCAAGAGTCAAGGTAATCTCTGAGGTGGAAGCAGTGAACACTAATGTCCAGGTTGCCTTAGTCCCTCTAAGGGGGGAGGTAGACTCAGGTGAAGGCCAGGAGCAAGGAATATGCTGGGTTGAATCCTGGCTCTGTGACTTCCTTGCTGTGTGGCTCAGGGCAAGATGTTTACACTCTCTGGCCTCAGTTTCCTCAGCGGTGTGAGTGGAATCACAATGGTACCTACCCCACAGGGATGTTAGGAGCATTAAAAAAAAATTGTAAAGCATGTGGTAAGGACTGTATTAGGATTTGCTAAAAATAAATATCTGTCCCAGATATTTCAAGAATGCTTCACCCTGTTCTTAGGACTTTTTTAAAAAAAACAATAGACTTTATTTTTTTAGAGCAGCTTTAGGTTTACAGAAAAATTGAGCAGAAAGTACAGAAAGCTCCCATATACTCCCTCTCCACCTGCCTCTCCCCAGTTTCCCGTATTATTATCTGGCATTGGTTTTGTACATTTGTTTCAGTTGATGAACCTATTGTGGTACATTATTATTAACTTAAAGTCCAAGATTGCATTAGGGTTTACTCTTTGTGTTGTACAAGTCTATAGGTTTTGACAATGCATGATGTCATGTATCCACCATTTCAGTTTCACTGCCCTAAACATTTCCTCTGCTCCACCAATTCATTTGTCTGTCCCTCCCCCACTCCCTAACTCCTGGCAACCACTAATCTTTTTACTCTATAGTTTTACCTTTTCCAGAATGTCATATAGTTGAAATCATACAGTATGTAGACTTTTCAAATTGGCTTTCCTCACTTAGTAATACGCTTTTAAGTTTCCTCCGTGTCTTTTTGTAGCGTGATAGCTCTTTTTATCGCTGAATGATATTCCTTTTTATGGTGGTACTACAGTTTGTTTATCCATGTTGGGGATTTATAAACAAAGCTGATATTAACATTTATGTGTAGGTTTTTGTGTGCGTATGAGTTTTCAATACATTTGGGTAAATACCTTGGAGCCTGATTGCTGGATCTTTGTTCTTGGACTTTCTAGTGAAAATCTCTTTTCCTTATTCATCTTCCTGTCTGTGTCTTAGTCTGTTCTGGATGCTATAACAAAAATACAATTGATTGGATGGATTTTAAATAAAAGACATTTATTTTTCACAGTTCTGGATAGGAAGCCCAAGATCAAGGTGCTGGCACATTCAGTGTCTAATTCAGCTTTCTTGTTCATAGATGGCTGTCTTTTTCCTGTAACCTCACAGGGAAGCTCTCTAGGTTCTCTTTTAAAAGAACACTAATCCCATTCAAGAGGGCTCTGCCCTTATGACCTAATCACTTATCAGAGGCTCCACCTCCTAATACCATCACATCAGGGGTTAGAATTTCAACATATGAATTGGGGAGACACAAATATTCAGCCTCTAACAACCTTTCTCTCTCTTTCTCCCTCAGAATGACTGAAAAATTTAAAATGGTGCATATTCATAATTTTAAAAATTGAAGCAATACAAAAATATGCAAAGAAAATATGGAATAATCCAAAATCTACTCCCCAGATATAACCATATTAATAATTCATGAACATCATTCCTAACATACATATATATATATGTATATATATATACACATACATATATATATGCAGATAGTAGGGCAGGCTGCTATTGACATTTTATACTCAGTTGCTATCAGTGTCTTTGTAGCCTCCTGTGCCCCCACCCCCATCTCCACTCTGCTCTCTCCCCACCTGCAGTAACCACTAATCTAAAATTTAAGTTATAGAACCAAAAAAAATTTTAAACTATAAAACAGAACTGTGAGTAGGAGCTGACCTGGTGTCTGTCATATATTCTTAGATTCTAGAAATACAGGCCCCAAGCATGATAAATGAAAAGAAACTGCAGGACACCAGAGAGGAAGAAAAGGTCCTAACAGTAGCAAGAGAGACCAAATCTATTACCTACATGAAAATGAGAGAGAAACTGAAAGCCAAATTTAAAACAGTATTAAGTGAGAGATGAGTGGAATAAACTCTTCACAGAGCTGGAGTACTGAATATATCTGGATAGCTGAATATATATATATATATATATATATATATATATATATATATATATATATATATCCAATATCCAATATATATACTGGATAGCTGAATATCCATCAACTTAGACTTCTATACCCAGCTCAATTATTATACAAAATTAAAAGTTCACTACAAAGATACGCTCACAGAAGGGACTACGAAAGGGAATCAGACACAGACGTTAAGTGCACATGCTAAAATTTCAAAAGTACCACTACAAAAAGTGAAAATAGAGTGCATGAAAGATTGAAAGTGCCCAATAAGATATCAGAAAAAAATATCCATTATGTGGACAAAACTTAGCAATTCTAAGACAAACTGTAGTTTTTTCAAGGATGTATCTAAAACATGAAATAACAAAGTGATGAGATCAAAGAGGTGAGCTGGGCTGTCTTGTATAGAAGCTTGTGGGCCTTGGTCAGGAATCTGAGTCTTATACTGAGTGTGATAGGAAACCATTGAGAGGTTTGAGCAGAGGTGTGACATGAACTGATTTCTGTTCTTTAAGCTTACTCTGACAAATGAATTGTAGTTAGTCAAGGAACAATCAGGGAGATGTGTTAGAAAATTCCATTGCTTTTTTAAAGCAACATACTGAAGTCAATCTTTTTCTATCACTGTGGGTTTATCAACTCTCCTAAACTTCTAGAAGTTTTTGCTTTGTGTATTTGTTACTATGTTGTGAGGAGCATAAGTAGAAGATAATATTGGTGAATGCAACTTTTAAAAAATTAATGTAAAATATCCTCTTTGACCCCTTTATTAAGTTTGCATTTTGAAACTTTATTGTGTGGCTTTCTTTTTGTTACCATTTGCTAATAGGCACATGAATCCATCTCTTCATTTTCATACCTTGTCTGTCACTTTATACTGAGTCTTTTATAAATATCACGTAACCAATCTTATTATCTAGTCAAGAAATATTTAATAAGTTCTTATGTTATCAGTCACATCTTAAGCACTAGGAATACAATTGCAGGAAGTCATGAAGCTTACAGTCTAAAAAATTCACACCTCCTGCATTTTTGTTTTTAACTTATGGGAACTTCTATGGCTATTCCTCACAAATTAGTGTTAGGGAAGTAAGGGGAAACAGGCAACAGCAAACTTGTCTGAAAGTAGAAAAAAACTCCATCTATTAGAAGGCTGAGTTCAGGGTTTTGGTGTTAAGTCTGTGGTTAGTAATCCCACCACCTACAGAGCATTTTTCACCCACCAGGGTAATGAGTCAATTAGTGAGAGTTTTAGACTCTGTGTGTGAGGGGGAGTGGGCAAAGGCAACCCACACCTAGCATGTTCTATTCCCTGTACCCCCATGTACACCTCTTTCTCAGAGGTGTTTGGATTTGCCTGAACAAAAACACGTGTTGGAGTTGAAAGCTCCTCAGAAGTTGGGCAAACAGTGCTTCCTTCCTGTCCTGTCTGTAAAAAACCTATTGTTGGTTCTGAGTATCAGGTGATGTGAGATTTTTAACATGACAAAGTGAAGAATAGGAGACACTATTTAGCGATATGGAGGAGAAAAAAGTTGCTTTAACTGCTGAGCAGCTCTGAATCTGCCAGATTGTATCCTCTAATTCATGCTGCTTTCTCAGTTCACTCCTCTTCCTTCCTCTCTGCACACCACATGCAAGAGAGGCCACCTCAACCTCCAACCTGAACAGAGCCTGGTGTAGCCACTCGGTGTTAACTCTGAAAGAGCTGAATGGAGGGTTCAGTCTTTCAGGTCATTTTCTGCACATGGGCAGCAGCCAGTGCGTCATTTTCAGGCCACAGTTATTTCCCCAAGTCCTCAGCACACACCCCCAAAATCTGTTTTCCTCTGAGAAAATTACCTGATGCCAACATCACAATGCTCATATTTCAAAGGCTAAGAGACCTGCATGTCGTGCCATCTAAGATGAAATGGGAGTTAGCTGTCAAGATTTTGTTTGCCGTGTAATTTGGGACAGACAACAGAAGGTAGATGGTGTGTATCACAATCCTTGTCCTGTGCACGTCGCACTAAACTAGAAATCCAGCGTGATCAACTCAAGATCCCACCCACCTGAAACTTTATTCATGGATCATTTTGTGCATATTCCCCCAAGCCTTCATCTTATCCAAACCTAGATTGCTCTCCCTCCTTATTAAGTTTTTTCTCACAGTTTATTACTTGTCTATAACGATTTGTCCTTTCCCTCTTTGTGAAATAATTACTTTGTCTATAGTGCACATGTTTTTAAATTCCAAATGATAGTTTGGATTTCTTAAAGTAGGGCTCATATAATTTGCTTAGTAGGTATACTAAGTACCTACTTCATAGACATTTGTTGATCGAATATTGGTTTCATCATATGGATTTTAACAGCAGGCTTGTATTGATTGCAGAAAATACAAGGGGAAAAGGACATAGATAAAACTCTGATGTTCAAAGAGTCTGCGATCTAGCATGGAGACCAAAGTGCAGATAAATATTTATGATGCAGTGTGGTAGGCACCATGGTCAAGGGATCTGCAGTCATAATTGGCAGAGGTGGGAACATTTGAGCTGTTTCCAGTAGGATGATTCTGAACTCTCTGAAGAGAAAAAGGGAGGAAAGGGAATCATGTACAGAGGGAAAAGCAGGAGCAAGACAGGGGAATCCCTATCGTGCAAACAAGCTTTGCACTTCAAGCATTAAAGGGGGGTTGTATGAGGACCTTGAATGCCATGCTAAGCAATTTGGACTTTGGCAATGGGGAGCCATCAAAGGTTTTTAAGCCAAAGTGTGACATGAATATAGGTTTTTTTATAAAACATATACAGAGCAAGCTTTATCTCTAGAAAGACCCATCCCTTATCTGCTGTAGGCAAAAGAATATTGGAGAATTCTCCTAAGGCTGAAAGTTTTTTCTTTCCTCATTCCAGCCCCTACTCTCCCTCTCCTCAAATCATCTAAATTTAGAGAATGAGCCAGAGATTGGATATGTTTCATTTTCCCTAACACAAAAACCAGCTATGGTGTTCCCAAGGGAAAAAAAAACTTAAATTATTTATATGATGAAAAATCAAGTCCAACTCTTGGTTTTGGGAAACATGAAACCTGTGCAATTTATCCAGGAGCTGTCAAGGAAAGTCCAGACACAGGGATGAGGCCTGAATCTGCCAGCCTGACAACTGTAACAGAAGCTTTAGAGGAGCTACCAACCCCAGAGAGAGCAGTCACCCCCAAGAATAAATTATCAATAGATTTCTATAGCCCTAGAGTGACAACTAACCTCACCACTGAGAACATGGGTAGAGAAACACAGATACCAGTTGAGGAAGAGGACATGAAAATGTTCAGTGTTGTAAGTTGACTTTTACTATCCATGGGTTTCATTTGCTGGGAGTGTCATGGTGGCTGTGAAGAAAAAGCTGAGCAGGTATTCACCTTAAAAGTAGGAGAATTGTATCATTCTGCCAACAGTTTTTTAAAAATTAGTTTCTTATTTCAGTTGTCCCTATCTCACGGAGATGAAGACGCATAGGAAAGCTAGCTACACTGTTCTAAATCCATTGTGACCTGGAAACTTTCCAAAAAGATACTTAGTCAAAACCAAGATAGTTTATAAGACTGGTTACTTTAGTATTTGCCACTTAAAACATTTTTGTACAAGTGAGTATAATAAAAGGGTAAAAATGGGAGCAAAAATAAACAAATCTACTTGTAAACAAGCTAGTCAATATAATCCAAGTCCGTTAGAAACCAATTTATGTTTAGCTTTAAAATTGTGAATTGAGTGAGTAATGATCAAGTTGCTATCAAAACTTTGCGTATAATTAGATTTAGTTCATAGGCATTGAGTAACTGCCTTTAATTGGTCCAAATCACTTTAAAGGCATCCATTGTAATTTATCAATGAAAAGTTCATTGTTGGTTTTTTTCACCAAGTCACCAGGTACCCTCTGAGCTTACATTACTGATTTCTCCAGAAATGACCTGGGGGACAAAAGATTTGCTCAATTGACCTATCTCTCACACTTCTTCCTTTAAAAAAATGAGGATCCAGAGCCAAGTACTTGGTACTTGGTTGATCATCAGCATCTATTTACCATAATCCTCTGATTGGCTACTTTGGTTGAGAACATAGTGACATCACTCCCAGCTGCTGAGTGGGCTCCTAAGTGCACAGTGAGGTGCTAAAGTGATACAGGTAGCCAAGAACTACGTTTACTAGAAAAATTAGAAGAACCTCCTGTGTGCCTATGGAGTCAAGAACCTGCCTATTTTCTGTCTTTGAATCTGTGATTTCTGCCTCAGTAGAAAGATGTGGAAATGAGAAAATAATCAGTACCATATTAAACTTTTAAAAAACACCTAGCTGCCTTTCCTACTTTTACCAGGTTTTCATAACTTACCTCATCTCTGTCAGGATTTATTTGGGGAAAAATTAATATCTCATTGGTTCTCTGTAGTTCAGTACACCATCAACTCACCATTTCTCCTCCTCTAGACTCTTCTATTTCTTCCTCTGAACAATAAAAAGTCTTCCAGAGAAAGAGGTAGAGATAGAGATGATAGAGATAGAGAGATAGAGATAGAGACAGAGACAGAGGCTTCATGGCAGTGGTGTGGAGGATAGCGTGGCAGAGGTGAACATTGAGGCACAGAGACCTGTTTGCACATTATTGCAGTAGTTCAAGGGATGCTGAGCTAGACAATGACAAGGATTAAAAAAAAAGTGCTGGAGTTGTGAGATAATTTGGTAAAAGAATTGACACATAATGAGTGAACAGCTATGAAATGTGTGAGAGAGCAGAGCAAGAAATAAGAGGTGATTGAGAGTTTTAGTCTGGGTTATTACATGATGTTGATGCATAGTGAAGATTAGGTTTGGGGAAGGAAGTGGGATAACAAGACGAGTTTGATGAGTTCTATGTGAAGTGCAGTAGGAAATTAATGGGAAGTAACTGGAACTAATGTGTCTACATACTTTCCTGTCTCCTCCACAAGGCTGTGAGCTCCTTGGCTTATATATCTTTGCAACCCTAGAGCTTAACACAAGCTCAGCACATCGTAAGGACTCAGTGTCTTATTTAATAAATGAAGAGTTCAACTGACGTTGAAAATGTGAATGTTGCCTTATTGCAATGAGTATCCCTAAATAAATGGAGCAAATATAATGTCATTATTGCAAATGTAGTTTAGATCCCTAAACTCAGTTCACAGGATAAGATTTTCTTGATGAGATCAGCAATTTCTAAGGATGGAGGAAATTGGCTTTGGGAAGAAGTGTTTTTAGAGTGTGTGGTAACTGTGAGATAATTCGGACTGGGTGGGACCAGAAGCAGCAAAAGCTGAGAAACCTTTCAGAGAAGGGAACACTAAGCATCTGGAAGCCTGGAAAAGATGTACTAACTCAGGAGAGGAGGAAGGGCTGAAGTGAAATGGAGTCAGAGACAATCGTTCTAGGACTAGCCTTCACCTGGGAAGGGGGAGGTGGTCTTTCTGAACCCATACCAGCTCCTCAGGAGCTAAGTGTCAAGAGCTCTAACTCTTTGTATTCCAGGAGTACAAAAGATTTTGAAGTTCCTCAGACAATAAAACACAGTACAATGACAAAGTGATTGTTAGAAATTTCTTAGGAGGGCTTCTGCCATTCCTTTGCACTGCCCATTCCACTTTCATGATAATTGAATCTTTCCATCAATGAACATGGTATGTCATTATACTTAATCAGGTCTTTGTCTATGTTCTTTAGTGTTATTTTTAAGCCTTCACCATAAAGTTATAGTATATCTTTCCTTAGATTTATCCCTAAATTTTTTTTTTTACATTTTATTGATATTTGAGTGGTATCTTTTTTTTATGCACTCTAACGTTTATTTTTAAATATATTTTATTGAAGTATAGTTGATATACAATGCTGTGTTAATTTCTGCTGTACAACAAAGTGATTCAGTTATACATATATATATTCTTATTCATATTGTTTTCCATTTTGCTTTATCACAGAATATTGAATATAGTTCCCTGTATATAGTAGGACCTTGTTGTTTATCCATACTGTATATGCTAGTTTGCATCTGCTAATCCCAAACTCCCAATTCTTCCATCTCCCACCCCCCTTCCCCTTGGCAACAAGTCTGTTCTCTATGTCTGTGAGTCTGTTTCTGTTTCGTAATATGTTCATTTGTGTCAGATTTTAGATTCCACATATAAGTAATATCATATGGTATTTGTCTTTCTCTTTCTGACTTACTTCACTTAGTATGATAATCTCAAGGTCCATCCATGTTGCTGCAAATGGCATTATTTCATTCTTTTTATGGCTGAATAATATTCCATTGCGTGTGTGTGTGTGTGTGCATATGTATATACTACATCTTCTTTATCCATTCATCTGTCAATGGAGTTTTAGGTTGTTTCCATGTCTTGGCTATTGTAAATAGTTCTGCTATGAACATAGGAGTGCACATATCTTTTCAAATTATAGTTTTGTCTGGATATATGCCCAGGAGTGGGATTGCTGGATCATATGGTAACTCTATTTTTAGTTTTTTGGGGAACCTCCACACTGTTTTCTATAGTGGCTGCACCAATTTACATTCCCACCAACAGTGTAAGAGGGTTCCCTTTTCTCCACACCCTCTCCAACATTTATTATTTGTAAACTTTTTAATGATGGCCATTCTGACCGGTGTGAGGTGGTACCTCATTGTAGTTTTGATTTGCATTTCTCTAATAGTTAACGATGATGAGCATCTTTACATGTGCCTGTTGGCCATCTGTGTGTGGTATCTTTTTCTCTATTACGCTTTCTGTATGACTATTGCTAGTGCATAGAAATACTACTGATGTTTGAATACAGATTTTCCTGAACTCTCTTATTGATTCTAACTTTGTGTGGACTCTCTTTTTTACTTTATCTAGACGATCATATCATCTGCAAATAAGGAGAGATTTGGTTGTTCCTTTTTGAGTTTATGCTTATTTCTTTCTCTTATCAGTTAGGAATTTCATTACAATATTGAAGTGAAGTAGTCATAGCAGGTGAAATGTTTTATTAAGATAATGCTTGCTATAGGTTTATGGTGTTAAGGATATTTTCTTATAATCCTGATTTACAGATATTTTTAGAAATCTTGACGAATATATTATTATTATTATTTGGGCCACACCATGCAGCCTGTGGGATCTTAGTTCCCCCACCAGGGATCGAACCCATGTCCCCTGTGGTGGAAGCATAGAGTCTTAACCACTGGACCACTAGGGAAGTCCCACCAATATTACATTTTATCAAATTATTTTTCTGCATTTCTTAAGATAATTATATACTTATCTCCTATAATCCATACTTAAGGTGTATAACATAGATTTTCTTATATTGAACCATTGTTACATTCCTGAGATAAACTCCTTTTTATATACTGCTGAATGATTTGCTAATATTTTATATAGGATTTTGCATCTATTGCAAATATTTCCTTTTCTTTTATAGTTCTTATCTGGTTTTAATATCAGTATTATACTAACCTTATAAAATGAGTTGGAAATGTTACCTCTTCTTTTATTCTCCAAAGTAGAGATTACTTGATGGGATACAAAGCCACAATCTAAGGGTTTTTTCTTTAATATATTTTATATATTTTTTAAAAATTGTGTACAGTATGATGATTTGATATACATGTACATAATGAAAGGATTACTGCAGTCAAGCTAATTAATATTATCTCACTTAGTTATCACTTTTGTGTGTATGATAAGAGCACCTGAAATCTACTCTCTTAGCGTACTTCCATCATTATTAACTATAGTCATCATGCTGTACATTAGATCTCTAGACTTATTCATCCTACATAACTGCAACTTTGTGCCCTTTGACCAACATCTCCCCAATCTTCCCCCACCCCCAAGCTTCTGGTAATCACCTGAAACATCCATATGTTTAGGTCTTTAATCTCTCTCGGCAATGTTTTACAGTGTTCTTCTGCAGGTCTTTCGTATCTTATGAACGCACCATACTTTACCCAGTCTTCTAGAACTGGGCATCTAGTTTCCAGTTTTCACTCCATTACATCTTTACAAGCACAGTGAAATTTAAAACCTCACATCTAACTTTTGTTTGTCATTTTTAAGTGCTATAATTATCATCTTAAAGTGCTGTATTGTATCTTACACTCGCTACTCATTCTCCCCTTCCTATATTCTCATCTACAAGCAAGAAGTCAAAGGGCAAAGAAGGATAACCCAGGGTGTCCCACCCTTTGTGGGTTTTTTTTGTTTTTTTTTTTTTATTTATTTTTAGCTGTGTTGGGTCTTCGCTTCTGTGCGAGGTCTCTCCACAGCTGCGGCAAGCGGGGGCTACTCTTCATCGCGGTGCGCGGGCCTCTCACTATCGCGGCCTCTCTTGTTGCGGAGCACGGTCTCCAGACGCGCAGGCT
This sequence comes from Balaenoptera acutorostrata, assembly GCF_949987535.1. Lineage (NCBI taxonomy): Eukaryota > Metazoa > Chordata > Mammalia > Artiodactyla > Balaenopteridae > Balaenoptera > Balaenoptera acutorostrata. Next base: position 50,700,296 of record NC_080071.1, on the reverse strand, counting down.
CAGCAGTTGTGACTCACGGGCCCAGTCGCTCCGCGGCGTGTGGGATCCTCCCAGACCAGGGCTCGCACCCGTGTCCCTTGCACCGGCAGGCAGACTCCCAGCCACTGCGCCACCAGGGAAGCCCCACCCTTTGGTTTTGAAAACCACAGCTGAACCACTTCAATCTCTTTCCTGTTATTTAAAATCTGTAGGGAAGGGTATTGCAAGAACAGACTTTGTAACCTTCTAATACCAACATGGTCATCAGAAAATGTCTTCTTTTGTCATTCTGCTGCAAATTAAACCCATTTTCCCATTATTCACTTGTCAGTGAATGAAAAAACTTATCAGTGAATGGAAGAACATCTGGTTTTTATTTTTTAAAACTAGTTCTCCGTGAATTAGAAAACAGAAACTGTATTTTGGGGGCTATTAATTTCCCATGTCTTTAACTCTTTTAGCTGTACATATTGGTCCTAATCTCCAACCTTGCTAATCAATTAATAAACATGCACTTGTTGGTAATCTGCTCTATAGGAGGCCTTTTAATAAGCATGTGAACACTTTTTCAGGTCTCCTCAGAGGCAGCCAACTGTCATGAGTTATTAACCCTCAAACAATACAAATCCAGAGCCTGATAGGTGGTCTATCTCTAAGTTCCTGTAGGTTCTATCTTTTTGCTAATGTAGCTCTATATCATACCTACTGATTTTTAAAGAACTTTATTTCTTATCACAAACGTGACGTACATCCAATAATGAAAGTTTAGAAAACATAGATAAGTAAAAAGGAAGATAATCCAATCTTTAACTGATAACCACTGTTAACATTATAGTATTATAAAATAGTATATTATAGTATATTTCCTGCCAATATTTCTACTCAAATATATCTTTCAACTTATTTTAAAAATTGATATTGTTTTATATCCTTCCTAAGCTTAATACAGTCAGTTAAATAATCAACCAACCAACCATGGAATGGCATTCCATGCCATTAAATATTCTTTTTCAGCATCATTTGTATTCACCTATTAATTGGACATTTATTACTTTTTCCTGTTTTTTTACCAATATAAACAAGTGAAGAACACATACCTACTGTCAAAATTTCATTCATATTTATGATTATTCTGTTAGAATGGTGGGTTTTAACTCTATGCATCAAAATCGCTTATAGAGTTATTGTTTTTAATATACCCACTATTGACATGAGTGTAAACTGATATATTATTAATGAGAATAACACTAGTTACTGTACTAAATAAACTATCAGACAATAGGATTTTATTTATCATGCACATAACAGTTTAATATTGGTTACTCTGTAGATAAGTGGGTGGATTTCCTTTTCATTGCAATTCAGGGATCCAAGTTTCTTCCACAGTGTGGCTTGGCTATTGCAAAGGGATGTCTTTGGAGATAGACAGGAGCTAGAGAAAGAGCATGAAGTCACAGCCACATCTAAGATTCCTTGGCCTAGTAATGACACACTATGTATGCATCCCATTAGCAAGAACTAGTTACACGCCTTCCACACCATGCAAGGAATGCTAGGCAGTGTAATCTCTGAATGAGCTGTCACTTTCCACTTCAAAGGACTTATTGCATCCTATCAGAGAGGAAGCAGGAATTCGAGGGGACAGGTAGGTATGTCTGCCACATTTAGTAAAGCCATTTTGGAAAGCAGTTTGTCAATATCAAAGTTCAGTGCAACTCATGAATTCCATTTCTGGATATCTATCCTACAGAAATTCTCACACAGGTAAAAAGAAGGATATCCATACAATGATGTTTTTTGTTTTGTTATTTAAGATAACAAAATGTGAAAATGATCTCAGATGTCCATCTTTAAATGATCTCAATGGTTAAATAGATTGAATTATTTACATCCATAAACAGCTAGTAAAATATTAGATCTGAATATACTAAAATAGAATAATAACTATAATATACGTTATAGAGTGAAAAAATGCAAAACAACATGTTCTCTGTGATTACCCACAGGGAGTGAAGGGAGGAAGTGGAGGATGGGGAAGGATTTTAACTTTTTTAACTTTTAACTTTTTTCACTTTTTTTTCACTTTTTTAAACTTTTTTAACTTTCAGCAATTTTAACTTTTCTATTACCTGAAATTTAAAAAAAAAAGCCCAAATGACAACAGTATTTTCAAAACCCAGGTTCCCAGACCTTGCCCCAAATCTACAGAATCAAAATCTCCAGGGAGTGGGGCCCAGAAATGTGTAGTTCATAAAAGCTTCACAGGGGATTCTGATAAATTGCCAAGGTGGAGACCACAGCCTTAGGATAAATTTCTAAAAGTGGAATTACTATGTCAAAGGGTATGAAAAATGTCAAGGCTCTTGATAAGAATTGCCAAATTGTCCTTTAGTAACGTACCAATTCACATTACCACCAGCAGTGTGTAAAAGCTCATTCCACCATCAACACTGAGTGGTGCAAAGTGTTTTCATCTTTGCCAGTTTGAATAATGAAAAATGGTACCTCTGATTTATTTCGACAGAAGCGCTCGTTTGTTGCATCTGGTTCTCTTTCGGGGACATTCCGTCCCATCTATCTTCCTCTTGAATTTTGTAGAGAGATTCATCACCCTAAGTTAGCATTTCGTTATAAAAATCACTTGGGGAACTTGTTAAAAATGCAGATTTCTAGCCCCCGCTTCCAATTCTGATCGAACAGCTTGAAGATGTGGTTTGGGACTATGAAGAGGAGGGGTAGGATTCAGAGAGTTTACAAAGGAGAGATGTGTCCCAGGCAGAAGCAACAGAAGAAGAAATGAGCAGTAGTGGATTTAGTTTATGGGTATTTCATATCCCTAGGATAGATGCTTTGCTCATGATGATTTGCCAGGCCCTCTGCCCAGGACCCAGCTCCCCTTTCCTCCCAGAATTCATTCACCAGCCCAAGACCTATCTCCATGTTATTAAAATCCGCATCGATTTCTCCCTCCGCACTCCCCCAGCCTTAGTGTCTGAACAACTCACCCTGACACTTAATCACATGCTGCAATTACTTTAGATAGATGAGAATCGACTTACAGTAATAAAGATATAGTCTAATGAAAGTTGTAGAAGTATTATTTCAGGACAAGAAGAAATGTCCCAGGATAGCCTGGAAAATAATCCTGCAATAAATTACTTTTGTGTTGACACTAAATTAGAAGCAATGGCATCTCTATAGAAGATGAAAATTGAAGTCAGGCAGCCTTAAAGAATTAGAAACGAGTGCTTCTCTATCAAAACAAAATAGAGGTCACTTTTTACAATATCTTCCAAACTGGCAAAGATTAAAAACCCTTGATACCACTCAGGACTGAGCGGTATTGTGGACTGAGCAACCCAGGTGATTCTTATGATCAGACAAGTTTGGGAAAGAGTGCCTCTCAGTCAGTATTCTCAACATTGCCTGCTTATTAGAATCATCAGAAACACATTTAAAAATTAGCCATGCTCAGCTCCATCCCAGAGATTCTGTTTCAATTGGGATTTTTTAAAGCTCCTCAGTTGATTGTAATGTGGAGCCAAGATTGAGACACCTTGCCCAAGGCAATGCAAAAAAAAAAAAAAATCATGTGTAGATAGCACATATAATGTATCTTATTATTTTTTGCCACTTTAAATGGAGGGGATAAATGAGTTGCTTTTCTAGTAGAAATGCTGGATTCCTAAGGATTTATTTAGTATCTCCCTCAAATCCATTGTCATTTGTGAGAAGTTTGAGTAAGTTCACTTTTATTTGTTCATTCATTCATCCAACAAGTATATGCATTGAGGAAGTTCTCTGTCAGGAGCATTGCTGATGTTGGGAATATTGACTTCATGGTGTGTATAATCTACCAGAGCAGATGGAAATTTAAGTAATTGCAAGTAATTACATTGGAGCTGAATCTGTGGGTAGGCTTTAGTGATGTTCTGCTTTAGCCAAGAAAGTTAACCGTTATGGACCATTCCCAAAATATGCCACCTTTGTCTTAATTGAATGCATTGTGTTTAAAAAAAAAGCTTTTCTAAATCTTTTAGGTTATTTCTTCTAATTTATTGTAAATCTAGTTATTTTATTAGAAGATAATTGTCTATGGTACTCAGGGGTATTTCTTTCTAACCTGAAATAACATTTCTCAACTTTTAACATTTCTCAACTTTCATTAGGCTATTTTTGTTTATTATGACTAAGCTGATGCTTCTTTATCTAAACTTTATATTGCAAAGTAAATTGTATACCAACAAGACCAGCTGACCAGGGCATGAGTCCAGGTTGGAATGCAGTGGCCAGTAGGATCCTGTAGAGAAGGGGGTTACCAGATCGTAGGTCTAAAAGCATTGCATTATCAAACTGTTTCCCTCTTGTCGACATCAGTGGACAAAGGGTACATGTGATGTTTGTCTCATGTTGGGAACTGGAAACAATGGAAGGAGCCATCAAGATTTCCATCTGTCAGTCATGACCTTTACCCAAAGTATTTCATGTTATAAGCAGAGTACATTCCAAGTAAATGCAGTTTTTCTGACAATTCAACATCATTCAAAGTTTTTCTCATGATCATAAGGTTCATTTAAACCATAGGTTCCCTGACCATAGGTTCATTAATCCCATTTGACTAATCCCTTACTCCTGCAAGAATTAAGCGCTACTCTATAATAGACACAATCTTATCTGGCCTTTTCATGTAGCCCTGCTTGAAAACAACAAAGGACCTAATATGTAGAATCAGAGTACATTTTTGGACCCCCAAGAATTGATATATATTGATTACTATAGTCCTGGTATAACGTACGTAAGATGATACCTAATTTATTAAGGAATTCTTCACTGTGCATTGGTAAGAAGTCATTATTTCCAAGGACCAGCCTGGACCCCCAAATACTTAAATGTAGCCCAAGATCCTCATTGGAAACATGGAGCTGTAAGCTATTGCAATTTTGCTACAGCGGGGGCATCATTCTGTCCAACTGTGCACAGATGAATAAGGACCCTAATGAGACACAATAAAAATGCTGCATAGGCTTTTGGGGAGTCTGATAAAGTAGCATTAAGCACAAGACCAATGCAGATGTTTTCAAAACAGTAGAGCTTTCACAGTCTTGAAGTATGGTTGACAGGCTATGACCTGCACAGATGTGCTAGGCTGGGGGAAAAGAGAGGACCCCTCTTATGAAGCTGTGTGTCCTGGTGTGAGACTGCCTAGGTTGCTTTATTGCAAGTCACATTAATTTGTCCTAGGGCCCAACAGCTGCTTTGGTTTTCTTTGTTTTTTTTTTTAACTTTTTTTTTTTGGCCTCGCCACATGGCTTGCAGGATATTAGTCCCCCGACCAGGGATCCAACCCAGGCCCACAGTAGTGAAGTGCCGAGTCCTAATGCTTTGCTTTTCTTTAATTTCCTATCTGCCTATGAGCCCTGACACTTCCTCAGCCGAGACACATCCAGTTTCTTGTCCCCTTGGGTTGGCATTGTTTATGAACCTGTCTGACAGCATGAGGCAAGACGTGACCACCAGCTAGAAGGGAGAGCCCAGTGTACGCACAACTACTTCAGGAGCAGTTGAGGCGTATTACTGAGGTCAGGACTTACCAGCCCGTCCAACTTCAGGCCTGTATATGCTTAACTAAGAAATTATGGAGCTGGGAGAATGGAGTTGCTCTTTTTGCTTCAGTGAGGCTGTGTGAGTGAGGAGGCTGTGTTCAAATACTTCTAAAAAAATGATGCAAATGAACTTATTTACAAAACAGAAACAGACTCAGATTTAGAGAACGAATTTACAAATTTACGGTTTATGGGTTGGGGGGAAGGGTGGGGGGAGGGATAGATTGAGAGTTTGGAATTGACATGTGCACACTGCTATATTTAAAATAAAATGCCTTTCCATTAAAAAAAAAAGAAGTCTTATAAACACAAGGTGAAAGCACATAAGTAAAAGGAAGACCCCTCCTTGTGCTTAGTTTGGACCAAAGCCTAGAGTTCAAACTAGCCTTTAAAAAACATACCCTTTCCATCATCCTGCTTGACTTCATGAAGAAAAACTAAAGGACATAATACAGATTAAATCCAACTCCTCCTTAAGAGTACAGATCAAATCACACTTTCTCATTGGATTGATCTCTAACCCCAAAGAAGAATTATTTTCTTCTCTGGGCTTTGAACAATAACTTTGTGCACACCATTGATAAAGCAGACATGTCATGGCTGTTTACATATCTGTGTTTTCTATTAGATTGTGAGTTTTTGAGAGCAAACAGCCAGGAATCACTTTGGCAAATGGGCTTTTAGTGAACTGATTTTTGACAAATTGACCTGGTGGTAGAATTATATTTTATTCAACTTTCCCCATTACTTAGAACAATCTCTGGCACGTAGCAGATGTTCCGTAAGTGTTGGTGGAATTGAAAAACAGATAACTTTTTTTTTTCTGTTTATAAAAGTAATGCACTTCCATGCTTATCAAAAAAAAATGTGGACTATAGAGGGAAATATCAACAAATTTAACTTTTGAGCACACAAACTAGTTTTGAGAACCAAAAACTAATAGTAGCAATCAATGACGACAACACAGAAACCAAGGCATATGAAATGTTGCCATTGAAAGTGGGACTATACCTTCCCCTGACCCAACAAAGCACTGGTTGGCTGCTAAATTGAATTGGAAACAGACCTCCGTCCTCTTCCATTTTCATATTTGCTGTCTCCCCCTCAAAGGAATCCTCCAATCTCTCTACCCCTCAAGGGGCACGACCAATAGCACTGACCCTATGGCAGGTGTGATATTTTGGTAGGAGAGCCCCAGTGCTTTGATTGCGATGAAGGTGACGTCACATGTTATAAGTTGTGTCGTGATGGTGTTCTCACTAGAAGTGACTTCGTATTTCTAATAAATGCTCAGCTGAAAAATACACAGAGGATGGAAAACACAAATTATGCAACTGAGAACTGTGACTTCCTGTTGCACTTTGTGGAGGAGGTGAGAATAGAACAGTAAGAGAGAAACTATTCTTAAATGCTTCTTTTTTGACATATTGTTTCTTCTTTTGCTTTTCCCACTGTCTGTACTATACAGAGAGAACACTACATTATCTGTTTATTACACTATATGTATAAGCATCCTAGAAAAATAACATTTTAGATATGGAAAGGACCTTAGAAATAATGAACATCTATGCAACAAATAACCAGCAAAACGGTTTTGTTGTTGTTGTCGTTTTGTGTTTTTTTTAGAGAAAGGAACATTGTCTTGATATGTGGTCTCATTATCATGACTTTGATAAGACTTCAGGCTATAAATCTTTTTTAAGTTTTATGTCTTGTTCAGCTTTAAAAACACTATTAGCAGCTTAGCATTGCGTACAGCAACACTTAAGCCTTGAGGTTTTTCATTAATTTCATTGATAATTATTTCCCTGTCTCTATGACAATTCAGTTGCTTAAACTAAGTCTAAAAAGCTACCTACATTGTAAAACAATTGTGGCCCAGACTAAATTCTAACAGCAGCTTCCTGTATATCACACTTTGCTCAGACCACAGCTTTCTTAAGAAACAGTGTATTTTAAACATCAGATTTGATCAACCATAAACTCTAGGGGAGCCTCCTATCTGTGGTAGTTTTGAGCAGAAGAGAGAGGTGCAAAAAATACATATGAAAACATTTTCTCTATATAAATCACTTTCTCTATTTTAAAAACCTATAACGTTCATACAACATTCTCTGCTGCTCTTGGGGAGAACTTCCTCTGTGAAAAAGCTGCTTTTAAAAAAATTTAAAATTTCCACAGATTTTCATTATACTGCTTTCTGTAATTATTTTTCCTTGATACTATTTCCCTGGTCCTTTTGCTGAAACTCCCACTTGAAGCACTCTCTAAAATTTACCTTTAACCTATTTAATCCTTCTTTCAAATGACAAAAGATGGTGACAGTTGGCCCTGGTGGCACCTAGTTGCCTTCCTACATCTCCCTGAGAGGCCAAAAATTTCCTAGAGTTTCTTAAACCACTTCAGCCTTGTTCAAGTTTGGCTACCTTGTGTGAGTTTCTGAGCATTATTTACATCAAACTTTTTTATTATATCATTTCAACAATTTCCCTTCTCTTAAATTAATAAATTTTGAATAAGAGTTTGTCTCCCACATCGGAAGCCCTGTACCATGCACCTGCCATAGCTCTCAAGGTTAAAGGAACAACTACAATATAGGCACTAAGAGTGAAGGTCAGATTCAAAGAAGGGAAATATGGAGGAGGTGATGCTTCTTTGGTGTGGTTTTCTCAGCACCTAGATCAGTGCCTGACAATAATTTTTGTTCAATACAAATTTGTGGAATGAACCAATGAATGAATGAATAAGTGACATCGGTAATGTCTGCAAGCACTGGCAGAATCTTTATAAACAGAGGTGTGAGCAGGTGTCACAGGTGGACAAAACTAAGTATTCAAAGGCACAGAGGTAGGAAAGCAGTGTGAGGAGACATAGGAACCTGGACCAGGCAATTTGTGGGCACCCTTGGCTCATGCACTTGAGTCATGGCAAGATAGGTCAGAGCAATGGAGAACTAAGGGGATACCCTTCCCGTGATGGAGCGCAGTGAACGGGCATGGGGTGCAGGGCAGAAAATCCTTTTCCTTAATATTGGCTTGGCCAAAGAGTTCGTTCGGGGTTTTCTGTAACATCTTATGGAAAAACCCAAACGACCATTTTGACCAACCCAATATTTGCTCTCCAAATACACATATATAGACATAGGACTACAAATTTTCTGTTTAATCTGAGTCACAGAATACTTATTAACTACTTTTGAGAAATGACCTTGAATTTTCTTCCTATGGTTTGTCCAAAGAGCCCTAGACCTGAAGTCGGAGTGTCTGTGTTCCACTCGTTAGCTGGATGACTTACCCTCCTTCTGCTTCAGTTTTCTTACCTGCAGAATGGGGGTAATATTAGGACTTACCTTACATAGCTGTTAAAACTAAGATGATGTCTGGGAAAGTGATAATAGTAATAACAAAAGTTTCATTTTTCATAGATTGATTCATTGCTGCTTTGGGGTTCATCACTATCCTATATTATACATAGATTGTGCCACAATATCTGCTTGTATGAAATATGTAAATGCATACACATAGCCATACATATTCATACATGTGCATGAATACATCTTAGAATAATGGTGCATGCTTAGTATACTCCAATATCTAATTTTATTAGCTCATTTAATCCTCACAACAACTCTGTGAGGTAGCTACTGTTATTTCCCCCATTTTACAGGTGAGAGAACTAAGGCTTAGAAAGGTCACACAGCTAGGAGGTGAGAGAACTAAGATACAATCTCAGTTTTTCTGAATCTAGAGCCTGTGCCCAAAATATTATACACATGTAGGTACTTTCCCCAATTTTTTTCTTTATTTTCTCTGAAAAAATATAGTTTATGATAATTTCAATAATTTATTGAGATATAATGACGTACAATAAACACATATTTAAAGTGTACAAGTTGAGAAGTTCTGACACAAGTATCCACCCATGAAGCCATTACCACAATCAAGATAATGAACATATCCATCACCTCTAAAAGCTTCCTTGGGTCCTCCCTTCTATGCCTGCCTGCCCTGGGTCCCTTCCACAGGCAACCACTGATCTCCTTTTGCTTACTAAAGATTAGTTTGCACTTTCTCGAGTTTTTATATAAATAGAACCACACCTTGTACTGTCCTTTTAACTGGCATCTTTAACTCAGCATAATTATTTTGAGCTTATTACTTTTTGTTGCTGAGTAGTATTCCATTGTATGTATGTACTGTAACAAGTTTGTTTATGATCATTTTAAATAATTCCCTATACCCTGCAATATGCAAGAAGTAAAAAAGCAAATCAGATTCTTAAACGTGGTGATAGTCCGTTCCCCTTAATTTACATTTCTTTTAATACTTAGTATCATGTTTCCCTGAAACATTAAGTAGTTGTCTAAACTGAAAAAGAGTGAGATAGAGAGTTAAGAGAGAAGAGAACAGAGGATAGATAAGATTTGTCTCCCAGATGTAATATCACTCTGGTCTTTCAAAACCATGTTAATTTTGAAATTTTACCCCTCACAGGCATGCATATAAAATCTATATTTTTATATTCTATATATAAAGTTCTACATTTGAAATATTATGTTTACAATTAAATTAATCCAATATGGTGCTATAAACTACGGAAACTCACTCCATGATACAGTGCTTCAATTGTATCAATTGAAATTCATACTTCTTTTCTTTGGTGATATAGTTGTGACCAATAAATTTTCCCACTTTAGATACACTTATACCATGAAAAAACACTTTAAAGAAAGACTAATGACTCTTTTTTTCAGAGTTGCAGACTGAAATCAATATGACATCTGGCTCCAGATGATATAGTAGAAAGACCCACGGATCTTAGGCTGGGATCTGGCTCCCCTTCTCCTCAGTTTCCCTGTTTGTAAAACAAGAACAATAGCTCTCTTGAAGGGCTGCACTAGGCTTTAAGTAAGAAAGCGTTTGAGAGCCTATGGCACATGGAAGATATTTATAAATGGTATTTCCTCTCCCTGCCCTTCCCGAGTCCTTTTTCCTAGAGACTTCCTTAGGCTCCCAGGGAACTTAAGACTTAAGGACTCCTTTTACCATTCCTATTTTAGCACTTTTCATATACTTTCTTCCCAACATGTATCACAGAGGCAGGCATATAGCTGGTGCTGGAATATTTGTTGAATGAAGGCCTGAAGAGGACCTTTTCATCCTAGCACTGGGGATCAAACCAAATCCATGGTTGTGCAGACTGAGGAATGGGAGCGATTGTTCTGCGGCCTGTTCCCATGAAAGGCATGAAGCAGTGTCTCTCTGGGGGAACTGAGGCCATTGTGTGGTTGGCATTTGCTGCGGGGCCTTGTAGATTGTGCTGTCGGTTGGTTGTTGGATCTTGGGTGGGAGGTGACAGCTCAGATGGGAAACCAGGGGTTTGCTAATTGTGGTCTTTCTTGTTCATGAGGCCACCTGGGAAATGTAACAGCTTATCAAGGGCCGTTTAGCATAGCTGGAGTGTTGGCACACCCTCAAAGCCAGTGATTAATAAACCAAGAACCTTGCCATTGTGCGAAGTGCAAATATTAGTTTCCAGGGAGTCAATCAAGAGACCCTTGTGAGACTTTAAATGTTTAGAAACTTGAGCATGTTGAGTGAGAAAGAGAAAATGGCAGAATTGTTGCCAACATCAATAGGTTTGCTTAGACAGTGTTTCTGGGTCTGCAGTTAGGCCTTTTTCCACCAGTGGTTTGTTCTGTGTGTTCTGAGCCCCCATCCTCTGTACTCGTTCCCGCTCCAAAAAAGAAAGCCAGAGTTGAACTCTAAATGACCACATAAAACCAACAGTGGGGTTGTTTTGAGGGATGGAGTGGGACATGAGCAATAACAGGACTGAGAAATAAAATGTTTTCAAAAACATTTTTAAAACCACTGGAATCAGAGAAATTCAATGCAATGTAAAACTTAAAGAAAAATGGCTAACCTGTGTAACCTTCTCCCTCCACTATTATAGAAAGACTTCTGGAGGGGCAGGAAAATTTGGTCTGAATTTCAGGTCGGCCTCTAACAAGGTAAATGGCTCCAAGGAAGCCACTTCACTTTGAGAATGCTCATTTCCCCCATTTGTGAACTAGTGATTCATGGCATCTATCCTACTGAACTACTTAGAAGAGGACAGAAAAATGTGAGCAAATTGAGGACAGACAAACTGAACACAGGACTTAGCACATAGCGTTCAATAGATCTTCGTTGCATGAATGCCTGAAGGAGGCCTCCTCGTCTTAGCTATACAAATGGAAAACATCCTTCTGGCTTCCCTCCTTCTCTTTAAAAATATTTCATCATATTTTATAAGTTTCTCTGAAAAGCTGAATTTTCCTCAGAACTAATAGAGTTTCCTTTCTGCCTCTGTTCTGGTATCTGTAAAATGGGGATAAATCCATCTGCCTCCCAAGGTGTGTGTGAGAACCACAGGAAATCAGCGCAAGTGCTTAATGCACACCCAGCGCACTGCCGCTCAAAAAGCGTCTAAAAACGCTGCTTTTCTCAGGAGCAGAAACACACAGCTGTTTGCTAATACTTGTCAGTATCTGAAACCATTCAGATAGGTGGAGAGTCTCTTTGATAATAGGAAAGTAAATAAAGCTAATATTTTGCAATTTTCCATTAGAAACCAAGAGGTTTCTGTTTTTGCCAAATGGAAAAAGATTTGTCACACATGCAGTTTTAATTTTCAGGTAGTTTAGTAGACATGGAAAATTCAATTAAGAAAAGCTATTTTGTTAGTGAATCTCTATCAGATTTTTTAAGGGCATGTACCCAGAGTTTTAGAGTTTTAGGGGAGTTTCCATTAGTGAATAGCATTTGTTTCGGCTGTGACCTTTTGGCTGGTTTAAACCTGTCAGGTCCAACCACAGAATCATGGTCCCAGGGCACAAACTTGTTTTCTCCTTCTAATCTATTCGCCACCCCTGTTTTGCTGATGCTGACCAAAAGGTTTCCTTTTCTAAGTAAGAAAAATTCATCTGCTTAGCTTCGTATAACTTGTATGCATAAATTGAAGTGAAATAAGCAATATTTCATCTGTCCCTTTTCTTCTTCCCCCACCGCCTCCTCCTCTTCATTTCATATTTGACTTATTTGTCCTGAACACGCCAAAATCAGTTTCTGAATCTGTTTCTCAGAGCATCACTGCATGTAAGTGAAAAAGGATCTGTTTCTAAAAGAACATTCATCTAGAACAATACTGTAACTATCATTACATTTATATATAAATAAGTTCCCTTTTTTTTCCTGTTACATCTCCATAAGTTAAACAATGGATAATCTCTGTATTTCATCCTTGGTATGCTTCATAAATTACATAATAGTTTTCAGAGATCATAGAAACTACCTCTCTTTGTAAAATGTGGGCACTGATCAAGTAAGAAACATTCTATAGAAATTGGGGCCCTTCAGCCTACAGAGAATTTGGAACTTCCCCACATAATAAATACTTGATGAAAAACTAGAGCTATCATTGAGATTCTCTTTCTGTGACCAGACATTAAAACAGCAGGAAGGGGTAATAATAATCCAGATTGAAACAATGAAAGACAAAGAATTATACCTTGAATATTTCCACTTAGCCTGGGTAAACCGAAGCCATACTCACTGACCTGCTAACACATGTATATGGAATCTAAAAAGAAAAAAAAATGGCTCTGAAGAACCTAGGGGCAGGACAGGAATAAAGACGCAGATGTAGAGAATGGACTTGAGGAAACGGGGAGGGGGAAGGGTAAGCTGAGACGAAGTGAGAGAGTGGCATGGACATATATACACTACCAAATGTAAAATAGCTAGCTAGTGGGAAGCAGCCGCATAGCACAGGGAGATCAGCTCGGTGCTTTGTGACCACCTAGAGGGGTGGGATAGGGAGGGTAAGAGGGAGATACAAGAGGGAGGAGATATGGGGATATATGTATATGTATAGCTGATTCACTTTGTTATACAGCAGAAACTAACACAACATTGTAAAGCAATTATACTCCAATAAAGATGTTAAAAACACACACACACACACATTAAAACTAAAAAGTGGAAACAATTTAAAAACAATAGCATAATGTTTAAGTGCACATGCATTCATGAATCAGACTACCCGGGTTGACTCCTGGTTCTGATTTACTAGCTATGTGACCTTTGACACGTTACTCAATCCCTCTGCACCTCACTATCCTTATCTTCCCTATCAAATGGGGAGAGTAGTAGTGCCTATGCCCATTATCATAGGGCTGTTATGGACTAGATGACATAATTCATGTAAAGAGCTTAGCATGGTGCCTGGTACTCAAAAAGCCCTCAATGCATGTTATTTTATAAATATTACCATATCTAGAACTGAGTGTAAATGACATGTATCTTTAAGACTGGTAACAGGACAATTACAAAAAAGAAATAAGGATGATATGGGGAATTTCAGCTCATAAACATGCTTGCAGTACATATAGAGGTCATCACACTAGGTTTGACCTTGGGGATAAAAGGACGACTATCACACCATAGATCTCACAGAACAAGAAGCTAATCTCTGAAACTTTTAAGCACTTTTCATCTTACTAACCTCCCTGGACACTGCATTAAAAAAAAAAAAACCTATCTTTATTCTGTGCAATCACAAGTTTCTGCTGATGTTAAGTGAGTAGAAGTACTTGAATTCAGCAGCTATGCAGATCAGCAGATCAGTATCAAATGCAATATCACTTGACTGACACACTAGGTATATCACCAAACACTAAACATGTCACCTCTTCAGTTAGCAACATCCTTGTGTAGTTTACTTTACCGAGAGGATTCCAGGAATGCTCTCTCATAAAACTGAGGTTTCTCCACATACTGTAATATTCCTAATGGGATTTGGCCTAATTCTAATGCTGGGCATAGGCATATGCTGTCACAGGGATACAGTCTTGCTCTGCCCCTAAAGGATGTATGTTTGCTTTAACTAAAATGATTTGATGAATCATACACATTTTATTTTTCAGAAAGCTCCTTAAATTGGACACATTTTTATTTTTTTCCTACGCAGCCACTAAACCGTGAAACTTAAACAGAATTAGGCATGTGTTTTGACTTGTCTCCTGCTTTGCCAAGTTGGAAAATTCCCAGTACCGAGTGATCTGTTTGCCAGCAAAGCCACAAAAGTACAAATGAGACCCCAAGGGTTACAAGTTCTTTTGTAATATCTGTGTTCTAATGGATGGCTAATTATTTTTGGCTTGAGACCCATTAATAACAAAACAAAAATTAGGAGAGCTGGAATTCTAGCACCATTTAATTCAACTCTTAATGTTACTGATGATTCAATTGAGGCCATAATGACCTGACCAAAATTCCTCGGTAACAGAAAAGCTGACCAGGGATCTTTCTCCTGCTCATTCTCCTGCAGTCCTCACAGCAAATCCCAGTGATACACCCACAGTCTTAGGCTATCATAAGCCTCTAGGCTGATGCCAACACTATCCCACTCCAGAAGTTAAGGGTTAGCTGTTTTCCGTTCATATATGTTAGCAAGGATAGCAAATACTATATTTAAAAATCAGGAACAACCTGAATGTTCATAACAGGGAACTCGTTCCATAACTGTGGCCTAGCCAAATAATTCAGTGACACACATTTATTTAACATCATGTTTTCGAAGCCTGTTTAATGCCATGGAAAAATTATCTTGATGTGTTATTTACTAAGTGAAAACTATGGAATACAAACTTTCATCTCAGTTTATATCATACTATATATACATATTAGGAAAAAATAATTTTAAAAACCTCAAGTAAATTACATAAAAATGTTACCGATGCTTTAGTGAGTAAAATTAGGCATGATTTTAATTTTTTATGTATAATTTTCTTGTGTTTCATATATTTTATACAGTGGATATGGATTATATTTATAATCTGAAAGACAAAGATCATTATTTTAAACAATCCAATGTATTCATAATCAACTAGAAGAGAGGTGTCGGCAGCTGTAGGGACCATCCCCTTTTAAAAGTAAGATGTCAGCATGAATATGATGCATGATGTACGTGCCAAGAACTCATGACTTTGGCTTGACTAGGACAGTGTAAAGACTGTGGCTTTTATTTTGAAATGAGAAACCACTGGAAGGTTTTGGTAGAGGAGTGGCATGATCCAACTTAGATTTTAACAAGATCACTCTTGTTGCCGTGTTTAGCCAGGTTGAACAAGGATGGTCATGGTAGAGGCAGTGAGAAGGTTTGAATTCCAACTAGTTACCCATCACAATGTTAGGTTTTGAAACCTATTTTCCTACAACCTATCATTTATTATATGGGCATTTATATTTTTTTATATCTTTATTGGAGTATAATTGCTTTACAATGTTGTATTAGTTTCTGCTGTACACAAAGTGAATCAGCTATATGTATACATATATCCCCATGTCCCCTCCCTCTTGAGCCTCCCTCCCACCCTCCCTATCCCACCCCTCTAGGTGGTCACAAAGCATCCAGCTGATCTCCCTGTGCTATGCTATATGGGGATTTAAATATGTATTTTATATATATTTTATCAGTAGAACTTGTGATGAACTGACAAAGCATTGGGTCTTCTCCATGAAAATAACACCAAGTCTGATTTTTCCTTTCCTTCTCAAACACCTGCTTCTATACCAACAGTTACTCTGTCTCTATGGAGCCAGGTAAGATGGGCCTTTGGGACTTCTCTGTCCAATCACCAGAAGAACCAAGTCTTAGTCCAGGGGGCATCAAGCACCAGCCAGGGCCCATCCTTAATAAAATTTTCACCAGTCAGCAGCAAAATAAGAAAATTTGCGAAGTCAAATTTATTCCTTTTAAAGGATTTTTTAAAAAATTCTATAATATTGTGTATCCTTTCCAGTCATTTGGGATAGGAATGTTCTGTTTTTTTGAAACGATGATGATATGCATGGCAATGTTTGTGGAGCTTTCCTTATATACTTATTTAAGCAGAATAAAAAGTTGACAACTTTATATCAGTCACCAAAACTTCTACTATTTTCTGGTCCACGAAATCCTCACGTCTGGAAAACACAGCATTAGTCTGTATGGCAAAATCTTCTTCACATGTGCCTACTGTGAATGTCCCTTTTTTTGTTTTTTGTTTTGGTAACTGAATGAGAAATGACCACTAATTCTACAATTTTGTATCCACAATCTACTTTTATCCTTTCCCAGAAAACAAATGTTAGTTGGAACTGAACATGGGAAAAACATAATTCATTGGTTTAATTCCTTCATCGTTAACGCTTTGTTCAGTTAGAACAGAGTGGGTTTTTCTTTGATTATATAAGTAATGCATATTAATTATAGGAAATTTGGAAAATAAAGGCAAAAAGAAGATAATTATCCATAATTCTACCATCCAGATTTCTACCATGGTTGATACTTTAATATATTTTTTCTTATCATTTAAAATGTATTATAGATGGATGCATGCATTTTTTCACAAAATGGAGATTATATGGTTGTTTCTTTACTATATTACATCAAAAATCTATCACAGAGGCTCTGATACCTAGAAAGCTTAGCAACCCATTACTCATAGTCTCAAACCTTGTTTGCTCATCAGAAATGTACAAATGAAATTACATATATTTGAAAGGCTGGGGTGATGAAAAACATAGGCAAACTAGGGAAAAACTACAGATTCCCCAAAGTCTGCGAAACTTCCTTCATGTTAAAATAGAGATTAATAGACATTAAAGACATATTAGCATCTCAGTGAGACTAATATGGTAAAAATAGTGACAACCATTTTTTAAAAATCAAATTATGCTTCAGCTTGAATAGAACCAACACTATGAGCAAGAGAAATAGGGCTTTCTATTTTTGCTATTAGGAACTCTGACAAGAGATTAAATTTTAGCACATCCCTAAAGATGTCTTTTTCAGTCTACCATAGTGCCTGGAAATCATACCTTTGACTTTGGTAACAAAGACTTCAAGTTTACAGTTGTATATAAAAATCTCTCCAAGCTTTTAGATAAAATACATAAGAGGAAAAAAAGACAAATACATACAACATTAAAACCTAAAATGACTGGACAGTTAAATACCAGAACATGAGTGAAATCTATACCAGTATGAGACAAATAAAACTAAATCAGGAAAATCAACCCCACATTCATCCATTGAAACATTGCCTAAAGATACATACCCAGGACTTATGAAAAAATCCTCATAACAAGAGACTGGCAAGCTCAAATTGATGTATTGAAAAACAAGCACACTTCTGAAAATGATCTACTCCACAATATGAAGAGTTTTTCAGGAAACCATCTGAATAAAATAGGAACAGAAATCTAAAAGAGGCAAATAGGTTTAAATGAAAATTTCAAACAGATAATATGAAAAGAGGGAGATGATAACTAAGATAGGAAGGGATTTTAAGAGGGAAAAAGAGAAACAGTAGAATTAAATCCATGTTGGACACAGGAAAGGATAGAACTGATACTATGGAGAATAAATAAGCGATGTGGGATGTATGCTTGAAGCACCCAATGTAGTGAAGTGAAGGAAAATGGAATATGGAAATCAGAGACAGAAGGGCCAACACACATATAATTGGTGAAGAGACCAGAACAAATGGAACAAAAATAGCAACTGAAAATATATTCTAGAAGAATACTTTCTTGGGATGACAAAGAAAAGATTTAGACATGGAAAGTATGCTAAATTCCTTATTTAGACATGGGAATTTCAAAGCTTAACTTTTGCTCCAGATACTTAAAATGAGGCTTCAATGGCAGTGTCATACAGCCATGGCATCTTGTGACTGGTGCAAGAGAAAATGGCAGAATTAGAGATGGTGCAACTGGGAATCGTACATAATCCACAGCCCATTCTATTAATGTGGCAGTGCATAGAGGAGTATGTGGTGAATGTGAGGTTATCCACCAGGTGGTTGTGGTGAAAACTAAGTTGTGAACTATTGGGTGCAAAAACCAGTTTTGATAAATTCAATGATAATTGCTATAAGTATGTAAAACTGTATTTATATCTTCCAAAATAGTGGAGAGGGTGACAGAAAAGAAGTGTAGACTACATAGCAAAAGACAGGCAAAGGAAATAGAAATCTGGTGACAGAGTAAAACCAAACATATTAAATATGGCAGTGAATGCAAGTGGATTGAGCTCTCTTCTTAAAAATAAGAAGATTCTCACTTAGAATCAAAACAGAAAATTCAATGACATGCTATTTACAAACAACCCCTAAAATGAGGTATAAGAAAGCTAAAAGTAAAAGGTTGGGCAAAGATATATCAGGCAAATGGAGAGAAAAAGAAAGTATGGTCACTATATATTGTTATAATAACAATAATAAAATAGAAATGAGATATAATAGCTGACATTTATTTAGTGCTCAGGACATGTAACATCTCATTTAATCCTCATGGTGGTTCTGAGGTTGTTAGACAACGTCAAATTCCAGTTCAGAAGCAATAATCAGGACAAATATTGTATTATTATCAGAGACAATTTCAAATGAAAGTATAACTTTCACAGATCAATATGCACCAAATATATTGAATCAAAATATAAAGTAAAAATTATAAGTACAAGAAGAAATGAGAGGGCTTCCCTGGTGGCACAGTGGTTAAGAATCTGCCTTCCAATGCAGGGGACACGGGTTCGAGCCCTGGTCTGGGAAGATCCCACATGCCATGGAACAACTAAGCCCATGTACCACAACTACTGAGCCTGCGCTCTAGAGCCCGTGAGCCACAACTACTGAACATGCGTGCTACAACTACTGAAGCCTGCGTGCCCTAGAGCCCGTGCTCTGCAACAAGAGAAGCCACTGCAATGAGAAGCCCGTGCACCACAGCAAAGAGTAGCCCCCTCTCCCCACAACTTGAGAAAGCCCGCACACAGCAACAAAGACCCAACACAGCTAAAAATAAATAAATAAATAAATAAATTTTTAAAAATAAAAAAGAATGAGAGAAAGCAAGTAGTAGTGGGCCACTTTAATAAACTTTTCTTAGTTTCTGACATATCAAGTAGGCAAAACCATAAATGAACAAGATCTAAATACTGTAATCTAATGAGGTTGGTTTAATCAAGAATATATAATATCACAACATTTTAATGGTGAAAAATTATAAATAGTCTAAATGCCAACAGTGGAGAATTTATTCAATAAATCAGACTAGGGCTAAACTAACCATTCAACAGCTATTAAAAATGATATTGTAGATGTTTTAATGACATTGTGATTTAATTATCAATTAAATGGAAAAGCGGGTATGTAATAATATATAAAGTGTGCTCTAAATTTTATTTTTTTTAATGTCTGTAAATATATGTACATTTGCACGTGGAGAAAATAAACTAAATGGGCACATTAAATGTTAACATCAGTTATCTCCAGATCTTGTGATTACGGGTGTCTTTTATTAGTGATTTTTGCATTTAAAAATTTCTCTTCAAAGGATATTTTTGCTTCTGCAATCTAAGCAAAACATAATTGACCTTTGTTTAATGATCGACTCTGATCTTATGAACAGCCCACTTGATTCTCACAATTTAAGAGAGAAAGGCAGGGTACAGATTTTAAAGGGGAGGAAATCAAAGCTCAGAGAGGTAAAGTGGCTTTTTTATTTTTTAATGTCATAGTTAATGGCAGGGCTGGGGTAAAACCCTGACTCTGACCTCAAATCCTGAGGACTTTCCAGTGCCTTCTGTGTAAACCATGTCTCCACAAAGGCCTGGCTCAGCATGGCAAGTGGTCCAAGCCCTCAGGTAATAAAATATATATAAACCCATGTATATTGTATAAACCCTTACAGC
This sequence comes from Balaenoptera acutorostrata, assembly GCF_949987535.1. NCBI lineage: Eukaryota > Metazoa > Chordata > Mammalia > Artiodactyla > Balaenopteridae > Balaenoptera > Balaenoptera acutorostrata. Next base: position 50,679,933 of record NC_080071.1, on the reverse strand, counting down.
TTAATAGGATTTTTCATCCAAGATGATAGGAGAAAGAGGCAACTACATTTGGTTATAGGCTCTATATGAGCAAGAAGTGTGGGGGAAGGAGACGAATACATTTTGATGGAAGCTGATGGTACAAATAGTTCTGGAAGCCAGAGCTGGTCATCTTAAAAGGCTCAGGCACCTGAGGGATGAATTTCACATGGTTAGCGTCTTTTCTAGCGTGGCCTTGAGAGAAAATGTCCCTTTAAATATAAACATGTTAGTGTGACTTGCATTTTAAGCCTAAAGACCACTTTGAAGTGTCACTCTGGGTATCTGTAAACCAACATTAGGATTCCCAGTTTTAGAACTAGCTCTGAGACCTAGCCCCATGGTCACAGTTGAGTAATAGGTCATTTGGGCACTCACTTTCCATTTTCATGAGCTATTAGCAACCCTTCAGTTTCCATTTCTCTCAGTAGCTGAATGGTATTAATACCTCCACTGCAATTCAAATAGATTTCAGATTTTTGTTCAATGGAAAATGTACAGGGACACTTTGAGGATTGCTCCGTAAATGTCAATGATCTTCAGAGAATGGTTTTATTTCTTCCGGTTGGAATGATTTTTCCACTTCTAGATTTAGGAGTTCTAATTTTTGCACAATATGTAAATTAATAAAAAAGTTTTTACTATGGTCTTTTTTTTTTGAATCAAAAATGAAACTGCTTTATTATCAAATATTTTCATTTGAAGCTCTTAAAGCATTCAATACATAGGAAAATAATTTCAATAAACACATTTTATAATTAAAAAAATGTCAGAAACAGTTAAAATTTCAAGATCAAAGAGAGTCAGTGATACCATTGGAAGCGACTAATATGTTCTAATATATGTACTATGGTCTTTTTTGATATGATGAAAATAGCTTTCTAGTTTTCCCCCAATTGCTTAAATAACACAAATCTTTGTAAAAATTCAAACAACAGTGAAAAGTCTAAGAAGAAACTAAAAATCCCCTAAAATTCCACCAAAATAAAATAACCATTATCATTTTTGTCACTATCTTTTCATGTTTTTACTGTACACTCACATATAATTTACCATAAATTAGACATAAAACATGCTGCTTTTTTATTACAAACTTTTTTCCTTTCTTTTTCCCTTACCTCCATCCACACCGTCACCCCCAAAGGCATCAGTGTTAACAATCAATGGGCACTCTTCCATACCTAGATCTGATTTATAAATAAAATGGGAACATGTATAATTTATCCCCACGTATATTGCGTGTGTTTGTTTTTTATTTATTTTATTTTTGGCTGCGTTGAGTCTTCGTTGCTGTGCACGGGCTTTCTCTAGTTGTGGGGAGAGGGGGCTACTCTTCGCTGCGGTGTGCAGCTTCTCATTGCGGTGGCTTGTCGCGGAGCACAGGCTCTAGGCATGCAGGTTTCAGTAGTCGTGGTGCGCGGGCTCAGTAGTTGTAGCTCGCGGGCTCTAGAGCGCAGGCTCAGTAGCTGTGGCTCACGGGCTTAGTTGCTCCGCGACATGTGGGATCTTCCCAGACCAGGGCTCAAACCCGTGTCCCCTGCATCAGAGGTGGATTCTTAACCACTGCGCCACCAGGAAGTCCCTACTGTGTGTGTTTTTACGGAATTTTGTAAATGAGAAGTTTTGTTAATTTCTCTGCTTTCCAAACTTTGTATCACAGAAATCTCTGAATGTTAATGGTAGCAAATGGTCCATGGAGTGGATATGCCATCATTTACGGAGTCATTCCCATTCGTGGAGCAAGCACTTTAATTCCAGTTTTCTCTACCATAGTGTTGTAACCAACAACCTTGTGGGTGTGTTCATATGGGCTCGTGCTCTTATTTTTACGGGATAGATTCCTAGAAATGTATTTACTAGTCAAACGTATTGATATAAGTATTTTAAATTTTAATAGGTATTGTCAAGATTGCTTTCCAAATAGGTTGTAAAATTTACATTTCCATCAGCAAAGTGTATGAAGACCCTCTTTCCCATAACTCCATTAATAGCAGGTATTTCCATTCCCTTTCATTTTTGCCTATCTGATTGTTAGGAAATAGTATCTCTTTTTACTTTGCTTTTCTCTGACTGCATGTGAGGCTGGGCGTTCTTTTTCACATTTATTGGTTACTTGGATGTGCCCTTTGTCAATTCCCCTTTCACTTTCTTCTATTGCGCTCTCTCATCAATTCTGAAGGGTTCTTTATATATTAAAATGTTACTTTAAAAATATTTTTCATTGTAAATAACTCTTTCATATGAGTTGCTAATATTTACCTCAATCTATCATAAGTCTTCTGGCTTTATGACACCTTTTCCATACAAAAAAAAATCTTTAAATGTGGTGAAAAATCCACCTTTTTGTATAGTTTCGAGGGGTCTAGCCTTGGTTAAAAGTCTCCCAACTCTTAAATTATACATGTTTTCCTGAATTGTATTCTAACTTTTCTTTAAAAATTGTCTTTAATCTACATAGAATTCTTTCTATGGAGAGCCAACTTTTTCTTCTGGATTGATAGACAATTATACTAGCAAGATTCTTTAAATAATCATTTTTTCCCCAACTGAACTGAAATGCCATCTTTTTGCATGTTAATGTTCTCATGTACTAATTCTCCACCACCCTCTGTTATGCTCTGCTAGTCTAGTTATATGTCGAAGCTATTGATTATAATGTAAGTTATATAGTATATTTATACCTTATAAATAAATATACTACACTTTGCAGTATGCTTCAGGATCTTGTATGGCAAGTCCTCCTCCCCTCAACTTGGAGACAATGACCTGGTGGTTAATTGGTTGAAAGCACACACTCTGGAGTCAAATTGAATCTTGGCTTCAAGTTGCTTCACATCTTTCTATCTCAGCATACCTATCTGTAAAATCAGGATGATAGTACTGATCACAGACAGTTACTGTGAAGATTAAATGAAATAAAACATAGAACACTTAGAAAATTCCCTGATGTATTTTAAGCACTGAAAAATTAATTAGCTTTTGTAATTTTCTTAACTGTTGTGCAACATTTCTTTCATAGGAACTTTATTGCCTCTTTCTTTCAATCCAAGTCCTCCAAAAGCAACTTTTGGAAGTCTAACTTCAATTGCATTAAATATATGTATTCATTTTGGGATAATTAACATTTTTAGGATAAAGTCCCACATCCTAAAATTCTGTTATGCTTATTCTATGTTGTGTTTTTAATTTATGCCATCTCAGATCTTGTTTAAAGTCTTTAGTGTGACCCTAGTTTAATTGATGTAAAATGTGTACCTTTCTTGTTAAATTTATTCCTAAGTTTTAAAAATACTTTCCTTACTATTTTGAATGCAACATTATCCCCATTGTCAGTCTGAGATGATTATTGCCAGTGTAGAAAAAAAGTGTCATCTTGTTTATTCATTCTAGAATTTTTTATTAGTCTCTTGTTTTTTCTAGATACACACTTATATCCTCAACAAGAGAGATGTGTGTATACCTTCTTTATGAATATTTACATTTAGGATTCCATTTTCTTGTCTTTATACTCTCATCTAAATATTCTTCGATTATAATGATGATGTATCCTTGTTATCATGAGAGCAAGGGTGAAAGGGTGACTGAAGGATCCCACTAGACATAAGCAAAGGACATCGATTCTTTTACTATCAGTAGAGGATGTGTCTTACCATACAGAGAGCAGGAGACTCAGAGCATCAACCCCACTGTTCACATCTCCCCAAGGCAACCTCACTACCAGTGACAGTGGTCAACCAGGGTGAGGATCCCATCAGGTCTTTGAGAAGCAAAGTTGCCATCTCCAGGAATATTTCATACTTTGCTGTCCTCTTCCAACTAATCTCAAGACTCTAGTTTTATATCTTCCTGGCTACTAGGGTTAGGTGACTAACAAAAACTCCAGAAGGATTTAAAGACAGCATCTTTACCAACACTGAGATTGAATAATATGCTTTTTCTATTTTTTCTCAGTTAGAAGGAATTATTGTAATTTATTTATCTTCTCATTTGATTATTCAACAAGCATTTATGAGGTTCCTATGAGGTGACAGCTACTTCAAGTTCCATCTTGAAGAAGACCAGTTCCTGATCTTGAAAGATGCTGAGTATAGATGGGGAATAAGACATAGAAATAAATAATGGAAATGCTATGTGATAAGTTTTATGATACAAATTGGTATCGAGAAGTGTGCAAGATCTAGAATTTTACGTTCCTCTCAAACTAACAAATGAGCTTGTTATTGTTTCATGGGTGCCAGGTAAAACATAAGACTTCCGGATCAGTGGCAAAGACTTTATTATTCACAGCAAAAGTAGTAGTCAGAGCTTCATGCCCATTTGCATTGGTTTCCCATGTCCCCCAGGTCCTACAGGGGTGACACAGATCCAGCACACTCAGTGGGTTGTGTAACAGGAGAGGAACAATGAGCTTGAGGAATTCACTGCTTTTATAGCTAGGGGAAGCAAGCCTGCTCTTTAGCTGGGGGGAGACGTTAGCTCATCACTTAAGGTTGCTTGCTGCAAATGCAACCCTGAAAAATGAGACGATTGATGAGTGGTCAGGGCCTTGTATTCTTGGCATACCAGCAAGATCACACAGGGACACTCAGGGTCCATGTCAGATTGCCTCTACAAATAACAAGTATAACTGCCAGAGGTTATTAAGACCTAAGTCATCTCAGGAAAAGTGATTTAATAATTTTACAATCAAACACATGGTCATTTTCTGTTGGTTTGTTTAACCACTGCAACTATCTTGAGGTTCCATAAAGAAAGGTTAATCCTTGAACAGATTTATCATAGCAAATATTATAAAGATAATTTCCAGGGAAAATAAAATTAAATGCACCTGTGGCTGTAGGGGTCCAGTTAAATAAACAAGGAATGCATTTTTAATAAAGCAGTGGTGATTTGGAAAGGTCATAGTTTGTGGAATGAGATAAATCTGGTTTTTGAAGAGCTCCTTCACCTTAGCTTCTGAATTCTATGACTTTTCACAAATGACGTGGCCTCTGGGCTTCCTAATATGTACCTTGCAGGCTATTGTCAGCTTTTATAACGCACCCAGCATATAATAGGTATTCAGTAAATGACAGGTTCTGTTATTGTTATGTTCAAACATATAAATGATAAGTAAAGTTTGTTAGCATCTAACTTGTTCTCTTCCTGTCATTTTGAATTAAGCAATTCATTTATCTCAATTACAAGACTCTGAGTTCCCCAAAAGCACTGAATTTTAGTCATCATAATGATCTAACTAGGTTCCGACTCTCCTTTTTTCTCTTCTCACCTGAATAACAAATTTTCAAAGCCAACATTCATCTTTTACAAAAAACCTTTGCATAAATAAAGCAAAGAGAAAGATCTGATATGGAGTATGTATGTGTAATTTATCACTACTTGTTTCATTTTAATCATATAAGTAACACATGCTTAATTATTTTTTAAAATTCCAACAATACCAAAGAATTGAGGTAAAAGTGAAAATATCCAGCCACCCAATCCCATTTCCCCAAGGATGATCATTAATGAGAGTTTGTCACATTCCTTCCCAGGCCTTTTTCTTTGCATAGAAAATGTAGTATTGATCATTTTCTTCCAAAGATGTTATGAATTATGCTCAGGTGGGAGCACTGTATTATTATTTCTAATTGCTAGCTTGTATGAGTTGAGTTTTTATTCAAAGCAGCTTTTAATGCATTTGTGCCCGTGTGCAAGTTAATCCTAAAGAAATGCTGGGAAAGTCCCTACTCTTTAATGTTTTGAAAACCCCCAATACATAGTCTTCCTTTTTCTGGAGTTTATTTTGTATTCATGTAAATATATTTCCCAGAATACAGCTCGGTGTTCATTGGCTTCTTAATCAGTTTTCTTCCTTTCTGTGAAACTAATAAGAAGATTTTTATCTTGTTTTTACTGATTTACCATTTATGAGCTTTAAACTCTCCTAACACCCTGAAGAGGCAACATAGAAAACTCCTTCTATTTTTAGAGCGCTTTACAAGTTACAAAGCTCTTTCTCAATTGTCTGGCATGCTCCTCACAGTGACTCTATGATGAATGATAAGTATTATTATCTCAACTGACTAAGGGGCAACTAGAGTAATGAAGGTTAAGAAGTGACTTGCCTAAGGTCACACAGCTAGTAACAGCCACAAATGCAGGTTCCCCTGACTTTATATAGAGAATGCTCCAGCTGCTTCACAGAGCAATTGTCTAGGATGAGTTAAGCCTTCACAGACATAGAACATGCTGCTGGAAATAGACTCCAAATTTATAAAAAACATACTTGATGCCTTTAAGAAGTATTTTCTTTTAATTTAAAAAATAGACTAAGACAAACTATTTATACCTGCAGTTAATTTTTAGTTTGTTTTAAAATGGATGTATTATTATTAGCATAAATAGAAACGGGGCATTAATTATTTGTATCCATGGAGAATCTATACCTCACTTCTCTTTATTTATTTATTTATTTATTTATTTATTTATTTATGGCTGTGTTGGGTCTTCGTTTCTGTGCGAGGGCTTTCTCTAGTTGCGACAAGCGGGGGCCACTCTTCATCGCGGTGCGCGGGCCTCCCACTGTCGCGGCCTCTCTTGTTGCGGAGCACAGGCTCCAGACGCGCAGGCTCAGCAATTGTGGCTCACGGGCCTAGTTGCTCCGCTGCATGTGGGATCTTCCCAGACCAGGGCTCAAACCCATGTCCCCTGCATTAGCAGGCAGATTCTCAACCACTGTGCCACCAGGGAAGCCCCTACCTCACTTCTCTTTTATCAAGAAAATCTTTGTGGTGATGAATTTAAAACTAACTGAACAAGAGAGGCAGGCAACTCTAGTCATTTGAATTTGTTCATTCCTGGCAAAAGCAACAGCACAAAGATATGTGAGAACTATGACTTCAGAATGACAATATTTAAAAATAGGCTTAATTTTTTTTTTCTTCAGAGCTGTCTCAGTTTACAGAATAATTGAGTGGAAAGTACGGAGAGTTCCCATATACTCCCTTAGCCTCTCCCCGACACCCCTGGCAGAGATCCCCTATTATTAACATCTTGAATTATTAGTGTTGTACATTTGTTATAATTGATGAACCAATAATACATTTTTATTAGATAAAGTTCATAGTTCGCATTAGGGTTCATTCTTTGTGTTACACAGTTCTTTGAGTTCTAACAAATGCCTAATGTCATGTATCCACCATCACAGTAGCATACAGAATAGTTTCACTGCCCCGAAAATCCCCTGTGCTCCACCTATTCAGCCCTCCATCCCTCCCCTCAAACCTCTGGCAGCCACTGATCTTTTTACTATCTCCATAGTTTTGCCTTACAGTATTCCCGAAGCAATATGTTTTCAAGTTTCCTCCATGTCTTTGTGTAGCTTGACAGCTCATTTCTTTTCTATCACTGAATAATACTCCGTCATAGAAATCTACGCAGTTTGCTTATCCATTCACCCATTCAAGGACATCTTGGTTGCTTCCAAGTTTTGATGATTATGAATAAGGTTGCTATAAATATTTGTATGCTGATTTTTATGTGAACATAAGCTTTTAATTCATTTGGGTAAATACCTAGGAGCATGATTGCTGGTTTGTATGATAAGAGTATTTTTAGCTTTGTGAGAAACTGCCAAACTGTCTTCCAAAGTGGCTGTACCATTTAATAGTTCCTGTTGCACCATATGCTCACCAGCATTTGGTGAGGTCAGTGTTTTGAATTTTAACCTAATAGATGTGGAGTGGTACCTTACTGTTATTTTAATTAGCATGAAAGAAAATTGCTTTTTAAATCTATTAGACTGACCATTCTACATCTAAATCAGCCTTAAGACAACTGGATTAGCTCTTCTTCAATTTAGTAGTTTTTTTTTCACCGTAGACATATCCTTATGATTCTAGTGAGGAAATCTTAGGAAGAAGCCATTAAGAAAAATCGTGTGCTCAGAACAAAGAGAAGGAAACAATAAGAGGCTGAAGCTGAGAGCGTGTTGTCATGGCCAGTGTGTTTGACACTGGTAAGGAGCAAGGATAAACATGATTTAACAGCAGTATTCGGGATGGTAAAAGGGGAGAGAGTGAGCTGGCAGCCAGAACTGTGCAGTAGATTGCAGATTGCCAATAAAAACGTGAATGAAAACATTTTACTCTGTAATTGGAGACAACTGCTTCATATCTCAGAGGTACCATAAAAGAAGAAATATCAACATTCGAGTGTAGTATGGTTGCAGGTAGTTTAAAAAAAATGAGATGTCAAAAATTTCTCAAATTGAGGTTAGGAGGAGAGCTGGAATAGCAGAGGCAGGGGCTGCCCGGCCCATATCCCCTTGGACCTTATCATCTTAGTTCAATCGGGTGGACTTTAAAATGCCAGCATCTGTGTCTTTTTGCTTTAGGGCTAATAACGACAAGAGCTGCTGTAAAAATACTCCAGTTCCCAAAGGCCTTGGGTAGATAACTCTAAGGCACATGTTCTACCCTATTCCCAGGGTTCCCAGCCAATCTTAGCCAATGGCTGGATAACACACCCTTTACTGGATGCCTTCTCTTCCTCCTCTCACTTACCCGCTCCCATAACTGTGTTTTTTGGGATAAACTCCCCATTATATTTCTTGCACTGGAATCTTTGTCTCAGGGTTAACTTCTGGAGAAATCTAGGCTCAGACACTTGTTGGTTACATGTTTCTTCAGAATCCTACTTCCCCTTTGGTTACTGTTGCCTTCCTCTTTCAAGGCTCTCCTGAAACTTCTTTTATTTGCCCTGGGACCCATTACTCTCAACCTGCAGGTGCCAGGTCACTGCAGCCAGAGAGTACATCTGATAAATCCTTCACAATGCAGAGGAAATTAATTAAATGTAGTGTTAACTCTCCCTCATATCTTTGCATTCTAAAGGGGATCCTGGGGGAAGAAACTCAAAAGAGTGAAAGTCTAGTTGTGAAATCTCAAATTTCGTGCCCCCTGAATGGAGGAGGTTATTTTGAGCAGCCTTATCGCTTTCTTTACCTCTGACTCTGGTAGTCCTTGGACCACCTGGGGGAAAGAGAGTAGATGAACTAGTCATTCTTTAGTGACAAGTCAAATTTAGAAATTAGATGGAAGGTAGTAGAATTTGAAGGAAAACCAAGGAATTTAGCATAAAGCAGCAAAAATCATAAAATAGCACATTTGTTGTTTCTAAGACACCTTTTTTCTGCATTTTAACATCTCTGAAATCAAAATGCATCTTATATTCAATAGCATTTCTTAATTGCTATTGTCAGGTAGCAATCACAATGGCATTGCCATTTCCTGTGATGTAAAATTGGGTCACAGCTATTCATGTTGTTGTCACTTCAGTTGAATTATGTGCACAGTTGGTACAACACATTGAATTTAATTGCTGTTTAAGTGTCGTCAGTATAACACTGTGATTTAGGATTGAAATAAATGGTTTTCATGTATGCAGAATGGGACAGGAACAAATCAGCAGGGCATAATTTGATATTTGTTAAGCAAGTTAATAGTCACTAGATGGATGGTCCTAAATTCCATACTTTCTTAGAAAGCAACAATAAAGTGCTTTGCAGGATGTAAGAAAGGAAGGAAGATGTCCACTAGTAGAAGCTGTATTATATTTTATTACTGAGACTCATGCAAAAGGATTGCCTATGATACACAAAGCAACAGTGACAAGAGAAGTCGGCAAATTCCTCACAATAGATGAATAAAACCTCAGCACAATAGCAGGCTGGAGTAAATGAATCATGCATTGCCCAGGATTATCATTAAGATGTACAATATCCATTTATCAGAAACTTCCTGCTGATTTTGAACAGAATGCACTTAACTTCCAGCATGATGCCACTGAGGAAAAATTAAAATATGTGTTTAATCAAGTAGGTAATGCTGGGAATTGGGGGTGGTTTTCTCTGACAAGACAAAATTACACTGTCAATGCAAAAGGATTTTTTTTTAATTTTATTATTTTTTTTAATTGGAGTATAGTTGCTTTACAATGTTGTGTTAGTTTCTGTTGCACAGCAAAGCAAATCAGTTATACGTATACATATATCCACTCTTTTTTAGATTTCCTTCCCATTTAGGTCACCACAGATCATTGAGTAGAGTTCCCGGTGCTATAATAGGTTCTCATTAGTTATCTATTTTATACATAGTAGTGTACATATGTCAATCCCAATCTCCTACTTCGTCCCACCCTCCCCTTCCCCCCTTGGTAACCATAAGTTTGTTCTCTACATCTGTAACTCTATTTCTGCTTTGCAAATAAGGTCATTTGTACCATTTTTCTAGATTCTACATATAAGCAATATTATACAACACTTATTTTTCTGTTTCTGACTTATTTCACTCTGTATGACAGTCTCTAGGTCTATCCACGTCTCTGCCAATGCCACTATTTCGTTCCTTTTTATGACTGAGTAATATTCCATTGTATATATGCACCACATCTTCTTTATCCTTTCCTGTACTGATGGACATTTAGGTTGCTTCCATGTCCTGGCTATTGTAGATAGCGCTGCAATGAACATTAGGGTGCATGCATCCTTTCAAATTATGGTTTTCTCCAGATATATGCCTAGGAGTGGGATTGCTGTGTCATATGATAGCTCTATTTTTAGTTTTTTAAGGTTTTTTAGGGTTTTTTAACCCTAACCCTAACTGTAACCTCCATACTGTTACCCATAGTGGCTATACCAATTTATATTCCCACCAAAAGTGTAAGAGGGTTCCCCAAAAGGATCTTTAAAAAGATCAAGAGTGCGAGTTTGGATTACGAAAAGTAGTGTATCACTGTAATCTTACGCCTAACTGCCAACTGCTGAAGGTACCACCATATTTAATTTAAACTGTAAACAATGTCTACGAATAGGAACTTCTTCAAAGATGTTATTAGGAGTGAACCAAAAAAGTACAGGTGGCGGTTGAGCTGATAGAGGATTGGTTAGACATCTTCTGGAACAGACATCTAGGAACCTGCTATATAGTCTAGTTCTCAGTGACTTTATGGACATGTATCTGAACAGTTGCCTAATAATTTCATGTAAAAGTACAATGGTTGTGAATCATGATGGCATAACTAGGCCACTGCAACCCCTCAATGCTTCAGTCATCAAATCATTTCAGGACCATTTGCAGCAGGTATGTGAGTGAGTCCTGGTTCTTGTCTGAAAACTTTCTGTTGAAAACTTCTGGTAAGATCAAGGAAGTGCCAGCATCAAAACTCACAGAATGTAGATAATAGTGGTGCACATTGTAAAGAAATGCTGCATCACTGACTTTCTTGATGACCCAGAGGACATTATTTTATGGGAAAAAACATGAATGCCAATGAATCTAATTTGAAAAGAGATTCAGAAAAGTTGAATTGTAAATATGCAAAGAAGTTTTATGAATACATAACCAATTTATTTCATGTATGTTTACCCTTTTACATAGGTACAATGTGACTATGTGGTATTAAATATCTATATCTATGTTTAAATAAATCAAGAATTCTTTCAATAGGATAAAATAAAAATAAGTGATAATAAGTATTATGTCATAGTTTATATATATATATATTTTTTTTAATTATTTATTTATTTATTTATGGCTGTGTTGGGTCTTCGTTTCTGTGCAAGGGCTTTCTCCAGTTGCGGCAAGCGGGGGCCACTCTTCATCGCGGTGCGTGGGCCTCTCACTATCGCAGCCTCTCTTGTTGCAGAGCACAGGCTCCAGACGCGCACGCTCAGCAATTGTGGCTCACGGGCCTAGTCGCTCCGCAGCATGTGGGATCTTCCCAGACCAGGGCTCGAACCCGTGTCCCCTGCATTGGCAGGCAGATTCTCAACCACTGCGCCACCAGGGAAGCCCCATAGTTTATATTTTTGTTTCAAGGCAAAAAGCATTCTTAACAATAAAGGTCGGTTCATAGTAATGAAAGATTTGACTCACTAGTAATACATAACAAGTCTGAATGTGTCTGAAAGAACCACAAGAAGAAAAATTCACAAACTAGATTTTAACATGCCTCTTTCAATATTTGATAAAATTAATGAGGCAAAAAAATCAGCAAGGACGCAGAAATTTGAACAAAACAATTAACAAAGTTGGGTTAATAAACTTGTATAAGACATTTTCACCCAACAACTGCAGAATTCACATTTTTTACACACTCACATGGAATATTTACAAAAAGTCCATATGCTGGGCCACAAAGCAAGTTTCAATAAATTTTAAGTGACTGAAGTCATTCAGAACATCTATTCTGATCAGAATCTTAAAATCTATAACAATCAATAAAAAGGATAATAGAAAATCCCTATCTTTGGAAATTAACCAATACATTTCTAAATAAATCATAGTATGAAGGTGAAGTTCTGATTGATATTAGATAAATGAAAAGGGGAAAAAATGCTATCAATACTCATACAAGATATGATTTGTATTTGCAGAAAATCCAAAAGAATCTACAGATGAATGTTTAGACTTGGTAATAGATATTACAAGTACATTATTAGAATTATTAAGAATTTAGCAAAGTTGCTGGATTTAAAGTCAATATATAAAAGTCAAATATATTTCTACATACCAGTGAAAACAATTAGGAAAGAAAGGTACTATCCATTATGAAAAATACCAGCTACATAGAAATAAACCTAACAAAAAATGTATAAGATCTCTGTGGAAAATTATAATGCTTAATAGAGAGACATTAAAGAAGACTTAAATAAATAGGTTAGAACACAAAGATGCCAAGTATCTAAAGATTTAGTGCCATTCAAGTTCTCAACTTGTGTGTGTGTGTATGTGTGTTTGTAGCTTGACAAGGTGATTCTAAAATTTATGCGAAAAATGCAAAGAAAAGCTATTCTACTTGACGTCAAAAAACTTATTATACAACTCTAGTAATTAAGACAGTCTGTTGATAAAGCAGGTAGACCCATAAGATGGGATGGAGTCAGAAGCAAACCCATCCATATATGGGCACTTGATTTATGACAGTTGGCCCAGCAGAGCAGTGGTAAAAGAACAGAATGTTCAATAAATATTGTTGGAACTGATATTCATACAGAAAAAAGTGAAAGGGACCTCTCATTATTAACAAGCTCCAAGTGAATTACAATTAAGGGCAAAATTCTAAAGGCTTAAGATATATTTATATAGGAATAAACCTCCATGGCTGTAGATTAGGGAAAGATTTGTTAAGTCATAAAAAGCACTAACCATAAACAGAAGAGTTAATAAATTTGACTTCTTTAAAATTAAAAACTTCTATTTATTGACACTAAGAGATAGTGAAAAGAGAGCCACAGAGTAGAAGATATTTGCAGTACCTACACGTAAGAGAGACAGACACACGCTAGAAAAAGGGCAATTTCCCTTCCGTCCTTCCTCCCACCAACACACACTTAGGGGTGGGTTTTCTTTTGTTTTTTTGTTTCTGTTTTTCTGTTGTTGCTTTTTTTGGGGGGTGGGGGGTGTCCATGGTCCATATACATGGTAACTACTGAAAGGTGAACATAACTACATCTTTGATACGAAAATTTAAAATGCTAATTTGAGACTCACAGACATAGAAAACAAACTTATGGTTAACAAAAGGGAAAGTGGAGGGGGGTGGGATAAACTAGAAGTCTGGGATTAACAGATACACACTACTATCTATAAAACAGATAAACAACAAAGACCTACTGTATAGTACAGGGAACTATATTCAATATTTTGTAATAACCTATAATGGAAAAGAATTATACATATATGGCTGAATCACTTTGCTGTACACCTGAAACTAACACAACATTGTAAATCAACTATACTTCAATAAAAAAAATTTTTTAAACCTGATCATAAAAAAAGTGCTACTTTGGTTTTTGAATCTATAGTGGTCAATTTTCCATAAGATGTTTTCGTCTCATACATTTAAGTGAGAGCTAAGTTAGGAAAAATGCAAAAGGAAAGTGAAAAAATAGCCTGGATAAAAACAATAGTGATTCTTTACTCTTAACAAAGGAGAAAAAATGAATAATTTAACCTCACAAGACAAGGGGGAAACCAAATCTGAAAGGGAAGGTAAAAGAAGTTCAAGCAGGAAAGAAAAATGAAAAAGTATAGACAAAGGAGCTGAGAAATGCTGAAAGATAGTATCTGGATAATCAACAATGAAGAACTCCTGTAACAGTGAGAAAAACAAAGACAAATAGTGGTGATTCTTGGGATCTTAGAGGAACTCCTGATCTTGGATAGGAAAAGCTTTCAACGTTACATAAATAACAGTCTCCAAATTAGTCCTGGGAGAAACCCTTTATTTTCATCAGTGGAATATTTTTAAAATAAAGGCAAAATGAGCAAACATAGCTTTTCTTGGTGAGTTAAATGGAAGGTATATGGGAAAACAAATCAATGGGAAAATTTAAAAACAAGAACAAATTCAAACTAGGGAGAATCTGAAATTGTCAGCATGCAGGAATCAGAAATTTGCTATCCCTGCTTAATGAATAGGATAATTTTAATTTCTTTACCTTAAGAGTTTCTGTCAATTTATTTTTGTTTTTTTCTTTTGGAGTGTTCTCATTTAAAGGGGAAAACCGTTTTAAAAGCTATAGAATATGGAAAAGCAGGAAACCAGATACTTGGTGTTTACCCTAGTTTTACAAATAGAAATGCTAATTAGAATGCATCATCTAATAAAATTGTGGCAATGGTCAAGGCCTTAAAAATGTTTACAACCAATAACCTCATTTCTTTCCAAGAAAGACCCTTTGGTTTACTAGTCTGTATAATCTACTTTTGATTATTAATTTTCCACTTTTATCTTTTCTGCTATTGCCCTTTTGGCCATTTCATGGATAATTAGCACCTCCTTCAGACAGGAGGGCAGAGGGAAACTAAATAAATGCATTTGTCTACATTTATTGTGTTTCCTGTTAATCCTGCCATGGAAGGGTCTAGTAACAAAGAAGTTTAACACTACTGACTAAAATGATGGTGTTGTTCAAATTAATCCTGTAAACCAAGAAAACCTATAGGTGCCTGGCAGGTAAAGTAAATGAGTGCCTAGGTCACTCAGTGGTGGATACTATGGTAACTATGGGTAGTACATGTTCCCCTGAAGGGATTACAATATTTCAACTTACACAACATACCTTATGGCTGAATTAGACCCACAGGCTGCCAGTTTACAATATCTGAACCATTAGCATTGGTAATAAAAAATGTATATGCTTAGATGTCATAAAAATATTGTTGCTAAAATGTGTGATAGAGTTTCTCTCTAGCATACCCATATAGTTATGAGCTAATTGGCATGAAGAGCACCAAACAGGGACCAAAAGAAATGCGTTAAGCACACCATGTAGTACAGAGTTAACAAATGAACAGCTGGGACCACCCTAGTTCATAACAATTTACAAAGAAGTAACTCTTGTAAAACTTATCCTAAGCCCAAAGTAAACTGATCCTCCTGAGTGTGTGTTCAGGGCCTTTCCTACAGAGGTGCTGAAGAACTATTTTTTTTTTTTTTTTTTTTTTTTATAGCTACTTTATTTATTTATTTTTGGCTGTGTTGGGTCTTCGGTTCGTGCGAGGGCTTTCTCTAGTTGCGGCAAGTGGGGGCCACTCTTCATCGCGGTGCGGGGACCGCTCTTCATCGCGGTGCGCGGGCCTTTCACTATCGCGGCCCCTCCCGTTGCGGGGCACAGGCTCCAGACGCGCAGGCTCAGTAGTTGTGGCTCACGGGCCCAGCTGCTCCGTGGCATGTGGGATCTTCCCAGACCAGGGCTCGAACCCGTGTCCCCTGCATTAGCAGGCAGATTCTCAACCACTGCGCCACCAGGGAAGCCCTGAAGAACTATTTTTAATTATTAAAAATAACTTTTAGAGACAGAGCAATATGCTGCATAGGCGTCTACATTCACAATATTAGTTTCTGTGGCTTTATAATAGAATAGGTTGTTGAAACAAATCCCAAATAATTTCACATATTTATTTGGAGATTAGTTTTGATTTGCAAATAGTGATGTATATATTTAAGATTTTGTGTTGTTTTTTTCACTTTTTTTCAGGGAAAATTTCATGGAAATCCGATGCACGTGTCTGTGGTTATTTCAAATTGTTTAAGGGAAGAGAGGAGAATATTGGCTGCAGCCAACATGCCTGTTCAGGTAACATTTTCTTCCATTGTAATCTTGTTATCACCTGGAAGTCAATTTTTCTGAAACAGAAATTCTTGTCTTCTTTCCAGCCATCTTCTTCTACCTATGTTAATGGTCCCATCATCCTTCCACTCACTTGGAATCAAGGTCTTGGGATTATCTTTGAATAGTTCCTTTTCTCTGCCTCCTTATTGAGATAACTACCAAGTCTTTCCAGAGTTTGTTTCTGGAATCCTATCTATACATCCTTTTCTGTTTCCACTGCTCACACTCTGGTCCATGGTCTTACTATATCAGTTGAGGAATAGAGTAACCACCTCCTGGCTGAATTCCTAACTACCATTTAGGCTCTGTTTCTCTCAGCATGTTTATCCTCAGGGATTGATCTTGCTCAAACCCTTCAGTAGTTCCCAATTTCCTACCCCACAAGTCCAAACTACTCCACGAGCAGGAATTTTGTCTTACAGACACTCCATAAATATTTGCTTGTTTATTGTTTCAGTGTGCTTTGCCCTGCCAATAATATTTTAGATTATATTTTATCCCACTATGCTGAATGAACTCAGAGCCCCCGTCAAAGATAAGTAGAGGAATATGAAGTACCTGGGAATACTTTTTCAGTTAATCCTTTTGAAAAAGGAAAGAGCATGTGAATAATCAGCTTTCCACATGTCACACTCCATAAGTTAGTAAATCACACTAGTGTATTTATTTTTGAAGATCCAAGAAAAGTATCTTTTTTCAACTATTAAAAATTCTCAGATTTAGTTGCTGTCAGGTTATGGTTGTTTTTAGAGAAGTATGAAGCTTTAACAATGTACTCTTATTTTTTAGATGATAAAGAAGAATGGTATCACCTTTATTTAATTTAAAATCTAAAGTTAGTGAGTTTCTAAAGTAAATGTAGTTTGATTCAGTGCTTTTTGGGTGAAAATTGAGATGCTGTTACTAATATATGATATTCTCATATATATTCTGAGCTGTCTTTTTTTGTAGCCCTCTTATCTCTAGTCATTTTGTCTGTGTGTGTGTGTGTGTGTGTGTGTGTGTGTTGTTGTTGTTGTTCTCTTCAAATGTCAGGTATCAGCCAAATTAGAAACAATAGATGCTCATCAAAATCATTCCACAAATAATCTGCTAGTGCTACATAATACCACAAAAGAAACACTGGTTTGTAAATTTCAAACCAGTAGACAAAATATGGAGATACACACACACACACACACACACACACAAATAATGGGGGCCAAAATGAGAGTGAATTTTACAAAGGCTTTACCCATCTGAAGAATGTGATGTAGTTGAAAAAACACTTGATTGACAGTCAAAGACCTGGGTTCCACTTGAGGTTCTGCCACTGATTTGTTATAGATCTTAGTCAAGTCATCATCCTTTCTAACCATACGTCCCCATCCAAGTGTAAAGTGAAGGGTTTACTGACATTGTAACTCTCAACTCTAGATATCTACGTAAACATTATATCTAAGGAACATACTCAGTGCCAGATTATTAGAGTGGCCAAGAAATGGGGCTTGCAGTTCCTAACGGCGCAGACCGGTAGCGGTCCGTGGCCCTGGCGTTGGGGACCCCTGCTATAAACCATCCTCGCCTTTGGGCTGAAGTGGGGAGAATAAGGGGGAAGAGAAATGGTTGCTTCTTCATTTACCTGCCTGGGACATAGAGGCTTCTCCCCCACTAGGGAAAGTAAAGCATAAATGAAGCTAGATTACATTTGGAGCCCAAAGTGGTTAGCACCAGAGTTTGGACTTTACTGTAGTTGGTGGTGAGCAAAATGGGAGAGCCTTGACATCTCCAGACTTGCTTTTGAATTTTGGTAAAGGGCGAAGGAGAAGGATGGGGCTGGAGACCAGGAAACCTGAACTCAGGTGGTGGGAGGGATGTGCAGAATGTCACACATGAGAATAAATCAAAGAGAAAGCTACTCTTAGAATTTAGAAAAGGAATTTAGGATCCTCAGATGAACACATCACTATTAAAGAGTTCTTTGAAAAGAAGGAAACAATGTTGTCCTTCTGTGCAGCCAACAGAAACATTTCACAACATTCCACTGACCTTACAGCTTCAAACATAATGAGTACAGCTGTTAAAAATCATGATTTTCATATATATTTAATCACACAGAAAGCTGTTTACAATGTGTTACAGAATGAAAAATAAAGTTATAAAATCATACTTAATATGGAAAAAAAAAAAAGAAAGAAATGGGGCTTGAAGTAGCTGGTTAGCCTTTCTATTTAACCAGCCTAACATTTTTACATATTCTTTAGCAAACTCCCTTTGTTCCAATGTAAAAATAAATCTCATCCTGGCAGATTCAACATCCCTAATGCTGAATTTAAGTCCAACTTAATGTAGTTTCACTATACTAATTTTTAAATTACATGTATTCATTTTATAGAATTTCAAAAGCAATATGGATCTGTTATAGAAAATAAGGGGGAAAAATTTTAACCATAAAATCATCTGTAATTTTACTGCTCAAAGATAGCACATGATAATATTTTGGTATGTGTGTTCTTCCAGTCACATGTACTTGAGTTTACATGTCTATATATATATCCAGATTTTTATAAATAAATAAATAAATAAGTATAAATATATATACATACATATACAAGCAACAGAGATCACAAACATATGGTATCTTATAATTTGCTCTATTTCTTAACAATATAACACTACTTGTATGTCATTAAATATTTTTCTACAGCATGGTTTTTAATGGCTGTAGAGTATTTCATATCATACTCATCCATACCTCAGTTCAAAGTATATTACATACACTACATTCTTCATAAACCTGTTTCATCAACATCATTGAAATTTCAAGACATTGTTTTTCCAGGGACCTCTGGAGAAATCCTTACAAAGTTCTTCAGTTTCAGAACGACAGAGGAATGTGGAGCACAAAGTGGCTGCCATTAAAAATAGTGTGCAGGTGAGTGATCTCTTACAGACACCAGGAAAGTCTAGCTGTTGTCACCATACTATGCATCTCTCTCTTATGTGCCCAAAGTTAGTGCGTACAGAAATCATAGGGTAATTTTTTATAAGATAAATCTCTCTCACACACTATGTTCATATTAGAAAAAATTTCTTTGTGGGAAGCTTTTAACTTCAATCTACTGGAGATTAGAGTTTCCGCAACAGACTCCATCAGTGAGAAGCCATGTGACCTTAGGCGAGTAAGCTGCTTCACACCTCTAAACCTTTGCTTCTTCATCTGTAAAAGTGAGGCTAACCACCGTAACAGGATTGTTGTGAGGACGACGTGAGATAATACTAGATGAAAAGCCTTTAGCTCAGATCTGGACACCGTTATATCTGAGCAGAAAAACATCACCAGGTTTGGAGAAGAGTAAAAGTAAAAATCTCAAAGACAGAAATGAACAGGAGGCACAGAGGAGCCACAGATATTTTTTTTCTGAGAGGTAGAGAGGAAAAAAATTTAGACTCAGTTGTCATAAACTATATCGTTTGAGAATGGAGATTTTAAGCAAAAAGATAGTTGGTACATTAATACAGAGTTGTATGGAGCTAAAATGAAAAAAGTATCTATACTCTCAGATAAGAAAAATATTAGTTGCATCATTTGGAATTAACTGAGAAATGAGAGGCAAGATGCTGAAATTTGCAAACACTCAGGAAGAGAAAATGGAAGAGCAACTTCAGTCTGGTTCTTCTAGCGCTATTCAACATTCATGGGCATTAGCTCTTTAGAAATGTAGATTCTGTATAGCTAGTCTGGGATATTACTGGGGATTGCAAGCACCAAACAGTGTATTTTGAAATACTGATGATGGATGATGTTGTTGTATTGACGTGCTTAATTGTAACAACAGAGTATGTTTTCTTTGTAAAAAGATGACAGAACAAGACACCAAATATTTAGAAGATCTGCAAGATGAATTTGACTACAGGTATAAAACAATTCAGACAATGGGTAAGTTTTCGTTTTGTCTATAATTCCACATAGGGACATAAAGGCAATGTGACTAGGGTTTCTTCTTTCCTGCAGAATGGATAAATTGATCCCTTTTTTTGAAGAGAGGGTGCAGGAGAAGTTAATTTATTTTGCTTCCTCCTTTTCTCTCCATATAAATATATCATTTTACCCATGATTCAAAGTAAATTATAAAGCTCATGAGAAATCACCCCTATTTCAGGATGCATCTCCAAAAAGTAAGAACGTTCTCCTATAGAATCAAAATATCATTATCACAACTAAGAAAAGTAATAATAATCGTCTAATATGATCAGGAAATTACTAATATTATCTCTAGGTGAGTTATTTAATATAATTTTTAAAAATTAAAAGTAGAAATGTGACTCACTGTAGGAAATTTAGAAAGTAGAAAAATGTATTACAAAATTAAAAACCACACAAAATTCTGCTATCTAGTTATAAACACTGTCAAAATGTTAGTATATTTTCTTCCAGCCTTTTTCCTACACGTTCAAATATACATATCTATTTATTTACGAAAAATTGAAATCATCTTGTACATAGTTTTTTGTATAGCATTTTAAGCTTAAGTTTTATTTTATGTATTTCCTCATATAAAAAAATCTTCAAAACGTAATTTCAATAATTGTATAAATACCAAAATGTAAGGACACTGAAATTTATTTGACTATTTCATTGTGGTTAAATATCGAGGTTGTTTACAATTAGATGTTTTTTAAGAAATGTAAGGAAAGAATGATAAAATTTATAAAACCTATGATTTACAAGTAATAACATTTAAAGTGTGTTGCATTTAGTGGGACAATTGGAGAAATTCTCATTAGTTCTAGATTAGTTAATAGGATTGTACCAGTGTTAATCTTCTGGCTTTGAACATTGTACTATGCTTATCTAAGACATTAGAAGAAGCTGGATGAAGGATGTATGGGGACTCTGTACTATTTTTGTAACTTTTTTGTAATTCTAAAATAATTTTGAAAAACACATTAGATATAAATTCTTTTTACAGATGATTTACAGAATCATCCTTAACTACTGAAACGTTAGCTTAAAATTTATCTGGAAGGAAGTACTATGGATGATTGTGATCAAATTCTTTATTAACTTTCCATCTAAGATTTAAAAGAGAGGATACTAGTTTTTCCTGGCATAGGTGAGATGTGACATGTTCTTCTGGCACCTTCAGGATGTCTTGACTCCCATGAAATGTTATTAAATATGTTCATAATTGTATGTACAATGTTTTTTCCTTTGGAAGAAATGACATAAACACAGGTTTCATCAGCTTATCAAAGGGATCCATGATTCTTAAAAGGTTTAGAACAACTGCACATTTAATCAAGCATTACAATTCATTGAAAGCAGCCTCAGCCTAAATTTCATATGTGAACTATGAATTGTATGAAATAGAATATACATTAAAATATACTGTTTACATTAAAACAGTAAAGTTATTTTGAACTTAATATATTACAATTAGAGTTACTTTAGTATCTTACAGTGCTTCATAAGCATTATGAAGAATAAAAATGATTATTACTAAATCAGCAAATATTTTGTTGATTATAAGTGAAAGGAAATGTTTTAAGGGAAATGAAAGATACATGGGAAACAAGTTATATCTTTGCTGGTGAAGACTGGAAAGTATTAGCTAATGAAGTTTTGAAATGATAAAATGCCATATCAGCAGGATTTTGCTACATATGGGATCTAGGAATTCGTGAATTTGTGAATTAATACAACCAGAAATGACTTCTTGGAGATCAGTGCTATTTTGTCGAGGACTTTGCCACAGTGTTGTTCAGGGGCCTCTTTTCACAATAACACAATTCAGATCAGCATTCCAAAACTTCATTTATTATAGAGATGAGCGGTTGGTATAAGCAGTCACTTACTATATACTAATAAAGTTCAAATTAAATAATACGATGTTTATTGTACATCTGTCATTTAAGGGGATAAATCATTTTGGGTTTTGTTCAGTCAGAGATTTTTCTTAATTTGCAACTCTTTCCCACTTCTTCTGGTTTTACTGTGAGGCTAGCCTGTTTTGCAAAGAAAAAGAGAAAGCAAAGGATTTAGTCTTTATTAGTTAATGAGACTATGTACTATAAAACGGCAACTCTTCCAGGAGATTGAGTAAAGGCATCAGGAGGGGTCAAATATGATTTTTTTTTTAATATACTTATTTATTTATTTATTTTGGCTGTGTTGGGTCTTCGTTTCTGTGCGAGGGCTTTCTCCAGTTGCGGCGAGAGGGGGCCACTCTTCATCGCGGTGCGCGGGCCTCTCACTGTCGCGGGCTCTCCCATTGCAGAGCACAGGCTCCAGACGCGCAGGCTCAGTAGTTGTGGCTCACGGGCCTAGCCGCTCTGCGGCATGTGGGATCTTCCCAGACCGGGACACGAACCCGTGTCTCCTGCATTGGCAGGCGGACTCCCAACCACTGCGCCACCAGGGAAGCCCTCAAATATGATTTAATCACAGGCACAAAGAAGGGCCCCTTTTCTTTCTTACACATCCCAACCAACCAAGGTCATTATTAATGTAGAGATGATCTAATAAATAATCCGTTATAAAAACATTTATATCTCCTCTCTCCCTGCCCCCAAAAGGACCATTGTGTGAAGAATGGTGTTCTCTCAAGGTCTGTAAGATAGAGAGCTCATCTCTGGCATGCTTGGATGTAGTCCTTCCTGGCAGCCAGGGATTTACTTCTAAGCTCATCACTAATGGCCCCATTTAGGCTCTTGCATCATGGGATCTTAGGATGGCAGGTTACAGCTGGCTTTGGCTTTCAGGACAGAGAGCTTCGCCTTGGAGAGGACTCTAAGTCTGATCTCTTTTCCTTCACAGATCAGGGTGACAAGAACAGCGCCCTAATGAATCAGGAAGTTTTGACTCTGCAGGAAATGCTGAACAGCCTGGACTTCAAAAGAAAGGCTAGTGAAGAACTTTAATTTGGTCTTTTGCCTATTTTTCTCCTTTTTCTACATCTAGTCCTACTAGATTAAGCTCTGAAATTAAGCTCTTTGATTTTATCAGTTCCATTTATGCTGAATGAATAAAAGGCAGTGTTTCTAGGAAGAGTATCATACTGTTTGCCATGCTTCTTCACCTAAGTTTACAAAGCAGAACCCTTCTAGAGTCTATTTATCCTGCTTATGTGGTACATGTACTGTAGCTACCATTAATTTCAAGGTGAACATTTTACCCAGTTTTTATTTGCCACTATTTCAGACATGACTGTTTTAGTTGCTATACTTAATATGCTGGGGTGGGTTCTACTGCACATGTATAATTAAAATATTACTTGACGACTACTAAAACTTTGTTGCAGAAATAAGTGTCCCAGTTTCTATTCTGAAAAGTGACATTGTGCTAAATAATTTTGTAGATTTCAGGAGAGTCCATTGACACCTGAACATGTTCAATCTAACCTCTTCCCAAGGAGAGGAAGAAAATTTTCTGGCTCAATAAAATATTTTAAAAGAGGAGAAATATCTCTCAATTCTACCTCTCCTTGAAACTAGGTGCAATTGAAATTTAACCAGTCACTGAAATCAATAGTTTATTTCTAAAAGTTTGGCTTCATCTTTTTGTGCAGGAATTTGTGTAAGCACAAATAAATGTAAAATTTATTTTCACCCTAAATTAATTATAAACTTAAACAGTTATATATCAGATTTTAAACATGTAAATATTTAACCCAAGATAAACTTAATGCTTTTATGCGTAATAAATCTATGCTATACATTTTATGCATGCCATCTTATTCTACTTTAAATAAGATTTTAATTTTATTTATTTATTTATTTATTTTTGGCTGTGTTGGGCCTTCGTTTCTGTGCGAGGGCTTTCTCTAGTTGTGGTGAGCGGGGGCCACTCTTCATCGCAGTGCGCGGGCCTCTCACTGTTGTGGCCTCTCTTGTTGCGGAGCACAGGCTCCAGACACGCAGGCTCAGTAGTTATGGCTCACGGGCCTAGTCGCTCCGCGGCATGTGGGATCTTCCCAGACCAGGGCTCAAACCCATGCCCCCTGCATTGGCAGGCAGGTTCTCAACCACTGCGCCACCAGGGAAGCCCTAAATAAGATTTTAAGGAGAGGGGGAATCTTAGAAATAATTCAGTCCATTCACCTGACTGTATAGATGAGAAGATCAAGTCCCAACAAAGTTAAATGGCTTGTCCAAATTCACATAGCTGTGGCAAAGCCAGGGTAGAAATTCACATCTTCTAATCCCTAGGCCTTTGAAAGTTATATTTTCCCACTATGCTTCCCCAAACCCAGATAAAGTGGTACTAAAAACTAACACAAGGCTTAAATTTTAGTCAGTACATTTAGAAATAAATGCATAAACATATTTATAAGAATATAAATTCAATTTATAAATGGCTTTTTAAGAAGCAGATATATGGCTTTTATGACTACAGGATTCAATATTGTCACAGGAGTTACAAATTCAACCTACTTATAGTAAATGATATTATGAGAATATTATGTGCTATTATGAGAATGTTAACTGTGGTCATGCTTCTTTCTCATGACATTATTGAATTGCAATAATTATTTGAAAAGGCAGTGCTATGGCAGATAGAAGGTAGTATTTGGTAAAATATTTGGTCAAAATTTTAACCAAGGCTTTATCTCCCAGGTCAGACAAATTATTTTATAGGTTAAATTATGAGTAGCTTTGGTTGTGTGTCATAAGACTCTTCTCAGTAGTCACTTTTGTCTTCAGGAAGCCCTCAGTAAGATGACACAAATAGTGAATGAGACGGACTTGTTAATGAACAGCACCCTGGTGGAGGAGCTGCAGGACTGGAAGAGGCGGCAGCAAGTCGCCTGCATCGGAGGTCCACTCCACAACGGGCTCGACCAGCTCCAAAACTGGTAAAATGAACTGAATTGAGTTTCTAGTGAAAACCACAGGAAGTACACAACAGTGTCGCTTAGCCAGAGAATACAGGCTTAGACCCAAATGTCAATTCATTCAGCTTATTGATGGCTTATTAGCAGCTGGAACTCTACCGTTGAAAACAAATGGATGTAATTGTCTGAGTGTTCTTAATTTCCATTCCTTTGGGGAGAAGAATAAAGCATCTATAGAAATCTATAGAATGCATAAGAATTGCTTATTTTCTCATCTAATATATCAATCTTAAAAGACTCAAATGAACTTTTCAAATCAGCAATAAATACACTTTCTTGAAGGGCATGAGAAGCACTGGCTTCAAACACTATATCTCATTCTTAAAATGTGTATCTTAAGGTGTAAGAGTTAAACATTAGTTCTGTGTTTTCAACAAAGTGATTTATTTTTGTGTTTAAATGAAAAAATCTCAAATGGCTAATACAACATGGCATCCCCTGCCTGTGTACACATGCATACATGCAATTATGTACAGATATTATCCTTTGTATTAAAAAAAATGTTTTTTGGTTTTCCCCTTCTTCAATGTAAAAGAAAACTATGTGAGTGAAAGAACAATTAGAAAATATAATGAAAAAGAAGGAAAATTTTCAGTTGAAATCTAAAATTGCTTCCCAAGGGTATAATCCAATACAATGAAAAAGCACAGTAAATGGGCACACTTGCACTGAAAGGTCTGCACCGCCAGGCCTGCTTCTCAAGAAAAGTAACTGGGATCTTTTTTAAATTTATTGATTTTCCTTGGGGAGATAATTTGATTCTCTAACCTCACTGTACTGTGTTGTTGTGAAAACAAGATAAACAACAAAGGGAGCAAAGCAGATAATGGTGCTCATACCAAATTCAGTAAGGGGTTTGCAGTTCTTTCTACATTGTTATGTGGGGAATAAACTTTCAGTAGAAAGAGCTGCTGTCAGGGCACATGGACTTAGCAAGTCTCATGAGACTTCTGCCTCCTCTTAGTTGGAGGCCCCTTCTGTGTGCCTTTCAATCTCCCTCTTTCCCAGACTTCCAGCCCAAGCTGCCACCTCTGTTTCTAAGGTAAGATCCAA
This sequence comes from Balaenoptera acutorostrata, assembly GCF_949987535.1. Taxonomy (NCBI): domain Eukaryota; kingdom Metazoa; phylum Chordata; class Mammalia; order Artiodactyla; family Balaenopteridae; genus Balaenoptera; species Balaenoptera acutorostrata. Next base: position 50,653,824 of record NC_080071.1, on the reverse strand, counting down.
GGTAAAACTCTAAGCAGATACCTTTCTCCAGGAAGATCCACTGATAATTTTTTGGCTAATACTTAGGACCTGTAAAAAATATATATGGGGGGGGGGTCATACTGTTTTTTTCTTCAGTATTCTTACACATAACATTCTTCATATCATGTATTTTTAAAGTTTTAAATTTGCTCTCTTTGCCCTTTAGTGAGTGCAATATTTTTAAAATATATGTGTTTAACAGACTTTTTAAAAAGGATAATTAAAAGGGATTTGGTTCCAGATGTTGACAAAATTTCCTAAACGATTTCTTGTCTATAACTGAAGGTAAAAATTTTAAAACATTGAAAACAGTTAACATCTATCATGCATTTTAGCAAAAAGCTGGGTTAGGAAAATAAACATTAAAATAAAAACTGTCACTAACCTTTAATGGAATTAAGTGACTAATTTAATTAATTTAATAATTATTTAGTAATATTTGCTAAATATGGTTAATAGTTAAAATGGTGGATTGTTAAGTGGAAAACTATCTGCGTTTTTCATTTGCTGTTCGATAGCTTTACACTGTTGGCAGAAAGTCTGTTCCAACTCAGAAGGCAGTTGGAGAAATTAGAGGAGCAGTCTACCAAAATGACATATGAAGGGGATCCCATCCCACTGCAAAGAGCACATCTGCTAGAAAGAGTCACCTTCTTGATCTACACCCTTTTTAAGAAGTAAGTCAACACTTTGCTATACACCTGAAACCAAAACAACATTGTACATCAACTATACTTCAATTTAAAAAAAAAAAAAAAGGAGTAAGTCAAATGTTATCCATTTAAATGCCTCCTGGGAGCCTCAGTCCTGTGGAGTTGGGAGGACACCCTGGCTGGGCTTTTGGTGTTCAGGTGAAGGAGTGGGAGGGAAGTGTTAAACAGTGAGCCTCAGGGTGCAGTGAATAAAGCTCCAGGCAGTTCCAGAAACATTTCTACTCTTCACTATTTATTCATCAACACTTCTCCCACCACCTAACTCGGTTTCTCATGAGCCACCACATCACCCACCCAAAGTTCATTTTTCATCTTTTAGAAGAGACGATTTCAAGGATTTCTTCTCAAGTACATATCCAAGAAATGAAGGGTGGAGAACATGTTTATGTTTATAAGCTCATCTAAAGGAAAAAAAAAATACTAGTATGTACCAGAAATCCTAATGTCTAGCTCAAAAATGGCGTGAAATTAACTTTCTACTTGATGTTTAGTATGATAAAAATAGACTGGGGCTTTTATTCTTGACCCAATTATAACAATTAAGAATTCTTTACTGTTGTTACTTAGGGACAATCTTTAGGTATTTCCCATCTCCTGGTATTTATTTATGAGAAGTCTTGGAAAGATTTGAGCTTAACAAGGGTTTGAATGTCTTCTAAGTGTAGAAAGTTTGGATTTTATAAGAGGACAGCATCCTGTTACTCTGTGGTTTTCAGCCTGTCAGTGTTTCCAGTGTTTTCAAATGACGTGCTTTATTTCCTTTGAACGCAGCTCGTTTGTGGTTGAAAGACAGCCATGCATGCCAACCCACCCTCAGAGGCCGATGGTACTCAAAACTCTCATTCAGTTTACTGTAAAGCTAAGGTAGGCAGAACGCATTCTCTCATTTCGTATTTATGATGCCATAGCCACTGTGTGATTAAGGCTAGTTTCTCTCATTGTGCCTTTCATTCAACTATTCTTTACTGAGCACCTCCTGCATGCCCAGCACTCAGCTATGGTAAATACCCACAGAAATGTTAAGGTGAGAGCCCTGCTTGTAAAGAGTAGAACAATGAATATGAGGACATGAGAGTTATTAGCGTGAAAGTATGAAATCACAATATTGGACAACATGGGATTAATTGCTCAAAAGGCTGGCTTGAGAGAAAACTGGGGAGCCTCGAGAATGCCTTGTGGTCACTGAGAAAGGACCTTGAGGGAAGAGCAGGGGTGTGGGAGAGTGAGACTATAGAAATAATGACTTCCTGGGTCTGTTTTGTAAGCATGGGGAGCAGGGAGAGAAAGAATTGAGTAGATAGATTGGAGACAGATTATGGAAGGGTTTGAATATCCTATCCAGGAAATATAGTGGAACATCCTTCACCTGTGATCACCCAGCAACTAGCTTACTGGATTGTCCATGAAAAATCTCAACACCACGGTTTTCAGTACATCCTTATTATGTACCTGATTTAAAGAGAAATGATTATGTTGTTACCGCTTTACCTGTGTATCTGATCCTTTTCATTTGCATGAGCAAACTAAAGCATACAGCTTTCCCTAATGACACTCTTAAAATAATGAGTTTGGCTTCAGACTTTCAAAGATTTTCATCATGCCTCAATCTCTGAGTCCCAAAGCTTTACATTTCTAATCACTAGGTCACCTCTGGAAAGCTGAAATTCCAGACTAGTACTAGAGGTGGTGATGCCATGATAGATGGTGATTTAGGATCCCATGATGGCATCCCTGATCACAGATCACTATTGGACCTCCATTTTAAGTTTAGTGTAGTTTCATTTTATCGAGATATAATTGACATACAACACTGTATAAGTTTAAGCATAATGACTTGACATACATAAGTTGCAAAATGATTACTACAATAAGTTTAGTTGACATCTATCACCTAGGAACTTCATTTTTAAAAGGAAGGCATTTGTCTTTCGTTTGCATTTCAGAAACCCTTCTTGAAATTCTTAATCATTTCCTTTGTGTGAATTTGCACCAAGACTTTAAGAAACAAAAACAAAAGGCAGAGACCAGGTTCCTTTTTAAAATTTTATGATTTTCAGAAGGTGTTCCTTCCTCATCCCCACATCTCTATATAGCCCAGAAAATTGTAACACTAAAAGGAAATAGGATAGAAGGGTGGTATATATGCTACTTTTCCTTGAGACACCCCCATAGATGATATGTTCAGTCTAAGATGCTCTGTGGGACGAAGGGGAAGATGAGTAGGGACTACTCAGCAAAGGGTTCTGAGTGGAAGAGGTCCCTGAATGGCGTGGTGTTTGAACTGATTGCCAGAGGCATAGACCATTAGTCCCTGGCTTAGGTGTTCTGCCTTCCTCTTCCATCTAACTGTTCGGTCCCCATCCTTCTCTGTACACTGTTCTCCACTGTCTTGATAGATGATCCTTTACTTAGTATTCAAGATTTTCCCTAAAACCCCTCTCTACCATAGCATTCCATCCTCCTGTTTCAAAGGAAGGGGGTGACATGGGACTCCCTTTTGTCATCAGCATCCTACAGTGAATGAGATCCTTCCTGAAATAGGATAGAGAGGAATGCAGAAGGGAAAAGCATCTTGTCTTACTTCATATGACCTCCTCACCCCTCACTACCAACAGCTGTACACTTATTATATCCCAAGCCCTGAAACCAATCCTGGCAGGATTTTTAAGGAACCTTTGCTACATTATTTTTGTTTTGTTTGGGCTGTCTGTTATCTATGATTGTATTTCTCTAATGCCATTCAGTTGCTTATTACCATTCTCTATATTCCAGCTCTTTGGCTAGACTTCTTCCTTTGATGTATAGCCATGTCTACTCTGCTCCTTCCCTAATCTTCACTATGCCAGTTTCCCAGTGCCTGGGGCTGTACTGGGTCTATATGAGGAGTTCAATACATGCTGAGTGAATGAACAAGGTTTGGGATGAGTGCATAAATGAATGAGTGAGTGAGTGACTGAATGAACGTCTCTGAAATTGAACTGAACCTGCAGAGAGGGTATGTCAGAGGGTACAGCTCGGAAGAGTTGGGAAAAGCTAAGGAGTGAAGGAGGGCTGAACAAGAAGGAATTAAAGGAATTGTTATTCTGACCTTTGATCATTTGTTTGTTTGAAGTTAGGTCTTTTTTAGTTATGAACATTTTTGCTGTTACTTAAATATAGTATCTTTAAAGACTGCAAATGCATTTGAAGTGGAATTTTCCTTATTCTACCAGAGTCCTAGTCTTTCTCAGTATTTTACCATAAAACCGTTATCAAAACATTTAGTCTTACTAAGCTTACAATTTTTTTATAATATGAGAATAAAGTGGAGCCACATTAATAGACTTGCAAGATTTATTTTTTTATACATTTAACCCAAATTTGGGCTGTAGCCAAAATATATAGCTATTTTTCTGACCTAGCCAATGTGTTATCCAACACACATCAACTGAAGCAATATGGAAACACTTTCCAAGTATGTATTATATTAAGTGGCTTATGTCAATATTAGTAACATGGCAAAGTAAAGAGGGATTGGACATTTTAAAAACACACTAACATATGACTGGAAATAATGTGAGTTTGATTTATATGTATTTGCTGTAAATATATTTAAATCTTTAACTATAAAAAGGCTTTTAGCCATTAAAATTTTTATCTTTAATTCTTTATGTGTCTTTCCAGACTACTGATAAAATTACCAGAACTAAACTATCAGGTAAAGGTGAAAGCATCAATTGACAAGTAAGTTTCTAATCTCATTTTGAAACATGAAAATGTAAGACTTTTAAAAAAGAACTGTCCTTATTTTATAGAATAATTTAAAACTTTTAAATTTACTTCTCTAACATTACATATCAATGTACTTCAAATATTTGACTTTGAAGTTCAAACATTTAACAGAACTCCGAGGAAGACTTACTTTAAAAATTTTACTATAAAGACTTGAAATGAAATTTTATATACTATCCCCTAAAGTGTCATAGAAAAATTGTTATTAGATCTATTAAATAACTCATTTTAAAGAATCTTCTTGGTTTTACAGGAATGTTTCAACTCTAAGGTAAGACATTTACTTTAGAATTTTCGGCTGTTCTCATAAATATATTTTACCTGAGACCATGTAAACAGCCAAGATTTTCTCTCTAGCAATCGAAGATTTGTGCTTTGTGGAACTCACGTCAAAGCCATGTCCATTGAAGAATCTTCCAGTGGGAGTCTCTCTGTAGAATTTCGGCATTTGGTGAGTCTGGCGGTAAAATTACACAAGCTTTTTTCCCCCTCCAAATTAGACACATTTAAGCTAATAGGCCTTATAATTTAATGTGTTTTGTTCTTTAGTGTTTCTTATGCGAATTAAGGGCCATACTGAGAAATAAAACATGCCATCATTGAAGAATTTTAACTGGTAAAAAGAACACTGAACCTTAACTCTGAAGGTGTGAGTTCTTAACAATGGTGATGTTGTACCTAAGTATATGTCTTAATTAGTTAAAATATTTTGGTAATAATTACAGAGATACTCTGTCTTACAGTTGATAGGCATTCCTGGTTTCATTTTTTAAATCTCCCAAATGATACCAGTAATGACATGTCTGGCTAAAGGCTCTTTCATTTTAGGAGGATTAGCCTGAGGAAATATGATGTTTCTGGGTGTGAGTTGCACAATTTGCCTTGGCATTTCTAGAAAGCTTCTGACCCAGCCTCATCCTGTTACTTCTTGCTTTTACCACTTCCTCTTAACCTAGAGTTCTCTTCCTGCTTTCTTTCTAATTCTTTGCATAGTTCTTAGATTCCCAAAGACCCTGCTGCTTGTCTTGCCAAAAATGTTGCTCATCTGGTTTATCAGCATTTGGGAGGTACCTCACCTGAATGTTGGGGCACCACTGAAGCAGTCTCTAAAGGTCTACTTCCTAAAAGATAAAATTTATGGTAACAGAAAGATATCTGCATACATAAATTTATGCTGGTTTTCATTTTTTATTTTGTTTTTGTTTGGTCTTCAGTACTGAAGAGTACATTTCTTTGTAACTGAATCCCTCTATATGACACTGCTAAATCAATAAAATGTAATGAGGAGTGATGACATATACATCCTTATAACTAGAACTCTTTTTGCTTAAGTTCAATTCCTATTTTCAAGGAACTTTCAATAATGGCCAATGTTTGCTAATAAGTGAAGCGGTAAGAGGCCCTTCTGTCTCCCAAAAGAGTCACTTGGAAAAGGAAGGACAAGGAACAAACCAAAAAGTGTTGGGTCTCTATTCCAGCAGAGATAATACATAAAACAACAAAACCTTAGTTTTCATGGTGCTTTTCGAGTTGCTAAGCATTTTCACGTATATTATCTTTTACATAATACTTTAATCACTTTTTAATACAAAAGTAAATATAGAAAATCAGAGAAAAAATTAAAAACCACCTATGATCCCAACACCTTGACATTACATACTTATTTTTACATTTTCATTCATATACAGATATTCTTTTTGTTAAGTGGGATCAGATTGTACACACTAATTTGTTTTCTGTCCTTTTTTTTTCCCCATTAAGGAATCTGTGTCATGAACAGTTTTGTGTCTCCTGCTCTCATGGCATTTAGTAGCTCACTATGCCATGTGGCATGCTGCCCCATTGTCTATTTCCCCAGGCCTGTGTGTTAGACTTGATTTCGTAGGCTTTGAGAATCATCACAGCTGAGCTCAGATGATACTTGTCAGGTACAAAGGAGTGCTGAATAGACTCTAAAACATCCCAGCATGATGTCCTCTTTCCAAAATGTGACTGAAAAACACAGTCTTATGCCAGCTTGCTCCCTTATCTCAACCAAAGTTCCTAAAGTGGCATACCTTGAGATGAAACAGGAAGCTCCTTTCTGTTGAATCCGGGCAGCTATGTCACATCAGGTTTCAGTGAGTTAGAAAACATCTCGGTTACTGTTCTAGAAGTCAAAATTATGGGCCAAGAAAACCCCAACTTGATATTTAGCTGATAATGCTTCTCCATCTAAACACTGTTGTTTTCTTTTACAAAGCAACCAAAGGAAATGAAGTCTAGTGCTGGAAACAAAGGAAATGAGGTAGGAGATATTTTCTCCAAAAGAATCTTTCTAGGAAATAATCCTATAAGGTCTTATTTTTACAAAGCTCTTAAACTGCCCTTTATATTTTTATATAAAGTCAAATTCATGTTTCTCTAATTATACATGTAAAGCTCAATAAATTGCAGACAGTATAAGAAATTTTGTTACTAAAATAGAAAATGCGTATAACACCCTCCGAAGAAAATGACTATTAATATTTTGGTTCACATCATTCTAGACTTTTATCTTTTATCTAGACTTTTATACTTTGAAAGTATATATACACATTGTTTCATAACCTGCTTTTTTTTAATCACATAGCAATGTGAGGTGAACAGCTTTCCATAAACTTAAATACTCTTGGAGAACATGATTTAAAGTGGTTGCATTATATTGCTATAATTTCTTTAGTCAGTCCATTATTATAAAATATCTTAAAATCAATCATTTTCCAAGATAAGAGGTAAGTCTTGAACATCATGACACAGAATGTGAAAATCACAAGTGAAAAACAGTTCTATTACTTTATGGTATCAATTACCTTGCTCTTATATTAAAGTTGGCATTTCACCGGATGAATCGATTAAAAGAACAAACTGGTGCAGCCCAAGTGTTCAAGTTTGAGTCAATAAATAATAGAGTGGTCAAATCCTGGATTGGAAGTGGCTTTGGGAATCAGCTATTTAGTTGACCTAGATAACTAAGGCATATGTTTATGCCCTACATATTTGGAATTAGAAAACCTGGGTCTGAGTCCATTCTGACAGTGACCAAAACTGTGATCCTTGGCAAATGATCTGATGGAAAAATATTGCATTTTTTTTCCTCTAAGAGATCAGAGTAGTAATTCCCAGTGCTCCCTGCTCAGAGAAACTGCATACGTAAGACCACCTGCATGATGCAGTTATAAAGCAATGAGGCTTGTTTCTAGTATGGTTGGTATGGATCCAATCTCCTGGCTTTATAGTCACAGCTCCTATGCGAAATCCCTTTGAATTATTTGGAAGAAAAAAAGCACTTTATAAATCCAGCCTTCAACTGCAGTCAATCTAGCCCACTCCACAAAACCACAAAGATCCATCACAACAGGTTTTATGCTCTACATTTTCCCTTCCAAGAATTCTTCATTCCCTTAATCGTATCTTAAAGATCTTTTGCCAAGTATCACAGCCTCACCGAGGATGAGCTAAGCTTTCCTCCCAGGGTAGAACCTTGGCTTAGGGCAGAGCATCAGACAGGTTTCTCAGCCCAGATATCACAGGAGCAAAGCTTTTGAGTTTAAGGATATTCTAGTGAACCAAACAAGTAGGAGTTATTCTTCTCACCTTATAGAAATCCATACAGGTTTTCCAAACTTCCTAGTTGAAACATTAGCTCATTATAAATAAAAGCCCATTTCATGATTATCCCTGGAATTTTGGCCAGAGTTGCAAACAGTATTTCATGCAGTGACCTCCCTGAATAGTATTTACTAAGCCTGAATAGACTGAGCACAATGCTTCTAAACTCTTCTTAAGGAAAACAAATCAAATGGGAATAAATCTAAATCCCTGAACTCTTTAGTACCTTGTCATCTTTGTGAATGTAAAATCAAAATCTTTACTTGGATTTCTCTAGAGACAGAAATCTAAGTAAATCATCTTCTACTATAGAAAAACAACAGCCTACTTATCTCTCTTTGAATTTATTTCCTCTCATTTTCTGATTAATAACAAAATCATATGGTTATATCAGAATGATTTTATTTCTTCCTTTTCTTTTTTTTTCTGAGATTGCTGGAGCTGGATAATTTTATTTTAAGCTATTCTTTGAGCTCCCCCTGTTGACAGAATTTTAATATGACTCCTAGGTACATTTAAAACAAACCATAGACTTGAATGCTATTTTACGTGCCACAGGAACAATTGAAAAGTCACACAATATATGAAGTGGACTCAGAAAGAGGAGCCTGGGGAATCAGGGGCTTGGCTAGGCAGTAGGGGTGATGAAAGGAGAGTCAGGAAAGAGTGGGGGAAGATCTGATGATAAAATGGGCTTCATAAATTAATGGGGCCAGGGATTGAAGGAACCAAACTTTAGGGAGAACAGGAAGCTAGGATGTTATAACCTCATTTTCGAATTTCAAACAGTAGCTGTCGCTTATCGCTTATCTGTGAGCACCTGAAGCAGGAGTTCACAGCCTGATAAGAACTTTGACAAATCCTCGTGTGGCATTTACTATATATCAGGCACTGTCTAAGAGCTTCACTGGCATTGATTTATGTAGCTCTTGCAAAAGGCTATGAAGTAGATACCGTCAGTGTCATACTTATTTTGGCTAGGGAAACTGAGGCACAGCGTGGTGGGGCTAAGATGATTCAAACCATAGCAGTCTGGCTCCCATGTCCATGCTCTTGGCCGCTGTGCTGTGCTCCCTCTGTAGTCATGACACTTTCCCTTGGAGAGGCTGCCCTCGTCGGCCCTCCTCTTTGACCCCTGCTGCCCCTTTATCTCATCCCAGCCCACCTCTTGCTGAGATTCCTATAAGGGAGATCTTTGCGGGTTTGCGAACAGCGTCTCATCCTTTCCTGTCTGTTCCAGCTGCTGCTGTCGTTGTCCTCACTTTACCCACCTGCTCAGAAATCACATAGCTACCTCGCACCGGAATCCTTACGAAGGGTAGAAGGAATTTAAAATAATGCTTCCTGAGAAAACGTTGACTTCTCCCTTATCTCCTGCATGCATCGGTGCAGTGGTGGAAATAGCACTGCCCACGGCTCTGCCTCTTACAGGCAGCTGACCTTGTGCTAGCTATTTTTTTTTTTAATTTATTTATTTATTTTTGGCTGTGTTGGGTCTTCGTTTCCGTGCGAGGGCTTTCTCTAGTTGTGGCAAGTGGGGGCCACTCTTCATCGCGGTGCACGGGCCTCTCACTATCGCGGCCTCTCTTGTTGCGGAGCACAGGCTCCAGACGCGCAGGCTCAGTAGTTGTGGCTCACGGGCCTAGTTGCTCCGCGGCATGTGGGATCCTCCCAGACCAGGGCTCGAACCCGTGTCCCCTGCATTAGCAGGCAGATTCTCAACCACTGCACCACCAGGGAAGCCGTGCTAGCTATTTTACCTCACCAACTCCTTAACTATAAAGTGGTTTCATGTTAACCTGCACTGCATAGGGTTGTTGTGAGGACCACTCGAGATGGCGTGTGTGAGAGTCAATTGCCGTGTGCTGTGCGGATGTCTGCCGTGGGCTTCCTGATCAGCCGTCCAGGCTGCCCCCTCTATAAAGAGCAGGTGGGGAAATGGCTCTAAAGGTGGTACCTGGCCTAGGATAAACCACTGATCCTTATCCTTCCTCCTCTGCGCACCTGCCAGGTGCTCTGCTGGAAACATTCCCTTCCAAGGGCCAGTGAGCATGGCTTTCTGGCTCCAGGTCCATGAAACCTCAGACCACCCCATATATAGGCCCCTTTTATAGGATTGCACGTCTACCTGCTGCCTGCCCCATCACCACACCCCCACAGCTTTGGGTCCCTCAGTTCTACGTTTGTGGTTGTGAGAGCTTAGACTGAATACTCATTAAATGATCACGGACACACCATGACAGTTTCCCCAAGATTGCCAATCCAAACCTCCTTAGAATTGCAGCACCCCGTGTCTGTTTGACTCTGAGATTAGCCAGGAAGAGGAGACCTGTCAGGATGTGCATGGGCTCGTGGCTGTAGCATTGGGTGAAGGGAGAACGTTGACGTTGCCCCTAGACTCATGCTGTCCCCAGAAGGCCAGGGAGAACAATGGCTCCACCTCCTTGGTTGGGGCTTGGTGAAGGGTGGAGCTCTGGGTCCCCCACCCCTGTTTCAATCCATCAGCTCTATTTTAAGTATTTTACAGATTGGGACCCAGGTGGGAAATTTACTTTTAAGAATATGCTCCAGGGTTAAAAAAGATTTGAAAACCGTTGCACTAGTCAATCTCTGCAGTTCCTTTGACTGAGATTCTGTAATCCTCAGAAGTGCAACAGAGGGTAGGGTCATTTTTTTCAAAATGAATTTGATTTTGAGAATTTGCTTTGAAATGAGGAATCTGTAGACATGCTATCTACAGATTCCCAGGAAGCAACCTTTCCCAGAGGTCCTTAGAGCCAGCTAGAGAGTGATTGTTGAAGTGCAGAAATTGTTTGAACAGGGAGGCTGGAATTGCAGTGTCTCAAGTTTGCTCTGTCAGTAGGCTTTAACTGATAAATGACAGTTTTAGTCACAGACTGAGATGCTAAGTAATTTTGTTTATGTGGTGGAAAGTCATGAAGCGCAAAGAAGCTATTAGTAAAGCCTGGGTGATTTGAGTTTCGTTTAACAAAATAGCCAGACAGATGTTCTTTCAAGGTTCAGTGTTCTCAAACACAGAGCCACCACTCACACTCCAACTAGCTTGAGCATTTTCACAGGAAGTTGATTTCCTTCTGAACTAGTTTAAGTAGTTGCAATGCTTTCTTAAGACAATCGTTGGTACAAGAATAACACTAAAAACGTAGACTTTTTCTGCAACACCCTCCATACAATCCCCTTATATTATGGGCTGAGAATTTGTTGTCGCTTTACATTCGTTTCCTATGATTCTGTGATTAAGGTCTGTCTCTCATGTGACTGTACCATTATTTCCCCTCTTATTGTTTCCCAGCATCTAGGCCAGTGGTCTCCACCTGATAGGGACTCAACAAATACTCATTAAGCAAACGGATTATTGCAGTTGTTTTCTATTCCACATAGATTTCCATGTGCTGCATTATCATAGAGTATGGCTTGTTAAGAGACGAGCAAGATAAACAGTAAGGTCCTACTGTATAGCATAGGAAACTGTATTCAATATCTTGTAATAAACCATAATGGAAAAGAATATGAAAGAGAATATGTATATATATGTATTACTGAATCACTTTGCTGTACACCAGAAACTAACACAACACTGTAAATTAACTATACTTCAATTTAAAAAATACCAAAAAATAAAAAAAGATGAGCAAGAAATTTAGATGAAAATCATCCTTATCCCAGTCATATTTTCGTAACAGAGGTTGTCTTTCAAGTCAAAATCCAAAAGCCATAACCACTTGTTAACATATTCTAGGTTTTCAGGGTGTGCTATTAGACACTGAGCAGAGGTAACATAAAAGAATATGGTGACATCTATACCTACCTTTCATCAGTTTGTGTATTTTTTTTCCAGGTGGAGCCCTGGTCAGGTTGTTCAGCCAGTTTTCCAGTTTCTTAGCAAATTATCCAGTGGGTACAATACAGTCAATCCAGTTATAATATCAATGTCATCATAAATATGGATATTTTAAATCTCTAACCATCTCAGATGGTTAAAATGGCTTTTAATACAGACATTAATGGTACATCTTATCTATGATATTTTGCCAGTGTGTAAGGAATGGACCCTGGGAATGTGAGATTGAATAGTGTCTCTGGCTTGGACTGCACTGATAAAATAATAAAGACTGTGATTGATGGCCATTCAAGCTTTGAAAATTAATGACACTCTCTTCTGTCAGAACTGCTCGTCTCCAGTCATGTGTATTGGCCGTCATCTTCCTTGTCGGATTTCATTCTAAATGTGCCTCACAGTTGCATCAGGGGTTTTAAGTAAACATTAAAAATTAGTTTGAATCACTGAGAAAACCTCTCACCATCCACATTACAGTTCAATAAAGTAATATTTAAAGTACAAAATCTTTTTCCAAAGTTAATGGACAACACTGTGTGTCATTGCTCTGTCTGTGGAGTCCTGCCATTTACACAGTGAGCACACAACTGCCATAACCCAAAGATCTGAGGGAATTATCCATAATGAATTATCTTATATATGTATGTACACATTTAATCATATAAATTAAACTATAGAGGCTAGAATGGGGGAGGGATAAGCACTCAAAAGGCTCCCTTTGGCTGCCCTCCAGCTGTGGCCCTCCCTACAGAGAAAGATGTCTGAGCGGTCAAGGCTATGTGCTCACCCAGAGCGGAGCCTAGGGCTGCAGAATTCCCAGCCCAAAAGACCTCAAGCCCACTTCCACGGCTTGTACAGACCTCTTCCCCAGGTATACTCTTTCAAGCACAGATGACACCATCAATGCAAACATTTCTAGGCACAAGGAGAGACCTAGGGGCCACACTAGTCAAAGTAAGCCCCTCGCAGAGGTGGAAGAGAGGGGGATGGGCAACGGTCCAGGATGGCCAAGCTCTCCCCAGGCCAGCATGTTTGTGGGACTTTGAGGAGTTAAAACCTGGCCAGTTAGGTTATGTGAAAGCTTAGCTATCAAAGCAGGAGACTAGACCATATTTTAAGTTTGTTAACTTGCTTTGTAACAGCTAAATAGTTAGACATAAGGTATGTGGTCTCTGTGTGCTTGCCTCAGCCTTCTAAATGTGCTGCCCAGGCTTGTGTCCTGTCCGCCACTGAACTCAGTGAGAATGTGAGTAGCCCCCGTTAGTGAACGTGGACTTGTGGATTCTTCATTTGTCTCAGTGTTTGCATAGTATAAACGCTTCCTCCCCATAGGGCAGTGAGATTTTCTGTTGTTTAAAAAAATGTGGTTTTTGTTCACCTTGGTGCCTGAACATAGCCAACTACTTCATGTCACGCTCAATCAAAGGAAGAGCAATTTATTTATTTCAACGTGTAAGGGGATGTCAGGGGAGGGAGCTGTCTGTTTGGTGTGTTGGGAGTAATTTTAGGGGTGGTCTAAGGGAATTTTCAAGAGGAATTTTCAGGAACATAACTTTCTACTAATCCAGAAAGAAGCAATCTCACCAGGTCAGTCTAGGTTACTCCAGGCAGTATAAGGTATCACAGTGATCTAGCCCAAGGGAGAGAGAAATTTTTAATTTTCTATTTCCTTCTCGGTAACAAATGCTATTTTAATGTGCCTCATTATCACCAAAGTCTTCCCCATGTAGTCATTATTCATATCATCATATTAGAACTATTTTTATTTTTTGAAATTTAATACCAATGGATTCCAGCTTATTATCAACATAGATTCAGCGGTAGATGTCCCTCTCCCTCAGAGCTGACTCAGCCACCCCCAACCCCACCCTGACTTTTCTAACCTAGATAATTCCACTTCTGTTCATATGTTCCCCCAGGGCTTGTTTTTAAAATCGTTTTGGCTTTCTGTACCATCTCTAAATTTTCCACATCCCTTTTGAGATGAAACACAATGTGGATACATCACATTGAGAATAATTGCCTCATAAATTCCACCCGGGGTTTTTGTTAAAATGCAGAATCTGGTTCAGTAGGCCTGGGATGAGGCCAGAAATCCTGTTTTTCTAACAAGCTTTTAGATGATGACAGTACTGCTGGTCCTGGGCACATAGCAAGTTGCTGTCAGATTTCATCATGGAAAAACAGCAATTTCTGTCCCACTCCTTCCTGCTCCAAACCCACTCCCCAGAGATGACCATTTTTTGAGCTGTAGTTATCATGCTAATATCATACTGATACTTCCTGATTTTTTTATTTTATACACTTAACTCCTGAATTATTTCTATAAAAGATTAAGCTATGGCTCTCTCTCTCTTCTTAAACTTTTTATTTTACATTGGAGAATAGTTGATTAACAATGTTGTGTTAGTTTCAGGTGTACAGCAAAGTGATTCAGTTATATGTATAAATGTATCTATTCTTTTTCCAATTCTTTTCCCTTTTAGGTTGTTACATAATATTGAGCAGAGTTCCCTGTGCTATACAGTAGTTCCTTGATGGTTACCCATTTTAAATTAAGCTATGGCTCTCTTATACCAGTTCTTCATACATATGAATTTCACCCATCTTCACAGTATTATCATATAACATATTTTGGTTAGTTAATATATTCAATGTTTACATTACTATGATTATATAAAAATTGTTAACAGCTGAACCATATAACAGTATGATTGTATTTCCATTCTTGTATTATTTTAGTTTTCCCTGGATTTATTAGTTGCCTCAGATTTTTTATTTAATCAATTTATTTTATGTACCTGTTACTAATGTAGCCCCAAACTTTCCTTCAGAACTTGAAAGCTCCTTAAAATACAGTCATACAGGTCCATCTGAATTTCTGTCTTTTTCTTTCTTTTTGGCAACATCCCTCTGGGAACCCTCCATCTCTTGCTCCAATCTGGGCTGATTGCCCTCTGATCCTGTTGCACATCATGTTTTGCTTTTTTGTTTTTTTTAAACTTACTCTCACCATCATCCTGGGGAGTGCATCTCCTACTTTACTAGGTATTGAGACATTATTCTCAAAAAGTGATTGTACCGACTCCCATCAGAATGTATAAGAGTTACCACTGGGTTATGCCTTTGATAGTTCCTCTACTCCATTTCCTCTGTTCTCTTTCTGGAACTTCTGCTTGTTGTTTTGAGTTTGTTGTTTCTTTATTTGTTATCTTTTCTATCCTATTTTTTATTTCTTTGGGGTTTTTTTGTTTTTTGTTTTTTTGGTTTTACTTTCTGGGACATTTCCTCAGCCGTACTTTCAGCTCTTCTATTGTTTTGTCTATTTCTCTTATTATATTTTTAATTGTTCATCATTCTTTTCTGAATGTTCCTTTTGGTAGTATACTATTCTTCTTTCATGGATGTAATATATTGGTTACATCTGTAAGGATGTAACATCTGAAGTCTTTTAAACATCTTTAAGAACTCTTTAATGAACAAAACATATATATATATATATTATATATATATATATACAACTATATACTAAAGTATATAGAGAAATACAATGAACCTTCATTTTTACATCACCCAGCTTCAACAATAATTAACATTTCCCCTATCTTAGTTAATCTATTTTTCCCATAAACACACACATTTTTCCTGGAGTACTTAAATTCCAGATAGTATAGCATCTTACTCATTGATATTTTGGTAGGTATCTCTTATCTAGAAGATAAAATTTTTTAAAAACCTAACCACAATACACTTATCACAAAAAAAACAAAAATAGCATTTACTTAAAATCTTTCCTTAATAAAACTCCATTATTTGTTCAAATTTCTCCACTACCTTGAAAAGATCTTCTTACAGCTGGTTTGTGCAAATCAGTATCCAAGCAATGTTCACCCATCACAGTGGTTGATTTGCCCCTTTCCTATGCCATTTATTTGTTGAGATAATGTATAAAACTGAGCCTGATATATGTTTTTTTATTATAGTTGTTTTAAACTTTTCATTTGCTTTTTGCATTATCTCTTTTTTTCTGAGTTCTTGGTTGTTGATTTTTGTATCTGCATTTCATGTGAGAGGCTTTGTCAAATGTTGGATGACCATTAGCTTACTGTTTAAGAGCACTAAAAAACTGGAAGTTCTGTGTGCATGGTAGGGATTTAGACTTAAGAGTGATTATTAGGACCTGGCTGTCTCACTGGAGGATCCCTAAAGGCAGTATCTGTAAGTTGTTTCTCCCTTGGTCTGGCTACCTCCCAGATATCTCTCCTGGAGGTGTCAAGCAGAGACAGGGGCATGGGCTTCCCCTAGATTTGACAGGATCTTCCCACACAGCACCTCACCCTGCCCTCATCTTGGCCTTGTATCCAAAATGCAGAGAGCCTCTCTAGTTCCTCTGATACATCCGCTCCAGAGAGTAAACTTCCTGTCTCCCACCATGTCGGGGAATGTTGGGAACCTCGCTGCATGGGCTGGGGCTAGTAACTGTTCCTCCTGTTCAGCCCTCACTCCGGACTCAGGGGGCCCAGTGCTTCCAACCCCTGGTTCTGAGACACACTACCCCTACTGCCACCCTCGCTCCACACTCCCCTACCTCTCATTTTGAGACCTAGATTACAGTTTTATTTTCTTGGAAAGTAAATAAAACCCTAGCTATTACTTTACTGAAGTTTCTGGAAGGAGCTGGGGGAAGTACACATTTTCCACCTACCATGTTTAACCAGAAGGAAATCTTGCTTTTTTTAAAAAAACAAATCCATTATGACATTGACTTGCTTCTTTTATAGCTACACACATCTGGCTTGCTTTTATTAATGGTTGGTAAGTCAAAAGGGCTAATTTCCAAAATTAAAAATAAGGAACGGGGCTTCCCTGGTGGCGCAGTGGTTGAGAATCTGCCTGCCAATGCAGGGGACACAGGTTCGAGCCCTGGTCTGGGAAGATCCCACATGCCGCGGAGCAACTAGGCCCGTGAGCCACAGCTACTGAGCCTGCGCGTCTGGAGCCTGTGCTCCACAGCAGGAGAGGCCGCGATAGTGAGAGGCCCGCGCACCGCGATGAAGAGTGGTCCCCACTTGCCACAACTAGAGAAAGCCCTCGCACAGAAGCGAAGACCCAACACAGCCAAAAATAAAATAATTAATTAATTAATTAAAAAAAATATGTACTTAAAAAAAAATTTAAAAAAAAAAAAAGTAAGGAACAATTTGTCTGAATTCAACTGATGAAAATATGCTGGAATTGTAAAAACTAGAAATTATATTGTTTTGGAGACTTAAAATCATTCTGTTTGTGGAAATGAAGATTTCTCAAACTCTGTATATACTTTAAATAACCTTTTAAATAATAAGAAGGAATGTTCCATAATAGGACGTGTTTGAGGGTATTTACTTTAAGAATTTACTAATGTTTATAAAAGCATGCCTAATAATAGATAACAACTATGTATTTGTAAGACAGCAATTTCTTTCTCCCCTTAGGGCTGTCACATGGTGACTGAGGAGCTTCATTCCATAACATTTGAGACACAGATCTGCCTCTACGGCCTGACCATAGATTTGGAGGTAGGTATTTCAAGGAATATCTACTATTTACTAATAACATTTTCAGGAATTGGTCATCATTGGAAGATGAAAGCTCAGTATTTTCTAGGTTTTAGTACATTCCTTATTCATCAATTTTGTTTTAATTTAGAAAATCAGTATGTCAAATATTCACTGATTAGTCCACATATATTATTCTGGTTAAATATAAATGATAAAATCTCACAGTCATTATGATTCAAGACTTATTGAATAATTTGTTGCCCAGACTGTTTGTTTGTCTGTTTGTTTGTTTGTTTGTTTGTTTTCTGGGATTCCCTGAGTCATGGATACTCAGAGGAAAGCCTAAAGAAAAATAAGTATACTTGAACGATGTCATGTATGATATATTTTCAAAATTTTAACGTGTACATAAAAATCCCTCAGAAGACAGGTTTTTATAGTATAATGAGCAAAGACCAATGATAGGAACATTAACGGTACATTGTTTTGATCCTCTTATAACAGTTACTATTGAACTCAAAGAAAGAATAAGGAAACTGGGGATTAAGTTGAACATGATTAACAATGAGCTCCTTGAAGGCAGGACATTACACCTTTATCCCTCCATTACCTGTGCCTAGCACAATGCCTAGCACATAATAGATGCTCAACATTTGTTGAATAAATGAATGAGTGCATGAATGAACAAACACAATTTCACATGCTTGAATATGGTCCTATTTGTAGGATATGTTGTTTTAGAGTTCTGCCTTTGCTCTTTTATCTTAACGAATGTAAACATGTTTATAAAATTTTCCATGGATTCTTTCCTCATCTCTTTTCCTTAAATGTCTGTTTCCATGAGCTATTAAGTTCCTCAGGTGGGTATTTCACTGTCTACAAGCAACCTAACCTCCGTTAATGGGAAGGGACTAATGTAAGTTTGTTAGAGTCCCAGACTAGTCTGTGAAGCCTGTTTATTCCATAAGGTTGAAAACTTCAGCACGATAGTACTAAGTTGAGTGCCATGACAACAGATGAGGCAGCTCTATCTCTCCCATACTGCTTTGTATTCCAAGATCGCTTGCCTCTCCATCTTCTACAATTAAAACTCCCATATCTGATACTGACATTAATTAGATGTTAGATCATAATTTGAATATATTAATCCGTTCCAGAGATACGTTTTAAATAGATTCTTAATGTAATTTATTAAGAGGAAATTTGCTAAGTCAATACAAGCTCTAATTAGTTACATTTTAGGCAGTACATGATATAAGAAAGTAAAAATATCTCCACTATGTCAAGAAAGATATTGGAGCTGACTGACCAAGCACTCTGAAAGGATTCCTGTTTGTATAGCTCCTTTCCTCCCTGTACCTTGACTCATATATGCTCAGAAGGTTCCAGTGCCTTCATGAATCATTTTAGTGACCAAGGCAGTGTAGACACCACTGCCTTGGAGGAGTGGGGTTGGCTTGAGATGGCCCTTTAGGGGAGAGGGCCAAGTGTAAAATCAGTGTAAGGTACTACTACCTGTAATAACTGTGCTATTTTTTTTTTTAACCAGACCTGCTCATTACCTGTGGTGATGATTTCCAATGTCAGTCAGTTACCTAATGCTTGGGCATCCATCATTTGGTACAATGTGTCCACCAATGATTCCCAGGTACAGTCTCTCTCTATTCCTGTTTCTCCTCCTTTAATTCTATTTGATTTGTTTTATTGTTAACAAAACCCATCTGCCCCAAAAGATGTGTGTGTGTGTGTGTGTGTGTGTGTGTGTGTGTGTATAAATTTTGGTGTGTCTTTGTGGGTTGTTTATTCCAAAATTCCAATATATTCAGTTGTATGATTCCTCCCTCATGTCATATTTAAAGTAATATGTTCTGATGCACTTGGACCCTGAGAGAGTTCTGGCTAGCTGAAGTGACAGACAGGTATTCTTTATTTCTGAAGGTCTGGTCAGCTCCCAACTCTGTGCATCACAGAGAGTTCTAGGGCCATCCTGTGGCTCTGTTAACTAGGCTCTGGGGAGACTCCGCTCTCCAGAATTTGATGTCTGACTGTTGTGTTTACCTCCTCAACTACTTCTGGCCACACGTTATCCACACAGGCTCTTCCACAAAGGTAGAGAATTGGTTTCAAATAAGTGACTAGAATATTCATCAATCTCGCCTAACGACACTATACAAATTTTCAAGTTGATTATAGATTTAATCCATTCTAGGCTCAAATTGGGTTTTAATGCCATATGGTGGTTATTTAAGATATGGAAGAAGAATTGGCCTCAAGTTTCAAAGCAAGCAGAGAATAGAAGCTCTTCTTAAAAGATGGCCAAGGAAGGGTGCGGCAAAAAAATGAGTCAGCATTTCCCCTTGTTCCCTCTTACAAAACCCCAGTGTGTTGTCCTGGAAACCACCAAGGTCTAGAGAAAATAGGTCAAATGTAAATATTTCTTCTTGATTCAAAGCAAATGTTTCTTCCAAAGGGAAGAATTCTTTTACCTCAGGTCCTAGCAATAGGAATAGTCATGATGAGTCAGCTCCAAGTGTTCCTTCCCTTTTGTTTTAATGTGCCTAATAAGGAAACAGCATGGAAAATGATTCAGCCCTGTTCCTTCTCATCCTCTGGTGCCCTGGCATCTGAGGGAGATTAACTGCAGAGAGGAACACTGTACAGAGTGCCCTGTGCCTTACTTCCTCTCAGCCTGCAGTGAGAACAGAACTCACTAGAAAAGTTACCTGGTCTGTAAAGCCAAAATCAGCCAACACTTCTGAGATTTAATGTCATTCCCCATTAGGAGCTACACGTTTGGAGCTTTTCATCCAATTCCAGGATGTAGGAAGGAAGGTGGAATACTCCTCTGTCCTCCAGCCTCAGAGTGCAGTGCTGCTACACTTAGCTTTCTTCATCATCCTTCTTCTATAGGAAAGCCACCAAAGTTGTCACACTAACCGTCTCAGATTCTGCTCTAGTCTTGGATGAGGAATCTGGAGATGTATTTCATATACAGCTCCTAACACATAAATGCACAGCCTACATACAGAGTTCAGCAGAACAAGTAACTCTGGTTTCTCTTCCTAACTCTATTCTGCTTCAAAACCTAAGCTCCTAGACCTTGATTATGTTCTATGCTTTTTGGTCATTTGTCCAGACATAATCCTTAGGTTCAAGGAAAACTGCCCCTCTAGAAATTCTTTCTCTCCATTCCTCCCCTACCTATTTCTCACTCCTTCTTGGATGCTGTGTCCTCTTTTATTGCCACCTTCTGAAGTCTCTTGAATTGGTTCCTTTTCTTGCTGCCCAGCTTAGTTCAGTTTCGCCAAAGGCCTTCTCCCCATACTGCAATGGATTTCTTAATTCCTCCCCCCACCCTTCCCTTCTTAAAACATCTTTCTCAGCTTTCACACCTTCTGCTTTCCAGTAATCTGAGGTGAAGTCTTCTGTTCCACCATTGTTGACCCATTTTCTGGTACAAACAATCTTACTTGCAGTTGCTCATACAAAAGATCCTCTTGTCTAGAGCAAAATAAGAAAAGACCACAATCCTATCCATAAAACAGGAGTCCCAGGTTAATTATGATTCATATTGTAGGGTCCCCTTCTTTAGCCTGGGACTTAACTGTTTTTTGTGCTTTGGGATGCTTTGTCTGGTCAAGGTATAACTTGTACCAATCCGTGATAAACCAATTAAATAACATGATATAGGTTTTGTTTAAGATTAATATTATTTCAGAAGAGAGTATTTGTCTAACTTGTTGAACAGTGTTCAGTACTTGTATGAGTTGGTTGATAGACTATAGTCCAGGGAAAGTTAAAGAGCTAGCCAGTGATTCTTTCAAGGATAAGATAGAGCCATATATTATATTAGACTCAAAGAACAAGGGACTCTTTAGGAAAAGGCAAAATCAGTCTTACTATAAAAGCACAACAGAGATGAGACAACAGTTCTGTGTTATTAACTTAGGCTGGCCTAAAGAGTTTAAATCAGGAATCCTATATATTGAACTACAGTGTGTTCGATGTGATTAATACATATAATCATCACTACAACTCTGTTTCAGAACTTGGTTTTCTTTAATAATCCTCCATCTGCCACTTTGAGTCAACTCCTGGAAGTGATGAGCTGGCAGTTTTCATCATATGTTGGCCGTGGCCTGAACTCAGATCAACTCAATATGCTGGCCGAGAAACTTACAGGTAAGAGCTGGTAGATGTGGAGGACTTGCCCCTGTTTTTGGTACTCAAGCATTTTAAAGAATGAGGGTATTACTATTTATAATAATAATGATCATCACAATTTATTGAGTGCCTACTATATCGCTGGGCATAGGGCTAAATGCTTTATTATCTTTCTCACAAAATTTCCTTAAGGCAGAATATTGAGGATAATTCATCATTCTATACATATTATACATGGGGATACTTAAGTTCAGAGGTTAAGTGACTTGCCACAGCTAGTACATACTAGAGCCAAGATGCAGGCCAGGGCTGTCCAGTTCTAAAGCCCCTTCCTTTCCACTCCACACTCCAGGCTCCAGGGTGTTCTTATGCCATTTCCACTGAATGTACTGTGAAGCCTTAATGGTGCCTTGATCTTCATATTAATATTGCAATGGTCATTAACCAACTGGAAAACAGCTGATCCCAGGATCAGGAAATTCATTAGAAATTTAAAACTATCCAGGTAATACTTAATTCTTCATATCGAGAAAATTTCAGTTTTGACTGATATTTCTAAAGTTTGCAAAATAGTCACTGGTGCTCCATGTAGTGACTACAGTGTAAGCTTTTTACAAAAGAATTTTAAAAGATATGTATATTTTGACAAGTATGGGGTGAACACATTTGGCACCAAGAAAAGAGTTAAAATTGAATTTGTATACATTTCTAGTTAAAGTAGAGCCAAAGATGAATTTGAGCAGCAGTAGTAGAATCGTGTGTGATTTGGTTAAACTTGACTTACAAGTGATGCTGGGTCGCCCTTGTACTTACTATCCAATCAATTAGTGTTTAAATAAATTGGAAATATTACAAAATTTACTTAATGCAAATATCCTTTTTGATCCTTATTTAATTCATAAACCACAATAGTAGGCATTCAATAAATATTTGTTAATGAGTGAATAAATCTTTTAAATATATACAGTATAAATAACAGCCATATCCTTTTGGGTCTTCATCAAATTTTTCTCATAATTTCCTTAAATTTTAGATAGAACCTCTTTTTTCATTGTCCTGGATCAAAACAGTCAGTGGTTCCTTATTGCCAAGTGGATCTCTAGTTCATTCTTTTCATGACAATATTCAAGACTTCTGGCATTCTGGCTTTCACAAATTTATTTTATAATGTTTATTTACCAACATTAGGCTGCTCTTACTTTCTCCTATATAAGCTGTGTTCATATTCACTACACCTCATCCTACATTATTCTCGCTACTGGAGTGGCCTCTTCCTTCTCCTCTGACAATTTATATCCTATCCATTCATGGAGGTCTTGTTCTAGACACCCACCCACTCCCTAAGGCTATCTTTAGCTCCTCCATTGAAAAGAATTCTTTCCTAGATAAAAAAAATTTCATGATATCTTTTATTTTTACTGTTTCTAGCATTAAATACACTGTAAACCCATAGCAGGTGCTTAGGAAATGCTTAGCAGTGGTTGAGGGGGGAGATCTAAATTGAGCACCAAATTGAGGAGTCTAATTGTTTAATAAAAATCTCATTCTTTTCTTTCATTTTAGTCCAGTCTAGCTACAGTGATGGTCATCTCACGTGGGCCAAGTTCTGCAAGGTACAAATAGGGGGAGGGGTAGCATCATTTAGATTTTTTTTTAGTGTTCCTTTTTAAGCCCCCATATCATAATTTGGGATTTTGAGGATTTCCTGGATAAGGTTATTTTAAGAAGAAACTCGAAACTGTTTTTTCATTTAAAGGAAATATTTCATTGAAAAAAGGAACTTGAATTACCATACCAACATTACTATTGAAATAATCATTGTCCTAACATGTTTGTTTATTCCAATAGGAGCACTTACCTGGCAAATCATTTACCTTTTGGACATGGCTTGAAGCAATATTAGACCTAATTAAGAAACACATTCTTCCCCTTTGGATTGATGGGTGAGTTACAGCCTATATTTTCTATATGAACTCATTAGGTTCTTATTTTTATGCTGTCAATTTTTTTCCCTTTTTTAAAAAATTGAAGTATAGTTGATTTACAATATCGTGTTAGTTTCAGGTGTATAGCACAGTGATTCAGTTATACATACATATACATATATATGTATATATATGTTCCTTTTTAGATCCTTTTACCTTATAGGTTATTAAAAAGCATTGCGTATAGTTTCCCGTGCTATACAGTAGGTCCTTGTTAGTTATCTATTTTATATACAGTAGTGTGTATATGTTAATCCCAACAAAAATCCTAATTTATCCCTCCCTCCAACCCCCTTTCCCCTTTGGTAACCATTAGTTTGTTTTCTATGTCTGAGAGTGTTTCTGTTTTGTAAATAAATTCATTCATATTATTTTTTAGATTCCACATATTAGTGATATCATATAATATTTCTCTTTCTCTGTCTGACTTCACTTAGTATGATATCCTCTAGGTCCATCCATGTTGTTGCAAATGGCAATATTTCATTCTTTTTTATGGCTAAGATTCCATTGTATATATATACTATATCTTCTTAAGCCAATTGTCAGTTGATGGACACTTAGGTTGCTTCCATACCTTGACTGTTGTAATAGGGCTGCTATGAACATTAATAATAAATGCTGGAGAGGGTGTGGAGTAACGGGAACCCTTGTACACTATTGGTAGGAATGTAAATTGGTGCAGCCACTATGGAGAACAGTACGGAAGTTCCTTAAAAAAAAAAAAAAAAATAGAGTTACCATATGATCCAGCAATCCCACTCCTCGGCATATATCCAGACAAGATAAAAACTCTAATTTGAAAAGACACATGCACCCCAATGTTCATAACTGCATTATTTATAGTAGTCCCTTTTTCTTTTCTTTCCTTTTTAAGCATATCTAGTGTCATAGTGTGGAAAGTAGTTGCAGTTTCTTACACTTTATAGAGTATTAATATTTACTTTAATCTGTATAAGAGTATTTCAGGCACTATTGACTTTTGATTATATCACAACAAATTCAGGTCTGTTCTTTGTGAAAGCAATAAATGCAAATGCAATAAATTATAGTCTTTGATCAGATAAAACTATGCCATATTCTATTTTTAGGTATGTCATGGGCTTTGTTAGCAAAGAGAAGGAACGACTCTTGCTAAAGGATAAAATGCCTGGAACCTTTTTGTTAAGATTCAGTGAAAGCCACCTTGGAGGAATAACTTTCACCTGGGTGGACCATTCTGAAAATGGTACATGCTCACTATTATTTATTCATGTGAAATTAGTATTGTGATTGGTTACTGGTCTTTCCATCTTCAGAAGTGTGTGGCCTGTTGTTCTGTCTTTTATGTGTTCAGTGGGTTTGAATATTAGTTGTTACAGTTGTTTCAGAAGAGGGTAGCATGAATTTCTCACAGCCTATGTGGGTGTCCTCTATGACATGGCAATCTGTACTGTCCACATGCAGAGAAGGGCTGACATTGTTTTACAACCAGTGACATGAAGATAATGTGGGTAGGAAGAATGGCCACAAAAAATGCCTGCAGGAACCTGAATATTCCCTCTGTTTTCTCTTTTTGCAGGAGAAGTGAGATTCCACTCTGTAGAGCCCTACAACAAAGGCCGGTTGTCTGCTCTGCCATTTGCTGACATCCTTCGAGACTACAAGGTTATTATGGCTGAAAACATTCCTGAAAACCCTCTGAAGTACCTCTATCCTGATATTCCCAAAGACAAAGCCTTCGGTAAACACTACAGCTGCCAGCCATGTGAAGGTTAGGTTCTTTATGTTTGCTTTTCTTCTTCAGATTTGGGAAAATAATCTCAGATTGGGGTAAAGTAAATGAAGTTCTTCCCTTTATGTTTACTTTGATCGTTATAAGATCTAAGAGGTATGTGGAGGTCAAAGCCTTAGAAATGAAGTGGTGTGTCAGCAGTTCCTGAAAAGGAACAGCTGGGGCTGTCCAGCTAGCAGAGCAGTTAGTAATCAGTAGCTGTAGCTGGACTTCACCATGGCCATGGGAGCCTCTCAGCCACTGGTAGAGTTTCGGTTTTCTCCTTTCTAATAGGAGTGGCACCAACTTCACCTCTATGCCTGGGGAGAGGAAAAGAAAGAGGAGGTAATGATTAGAAAGCTGTTAAAAGTTAGGCAAGGCTGTTTTTTTACAAAAGAAGCTCGGGGTTGATAAGCTTTATATTTTTTACTTACTGTAGTCTCACAACTCAGAAAGTATTGTTCATTTGCCAGGGAGGGGACAAGGCGGTCTGTGCTTCATACCCCGCCTCACAGCCTATCAATAACAAGTCTTGACGTACCTGCCTTTTCAGGTTGTATCCTAAGGGTCTAAAATGATACCTGGCCAAAACAGGCATTTGGTAAATATTTGTTGAATACTTGAAAAGAACATTCATGAAATAGCTATATAATTGTAATGTAAGTTCACTATTCTGTTTCTTTAAATCAAAGCATATACAATCCATTGCAATATTTCATCTGTAGCAACTAAATACATGAGCACCATCATGTGGAATATCATACAGCTGTCCCTCACAGGTGGTGACTTGCTGCCACCCTCCTTCATCCCCCTCTGAAGCAAACAAAAGACAACAACCACCACAAAAACCTGTGGCTTTTAAGTGTTTCTACATCTGACTGAATGAAATAACAAATGTCAATGCAACAAATTACAGCTGAAAAATTACAGTTGGTCCTTATGATTGGATCACGCACAAGTTCAACATAGTATACCAGAGAAATCTGGGGGGCGGGTTCCAAGGTGAGGTTTGCACATGACTGTTACTACAGCGCAGCAGTGCTTTTAGTAACACTGATGTCTGTGCCTCAAAACTTTGTGTAATTATAAGATTATGATTAGTGTCAGTTTTAATGAAAAGAATTGCGTTACTATAAATCCCCAATCCATGAATAAATCTGTCCTTATAATTAAACTTAAATGTAACATGGAAGACAGGTAATATAGTTGATTCCCAATTTTTCTCACACAGTTTAGAGCATTAATATGTAAAGTCAGATTAGGCCTGCCAAGAGATTTGTTTCTCTCTTCTTGCACATTTTATACTCATCTAAAATGCTGTTTCATCTATTCAACTAAAAAAAATTTGTGAATCACTAGACAATTGTATTATCTCTTCTTTTTAGTATCACTTATACTTTTTTAGACTTTTTTTCTAATTTTATCAATAATAATAACATTTTTCCCCAACATGCCTTTCTTTTCCAGCTTCAAGACCAACAGAAAGGGGAGACAAAGGTTATGTCCCTTCTGTATTTATCCCCATCTCAACAATGTAAGTAATCTTAGTCACATGTAAAATAATTTGTATTGAACTTGTCCCAAAAAAGCTGGAAATTTAAGAGTAGAGCAGGGTACATATAACTGAGAATAAAGCATTTTAATGCTCAATGTCCCATTACCTTTAACACATAAAGCTAGTCGTCAGGATGCACCACAGCCCATCACAAAGGAATTCTAAAGCTGCCCTTTTATATGCCTTATATTCCATAGCAGGCTGAATGCTCTGATTTCAAATGATGAATTAAGCATCTCAGTGTCACAAATAGATAAAGTCCTAGAAATGAGTTCTGTTGGGGTGATGGAAATTTCCCCCTCTACCCCTTCCAGTTCTTATGGCTGGACTAATAATAAAATTGACACAAGGTAGATTAACAGGATAAAAGGAACAAATTTTAAGTCGTGTGCATAGAAGTCTCATAGAAATGACTGAAGAAATGGCTAAAACAGGAAGCTTTTATTCTTTTTGGGCAAAAAGTCAATAAATTTGTGAGGAATCGACAGGACAAAGATACTTAGGCTTTGGGTGCTTAAGTTGTGAAGAATCTAAACAGAGTTTGGGCCTGGGGTATTAAATTAAAGAAGTAACAAGGTTCATTTGTACAGGCTTCTCAGCCCCGAATGAGTCCCCCATCTCTGGCAAGAAGGATATTCTTCCACCTCCAGATGCAAGGAGGGCGTCTCTCACAGAAGAGATTTATTTCCTGCTTTCAGGGAGGCAGAGAGGAGGGTCAGAGTGTCCCTCCTGCATTGGTTCTTTCTTAAGTAACTTAAGTCATTTAATTCAAAATAATCAATATGCCACTGAGGCACATTTTGGGGTGGCCTGCCCTGAGCCCTAACAGTTCCTAACACAGTAAGTCACTACAAGCTATTATTTTTAATCCTTTTCCATATTTACCCTGTCATCTCTTTAAGCCGAAGTGATTCAACGGAGACACATTCTCCAACAGACCTTCTTCCCATGTCGCCAAGTGTGTACGCAGTGCTGAGAGAAAACCTGAGTCCCACAACAATTGAGACTGCAGTATGTCCCCTTTCTTTCCATTGCTGTCAGGGGCATTTCTGAGGAAGCGAAGGTGGTGTGTGAATCAACGGGGGTGAAGATCTGCAGTGAGAAAACACATTTGTTGGAACAAATCCATGAGCATAACACAAGGGGTGTCCGTCTGTATGGTCCTGCGTGTTGCTGATGTTATGGGCATTGAAAGCAGATACCTACAATGACTTGAACTGCTTTGAGGTCTTTCCATCAAAAGCCATCCAAGGGCAAAATATCTCTGTATCCCCCTACTCCAGTACACTTCATCCCTACTTCCACCATCGGCCCCACCAATCCCCACCACTCTCCCCACTGTAGCAGACAATACTTATCTGTCATTATATGTAAGTCTAGTTTAATATTTTATTTTAGCAATTCAAGCACCACAAATTCCAATTTTTCTTGATTATTTGCCTTATTGGTCCTGTCCTGGGAGCTTCTTCAAGTAGTATATGAACAACAATCAATAGCAGCATAATAATACTCTTTGGAGAACTGAGTCATAATCTTATATGCTACTATGTGCTTTAGGATGCATTCTATGTAGTATTATTCCCCAATATTGTCAAACAGTTCAAAACCCCAATTACATTAGGATGCATGTACATCAGAATAATAGATTCTTAGAGGGACCCTGAGCTCCAAGAGATTAGTGTCTGGCTATAAATCAAGTGGTTTTTAGTCCTTCTCTTGAAGATTTCCAGGGATAGAAAAACTTATTCCAATGTTAATTGTCCTTAAATCATTTAGTTATAAGAGGACTTTTGCTACATTTTACACCCGTTTTTTCATTACGTTTTTGTGGGATGAATAGGCCTCCTTAAAATCATTTTTATTTATTTTAAAGTTGCCTTTTATTTTAGATTGATCAACCTTAGTTACTTTTGTAAGTACTGTACTTAGTAGTTAATTGGTAGAAAGATTATGAAGTAAAGTATGTATTTAGTAGACAAGAGAATGTTTACCTAAGAAATGGTGACTTACTTGCAAAACAATAGTTTGCTCAAAGGTCATTTTCATTTTTCAATTTTAGATGAAGTCTCCCTATTCTGCTGAATGACAGGATAAGCTCTTGACACTCAAAAGAAGGAAGCAAATGAAAAAGTTTAAGACTGATCTTTGCCAACAATCACATCTTGTTTCTTCAGCTTTGTATATACCGGTTTCCAGGAAATGGTCAAGTCTGAAGCTTTCCTCTCACCGGTATGACACCCCCAAATGGGAATGTCATGATTGAAATGCTAAAAACCAAAGCTTCAGATAAACTTGTGAGATAAAACACTTTAAGAAACCAATGTTAATATAATATTAACAAAAGACTCATTTGTATGTATTTGTTTCATTTCTGATTCTGTTTCTCTTGTGTTACTTATGATTTTGGCTCTAGCAGGTTTAAGTGTTAAGATTTCACAACAGGTCAAAAATAACAAAGTCACACATATGTTACTCAAAAACCAGCAGGATAGCCTGATGGAAAAGCCTAATAAGCTAATATCCTGAGTTCTAGCAAGTAAGAGTCATCACACTAGATACAAAATGGAAGTAATGACAGGGCATTAACAGCAGCAGTTCACACGGTGTGTGTCCAGGGGTGAATTAGGAAGCCTCTTGGTTGCTATGTCAACATTGTCCTAACTTCAGGATTCACAGCTGCTGGTACCAGGGCCAGGGAAACCTCTGCTATTAGGGAGAGGGATCCAGAGTCATTCCTGGTGGTATCTCAGGCAAACCGCACTAAAAGCAGACACATGGGTAAAAAAATCTCATGAAATGAGGACTGGGAGGAAGATAACAACACTGGCCTTGGGTGAGTGATTTAATCCCTGGGTTGTGTGTTCTTCATCTCTAGAAGAGGTTAGGCTAGGTGGCCTATGGTCCTTTCCAGCTCTAAGAGTCTCTGGTCCCATGAATCCAACCTGAGCCAGGGGAAAGGAATTTAGGATGAGAAGTTCCATCCCTGGTGATGCAGGAGGGGAGGTGGTTTACTGAATGGCAATGCATGTATACGGGCTGCAGGTCTAGTTTGATCCTTCCCTTGCCCGGACTGAATGCTTAGTGGTGCCGTTGAACAGCTGCTGCCCTTAATAGTAATAGTAATAGTGTGGGATCTCCCAGTGCCCAAGCCCTGGGGAGCTCTCCATGTCTCCAGGCCCTAGAGAAGCTGCTGAGCCAGGTGAGGAAGTCATGATGCTGAGGCATCTGCCATGACCAGCCACAAAATGTCCTGAGGCTGGTGTCCAAGGTAAACCCTGACTGCAGAGTCAGAGATGGCAGTGCCCTGTGGGGTGTTCCTCACTAACTTCTTTAACCCATTTCCCGTCTTCCAGGTAGGTCAAACAAGGAGAAGCTAACGTTTGATGGAAAAGATTTCAAAGAAAAAAAAAAAGCTTTTAATGTAACCTGCCTTCTCCCTTAGAGAGATTGCATCCTATCCATCTCATCCTTTATACCCACCCCCCCACATGATCCTAGATTGTTCCTATGGGACAAACTCTGCACCTGTCCCAAGGCCAATTTCCTTACTCCTTTGCAAGCTCTTGACAGTATTCTTTGGATGAAGGTGTCTGTTCAGTGTAGGACCACAGGCTAACTCAAGGTGCATTTTCCCAGTCTCCACTTCTCTTCACCAGCCCAATTTTCTTGAAATTCAAATATATCAATTGACAGCAGAAGTGGAAAAAATCATTTTAAACTTGGTTTAAGGAGGTAATTTCCTACCGGGAAATACTCATAAACAATTGGATTTAGATACCAAAAAATGTTGCAGAAGCTTTTTTTTTTTATTTTTTATTTTTTTTTAATTTTTGGCTGTGTTGGGTCTTCGCTGCACATGGGTTTTCTCTAGTTGCGTCAAGCGGGGGCTGCTCTTTGTCCCGGTGCGTGGGCTTCTCACTGCAGTGGCTTCTCTTGTTGCGGAGCACAGGCTCTAGGCCCGCGGGCTTCAGTAGTTGCGGCTCACGGGCTTAGTTGCTCCGCGGCACGTGGGATCTTCCCGGACCAGGGCTCGAACCCATGTCCCCTGAGTTGGCAGGCGGATTCTTAACCACTGCGCCACCAGGGAAATCCCGCAGAAGCTTTTTCTCCCCTG
Organism: Balaenoptera acutorostrata; assembly: GCF_949987535.1. Lineage (NCBI taxonomy): Eukaryota > Metazoa > Chordata > Mammalia > Artiodactyla > Balaenopteridae > Balaenoptera > Balaenoptera acutorostrata. The sequence goes on along the minus strand of NC_080071.1, from coordinate 50,622,719 downwards.
GAAAATATTAAAAGTATCATGGACTCTCACTTATTTCAGAAGAATTTTGAAAAGCTTGTAAATATAGGGCCTGGCAGAAGAATGTCAAGGTTTCGTATATGTGATCACAGCCATCTTTGTTATTTGGAGGTAGACAGTACAAGGACATTTGTAGTTTACTCCCTATAATAGAGGCAGAGGCCTCAGTAAGAATAAGAGTCCAGTAAGTGGCTATTTTTTATTTAGATTCAGAAAATCAAAATCAAGTTCTTGATCCCAGGGTAAAGAGTTATTTCCAACGGTGTGAGTGTTGCATTCCAGAAACCATCTCTGTGGCGGTAATGGGATTTTGTCAGGAGATTCTTGCGGATACCTGTTTAGATCAGGATAAGGTGTGCTGCATGAGATGGAAATACAATGGGAAGGGAATTTAGACCACATTTCCACCAAATCCTACCCCAGAATATTTTTTTTTCTGCCAACTAATAGCAAAATAAGCAGCATTTAATGAAGCAAAATGTAAATTTATTTTCAAAATATTAATCACCTTTTCACTTCTCCCTCCAACCATCCAAGACCAATCACAGATGCCCATTTTGCTAATTCCTTTTCAAATTCTTTTTAATGTAAAGACTCACTTTGACCAATTGTACTGAATATCAATGTCTTTATCTGGAATAAATGGTGAAAGAAGGCAGCTGCCAGTGGATTTCCTCAGTCATAAGGTAACAAGGAAGGCTCCCCAAAGAACCAGGAACAAGGAGGATACTTCTGGCAAAGCCGAGGGAGTTTTCTGTGCCGCATACGGTTCAGGAGGCCCATGTACCCCCTGCAGTAGCAGGAAGAGAATTAGGGGCCAAAGTATCCTAGTGCTTTGTTCCAACAGCAGGTAATTATAGTCCGAACTGCGCAAACTGGTCTCGCTGTGCACACACTCCAATTTCTGACAGACTATTTTTCCTTTTTTTCAAATTGACTGTGAACACTGATTGATTTGACTGACTGCACTTCTAAAAGTCTGGCTTAGTGAAGTATAATTTACACATAATAAAATTCATCCTTTTCCAACAAACCCATACAGTTGTGTAACCACCACTGTAAGACATAGAACATTTCCACCAGAGTCCTCACAAAGAGGACACTATGAAAACATGATGAAGGACATTCTCCACAATATCCTTAGAGTAAATACAACAAACAATTCCATGTGGCCTCTTATGTAGACAGAGGGCTCTATTTAAAATAAATCGGATCATTTTACTCCTTGCTTAAAATCTTCAAAGGGCTCATGGTGCTGTGGAATGGCAGTTCTTAGCTGGGGTATGTGGATAGAATTCTGGAGAGTCATGAGTTTGAATGGCAGAAGTTAAAGCTTTGTTTTCACAAACTTCTAACTGAAACTTCGAGTTTCCTTCAATTAGGAATAAAGGTAACAAACTGTAAACCACACCACGTTTTTGTCACATTACAGTTGTTACACTTATCTCAAAATATTGCTTATGCTAAGCACGATTTTGAAATTGCATTCATCCGACCCACTGCTAGATCTTACTTAATGTCATTAATAAAGAAGCACTTATATTACTCTATCACAAAGGTGGTTTTACTATTTTGATCTCTGTATTTCAATGTAATTGGTTTCCTATTTAATCTTATGCATTTTATTTTATTCAACAAAAAACATTAACCTTTGAAAGAGCTCATAGGTTCATCAGGCTGCCAAAGGAGTTCATGGCACAAAAAATTGTTAAGAATCCCACCTCTGGATGAGGACTCTAATTCTCAACAGATCGTTCCAAAGTCATATATTATTTAGTCTCTTCTTAGTCTTCAACTTATTCCTCAACACTTCTCCCCAACAATAGCTTCTCATCCTCCAAAATATACACAAGACTGAACTACTTTCAGTTTCTTTCACGGCCCATGCTCACTCTCGCCTCCCTCTGCTGTATCCTCTCAGGTCTCCAACCCCAGCCCACCTACCCTCTCACCTCAATAACATTCACACATCCTTCAGGCTCTGGAAAGCCTTCCTGCCCAACACACACACACACACACACACACACACACACACACACGTGCACATGTGTAGGGCTCAGGTCACATCATGCCTCCTCCATATCCTCTACATTACCCAGCACCATTCTTATCACCTTGGTTATAAATGCGTATCATCTGTCTTCATTAGACTCTAAGCAAGCTCTGTATGTACAGGGACAAAGAAGCCCTTGTTCACAGTTATATCCCTAAAATCTAGCACAGTCTGCCTCTTAATAAATACTAGTTAATGATTTAGTGTTTGAACTAAAGGACATACAGGACAGTAGTTAGTTCCTTTCTTTCCTTTGCTCCTTGATCTACCTGCAAGACCAGGCTAGAATTCCCTTTATAACCCTCCAAACTCTAAAATTGTGGAACAGTCCCCGATATTTTACTTCATACTGATTAACCAAAACACACTTGCTATTGCTCAAAAAACATAGGACGTTTCCTCTACTTCACCTCACTCATGACTTCCAAACACTATAGAAATGCTCTGCAATTAGACTGTCCGTTAGCTCACTCTAACTTCCCTTTAATTTAGGTATCTCCTGTGTGCCTAGCATCCCAGGCATCTGTCCACCCACAGATGAATCAAGTGTTCCTGAAATTTCCCCTTAATTCCCCGTGATTAAACTCATTGCCTTTATTACTCCCGCCCCTGGTAAAAGTCCCACACGACTCTCTCTTACTTAGGCTGGACAGTCATCCACTGAGATGTCTCACAGGCTGCTGCAGATGGAAAGAACCCTAGAGGCCCTCCAGACAGGGTGGAGATGGGGGAGAGGTTGGAGGGGTGTGGAGGAGTGGTGCTCTCACTGAAGTTTTTTGGAATACACCTGTTCTTAATCCTCCTCCCCCTCAATTCTAGCTCAATAGGCTAGAGCCTGTGCTGAGGTCTGAATGGTTGATTTAACCTCTGATTCCTTATCCCAGGGTTATTCATTCAAAAATATTTTTGAGACTATGTATCAGGCATTGCCTTTTTCAACCAGGGTTTCCTATCTGAACCACAAGACACAGAAAGTGATTTGCTTGACTATTTTCTCAGTTCTCCCAAGGATGGTACATAGTGCCATTCTAGACAAACAGGAGAGAAGGTAATTAATACACAGATGCCCCAGGCATTAGGCTGAATTCTCTCGTGGAACCTGAGATGAGACAGGCTGTAACACAGCACAAAGTCCCTCCTGTTGTGAGGAGAGATGAAAACAGACAAGCAAATAATAAAGGACAGATTTAATAAGTGCTATGAAGAATATAAATGTGACATAGAGTAACTGGAAGAAATGCTCATTGAAGGTCTCTCTGAGGAGATGACATTTGAGCTGAGACCTAAAGAATGAGAAGAAGCAAGTCCATTCCACAGCTGGGAACACAGCATCCTAAAGGAACAGCATACACATACATAGAACCCAGGCAGGTAAAAGCTGGGGGTACTTGAGGAACAGAAAGAGGTCACAGGGTGGGGAGTGTAGAAGAGCATGGAGAGAGTAGGACAAGATGTGTAGGAGAGGGAGACAAGATCAGATGGTGTAGGGCTCTACTGGGAGAGTGGAAGGCTCTGGATTTTATTGCAAACGCTTTAGGAAGGAGTGGTGCTATAATTCGTTTCTTCATTATATCTAAGTTTTCATTTGTTTTAAGTAAACATGTAACAAGGTTTCTATAGAAGAACTCTCCCCTCCCTCCAGTACCCCTACTAGGGACCTCATGGGTGTGCATCTATAAAGGGCAGAACAGTCAGAGGCTCCACACTTGGTTTAGTGCTCTGCCTTTGCCTTCTTGAAATTCTTAATAAGTTTGAATAAGGGGCCTCTTGTTTTCGTTTTGCACTGGGCCTGCAAATCATATAGCGGGTCCTGTCCTCTCCTAACGGGAAAAATAGATGTCCATTTGTATTCTGGGAATTATGTACAGTGCCCTTGCAGCCCTGGGGACTGGTGCTCACTGTCATGAGGCCAGAAGCTGTGGTCCAGTAAGGTGGGGCCCATCACACACTGGAGGTCTTAGGTTGGTCCCCAGGTCACCGTAAGTAGATAGAGCCTTTTCAAGAATGGTTGAGCAGAGCCCCAAGAAACGCTGTCCATGCCTCCTAGAACCATTCAGTAAGTAACACACATAGCAGGCTGGGCCAAAACAATTTTTTCTGGTCCTGCCAAACTTTCAAAATCATGGTCCGGTGACTAAATTATTCTTCTCCATTATACTTCTTCCCCACTCCCTCTGATATAATCACCATAAGGAAGAAGGTGGGGATTGGGGATGAGAAGTGGGAGCGGCGAGAAGACGCCAGAAGAAAGAGAAAAGCCCCCTCTGCAGATCTAGAAAAAGACAGTTGAAGAAACAGCCAGCCTCCCACCTTCATCTTTGGATTAAGGGCAGTCAAACCAGCTGGGTGAGGGTCAGAGCTGGAAAGACCAATGAGATCTGAGTTAGCATGTGTGCAGACTGTGTAGACAGAGAAGTGAGGGAGAAAAAGGGGACGTCTCCAGGCCACGGAAAGAAAGAAAAGATGGAAGAGGATGGGTAAGGTTTCCAGCACATTAAGCAATTAGAAAACGTCCCCCGCCATCCCTCCAAAGTTAAGAGGCACCCAGGCCCCCGCCTCTGCCTTTCATCGTGTCCAGGGCCACTATTCTCGGACTCGGGCAGGGAGGGCGCCGGGCAGCTACGGCCGGGCCCGGGCGAGCGTGTGGATCCCGCCCTCGCGGAGGCTGCGAGAGGGAACCGGCCGCTGGGCGGGCTGTCAGCTGGAAAGCCCCGGGCCCGCGCCTGCGTACTGCTCCCTCCATCTCTACTTTCAATTTTCGGTTTCTTGTCAATTCTGCTACTTCTCGCTCCCAGACTATTTCCCCGAAAGCACGTGGGGCGGCTCTTCTGAGCAGCCGCGTCCCTCCCGCCACGCGCCGGGCCAGCTATTTTGGAAACTTATCAAACAGCCTGACAGACTGCACCTCCCCGAGTGTACCTCATCCTGGGCGGGCCTGGGCTGCTCTTCTGAAAGCACAGGACTTCAAAAGGTGCTCGTGAGGGTGTTTGGTCTACGAATGTAATACTGCTCGTAATAGACATTAAAAAAAAAAAAAGAAGAAGAAAAGTAAAGAAAATTATAAGAAGTAACCCACCACCCCGGAACATGTTAGGGACATTCTGTAGAGGGTCCAGACTAGCAGGCAAAGTTTGTGTTCATCATAAATGCAATGAGAGTTGTCAAGACTTTTGAGCAGGGAGTGACTGTATAAATAAGGTGCTTTAGAGAATTTAATGTGGCAAATACAGTCGAGGGGGAAAGGACAGAAAAAAGGTAGTGTAACTGGCATCTACTGTAGCATTCCAGTTCTGAACTGATGAAGGCCTACAGTGGGGTATTGTCAATGATGGGAAAACTAAGGCAGATAAAGGCATAGGGAAGGAAGCATCCACAGAACTTGATGACAATCAGAATGTGGAGAGCCAAAGAGAAACATCCTATTTGCAGCTGTTAAGATTATTTAATTTCCCTGTCAATACTGAAGCTAGTCTCTGTGCAAATTTTACAGTACCAGAAAAAAATATGTTTAACATATTATCTACCTTTCATAGAGCTTTTCTCAGACATTGTCTGGGCCCTTAGTACAGGGTGTTAGTAGAAGGGGAAGGACTTTTTTTGGTGTCCTGGCAGCTTTTTCACAGAAGGCTGCTACTTTGGTACCAAGGGTCATTGCTATCAGTACCGGCTTTGTGAGGGTGAATATGTGACAAGAGGAAGGAGCATATAGATGTGAGAAGGGAAAAAACTATAATAGATACACAGATAAGCATACCTCTGGGAAATTATTTAGAGCCTTTTCCTACCCAAAGTTGCGTTATTATTCTAGGCTTGATTCAAGTCCCACCTACTTAGAGGAACCAATTGATTTTCTGTGCACGCATTCCAAGAAGATCTAGTCTAGGCTGGCCTCAGAGATGCCTACCTGGGGAAGTGACATTTAAGCTTAGATTTTAGCTAAGACATAAAAGATGAGTTAGCCCGCAAAGAAGTTGGGGGAGGGGGACATTGGCTCAAGGGGCTTTCCAGATGGAGAACTACTGGTGAGAAGGCCCTGAGTTTGTGGAAAGAGCTTGTCTTATTTGAAGAACAAAAATGCTGAAGTAAGGAAAGAGTGGCACAAGATGGGGTTAAAGAAAGTGATGGGGAAACCAGGGCTTTATAGGTTACATTAAGAAATTTGGATTTCGTAAGAAAAGCCATCAGAGGATTTTCAGGTTGGCAAACACATGATATGCTTTGCAATTAAAAAACAAACCACTCAAGCTGCTGTAGGGAATATGGATTAACCAGGAGTTAAGAACTGAAGTGAGGCAGCCATTTGGGGAATCTACTGCGAGAATCCAAATGAGAGAAAAGGGGGGATGGTGTGGGAGATGGCAAGAAGCGATGAGACTTGAGAAATATTTAGGTGGAAGAATCAACAAGGCTTGAGGACTGGTGGGGGTGAGAAAGCAATGTCAAAGGTGGCTCCTAGTTTTCTGGCATGCGTCAGTTCTAGAAAAAGGGCAGGTTTCAGGAGAAAGATGATGAGTTGGTTCTGAACACAACTAGTTTTTAGAGCTTACCAGACATCCAAGTGGAGGGTCAAGTGTGGGCTGTACACGTGGGTGTGGAGCTCAGAGGAGACGTGTGGACAGGGTACCCGTGTAGAAGTTCTACATATCTAGAAGGACATTGAAGCTGTGGATGAGGTCATCACAGGACAGCCTGAGAACTGTGGGTAAAGTAGACCAAGATCCGGACCCTGACCACACTTTGAACGGTTTGGTGGCGGAGGAGGAGCAGAGGATGGAGAAAGGATAGCAGAGAGGTAGGAAGAAGCAAGCAAAGTGTGTCGGCATCATGGCCTAGGAAGAAGTGTTAAAGGGTGGAGGTGTCAGCTGCTTAGAAGGTTTCTGAGTGGTCAAGTAAGGTGAGGACAGAAAAGCGTCCCCTGGGTTTAGCAACATGGAGGTCAGCTGCTCAGCCGAGCGTCTAGAATGACAACGTCTCCACCTGTGTCCTCTGCCTCGAATTCTCAGGTTTGGGGCTGATATAAGGATCTCCAAGTTTGGGCCTCTGCAAACACATAACTTCCTTTTAGTTGTTCTCTAAAACATGTGTAAACATAACCCGCAACTTGCAACACAGAGCTGAGCTTCACCTCCTCCAGATGGGAGCCCCCCCGCGAATTCTAAGGAAAGACCCATCGGGTTGGCAGAGCAGTGGCCCCGGGGGGGAGGCGGCGCGCGCTCGGAACAGCCGCTTCCGATTGGCCGAGAGCGGCAGCAACCCGGTGATTGGCGGGAGCGGAAGGAGGCGGGGCGTCTGGCCGTACCTTTTCTCCCGGGTGGTACTTTCGCTTTGCTGCGGTTAGTTTGTGGAGAGAGGCAGTCGCGCCCGGGACGACGCCGGTCAGACCCCAGAAAGCAGAGGCGACCCGGCGCGCCCGGGAGAGGCAGCACGGCCGCGCCTTCGCCCACCTCTGCAGGATCCGGAGCGCAGAGTGAGTGGGCGTGAGGTTCCGGGTGCCGGGGTGGGACGTTCCTGGACCGCCGTGGTCCGGGCCCAGCGGCCGGATGCCCGGCGAGGGCGGGCTTCAAAGTGCTGACAGGTAAATCCGTTATCCGGGAAAGAACGCGTATCCCAGGTGTTGTTTTCGGTGATGGCACGGTTGCCCCAGCCAGTCGTGCTCTGGTAGTAGAAAATGTCTTGTGCAATAGAATCCTGCGCCCCTCCCCCGCCGAAAATACTGCATCTCCCCATTTACCCTCATTTTTCTCTCTTTTCCGCCGCTTCCATCAGAGTCATGTTTTCTTCTCTCCGCAGAAAGTTTTCATTTGCCGTGTGCCACCCCCAGAGAGCTAAGTTATACGCTCGCACCCTGTGCATGCAAACCCAGCAGTCTTGGCATCTGACGTGCTGTGTGTAGCTGCTGCTTGTGTTGAATCCCCAGCCCTTCGCTGGGGCACAAGGTGACAGGTTAGTAAAATGTTCACGAAACGAATGAATGAGTATGTGACTTTGGAACTTAATTATATGTCTGTATTTAACGATAAAAGAGCTTGATGTGCTCCTGGAATGTAAAAGTGATAATTAGTTCCTGCAGACCCCGAAATAATATAATTAGTCTTTAAAACAAATTCTGACTAGTACCAAAGAGTTTGGGGGAAGAAAAATAGGTGTGTGATTGTGCTTTAAATGTTGTTTGTATAAGTTGGATAGTTTGTTTTTATGGGACAGAAATAAGACTTGAGCCTCCAACACAATCCAGTTTGCAGTTTAATGCAGGACTCAAACTTGTTGGACCATAATATGGTTTGCCCTTTACTTTCTAATTCAATCTGAAATCTACTAGATTTCACTTCAACAGACTACTATTGAGTACATAATATGTGCAGGACACTATCCACAGTGCAGACGATGTTTAAAAAAAAGATAGTCCCAGCAACTCTGAAGCTTACATGCTGCAGGGGAGACATCATAGAGCTTTTTAAGGAAGACAGGGACTGATGCTCTAATAGAGATACAAAATGTAATGAGGCGCACGTTAATGAAAGCTTAATTATCTCTGGGTGAGTCTCAGACAGCTTATGGAGGAAGGGCTATTTGTACCTACCTTTGAATGCTGGTAGAATTTAGAGAGGCAGAATGTGGAAAAGCTGTTTTCAAGGGTGAGTGACAGCTGGAGCAGTGCAGAAAAAAAAAGTAGGTAATTTGGTGACTGGGTTGCTTTGTTAATGGATGAAAATAGGGTCAGAGTGGAAATCAGCCTGGTAATGGGCAAACTGTAGCAATTTTGAACTAGAGAATGATGTGGTCAAAACCCGTGTGCAGCAGAAGGCCAGATTGGGAAAGTGTTGGAGGCAAGGTGGTTGGAGGTCTTGGGACTGGAGAGGAAGAAGTCAGGTAACTGGGGGATGGTCTTGCCACTCCCTGTGCTGGTAACAAGTTTTGTGAGAAGAGGGAATGGATTCTGGATTTGTTAGCGTGAATTTATTGATCGCCTGCTTTGTGCCAGGTGCTGTATCTGTATTAGGTCATTCAGTCTTAAACAACCACCCTGTAGAGAGGGAAGTGAGTAACTTGAGGTCACTCACCTAAACAGAGGTGTTGCAGTCCCCGCTGGTTGACACTGGCCAGCATATTTGCTTTAGGCATATCCTTATTAGACACCTAGTAGGGGGGGAGAGCGCCAAAGATTTAGAGTCTTCCACTCAGGTAAAGTAAATTCGAAGTGAAAAATCAAATTGCTACAGCAAGTGTAGCAAAGGTGTGGACTTGGGTCCATTCGAACTGGTATTTGTGATGGTGACTAGCTTTGTAGCCTCACCACATCCTTACCTTCCTTTGGAAGGAGATTTGTGGAGTAGACATGACCTCATGCCTGCCCAGGTATGCTTGCCAACAAGCATGCATATGCTCTTCCACACCCTGCTTGAAAATCCAGACCTCTTCCTCAGGCCTGGTAGGACAAGATTCACTTATATCTACTCTGAGTGTTGTCAGCTGTGCACTGATGTAAATCCTAATTTACGCTATGGTGAAGAGAGGCTTTTCATTTTCCTAATGGATGTTCGGACTTAAATCAGGTGTTTTAATTTTTAATCTTCAGAACTGCTATGTAAAAGTTGACTTGCTGGTATCCAAAGAGATAGTATTATTTTATCCTTTCAGATTACATTTAACAATGTTGTTTCAGTCTTTAAAAATTATTACTTAGGTTTAAGAATTCTTGTGCAGACTTGTTGTTTGCAGTAGGCAAAGAGGAAAATATATCTCTTTTAAAAGATATATAACCTGGGAATTCCCTGGCGGTCCAGTAGTTAGGACTGTTCGATTCCGCTGCAGGGGTCACGGTTTTGATCCCAGGTTGGGGAACTAAGATCCTGCATGCCGTGCAGTGTGGCCAAAAAAAAAAAAAAGAAGATATATATATCAAAAAGAATTCATTTTAATCACTTGAATCATAAAATATAAAACACCAGTTTAAAATTCTTTGGGTTAAATTACAAATGTTCTATAATTTAGAAGAGCAATTTCAGGGAGAGTTCTTGCGATTTGTCCTAAAGCAAATCTAATTAGTGTTTTCCATTGATTTATTTGATAAAAGTGTAGATTCATTTTAAAGGCATATGAACACCTACTGTATGCCCAGCACTGTTCTGAAGATGCAGCAGTGAACAACCCCCCCACTCCCAAATCCTTCCCTTCATGCGGGGAAAATAGACACTAATCAAAATAAAAAAGAAAATATGTGGTAGGTCAGATGGTGGTAAGTGCGATGGAGAAGAATACATCAGGGAGGAGGGATAGTGTTTTCCAAGGTGAGAGGTGGTGTCAATTTAAATAAGGTGGCCAGAGGAGGCTTCCCTGAGATGCTGGCATTTGAGCAAAGACCTGAAGATGTGTTTTTTGGAGAAGAAAAAAACTTTGACCCAAAACTCAATTAAAAAACAGGCTTTGAAATATAGACACCATTTTAAAAGTATATTTCAAAGGCAAATTATGTTTTTAATTAAGCAAGATATTTAGAAGAAGCACAATGCTAGACAGGCTTTCTTTGGAGCTGTGGGCTTCCATTTGTGATCTGTATTCTGTTTCCCTATAGGATGTCCCAGTGGTATGAGCTTCAGCAGCTTGACTCCAAATTCCTGGAGCAGGTTCACCAGCTCTATGATGACAGTTTTCCCATGGAAATCAGACAGTATCTGGCACAGTGGCTAGAAAAGCAAGACTGGTAAGGAAAACTCACTTGACAGAAGAAGGAGTTTTTCTACACTTTTAAAATAACTTGTTGATTAAGTGGCTTGGAACTACATTGACTGGAAGATGAATCTCATCAGTAGCCATTGGGATTACCTGTTGCAGAAAAGAGTGTTGCCTTGAAAAATGGCATGTGTCTCTAGAAAGCTAAATGCATTAGTCATTAATTTTATGTATTTGTCGATTTAATTATACCTCCTCCTAAATGCTTTGCACAAGTTAAATAATGCTGACACCAGTTATTTCCAAGTTAGGATCCAGGTTATAGAAAGAAGTAAGTTAAAAGTAATAATTAAAAAAAAAAAAAAAGTAATAATTAAAGCCAAGTTTTGGTAGAACACTGATTAGAAGTATGAAGAAAGTAAAAAAAAAATTAAGGAAATATCTCTTAAAGCTGGTATATGTTCTATTTTACAATTTATTGTTTGCTCATTGCAAATACTTCAAATGTTCTGAAAGTATTTGACGTAGGAAGTGAAGGCCCCTGTTGATTTTTTGCCTCCAGAGATAATCGCCATTAACACTTTTGTGCACAGTCTTGGAGCGCTAGAATTTTTCATGCCAATTGTATATAATAGAAATATTGTACAAACTGCTGCTAATAGCAATGGCAGTTTCAAAAGAAGGAAATAAAACCCAAGAAAACACTTTAAATTATTTTTAGTCATTTCAACATGGAAAGCAGTGTTTATTTTGTCGTTTTAAAGTAGTATCTAAATGAAATGTGTAAATTTTGAATCTCCTAGGGAACATGCCGCCAATGATGTTTCATTTGCTACCATCCGTTTTCACGACCTCCTATCGCAGCTGGATGATCAATACAGTCGCTTTTCTTTGGAGAATAATTTTTTGTTGCAGCATAACATAAGGAAAAGCAAGCGTAATCTTCAGGTATGACCTGGTTTTTGCGTTTAAGTTGAAATGTTTCCATGTTTACATAATTTATTTCATTCAGCAAATACTATTGAGCACACACTCATTGGTATTTAGAAAAGTACAGACACTATAAATAAACTACCGTTATGTAGCTAATATTTTATAGCAGAAGTAAAATAAAATATCAGTTCATTTTGTAAACACATAAGGAGTATTCAGGCTGAAGGGTATCACTTAGACGTAAGTAATTCTGAGAGAAATTCGATGCTATGATCTTGTCTTATTAAAAGCCGTTGATATGTAAATTGAAGAAAAAGGGTTTTATTTTAAGAGCAGTGAGCTGTAGTAACATGTTAAAGCTCAAAGGAACTTTAGTGATGAGTCAAGTCTAAGTGCTTGGTGTACAGATGAAGAGTAAGTCCAGAAAGTGTTGAAAGTTTTGACGTCTCTAAGGCTCAGTAGTGAGGTGGTGAATTGGAGCTGACTCCACCTTGCCATGCTTCTGCTGAAGTTACCCCCCCTTGGAAGAAAAAGTCAAAGGGAGTTGCACGCAGGTGAGAGTATGCTGCAGAGTTTTGGGAGTTCTTCATCAGTACTCCCAGCATCCCTTAAGCCTGGCTACCATTTTTATTTCTGTATTAATGGAACTTTTCTGTTTTAATGGAGGTGAGTGCTGTCATTTTCTTGTTTTACTCCTCACAACCAAACTGTTCAGCTTAGGTAATTAGAAGCTTTTTTTCCCCCTCTGTGAATGTGTGTATGATTTTATAATACCAGTGAGTGGGAAAGCCAGATTAACTTTGCAGAAATTTGCTCTCCTACAGATTTTGCTTGATAATACCTGTTATAAAGAGGCACGATTGCTGGTATTTTGCAAACTAGCTTTGACAAGAAAACAAAAACTGAGAAGAATATCTTTGGTCTAATTCAAATCAGAGGCCAACAGATAAATTAATTGAGGAATATCATGGATAATTTTTGTATCATTTGCATTATCTCAGGATCCTAACAAGATAATTGGGCCCAAGAACAATAAAATTAAAGTAAAAGTATTATAGGAACTACATATGAAAATACTTGGTTTTTTAATCAAGAAATAATTTAGGTACCTGCGCTTAATTGGACAGTTAAAGCAGCTTTTGTCATAGTTCGTAAAAAGAATATTTTGATTTTATCAAAAATGGCTTATGTAGAATTTAATAAGTGCAGGATGAGCTTTCTTTTTTTTTTTTTTTTCTTTAAAGCTGGTATTTATTTTATTGAACTCAGTAAGTACATAAAATTGAAAGGCTCCACATTGTCATATATGCAGCTACTTCCTTTCACTACTAAAGATAATTAAAGTGTAGCCACTGCCTTTGGAAATGTACCAACTCACTGCAGAGCATAAAAGTATATAATAAACTAGTACATGTTGGTTAAATGGGAGATAGCATTCTTTTTTTTTTTGAAGTTTTGAATTTCATTTTATTCATTTTTTTATACAGCAGGTTCTTATTATTCATCAGTTTTATACACATCAGTGTATACATGTCAATCCCAATCGCCCAATTCATCACACCACCATCCCCACCCCCCCCGCCGCGGCTTTCCCCCTTGGTGTCCATACATTTGTTCTCTACATCTGTGTCTCAACTTCTGCCCTGAAAACCAGTTCATCTGTACCATTTTTCTAGGTTCCCCATACATGCGTCAATATACGATATTTGTTTTTCTCTTTCTGACTTACTTCACTCTGTATGACAGTCTCTAGATTCATCCACGTCTCTACAGATGACCCAGTTTCGTTCCTTTTTATGGCTGAGTAATATTCCATTGTATATAGGTACCACATCTTCTTTATCCATTCGTCTGTCGATGTTGCTTCCATGACCTGGCTATTGTAAATAGTGCTGCAATGAACATTGGGGTGCATGAAATATGGTTTTCTCTGGGTATATGCCCAGTGGTGGGATTGCTGGATCATATGGCAATTCTATTTTTAGTTTTTTAAGGAACCTCCATACTGTTCTCCATAGTGGCTGTATCAATTTACATTCCCACCAACAGTGCAAGAGGGTTCCCTTTTCTCCACACTCTCTCCAGCATCTGTTGTTTGTAGAATTTCTGTTGATGCCCATTCTAACTGGTGTGAGGTAATACCTCATTGTAGTTTTGGTTTGCATTTCTCTAATAATTAGTGATGTTGAGCATCTTTTCATGTGCTTCTTGGCCATCTGTATGTCTTCTTTGGAGAAATGTCTATTTAGGTCTCCTGCACGTTTTTGGATTGGGTTCTTTATTTCTTTAATATTGAGCTGTGTGAGCTCTTTATATATTTTGGAGATTAATCCTTTGTCCGTTGATTTGTTTGCAAATATTTTCTCCCATTCTGAGAGTTGTCTTTTCATCTTGTTTATGGTTTCCTTTGCTGTGCAATAGCTTTTAAGTTTCATTAGGTCCCATTTGTTTTTTGTTTTTTGTTTTTTTAATTTTTTATTTATTTATGGCTGTGCTGGGTCCTCGTTTCTGTGCGAGGGCTTTCTCTAGTTGCGGCAAGTGGGGGCCACTCTTCATCGCGGTGTGCGGGCCTCTCACTATCGCGGCCTCTCTTGTTGCGGAGCACAGGCTCCAGATGCGCAGGCTCAGTAGTTGTGGCTCACGGGCCTAGTTGCTCCACGGCACGTGGGATCTTCCCAGACCAGGGCTCGAACCCGTGTCCCCTGCATTGGCAGGCAGATTCTCAACCACTGCGCCACCAGGGAGGCCCCTATTTTTGTTTTTATTTCCATTACTCTAGGAGGTGGATCAAAAAAGATCTTGCTGTGATTTATGTCAAAGAGTGTTCTTCCTATGTTTTCCTCTAAGAGTTTTATAGTGTACAGTCTTACATTTAGGTCTCTAATCCATTTTGAGTTTATTTTTGTGTATGGTGTTAGGGAGTGTTCTAATTTCATTCTTTTACATGTAGCTGTCCAGTTTTCCCAGCACCACTTATTAAAGAGACTGTCTTTTCTCCATTGTATATCTTTGCCTCCTTTGTCATAGATTAGTTGATCATAGGTGCATGGGTTTATCTCTGGGCTTTCTGTCTTGTTCCATTGATCTATGTTTCTGTTTTTGTGCCAGTACCGTATTGTCTTTATGACTGTAACTTTGTAGTATAGTCTGAAGTCAGGGAGTCTGATACCTCCAGCTCCATTTTTTTCCCTCAAGACTGCTTTGGCTATTTGGGGTCTTTTGTGTCTCCATACAAATTTTAAGATGATTTGTTCTAGTTCCATAAAAAATGCCATTGGTAATTTGATAGGGATTGCATTGAATCTGTAGATTGCTTTGGGTTGTATAGTCATTTTCACAATATTAATTCTTCCAATCCAAGAACATGGTATATCTCTCCATCTGTTGGTATCATCTTTAATTTCTTTCATCAGTGTCTTATACTTTTCTGCATACAGGTCTTTTGTGTCCCTAGGTAGGTTTATTCCTAGATATTTTATTCTTTTTGTTGCAGTGGTAAATGGGAGTGTTTCCTTAATTTCTCCTTCAGATTTTTCATCATTAGTGTGTAGGAATGCAAGAGATTTCTGTGCATTAATTTTGTATCCTGAAACTTTACCAAATTCATTGATTAGCTCCAGTAGTTTTCTGGTGGCATTTTTAGGATTCTCTATTTGTAGTATCATGTCATCTGCAAACAGTGACAGTTTTACTTCTTCTTTTCCAATTTGTATTCCTTTTATTTCTTTTTCTTCTCTGATTGCCATGGCTAGGACTTCCAAAACTATGTTGAATAATAGTAGTGAGAGTGGACCTCCTTGTCTCATTCCTGATCTTAGAGGAAATGCTTTCAGTTTTTCACCATTGAGAATGATGTTTGCTGTGGGTTTGTCATATATGGCCTTTATTATGTTGAGGTAGGTTCCCTCTATGCCCACCTTCTGGAGAGCTTTTATCGTAAATGGGTGTTGAATTTTGTCAAAAGCTTTTTCTGCATCTATTGAGATGATCATATGGTTTTTATTCTTCAGTTTGTTAATATGGTTTATCACGTTGATTGATTTGCGTATATTGAAGAATCCTTGCATCCCTGGGATAAACCCCACTTGATCATGGTGTATGATCCTTTTAATGTGCTGTTGGATTCTGTTTGCTAGTATTTTGTTGAGGATTTTTGCATCTATCTTCATGAGTGATATTGGTCTGTAATTTTCTTTTTTTGTAGTATCTTTGTCTGGTTTTGGTATCAGGGTGATGGTGGCCTCATCGAATGAGTTTGGGAGTGTTCCTTCCTCTGAAATTTTTTGGAAGAGTTTGAGAAAGATGGTTGTTAGCTCTTCTCTAAATGTTTGACAGAATTCACCTGTGAAGCCATCTGGTCCTGGACTTTTGTTTATTGGAAGATTTTTAATCACAGTTTCAATTTCATTACTTGTGATTGGTCTGTTCATATTTTCTATTTCTTCCTGGTTCAGTCTTGGAAGGTTATACCTTTCTAAGAATTTGTCCATTTCTTCCAGGTTGTCCATTTTATTGGCGTAGAGTTGCTTGTAGTAGTCTCTTAGGATGCTTTGTATTTCTGTGGTGTCTGTTGTAACTTCTCCTTTTTTGTTTCTAATTTTATTGATTTGAGTCCTCTCCCTCTTTTTCCTTTTTTTTTATTTTTTAAAAATAAATATATTTATTTATTTATTTATTTTTAGCTGTGTTGGGTCTTCGTTTCTGTGCGAGGACTTTCTGTAGTTGTGGCGAGCGGGGCCCACTCTTCATTGCAGTGTGCAGGCCTCTCATTGTCGTGGCCTCTTTTGTTGCGGAGCACAGGCTCCAGACGCACAGACTCAGTAGCTGTGGCTCACGGGCCCAGTTGCTCCGCAGCATGTGGGATCTTCCCAGACCAGGGCTCAAACCCGTGTCCCCTGCATTGGCAGGCAGATTCTCAACCACTGCGCCACCAGGGAAGCCCTCCCTCTTTTTCTTGATGAGTCTCGCTAATGGTTTATCAGTTTTGTTTATCTTCTCAAAGAACCAGCTTTTAGTTTTATTAATCTTTGCTGTCGTTTTCTTTGTTTCTATTTCATTTATTTCTGCTCTGGTCTTTATGATTTCTTTCCTTCTGCTAACTTTGGGTTTTGTTTATTCTTCTTTCTCTAGTTCCTTTAGGTGTAAGGTTAGATTGTTTATCTGAGATTTTTCTTGTTTCTTGAGGTAGGCTTGTATAGCTATAAACTTCCCTCTTTGAACTGCTTTTGCCACATCCCATAGGTTTTGGATCATTGTGTTTTCATTGTCATTTGTCTCTAGGTATTTTTTTATTTCCTCTTTGATTTCTTCAGTGATCTCTTGGTTGTTTAGTAACGTATTGTTTAGCCTCCATGTGTTTGTGTTTTTAACGTTTTTTCCCCTGTAATTCATTACTAATCTCATAGCATTGTGGTCAGAAAAGATGCTTGATATGATTTCAATTTTCTTAAATTCACTGAGGCTTGATTTGTGACCCAAGATGTGATCTATCCTGGAGAATGTTCCGTGCGCACTTGAGAAGAAAGTGTAATCTGCTGTTTTTGGATGGAATGTCCTATAAATATCAATTAAATCTATCTGGTCTATTGTGTCATTTAAAGCTTCTGTTTCCTTATTTATTTTCATTTTGGATGATCTGTCCATTGGTGTAAGTGAGGTGTTAAAGTTCCCCACTATTATTGTGTTACTGTCGATTTCCTCTTTTATAGCTGTCAGCAGTTGCCTTCTGTATTGCGGTGCTCCTATGTTGGATGCATATATATTTATAATTGTTATATCTTCTTCTTGGATTGATCCCTTGATCATTATGTAGTGTCCTTCCTTGTCTCTTGTAACATTCTTTATTTTAAAGTCTATTTTATCTGATATGAGTATAGCTACTCCAGCTTTGTTTTGATTTCCATTTGCATGCAATATCTTTTTCCATCCCCTCACGTTCAGTCTGAATGTGTCCCTAGGTCTGAAGTGGGTCTCTTGTAGACAGCATATATATGGGTCTTGTTTTTATATCCATTCAGCAAGCCTGTGTCTTTTGGTTGGGGCATTTAATCCATTCACGTTTAAGGTAATTATCGATATGTATGTTCCTATGACCATTTTCTTAATTGTTTTGGGTTTGTTTTTGTAGGTCCTTTTCTTCTCTTGTGTTTCCCACTTAGAGAAGCTCCTTTAGCATTTATTGTAGAGCTGGTTTGGTGGTGTGAATTCTCTTAGCTTTTGTTTGTCTGTAAAGCTTTTGATTTCTCCATCGAATCTGAATGAGGTCCTTGCTAGGTAGAGTAATCTTGGGTGTAGGATCTTCCCTTTCATCACTTTAAGTATATCATGCCACTCCCTTCTGGCTTGTAGAGTTTCTGTTGAGAAATCAGCTGTTAACCTTATGTGAGTTCCCTTGTATGTTATTTGTCATTTTTCCCTTGCTGCTTTCAATAATTTTTCTTTGTCTTTAATTTTTGCCAATTTGATTACTGTGTGTCTCGGTGTGTTTCTCCTTGGGTTTATCCTGTATGGGAGTCTCTGCACTTCCTGGACTTGGGTGGCTATTTCCTTTCCCATGTTAGGGAAGTTTTCGACTATAATCTCTTCAAATGTTTTCTCTGGTCCTTTCTCTCTCTCTTGTCTCCTTCTGGGACCCCTATAATGCGAATGTTGTTGCGTATAACGTTGTCCCTTAGGCTGTCTTCATTTCTTTTTTCTTTATTCTGTTCCGCAGCAGTGAGTTCCACCATTCTGTCCTCCAGGTCACTTATCTGTTCTTCTGCCTCAGTTATTCTGCTATTGATTCCTTCTAGTGTAGTTTTCATTTCAGTTATTGTATTGTTCTTCTCTGTTTGTTTGTTCTTTAATTCTTCCAGGTCTTTGTTAAACATTTCTTGCATCTTCTCGATCTTTGGCTCCATTCTTTTTCCAAGGTCCTGGATCATCTTCACTATCATTATTCTGAATTCTTTTTCTGGAAGGTTGCTTATCTCCACTTCATTTAGTTGTTTTTCTGGGGTTTTGTCTTGTTCCTTCATCTGGTACATAGCCCTCTGCCTTTTCATCTTATCTATCTTTCTGTGAATGTGGTTTTTGTTCCACAGGCTGCAGGATTGTCGTTCTTCTTGCTTCTGCTCTCTGCCCTTTGGTGGATGAGGCAATCTCAGAGGCTTGTGTAAGTTTCCTGATGGGAGGGACTGGTGGTGGGTAGAGCTGACTAGGATGAGGTTTCTTAATGGATATGAACGAACTCATTTCAATGTATAATACACAGTGTATAATACACAATGGTTTAAACATTCTGAAATTTAATTTATTTTTATTCTAACAACCCATGTCTAGGATAATTTTCAGGAAGACCCAATACAGATGTCTATGATCATCTGTAACTGTCTGAAGGAGGAAAGAAAGATCCTGGAAAATGCCCAGAGATTCAATCAGGTACTTTTTTCCTAATTGAACACCAAAGATAATAAAGAAATAAAAACTCATTCATTCACCCAGCAAGTATTACTGAGGCCCTGTTTCAAGGCAGTGGTGACTAGCCCTCTGATTTTATAGCCCCAAGAAGTGGGGAAAAACTGATATAGAGATTTTGAAAGGACCCCAATCTAATGGAAGTCATCCTAGTGAGGGAGGAGACAACACAAAAACAAAATCTTTTCAGATAGTGATAGTTGCTATGAAGATAGTAAAGCAGGATGCTGTGTGGACAGTAGTGGAGTGTCAGGTTGTTTCTTTAGGTCATGGTCAGGGACACTTCTGGGGTGCTGGGGCAGGAAAGGAAGCAGAAGACAGTGGGCTCTTGCAGCAGACTGAGGGAGCGGAGGGGAAGTGCATGAGGTAGAGGTGCAGTCAGTGGAGATGGGAAGAAGTGGACAGATTCCATTATGTTCTGGATGTGGTACCAATAGGGCTTATACTGAAGGATCAGATGTGAGAGTGAGAAGGAGCCAAGAGTAGAGGGTGAGTCTGATTTGTGACTTGCGTTTCTTAGAGATAACTGTTTACTGAGCTGGGGAAGACAGGGAAGGGACAGGAGTAGGGCTTTTGCAGGGCACAATAGGTTTTGGAGAAGAATGGATTGATGGGAAAATCAGCAGCTTTGTTTTCAATAGGACCAAGATACCTGTTAGATATCTAAGACAGCCAAACAGTGAATGAGTCAGAGTTATGCTAGTACCAAGACTTTTTTATCATGATTTTACTAATCCTAATGCAAACCGTCGTGGTGATTAGGGTTCAGCAGTTTTTTGAAGTTGCCATGGCATTGATTCATGACTTTCATTGATGGGGTGGTGGGAACAACCCAGCAGGCAGACAGTTGTGAAACCACTACAGTATGAGTTAACTCTGGCTGAGACCATTCCAGTATGACAGGGAGAAGGCCAGAGTACGCAGTGGAATGCGTCCTATGTGCATTTCTCTAACGAATAACTAACAAAGTGTGCTGTGAGATTGGGAGGTGGGGGGTGGAGAGAGAGAACTTAAATAGTGGCATTGAATGCCATTTTCCGTGCACTTTCTGAGCATTTGCCCCAGTCCTTGTGAATCTGCTGCTTCCCCGGGCATTTAGTTCCTGTCTCCCTGTCACGCTGAAAGCACCTTGCTGCACTGAGCATTTAAATATACATGTTATTTGTTCTAAACTCAGACTGGCTAGTTCATCCTGGACCCAGCCTAGTGAGCAAAGGTGCCTATCAGGAGGAAAAGCTGGCTGCATTGTCTCCTCTGAGAGAGGTGTGCCTTCTTCAGTATGGCATGCACCTGGGAGACTTTCAGCAGGATATTTTGACTCTCCTGTGGGATTTTCATGTTAACAGCACTATGCAATGGAGGTGGGCAGAAGAGTGAGCTGTCCACGTCGGTACCTAAGCATTTCTCTCCTCGTTTGGCCCAGAGTCAGCACTGGGAGACAGAGGAGGTGATTTCTGCTCTCCCAGATCAGCCCCATCTCCTGGGTGTGCTTTGGTCTCAAAGGCATGTCAGCTTTTGACCTCCTTTTAAAAATGTGAGGTTCCTGGGGAGACGTTCATTTTCATCCTCTCAGAGGACACCTGACTTATCGGTGAACCCCTGGAACGAGGTTAGTGGACTGCCCAGCTGCGAGCAAGAGAAGCAAGACCTTTCTGGGATTTGAGGGAAGGTCCTGGATGTCTGGGGGTATCGAAAAGATGCTGAAAAGGATGACAAAATCGAACACTCATCCCCAATTTTTAAAAATTCAATAAAATAGGAGTTGATGGATACCTCCTTAACCTATTAAAATATACATCTCCTGGTTCTAAAACAGTATCTTACTTCACTGACAAAGCATCAGTAAGTCAGAACCACGGCAAGGATGTCCACTCTTTCCACTGCTGCTTAGCATTGTATTAGTGGTATTGCAGTTGACAAGAGGAAGCCATTAGAAGCATAAGAATTCAAAACAACATCATAAATATATCGGCTTTCCCTGAGTTAATTCATAATTTTAATGTGATCCCGATAAAAATAACAAATTGTTTTCTGACTATCAAGGATGAAGACTAACTATACCCATTGCATCTGGGATGATATTCATTATTACTTTATAGGAGCAGATATTCATTGAAGTCCTTAATGGCAGTACTGTTCAATTTTTAATGTTTTTTAAAAATTAATTTTTATTGAAATATAGTTGATTTACAATGTTGTGTTAGTTTCAAGTGTTCAAGTGTACATAAAAGTGATTCAGTTACGTACACACACACACACACACATATATATTCTTTTTTCGATTCTTCTCCATTATAGGTTATTACAAGGTATTGAGTATAGTTCCCTGTGTTATACATTTAGGTACTTGTTTGTTATCTGTTTTAAACATAGTTATATATGTTAATCCCATACTCCTAATTTACCCCTCCCCCGACCTTTCCCCTTTAGTAACCAAAAATTTGCTTTCTATGTCTGTGAGTCTATTTCTGTTTTGTAAATAAGCTCATTTGCATCATTATTTTAGATTCCACATATAAGCGATATCATATGATATTTGTCTTTCTCTGTACTGTTCAATTTTGATATACCTCTGAATTATCTGTAATCTTGTCAAAATGGGGTTTCTGATTCAGTAATCAGATTAGGACCTGAAATTCTGCATTTCCAACAAGCTCCCAGGTAGTAAGATTCTGCTTGTCTGGGGACCACACTGTGAATTGCATGGCTTTGAGACAAATGAGTACAGGGTTAATAAGAATAATGTTGTCTACAGAATTTGAGAAACTAAAATAACTTCCTGTGTGGTCCCATGCAACTGTATGAACTAATGGAAAATTCCAGAAATACTATTTATTTTAGGCATGAACTGAGCCTGGTCTTTCTGTAGGCTTGTTAACAGTTTGCCAGTATTTTCCGGGGCCTTGGGAACTGAGCTTTTCTTGTGCACACTCATGTGGGAGGCCTGCAGGAGGTTTTGGAAGGTCGGGGAGTTAGGTGGGGCACAGGGTAGACTTGACTTTGGAGCATAACCAGCAGGTAAATATGACAGAGGAAGTAATGGCTGTTAACTGTGTACCTTCCATTACAGGCTCAGGCAGGGAATATTCAGAATACTGTAATGTTAGACAAACAGAAGGAGCTTGACAGCAGAGTCAGAAATGTGAAGGACAAAGTTATGGTGAGTATTTAGTAAATGTATACATCTTCTTTGTAACTTTTTGTAGAGGAAAAAAGGTTTCGATTGCTCTAGTGTAAGCATTGTAACTGATTTCAAGCTTTTAAGTAGTTGAGAAGAAAAGGTTTGCTCAAATTCCAAACCCTAAGTAAACAAATTGGTGAAACCAATGAGCAGATAGACATTTTTGGCCCCTGTTACAACTTCCAAACATTGAGCTTATCTTTTCCTTCCTTGCAAGATTGTGCAGTAACTGTTGACTTTGCCCTATCACCCAGTAAACTAGCTGTTGCCGCTCTAAATAGCCCTTTATGTCTGCACCTCTCAAATGGGGGTGTTCCTGGGGTTACATAGAGCCCTAAGATAAACATGGTCTTCCTCAAGCACCTGTTTTATTCTAAGACTTGGAAGGGGAACAAAAACATCTCAAACAAGGAGATTCTGATGTATTTCTGATTAGAATAAAATATCCACAATACTTTTAAGATAAAACTTCCCAGACATTTATGGAGGTGGTGCCCTTGGTGGTATGTGTCCACTCCCCTCCACTGTGGGTGCTGTTTGGGGGAAAGGGTGAGGAGTCCAGCCTTGCACTGGGCCTGTATCTGTGGAAGCGGCCTTTCTGCTGAGGGGCCGGCTCTCCTGTGGGCCTCTGGTTCACACCAGAGTGGCCTTGACTTTGTGCTTCAGACGGCATGTTGCCAGACTCCAGGTTCTTTGGAGCAACTTTGTCTTGCTGCCTCTGAAAGAAACACTTCATTAAAGTAGACATCAAGTGGCCCAGTCCAGAAATGGCTATATATTTTCTTTCCTAAAAAGGTTATTATGTACTAGCTAAAGAGATAGAAATTATTTCATACGTGTGCTTAGAATTTTGCAAGTCTAATCCATCTTTGAGGGAGCAGGATTGCATCCATGGTTTTCTGGGTCCTATAGTACCAGTAATCTGTCTCCTAAAGTCTTTGTCCTAAGTATGGTGGAAAACTTGTTTCTGTCTTTACTTGTAGTGTATAGAGCATGAAATCAAGACCTTAGAAGATTTACAGGATGAATATGACTTTAAATGCAAAACCTTGCAGAACAGAGGTAAGAGTTAACATTTAAAACAGTGTCCATTTCCTGTAATTTTTTCTACCTACACTAGAGAACAAAGGCAGATACTCCTTCATATTTACCAAACATTTCAAGACTCTGAATTGCTAGTCTTGGCTTCTTGGTGACCCAGGCCAGGGTTTTTTAACCTCAGTACTATTGACATTTTGGGCCAGATAAGTCGGGGGTTGTCCTGTGCATTGTAGGATGTTTAGGAGCATCCCTGACTTCTGCCCACCAGGTGGCAGTAGAACTATCCCCAGTCCCCAGCGGTGACAACCAAAACTGTCTCCAAACATTGCCAAGGGATCCCTGGGGGGCAAAATCGCCCCCAGTTAATACATACTGGTTACGTGCTATTAATTTTACTTACTGTGCCTAGCCCACTGATGGACATAGATGGATATGTGTGTGGAGTTCCCCTGCCCTAATAACTAAAGTTCCTCCAAGTATTCCAGCTCCATTTGTATACTCCACAGGTGAAGTTCAGCATTTTTCACATGTTTTAAAGCAGTTTCACTCGGATTTTGTTGTTGTTGCTCGTTTTTAATGATGACAGGACATCCACTGAAAATAATCCAAAAGTGTGCATTGTGTAGAACAAGCAGGGTACTGCTGTAACCCTGGCAATCATTTGGAGGATACCATGGTAAAATGGAGAGATTATTAGTAATAATTTGATAATAATTTAATAATAAAAGTATGAGAGAAAGAAACCTCAATTACAATTTCCTAATTGTCTGCTTCTCTTTAAAGCCACAGAGATTCTTTGTATCAATTTTTTTTTAACTGAGGTTGTGAATTTTGTCACTTATATTCATTTAGGTAATATTCTGACAGTGACTTAAGAACCAGACAGTACTGTTTCCCGTTTACGTGAGTCATTGAAAACAAGGACTTTGTTTTAGTGTGTCCAGTTTTTGTACTTAGGCCATTTTTCCTGTTTTGTTCCTTCAACAATGATTGAAGAAAAACCAACCTTTGACCTATCTCCAGATAGCATTTTGATCATATTTTTCCTAAATGGATGTGAATCTTGGCTTCAGTTGGTTTTGTCTTCTTTTATATTTATATTTATCTGCTGTCTCTCCCAATTCACAGAACATGAAACCAATGGTGTGGCAAAGAATGATCAGAAACAGGAACAGATGTTACTCCAGAAGATGTATTTAATGCTTGACAATAAGAGAAAGGTAGTGATTCACTTCCCAGAATAACATGTCGCTTTTGTCACAGACTGTAAATAATAATGGACTTGAAGTTTGGAATAGAGGCAAAATTATTTTTATAACCATTTCACTTAGAGCAACCCAGTTGATATGAAAGAATAAAATTCATTGATTAAAGGTGATGAGTTTATTTCGCTTTGTCTCTTTCTCTCCCTTTAGGAAGTAGTTCACAAAATAATAGAGTTGTTGAATGCCACCGAACTTACCCAGAAAGCCCTGATTAATGATGAACTTGTGGAATGGAAGCGGAGACAGCAGAGTGCCTGTATCGGGGGACCCCCCAATGCTTGCCTCGATCAGCTGCAGAACTGGTAAGATTCTCCAAAGCAGAATATTGGCAGCTGACTGGCTGACCATATAAACTCGTAAAGTGCACGTTAAAGTGCACGTTCCAGCTGTGTTAGTTGAATGGACTCTGTCAAACCTTTGTTTTAGAGTTTGATGTAGTCCAACTGTTTCTTGCCCTGGAAACACTTGAAAAGCACAGTGTAAATCACACCTGTGGCCACGTTCAGCCCCATTCTGCATGGTTTGGAGGACTCCTCTCCCTGCTGTATGTGTACCGTGGGACATGTCATTTGTGCCAACACACCAGTGACACGGTCATCACACAGCACAGTTAACAACTTGAGTCCCAAGGTTTTATTAAAAACAAAAGGGCATTATACAGGCTTACATGAAATAACAGTTTGTGGGCCATACGTTTCAGTCATCCGTCTAGTAAATACTTATGAAATGCTGTATGCCAGGCCCTGGGCTAGGACCTGGAACACAAGGTGAATGATTCTTGGTCGTTGCCAGTAAGGAGCTCTCAGTGTGGAGGCGGGAGATGGGCGTGGTAATAACTGTTCAGTGAGAGGTGGCCAGGGCTCCAACGGAGACCGTCCAGAGTTCATGGAGGATGAAGGAAGGAGTCACCAGGAAAGATTAATGAGACAAAGTGGTCTTGCACGGACTCGAGAGTGAATAGGAAAACTTCATGTAGACCAGGAAGGAGAAGAGTGTGGACGGGGCAGAGGGGAGGGGAGGCTGGCATGAGCCGGGGCCCGCAGTTCTCATGCTGGATGGCTAGAGAGTCGGGTGCCACAGAGGGAAGGAAGAAAGTGGAGCTGGCAAGAGGCTGGAGCCTGGTCACGGAGGTTCCCATACTGTGCTGGGGACTCTGGGACTTTACCCAGTGGACACCGGTGAGCCGGGCAGGCCTTTTATTTAAGTGGAGGTTCATTTCTCTGATTTTTTATTTAGGTCACTCTGGCTGAAGCCTGAGGATAGAATAGAGAGAGAAAGGCCAGTTGGTCTGCTCTGAGTGTATTAGCATAGTCCAGGGGAGGGCTGACAGAGCCGAGCAGAGGGGATGGAAGCGGTAGAATCAGTGGGTAGGACGGGGTGGTGGCCTGGAGCAGTTCTGAAGGGCCCAAGGACCAGCGCTCTCATGAGATTACTTTCTGGATTGGTGTTTTTAAAAATTCACAATAGTCAGCCATTGATTTTTATTCTGTGAGTTGCCATTCCATATCCCAGTTTTTTGTGGATAGGAATGGAGCTCCCCAGCCCAGTGTGCCCCTGTGAGCCTTGTGAGATGCTGACCTCCGAGCCCCCCCAGGTGCCCAGCGAGGCCCCCCGCTGTCCGGGGCCCCCATGGTCACCTTCGGCCACAAGGAGCCTCCTGCAGAGATGTGAATACCCCTCAGTATCCCCCACTGTGCGGTACAAGGATTGTTGGCATTTTCCTGTGTGTCGTGGCCTGAACAAGGTTGGGAATCACCGGGTTAGGATCCCTCTGGAACTCACCCACCCACCGTTATCCTGCCTCTCATTTCATGGCCGTGGGCTGTGCTCTCGGTGCTTCGAACTGGATTCAAGGAATGGAAACACCGAGTGAAGGAGATGTTTTTCACTGGGGAATAGATGTTCTTCTGTCATTCCTCCAGGCCAGTAAAATGAACTTCCACAGCCTGACTTGGCTCGGAGGCTGCATCGCCTTTGGTGGTTTCCTGTCAGGACGGAGGAACCTGAAAGCAGTCGCTAGGTTTTCTCCTTGGTTTTTATATATATATATTTTGAGTGTCTAGATTGCGCACATTGCCTTCTCCTTTCGGTTCAGTGACACAGTAACCTCTGTTCCCTCGTCTCCTCCTAACCCGGCCTGCATCCCCTCTCGGCCTCGCTTCCTCAGCGTCCAGGTTGCCCTCTTGCTCCTCTCTGCACAGTGTCACTGCCCTGATAGAAGAATCTGCAGGGGCCCCTCACTGCTCCACACATCACTGCCCACAGCATCTGCCTTGTCGTGTCCCCTGCCTCTGTCCCCCCCGCCCCCACTCCCTTTGCCCTGGCCCTTTAAGTCCCAATTATCTCACAGCTCAGTTGAAGTCACAGATTCCCTAGCAGCCTCCACCCTGACCCATCTCTCCTTAGGTCCATCTCAGCGGGATGCAGAGGTTTTTTAACCTGGGCTGTAATCGTTCATGCGCGTTAGCTTTTTCACGCAAATCAGGTTTGTTCTGTTTCTCCCTGCACTTCAGAGCTGGGCAGGTAACATCGTGTGTTGTCTGTAAAAAGTACTTGTTGGTTTTCCGTGATTCTGTTTAATCCAGGCTGCTTTGGGACTGTTTCTGATGGAGACGCCTGTGGCTTGTACCTTCCCAGGTTCACCATAGTGGCGGAGAGTCTGCAGCAAGTTCGTCAGCAGCTTAAAAAGCTTGAGGAGTTGGAACAGAAATACACCTATGAACATGACCCTATCACAAAAAACAAACAAGCGTTATCGGACCGCACCTTCAGCCTCTTCCAGCAGCTCATTCAGAGGTAACTTGAGGGAGATGTTTTTGTACCTTTTGCAATTATTTTACCCAGAGGAAAAGTTTTCTGGTAATTCAGATAATTTAGAAGGGTTTAATAGGTTATGTAAAATTTTTTATGGCTTCCCAGAATCAGGTCTTCCCGAATTCCTTGCTTATGTCGATGGCCTGTCATTCTTGTGACCGTTTAGACTGGTTACCAGTCTCCTTCCCCGTGGCCAGTCTGTGACGAGACCTGTCTAGTCTAACCTGATGATATTTGTCCTCTCTTTCCCATTCCATGGTCTCATCACGTTTCAAGCTCTCAGATCCTCTCTACTGAACTGTTGCATGGTAGCCTCGCAAATGGTCCCTCCCAAGCCCCTTCCTCCCTGTCCCTGTGACCCTGTGCTCTCCCAGAGCAGAGGTCAGTCAGGTTTTTTGCCACCTGCTAATCTCAGGGGAGCCCCGCATCCGGTCACCCAAGCCGCACCTGCACAGCCTGGCCCTCACTAGCCACTGCAGAATTAGCTTCTATACATGCCCCATTTCTAGGCAGACTTGACTTCGTGTGCACCCTGGACATTTGCTTCTGCATTCCCCTCCCAACAGTATTTTCTCTGCCTCAGAGCTTTCTTCTCTTGTACCTCATTTCGAAACTGCATCCTGAACGTTTCACCTTATACCTCATCATGAAATCTTCCCAGAGTTCCCGGGCAGATGTTGTCTCCCTTCCGGATCTGCATAGTTCATTCTTTATTTTTCTCCCGTTCTGGATTTTATTATATCATTGTCTGTGTATTTCTGTTTTCTTTGTCGTAAATTGAAAGGTCCTAGTAGACAGAGATGTGCCTTTGTCATCTTCTTCCCCAACCAGGGCCTTACGTAGTACCTTGCCCATGGGTAGGTGTTTCATATATGCTTAGGAGGTAAACAAATGGCACTAAGTAGAAGAGTAGAGTTCATATTGCAATTTTTTAAATGCTAACATAATAAAAGTGTCTTTGGTTCCCTGTGGCTAATGTCCAAACAGGAATGCCTAGATGTTGGATTTTGAAATAATCGAGGACATTTACTTGGGTTTTGAATGCAAATTTCATTCTTTTTTTAAAATTAAATTTAATGTTTGGAAATGTTTATTAGATAATAAATATTACTAAACAATTTTAAAATCAATTTCCCAAAGGATGCTAAAATGTCAGTTTCAAATTATGGTGGTAAGCAATATAGTACATGGTTCACTTTCAACTGTAGTAAAATTTATTTTTATCTTGTTTTTATTTTTTAATTTTATTTTATTTATTTTTGGCCATGCCACGAGGCATGCAGAGTCTTAGCTCCCTGACCAGGGATTGAACCCATGCCCCCTGCAGTGGAAGCATGGAGTCCTAACCACTGGACCACCAGGGACTTCCCTATTTTTATTTTTAAATTGAGATATTATTGACATATAACCTTGTATTAGTTTCAGATGTACAACATAATGATTTGATATTCGTATGTATTGTGAAATGATCACCACACTAAGTCTAATTAGCAAATTTGATTCTTAAATTTGTAAATGAACAGAATCCCATTCAGAATTTTCATTGTTGAAGAATCACAGTTCACTGCAGTTACTCTGATTTTGTTGAGTGCAATAGATTTGGGGATTTCTTTACTGACTAGAAAACCTCACTTTATTCATCCAATTTGTTAGAATCTTTCAAAACTTTTTTTAGCTTGTGCCCTCTAACCCCCTCTCCTCTTTAGGGAAAATAACCTTTTACTGCCTCAACATTAATGGAAATGCTAATTTACCCTTTGCTGGGAATTTACAGCTCGTTTGTGGTGGAAAGACAGCCCTGCATGCCAACTCACCCTCAGAGGCCATTGGTCCTGAAGACTGGAGTACAATTCACTGTGAAGTTGAGGTAATAAAGAAAAGACCCTGCACCTCCTATCACAAAGTTTGCACCCCAGCTTCCTTTCACAACACTGTTATATATGGTGCTTTAGAGGAAGTAATTTTGCAGCAGGCATTTTAATATGAATTCTTATTTAGAATATCTAAGAGTCTTGTCTTTTCTATTCAGACTAGAAATATAAGAGATATGTGTGTATGCACACGCACACACACCTGATTTTTTTCCAGTTATAGATGTAATGAATGCTTACTGTAAATAGGAATTCAAAACTGCAGAACTGCATATAGTAGAGAGTAGAAGTTCCCAGCAGCCTCATCCCCTCTTGAGCATAAACTCATAACCTGAGCTTTACATTCCCCCCAAAATGTATGCAGTGTGTGTGAATGTGGACTTAGGACAGGTACATTTTTCTGCTGAGTGTGTTCATAGCTTTCATCAGATTCTCAAAGTTGTATGTGATCTAAATATCTGTAGACCACCATGGTAAACAGCCTGGTGTGAGTCCTCCCAGAATTTTGTCCATGTCTACCTAAATATATAAATAAATACATTGTACTTATGCATATTTTTTTCATGCATAGACACACAAATATATATGACATACAGTGTTTCATTTTTAGAAACTAGGGTTCTGCTGTCTGTTTTTTGGCAGCCTGTTTTTCTCCTTCATAATAAATTGTGGAAGTGTTTCCACGTTAGAATGTACAGCTTTTACAGCTTTACTTCCTTCCGTTGCACGGCTGCATTCATTTAGCTCTTCCTCTGCTGACGAGCAGCTGGACTCAGAAGAGCCGCACTTGCCTTCAGAGTTGGCCCTAGTCCTTTTCTCCAGGGTGCTGCTGAGTTAGGTCCACAGGTGCTACCTGTTGGCTGCCAGTGAACAGCACCACGCTTTAGCACCCGTGAGGTCCCAGAACTCACAACTGGCAGGAGGAGAAATCTAATCCCATCATCTGCTTCACTAAAGGGAGCCAACCAGTGAGGGGCGCCTTCCCCAGGTCTCCAGCTCATCAGAGCAGAGCACACCTGAGTCTCAGCCCACGGCTCCTTCCGTCTTTCCACACTGCCGTGGGGGTGATTATAGATGTGACCTTCACTTTCCTGATTATGGGTGATAGTTTTTATTTTCCCCCAGCAGAATAAGCATTAGATACAAGTTTTAGTAAAGGGCAGTGTTTGCTATTTTTACCTATAGAATTAGCCCAAAATAGAAATTTTGATAAAACTCAGCACTGGCGAGGCAATACAGGGAAGCAGATACTCTCACTAATGTTTGGTGGGAATATAAAATCAGTGCTGCTCTCTGTCAGAATTTAATGTTACAGTTTTGTCCCAGCAGTTTCACAGCTAGGAATTTATCCTACAAATACACTTTAAAAACATCCAAGTAGACATACAAGAATGTCACTTCCATTGTTTGTAATAACCAAAAACTGGATGAGGTGGGGGTTATTGAAATGTTCATCAATAGGGAATTGGCATGATAAATAAATGGTAACAGATAATTTTTAAAAGTAATTATGACTTTTTTCTTTTCAGATTGTTGGTGAAATTGCAAGAGCTGAATTATAACTTGAAAGTCAAAGTCTCATTTGATAAGTAAGATATCTTTAATATTATCTAAGATACATGTACTATTGAAAGGCTGGCTTTGTTAACTAAACATGGACTTTCGCACTGGGGCCGTTTGTAAGCGATCCCGGCACATTTAAATTGATAGCGCCTGTTCTGGATGTTGGGAGCATCCCCTAGAGCTGGTATCAATGTGCTTGTGCCTTTTTAGACTATAAGTGAACAAAAGAATGAGTGCATTTTATGCATATGAGCTTGTAATGATCAAGCCTCCAAGCAGCTACCACCCCTCCTCCTAGGCCAGCCCTAGAGGAAGGGCCCTTGATCAAACTCCAGGCCACCCTGATTCTGCAGCCAGTGTGGACTTGTTTCTGGAGTGAAGCTGACAGCATTCTGGGGGGCCTGTGTGGAGCCTGCGGGCTTCACACTTGTCTCTTCTGGGCAGTAAGAACCCAGGAATGGGCAGGATCTCTCATGGGGTCTAAGTGGAGCAGGCCCATCCTGTTTTGTCCTCAGTCCCTGGACCTGAACTATCAGTGACCTAAGCACTTACATTAAGGAACAAGATGGCTTAGCCCCTGCCATCCCCCCTTGATATATTTAATGCTTTTGTTGGTGTGTGTAACATACTGGTTTACCAAGTTTCAAAACCATTTATGATAATCCAAGTCATTTTCCTCTGGCTTTATTATCTCTTTCCATTCCTGTAACTATAGCCTTCTTTGTAGCATAGTCTGTGCCTATGCTTTTCTCCCATCATCTTTGGTTTCTCTGTGTATCAGTTCGCTTTTGCTGCATAAAAACCCCAAAACTTAGTGGCTTCAACTCTAAAACTTATTAATTTCTCTTATGCTGTGGGCTGTGTGTGGTCCTTCTGGTCTGGGCTGGCTTGGTTGTTGCTGGGTGGCCTAGCATGACCTTGTATGTGTCTGTTTCTGCTGGGATAACTGGGCCCTTCCCTGTCGGGCTCTCAAAGAGACCAGCCTGGGCTTTCTCACACGGCAGCGGTGTTCCAAGCGGGTCAGAGCAGCAGCGTGCTGGGCCTGTTAGGCTAGACTTGGAACTTGTACGGCACCATTCCCATCCATCGTGTGGGGAAGAGCAAGTCAAAGTCCGCTGAGATTCAAGGGACAGGGAAATACATTCTGTCTCTTGAAAGGAAAAGCTGCAGAGGCTTTGTGGCCACTGCAGTCTACCACACTCTGCTTAACTCAGTCTCTCTTTCAGTTTGTTCTTGCTCTTTTGTCTTTTCTGTCTGTTCCAGTTCTGAGTTTTCTTCTTAGCTTTAACAAGGTAGCTTTGTATCACACTATTCCTTTTATTGTGAATTTTCTTTTTTTGCACAACAATGTGGGTATATTTAATGCCACTGAACTGCATGCTTAAAATACTTAAAATCATAAATTTTCTGTTATGTATATTTTACCACAATTTAAAAAACTGAGATGCCACACTGGAGAAACTCAAGTTGAAGGACATTCCATGAAACACCTGAGCAGTGATACTCAAAAGTGTCGAAAACTTCAAAGACTAGGAACGTGTGAGAACGTGTTACAGACCAGAGGAAGCTAGGGTGATATGATGACAAATGTAACGTGGGGTCCTGGCTGGAGTCCTGGGGCAGGAAAAGGACGCTGGGGGGAAGTGGTGAAGTCCAGGTGAAGTGTCGAGTTAGCTAATTGTCATATGCCAAGGCTGGCTTCTTGGTCATTAGAAATATTCCATGGTTATGAAGTGTAAGTTCTTTTTTTTTTTTTTTTTCCAGACAGGAAAATTGGTCACTGTTATAACTGACGGTGATTCTCATTTACAAAAGCATTGAACTTCTAGTTGAGACAGGAAAGGAAGCTAACTCATTTAACTATGAGTGCGCTAATGCTCTAGTAACCTTCGCCTGCGCCTGACAGATACATTATTTGTCCAGATCATGACGACGTTATCGCTGCATTTGTATAAGATACAGGTCTCTCAAGATTTTAACCTCAGATGTAAAGCTTAAACTTGATAGTTTCCCCAAATAATTTACTGTTCAAGCACTTCTCTGAAAGCGTTAAAAATAACAGAGAACAAAAATAAGGATCAAGCTGTCACTTTGGAAGGTCCTCTGAGTTGTGTAGCCACAGAGCAGCGCTCTCTGCTCAGTCCCCAGTGCTTAGCTCGGTGCCTCGGCAAGGCACCGACTGAGTCACTGCTCAACAAACAGCCATAGCTCAGGCTTACGTTTACTGAGGGTGTGCTCTGTGCTCTCTTTACCCGATAACAAGTTTCCTTCTCCCAGTGTCCTGTACGGTTGGTGCTATTAGCATGACGTACAGTGGAGAAAGGTGAGGCCCAGACAATTTATTTGCCCAAGGTCACTCAGCAAAACTTGGCCGTGCTGGTGCGGGTTGATTGAGGGACTGAGTGAGTGAACGAAAGGGCTGAACAGCCCCATTATTTGTTATTGATCTTGTACTCTTATATTTTTGTTAAAACTTATCTCAAATTTTAAATACACGTATATGATCATATATATATATTTTTTTCTTTTTTTTGCAGAGATGTGAATGAGAGAAATACAGTAAAAGGGTACGTGAAGTACTTTGCGCTATATTTTACTATCCCTTTGTTTGTTTATGTGTTGGTTTAACGGTTCCCAGCCTTTTAAGTATTTGTACCCTGTACTGTCTAGGTTTAGAAAGTTCAACATTTTGGGCACTCACACGAAGGTGATGAACATGGAGGAGTCCACCAATGGAAGTCTGGCGGCAGAGTTCCGACACCTGGTAAGGAGATCAGTTTCCCCCTTTTCTGTTGTGTCTGGTTTATTAGGACTTGATTTGTGATCGAGTGGCACTTAGTGCCCTGTGTGATGGGCAGGGCACCCCCTAGGAGAAGACTTCCTAGAATTCATGGGTGGTGACTTCAGCAGCACTTGGGGAATCTTGGTTCCTCCTCCTTATCCCAGGACTGTTCACTCTGTTTCCTGCCAGTCTTTCTCTCAGAGATACCTTCTTTGGGGGGGTAGTGATCTCAGTAAAATATTCCATAAACCAGTGCACATAAGCTATCTGTACATGGTTCCTCCAGGACCTCAGTGATCACTCACTCTAGATTCTTGGAATTTTCCCAGAGGTCATTATTGCCCCACATCCTGACCGTTCCTTCTCCCCCTCCAAGCGTGGCAGGCCCCAGGAGTCTCTCTTTGGCCCCTTCTTCACCACCTCCCTCCTGGGGTCTTGCCCACAACCACTGTCTCGAGCACTTTGTCTCCAGAGGAGTAGGGCCCGGGCACCGGGCAGTGGAAATCAGCAGAGGGGTTTAAGTGGGTGGTGCCTTCTCTCCTCTCTCCCTGAAAATCGGGGCTGCCAGTTGTTCTGTAGATGTGTTGGTGCTGAGCCCTGCATACTTCCTGGGCTGGAGCCTGCAGGGAGGTTCAAAGCATCCTTTTTTTTTTATTGGCAACCATTTCGTGAACCCGCAAACTCATAGTTGGGAAGCTAGACCTTGTGTGAGAGCCTCGGTCCAACCCAGGAGTCTGAGGGTGTCCAGAGCTGCTCTGGGGGCTTCAAGTTGCTCCCTTATAACCTGCGTGGTTGAAGTCCTTTTGAGGGCAGTCTTAGAGGCCTGAGTCACAGGCCTGGGAGACTCTGCGGAGGGAAAGGCAAGAGAAGCTGTGCCCTGAGCCTGGGGAGCGTGAAACAGTGAATGCAGGTGATGGGGGCTGGTTCGGGAAAAGCTAGCCTGGGGGAGGGAGCAGGACGGTGCTCCCTGGGGTGCTTCTGAGCCCTGTGGCGTCTGCAGGGGCTCGGAATGCTGGGAAAAGGCACTCTGCCTCGTGAACCCACACAAGGGTCGCTTCGCCTCCTGTTCCGCATTCTGAAAATAATTTCACTTCCTTCATTCTTTCTGAGTCCTCACTTTGGTTTGATTTGTAGATGAAAATAGCAACTTTGATGATTATGGTACTGTTTACTAAGTTTTTTTTTTTTTTTTTTGTAGCAACTGAAAGAACAGAAAAACGCCGGTGCCAGAACCAACGAGGTGAGTCTTTCTCTCTTGTGATTGGTCTCTAACTAGCAGGTCTGTCCAGTGAGGTTGGCTCCGTGGCCCCGGGGGCCAGGGACCCCTCACAGAGGGGCGAGCAGCAGGAAGACCCAGCAGGGAAGGGCAGTGGACAAGCTTTGGGACATGGTGTATCTGTCATAACGGTAAAACCACTCTGTGCTTGTGCTTTATGGTTGTCAA
Organism: Balaenoptera acutorostrata; assembly: GCF_949987535.1. NCBI lineage: Eukaryota > Metazoa > Chordata > Mammalia > Artiodactyla > Balaenopteridae > Balaenoptera > Balaenoptera acutorostrata. The sequence continues at coordinate 50,587,629 of NC_080071.1, read as the reverse complement.
GTGATTCTGCACATGAATTTATTGGACCCTCAACAGACAGCCCAGCAGAGTAGGTACGGGGGGCTACTGTGTTATTCACATTTCACAGGTGGAGAAGTTGGACCACAGGATGTTTGCAGGATTTAGCTAAGGGTGCACAGGGAGTTACCTGTCAGAGCTAGAACTAGAGGCCAGCTTCATGACTGCCCTGCCAAAAACGATGTGTGCCGAGAGGGTCTTCCTGCCACGTGTCCCCTACCCAGTGCGTCATCCTTCTGTCAGTTTCATTTTCACAGCCAGTCCTTGAGGAGCTGTGTTTGTGAGGCATTCAGATACGAAGCATGGGCAGAGGACAGAACGCCTGGAGTTGCTTTGGTTTGGACCGGTTGTCGTCCTTTGTGCCTGCATGGCACGCACGCTGTCTTTCCCCACGACAGCCAGCAGAGGTCGTGTGGGACAGTGGGACAGGCACCGGCCCGGGCCTGACCAGCCCTGGTTTGGATCTGGACTATCTTTGTGACCTTCCAGGGATTTAGTTTCCTCTCCTGTGAGCAGGGATGGCAGCCACATCTCTCTGGTTCTAAATTGTTGTGATGCTCGTGTAAGGTAATATGTACGAAGGTGCTCTGAACACTATATAACCTTTCTACCCATACCAAGACACTTTATGACCAGCCCAGGCTTATGCAAATCAGCCCTCCCGATAGAAAATCACACCTGGAACACGTGTCAGCCTGAGGTGTGCAGCCCGCACACACCCTCAGAAGGGGCTGAGGGCCAGGATGCCTTAGGTCATGAATAAACCCATTAGAAGTTGCTGTTTCCCTATCGACATTTTTTTCCCCTTAATCCATATCCCTTGCCATAATAATCAGAAATCTGATCTTTGAGAGAACAGTGAGATACTCGGGATAATGAAATCTGGGATAGATGGTCAAAAATTGGAATGTTCTTCTGAATTGCAGCTGGTTCGGTTCAGGCTTTCTGCAGCCTGTTGCAAAAAATGCTTAGTAGGCTCTTGCAAGTTGCAGGATCAGTGAATGAATCGCTATATTCCTTTTGTTTCCCTTTTCTCTTCTAAGGGTCCTCTCATCGTTACTGAAGAGCTTCACTCCCTTAGTTTTGAAACCCAGTTGTGCCAGCCTGGTTTGGCCATTGACCTTGACGTAAGACTTACATGTTCCAGATGTGGAAAACTTTATTTTTACTTTAAACTGTTCTGTGTATTTTTATTTCTCAATTTTTATTTTAGATGTATTTACCGAATTGCTAAAAAAGATTATTGTTTTCAGCCAGTACTATCTTGATGTTAATTTAATCGTTCAGGCAGCTAGAGAACTGAATTAACCTTCAGATACTATAAGCTAAATGTTCCAGTTGAGATGTCCTGTGTTAATTTTTTATATGAAGCATTGAAACTTATTTCTTAAAAGATATATCAAAGACAAATTCAACTACGAACCAAAGAACATACCTTTACATTCTTAATTTTCAAATATAAAAGATAATGCAAATGTACAAGGAATCCCTTGCCTAGTTGTGAGGCTGCATAGTGGTCTGAAGGTGATGTTTCTGTGATTCAGATGATTTCAAGGTCTTTGTCATCTTCTAGACGACCTCTCTGCCCATCGTGGTGATCTCCAATGTCAGCCAGCTCCCGAGTGGTTGGGCCTCCATCCTGTGGTACAACATGCTGGTGGCAGAACCCAGGGTATGGAAAACACATCTACTTTCATACCAGGGGTTAACCAGAGACCTCACGCTCTAGCTTCTGCATATCTGAAAGAGCCCTTAAGGGCCAGATGTTGAAGGAAAAGTGGCACAACTCAAGTGGCATTGCTAGGGATCGGAGTAATTCTGGAAAAGCAAAGCATGTGTATGTATTAGAAATGAGAATTATGATTTTTCCTTCCATGTGAATAAGCTCAGGCAACAGATAATTTCATACAGCTTTTACTGTGGAAGAGGTCCTTTATTTTTATGCTTTTTAAAAAATGTATATATGCTAAATAAGCCTGCTCCATTCTTAGGGTGTGGATACTCTAATACGGTTGATTAATTACAGTTGATTCTGGTTACTCACTGTACTTAAAGTCCTTTAAAGTCACTGTGAACACTGAGTTGGCAGATACTGAACCACTGCGTCTAGGGGAAACACGGGGTTAGGTTCCCATGAGCCTCTGGCACAACCTTTGCATTTGCTGATCAATACATAACCTTGTTTTGTTTAAAGATCCCTTATCTAATATACTTGTTGATTCATTAACATTGAACTCATGGCAAGCAGCTTTATAACTCACATCTGAACAAAGCTTATATATCACATGCATTTTCTCCATAAGGCACTTTGGAACACTAGACAGCACTTCAGCCCTGCGCTTGAGGGCCATGTTAAATATGAAATCACCAACAAAAAAGCATATGAACATGCAAAAACCGTGGCACTAAACAGACCTCAAAAAAGACACTCGGGTATAGTATGAGAGCTGAAATAGGAAGGCAGATCATAGCTTTGTTTGACCTCACCTGGAAACATACATGTTTGGCAACTCAAACTTTTCACTGCTGTGTGCCTGGGTACATCTGCAAATGACTGCAGAAGTGCCACGAATATTGATTTGGGACTTAAATTTTAGTGAGTTGGTGAATTCACAAATGTGAATCTGCAAATAATGAGGATTTCTCTTCTTTAGCTGTGGAAACATCTGTGTGTCATAGACGAGAACTGAACTTTGGCACAGATCCATGTTTCAGTGCCAAGCTTGTGACTGGTGGCTCGTCAGTAGCCCTTAGCTTCTGGGTGTTTTCTCTCTAGAATCTGTCCTTCTTCCTGAACCCACCTTGTGCACGATGGTCTCAGCTTTCAGAGGTGCTGAGTTGGCAGTTTTCTTCTGTCACCAAAAGAGGTCTCAATGTGGACCAGCTGAACATGCTGGGAGAGAAACTTCTTGGTATGAGCATATTCACTTTTTACGTAACTAACAATTGAAATTCATAAAATATCTTGACTTGCTCCTTTCCTCCTCTTTGCTCTTTATTTTGTTCAGGGTAGGAGAGTGTTAAAATCTATTGGCTTTTCCAGCAGCAGTTTGTTATAGCTAAGTGAGAATGATGCGTCACCTTAGAAGGAGATAGAGACCTGATAAAAGATTTAAATGAATCATTTCCCCATTATCTCATATTAACATTTCTGAACAGGGTTCCTAGGGGAAAGCTGTCTAAATTATGTAAAATATATTACTTGTGGCTAAAATAAATTCTTTGAGAAATATGAAGTTTTATTAACCTTGGGGAGAAAAACAGTAAGCCCCCAACATGGTAAGAATAAGGTCCTCGGGCTGCCCACCACACAGCACAGGCCCAGGTCTCTTACCTCAGGTGGCCCAGGTGTGAGGAGACACTGTCCACATCAGGAGGATGCCCGTGACCAGCACTGCCTGATGGGCAGGGTGCAGCCCATGATAGAGAATTCCCTTTCAGTGGCTAATGTCATGGATTTATTAGTGTCCCACACTAAGCAAATCTAAGACCTACTAGTCTCAAGGTCAGATCTGCAATGAATGGGACTATCTGAACTATTTCTTTAAAAATCCACGGTCACCTTTTTTTCCAGATTTGCTTTCTATATAGCAGAACTGCATGTACTGCAAACACCAGTAGGCTTTTCCTAACCAAATGGCTCTCAGCAGTGCCTTCTCTTGGCCATGCAGCTGTCACAGTGAGAGTCTTGTGCAATTTAATAAAAAGTAAGAAGTCATTCCTATTCCTTTCCCTTATTTGGTGAGAGTTAAGACAGATATCTTTTCTGCCTACAGTGGCTTATTTGGGGTTCTCTGTGAAGAGAGATGTCAGGCTCACCACCTCTTACGGCCAGGCTTCAATTTATGTAGCTGATAACCCCGAGGCTTCCTTCCCCTCTCATTTCTCTCACTGGGCTTTTGACTTGCATCGACCTCCCTGAGCCTGTGTCCTATTTGGAGGAGGGCTGAGGGAAATGCCTAATTAATATCTAAAATAATCTTGTAAAGTCAAGTGTCAGTTAAATCGATCACCTAGGGGTGATCTTGGTCTTAGTTTGAACTTGAAAAAAATTTCTCAGGGTCACCGGGAGAGGAGCCTGCCAAGGAGGGAGAGGGAAGCAATGGGAAATGATACTGCACAAGGGGGACCAAATCGAGGCTTCTCCAGAAAGCACAAGTGATTGTATTAGTGAATCTGAGAATATCCACTGTGTACACACAACCTTCCTTTGTTGAGTGTTGGCTCTTTGAGAGCAAATACAACAGCCATCAGTCCAGCCAAAGCTTCAGAATTGATTTCCATTTCCTTAAAAAACTTATTTTTATTTGTTTAGGTCCCAGTGCTGGCCCTGATGGTCTTATTCCATGGACTCGCTTCTGTAAGGTGGGTGCTGTCTGGAGTTTATGCTCTGAGTGCTTTCCGCTCTCTGTTGAGGGTCTCGGATTTCTCGCCCTGGTGCTGGCTGCACTGTGCTTGCTTTGGCGTGTTCCTCTCGCCCACGGAACCCCTAGGGCAAGTTGTTTACTTTCCTTCAGCGCGCTGAAGGTTAGTCTCCAAGCGCGAGTCTGACAGGAAGCACCTGCCTGGGTGATAACATTCTCTCATATCCGACATGAGTCTTCTGTTTGCTCACGCTGACCCCTGGCCTGGCAGCGTTTTAGCCCCGTCCATGAGTAACGTGTGGTCTGTGCCAGCGTCGACAGCCCGCTGGGCCAGAGGGGTGTCTTGAGCCTGCTCAAGCAGTGAGACCAGTTGGGGGGAATAATCAGACCCCGGTAGGGTCACCAGACAGTGCTGACAAGCTCACGCTACTGGAGTTTAGTACTGTGAAGGCAACTGGTATTCTGGGATCACCCTGGAGGTCATTCCCTGGCTGGGTCGCTAATGTTTGGAGAGGGAAGCAGACAGAGCCTGGCTCAGGAAATGGAGAGCTTGGTGTCTGAAAGCTGGTAAGAGGGGAGGGACGGCTCTGTAGGGGGCAGTGCTAGCTTTGGCAGCTGGGCAGTCTTTGCAAACTAAAACCTGATGGCGGGAGGAGACATGCTAAGTCACTGTTTTGGATTTCTTGGTTTCTAATGTGTGCATCTGTATACTTGCAGGAAAATATAAATGATAAAAATTTTCCTTTCTGGCTTTGGATTGAAAGCATCCTTGAACTCATTAAAAAACACCTGCTCTGTCTCTGGAATGATGGGTAAGGGCCATTGATAGGCGTATTTTTGAAACGTATGTTGAGCACACGCTCCATTACTGCAAGGCTGAGATAGGCCTGACCCAGACAGACTTCATTATTTGGCAAGACTTGGGTGCATCTCACAGAAACAGATGCTTGCAGGCTGTCCCTTCAGGCATTCACGATAGTAGACCCTCATAAGATTAAAATTATATTTCCATAGTATATGTATATGAATTTTCAAAGCTAAATTTAAAAACCCTGAGTGCCATTCATGCCTTCATTCATTCTACAAAAATTTCTTGAGCACCTGCTTTATTGCCTCCAAGTAAGGAAGAAAAAACTTTTTTGACTCGGTAAATTGTTTCTGGTTTTTTCCCAGGGTCAGTTGATATTTCAGCAAAGACTTTAACTTGGTCAGAGGTCTAGAATATGAAAATGGATTGTCTGAGCCTTTCTCTTCACTAGAAAGGATGCATGAATTCAGACATTTTCATGGCCTTCAGAATCCCCAGGTGAAAATGAAAGGCTCATTAATCCAGCAAGTATTTATTGATCATCTGTAGCATCCAACGGGCACCATGTTATGTTAATGAGCTTTGTTGGGACTTCAGCATATATATGTATGAGTGAAATGCTTCCTGAAGTATCAACGAAATAGATTTTAAAGCATCTAAAATAGTCGATACATTTCTATCCTGTGTTCTTGTGTCAAGTTGCAGTCATCTTGATTTGTAAGTGAACGTGAAAATTACAGTCATGACTGAACCTCAGAGTACCTCCATCAATCCCTTTCCATGTGCAGGTGTATCGTGGGCTTTATCAGCAAGGAGCGAGAGCGGGCTTTGCTGAAGGACCAGCAGCCGGGGACATTCTTGCTGCGGTTCAGTGAGAGCTGCCGGGAAGGGGCCATCACGTTCACATGGGTGGAGCGGCCCCAGAACGGAGGTGGTAAGCCAAGACACCTGCACACACACCGATTCAAAATGTGGGTGCAAGCCCTTCTTCGCTGCAAATCAACTCATACAAATAATGAGCTTTTGACATACAATTGCAGCTCCTCCACTGATCCCCAGCTGAGCTTCCCCAGTAGGATTTAATACATCACCAAGGGCTATTTGGGATTCGTTGCCTGGAACATATTGTGCAAATGATGGTTTTTTTTAAAAAGACAAGGCCACATTCTTTCCTTTTTGTCAGGTTTGTCACCTGTAGGTGAAAGATGCGAGTCAGTATGACTGGCAGTCATTTATTGGGAGGAAACCCATAGCGCACAGGCGTGAGCTTCCAGACCCACGGAAGGGAATCCCACGTGGATGTGCACGGATGAGGGCAGGCTCTGTGAGAGGGGTCCTGGGACTGGGTGCAGCCCTCCACCCTGCCTTCTGACAGAGAAGGCTCGTGCACGTTTATCTGGGTTATATCTTGGGTTTCTATTTGACCAAGTGCATCCATGGCAAAAACAATTCCGAAAACCTACGCGTTATGAAACAGGTTTCTGGGGAATGAGAAACAGGTTTCAGTGGAGACAAGAAAGTGGTAAAGACAAGCTGGTGACTTTTCACTCTTGCTTGTAGTTTGCTCTGTTTGAAGGATTGGAGGGAAAACTGATTTGTTCCAGTGACTTACGCTTTCAGTTAGAAGATGCAAAAAGATGGGATACTTTTCTTGTTCTATTTTTTTTTTCTTCTGGTAAAAAAACAGGAGAGCTGGGATTAGAGCCCAGTGAGGACAGGAGATGGTAGAGCCTGCCCTTTTCTTCTTCTCCCCTGGTAGTTCTTTTCCTGAACTTGCTGAGAGATGGAACTAGCAAACCAGACAAAGATGAAAACCGTTGGCAACCGGAAAGTTGAAAGCAGGGCAGCACCAGCTACAAAGCTTTGGTCTGAAGTTCTAGGGCAGAGTCCCCAGAGCACCTGACAGCAGCCTCTGGAATGTGTGCCCCAAAAGTGAAATCCTGGATCAGTTAGGAAGCAGGATTCCAGTGAAGACTGGGACTAAGACCAGGAGTGAATTAAACTGTGTTTTTTTACATTAAGGATTAGAGAAAAAAATAGCAAATAGGGTCTCTTTTTGGTTTGTTTAAAAAGTTGTTTTCCATGTGTTGTTGTTGTTTATTTTCATTTTTCAATACGAAAAGAAAGGCAAAGTGAGTTTATCTTCTAGTAACTTAATCTATGGCTTGAGCCAAGAAGACCCAATTAGTAATTAGTTATTTTAAAGGTATTTAATAAATTTCTTTTGGCTAGACTTACAAATCTAAGTAAATAATGACAAATGCAGTATTCCCGAGAGTAATGATGGCCTTTATTTTTCCTATTTTAAAGAAAGGATAATAATCTATTTAGGAATAAAGGAGTTACATGCTCTGTGATGTAACTCCTAGATTGTGTTTAGTTCTTACCAGGATCTGTCAAATCCATACACTCTGCAGTGTTTGTTTCTCTCCTCTATTGTTGTGGGATATTCTGTGGGACTCACTTTGCTTTTTCTTCCTTTTAGAATCTTGCTTCCATGCGGTTGAACCCTACACAAAGAAAGAACTTTCTGCTGTTACTTTCCCTGACATTATTCGCAATTACAAAGTCATGGCCGCTGAGAATATTCCAGAGAATCCCTTGAAGTTTCTGTATCCAAATATTGATAAAGACCATGCCTTTGGAAAGTACTACTCCAGGCCAAAGGAAGGTAAGTGGGCAGAGTGTGCAAGCATTGCCCGACGCGTCATAGCACAGCCCGGTCGTTCCTGTGGTCGTGTTCTCCCTTCATCTAGTCCAGAGCTTTGCGGGAGACAGGCTTTCACCCCACACACTGCCCTTGCCTTCCTATCAGTGCAGGGTGCCAGCACAGACTCCCCCATGCCATGTCACTAGCCCACCCCTTCTTTTGAATTGGTACAAGCAGGCTTTCTAATAAATAGCACAGTTGAAACATAATACATTGTTTGGCCTGATACAGATAGTAAGAAAGGAGTAAATGGTTTTTGATCTTAGGGGTGTTGGAGAAGGTCCATTTCTGGTCGCGTGTACTTGTTACATTTTTACTTTTTCTACGTGGAGGGGTAAAACGTAGGACCTGTGATGGTCACCTGCTTTATGTCAGCCTGCTCCTGAAATTGAGGAAATGGAGGCCCGGGCGAAGTGAAGTGGTCCCTTCATGGTGACCTGATAAGTTATTAGGTCACATCACTGAGAGCACGTCTAAGCTTAGCACACGGGTCTCCCGCTGCTTAGTCTTCATTGAACCGCATTTGAGAAAGTGGAAGTTAGACTAATCTGGTTTGGAATGCACCAACAAACTTAATGAATCAGTAGTCTCAATATTAGCACAGTTACTTTGGGGAGAAGATGCACCCAGCTTACCTTGACAGATGTGTTTATTACACCAACCAGGCCAGGACCATAAACCAGATTAAACTTCTGTAGGATTTCAAGCCTTGGAAAGGGAACCGTCTTAGCTTGACTTCTGTGCTGAATGTGCCTCCCCTTTTCGTCCGGTTGTTGCTGCATTCGCACTACAATTCCAGGTGACCCAGGCAGGGAGTCTAACCTGACCGCCAAGGAAAACAGTCAGGTCTTAATCAAAGAAAAAGTTGATTGTTCTTGTGTAATTTCTGCTAACGGAAAGTGTACGTGATGTGTTTGCTTCTAGCCCCAGAGCCTATGGAACTTGATGGCCCTAAAGGAACAGGATATATCAAGACTGAATTGATTTCTGTGTCTGAAGTGTAAGTGAACACAGAAGAGTGACATGTTTAAAATCCTCAAACAAGCCCCCCTCCTGGCTGGGGCCTGTTGAAGATGCTTGTTCTTTGCTTTTTTCCATTGTAATTGTTGCTGCCACCATCACAGATGGACCTGTGGAAAGATCCTAATTAGAGATCCTGGTGTCACTGCCTATCAGCGTTTTATTGCCTTTATAAAAACAAACAAACAAACAACAAACCCAAAAAATCCAAAAAAAAACCAAGCTGTATTTAAGGTATATAAGTTCTCCCCAAACTGATATTTTGAAAAAGTGTAAATAAAATGAACAAAACTTGATCAGAGTGGGAAAGCAGTTCTTTTCAATCTAGAAAAGGCCAAAGTAATGACTGAGATACATTTTTTTCCGTTTGCTTTTATTTTGTTGTTTCATTTTGTAAAAGGTAGAAAAAATTTTGGAAAAGTCATTGTCAGTTATTTGGCCTGCAGCACTGTCTTGGGGTGAATGGATGTAGCCTTCATGTAAAAACCCTCTGGAGCAGCTTTATCTGCATACAGACCTCAAGGTAGGGATGAGGGACTCCCCAGACATTTCTCTGGCGCTTCTCGGGCCAGGGTAGGTGGCACAACTGCACAAGCTCGCGCCCATGTTCACCCAGGCGGAAGCGGTGCAGGATCCAGACTGGCTATTTCTGGCTCACATCTCTAGAGTACAGTGTGTTTCCCAAGGGGCCGGGCTGGGGACATGAGCCTCTCGAGATCTGTCCTTTTTCAAATGTATTTTACAAGTGTATACACTTCCCTGAAATAAAAATCTAAAATGATGGTTCAGTCACAGGCCAAAGATGAAATGGCAAAGTTTGCACCACTGCTTTCATAATCTAGATGTTAACATTTCCTGTTTCCTTCTCCCCATTTTAGTCACCCTTCTCAACTTCAGACCACAGACAACCTTCTTCCCATGTCTCCTGAGGAGTTTGACGAGGTGTCTCGGATAGTGGGCGCTGTAGAATTTGACATGGTGAGTACCACACGGGGACGCTTTCAGCACGCTGAGTGTTTGCTCTCTGAGGCAGGGAGGGTGCCTCGCAGACCCTGGGCCTGTCTGTGAGCTGTCAGAAGGAGCCTCTGGCAGAGCCCAGAAGGGTGTTTTTTAGATTAGCTATGACAAGTTGGAGCCTCCTGTGTTTAAACAAGCTACGTCGTCACCAGGATTTTTACTCCTGGCCTTCAGCAGCTTCCAAAAAATAATGACATTTCAAATATTCAAAAGCTCCCCCTCTGCCTTTTAAAGTTGTCCACATAGAAATCTCATATGTTAAGGAACTAGGATTTCTCTGATAAAAAAAATGTTTTCCTTTCGGCCCGTTGTTTCAGCACTGCGTCTGGGTGAAGAGGTGTTATTTTTAGAAAGGGAGGAGACTAATGCTTGGTATACAGTCATTATAGAGACTTGGGCAGCCACAGCGAAACACTTTACCTGATTTATGTTTGAGAACTAACTTGTACCGCCAGCACCTGGGGCTGTGAAGGGCTTTGCCAAGAGTAAAAAGTTCAAGGAGTGAAGCAGAGTGTCATGAGTACCATGATAGGGATGGGAACAGGGCTGTCCACGAAAGAGTGCATCTTCCTTTGGGAGAATGTTTTTCAGTGTGTCAAATAGTATTGTTTGCCTGTCAACCTGAAATCCTTCCCCTTAAAGATTTTATTTATTTATTTATTTTGATTGGCTGGATTTTTGCTGATGCTGTTTTAATTTTAAGCTCTTTTCCACATGAAGCTATTCCAGTTCATTTTTTATAAATTTATCTATTTTATTTATTTAGTTTTGGCTGCGTTGGGTCTTCGTTGCTGTGCACGGGCTTTCTCTAGTTGTGGCGAGCAGGGGCTACTCTTCGTTGCGGTGCGTGGGCTTCTCACTGCGGTGGCTTCTCTTGTTGCGGAGCACAGGCTCTAGGCGCGCAGGCTTCAGTAGTTGTGGCACGCGGGCTTCAGTAGTTGTGGCTCGCAGGCTCTAGAGCGCAGGCTCAGTAGTTGTGGCACATGGGCTTAGTTGCTCCGTGGCATGTGGGATCTTCCTGGACCAGGGCTCGAACCCATGTCCCCTGCATTGGTAGGTGGATTCTTAATCACTGTGCCCCCTGGGAAGCCCCCCAGTTCATTTTTAAAAATTTGCTTAATGTTTTAAAGAAAAGCCTCTCTGAGTCATTACTGGCCTTTCTCCATCACTGGTGCCTGGCACAGACTGCTCAGCGATGCAGGAGGGAGGACAGGATGAGGGGAGAGGGCGCCATCTCCCAGCGTTCAGGGTCGCACATCCCTGCGTTTAGGGAATGCATTTGTGCGGCGTTAGTAATATCTGTTTAGACTCAGGTTTCTGGTATGTAACCTTTTCCTTATCCTTTTCCCTCACCTGAAGAAGTACAGGCTAAAATCTTTACACCCTCCTGATCGTTAAGGCTGAAAAAAAAAATCACTTAGAAAAATGCTTAGGTAGTGTAATAGCACAATAGTTCTGTTCCTATTGGCGAGTGAAAGATGAACCTTGTACCTGTGTAAGGTTGCATCCTCTGTTGGAATGTAGCTCCCCACACTGCTCTGAAGTGTTTTGTGAGCCCTACACAAAAATGGAATAACTGTAAAGCCCTGTTTAGAAAGTGTAAGATCGATGGACAGAACCAAAGAACGGCACGCTCTTCTTTTTCTCCTCCTTTGCTGTCCTGAGCAAGTTACATCAACATCATGGTCATCACCACCATTAATCGGTGACACTTGTTAAGCACTTACTGTGTACCAGGCACTCCACGGGTAGTAACTTAGTCCTCACAACAGCCTTCTGAGTTAGGTATTATTGCTTTTCCCACTTTACAGATGTAGAAAAAAGAGACTCTCCAAAACTATGAAACTTGACTAAGATGAAGTAGTTAGTAAATGAGGGAACGAATATTTGAATCCACCTGGGGTGTCTCTAGACTGCATGTTCTTGTCTACTCTCCTGGAATGCCCCCCACAGAAAGCTGATCTCTGATTCATTCAAAACCTGCACCCAAGAGAAGCTGTTTGCACTTGACACTGAGTATGTGTTGTTCTGGTTTGTGAAGACGAAGGCAGCGAAGCCTTTGGGTGAGAGGCCTGTGTTTGGGATTTGGAAATCAGAGCTCCAACTCTGTCATACCATTATGCCCTGTGACCTTGAGAAAATAAGATGGATTAGTCCCCTCCATCTGTGCATGCAGTATGACTGCTTTCTCTGTGCTCTCGGAACGATACTGTGAGAGCAATTTAATTACTCTAAATAAATGCCAGGAAATGGTTTTGTGGCTCTGGATCCCCTGTCCCCCTGCCCAGGAGCCATCCATTTCATTCCAGATGATTTCATTCATTTCATTTGTAGAATAAAATAAATCTATTTTTATATACACGTGCACACACAGATCTCCAGAGTAAACCCATAGAAGATTTAAGAGCTATAATATGGGCACAGCACTGGTTAGACAAAATTAAAGTTGGATTAGTCTCCGAATTGGGTGGACTCCACCTTGTCTGTCCCAAATTGTCCTCAACCTTGGCCACGATTTCCTTTCCTCATCCATCCACTCTTGGAGTTAGGGCATATGCTCTGAAATAGACCTTTCATGGAGCTGGCTGGTTTCGGCCGTGTCTGGAGGTTGCAGCTCTGGACCAGGGGGCACTGGGGCCAACGCCTGGTGCCGCCTCAGGAGCAGGAGGACCGCAGGCTCCTGAGGGACAGAGCACCAGTGTTCTCTGTAGCCTGGCTTCAGTGCTTGTTTAGTCTGGCTTTCCTGTACAATAAACTGTTTCCTCTGGGACTACATGAGAACCAGTCTCCTTTCCTAGAGGCCTTTGGGCAGAGCTTGGACAAAGCTGATAGTAATTTAATGATAAATATTAAATAACACTTATTAATTGTCTGCTATTTTCCATCTAGTCTACTAAGCATTCTACATATGCTGTATAATTTAATCCTTTCAACAAATCTATCTGTTAGAGACTATTAGTCTCCTTTGAATAGATGAGGACCTTGGGATTTAGAGGTTAAGTAACATGACTTGGTCACACAGCTAGTAAGAGACAGTGACAGGATTTGAATCCAGGGTTGCTTGCTTTCTCTCTCTCTCTCTCTCTCTGAAGACCACCATCTTTACATATTTTACTCTCAGCCAGACTGAAACATAGGGGCAAAACCTTCATTGTGCTTTTCAATCCAAAATATTTTCCCTGGAGCCCACTATGTACCACCCACTATTGAGTACTCGGGATTAAAAAAAAAAAAAAAGGACTCAGTTCTCAAGAGGCTTGTAGTCTAGAGCTGTGTTGCTATTGGTGTTTTGGGTCTGAATGATTCTCTGTTATGGGGCCGTGCTATGCGTTGCAGAATGTATAGTAGCATCCCTGGCCACTACTCACTAGATGCCAGGAGCACACACACCTCCACACCCGGTCATGACAATCCAAAATGTCTCCAGATGTTGCCAGAGGACAGAATCACCCCTGGTCGAGAGCACCTGGTCTAAGGGGAGAGCCCAGCATGGAAGTGAGATAGGAAGTCGGTGGCAGGCCGGTGTCCTTTGGATGAGCAATTCACTGCCTCCGAGGGGGCCTGCTGGGGGAGGTGGAGGGGTCCCTAATGATTCTATCTACTTCTCTAGCCTCTACCTGAAACTCATTCGTTTGTTATTCCTGCTGAGTGGCCTTTAAGGAAAATTCGTCATTTCCCCCAAATCCCTCTCTCCCTCTGGCATACAACTCAGCATTGCCTCACTCTTGTTTTGCATGAGCAGATTTGCCACGTTGCTCTGTCCCCAGACTTGCATACTAGCAAAAAGCTTTATGCAGCTTGGATGAATTGACAGAATTAAGCCAGCAGGCTGCAGAGTAATAATCCATCAGCTTAGGTGACATAAAAGGTCTCTTATTAGTCCAGGAGAAAGGATAGCACATGCTGAAGGCCCTCTAATTCCATGGTGGTTTTTTGCCGGGGGATGTGTCTTTCTACTACTCCATTGTAGAACACACAAGTAATGTTAAATATATGAGTCTGCATTTTACAAGAGCAGTGTAATAAATGTAACCACATTTTCTTTTTACAGATGAATGCAGTATAAGAGCATGAATTTTTCTCATCTTCTCTGGTGACATTTTTCCTTCCCACCTGTGCTTCCCTCCTGCTACTCTGTTCCTTCACATCCTGTGTTTCTAGGGAAACAAAAGAAAGGCCAGCAAATTCGCTGCAACCTGTTGATAGCAAGTGGATTTTTCCCTAATTCAGAAACATCTGTTACTCTGAAGGGCTTCATGCATCTTATTGAAGGTAAAATTGAAAGGCCCTCTCCACAGAGTGGGTTTTACAAATAAAAAACATCCAGATACACCGAAAACATCAGAACTAGAATGAGAGACCTTTGGGAAAGGTGAAACATTTAGCAGCATCTAGCAAATGCCATGCCTAGAGTCAGTGCTCAGTTGTTATAGGTGGTTGGGTAGATCACACGGTTATTTAGGCAACTGCTTCATGCAGGATTGGCATATTTCTATTCTGGAGAATTCTTATTTGTTCTCTCTGCTTTAAATGTGGCTAGAAGTTTTCCAATGGTTTGCCTATGAAATAGTGCAAAGTTAAGTTTATATAGAATTACATCACCTCTTTATTGAAGGTAGCCATCCTGTATCTGGGCAGAGGATAAAAGTTGTGTTCTTTATTATATCTTCCACACTAGCCATTGAAAGCTAGAGACAAATTCTCTCTCGGGAGAATTAGTTTTTCTGTTTGTTATGGCTTTATGATACTAGCTAATATCAAATGGAAGGAAGTAAACTTTCCAAATTCGTGAGTAGTGTTTTCCATTTAAACTTTAATATCCAAAGCTGAATATATATTCTGCCTTCATCACGGTCACTAGTAAATGAAATTGTCTTCACAGTTCTATCAAGGGAGCCAAACTATTAACAGCTCTCTTAAGGTAAATCCTGTTATTTTTCAAAAAGTTGAAATTAATTGTAGATATAGACAAACTCAGAAATTTAATGCGTGTTTCTTAAATGGGTTCACTTTTCTTTATTGTTATTAGCTGGTATTTAGTCTTAGTCATAAAATTTTCAAATTGAGAAGAGAAAATAGTAACTGACAAATCATTAACCAGAGATTATGAGAGTCAAATAATTTGAAAACTCACCCTGTGTAACTGCATTGAGAACTGCGTATTTTTCACTGATAAATGTGTTTCTCTCACAAATACATTGCAAATGGTTCCACTGTCTCTCTTGTGCTTTTTCTAGACCCTTTTTGGACTGGATGATGTTTTGTGAAGTGTGTTGTGTTACTTACCTCGTCCCTTCATTAGCACTGACACGCAAAAAAGTGGTTTAGGGAGTGGGTTTGACAGGGTTCTTCTAGATAACATTCACAAACTGCTGTCTGCAGCTGCATCTTATTTTTCTCCTGTCACCACCACAATCATACTGTTATGTAAATACTGTATTTTTCTGGTGGGAATAAAGTTTCCTTGAAGTCTATCTCAAAATTAAAGCTAAAGTATACGTACTGCATTAAATATAATATGCACATGGTACTTTCCTTCGTATTAAACACAAATCAAGGCCTCCTCTCAGATTTTACATAAGATGATTGCCATCAACCTGACTGGGTTTGCGTTGACTTTTTAAATTGAAATGATGAAGGAACAAAGATGACGGTTAAAAAAAATTGTTTCTAATTGCTAATATTTAACTATTTGGTATATTTTTGCCCTCTAAGAGTGCTTTGGCATAGTTTCATTTTACTGCACCAGTCAAGAGACTTTGTTTACTTTTAAAAAGTATTAAAATTATAAAGTTAGTCTCTTACAAATAATATTTTGTATAAAGATTTAAAAAGTTACTGGCATTATGTGTAGGTTTGATGTTTTTCTCATCTTATGATTAAGCATAAAAATATATCAGTCCTTATTTTTAAATACGATTAATACCGTTTTCCTAAGTGTTACCCTTTCTTACCCAGATTAAGATAGGTTGGTGGAAGAGATCAGAGGAAACATTATTGAAACAAGCTATAATGAGTACCATAAATAGCAAACAAACAAAAGTCCTTTGGTCTTGGTGACCACCAGAGCTGCCTCCAAATGCAGAAATAATTTGGCATTTATTTTAAAATGAATTTCAGTGCTGCTATAATGCAAGTTTTTAACTTTTAAAATACATGTAAAATGGGACTCTGTATTGTGTCCATAGCAGCATCTGAACTCCACACCTCCTTGATGAGGTAAGGTGTTACTTTCTGAGAAGTTACTACACCCACACAAAAAGCTGCCATTTTTTTCTCCAAAAACGTTATAAGCTAGAAAGCTGTGCCCTTCTCAAAGTAAAAGGCATTGTGTGCTGGAAAAAAAATAGTAAAATAAAAGAATCGCCAAGTTAGATGTAAGTCTGGCAGGTTAGACTCAACTGTTGTTTGATGAGCTATCAGGGAATAGTGGTATAAGCTTGAATCCTGGCCTCATAGCAAATATGACTGTTCTCACCTCCCTATCTGTAGTATTTACATCTAGGAAATATAAAGTTTCTTCCTAACGAACATGAAGAGTTGTATTTCTCCAAGGAGTGAAGTAGATAATGCCCTGCCTAGCTGGTATGTTTGTATTTCTATATAATTGATCATTGTAAGAAGTCACTAAATAGATCCTGGCTAAGGGATGTTTGTGTGTTTTAAGAGTATTTCTGGTATGGGGTTTTATAAGCCTAGGACTTTTATGCACCACTCAGGACAAATTTCTCCCTTTTCAGGAAAGTGTCTTCTGAGATGGCAATAAATAGATTTTGCTATTTAGTCAGCATTCAATGATGGAAGTCTATTTGTTGCCTGTAAGTTGAAATGGAATATTAAGTCTTAATTGAACAAAGCATTCCTTTCACATCTGACTATCCCAGGAAAAAACTAGAAGTTGTTTTGAAAGCTCTGGTACCTACTTTTTGAACTGGGATGCTGTGCCCGGAGTAAGGGGTGCTTACTCAAGTGGCTTCTTCGGTTAGTTAAGATTCATTCATTTATTAGTTCACCAGATATATATTGAGCACCTGCCATGAGCCAGGCACTATTCTAGATGGTTGGGAAACGAAGTTGGTAAACTAAAACAGACAAAGATCTCTAGTTTGGTGGAACTTAAGATGTTCTGAGATACTGGATCATATGTTCTGGTACAAACATCTTACCTATTAAAACTTAAGAAAGCTTTTGTGAAGCAAACATAGCCAAAAGCTACAAATAATTTAAAGGGTATACAAAAATATACACAGTTTCAAAGTAATGGCATTCATCTATGAAAGGGTGAGAAGATTAGAGATTTCAGATATCTCTTCCAGTTCTAAAATGTCAGTAATACAGACAAACTCGTTTGACTGCTATAGCAAAGCAAATTACTTTGTGACAAACAACTTTGTTGAAAATGGACAGCCATGGTATACGTGGTGTTCGTGTGCCTTCTCTGTGGTTAGAAAACCGTATGCTAACCCTAAACCAGAGGTTTCTGGCATTGGGAGTGAATGCCATTTCACACACCCATGGACCAGGTGGGAGCTGCCATTACCAGCTTGTCCTACGCAGACCCCAGTGTGGCAGCTCCACAAATAGATGTCAAGACTTTTGTGAAAATACCCTCTCTTCTCATTAAAGGAGGTTAGAACCCTCCTAGTGAAAGATTCAATGCAGCAAATATTTACTGAGCACCTCCTAACTGTAAAAGGATAGTGTTAGCTTCTAAGAGGACTAGAAACATGCCTGCCTGTCTTCTCACCTTCAGGGATGAACTGCTTACAGAATTGTCATCTTAGTCATTGCGGTAACCCCACTGGACATCGTGCATAGTACCTGGCCCACAGAAGGCATTAAAAATGCCTCGACATAGTTCCTGTGTTCAGTGGAATTCCCAACCCAGTGATATAAGAGAAAACCTTTAAACAAATTCATTTTCAGTTTTTTTTTTGATACATGTATTTATTAAGCTGTAAAAAGCAACACTACCTAATTTCATTTAAAATAAATATTTTCCAATTTCAGAATACTTACAACTTACAGTTTTAAGATTAGATTCACTTTGGGAGGTTCTGGAAGCAAATACATTCATAGCTGTACAATCCCCAGGAAGAATCTAAATCCAACATCAGGTCATTCAGTCCCTGCCAGGCAGGTAACAGCATTAAATGGTTGATAGCTAATCCAGCTCTGCAGCTAAAGGGCAGTGTGGGCAGCAGTGGGGTACAGCACATTACACTCAAAGATGAGATGATAATTAGAACTGAGACCAGCGAAAACAACAGTGTATACAAAGCTTTAAATAAACACCACCATATAGAGCTCTGTGGTACAGAAAAAGCACATATGATCCTAAAGCCAAAACAAAAAGATCTTTGGAGTATACTGATGGCAGCAGTTAACAGCACAGTTAAAAGCATTTAAATCAAATGTACTCATTATTATCACCAGCCAACAGCAAACAGCCAGAGCAGGAATCAGTGTACAGTCATAAATAACCTCATGGGTAAATAAGGGCACATTTAACTAAACCACAAAGATTTCACAAAATAGTTATGATCTGAGAAAAGATGAAAACTCTTTGTTCCCAAATAATAGTTAGAACCTGTTTTTATTAGAGAAAAGCCTCAAAATCATTGGTAATCTTTAAGCTGTGTAATTGAACCATCTTAATGTTTCATTTAAATCACGCAGAGCAAGCTGCTGTTTGAGCAGTTATTTCAGTTGATTTCTATTAAAGAGTGTCTGCCCCATAATATCTTTGGGAATAATGCTGTTCCTCTGCAGCGTTTTACAAATACCACCTGTCTACATGTCTTGATAGATCCATGAGGCAGGAACACAGCAGCAAGGCTGGACACCCACCCACCATACTCCCCACAGAAGCACACACACGAGAACGGCTTCATGCCTGATGCAGCTCAGTTAAGGAACACCAGCGCGTTCCACCAAAAGAACACGTCTAGGTTAATAAGGGGGCAATGGCTGAAGTCACTGATTTAGACTGGAAGCAATAATCGAAACACTTGGAGGCTGCTGGAGTGGGAAAGGAGCCATTAGGCATGATAAAGCTTGGAAGCAGCAGTGTGTGCTGATTGATAGAAAAAGAAAAAAAAAAAAAGGAATTTGGTATATTAATGAAACAACCAGCATTCATGTAGTTGAGGATTCTGCACATTTCACTAAACACAGCTTCAAAGAAGTCCATTTGTGTGTGTGTGTGTGTGTGTGCGTGCGTATGTGCCTGTGTGTCTGCTTAATATCAGAAGTCCTTATTAACATACCCTTTTACCTCTGAGGTATGACAGGATAATGTATGTGTGCAGTTCCTCTCCAAGACAAACGATGGGTATCGATTTAAAATGAAATGGCCTTTTCTTATTATTAAACTCTAAAAAGTCCACAAAAAACATAAGGTAGAAAACCAGGAGAAAACTGGAGTGATCTAGTGATCCCCCAAATAGAACAAATATCTTGATGCAGACTTTTAATGACAGGTTTAAAAACAAATGTTATTTGTAGCAGTTCCCATACCTTCATAATAACTTTGGTAGCTTAGAGCACTTCTGAATTTATCTTTATCCTGAAAGCTGAAAAATATCTTCTTAAAGAGCTGCAGTAGCACATTCCTTCCTTTTATTGGCCAATGAATTTGACTAATTTGTACTTACTTAGCTTAGTAATTTGTCTCTGGTTCATCTCCTATAGACAAATGGCATAGTTACAGCTCGGATGCCAGGTACATGAGGCGTTTTCTGATTTATTGTGGAAAACATGAAAACTGCATAGTATGCCAGCACCCACTTTCCCAGCTAAAGGAAAGAGGCAAATAGCTAAACATCTGGGAAGAGAGGCTGGTCTAAGGGGATATAGAAAAAGGAAATTATTTCAAAAATTATTTTAACTACATTCACACATATGTTTTGGTCACCAAACATATCTTAAACAGATTCCCTGATACAATCTAGTCAGAATTGGTCTATCCTACTAATAGTTATTAACTATTATAATTTTTAGAGTCACATCATGAAGCTAGGATGACAGGAGATATTTCAAACATATAACCATAAGTGCATATAACTGTTCAAACACTCTAAGTACATATTTGAAGTCATGAAAATCACACTGTTTTGCTTCTAAAGGCAGCCTTGATCCATTTGGACAGACTGTACAACAGAGTTTAATTTATAAATGCATATCAGCAGATCATCACCATAAATTGAAAATTCACAAAATACACAAAAATAAATCACAAAGACCACACAGTTAAGCTAGCATTGGTAACTGTTTCTTTTACATCAAATTATACAATGCGCGAGGTAAATATTGCTCACATTATGGAGGGAGATTGTTTTATTTCTATTTTTTCCCAAAGAGATCAGATTTGTCCTGTGTGCACAATGAAGAAAACTCCAGTAACACTGAAATGACAAATGTTGTAAAATATACATCACTACCAGATAGAAATACACATGTTCTTCCTAATCATTTTCCACAATTAAATAGGTAAGTGATTTAAATCTTGGGCTTAAGACCATTATAACAGTCCATCAAGATTCTTATGGACGGTTTGATTCTCCTTTCCATTGTCGGAATCTCCTTGAGGCGTGTACTGGACTTGGTATTCCTGCAGGATTTTAAATACATCATGGTGTCCAAAGTGCAGCGCTTCATCCATGGGAGTATTATTCCACCTAAACAAGTAGCACAGCATGGACTGGGTCATTAGGTAATTTCTGTACAAAGATGATAATCCAGCATTCTTAGATTTTAAATGCCGGTTAAAGGGCCATTCAAATTTAGCTATTTAAGCAATATTACAAGTAATATTGATGAAATGCAGAAAGGGATTTATAATCCAAAAAGTGGTCTTGGAGACAACTTGGGATATGGGGAGGAAGAGAAAACTACCTTCTGCAAAAGGGTCTTGTTCACATTATCTAAGTGCTTATGAATGGGAAGTTCTAGTGTTGACAGATAGATAGACAGACTCTAGTATTTCTAAATTTTAACTTCATGGAAAGCCCAAAGGATCACTCTTTAAATAGAATGTTCAAAGAAAAATCAGCTCTATAGCATCTATCAATCACCCTAGCCTTTGGTAGAAAATTTGTGTTCCTGTCAATGTAAAATCACAGTAAATCTCAGAAGTCTGGTAATAACCACGATCTTATTAGGGCTCAAATATACTTTGGAGGAGCAAGACTGGCCTCAGAGGAACTGACATTTTCATCATCTCCGGTAAGGATGGGACTCTCGGGGCTCAACTGGACCACTGCACAGCCAGAAGAACAGCTACCCTTTCCACAGGAAGTGTGTTTCTGAGCTGTGCTCTTTAGAGTCATATAGATGAAGACTGGAGACAAGAAGAAAGGAAGAGTTGCCAGCAGTGGTTAATCAGCTAATTAGCCTTTTGAAAGAGGAGCCAACCCTGTAAATCACAACCCAAGTAAATGACAGAGCATGATAATTAGCCCCCTAGTACTTCACAAACTATTAAGCTTCTCTTCTCATCCACTCTCTGCTTTATGTCACTTCACTTCTCCATGGCTACCAGGCTCTCTGACTCCACTTTTTCACACGCCACTCTCACCAGCTTCTGGTTTTCCTTCTTTCTTTGTTCTTAACCTTTTACCTTCTCAGTGGGGCCCCAATATGGAACTCAAAGGTTTTTAAAACAATCTCATTTAAAAAATATTTTTGAATAAAGTTTGGTAACCTGGTCTTAAGTTTTAAAATCAGGTAAGTAACATTTTACATGTATCTTTGCGCTTCTCAAAAAACTGCTGAATTAAGTTGCCTTTTACTTCTACGTTGGCCTTCATTAAGTTAGTTAGGGAGTCAGTGGCCTGAAACCGGGAGGTGGGGTGACTTCTCAATCATCTACAGCGTATAATTATCTCTTTCTGGAAAAACTGAATGTTAACTGCAAGTTATCTTTTTTTTACAACTCTTCTTTTCCATGAAGGAATGCAAAATATCAGCTCTAAAGCATACACTAAATCTGCTCAAGCCTATTTTACAATTTGAGGTGACACTGACTCTATGAAATAGAGAAAAAAGACGTGTTGGTCTAGCTTACATTCTCAAATCATGAATACTCAGTTACCAAGTTAGTTACTGAGCTAACTTTTGCCTCTCAGATGGGTGTTTCTGCTTTCACATTCCTAGAGGCCAATTTAGGGCAAAAACCAAAACAAAACATTTTGATCCTTAAACATGCAAAGCGCAGTAAATATTTCCAGCCTGTAATAGTGTTTTACTTGGGATTATAAATACTGGGGGCAGGGGAAAACACTCTCTTCAGTTTCTTGCTCTAGAAAGAGCTGGTATGGGCATTACATTTGAGGATAAAAGGGAGAATTGTCACCCTAACATGAGGTTTTAGAATATTGCCAATAAAGATCATGATTTTAGGTAATCAAAGTGTTACCATACTTATAAAATTGCTAACAGTTTTCAGACACTGATGTCATAACTTTTCTGCATATCTTGCAAGCTGAGCTAATAAAACCCAAACCACTAATATAAAAAATAGTAAAACCTTACTAAAACAGAAAGATCTAATAGCTAGAGAATAATCAACTTGCTCCAAACTTACTTCATATAGACCTCAAATACCCAAACTCCTAATCATAAATATCAAACCTCTCCCACCAAGTATTTTTTTTCTGTTCTTCTGAACCTTTATATTCTCATTACTCACTGACTCATCCAGTTATGTAACTCCAGTTATATAACGTGCCAGTATATTAGTACAGGCTTTACTTTAAGCATATGTATATATGTAAGCTGCACTCTTACCCCTCCCTTGACTATCCACTTTGTGAACAGTACTTTACAGCAAGATGAATGTCAATTTGCCATGTGGACCAGAAGGGAGAGGAGAGGAGCAGAACATATTCCAGGCATTATTTCTCCCACTCTATCTAGAGTGCCCTTCTCTTCCTTCCGTGCCCTCAAATCTCATCTCTTCCCCAAAGCACTGGTTAAAATTCAACTTCCATGAAGCTTTCTAAAACTGACTCCAACCAAATCCAGGAATTTCAACAAACTCCAATATATTCATTTTAGAGGTCTGTTAACAGTAGTCTCCTTACACGTATTTAATATGCCCCTGCAAATGTTTATCTTGTCTACCCTGTGTAGTCAAAAGGCCCACGAGGATAAAATTCCTATTTTATTTTTCCAGACACCAAGAATTGTTTTCTTCATACAATATGATAACTGACAGGCTAACCAAGAAAATTCTAAGAGACCTTCTTAGGTAAGAAAGAGGATACAGGAGAGAGAATGATCTACTGAACAGAAACAAGGTTTTGTTGGTTGCCTTTATAAGGCTCCATAGCAAGTTCAGTAACGACTCCAACATATACATAGTGGATTTAAATATACCACCATTTAACTATTATAGCCCTGTATGATAAAACACTGGCGTGCCAATTATATGTTAGAAAGTAACTTAAGGGCTCACCTGTCCTTGGGGAAAGGATTTACTTTGCAGGCTTCCAGCAAAAATTTAACAACTTCAACATGACCTACATCCAAAACAAAACAAGCAGGTTTTAGTATTAAGTAGAAATTAAGTCTGAAAAAAAATAAATGAGTGGTTCATATATTACCCTCTGCAGCAGCTACATGGAGTGCTGTTCTAGAATCGTAGTCTCGCTGTTCCATGTCCATAGCTGACAAAGCAAATCTGAAAATTTGTTAAGTATAGCTATTCATTATATAAAAAATTTAATTCACTCTTGTAACATTTCCTCCATCAGTTCAGTCTAAGGTCCTGTGAGACAGGTGTCATCCTTCACCAGGCTCACTAATGGGACACCCTGTTTAACCAGTACACAGACACCTTGAGTAAATGCCACTTCACCGTTCTTCCTTAGCTTTGCTCTTTTTGGATAAGAAGAAATGTTCACCATCTCTCACAGGATTAAGCTTCATTACATGATTCTCCAAAACACAAGAATGGTGGCACAACGATACCCTAAATTTGCGCATTGGAAGGGCAAGAAACTAACAACTATACTAAAGTTAAATGTTTTCACTAAGGCTCCCATTCTTTAACATTTTACAGTCTACAGATTACAAGTACTAATCAGACTTTAAAATTAAAAAAATTAAGTGCACATTTTTATTGAAATAAAGGTATGTGAGTTTAAGGTATACAACATGTTGATTTGATACATTTGTATATTGCAAGGCGATTACCACTGTAGTGTTGGCAAACATCTCATTCATGTGACATAATTTTCATTTCTTTTTTGTTGTGAGAACAATTAAGATCTATTCTCTTAGCAGCTTTGAAGTTTATAATACAATACTGCTGATGCAAGTACTAATCACACTTTAAAATGAAGGTGGAAATTAAGCATAGACATTTTTCCACCTTAAAGTTCAGTTGCAACTCTCTACAAGAGACCTTATGTTAAGTATACAGTCCTATATGGCCTTTCCAGCACTGCGGATCTGCAGAACACCAAGTGCCCCTATTTGCCCACCACCCCCCTCACCTCCAAAGATGGAGAGTGGTGGGTAGATGGGGATTGAAAAGTCATTGTCCAATTCCAGTAAAACACTAATACCAATTAGCCAGATTAATTGAACAGTTACCACTTGGGAAAACAGAGGACTGGGCTTTTATAGGAGGTTGAAAAGGAAAGGCTGTACAGCAAGACTAAGGCACTGGAAGTGGGAACTTAATATAACTTTGGATCATTTTTATTAGAGGAAAATGGCAGTGAGACTTTATTTAGCTTTAAAGTGGCCCTTTGCCCAGAAGCAACTTCATAAACATCTGTAAGCCATATGCTAACCCACCCTGTTAACATACCTTCGAAGTGCAGATACATCTCCAGTATACGCAGCAAACAAAAGGTTTATCACCGACTTTACCTGTGAAGAAAAGAAAGTTCAGGTATCCACAGGGGAAAATAAATACATAGAATGTACAATTGTCACCAGGTAAGTGGTTTCCATGTGCTCTGAACACTTCAGCTGGGTCACACACAAAAATTTATCGTAAGTATACTGCTGTAACTAAAAAGAACACACGTGTGTTTTTTTCTTTTTAAATAGAGGATTATGAGGGGAAATCCAACAATAAAGAGACATGAGGGAAGGAATGGAATGATATCAATTGGCACAAAAGAATGGAAACTTCTGACCTGTGAAACACACATAGTTGCGGCAACTGAAAATTGGAACCTTTCTCATTTAGTATGTCTCAGTGGTGGGAGCTGACTTGTATACTCATAAAATTCACATCACATCATTATTAAAAACTAAGTCATGCTATATAAATGTCTAATCCCTGCCAACAATCCCTGTCCTCACCAATCACTGGCTTCTTTGGAAATCTTCAGAGACAACATTCAGTATTAATCATCTCAAACTTACTATACTTCACTGGAAAGGCAGTCTTCAGTTCAATGGCCAGGCAGTACAAATGGGGGCATTCTCAGAGCCTGTGACACTGCCTCGGCCCAAAAGGTGGATAAACTCCCAAAATATTAAGTCACTGACATTGAGCACTCCAGGAATTCAAAGTGTATCTTCTTTTGATATTATCCACTTTCTTGTCATTAATTAAGGAAGAGGCTAGTTATCCTAAAGGCCACTGGATTTTGGTCTGCTTTCATAAAGACTATCCAACCCTGTTTTTGAGAAACCAAACTATTGAACATACACTGTTTGTAAATACTTCATAAATCCCCACTTTTGTCTTAAACTTTGCAACTTCAACATTCATATTGATGATCCAACTGATATTGGACTCAATGGTAGAAAACAGTTTACCTGGAGGGATGGAAAGTAACCCAGCTATCCACAAACAAAGGCACAGCCCTGGAAGATCTAGATCTTAACCTGGACATTCTACCTTTCCACTACAGCTTCCCTTTCCCACAACCTGCGAACTTTTAAATCGAACTGGAACTAACCATTGCTGGACGTCCCTAATTCAGCATTTTCAAAATGTGTTCTGCAGAAACTAGTTCACAAAGGCGCCATGAAAAAAAGGGTTCCGTGGTCAGCTATTTTCTTAAAATATTAAATCCCCTTCTTGGAGATACAGAGCCTTTCGTATGCACATGAAAAGTTCTGCAGTACGGGAACGTAACCAGCTGAGCACACCCCCCAAATTTTACTGCTACTTACTGTTATTTTTGAGATCACTCCAAAAAACCTTACTCTTCATCTTTCAGTCCATTAGCTTCCCTTCGGGATACCCTTTACTACTCCTGCCCAGCCTGCACTCTGTCAGTCTCCTACTAACCCCCAAGTCAAGAACAGTTTTCTCAATGTGGGTGGGAGTTTAACAGAATCACCTAGAATGTTTTAAAAGTATATGTAAGCATCTCTCCTCCCATTTCTAGTCGTCCTATTCCCACACCTCAATTTGACACATTTTAGGGGATACAATATTTTGAAAAGTCTCCAGGTGATTTTGATATGCACTCTTCTGGGTTATGAACCGCGGTTTCAGGTGCCCTTAACGTTTAAAAATTGGATCAGTTTGGAATTCTCAATTCCCTTGTGCTCTTGGGTCCACAGAAAAACACGATGGGCTATTACAAATTATTCTTCATATTTCCAACTGGTCTCTCATCACTGCTTGACAATTTTTTCTCTTATTGGTTCCCTTTTATACTTTATTCAGACCTTTAATACCAGTGGTGACCCCCAAAACATATGACCCCTAACCACAACTTTACTAAGATGATAAATTGTTTCCATCTCTCCTTCCTCTCTTATGCAAAATACCGGCTTCGAATACCTATTCTCTCTTCCTTTCCTCCTTTACTGGTTCCCTCATCTCTGCCTTAATACAGACACAACCATCCTATTTTGAAAAACCAATATATAACCCCATTGTTACCCCCTTTCAGTGCATATTTTCTGAAAGTAGTTTATATTTTTAATTCCCTGCAAATTACCTTCATACCCACTACTACCTCTCAGTAGTACCCTCAAAAGCTTCAGCAGCCTTCCTTAGCCCTGATCCTTTCTACCTCTCCAACATGCCCCGCCCTCACTCATTTTCCATAATGCTGATTACCAGGGTCTTCCTCCTGTTGACTGCTTTGCAGAGTCATTTCCCACTTTCCACTGCCTGATAATACCCCAAAGGCAGTCTCCGTACTTCTTGTTTTTCAATGTAATTTCCCTCAAAGGTTTCATATATCCCTTTGGGCAGAATGACTTCCCAATACACATCTTTAATCTAAATCTCTATTCCTAAACCCTAATTCTACAGCTCCACCTGCTTGTCATGCTGTCATTTCAAACTACAGAGAGCAAACCTCTCTGTAGCCCCAATGGCCTGGCCTCCAAAAGTCCATATCCATCTGCCTACTTGACACTGCTCAAATTAGAATTTGATTTCCACCACCTTCCCTCACCCCAAGTTAGCTCCTCTTGCACAGTCCCTCATTTTGGGATGACACTACAATTTATCCAGTTGCTGAGGTCAAAAACTGAGTCATGATCCAGGGCTGCTGCCTTTGATGGCACAGACTGAGCCCCCCACCAGGATGCCGGGCCAAGTAGGGGTACTCAGCCCGTGCTCCTCTCACCTACCTCTGGTGCCCAGCACCCAGGTATGTCTATGGGAGGAAGGGAGCCCTCTTCACAGAAACGTGCTGAGAGGGTCTGCTTACACCAAGGGGCAGAACTAGCTTTTTCTAATTCACGCAAACCGACCATATAGACTCTGGGAGTATTCCTGCATTCTATTTCATACAACCCACATCGAGCTCAAACACATTTGCCCCACCTCCAAAATATACTTGGAATCCCACCACTTACTACCTCCATTACTATCACCCTAGGCTCTGAGTCACCACCTTATCTCACCTGGCGGACTGCCTCCTAACTATTCCACTTGTTCAACTCTGTTGCCACAGGGATCTTTTGAAAACATAGACTGTGGCACTCCCAGTGACTTTCTGTGAAACCTAGAATAAAATCCAAACTCCTTACCATGGCTTTCAGGACACTAAATGCTCTGTTCCCTGGTTACATTGTGCATCTCATTCCCTACCGCTCTGCCCCTTGTGGCTCTCTCCAGGCAGGTGTGTCTTCTTGCTGGTCCTCGGGGCACTCAGGGCCTACACTTGCTGCGCTGCTGCCTGGGATGCTCTTTCCCCAGGTAGTGAGGAAGCTCCACTCCTCACTTCATTCAGGTCTCTACTCAAATGTTACCTCACTGACTCTAAAACATTGCCCTCTTTTTCATCACTCCTTATCCCTTATCTTGCTTTTCTCTTCAGAGGACTTATCATTATCTGACACATATACACTTACACACACACACACACACACACGTTTCTTGTCTCCCCCACTAAACATAAGGTCCAAGTAGGCAGAGACCTTGTCTTTTCTCCTCCCCACTATAACCACAGTGCCTACCACACATAAGTACTCATTAAATATAGGTTGACTCAAATCAACACGCTGTACAAGTTAAACTTACACAATGGTATATGTCAATTATATTTCAATTAACAAGTGTTAACTGACTAAATCAATATTCTCTCCAGAAGCATCAAATATTCAAATTGCTACCGGCATTTGGGGATTAAATTGTAATCATTATTAATTCTTCTACCTCCCTTGACGTTCACTTCTTCAAATGTCATTACCACATCTATTCAAGCCTCCTAACTGGGGCCTCTGCTTCTAGTCCTTCTTCCACCCTCCAAAACCTTCCCACATACGTCTAATCACCTTCTCAAAACGGTGCTGTGACCACTAAAGGTTTCTCAGCAAGGGAGTATCCAAAAAAAAAAAAAATCCCCAAATCATTCCTGATAAAATTTAAATTCATTAGCCTTGCATTCAAGATTCTTCAGTGTAAACCTCAACTTCAGCAGAGTAAAACTGGTCTCTCTCACTACCCTTGTTTTGTTTTTATCTTAGTGCCTATGCTCCTTTCTTTGGAACATCTAGATTCCTAATCAAATCCTTCCCTTCCCGCAAGGGCTAGCTTCAAAGCCCCTTCCCCCAAGCATCCCATCCAGCATTCACTATCCATGTAGCTTGCTGTCAGTTACCCACATAGTGCTCTGTGACAGCATGTGCCAAGGAGTCATCAATCAGATACCTTCTGCTCCTACTAAACCATAGTACATACTATTTATTTCCTGAAAGTACCTTTTCTCTACCCATTTCTCACTGCAATGTTATTCTTAATCCCTTCTCTGTGAGCCCTACACCAATCTCTTAAATCAGAAGTCATCTCTACTACATTTGCCTCACTATGGCACTATCACATATGGTATATTTACTTGTGTTTCTTATCTCCCCCACTACTCAAGAGAAATCCAGAATTCTTATGTGCAAATCATTGATATATTAACTACCCATAGTTCTTACTCTTTAAAGTATATTATCCTTCTAAGCAATAAATCCTTGACTTATTTCAGTTACTGTATGCATGAACTACATCCCTTTTTAAAATTCTGTATTTAGACCAAGCAAGTTTGAAGATATTTTATTATATATCGTATATACCACTTAGTCACTTAATTATTCAATATTTCCAAAGCTCTAAAAGAAAATTCCTTATTAATGAGACCCAAGAAAGGCTGATTTTAGGGTATAATCAATTTCTTGAGGGTATACTACTAACAAACACTTTATTCACAAGCATGTTTCAGCTCACAGAGAAATATAAAATGTGTCATTCACTCCAAGACAGAAAAACACTAGGAGGCAGCACACGCACAAAGCACCATTTAAAACTAAAACTACGAATGCCTCTTTAGCAAATAGCCACCTATATTTTTAAGGTTTGCATAAATCAAGAAATGAGCTATGAGTAGAATGCCAAGAAAGACAATGGAACAGTTTAACAGTTTTGAGACAGCAGATGGAGTGTTATTTCACTTAGGGACAGTCCACTTCGTGGCCTGTTAAAAGAGTTCCATAAATACTCCTCAAACTGACACACCCTCTGGAATGACTGCTATGACAAACCAAACTGAAGGAGAGGACAACCTATAAGATGACTCATCCGACTCCAAGCCAACTGTTGCAAAGGATGTAGGTGTGCTAGCCACTGATCAAGCCTCATTCTAATTTCCCAATGGATACTTGAGTTATATTAATTTTGAAATACCTGTCAAGAAGGCCAGGGTCCAGAAAACAGTGAGTTAACTAACAGTGACTGCCAGAGGCGTGGAGCCTGTGTTTTGATGAATCATTCCTCAGTACAAAGAAACAGAGCTTATACAGCAGAACAGTAGCCCATGTAAATCAAGGACTCTGATGTTTAATGTATGTCTCTGCCTAGCAAAAAGAAACTTCACTTGGGCAGGTAGCCACTAAAAATTTATAAATTAAATGTTAAGTTCTCCTTTTTTTAAAAAAATTTATTTATTTATTTTTGGCTGTGTTGGGTCTTTGTTTCTGTACAAGGGCTTTCTCTAGTTGTGGCAAGCGGGGGCCACTCTTCATCGCGGTGCGCGGGCCTCTCACTATCGCGGCCTCTCTTGTTGTGGAGCACAGGCTCCAGACGCGCAGGCTCAGTAGTTATGGCTCACGGGCCCAGCTGCTCCGTGGCATGTGGGATCCTCCCAGAACCAGGGCTCGAACCCGTGTCCCCTGCATTGGCAGGCAGATTCTCAACCACTGCGCCACCAGGGAAGACCCAAGTTCTCCTTTTATTTGCAGATTTTCCAGTACTACTAGATTTTCCTTATCAAATATCTTTATCAGAACCTGCCAGAACCAGACAACCTTATCTTAGTTTATCTGTACAAAGTTATGACAACAGTAGAACAAAAATGTAACAGTTCATATGAGTTCATTTAACACTGGCATGCTTGGCATATCAAAATCATACTTTTTTTTCCCAAAAAAGCTAGAAGCAGTTATAGATTCTACCAATTTTACAAGTCTAAAACATGACATTCCTCTCTCCAATCCTATCATTCTATTTATTTTGAGCCTGTTTAAAAGTTGAACTGTGTATCTTTTGTATCTTCCTCCCAAATACCCTAATTCTGTACAAGTAGCAATTTTTAGAATTACATAAGCATATTACTTTGTATTTATAGTAATTTATAGTGAATGACCTTGAAAAATTCAACATAAAAAATTATAACTGTTTTTAAACATCTTTGACAGGCTTGCTGTAAAATATAATTTTATTTATTACTACCACTAAGGTTAAAGGCCTTGGCTCAAGGTCATATAGCATATGAATTAGTAATGTAGCTGGGATACATTTCCAATTCTTAATAGATCTCAGACTGTATCCAAAGGATAGAAGTAAACTAAAAGACTAAATAGCAATTTAACTTTAATCCATAAAGATCCTTTGACAAAATACTGGAAGGAAGGAAGGAAATATGGGAGGACAGGAGTGGAGAAGGTAGAGGAGGAGAGAGATGAGGGAGGGAGGGAGGGAAGATGGATACATTGGCTTGACACTTCAAGTATTTTATTTCCAATTCTATTACCAACTGCAAAACTGTGGTTTCCCTTGTTTTTCATCATTAGTTTCTGTCTTCATACAAAGACTAATTCGTCCTTTTGGAAAGGCTTTAATGAAAAAAAGCAGGTAACTGAAAATCCATCCTTCTGTTCCTACTATGTCCAGTTTGACGTAAGCTGCTCTCTCATTTCTAGCTCACTACAGTATCTGTTGCTGTGGAACGGATACTCTTCACCATCTGTTAAATAAACCATCATCACTCCAGATCCAATTCTGTTTTAAATGCTTACCTCCAACTTGCCCTTTTATAGCCTTTTAAGGAAAATAAATTTTCAGCCTTCTTTCATAAATATTTTTCTTAAGGTCAGGTTAAAAAATACAAGCCTGTATAGTGTAGCTAAAGAAAAACTTTAAATTTCCAGCAAATGTAAATTAATCACTTGCCAACAAGGTTAGAAATATAAACCTGTACAACGTGTATGTGATCAAAGATATTCTCTCTTTCCCTTACTACTGAGTTTAACATTTGTATGGATGTGTAAAACAAAGTTATGATTAGACAGTCTGAGTATGAGGCCACATGTTCCTAAGCTTTCCAATGACTTATTCAGACACAATTATTAATATATAGTTGGCCTTCCATATCCGTGGGTTCCGCATATGTGAATACAGAGGGCTGACTGTGAGCATCCTCGGATTTTAATATCTGTGGTGGGATAAGGAGGAATCCTGGAACCAATCTCCAAGGATACCGAGGGATGACTCTTGCTATATATAGACAGAACTAATCCAACTGACATGATCAGAGGATTAGAGAAAATCCTTTATAGGAATAACAGTTCAGCAATTTCATGACCACATTTCCAAATTTCTACACAAATGCAGGAGGTTCTCATACTATAATTTTAGTAGAGAAGAATAAATCAAACAGTACATTTTACTCTAAAAAGTATAGAAATTTCACTTACAAAATACAACCTCAAAATGGCAGCTCCAAACACTGCATTTTGCTCTCCGTCAGCTAAGTGATAAACTCTCTTAAGCATACCATTTTCAAAATTTCTCAATGAGTAGATTAATTTGTAATAAATTTACTTACTCTTAAACTAAGAAGTCACAATTATATCAAAGAAATCTAACAACCCATGAAGACAAAATAATTAGGATTATATATTTTTTACAACAAAATAGCTAATATATAGCACCTACTCTCCCTGGACTGAACTAAGTGCTTTAAGTGTTGTTGTCCCTGTTATTATTCAAAGGAACTTGAGCAAGGTAATAGTGCTGGTAAGTGGCAGAACGAGGGCTCAGGCGCAGTCTGTCTGACGCCAGGGTCTGTGTTCTTTCAACCTCTACTCATTATCCACTGGGCCAAGAGATTCCTAACAAAACCTGAGATGAGATTTCCTCACCAATATGGTACCAAGACTAAAATATGTTGTGATAGAAAATCAGAAAATAGCATCTAAGAAACAATCTATAGGGAAATCAGAGATACTAATTTTCTATTGAGGTGCTTTTTTTAATTGAAGAGAAAATAAAGGAACAAAACAAATCATTCAATTCAGCATATCAATACCAAAAAGGAAAAAAAGAAAGTATCTTCATTCTTTAAGTCTCTGAAAATGAAATACGAGTTTTGGGTTAATGTGAACAGAGCAAGTATGACTGCTACAGCATTGGCAGCAAATAAACTTCTTATCTCAGTGGCTCATATTATTCTGGTAAATGCCAATGAATGGTCTAAAGATACCAATGGGCTCATAAGCAACCCTCCTTTTATATCTGAGTATAAAAGTAGCTAACAACATATCTTTGTGTGGGCTGACAAACAGCACTCTAATTAAGAAGCAAGCAGCAAACAGGAGAAAAATAGAAATGAGCAGGGCAAAGGCAGCTATTCCTTTGAAGAACAAAAGTGCCTTTTCCATGTGGCAGACCTAAGAGTATTTGTACTGCACTGACAACTATCAAAGTTTTATTTATATTCACTATCTTCCTGGTTCTCTTCCTCTCTTATGCAAATAAATATTTATAAAACTCTATGACGATTAGTTAACATTCATTAGTGTTCAGATAGAAAACAAGGTGCCACACTTCCGGCACGATAAAGTGTCATGCTTATTTACAATTATTATTAACGAAAAAGACAAGTACACAAAACTCCAAAGAGTCAAAGAAACTAAAAGCAAAGAGTAAGAAGACAGGAAAAGCAATTGGTCACCAAATGCTTGTACATACTACTTTAAAAAAAATCAGGATCAGGGCCACTGGAATTACAAGATGCTATACTATGTGGTATAAATTAAAAATAAGGAAATACAAACAAGTTCCCTGAAAGAGATAGGGTTCTCTTTCTGATGAGAAACAAAACAAAGTTTTGGCAGCAATAGAGACAGAATTATTTCATTTTAAAGGACCTGACTCTCCTTTGCATGCCCTGAATACTGCTACCACAACAAAGCAAGGCACATGTACATGACTACTCTACAGTTATTCCAACCACAATACATCCTTACTAATTGCTTTTAGGAAATAAAAAATCCCTCATTTTCATCGGTCTCCAGAGAGCCATACTTAAGTCTCTACATTCTTTAATGTTCATTTCACAGTTCTATTGTGAAAACTCCAACGTGTGTGCTTTATGGACAACACACAGAGAACAGGTACATTAACGATATGTTTCTCTAGTGCTATGTACTTTTCAAAACGCCTTCACAGACGTTCTTATTTGATTACTATTCAAGTTATGCGAACATATTCCTCACGCATATAATACAAGAAGCTGCTGGAGAATAGGATGTTTTTAAGACCCTCAAAAATAAAGCAACAGGGAATCCCCTGGCGGTCCAGTGGTTAAGAATGTGCGCTTCCACTGCAGGGGGCATGGGTTCGATCCCTGGTTAGGGAACTAGGATCCCACATGCTGTGCGGCACAGCCAAAAAAATAAAATAAAATAATAAAACACAACAATGGAAGAATTAAACAACAGAAAAACATATTTTAAAAAAATAAAAAATAAAATAAAGCAACATAACATTTTATATATACATAATTAGGCCTTATCATGAGACTGCTTACACCTATCTATATTTAAACATTTATAATTCTTATCAGTAATACTTTATTCTGTGAAGCAAGGAGGATGGACATGACAAAATTATACCCAAAATTCACTTGTTAGTGTAATCTATATTAGTTGAAAATTCTTTAAGTAGAACCAGCTTCTAAAAGGAAAAAAGACCTTCTAAGTCTAAAAGACCCTAAAAGCATGCCTTCTATGTAGCAAGGGTCTAAAGTACATTCGAAAGCCTACTGTTAAAATCAATTTCTGGTAAATGCTCTAAAACCCCTTGCCTGATCTTCCGCAGTTCCTAAACCCAAATTTGGGATACATCTATAGGATACAGGGTGGGGTGGGAGTGGGAGGTACAACAGAACAGATTGCCAGGACTATAAATCTGTGGTTACCAACCTCAATAGTATTCTAACAATGTCACCATGTTTCCCTCAGCTCTCTCTCCCACTCTCCAAGAACAAACATTTCCTATCTTCTCTATGCTCTGAAACCTCACAGCCTCACTCCAACCCCACAACTCATTCTTAGCAGAAAGCCTTCTTTCATATTCTTCAGGAAAATGGAAACCAGTGGACAGAAACTGTCTCAACCTCCTCCTACCATATCTGCAAATCTACCTACCTGCCTGCTTGCCTCTAAATGACCTACTTTATTGGAGGAGATGCTCTTCCTTCCACCAAACCTAATCTTCCACTGTGCTGAGAGCTCCATCTCTTTCCAGGGATCTCACTTTATTGGCCTTTTCTTCTCTTTTGTACCTACTTCAAGCTTTCCTTCTTTACTTTTCTATCAGCTGCCAAACCTGCTCTACTCCCAATAGTTCTCTGACCTTTAAATCTCAAAGCCAATAAAATATTCTTAGAAGGTGGGGAGGAAGTTACCAATATGGGCTACCAATATTGTATTTTCTGAGTGCAAACAATAAAAACAATCCTACCGTCTACTATTATCATTTATTAAATAAAAAGACACTGTAACACCAAAAGAAAGAAAATCAGGAAGGACATCATGTAAATGGACACTCCTCATCTTACTTAACACTTATCTGCTTTGGTACAGATGACTGCTCAAAAATTCTTAAAATACTCTCTTTCTTTGACTTCTGATACTACACTATGCTGGATTTTCTCTTCTCTGGCCTCTTTTCCCAAATGGAGCCCTACCACTCTATCTTACTTTCAAAATGGAAGTTCCTTAGGGTTCCTTCTCATTTCACACTGTCTCCTGGAGCAATCTCACATACCTCCCCACAGCTCTGAATCTACTCTTCCATTCTGACCACTCACACAATTCTATCTCCAGCTTGGACCAACCTCCTAAATTCTAGGCCTGTATCTGACACTTACTCAACATCACTACTTGGATATCTCACAAATACAGACATGCCAAAAAGACGTTAGCTTTCACACACTGCTAATTGCCTACCCATTATCCATTTCCTACCCTGTTAGTATGGACTAATAGAATTTCTATTTATTAGGGGTAGCAATAAGCCCAATTAAAAAATAGTTCCCTAGATTCCCTTACATCTAGTCTGGCCAGTGAGTGTCAGATGGGTGTCTGGGAAACTTCTTTTACCTGATTTAGGTGTCACTCTTTCTTCTACTTTGACCATACAAGTGAGGCCAAAAGTGAAACACCTATCTGGCAACTATAAGGTGGCAGGCATGAAGTCTAACATCCACACACTAAGGTTGGTCAGAGCAGAAAGCATACCTTACTGATGACACTAGTCCTGGATTATCTACCCCCAGACTTGTTATATTAGAAAAATAATCCCACTTGTCTAAACCACTGTTGATCAACCTCCTGATATCTATAGTCAAACAGATCCCTAATTGTTACAACCAAAATTAATTTGTTTCTGTACTTCCAAAGTTTGCAGGAGGAAACTGCCCTTTTGTTCCTACTAAAAACATGGTAGTCAACTTGGTATCTCATTCTTTTTCACCCACCAAATACTATCAACAAGTGCTGACAATTTCATCTCTTAAACATATATCTATCCACTTTTTCCACCTCTAATACCTTATTCTAAGCCACTACCACATCTCATTTCGGGCCCAGAACTTCAACTTTTGTCTCCCTCTAATCTGTTCTCACAGAGCAGTGTTTAAAGACCAAATCATGTCATTCCTCTTCGTAAAAGTCTTCAAGTTTCCAACTGCACTTTGAATAGTCCAGAACTCTTAATATGGCATATAAAACCCTACATAAATGTTTGCCAAACTGTGTTCAGAGAAGTACCTGGAGCAGGAACACCTGGGATGCTTATTAAAAATGCAGATTTTAAAATCAATCTTTGGGGTTGGGCTTTAGGAATCTCCATTTTAAAATTAGGACACTAACAATTCAGATGCACATTAAAATATGAGAAGGCCTACCCTTACATAATGTGATCTTATCTCTAAGACTCATCCAGGGCCAATCTCTGTTCACCTTGCCTCACATTTGCTTTCTTTCACCTTCTGAAATGTAATAAACTCCTTCCTGTCCTGGAGCCTTTAAAACCAGACTATTCTATTAATCCTACTCTGCCCTTCCTCTCATTCTAAATTTAACTATCACCTTTCATGGAAAACCATACCTCTTCATCCAGGTAAAATGAGGTCTTCGTGTTATACCCTCTCTTAGCACTCTCCTCTGTACTTTTCCTTTCATTTATTACCATCATATTTGATTAGTATTTTTTAAAGATATAAAATATTAAAGATACAGCTAACTATTTCCCGTGCATCCACTCCCTTTCCTCCCAGAGGTAAGCTTTACTGAAGACTGGAGTGCATGTTCTTATACTTTAATTACGTTGTGTATTTGTCTCAAAAAGTCTGTTATGGGTATATAAAAAGTGTCATATGGTATATATCATTTCACCTCCTTTATAGCAGTTAAAATGAACTAGATAGATCTACATGTATCAGTATGAACATATTACTTATCACCTTTTAATTATTTTAGTAATGATTTATTCAATATCTGCAACCCCCTCTAGATTGCAAACACCAGGAGCTGGATCATACTTGTCTCATTAACCACTGCAAACATTAAGCACTCTGCAGTTTCTAGCACATAATAGGCAATAAATAAATAAACACTAGTTGAATGAAGAACTAATTCATGAATGAATAATGAACAAGATAATGCTAAGGTTAGTTTATATAAAATCTGACCCTCTGCCAAATTAAATTAGCGAAATATCTTGAATTAATTCTGTTACGTGCTGTTTAAACAAAAACTAATAAATACTGAGGGATAACTGGTTCTTAATAGAAAGAAAGAAAAATAATTTTAA
This sequence comes from Balaenoptera acutorostrata, assembly GCF_949987535.1. Classification (NCBI taxonomy): domain Eukaryota; kingdom Metazoa; phylum Chordata; class Mammalia; order Artiodactyla; family Balaenopteridae; genus Balaenoptera; species Balaenoptera acutorostrata. The sequence continues at coordinate 50,549,887 of NC_080071.1, read as the reverse complement.
AGGTTATATGTATTAATTTATATAAAAGGATCTAATTTTGGACATTGGTGGGGGACCTACACATAGCAACAGGAAAGAAGAGGAGAAAACACACACAAGAGGAAAACAAAATTCTTGGTATATAGAAGAGATGAAAAATTGTTTGGTAACTAAGTAAAACAGGGACTAACAATATTGAAGAGGAAACCTAGAGACCAGAAGAGTCTTAGCCACTTTCTTACAGCTACATAAGTGGGAAAGCAACTTCACAGAAAAAATGGACTACCTGACCACTTTTGTACCGTACTACATTATTATAAAAGCAATTCTGGAAGAAAGGAGAACAGATGGAAAATATGTACATTTACCACTCACCACCAGAATATAGGCATTGGGAAAGGCAGAAGTTATTTTTTAAATACACTTTAATAGCAGAATTGTTTCCTCATAGTCTAGTATACATGGCATATTTTTGTGATTTTTGCTTATATTTAACAGTCATTAAACTAAAAATCAAATGTATAGGACAACTGTAAATGTCTCTAAATGAGGATAGAATATTTCATTATTTCACTTTTCATCACTGAATCATTCTAGTTTTGTTGGTTTCCAAAAAAGATTTATACTAAAAACAAGCGCAGGGGCTTCCCTGGTGGCGCAGTGGTTAAGAATCCGCCTGCCAATGCAGGGGACACGGGTTCGAACCCTGGCCTGGGAAGATCCCACATGCTGCAGGGCAACTAAGCCCGTGTGCCACAACTACTGAGCCTGCACTCTAGAGTCCGCAAGCCACAACTACTGAGCCTGAATGCCACAACTACTGAAGCCTGCGTGCCTAGAGCCCATGCTCTGCAACAAGAGAAGCCACAACAATGAGAAGCCGACGCACCGGAAAGAAGAGTAGCCCCTGCTTGCCGCAACTAGAGAAAGCCTATGTGCAGCAACAAAGACCCAACATAGCCAAAAATAAAAATAAATTAATTAATTAAAAATAAAAAGTGCAGATGTGAACAAAGATACATTCATTTTTGGTAATAAAGTTCCAGATCACAGAACTTTTATACATAAATAGGATTAATGAAAACCCCTAACTTTGAGTTCTGTGAAAAGTAAGGATTTATAAAGGTTTTAATAAATTGAGTTTAGCTAATAGACATTTAGAGGAGACAAACAAAAGGACTGAAAAATGCATCTTCTGAATCTGGAAGAGGAGGGAACTCTTCCAAACTCATTTTACAAGGCCACCATCACCCTGATACCAAAACCGGACAGATATCACAAAAAAAGAAAATTACACGTCAGTATTGCTGATGAACATAGATGCAAAAGTCCTCAACAAAATATTAGCAAAGCAAATTCAGCAATTCATTAAAAGGATCATACACCATGATCAAGTAGGATTTATTCCAGGGAGGCAAGGATGGTTCAACATCCACAAATCAGTAAATGTGTTCCACCAAATTAACAAAATGAAGGATAAAAATCATAAGATCATCTCAATAGATGCAGAAAAAGCATTTGACAAAATTCAACATCCATTTAGGATAAAAACTCTCAACAAAGTGGGCATAGAGGGAATGCACCTCAACATAATAAAGACCATATATGACAAGTCCACAGCTAACACCACACTCAACAGTGAAAAGCTGAAAGCTTTTCTTCTAAGATCAGGAACAATGTAAGGATGCCCACTCACCATTTTTATTCAACATAGTATTGGAAGTCCTAGATAAAGCAATCAAGACAAGAAAAAGAAATAAAAGAAATCCAAATTGGAAAGGAAAAAGTAAAACTGTCACTATTTGCAGATGATATGATATTATATATAGAAATTTAAAGGCTCCATCAAAAAAACTGTTAGAATAACCAAATTCAGTGAAGTTGTAGGATACAAAATCAATACACAAAAGTCTGTTGCATTTCTATACACTAATAACAAACTATCAAAAAAGAGAAATTAAGAAAACAATCTCATTTGCAATTGCATCAAAAAGAATAAAACACCTAGGAACAACTTTAACCAAGGAGGTGAAAGACCTGCATTGAAAACTACAAGGCATTAATGAAAGAAACTGCAGACAACACAAATAAACAAAAAAATATTCTGCGTTCATGAACCGGAATACTGTTAAAATGTCCATACTGCCCAAATTAATATACAGATTCAATGCAATCCCTATAAAAATTACAATGGTATTTTTCACAGAAATAGAAAAAAAGTCTAAAATTTGTACAGAACCACAAAAGACCCCAAATAACCACAGCAATCTTGAGAAAGAAAAACAAAGCTGGAGGCATCACACTCCCTGATATCAAATCATAATAGAAAGCTACAGTAATTAAAACAGATGGTATTGCATAAAAACAGATACAGAGATCAATGGACCAGAATAGAACCCGGATATAAACCCAAACATATATGGCCAATTAATTTACAACAAAGGAACCAAAAATATACAATGGAGAAAGGACAGTCTCTTCAGTAAACAGTGTTGGGGAAACTGGACAGCCACATGCAAAAGAATGACACTGGACCACTATCATACACCATACACAAAAATTAACTAAAAATGGATTTAAAAACTTGAACCTAAGACCTAAAATCATAAAACTCCTAGAAAAAACATAAGCAGTAAGCTCCTTGACACAGGTCTTGTGATGATATTTTTGAATCTGACACCAAAAGCAAAAGCAAAAATAAACAAGCAGGACTATATCAAACTAAAAAGCTTCTACACAGCAAAGGAAACCATCAACAAAATGAAAAGGCAACCTACTTAATGGGAGAAAATATTTGCAAATCATATGTCTGATAAGGGGCTAATATCCAAAATATGTAAAGAATTCATACAACTCAGCAACACAAAAAATAGTCCAATTAAAGAATGAGATCTAAATAGATATTTTTCCAAAGACATTCAGACGGCCAATAGGTACATGAAAATATGCTCTACATCATTATCGGGGAAATGCAAATCAAAACCACAGTGAGATATCACACCTGTTAGAATGGTTATTATCAAAAAGACTAGAAACAACAGGTGTTGGCGAGGATGAGAGAAAAGGGAACCCTTGTTCACTGTTGGTGGGAATGTAAATTGGTGCAGCCACTATGGAAAACAGTACGGAGGTTACTCAAAAGATTAAAAATAGAACTACCATATGATCCAGCAATTCCATTTCTGGGCATTTATTGAAGAAAATGAAAACACTAACTTGAAAAGATATATGCACTTCCGTTTTCACTGCAGCATGATTTATAATAGTCAACATACAGAAACAAAGTGTCCATCAATGGATGAGTAGATAAAAAGTTGTGAGACACACACACAGGAATATTACTGAGCCATAAAAAAGAACAAATCTTGCCATTTAAGACAACATGGATGGACTTCAAGGGCATTGTACTACGTGAAGTAAGGCACACAGAGAAAGACAAATACTATATGATCTCTCTCATATTTGGAATCTAAAAACAGAAAAACAAGCTCATAGATACAGAGGACAGATTGGTGGCTGTAAGAGGTGGGAGTGGAGGGTGGGGAAAATGGGTGAAGAGCCCCCAAACCGACTTCTAGAGCATTGAAGAGCCTACTCAGAATCAGGCAGAAACTTTGCAAACGGGCTATTATCACCAGTACCAGTTCTTAAAGAAGTTCTTTATTGTTTCCTATACTTAAAAATATTTGTAATTTTAACATTCCAAAAAGATAAACAATATTCTGTCAAGTGGCCCAGGTGGCCATTAATTCCAAGAATCCAGCTAAAGAAGGCTTTTTCTTGCTTCAACAATTAACTATGTAATGATACAGACTGAAGTACCTAAGTTAGCCTTTTTTGGGGGTGCCTGCTTAACAAAGTTTGAGATTTCAAAATTATTAAGAAAGAACAGTGACATAAGTTCATTTTTTGTAGATATAACACTATTTGAAATTATCTTACGTAGTTACTTATCTAGGCTGTTATTTTCTGTATTGACTTCTGGTATTTACGGTCTATGAGATCATGTCTCATGTGATCTTGCCCAGAACATAGAGTAGTTCCTGTCTTGTAGTAGGTGCTCCAAATTGCTGCATAAAGGCAAATGAACAAATGAATAAACTTTTGCACCTATTTTGCACATTATTTGTAAAACACTTTTTAACTTCTCTAGTAGTACTGCCTTCCTCCCTTTTCCTTGCATCTCTACAAAGGAAGTTGTCTAGGGCAAAATAAATTACAACACAGTCACTGGATTTGGCCCCAAGTCCTGTAAAACCTGTTTGTTTTTGTGCATTTGGTCCAGCAGCCAGCAAATACTTCATGAAGACAGCTAATTGTAGTTTTCTATCAGGAGGGTGGCACATTATTACTTCAGTCTGAACCAGTCCTTTCTCTTTTCTCCTTTCTGCTGAAGATTTACAGTCAACAAGAAGCTTAATGAGATGGTTTTAAAGTGAGCTTAAAAAAAAAAATTCATGTGTTTATAGACTCTTAGGCTTATATTTAGTCATCTATTTGGTAGGAGTGGGTGAACAGATAATTGTACTTTAAATATCAGGATTTGAAGGGTGAATTTTATTAACTTACCAAATTGGAAACATTTCTTTGAGATTTTAAGAATTATAGTGAAAAATCAGTGGTAGATCGAGTCACTGTACAAAATTTCCTTTATCTATCAATGTTAGACTTGAGCCTTACAACTTTAGGTCAAACTCATTTGGCATTATGTACATTTACAGACAAGTCAGTGTCTATTATTGTTACTTACTGAAGAAAAGCTGACAGTGACATAAAAATGTTGGCTATTATTTTTTCTCTTGGTACATATTTAAAGACTTTTTGGTTACCACCCTTCATTTTATCCCTTCAACCTTCCAGGGATTGCTTAGTCAGTTATCAAACACCTGGCATTTTTTTCAAGCTTTATATTCTATAGTTTTCTAGATAAGAAATGAAAAAAAGTAACTCACTGATTTACCGTATTGAGTTGGCACAGGGTAACAAATTTGTGCCAATATAATACTAAAGAATGGCATATTTCTGAACCTCTAGCTGAGTGGAATTAAGTGAGCCAAACATACAATTGATGAAATTGAAATTTTATCTAGGAGTCCCAAGGATGTTTAGATGCCAGTGTTATTTAATGTGCTTGCCGGTATATGGCACAGAAAACTCAGCCCCATCAATCCTAGAGTTAGAGAATTGAGGCAGCCTCCCTGTTTCTACAGATTGTAACCATCACAGGGGGAGGAACCTTGCCTCTTAGAGCAGCATCTCCAACACCTAACGTACTGCCTGAACACTGTGTGTGTGTGTGTGTGTGTGTGTAAATAGAAAAATGGAAAGGCAAAACAGAACTCAGAAATTCATGCCCACAGTACATCACATCAGGCTACCCACTCAGATCCTATGCCCAACTGCCAGCACTCATTGATGCTATGTAAGTCCAAAAAATACTAGGTACACCAAAAGTTTCAATCTATTAAAAACTTCTGCAGAAGATCCCAAATTCTTAACTAACGCAAAATTCTAAATCTCGCCACGGCAATGAATAAGAACTTTCGCAAAAAGCAAAAACTGTGAAACACAATATGCAAACAGCAGCAGCTCTCTATCCAAAAGCTCCATATGTACAAGGTAAGTGTACTAACATGCCACTAAGTAGATCATTACATGACAAAGCCCAACATGTAAGGGATACCAAATAAACAACAGTGATGGTTCTGTGGCAGACATATATGGTGGATGTAAAATAAAATTGCACAACAGAGACAAAATAAAAATTAAAGCTTCTCCAGTTTTTATTACTTGGCTAAAAACACAGCAATTAGTTTTTTCTCCTTTGTTTCTCCTTTAGGTGAAAAAGAAAAAATGTCATACAATGACTGTTTTAACAGCATATTTTAGTTGAAACACTTCACAAACAGGTAATAGAAAGTTAAGCTCCACTTCCCTCCTCCCGAAAACCATTCTCTAAAGTTTCTCTTTCGGGTAAAAAGAGGAAACATTAAGGCAGAAATATTTTATTGGTATGATTAAAGAGGATTAATAGTATTAGTCACCACAAGAATTTTAACAAAATCACTTGTCCTGCAACTTTAAAGGATGTGATGTCAATGAAGTTCCATTTTGCAGAAAATATAACATTTATTCATTTCAATTCAAAGTAGAAACAATATTATTTAGTTCATTTCTTTATTTAAGTTATAAATCTTGTGCATAGACCTGGACCCACAGATGCATGTATTCAAAGTTGACTGTAAAATAAATTACCAACAATAAGCTATATCATATTGAAAAAAAGTTTACACTTTAACACTTACGGATTAAAAAAAATTTTTTTTAATAAAAGTAGAGTGGCAAATGTCAACATTAAAAGATTTGGAAATGAACATATCAGCACTATGAAGATTTGAAAATGAAAACCCATTTTATGAGCAACTTTGATATAATTTTTAAAGTTACCTCATTTTCAGCCAATAATTAATTATGATAGGAAAGGATGAAAAAGAAAGTATACTCAAGATTAACAGATTTTGAGTTTTTCAATTAGGATCTTTAATTTTGAGGGACTATGAGAAAGAACAAAAAATAGACCTTGGATTGAGTTCAATAAATAATTTATATCACATCATTAATCTCTTTTAAATGGAAACAAGACTTAAGTTTTATGTTATCCCCTCAAAGGACGAATTGTAATGATCCTTAGTGATGATTCGTGAAAGGCATACACAAAATAATGAAAACTAAAAATTCTAAGCTAAGGAAAAGTTTAACAAGAGGCTGAAGATCATGATTTTAATTTGGATCTTACAATGGAATGGCCCAAACATGAACAGTTATATTTGCATAACTGATGCTAATATTTCAGCATCATTCTAATTTTAATAGATATAAGGTGAAAGCAAGCAGAGCTTATTTGAACAAGAGCCAGTCATTTAAAAGTTCAGGTTCTCACCTATACAAACTTGGGGGGAGAAGAGCTTCCTAGGCAAGTTTAAATTTTGAGAAGAAACTTGTACTTTTTTTAAAGAGTAATAATATTTAAGTTTTAACATTTAAGTCAACTAAGTCTCTTAAAAATTAATGCATTTCAAGAACAGCAATATATTTACTTTATGAATAAAAAATAAAAATCCCAGAACTACGAAAAAGATGGATGCTAAGGACAAGACACACAACAGAGTAATAGACAAATACAGAGCCTTATTCTGAAGCCACTCAAAGATCCAAACATCTAAAATAAAAACAATGTGCTGGGAAAAGCTAACCTGAAAAGAAAAAAAAAAAAAAAATTTTTTTTTTTTTCCAGAAAACATTGGTTTAGAACGCCAATAACCTTTGGTTACTTAAAATCTTTTTACTTATATATTTAGCCTAATCCCAAAGGAATTTAATTTAAAAAGCCAGTGGTGCAACACCTATTTTTAGAGTCACATTTCTGCTACTCTTTACTTTCTTTCAAAGGTTCTGGAGTAATGTTTTATTTTTAGAACTACTGTATAATTGTGACATTCACTTCTAACTTTACTAGTCTTTATAAACTTGGCATATAACTATATACTAGAAAAATACAATTAAGTAGTTTTAATAAACACTGATGGGACAATCAGTTTGCCAAATAACTTACAGTCATATTAACCAGTACTGCTAATTATGCTTCTCAATAAAAATAAACAACCAACAAATAACTGTCCCAAAAAACATAAAATAAACTAACCCCATCAAAAAAGAGAAAATAAAAGTAAATACGTTAATTGAGAAAGCAAGGTGCTACCTGGAAAAGAGGGTTGGGAGGAATGGGAGTTTGCACCAGATAATCTTTAAGATTACTTTCCAGCTCAACCATGTGATTTTAATAAATTACAAGATTACGGTAAATGAAAGAACATCAAAGATCTAGAAAGCATGAACTATGTTTTAAAAATAAAACAAATTCTTCAACTGTTTACAGGATATGAATTAAAATTATAACTAAGGGTTCCAAGTGGAATTGCTAGGCCAAAGAGATTTTCATTATATAATCAAAAATCACCAGAAATATAATATGAAACAGACATTTAAAACTGTCTCAGGTAAGAATTTTTCCTTTTAAAAGCTAAGCCCTCCAAATAGATAATTTTAATCATCTGATACATTAGGACTGAAAACATTTCAGCAAGGTAAATACTTGATGAAATAAAAATCATTATTTTTTATAATACTATATCCAGAAAAATCAGGTCCTCAGATATTAAAATTTGGCTTAAAGTATACCAAATTGTTCTCTACCACTGAGATTTTAACTAAAATATTTTCGAATTAGTAGATGAAATTTAGAGTTAGAAGTCTAATAATAATAACAACAGTGTTATGAGATCAACGGCCAGAATTTGTCATTTCATTACTCTTTTCTATGAGCCGCCATACTGGACTGCTTACAGAGTTCATCAAAGCACTTGGAATCAAGGATCATCACTTGTTCACTTTTTTATTTAACCAAAACATAACAGTTCCCGATAAGAAGTGCTTTGTAATTTATGCCAAAAATACCACGGACACCACCAGAAAAACAATGTGATAAGTGCTAATTAGTAGCCTATTCATTTTAATTAAAGGTCAATGGATCAGGAAGCCATTATAAAAGTTCTGATCAGTGCTGGTTTTACACATTTTACATATCTTAAAAATCTCTATAGCTACAACTTATTAAAATTACTAACAGATCTACAATCTACAAAACAGGTAAGGTTAACTAAGTCAACCTTAAAATAAATTTCCTTCCTTTCGTATGCTCACAATATAAACTTAGAAAGGAATGTTTTAAAACCACAATAAAATCAGTTCATTAAATAAAGATTTATGATCAGTCTATTTAACAGTTTTTTTTTTTTAAAGTACCTTTTCTATTACTATTTAAGTAGTTAAGGACTCTAAAAAAAGTCAAGTTTTGCCAGCTTTGTTTTATATTGGATAGATTTTTGCCCTAGATGACCTTATAATAGTTTTAAAAGCAAAAAGTCCAGACTAAGACAGTGTAATTTCTAAATTTCTTCAATGTGCATTGTATGGTATTCACATTAATAAACTACTACTGGATCAGAAAGAGGGAGAAGAGGAAAAAAAGAATCTCTCCTAGTCCAGTTAAATTCCTTCCATTTCTAAACAGTGTAGAAAACAAATGTTTTAACTGTGTTACAATCTGAAATAAAAGTGGTTGAACTTGATATACTTTTAATGTATGTTCATGTATAATTTTGGCCTTGAACTACTCCATGACAGTGAATGGACTAAAGTAACCTGAATAAATGTGCGTAAAAATCTGAGGGATGGGCCATGATGAATCATAACAAGCCCCATCTCCAACATCTGGTTTTAATTAAATATTATATTTAATATAAAATGGTAAAGAAGGAACTGAACAGAAAGCATGTTACTTTAAAAAAAAAAAAAGCATTCTAGCATTTTCAAGACCATCATGGAGAAAAAACAAATTTTTACAAATGAATAGCAAAGACTCTTAAAACTAAAAATTGTGCACTATTTTTAGAATAAAACTATTCCATAAAGTAAACTCTTCAAACTAAGAAGTACATTATTTTAAGTTGAATACAATCCTTCAATATAATAATTTTGGACACTACTTTAAAGTCAGCTTCCACATGAAATCTGATGTTCTTGCTTTCTCTTTTGTGGAGTTCTCCAGTATCATTATTCTACTCTGACAGTGCTAGTAGTGAATGGGAGCAAAACAGAAACCACAAATCTTTAAAGGTAAATTGAACAAGTAAAATATGTTATATTTTATAAATTCTGGGGCAGCAAAAATGTTCCAAGTTCTCTTACGACAAAACCTGGAATAGATCGATGAACCATTTATACGTGACATACTATGAAAAAATAATTGTTGCTGATTTTTAGGCTATGGATAATGGACATAGATAAATATAAAGACAGATAGACATCTATTAGATATACACACAAACACATACATTGTATATAAATTATCAGGATACAGACTGACAATATCAGTCTATATCAGTGGTTCTTTCCACATATGTACATGCCTATGAAACTACACTGTCAGATCAAGCTGAGTTACCTCTCTGTTTCAAATGGATTAAAAACATCAACAACAAAAACAACCCCAAATGTATCTTTAATAGCAAGTGATCACAAACTTACATATTGAATATACCATGACAATGGAACTGCCTATTTACTAATCCCAAAAGAACTTTATGAAAAAATCCCACAGATAAATACAAATTCCTGTAAACAACAGTATTTCCCCTTCAAACAGTTTTAAAAACTTCTACAATATATTTGGGATGTCTTCTCTGGATATGAATGGAAGATTTCATCAAACAAGAATTTAAAGTACTGTATTTGACCTACAATGCATGTAACCTCATTATAATTTGGATCATGCTGTGGAAATATACTAAGTTCCTTCTGAAAGTTAAATTCCTTAAAAAGTAGTTAGGGTGAATTTCAATATTACAGTTATTCTACTCAATATACATTCTACTGGGACTGACAGTTCTATTCTAAAGCAATAATACTCTTCATTTGATTTTAGCAACATGTTATTCCTACTCTGGACAACAGGTAAAACAACAATTACATAGTGAATCACGGATATTCTTCCTCAGAAAGCAGAAAGAACCTGCAAATGGGGTAGTGGGTTTTTGGGTTTGTTTTTTTTTAAGTTGTCAAAGGGAAAAACAAAAAAAAAAATTGGGAGAAAAGTCTTTATTCAAATACTTCTAGTACAACCAATAGAAAAACATCCTCCCCGCAAAAAAAAAAAAAACCCATCAACGCTATACTGCCTTAAAAAAAAAGTATCGGGCTTCCCTGGTGGCGCAGTGGTTGAGAGTCTGCCTGCTAATGCAGGGGACACGGGTTCGAGCCCTGGTCTGGGAAGATCCCACATGCCGCGGAGCAACTAGGCCCGTGAGCCACAACTGCTGAGCCTGCGCGTCTGGAGCCTGTGCTCCGCAACAAGAGAGGCGCGATGGTGAGAGGCCCGCGCACCGCGATGAAGAGTGGCCCCCGCTTGCCGCAACTGGAGAGAGCCCTCGCACAGAAACGAAGACCCAACATAGCCAAAAATAAATAAATAAATAAATTAATTAAAAAAAACAAAAAACAAAAACTGATAGCTGTTGCATGTTGGAAAGATCTTTATTAAAAAAAAGAAAATAAAGTATCAAATGAAGCCCTTGAGTATTTCTATACTTCCTCTTCACAGCAGCCTCAGAATTAACTAAAAATATAAAGCATTTTAATAATATCTTCATAAAGGATGACTTTTTAAGTTAAAATTCCAACTATTGTACTTAAAATGCTGAAGTTGCTTTCATTAAAAAAAAACAATAAAATCAGCTTAAAATAAATTTATTGTACAATACAAAAAGTAAGCATACTGGAAAATAAAAGGTACATTAATATACAAAGCAAATAAAAGAAAGCTAAATAACACAAATGGTTTAATCCAAACACTAAGATAAAATGCACAACATTTATGCTAAAAATAAAGTATTTCAGAAAGGATATGCATTTCAAATGAAATGTTAATGATGGAAAAAAAAGAAAAACAAATATGCTAACTTCAAAATGCTTGAATATCAAGAATCAGTAATGGCATAAAACATTAAATCCAACAATACTGGGTACTTTTCACGAACTTTATTTGAAAAGATATTTAAAATACTGAAAGAATCAAAATAATGTCTTTAAATCCAGCAAAGGTTTTCCTTTTTTTTTTTTTTTTTTTTAAATAAAGTTTGGGGGCCTATTCACAATATCTTCCCTCTTCTTCCATTTATACCTTCCTACAAAAATTTCTGGATGCTCATCCTTAACAAGATTCTATAAACGAAGTAACTTAGGTAACCCTACTCCATTGGTAAGTGCGTATTTAAGCCTTACCAACATAATAAGTGGCACAAATTAACATAATTTTGAAATCTATACAAATATGAACACAATATGAAACATTAAGTTTCCATTTTATAAAGTAAAACCTACCTCAAAATGAAATAGTAAAATGTAACAATTAGAGCACAGGGGCGGAAAAACATAAAGCCTGTTTTGCAAACTATAAATTAAGACATTCAGTTCCCCAAAGCACAATAGCTCTGTGAAACTAATTTGAATGACACTGTTCAAAGGTATAGCAGAGGTAAGGCCTTCAGACACACCATTCTCATGTAAATGACCAAACCAGAAGCATCCAGTTAGGATATGCATCTGTACATCAGAGGAACATTGAATTAGCCATAAAATCCTTGGTAATATCCTCTAAAACCTAACGTGTAATTATTTAAATATATGTTTAATACTTCAGTTAGGCCAAAAGACTTTTGACCAAGTTTGGAAAGGAACTTCTTTTCCTAATATCATAGTTCCCAAACTCATATAATCAAGACTTTCTATATCTGTATTTGCACTAGCATCTAAATCATCCAGGAAAAAACTTTTTGCTACACTACAATTACTTTTATAGACTTTACCCTACCACATGTATGTCATGATACTAAGAACCTATCAACTTCTCCTTCTGACCTCACCCCTGCCCTCCAAAATCTTGAAGCTGTGGGGGAACTGCGGGGAGAACCAGAGAGGTATATAGAGGAAGGAAGAAGTGTGAATAGGTCCTACACAGTTTTACAACCACTTTGCCAAGACTGACTTTAAACATTGTGAATTATTTGAAATTAGGTTGTGTAGAACCTATAGTCCTTTTCTTAAAAACAAGTTTTGATTCTCAATATTGCATTTATATAACCGAACAAAAGGATTCAGATCTAACAGGCATTTTAGTAGCATACTAACTACCTTCAGACTGAATTCATTTCCTAAATACTCTAAAAGAATTCAAATAAAACAAACTTTATGAGATGTTATTATAATTTATCATAAAAGATTCATTAGCATTTGTGAAATTATTAAAAGCTAAAAACCAAGATTCACCATTCATACTTAAATATAACATGGAAAAAGTTACGTGGATATTACGAAAATAAAATTGTTCAGGTAAACATTTCACTTGAAGACACTCCCTGTTGCTCCTTCTGAGTAACCATTATAGCTTTTTAACAATGAAACATGTCATATTACATCTGAAATTCTTTGGCTGGAATGCTTTAATAACATAAGACACTCCTGTACATGACAATTCTGACAGAACAAAGGAGTTGCAAAGTGAAAAAGCAAAGACATTTTAAAGTGTTTGATAAAATTTTAAATAAATTTTTAAAACTTTAAAGCCAAAAAAAAAAAGTTAAAGCCAATCTATTACTAAAAATAGCATAATATCTTCAGCTAATTTTATAATCTACTGCTATATTAAATAATTTGGAATTTATTATTAAGTCTTTTTATTTTTGTATTTAGCACAGAAATACTTTCTATTGCTACTAGAGACATCATGTCAGTTTTAAAACTGGAAAAGAAAAAACAAAATGGATGAAATTTATGAGTTCAGTGTGTGGGTTTCAGAACCAAGAAATTACAAATTTCTGTTACTATTTTAAAATGGGATTATCTGACTGCATATATAGTTAAAATTTTAATTACACCAAGAAAAATTTTTAAGAAATTTTTCCTTTCATTTTTTAAAAATAAAGCAAATTTGCTTTATTTACTTATAAATACTTTTTAAAAGACTGACAAATCCACTTTTTAATCTATTAACTTTACACAAAGATTAAAAGAAAAAAAAGCTTTATGGCTCCAGCACCCAAGGTTGAGAACACAAAAAACTCAAATAAATATAGTATGCCAGAAAACTAAAGATGTTTGAAAGGTTAAATGAAGAACATTCTGAAACTAGAACCCATTTCTTTAGCTTTTCTCTCCCAGACTTTCCATTCTATATACTACAGTTGTAGAGATGTCCTCATTTGACTCAGGTGACACTTTTTTCCATACTGTCTCTTTTAAAGCAAGTTCTTGTTGGAGACTTTCATAGTCCAATGGTCCAAAGGAATGCTAGTTGTTCAAGCAACATACATAATTTATTAGTGCACTTGAGTGAAGAAAGGTCCAAGCTATAAAACGGTATTTTTCAATGAATGTTATTAAAATCTGTTAACATTTTCACCCACCACCATCTGATGTTTTGCTCCATGTTACTCATGTTGATGCCCATGGAAGTTTCTATTCTGTCGGCTTTGCATAATTCTCATATATTATTAGAAGTTACTTTGATTGGAACTAACGATAGGAAAATTTACTTAGTATGTGTTAAAATTTTTTTCTACTTATAAGTGCTTCATACATATTAGCTTCAAGTCTAGTTAGGTAATTTTACTCTAAACATTTTCCATTTGGGATGCAAAGAAATTTAAATTCAAAACAAGTCCTTTAGTGCAGTGAACAACAACAAAGACAAAAAAAAATCTTGTTCCTGGAGTGTGAGCCCTGACTCCTTTAAAAAGGAGTATATTATGTGCAAAAATATGAAGCCAAACACACTGATAATAAACAAATATTACCTTAAAATAACAGTGTCAGGAATATTGCATTAAATATTGCATTTCTACAGAAAAATACTTAATCTATGGTGACCTATAAAACTTACTATGAAGCTTTGTCAGGTCTCTCACTAATATTATAATCCTTTCCCATTTACATATCCATCCACATCAAAATAAACTTCAATTTAAGACTATAACTGACAAATATTAAGAGTAAAAACAGACTTTCTCTTTACAACATGTAGCACTTTCCAATTTGTCTTCTTTTAACAGAATCAATTTTTTAAAATATTGCTTAAAATAGAAGAAAAATGGGGGAAGGGAGAAACCCAACCCCTGCTCCTAGGCTAACCAGTTCCAATTTAAATAAAACAGTAATATTTAATATCTATGTACTATTGGTCCAGGATGATAATGTCAACAATTTTTTTACACTCATTTGTTATTAGTAAAGATATGAGGCCACTAACGAACTAAACTAAGTTTTACTTAAACTGGTGAAGTTCATTTTCTCTCTCAAGAAAAATTACATAATAATCTAAGAATTTTGCTTACCCTTTGATCACCACCTTCTCTTCGAGGATCAAGTTTTTTTGCAAAGTGTCTCAAATTATCATAGTTATGGAAATTACACAGAGAAACAAGATCCTGTAATTAAACAAAACAGGTATAAGAAACTGGCTAGTCATTGGCTATTGTTTTTTCATATTTTAATAAATTACACTAATACTGTCCAACTTAACTACTATCTCATGGAAAGGACCATTGCATGTTAATAAAGCAGCATGATGCGTCAAGAAGAGAACTGAAATCAGAATAAGAAGATGTGGATTACAGATTTTGAAAACACTGCTTACTAGCCTGACCCTAGGGCTCAGCCACTCAAATTGTTTAACTGCCGTCTCCTGTAAAATGGGCATTATAATAATAGGCCACATGAAATAATTTTTCTATCAAATAACTATAAAGCTGCACAAAAATATAAAGAAATATTATGGTTATAATCTATTTTAATCTGTAAGGAATCCAATGTCACTCTCTAGTTTTTGTAAAATATGTAAAACTGAAAAATAAATTGGAATTTTAATTGAGAAAGTCTGCAGAAAAACTTATACTTAGTGCAGACTATAGGAAGTAGTAAATGTAAATAAAACCAGAAGATAAAATATTAGCAAGACTTGGGTAACAACATAAAACACTGAACTAGTTAAGAGTAGTAATAATTTTAAATTGCAGTACTTATGTCCTCAAAAAAAAAAAAAAAAGACTTTTAAAGGTAGTTTATGGATAAAGATATTCAACCATGCAAATTAAAGATGACAGTGTAAAGTATAATAATCTTTCATTTATGTTGGGATTTAAATGACTTCTCCAAGTTTAATATCTTTTGCTGAGCTTTGGAAACTGAAAACTAATTATAACCATGAAAATTAAAATATGAGCATCAAACAAATGTAATTTGTAATTAGTGAGGACGATTATATGGGAGCTGTGTGGTAGAGGCAATTTAAAGCTCCTTTATGAACATGTCCATGGCTACCGAGTACCTGACAGACTGGCAGTGAGAGTGCCAACAAGCAATAAGCTCTGAAAATGAGCAAAAAAAGTAGAATCATCAGATGGCTCAACTTCTATGATCATTATTTTCATTAAGAAAATATGCTTACGTGACAGAAGTGAATTCCCTTAACACTGTTGCCCATCTTGTCCAGGGGAGGAGACCAGCACATCATGCCCATGACATTGGGGACAACTAAAAGAATGCCCCCAGCAACTCCAGATTTTGCAGGAAGACCAACCTGAAAATAATTTGAAAAAAAAAAAAGGACATTCATGTTAACATTTTAAAATAAGAAAAGTCATGTCCAGCAATAAGGGAACTGGTTAAAATATTATGGTATATATACCCATATAGAATTCCAACATTAAAAATGTTGTAGATATGTATTTATCAACATGTTTATAATATAGTAAATGAAAAGAGTTATAAAACAGTTGGGATATATTTAAATATAGGAAAAAATTTGAAAGATATACTCTAAGGAATTAAAGTAGATTACATCTAAGTTGTGGGGCTATGCACATTCTTATTTTATTCTTTTTGACTATATTTTCTTATTGTTTTATAATAAACATGTATTGCTTTAAAGTATGAAGTGATTTTCAAAAAATATTTTATGACTAAAACAATGAGAAATTATCTCTTCTTAGAAGATTCTCTATGGTATACTGGCAGAGAAATTCTAAAGAATAGAGGTAAGATGGTACTAATTCAAATTAATCCTCTTCAAAACATTTAAGCTTACATTATGTAAAATTTGACAACAATTATGATAAAAGACAAAATTAATGTCATCAGGGCAGTGTTCATTAATGGCTTACTAACCATTCAGACCTCTTGCTAGAAGTAATCTTGCACAAAAGTAACAAAACAAAATAATCACCTGAATGGGACCTACCAATTTACAGGGAATACCAGGGACAAAGGAAGGGACGTAATAAGCAAAATCAAAACTCGAAGAAAACTGTACAGGAAAAAATGACCTAGTTTTTTCAACCAAAAATAACAAGAAAAAAGAGGTTAAGGGGGAGACTAAAGATTTAAAAAATAATAATAGAGGCACAACCAACCACAATGTATGGCCCTTATTTGTAATCCAAGTGAAATAAATTGTAAAATAATAATTAAGATAATCCAGATAATCTGAATATTGACTAAATATTTTTTAAAATTTATTTTATTGAAGTACAGTTGATTTACAACATTGTGTTATTTTCTGCTGTACAGCAAAGTGATTCAATTATACATATATTCTTTTTCATATTCTTTTCCATTATTGACTAAATATTTTGATGATATTAAAGATTAAAATTCTTTTCAGATTTTTATACATAACAATGGTGCTGTGTATTTTTTAGAGCCCTTATCATTTAGAATTACATACTGAACTATGAAAAGGGTGGGGGAAGTAGGTGTAATATAGATGAAACAAGATTGGTCATGTATTGATAATTACTGAAGTTGAGTGACGGGAAACTATTTATTTATTTATTTTTATTGAAGTATAGTTAATTTACAATGTTGTGTCAGTTTCAGGTATACAGCAAAGTGATTCAGCTATATATATATATATATATATATATATATATATATATATTTTTTTTTTTTTTTTTTAATTCTTTTCCCTTATATGTTATTACAAAATATTGAGTAGAGTTCCCTGTGCTATACAGTAGGTCCTGTTATCTATTTTAAATATAGTAGTGTGTATATGTTAATCCCAACTCCTAATTTATGCCTCACCCCCTTCCCCTTTGGTAACCATAAGTTTGTTTTCTATGTCTGTGGATCTATTTCTGTTCTGTATATAATTTCATTTGTATCATTTTTCTTTTAGATTCCACACATAAGTGATATCATATGATATTTGTCTTTCTCTAACTTTAAATGCATCTATTTTTCTATTTTTAAAATTTTCAAAATAAATTTTTAGGGCATTATGACTAGACATAGAATGAAACAAGAAAAGTCTATAACATTTCACAAGTGGCAAATGCACAACAGAGCTTAAAGGAGTATATTTTTGTTAAGTTTTAACTTTAATATACTTTAAGTCCTTTAAAACACCTATGGCTGTAACCAAAGATGTTAAACATCACAGTTATGCACTCCTTCTGAACTTAAAGAATTCCTGAAGTACGTAATCACCATAATATTAAACATTAGCAACTAAAAGTAAAGTCTGTACTAAGCCTGTACAGTGAAATGCCTTAAAAATAAAAGTGATAAGGTTCTATAAATTAAACTTCAAGTTCTTAAGAACATGTCGTAGACTGCTTAACTCTATTTCTTACCAATTCTGTAACAAATTAACCTTGAAAACAAGCCTCTCTCTCAAAAATTAATGTACAGCTCTAGAAGCAAAGTTCAAACTGTATTTTTAAAAGAACTAGTCCAGACTAGTTTCCTGCCAGAGAAATTAAGATTAAACAATTACTTACATGGAAAGCAAACTGCCCCGAGAAATCATACATGCCACAGGAATGCATCAAACTGAGAGTATTTCGAACTGCTTCAGGACTCAGTACTCTTTCACCAGTAATTGGGCAGAAGCCACCATTAGCCAGTGTTGCCGCCATCACACTAGCTGATTCACAAGTTACTTCAATGGAGCATAGCTAAAAGGAAGAAAAAACTAAATTCTGAAAATTTAGGCTCACATTATTTTTAGTAGTACAGCTGACCTCTAAGATAATCTGTGTCATCTGGTATTTCATACAGATCTGAAGTATTTCTTCCAAAGGGATAACTTGATGACATAGAAAGACTTAAATGTGAACAATGTTCTAGCCCCTTTAAGGTTTATCCTAATTTGCCCAGTTATTCAGTCTTTTAATGGCAGACCTAAGATAGGCAAAGCCAGCTCCTAAGCACTAAGATTTGTAATTGCCTCATGTGATATTCATGTGATATTCAAACTTGCTTAAATATTAATGCTTTCTGTAGGATACACAAACATAATTATTTTTAACTCAACAGGGAAAAAAGAGCCGTGATCTATTTTTAAAATAAAGCAACATACATCAGTATTATGATAGTTAGCATCTACATGAGAAACTGCTACTTTAAGAAAAAAATTACTGACATCTTGCCTGTAACAAAGCTCAGCATCCCCATACGGCAACATGCAAAGGACTAAAGGAAAAAAAGCTAAGACAGTTCTAGCCTGCACACTCTGTGTGCCTAAAACCAAAATGTTACATTTTAAACCATTTATTAACATTCAAATAGTTATTTGATATTGACTATGGGTGCTAGATATACTATAATGAATGAAAAAAGCAAAGTCCAGGTACACTGTAGGGTGAAATTTTTGCATTTCAATATAATCAAAATAATGGAAATAGTTTACCACACCAAACCCAAATTTACCCATAAAACTAAAACAATAAATAAATGCTCTATTTTACTTTTCACTAACAGCAACCAATACTGAGAGGAAAGTGGAAGAGAAGGAGAAGGTAGGAAGTAGGAAGAAAAAGACATGACAGTTCTCAACTTATAATTTTCCTTTCTCATAACAAGATCTTTAAGAGGCACAAAGGGGTTTAGAAATAGCAATAAGGAAACTAACTAACTGCAGTGAATTTGAAAACTGATTAGAAGCCACTTTTTGACTGACTTCCACTTTTGCCTATTTATGTTAAAACCCCTTCTCTATTTCTTCAAAACTACAGAATCTACTTATTATATGGACCCACACAGCAGAGACTTATAGTACAGGTGATTTAATTATGAAAGGTTTTCGAAAAGAAGTAAGATTTAAACTCCAATGACCAATTCCTACTTTATAATTAGTATTAATGGAAATTTTGTTTGTCATAAGGTGATACACTTCCAATTTGACAAATCGCAATTTAAGAGTACTCTCCTGGTAGCCTGACAGATGTTCAGTTAGATGCAGCCCTTCTCCAAGAGAGCAAGTAAGTTTTCTACGGCTGTCTCTTGATTTTTGCCCTGAAGTATAGAAATTTCACAGTAGATTAGTAGCACCTAAGCTATGATAGCCAAAGTTAAATACGTGTACCAAAGGAAAAGAAACTAACATGTGGAAGAAATCCATATAGGCTAGGGAAAAAATAAGGGACACTGGATAAAAAGTAAATATGACACTGTATTTCATATAACATTTTATAGTTTCAAAGGAATTTCACATACATCTCATGTACTTGTCCAATGTAATGCAGGAAGTTAGGTCAAAGCATATGCTACAGATAATGAAACCAGGGTTCAGTAATTGGAACTAAGTCACATGGCTAAAACATAGCCAGGTTAGACTGATTTTCTGTTGATAGTCTGGATTCCCAATTCATAGTTCTTCACAATGGGCAGGTGACAAACTGTGACCTGGACTTCCATCAAAATCTACTCGTTATCAACTTTCCTTATATATTCTTTACGATTACTAAAAGGTTACCTTAAAAAGTAAAGGCAGGCAATGTAAGGTAAAACAGAAATTAACAATAATTAATTTGTTATTATGTAGCTTCACATTACAAACTCATCAGAAGCACCAATGGCATTAAATCTGTAAGAAGGAATTGAACTGAAAATATGGGGGAAAGAGAGGGATGTCCAGGAAGGCTATCTTAAATTGAGTTATATACTACAGAAGACTGTGTAAATGGCCCCCTCCCCCATGAATATGGAAAGCTACTCTAACTTATTAGAAAATCCATTATGTGACACTGTAGAAATGAACTAAACAAACTGAGAAAATGCCATTTTAGAATGTTGATATGAACCTTCTGATAAAGAAACAAGTAACTCCTTCAAACAAAATTTTAAAACTAAGAAAACAGAGCTTGGTTTATAATAAAGAGAAACCAATTGCTGAACCTGTACATTATTTTTCACACTTCTTAAATATAATGTTTTTATAGAAAAAAACATTTCCCTGTTACATTCTGAGACATCACTTTTTAGGAGATACAGACACGAGATTGCCTTTAACAAGGACATTTTTCCGAAAGTCAATGGGAAATGTATTTTCTCTCGGCCTAGAGCCAAGATTTCACAGACATCTATATTCTGCAAAATGTGACACACCCATTTATGTACATAATTCATATAGTTAAAATAAATTACCTGGAAATAGAAGTCTAATATACCAACCATGTCTGTGCCTTCTGGAAAACACTGAAAAAATAGAAAGGCAATTAAAAATATAGGCATACAGGGGGAAAAAAAAATGCACACAAGTAAAAGATACATGGAGATTAAATTTAAAATATACACACGTTTCATTCTAATTGAGAACAAAATAGCACACAACCTATAAAAGGGTGCAAACATGAAATAATGAAGAACAATAAATCAAAATTACACCACGTAATTATCTAGATTTCTAGATACTAGTTTAACTGGCAATGATAAACTGATTCATAATTCATGAACCAAGTTACTAGACCAGCCACTTAAAATTTAAAAATCAAGTGTAACCAGCAACAGTCAAGCATTATGCTTTTGAAAAATGGGACAATCCTTAAGCAAAATTTGCAATACTATAACTAGTCAAATATTTGAATACTACCAAATACAAATTGCTTGAATATTAACACTGTGATAGTATTAACTCAAGAGTGTTTAGCAAAAACCTCTGCACCTTAGTCATAGGTAGCTGCTTAAAAGCTATTGTTGAGTTTTATTACACTTCATGTATTTTAATAAAATTTTTTATTTAATAAATAAAATAATTTGAAATAGAAACAGAATTTAAAAACCTTTTTTTCTTTTAAGTAATATCCTATTGCAAAATTTCGATCTCCACTTTCTCTTTCAGACTGAAACCTAAAAGAAAAAAAAAACATTTGATCCATTTATTTACTTTCTGTAAAAGCATGATTGTTCTGTAGGTTAATTTGTATAGCAAAGTGCAGTATAAAGAACACTGACCTAAGAGTCAAGGCTGCTGGGTTCCAGTCCCAGTTCTGTCAACGGGTTAGCTATGTGGCCTTGGGTAAGTCATTTAAGTAACAATTCTTTCTGCCTTAATTTTCTCAGCTGTAAAAGGACTGAAATGAACTAGGTCCTTTCTAGTCTTCATATTTTGTGAAGAAGCTAATTTTTAAATTATCAAATATTCAACTGTTAAAATTTACAATTAATTACAGACTCTTCTGACTCTCCCCAGAAGTACACTAAACAGCCAATTCCAACTGAGGGAATCTATGGAAATTTCACTGAGAGAGAGAGACATGAAATGGACCTTACAGCATTTGCTGGATTAATAAATTTCTGGGGGAAGCCTAGGAAGTGGCAAATATTGTACAGCATGAACAAAGTTATAAAAGACAGGACTTCATTAAAGAATGGCAAATATTCTGATGTATCTGGGAAAACAGTTTCATGGAGAAGAGTGGAGAAATACCAAACCAACAAAGGAGACTAGGACCAAATTATCAAGACTGATAAATGCTAAAAAATGTAATGGCTACTGATAACCTACAAAATGAAAGCTTGAAGGCTATCAAACAAGTTACCTTATCAGATCTACATTTTAGAAGGATAACTCTGACATCAGTTTGGGAAAAGGGAAAAAGAAAGGATGAATGATATTATTAGAAGACTACTGTAATGAGAGCTATAGGAAACCTTAACTTAGGTAGTGATGATAGGAATGGAAGGAGAGGTATGATCAAACATGAGAGCAGTGGACAAGTCTTCCGACCTAATGGGAAAGAGGAGAAAGGGGGTAAAGTCTGGTACAAAGCCTAGATTTCTAACGTAGTCTACAGAAAGGATGGCAATATCAACTGACATTGGGATCCTTAGGGCAATGAGCAGTTTAGTAAGGAAGAGAATGAGTTTTGATTTAGACAGATTTTATCTGTGGTACATTTGAGAGCTCAACCTATAAGAGTTCAGAAGGGGGACTTCCCTGGTGGCACAGTGGTTAAGAATCCGCCTACCAATTCAGGGGACATGGGTTCGAGCCCCGGTCCAGGAAGATCCCACATGCTGCAGAGCAACTAAGCCCATATGCCACAACTAGTGAGCCTGTACTCTAGGGCCCGTGAGCCACAACTACTGGGCCCATGTGCCACAACTACTGAAGGCCACGTGCCTAGAGCCCGTGCTCCACAACAAGAGAAGCCACCACAGTGAGAAGCCCGCACACTGGAACAAAGAGTAGCCCCCGCTCGCCGCAACTAGAGAAAGCCCGCACACAGCAACAAAGACCCAACACAGCCAAAAATAAATAAATTAAAAAAAAAAAAAAAAGAGTTCAGAAGGCTGCTGCTAAAAGAGGAACTGTGTGTGACACTTTTCTTATTATTGATCAGGGGCGGACAGCTCCTTCTAACTGCACATTTTAATATTTCTATGGTCGGAAAAAAAATGTTGGATATGGAAAAGTTCTTGGAAATTAACTTGTCATACTTTAAAAAAAAAATCAATATAGTATAGATAAAGTACTAACAATTCAGCAATGATCACAGCGCCTACCACATAGTTCTGTTCATCAAACACTGTGTTCAGTACTTACTATCCACTAGATAACAGGAATACAGAAATGAATTGGAAGATACTCTATCCAGGTCTTAAGGAAGTCAGAGTCTAATGGTGATGATGAGGCAAAAAGAGACATAGAATCATAGAATAAGTTCAATAAAATATGGTAATATGAGAGCACAGAAGGAAGGTGAGATGAGATTCATAAAAAACTTCCTGGAGGGCTTCCCTGGTGGCGCAGTGGTTGAGAATCTGCCTGCTAATGCAGGGGACACGGGTTCGAGCCCTGGTCTGGGAAGATCCCACATGCCACGGAGCAACTAGGCCCGTGAGCCACAACTACTGAGCCTGCGCGTCTGGAGCCTGTGCTCCGCAACAAGAGAGGCCGCGATAGTGAGAGGCCCGCGCACCGCGATGAAGAGTGGCCCCCACTTGCCGCAACTAGAGAAAGCCATCGCACAGAAACGAAGACCCAACACAGCCAAAAATAAATAAATAAATAAATAAATAAATAAATAAATAAACTCCAATCTCTTAAAAAAAAAAAAAAAAAAAAACTTCCTGGAAAAGATCCTTAAGCTGATGAATAAAAGCTGGTAAGGCAGACAACGTGAAATACAAAGCATCACCTAGTTTAGTTTTCATGCCAAAACTGCTTAAGCTTTATCTGATCACAAGGAAACAATCAGACCTATTCAAAATGAGGAATGTCTACTACAGCCCATGGGCCAGATGTGGCCCATGCTTTTATAAATAAAGTTTTTTGGAACACAGCCTCACAGTGTTTATTGCTTGCTTTCCTACTGAAACAGTGGAATTGAATAGTTGCAACAGAGACCATATGGCCCCCAAGTACAAAATATTTACTATCTGGTCCTTCACAGAAAAAGTTAATTCCTGTTCTATAAGACAAATGGTTGGTACTCTTCGAAAAAAGCCAGTTAGTAAAATTTTAAGAAGGGTCTAGGGTACGGGGACTGTTCTATTTTAAAAAGACATAACAAAAGTTATGCATGACACTGATTTGTTCCTGAAAAAAATAAAGGCCATAAAAGGCATTTACAGGACAGTTGAGGACATTTATATATTAATATCATGATATTTTAAAATTAATGTTAATGTTCTTAATAAATGTGTTGATGGCATTGTGATTATAAAGGAGAATGTCCTTATTCTTAGCATACACATGCTGAGTAATTTAAGGGTGAAGTAGCATGAGGTCTACAACTTAATTTCAAACAGTTCTGAAAAAAAAACCCCCACATATATGTATATTTACACATATGTACATGTATATGTATGTAGAGATACACACTTATTTTACACTGTCCATCTAAAGAGAGAGAGACAGGTTGAGAAAAAGCAAATGAGACAAAATATTAATCAGAAAATATAAGTGAAAGATATCCAGATTTTCATATTTTGTCTTTCAACTTTTCTGTAGATTTGCAAATTTCAAAATAAAAAGTCGGGGTAAAAATCAAGTTAGCCAGGCACAGAGAGATTATGAGGTAAAACAGTATTATAGGCAAAGAGAAAACTGAGAAAGTGCCAGTCACTTAAGGTAAACTTAGGGTCTCTTCTAATTCTATGATTTCCCATAAGAAGTTTAACAAAACTAGTTAAAGCATTTTAGGTGTCCTCCCTCAGGTAATTTAGAAATCATACATTTCTCTCTAATGACCAAATTCTAATTACTTATTCACTGAAGTATACATACATGGAGTAACAAAACAGTATTTAAAATAAAACTCTATAATCTAGATTTTTAAAATTAATTTCAAGAGATCTGACCTATCATAAAAACCTAAATCATAAATCAGACTCACGTTGCATTATTGAATCCAACATATTCATTACCAGCCATCTTATTCAAAAACTGCATTACCTATAAACCAAAATTAGAAAGTATTTTTAGTAATCAAAAAACAAATATAAAGAATGTAGCATGAAAACTGAATTCTATATTGTACTTACATAGTCAAATTTTTCAGCATTATTCACTCCTTGCTGCAAAGAAATGGGACATAAATATGTTAATATAGGGCCCCACCCCAGTTAAGCTTTAAGTGAATATAATATCAAAATTCCAAACTGCTATCATTATAATTAATATACTGCACATTAGTACTTTTAAATCTAGGAAATACTTCTAAGGTAATTTAATATTTACATAAGCTTTTTTTTATATGTTCTTACATTAACACCCATATGTTGAGAATGGATCTGAATTACAAAGGGAATGCTTTATTTTAAGTATAACTTTTCCCAACCCAAAGTTACAGAAGTTTAAATATAAGCTCCTCAAACCCCCTTATCCTTCATAACACCACATAATCTGTTAGAATGCATGTTATTTATTTAATTTCACATTTTAAAAAAACTTAAAATAAAGTTTTACCCTTAGCAAAGAATTAGGTATATATAAATTATGGTTTTCAATTAAGAACAATCTACTTATATTTCTAAAATAAACTTAAACCAGTATTACTGTTAGAAAATGAGTTATGTTGCAAAGCTATCTTTTAAAATTCTAGTATATGTAAACATTCTGGATACATTTTACTAATGTAGAGAAAGCTCTACCTTTAATATCTCACTTGTTAAAACAATACTTGAACTAAAAAAATTATATTTCATAGTCTAAAAAAATTAGCTACACTTGTATTTAGCATTATGCCAATTCAGAGTATGGAAGATGTATTGTTTCATCACTTCTATTTCTGACATGTTAGCTACTGCAAATGTCAATAGGAAAAACCTATGTAATGTAGATCAGTTCAAGTAGCCAAATGGTTTCATTTTACCTCGGCGAAGTTTACAAAGCAGTAAGTTGTAGATCTGAAATCAAACGTATTAATTGGTGATGTGCACCCAAAAGAAACAATACATCTCTAATTTTTAAAACAAGTTTAAAATGAAGTAATTTGACAACTAAAATTGTAAAAACGAAAATTTTTAACTGTACCCTCAAAAAACCCAAAACAATACACTTTAAAATTTTATTTGGTGGTGGGGGGACTTGTACCAGAGTATTATTTAATTGAATAAAGCCAGGTTCATTATCCACTTTACAAGTGGATTAGGATGTGGCTGATAATCTGTGAAACCTTACAAATCAACTTATTTGAGAAAGAATGTGCAATCACATATACAATCAGTAGCTGGAAAGAACATCACACTATTTCATCAAAATCAGGCATTAACGAAGTTTAAACAAGTTAAGAATAATTTAGCTACAACCATATAGTAATCACTATCTATGTATTTTCTCTAAAGCGTCGTTTGACATATTTTTAAGTTTTCTTTCTTTATAATACACCAGAAATCAAAATGTAGAAATGTAACTCCAAAGCTGTTCAATGAAAAATAATTAAAAGAAGAAATTACCAACTTCATTGAACTGTTGCAGTTGTCAAAATATTCCATAGATCCTAATGCTGTAAAATATGTAACAACATTTAAACCACAAAAACCTTTTTAACCTTTGAAAAAGCACAAAAAACAACTCTTTTGGAAAAGGATGTCAGCATTTGCATTGGGATGTCACATGGATAATTACTGGTTATACAATTAATCAATGTAAAATAAACAAGTTATATTTGAACTTTCATTCTCTGACCTAAACTGTACCCTATAAAACTAATACAAATTTTCTTTGTTTAGCTGTCATGTTTAATTTTTAAAAAACCAAAAACTGTCTCAACTCTTGACTATGGTCATTCTTGGTCTACTTTGCAGCATATTAAATTAAAGTACAATTAGGTTTTACTTCTATGCTATTTTAAAGAAACAACTGGTATTTATCAATGCCTATCATAATATAACATTTTGGGTAAGCTACTTGAAATGTCCTGGCAGATTACATAAACAGGCAAAATAAAATATTTGAATGATTGTGTTGACTCAAGAAAGTCTCTACTCAAAACTTCCCAATTTAAATGTAAAAGTACTTGATTAATGTTTCTTCTTCTCTAGCTAGAAAGAGCATTTAATTGAAGTCAATAAAATATATTCCCCCCTGTAATCTCTTGGAAAGATTTCACGTACCCCAGGGATATGTGGGATTTAGTAATCATTATAAGATGTCACGTCATTTTAATTTTCAAAAATTTACAGTATAAAGTTTATGTGCAAAGATGTTAGAAAAAAACACACATACACATACCAAATAACCTAGAGTAAATGCCCCCAGCCCCTGCACCACCCTGCCAAAGCAAAAACACAAACTGTTAAAAAAAAAAAATCATCATTTCTCCAGTAGTGAGGTACAGAGGGGTGAAGGAACAGATGTTATGAAAATTGAAGCCAGGAATGGGTAGATGGGGGATGGTTATACTTTTCTGCTTATTTTGTGTATGTTTGAAATTTTTCATACAAAATTAAAGGAAAAATGTTTATTTGCTAATAATTTTGCACAGTAATTACAGAACTGTTCCTTTAGAATATTTTCTTTCTTTTTTGAAATAGTAACTGATTTTTAATTAGTTCATGTATCAGTGGATATTTTCTATTGTTAGAATAGAAGTTTAAATTCTCTTACTATTCTAAATTTTTACAGATGTACAAATTGAGAAATCCTGCTGACAACAGATGAGTAGATGGAAATAGGAAAGACTTTGTTATGGCAATGCACTCAATCCTTTACACATTTATCTCATTACATACAAAGGTCACACAGTAAAATATACCCTGAAAAACTACACTTAATGCTCTCATTAACTAACAACTTGATCAGATCCTCTTTCCATTTTGTTGAAACCAAAAATCTGGAAACAACCTGGTATATAAGATTTGTTCCCAGTCATTACAGTGATTCACATCCTCAATACCATGACCACAATATTTCAAAATGTTCTCTTTTGATGGTGCCCAAGACGTTTTTACAACCTGAAGCAGTGCACCACAGTAAAATTTAGGACACGAGAAGTATATACCTTTTGGAAAATGGGAGGAAACCTAGACCAAAGGCAGGTTAATTTTAAGAAAGGCACATATGGAAACAGATTTAGAAACTGATAGTCTTAAAACTATCAATGCCTCTTTATCTCTTGGAAAAATATTCCCATGCCCAGGGATATGTTTATTTCAGTTTTAAGTCACTGCACAAGCATCATTAGATATCACATTATTTTAATCTTAAAATTACAGTAATTTATATTAACTATGGTAGGAAAACTTAAAAAAGATAAACTGGACAAAATACAGTTACCAAAATTTCTAACCCATTTACCACATGACTTTTAAAAAGCAAACCACGTGGTTTGTTTGAAAAGGTTAGTAATCAGACCTTGAGATTAGAAAATTATACAAATTTATTTTTCTATAAACATATCTATCAAGTTAAAGAATTTACATTCCTTTGAGGAAAACTTTTATGAATGAAAATTTGATAAAGAAGCACTGAGTTTTAACACTGGCTATTAAAAGAATTAATAAGTATACTGGAGTAGTTTTATAAGCTGTTTATACAACATACTCATGAACTGAATCATGTATTATACATCACAACACAGGTGAAAATATCACTATTAACAGGCACATGTGCCAATAAATTTAGTATTAATATGACTCATTTAAAGTCAATGCATTAATCACAGTTATTTTGTAAGTAAATCACTTGATTCCATTCATGAAGTATGGAGGTGTAGAAGCAAATTGAAAATTAGAAATCATAGAGGAAAAAAGGCATAGGAGAAAGAGGCAAAAAGAGGTAACTAAAAATGATTTTACGAAACACTTGGTTTAATCTCTCCAAAGAAAATGCTTTAAAGCTAAATAATACGTGAGAATTAATATAAATATTGCAGGTGAAAAATAATGTTCTAAATCTAGTATTTTCATAGATTAGCCCTAAAAATAAAGTAACAAAAAAGGGAATTCTGTTGACAACAAATTACCCGCCTTTTATTTGAGGAAAAAAACCCTCAAGCACATCAACTGATATGATCATGAAGTAAATAAGCCAATATAATCCTTTCTTATGAATGTTACCAAGTTCAAGGCATCATCCATTGCTCCCCAGAGCCACAAACTGCCTTAAAAATGTGGCTTATAAGCATGTGTAACAGGTGATTGCTAACATGACCAAACTGAACATTACACACATATTAACTAAATTTGTCTTGATTTTTTTAATGGAGCATGATTAAATTATTTTTTTAAAAAAAGAGAGGAATAAACCTCCAATATTTTAAACTCAAAAATACTTCTGATTAAAAAAAAAATCAAGTTCTTCAAATGACAAAAACCAGAAACTACTACCAGAATAGAGACACAAACATAGAAGACAATGTGACTTACTCTTTATCTTTAAAATTAAAAAGCAGAAGTGTGACAACTATAATATGTTGTCCTTATTTTTCCACTCTAGCCCTCAAGTTATGAGAAGATCTTAACTTTTAAACTGAAACTAGGTGAGATTCAAAAACTATGTAAGGATGCTGCTATTTCATCTGGAGTAACTGTGCTTTCAAATTTATTTTTACTCTTTCCTTTAAATCAAGCAACCACATTATCATCATCAAATAAAACCAAGTGCATCAAAAAGTATTCCTTTAAGTTTAGCAGCTACCACAGAGAAAGAGAGAGGAAGTATAGTACCTTCATGGTTTTTTAAATTATGTGCCTTTTAAGTACAAAAATGACATTTGTTTTTATGAAGGTATTTACCTATATAGTGTTTAAAATTTTAAATATTGGAGTTTTCCTACAAGTTTAGTAGTTAAGAATTTATGCAACACGTTCCTTCTGTTCAAATTCTCCTTTTTTACACAATCTGCTAATCCTTTTGAACATTTGCTCTGCCTCTTCCCCCATTTTCCTGAGGACCACCACCAATCCTACAAGGGAAAAATATCAATACTACAAAATTATGAAATAAAGAGTCTTACTAAAGACTCCAGTAATTTGTGTGTGGTGGGGGGGGGGGGGAATAACATGAGGGGAACGTTTTAATAGCACCATAATAAAGTTCTGAATTTTGAGAGAAAAAAAAAGCCTTAAGGTCATCAGCTAAAAGCCAAAAAACAGAATTCACATCTAATAGCCATGGTAAAATGGCCACATTTTGGGTACTCAAAGTGCAAGCTCCTTGAGAAGAAGCCTAGTTCCTTATGGATAGCAAGCACTGACTAATGTCCAAAGAATGACTGTACACACTCACTGAGAATTAGATTGACTTTTAATGCAATAACTAGTATCTTCCGTAAAAGTTAAATTAGGAAAATAAAATTTCTGCCTTTTGGACAATATAACTATGCTAGGTAAAGACAAAAATGTCATCAAGAGAAATAGCAAACAGCTACATTAAAAATGGTAGAGTGAATTTGAATGAATAGCAAACAGAAAATTGGGAGACTTAGCTCAAGCCCAATTCTACTGCTGTTAGAACCTATCCAGTCTGTTTCCTCATCTTATCTATTTATAGAGTAAGAAGGCTGAGCTTGAAAACCCCTTCAGCCATGGTTTTATTACTTCAATTTCAACTACCAATTCATCAATATTATCTGATCATATAATCTGCAGAGATCACAGATAGGTATTTATAAAAGTTTTGAATTCTTTTTTAAAAAGTCCAAGAAAAGTATTACATTCTGGGACAGTTTTACACAGAGGTATGTCAAGCTTATCCCTTCAAGATTTAGATGAACTTCATTAAAAAAGAAAAAAAACCCAAACCAAAAAAACCCCCAAAACTTGTGAAACAACTTCTAAAAATAAAACAAAAAAGGTCAAAGAAACTGACCTTAAATATGAACCATATCCCAAAGCCTCATTGCCAACTTTGTCAGTAAATTTACAATTTTTCTAAATTTAAAAACACTGATCAAATTTGTAAATACAAGATGACTTAGTTAAATGTTTGCACAGTTGGATGCAACCACACTTATGCTGTGTATGTGTGTTTTTTTAACTGTTTCTAAGTACTCACATTAATGTTGCTCATTGTATAGTTTATGGCTTGTGACTAAACATATCATGATGTGATATGACCAGACATGCATTTCCCACATGCAGCATTTCAGTGTAGTATATTAAGCCCATGAATCATTAAACAAAAGATGTTTAACTGCATGCAGTTAAGCAAGACTTCTATTAATCATTTACATATGCCCTTTCTTGAAAATACTATTGGTGTGCTATGTTAATCTTTTTCCAGTGTAAGAGTTCTTAAACTGAGATCCATGGGTCAGCTTCAAAAGGTCTGTGAATTCCCTACAGTTTATATAAAATCATGGTATGTGAACATTTTTTCTGGGAAGACCCAAAAAAGGTTCAGAACCATTCTAGTGGTTTTCTCATCAAGCACTAATACACACATTTTATTATCATAACTTTCCTTACCTCTAACTTAAGTTACTTGTTCAAATCTGAACAATTATTAATGAGACTTTTCTCTCATCACAGTATTTACTGAATTTCATTGTAAGGGCCCATTTACTGGTGTATACCCCACATTATACTGTAAGTTGTGGCATGACTGTGCCTAGTACATATTCATATTATTATTTTCTATAATAAACACGTAGTTTCTTTCACCTCAAACTGACAACTTTTCTCTTATGTAAAACAGTGACAACTAGATTATAGTGGGCAAACTGAAAATTTTCATAGCTTAAAATTAGTTACATTAAAAAATAATACTTGGCTATAATATCTACATCACTAGAGTTACAAGGATTAAGTGGGCCAGTGCTTATGAAGTATCTGCTCTAAAATAACAACATATATATTCTTAAGATAGTACTCTTCTATTTTAAAGGCTTTTCTCATGAATGAAGAAAAAAATTCATTAAAGTTAAGAGAGGATTTCTATCATACAAATTAGATGAATTTTTATTAACTGGGCCAAGGGTATAATTTATATTCAAACATTCCTTGTGTAACTAGGGTACCCCATCTTCAGAAA
The DNA here is from genome assembly GCF_949987535.1 of Balaenoptera acutorostrata. Lineage (NCBI taxonomy): Eukaryota > Metazoa > Chordata > Mammalia > Artiodactyla > Balaenopteridae > Balaenoptera > Balaenoptera acutorostrata. The sequence continues at coordinate 50,517,531 of NC_080071.1, read as the reverse complement.
TGCATCTAGAAAGGCACATAGCTATGTTTTTTTCAAGCATGGAATAAATGCGCACAGATTTACTGAAAAAAGTATATAAATGTTCCAAACACAAATGAAATATAATTGAATACCAATGAAACTTATAATTAGAAATTAAAAATCTAAGCAGTATCACAGAATAGAACCATTTTCAAATACTTATTTCAATACATTAGTGTTTCCAATTATTAAGGCAAACTAGACACTTAACAAAAGAAACAAAACATACCATGTAAACCAAAGAGTAGGAAAATAATATACCTTAATAACTGGAATAAGTGTTATTTAGTTATTACATGATCCAAGTAAAACAAATGAAACAAGTTCAAATGAAAATTGTGATTACAGCTCATGAAAGTATAAAGGACTTGAGACCAGTCAAGGGTAAATGTACTTTGTTTTAACACAAAGTACCAGAACATTTGTCCCTACATATGCTGATGACAAACATCAAACAGTAACAGGCTATTACTTCTGTTTACATCTGTTCATTCTAGAAGAGCCAAAAAGAAGAGAAAGAAAAAAATATTAAAACTTTAAGAAGAAAAACTTCTGTGACTACTGTTCAGAAGAGACTTCTTTTTGAATTTTTGCCAGATCTTCAGGTCAAGAGTAACTGTTGGAATTTATAATGAGTCATCTGTTTTTAATTTTGTCCTTGAAATTACATCATTTATTTTGAAATAAATAAAAATCCTAACCTTATGCCATACCATTAAACACCAAAAGAAAAATTTTCACATTTCTACATAAATTAAGATTCCTCTTTATGCCTTAGTATTTAAAATTTTTACTAGATTAAAAGGAAATGTCAACATTTTACCTTTATTAATGAAGTCACAACAATTGCTCCAGCATTTACCATAGGATTGTGTGGTTTATCTGAAAATATAAAAGCAATAGCATTACTTTAAGTACCTGATATAATTTTCTGTGATGCACAGGTACTTCCCATGAACATACATCTATTTTCTTTATGTAAGCCATTGTTACAGTTCTTTTTGGGGGTCGGGGGTGGAGAGTGGAGGAGTGCATTAAAAAGTCAGTTACACATCAAACCAGTAATATACTTCTAAGAAGCTGCTATAATTATACAGGCAAACAAAGATTCAGGTACAGAAAGACAGTGAATAGTGCCGTAAGAGCACATCCAAATTTCCTAACTCTGCCATTTGATCCTGGGCAAGTAACTGAACTTCACTGTGCCTCAATTTTCCCATCTGTAAACTGGGAGTAATAAGAGCACCAATACCTTAGCAAGTCATAATACTTCAATGAATTAAAAAACATGAAATGCTTTGGCACAGCACTAAGCAATCAAATAATATTATTATTAAAAATCACCTTGGAAAAAGCATATCTAGTGTGGACCCAATTTTCCTTTTTTAAAGTATTTTATTTTTGTGTTTATGTGTATACATATACATATGCAGGAAATGAAAACAGGTGATACAGATAGGATAAAAAGATTACAGGTTATTTAAGTTGTATTCAGCATGCTTTCTATATTTCCTGACAATAAGGATGTATTTCTTGTATAATTACAAAATTACTTAAAGTATAAGTTCATCCAAAATTCTACCTCTTCTCCTAATTCTTACAACAAACAGAATTTCAAATCTCAGCTGATTATACTGTCATTCATAGCACAGCACAAACGCCAAACACAAAACTCTTAGGGCACTGAAAACATTTATTTGAAAGCATAATTCCTAATCTATCTGTTTGTGGTAGTAATTTACTTCTTTGGGAACAAGTTCTTATCTAACTTGACACATCTAGCAGAATTCATAAGTTATTGCTACATTATTAGTCTCCTTGAATTTTAAGCAAGTTACCTTCTGTGAGATGAGTCTACAGCTAAACAAGCAAATTCTTCAACTGTTCAAGAGTTACTATATGACCCAGCAATTCCACTCTCAGGTATGTAACGAAGAGAAATAAAAACATGTGTACACAAAAACTTGTACACAAATGTTCTCAGCAGTATTACTGATAACAGTCAAAAAGTGAAAAATAACCCACAACCCAAACATCCTGCCAAATGATGAATGGGTAAACAAAATGTGGTATTATTATCCAAACAATGGAATATTATCCAGCAATTAAAAACTGAAGTATTGACATAAGCCACAACATGAAAGCACCTTGAAAACATTATGCTTAGTAAAACAGGCCAGTCATAAAGACCAAATATAATGATTCCATTTATATAAAGACCAAATATAATGATTCTGTTTATATGAAATGTCCAGAACAGGCAAATCCATAGAGACGGAAAGTAGATTACTAGTTTCCATGGGTAGAAGAGAAATAGGTATTGACTACTAATACCCCTAATACCTAGGGTATCTTTTGGGAGTGATAAAAGTGTCCCCAAATTGACTGTGGTCATGGTTGTACAACTCTATGAATACACTAAAAGCCATTAAATTGTACATTTTGAATGAGTAAATTATGTAGCAGGTAAATTATATTTCAATAAAACTGTTAAAAATGTTTAGTTAAAAAAATCAATAATGACAAAAAATTGGGTAACTTAACAGTACACCATTTTCTGCAATATAAGATCAACAATATGATTTAGTAGCTAGTTATGCTTTAAATAGTGTACATTTTGGGTTATCCATGATAATGACAAGTTCCAAAAGTTAAAATAAAACAGTACAGGTATACTATCTAAGTAGTACAGTCAGGATTTCACCTATTTCAAATTATGCTAAGGGAAGTCTGCTTTCTTTGAGATCACACAAAATGACAGCAATAGTTGTCATAGAAAAATACTATGCAACAAAAGGGAAGCCAAGAAACAAAAAATTTCCAGTATTGTCTATCTAAAAGAAAAACCACATGCAGACACAGAAATCAAAATATGGAAATCAGGCTGTGCTAAATTAGTTTATACTCCTATGTGTGTATATTCATGTATCTGTCCTCTCATTTTTTTTTTTTTTTTGGACGTTATCAGGTTTAGACTATAGGGCCCTAGGAGGTAGCTAATGTGTGTATTCCAAATGGTACCACATAAATGTGGGCATTTACTATTTTCTAAATCATAAATATTCAGCAAAAACTACATAAGCTACATTTAAGAAGATCTTCCAAGAACACTAAAGCATTTCATGGCATGACAGAGCAATTTTCAGATGTAAGCACTGCTCACTCTAACTTTGGCTCAAAAGCCAGACATCTGAACACTTGGAAATACACCAGAGATATTAAAACACCAGCTTTACTGCATTATAAAACCTCAGTCTAAAAGTGGAAATCTCCTTTTCCACTCTGCTCTGCCATAGTTAGAAGGGAAGAACTGAAGGGTTCAGTTTAGAATTTTTAATTTAAAAAGAATTATGACAACAGAAATAACACAAGCTAATTAATAAAGGCTACTATCTGAAGTAATGACATTATATTAGCTTAGTATAATGACAAAATGGACATGGGTGACATCTGAAATTTTGGGGCATGTTTTTAACTAGAATGCAAAAAATTGATTAATTTTAACAAATATTTATTCTCTCTAAGGGAATAAAACAAGCAAAAAATTCTTCCATATTATACCAGAAAAAGCTTTTCAAACTAAGTATATGAGCCTTACAAAGATGTGGTTCATGACTGAGGATGATATTAAAAGAGTAACTACTATAATTTCTTTATCTGTTCATTATATTCAGATTAATGTTAATTTATCATCACAATCTTATAAAGCTAGGATAATATTAATACATTTGTTTCTTTTAATTTTATAATGCTAGGTAGACACACACGCACATACACAGAGTGTAGTTTCACCACAAATTACCCTTGAAATTTTCAATATAAAAAAGACCCACAAACTTTTCTTGCTGGGGCTAATCTAAAACCAAGACTCTAGAGCACAGAACCTATGCAGAACTCAAGGAGTGGTATGGTATAGTGAGGCCTTCATTTTCCCATTATTTCCCAGATTCCTGGTATTGGCTCAGGCTTGGAAAAAGTCAAAGAATATCAAGGCAAACCTCTTGTTAAACTTTATATTCAGTTATTACAAAACAGTGCTAAATTCCTGAGTTCTTATTGTGATTTTTTTTCTTATAGACTTAGTGTCAATAAAATGTATATGGCAAATAAATGTATTACTTACCATGTTAAAGTCATTTACCCCAAGCCTATTTTATTTTTTTGTTTTTGAAATACTTCTTCACATTCAAATTCCTATATTTGTTAATTTCTACTCTTTAAATACCTCTCTAAAAACCAGTCAATTCACCAGAACCACCTAGTTTATTCAAGTTTGTATTTTTGGGAAAATAGTAATTTTTCTTGTAAAATGTTTAATCTTGTGAGAACAAAAATATTCTTTCCATATTAAATCTAGATGTCAGTGAGTTTAATAAATAAGGTACTTCTGCATATGATGTCCTTATTGAAGTTGCTAGTTTACAGTAATCTCCATAAAATCAAATGTAGCATCAGGATAGAAAGATTATGGTAAAATAAGTAGGAAAATGCAACTGCCCTCAAAACAAACAGAAAGAGAAGCATAAGAAAGTATCAGCCTTGTAACTTCATTTAAAAAACTCATAAAACAATACTGAGTATAAGGCATATTTTTTATTTTTCATCCAGCAGAAAGAAAAAATACAAAAGTATATTTCTCACAACCATTACTGTAATCACTGAATTCCTTCACTCTTGTTTTCTTCAATTCTATTTTAACTTGTCACACAATGAGGAACCTAGCATATGCCTGAAAAGATTAAAAAACAGAAACAAATCTATAGGTTGGTGTTTAGATTTAAAACCTCTATCAGATCAAAAGTACTAACTACCTTTGTCCTCCCCTTTTCTTTTGGATTCCTGTAAAGCAATAAAACTTGTTAGTTATCCAACTATTTAACACAAGATATTTCTTTCAAATACTAAATGTTATGAAGGAGAAAAAACAAAACACCACCTCAACCAGGGCCACCATTATAGCTTTTTATTATGGAAGTTTTCAAATATATACAATATACAAAAGTAGAAAGAAAAGAATATAAGCATGCATGTACCCATCATTTAGCTTCAGTGATTACCAACATACAGTAATGATCACATGCAGCACTCCCAGCTACACTCCACTGAATTATCTTAAAGGAAATTCCGGACCCTGTGAGATTTTATAAGATATTCGCCTATAGGTGGTTATAAAGTGAAAATCTTACTTCCTGCCTGTCTTTTCTCTAGCCCACTTTCCAGTGGTACGAGATGCCTAAAAAACCTGTTTTTTAAACTAGGTTAACTATCTCTATGGGTTTCACAGAAATTCCATGACAAATGAAAAAGTATCAATGCTTTTAATTTTCTTCTTCTTTGAAAAAAAAAACTAGTTAGATTTACACAGGAAAATGAGGTATTTCTTCTTCCAAATAACTTTTATATAATTCTTACCATCTTCATTTAAGAACAGCTTGTTGAACCTTAATCCACTTGGCTCTTTCCCAACATATCGATGCACATATTCTGTTCCAAGATCATTAACAGCAATGGCATATTTCAAAGGTTTCACACAGGATTGAAGGCAAAATGGAACTTTGGTATCTCCAATAGAATGCCTATTTAAAAGTAGATTTAAAAAATAATTAAGATCAACTGTGAAAAAATGTAACAATAACTGGAGCTGTTATTTACATGTTAATTCTAATTTATAACAGTTTTCCCATAATTCAACAGCAAGTTTACTTGGATATTGAAGAATAAATGTAAGTATGTTTATTTTAAGAGGGATACTGCAATAAAAAGGCAAAAGCTTACAAGTACTCAGGTAATAGACTGGTTCAAAATTAGATAATAAGTAATGTAAAAAATTGCCTCTGAGGGCAAGAGGGTATGGCCCTCCTTACTCCTATCTGTATTCAATCATATAAAATGAACTAGCCCTTTTAGAAATTAGTCACAATTTTTTTTACTCATAGCTTTAATCATGGCTAAACTGTGGTTAGTTTTTAAATGGAGCTCAGTTTATTCAATACCACTCTCTGAGACCCTGTCTATAAATGCCTCATCTTGTGAACCGTATCTATTGACAATTTCAGCCCCATTAAAAGAAACAGCATCCAGTTTTATAAACCTGACAGAGCTGGCACTAACGGCAATCATTATCACCATGTAGATAAACAACAGAACAAACTAAGATGCAAATGAAATAGAGAATAGGTTTGAAAATGAAAAAACTGTGACTGGCCCCATTACAATGTAAGCTTCACAAGGGCAGTGATCTTTGTTTTATTTGCTGAAGTATCCCAGGTGCCCCAAACAATGTTCCAACACATTACAGGCACTCATTTATTCGAGTGAAATTTATTCATAGGGAAACTGGGCACTATAATAACTACCCCTGGGCAAACAGGGGTTTAATGGAGACATCAGAGAGACACCTTACTTCTAAGTATATGATGGAATATAAATAAATATGTATATATATATAAAAAAATTTATAATATTTTTCCTGTCAAATTTATGAATAACTTCTAATTCAGACCATAATTTCAATTTGGTAATCATTCTGAAACCCGACAAAAGCCTGTCTTACTACCTTTGGATTTAAAAATACCTATGTTCTAGTCCAAAGTCAAGTTTCTTATCTCTAGATAAGAAAACTGAACTAAAAGAATCATCTCTACACACAAAGTATGTTTAAGAAGAAAAAACACGTGTGCAATAATTAGGTGATAATAATTTCTTCCAAATATAAAAATTTCCACTACATGATAAACCATTTCCTCCAAATACAAAAAAATAGGAATACCACTCCCTACTGGAATTTGCTCCCTAAGGATAAGCTATGCTATGTCTTCTCACGCATTTGTGTCTGTTCATAGCATCCGATATTTAATTCAACACACAAGTGTTTAGTACATTTCACAGGCCCAGATAAGGATAAAAGCCTGTCATAACGGAGAGAACAATGGACTGGAATTTAAGAGACCCAGGTGCTAGTTTCACCTCTGCCAGTTTTATACAAACTCTGAGCCTCAGATTCCTTATTGTAAGAATGAATGAGCCAAACCACATTTTTTTTTTAACTGTAAATATTTGAGGAAGATAAGTAGTAAAAAATAAAAGGATCACTTACAATGAAGGCACTTAAGGGATACAAATTTTAATAAATGGGTAGAAAAGCTTTAACTGGGACATTATCTTGAAAAATAAAATCTAAAATTATATGGCTAATTGACTTGTAGTTTTAACAAAATTTAGGATAAAATTGTATCTCTGATATAAATTCATCAAGCTGTATACACCTAGGAGTTGTATACCTCATTTTATGTAAGTTATATTTTAATGAAAAAAGAAATAATTACCTTAGTGAAAGCAAAGAAAAAACCAGAAAGATTATACCTCTGAGCTAAAGTCTTCAAATGAGTAAAAAAATATTGATTTTTCTTTTTCTGGCATAATTTTCTGACTGATAAAACCAAATTGCAACATAAGAAATCTTATGTCTGACTCATAGCATAATAAAAAAGGTCATGCTTAAAAAAATATTTCAGAACTCTGTCCATTTTTAAAAGGGCCTCTCTTAATTTACTTTTTTTTATTGACTTTTTTTTAAAAATTTATTTATTTATTTATTTATTTATTTTTGGCTGTGTTGGGTCTTCGTTTCTGTGCGAGGGCTTTCTCTAGTTGTGGCAAGCAGGGGCCACTCTTCATCGTGGTGCACGGGCCTCTCACTATCGCGGCCTCTCTTGTTGCGGAGCACAGGCTCCAGACGCGCAGGCTCAGTAGTTGTGGCTCACGGGCCCAGTTGCTCCGCGGCATGTGGGATCTTCCCAGACCAGGGCTTGAACCCGTGTCCCCTGCATTAGCAGGCGGATTCTCAACCACTGCACCACCAGGGAAGCCCTTTTATTGACTTTTTAAATTAAATCATTCTATTTGAAGTACCCTCATATTGTTATCCTTTTTTTTTTTGTTTTTGTTTTTGTTTTTGTTTTTTGTTATCCTTTTTATAATTCTGCTGGATCATCAAATGTCAGTGGTTATGCCTGGAAGGTGAGTACATCCCAAAGATCACCTTCATAGACTTCATGAAATCCTGTGTCTTTTGAAAATGACTGATGGGTAAGAGACTATGTTACATTATGTTGCCTTAACTACCATGCTAATCATATAAGCAGCAAGAGGAACAAAGATAATGACAGGATAGGTAACCCATGTTAAGCCAAGAAAGGTGAACTAATTTTATTAGTGGTCAGTTCATTGGTGAATAATTTCATGTTCTGCCAAATCCACTTTTCCTAAGCAAATGTGTAACTGTAGTTCCTTGAACAATAAGCATTCAAGTAACAAGACTACAACTGGGAATAAGATAGATGAAATGCCTCATAAAATTTAGTATAAGGTATTGTTTCAGTTGAGTTTTCTAACTTAAACTAAAATCTAAACTTCTTTACCTTCTTGAATTTATGTCAGGTCAGGGGGCTAATTACTATTACAGAAGAGGCTCCTCTCTACCTCATGTTCACTGTTATGCAAAATTTAAGGCTTAGAGTTGGTTTTGATGGATCTGAAATAAACTTACCTCTGTCCATCTACTGTACAAACGGACACACCCCACAAATCAGGACTGAACTTGGCTAACTGAGGAATATAATCTGCAACCTATCCAAAACAATGGAAAGAAATTAACAGATATAATATAGGCAAATAGTATTTTCTTCTACCAAAAAATTGATCTCAATTTAGCTTCCACCAATGAACAGTTATTTTATAGTACTCAGTGGCTTTGTAGTCTATCTTTTATAACAATATTCATAAAAACTAAGGGCACAACAGACTTGAGGATTACAAGGGAAATCTAAGTGACTTCTCTCAGTCTCCATCACCTACTATGTTTTCCAATGCATACTCTCTTCCTAAAAAAGCACAGTCTAAAAGAGGAACTAGGACTTGATATTTTTTTTAAGGGAAACAGAGAATTTCTTTAATCAGGGTCATGCTAATACGGTTTCATTACCTAAAAACTTTCAATATGGAGAATACATAAAATAGCACTTACATTATGTAGAGGATTTTTAAAACTGGGAACATTTTATTTAATGTTCAAGGATATCATACCTGCAGAAATTCCCAGTAAGCTACTTTTTAATTAATTAAAAATTTAAAAGCCATCTCAATCATTTGAAAATCAAAAAGAACTCTTAAGCTTAGATTTCTTTTTTTTTTTTTAATTTATTTATTTATTTATTTTTGGCTGTGCTGGGTCTTTGTTTCTGTGCGAGGGCTTTCTCCAGTTGCGGCGAGCGGGGGCCACTCTTCATCGCCGTGCGCGGGCCTCTCACTATCGCGGCCTCTCCCGTTGCGGAGCACAGGCTCCAGACGCGCAGGCTCAGTAATTGTGGCTCACGGGCCCAGCTGCTCTGTGGCATGTGGGATCTTCCCAGACCAGGGCTCGAACCCGTGTCCCCTGCATTGGCAGGCAGATTCTCAACCACTGCGCCACCAGGGAAGCCCAGCTTAGATTTCTTTTTAGCCAAAATAACAATTAACTATTTGAAATATTTTAAGAGCACTTATTCCAGTGGCTTCACTTAAATTTCTTAATTAGCAACACACAAAACTACAAAATTTTACTCTGTATACCTCAAGTTTAGTTGAATTTATTAAGTGATAGGCTTAGGAAAATATTCACATCAAAAACATTACCTTTCCTCCAGACTGCTTTTTAGCACTCTCATATAACTCATCAATGTGTGAAGTAAAAGACATAAAGTCAGGAATGACAAACTTTCTTCTAAAGGCTTGTGTCAACAAAACAATGTTGCTTTGAACACATCTGTGGAATATGAGAAAAAATTAATAGACTAGGTACCTTTCAAGTATTAGTACTTGCTAATAATAACAATATTAACCAGGAGAATATTCAAACAATAAAGAAATTCAACATTTTAAACAACAAACCAAATTCTATAAATTATACTCTTTCTACATTATTTTCTTTCCTTCAAGCAGTCTTTCATGTAGCTGCTTATAAGCTGTTGAACAAGTTAAAGAAATAAATTAGCCTAAAAATTGTGTCAAAGATTAAAACAGCAGAGCAATCCACCAGATTAAGTACCAAGACCATCTAAAAACAAGCTTTTCAGCCTACCAGAGTTGATAAGCATTCAGCATGACATTTGGTTAACAAAAATCAGACTTTAATACATAGTTGAGATCCTGTTTATTTTTCCATGAAATAACCTCAGCTATATATCCTTTTATTTCTACGTAAGTATTACTAGTATTTCACAAAAAAATAAACATTTTGTATTTTAATATATTTTTCCTAAATTACATTTTGAAAAAATTTGCATTTCTAAGCTAAAAAAAAGGGAAATAATACCAACTTTATTTAGTCAGATTTGTCTCTTATATGAAATACTTATTAAAATGTTTATAAAAATAATATATAACTTTAAAAATTATATACAGTAGTATAATTTTATATTATTTGAATCACCAAAAATGTTAAATTACATTATTCTATTCACTGTAAGATGTGTATTACATTGTAGAATAAAATTGTTTCACTGTTAAAAATTATTTAAAAGATATGGTAAACCATTTGGATGGGAGAGCATGAAATCTAATGATGTGAACCAATATTCTACTTTGTTTTAAAAAGGATTCAAGCTAGAAAATCAATTTATTAATGTAACCTTAAAGAGTTTAAAAATAGGTAACAGCCAGCCATATACTCTAAACTCATCTTCTTAAGAGAGTCTCAGAAACTTAGTAATAGAATAGTTAATTGATAAAGGAAGACATTTGCAGACCTGAGCATCAAGCCATAATACCAACTTAAGACTAAGCCCATAACAGAGTAAAAAGTACTACGTTTCAATTACTATTTATCCTGTTTAACCCTCAAAACATGAACACTTTGAGAAGATGATTTCCCCACTTTACAGATAAGAAAAATCTGTGTTTAACTTGCAAGTAAATAACATGCACTAATTATAAATGGAGAGTCGGAGAAGCAGACACTCTCAGTATTTCTTTTTCAATCCATGGTAAATGATAAATTTTTATATCTCAGTATCTTAATTCAAGTTGTTCTAAATGAAACATCAAATTAGAATTAAAAGTCAGCTATCACACTTTAACTATTAATAAAAATCCAGAATATATACGCACTTGGTCAACATAAAATTAAACACTGATTTAAAATAAAATAGGTTATTTTCACTGATAAAGATGTGTTTCAGTTACAACATGAAAAAGTTACAGTCCTAATTCCCATTATTAATCTACAGACGTAGAAATAATTGACATCCAAGAGATAACAAATATTTACTTCAATAAACTTTGATAAATTTTGACACAGTTTCAATGTTAATCTAATAAATACTTTTTGCCATTGACTTAATATTTAATATGCTCCAACCAGCAATTCAACTTGCACATGAGTTGCAAGTAATATATAACAAAAGACACATTTCTCAGCAGAAAGAAGTTAGGACAATTCCTGATCTTAAATCACTATATCTGTATCAAATCAAATCTACATGCCCCCTTTTTTAAGAAGTATTACATGAGAAAATATGAGGACTGCCAAACAAACATAAATTATTAACCTTACTACTATTTAACTACTCAAAATTAAACAGCACTTTTAAAAGGAGGCTTTATCATTAACAATATTGTACAGTCAGTGAAACTGGGATTTTTTTTTTTGCTCTATCAGAAGGTGTTCGTAAAGCTGTGCTAACAGCCTTCACTGGTGAATTACTATGGCCAACCAAGGCAATACCATTCAAAAGAGTGTCTAGCTGCACACTGATGAACAAACTGTAATGTTTTTCTTGGGAATTATTTTAATATACATGTCATGAATCTAAGTAGAAAATCAGAAGGCATATAAAGTGACCTGAGGAGGAAGTGCTTATGCTTTTCAACAAGTCACATCTTTCTCATGCTTTGTTCAGTTTTCTCATCTGTAAACTGGTAATGATAATTTTTCTTTCTATCTTTACTTAAATGTTTAGGGTTAGCAACTGTAATGCACATCAATGTTTTACAAAATATCTCACATATAATTTTTCATTAGTAAAATAACATAGTGGATAAGAATTTTTTAAGAAAAAGCAAATACAAAGACTACCATTCATTTCCTCCAAAACAAAAAAGATAAAAAAATTATGATCACACATAAAAATACTTCTAATATTTATATGGCTAAAAATGCATGAATAAATAAGGCATTCCTTTTCAACACAAATTTTCTACTTCTACTGAGATTATCAGCATTAAAAACAATTTATTATCTACATAGGTACAGGCAGTCTCCAACTTTCAAACAGACCATGCTCCAAAAAGTATGCATAGAACTCATCTTCACATTCAGAAAAAATTCTACATATTAGTTGTTTCTCAGATTACCCTCAAAGGCTAAATATATTAAGCAACAATGTATTTTAGGTAAAATATCAACACATTGACTTCAACCAAACCTTTCCACTTTCCTTTATAAATTACTTCTTTGGGAAAATGAATTCCATTGTACCCACTTGCATGGAGGTGAGATAATTTATTTCTGGCAACCCTAACTAGAAAACTTCTCATTTTGAAAACAGAGAAAAAACTTCTCTGAAGCAATCACCGTTCCAGGTGACCTGAAAAGGTTCATAGTCAGAGGTTTTGAATCACCTCATTCTAGGGATGAAAAGAGAAATCATATGCCTATAGACATAAACTGTTCCACTGCCTGTTCACATATACCACTAAGCATTTGTCAAGTTGGGAACTGCCTATATTACAATCATCAATTTTTTTAAAAAATTGGATTAGTGTTTAAAATAATGCTAATTGTTATTTTTTAATATACTTATGGGTAGAAAATTTTATGATTGTTTCCTGGCTTCATACTCAATGTATTTAAATTACTTTTAATTTCATATTTAAACAGAGCAATATGTTTATGAAGCACAAAAGAAATTTAACCGGTACTAAAAAGGTATAAAATACTGCTTTCACTTAGGAATTCCAAAGCAATTCCTTATATCCATTATCAACAGACCTACCTACCAACTCTCGGACAACTTCATTCTCAGATATACCAAAATAACTCCCCAGAAGGCACCACAATCAAGATACTTTGCACAGAGAGTTCATGAACACTAAAAAAAAAAATAATCTTTACTGCAAAGGCACAGCTAACTAGCAGTGATTTCCTTCCCTTCACAAAGAAACAGGTTCTGAAGATTCAAAATTCCTAACACCAATTCCAACATGGAACTAAAATCTACACTTTATAAGGTCAGCTGAGTTCACAGAATCAAGAACCTTGTGGTGAAAAGACAGAGATCTAAAATTGCCAGCAGTGCTTCACAGTATGCCAAGATACTTGGGAGGATCTCAGTTAAATACTTATACCTTCAGATGACTTAATATTCCAGGATATTCCCAGGAGATATCTAGAACAAATCATCCAGCCCCCAAAAGATAATAAAAGAAAAAATAAATAAAAATGCATACATACAAATAAACTTTCAAGGTAGATGCTGGAATTCTTTGGATCTATTCCAACCTAAGCCTACGGTCTGGAAAAAGCCAGTATCTTACAGTAGTGTTTACAGTTTTATACTAGTTTTCATTTAATTTTAGTTGTAAAATACCATTTACCTCCTTGGGATCCATGACAAACTTGCTGTCTATTAAATCATTAAGCAATCAGACAAGTAGGAACACATTAATGAAGATAAATAATAAAGATATGCAAATATAAGAAAGTCAAAATAAATATTCTCATTCAACCAAATCAAGGCATTAATGTCCAAAGTTAGCATTAAGTTTAAATATTATGAAAAAACCAAAAATAGCCAAAAGCCTATGTAATAATATGTCTGAAGAGAGGAGAGAAGCAGACAACAGAGACATATAAAACTAACGAATACAGGCTGCCTGAAGCCTTCTCATATTATGGTGTCATCTAAAACACCTTGCAGGAAAGAACAGAGACCACGTTGAGAAAGGCTGCAAGACATGCAGATGAATTAAGAGATCAATTTAAACCATGACAGGACAAAGAGTGTGCTCTATTCAAACCGAATGCAATCTCCAGGTACTATAAATTGGAAACATCCGTGGCTACATTTCCTCAGAACAGTTTCAAAGTATATTCTTAGCCCCAATGTATTATAGAACTTTAAGGTGCACCAAGTTGTTCCAAACAATTTATAAGTCCCCTCCCCCCTTTTTTTCAGTTACACAGGAAGCACTGGCCTTCAAAGATGCCATTTTGTTTTAAAAGAAACATCACCATATAGCATAGCAAATGACCATTAAAGGTTTGGCAGAAATTTTTACTTTTTAAAAAGATCTTTGTCTAGCATGACACCATCTGATGTTGTTTGAAGAGTTAATCTTAACATATCCATACACTCTTTCAACCTGGGATCAGACGTTCGCAATCCTGTAGATTTGAGTGCCTGTTTTTAAAAAAATAAGAGTTTGTAAATATATAGTGCAAATAAGGTATATGCTTATTCCAACTACAAGTTTTTAATTCTTGTATATAAAAACTTCTACACAAGACCTGAGTATGTATATGGCATTTTAGTGTCACTATTACCCACTTTCTGGACAAGTTTCTCATTGTTTCTTTCATTTTCTTTCATTGATTACCTTGAAATGAGCATGATGAAAATTTGAAAATAAGAGAAACAGTGTCAGTCAGAATCTACACGTCGGATGACCTTTAAGACTACATTTCAATATTACTATATTATTGATTCAGTATTACTGATTTTTAAAAAGTGAAGATAGAAAAATATAAAAACTTACTGTAATAAATTTATGAACAGGTATTTTCTCTTGTCCTTCTGCGATTGTATAGAATAGCAAATCTTCCAAGCTAGGTAACAGACCCTGCTTTATTTTACTAAAGGGGGAAAAAAGAAGACAAAATTAACCCTTATGTGAACATTCAAGTGGATTTTAGCTATATCCATTTAAAAATAATCATTGAACCAGACTACAGTTGAGTTGATCTATTCATCAAGACCTACTATCATAATAAATGCTGATTTACCAAAATCAAAGAGTATTACTGAAACTGCACTGAAAAACAAGTTTAAAAAATGATTCATTAATTAATACAGATATCTTTTAATCCCAAGTTTTAAAATCTTGAGTACTATTTCTAGTGGTGCTAATGCCTAGCCATCTGTTATGGTAATACCTTCCTGTACAGCCTAATACAATCACCCAATACTAATTATGGAGCCTAGCAAATGTTCAGGTAAGAGTCAATACTTTGTCCTCTTGTTGTCATTGTTTTTTATTATGATGACTCTACATATATATTGTTCAAATAGTTAACCTGATTGTAAATCTGGGGGAGAGAACAGTTAAGTACTGGACAGTGAAGACTAGTGCATAAGTTCTTGAATCCTGGCTACAATACTTACTAGCTGAGTCACCTTGGATAAAATTAATAAACCTTTCTGTGAATCAATTTCTTCATTTGAGAAAGGGAGACAATAGGGCCTACCTCACAGGGTTCTTGTGAGAATCAGTTGACTTAATACATTCAATATATTTAGAGCACTGCCTGGCAGAGAGTAATAAGTACTCAATTGTTGGTAGTTGTAGTTACTATTTCTAAAGTGACCTAGGCTTTTACATGTACAGATCAAATGCCAAAAATCACAAAGACTGTCAGAATAAAAATTTTACCATAAAAATACATTAAAATCTAGTATAAGGTGCTATGATTAACCAAACTTTTAATCAAGAAAAATTTTTTCCTATCTGTTGAAAAGCTTTCAGGTAAACAAACTATAACGAACCTATTTAATGCCTTCTTTTTTGGGGCTCTGAAACTGAAATGAACACATTTCAATATTCTGAACATCTATGACTGTCATAAGTATTATAGTGACGTTATAAGAATTTTAGATCTAGGGCAGACCAACCCCCTCTCCATCCATCACTATTTATTAAAATCAAAGGTAGAAATATATTATGTGTGTGTATATGTATATATGTGTATATATATAAAATATCTGGGAAGACTTTACCTGTATTTCAAGAAAGAGAGAAAATTAGAGAGTGGTCCATATATTTCTAACTTAAAAGAGAATAGAATACAGTGTTGTTTCACAGAGCATGTATATTTACATATGGACATATAAAATTTCTCCTAAAAGACACATTAATGTTGGCATTAATATCATTTATACTTCTTTTCAAAGCTGTTATACCAACTTTTAGTTCTTAAAGTCAACCCTAAAGTATAGGAATTTCATACCAATGTTTAAAAAAAAACTAACACATAGGATTATTGTAATTTAATGATATATCCCGGATATATAATTATTCCCTGAAACAATTTTGGCTCTTAAAGACCTTTTTAAAATGTATTTGAAATATTTTAATAATAAGAGTTAAAATTTATTGATCACTTTTGTTAAGTACTCTGCTGTTATACATTCGTTCTAATTTCATCCCTCCAATGATGTCATAACAGAAGGTACCATTATCCAAAATATAGTATGGTTCCTGGTACATAGTAGAAGCTCAATTTATTTATTATTTGTTAAAAAAAAATGACTGACTCTATCCCCATTTCACAGAGGCTCAGACAGGTCAACAAACTTCCCAAGACTGCAAAGTGGTAGAGATATAGTTAGAACCTCTGTTTCTCTGAATCCAGAGTCCAAACTATATACCACTACAGTTTTACTGGCTCTCAAACGTACTAGCTAGTTATTACTTTTATAAGGTACAATTTTTCTAAGTTTTACCCTGATCTAAAACCATTAAACAGGATTCAACAATACTGATGACTTAATATAATACATTTAAAGAAAAACTGAGCCAGCTGTCAAAAACAATCAGTGGAAAATAACATACCAATTATTTACAGAAAGTGGTTTGTCAAATAAACTTCAGATAGTGGTAGTTTATCACTTTAAAAAACTGCGGAATAAGCTTTCTATGTATTTATCACACCAGTAAATGGTATTTGTTTTGCCTAAAAGCTATGTAAGTAACATAAAATATATACTTCTTTAGCTTATGGTACACATAGGGCAAAAAAATTAAAATGACCATGTTTACTTCCACAGCTAGCAAAAAAAGGTAAATATTTACTTGCTTTTGGACAAGAGACTAATTTTTATCCATAGGAGAGAGATTTAAGTCATCCCTAAAAAATATGCTCACAAAATAAATGTTCAAAATTGATTTTTTTTAAAAAAGTACTACCAATCTCAGCATTTAAAAGCTCAGACTCTGATCTGAGAATGAGTTCACTTCAACAGTCTGGTGAACAAATGCAAAGATTCTCCGCAAACAACACACAGAAATTATTCCAAAGACCTTTCTTGGTATTACCCGCTTTTCTTTCCCCAAATTTAATATGGCTTTGTGGCAACGCTTCATGATAATACATTTTGCTCTTAAAACTCAAAAGCTAAAAATTGTAGTTTTCAGACTATATAGTAACTAGGATATTCTTGAGAAGTATTTAAGTTTTAATGACAAAAAAATAGACTATAACAGGCTTTCAAATTGTAATATCAACAATTGTTGATAAGCCCTCAGATTCCCTAAGGAAAAACATGAATGGCTATGACACTCAGCAACTAAAATGGGATATACATAAAAGATTAGTAAATCCAAAGTAAAGTCCTTGTTTCATGCCTTGTTATTCCTTCCCTTTTATTCTCCCTCATTTCCTTTCTAATTTCTGCCTTTAAGATCTTTTCACCGCCATTTTGTTCCTTCTTGTACCCATTCCTTCTCCAACTTTACCCTCACAAAATACCTGCCTACAACACAGAAATGATTTCTTTAAAAATTTTTTTTTAAAAATCCCATGTATTTAACTGGCATCTATAACATGTACAGCATTATATTAGTCATTACTTACAGTCTAAAAGGGAAATAGAAGACATACATCATGAGGAATTACAAGAAAAAACAATGGGATCCAATCACTG